>NC_041732.1:83714114-84923255 GCF_004115215.2 Ornithorhynchus anatinus | reverse complement strand
GCTAGGGGAGAGGGCTTTCTCCTTGTGATCCAAGGTCCAGAGCAATGGCTAAGCAGCCACTGGCTCTCCAAAGGCTGGATGAGACCTCATGCTGCAGATGCTATCTCATGCTTGCCACGGTGATGGAAAGCAAGGTGGGATGGGGTCTTTTCAGTGATGTGGCTGGTGCCCATCCTGGGTAGGAAATGTGTCTGTTTATTGTTGTATTGTACTCTCCCAAGTCCTCGATAAATACAATGGAATGAATTGAATGAGTGAGTGAATGAATGAATGGAAGGCAGGAAGGAGAGAGTTGATTGAGTTCCTTAAAGTAAGGAGTTTCTGTTTGATGTAGACATGGATAGGCAACCACTGGAGGCTTTTGAGGAGCCAAAGATGTGGACTGAACATTTTTATAGAAAAATGATTTGGACAGCCGAGTGAAATAGGGACTGGAGTGGGAAGAGACAGGAGGCAAAGAAGGACGATGCATAGTCATGGTGGGATATGACAAATGCTTGGATCAGCATAGTAACAGTTTGGATGGAGAAGAAAGGGAATATTTTAGGGATAATGTGCTGGTAGAACTGGCAGGATTCTGTGACACTGAATATGTGGATTGAATGAGAGAGAGGTGTCAAGGATAATACAAGGTTACAGGCTAATGAGACAGGGAGAATAGTGGTAGTGTCTACACTGAAGGGAAAGACAGGGCGAGGACAGTATCAAACAAGCAATCATATTTATTGAGTGCTTACTGAGTGCAGGATTTGGGTGGGAAAGTGATGAGTTCTATTTTGGATAGGTTTAGTTTGGATTCATTCATTCAGTCGCATTTATTGAGCACTTACTGTGTGCAGACCACTGTACTAAGCACTTGGAAAGTATAATTCGGCAACAGATAGAGAAAATCCCTACCCAACAAGGTCTCATAGTCTAGAAGGGGGAGACAGACAACAAAACAAAACAAGTAGACAGACATCAATAGCATCAAAGCACCAGGGTCGTTGGTGGAACATCCAAGTAGAGGTGTCCTAAAGGCAAGAGTAAATGCTGGTCTGTAGAGAAGGAGAGAGATCATGGCTGGAGAGGTATATTTGGGAATCATCAGCATGAAGTTGTGGTGGTGAATTATTTCTCCAAGGAAGTTTGTGAAAATGTAGAATAGAAGGGGACCTAGAACCGAGCCTTGAGAGACTCCCACAGTTGGAAGGTTGGAGGCAGAAGAGGAGCCTGTGAAGGAGACTGAGAATGAGTGGTCAGAGAGGTAGGAGAAGAACCAGAAGAGGATAATGGCAGTGAAGCCAAGGTCAGATAATCTCTCAAGGAGAAGGGGGTTGTCCATGTCATGGCAATGATCAATGATCATTGAGGATAAGAATGGAGGAGAGGCCATTTGATTTGGCAAGAAAGAAGTGACGGATGACCTTAGAGAGACCGGTTTCTGTGGAGAGAAGAGAAAAGAAGGCAGATTGCAGGGAGTCAAGGAAAGAATAGAAAGAGAGGAAGTGGAAACAGTAAGTGTAGATAATTCACTCAAGAAGTTTGGAGAGGAATGGTCAGAGGAAGATGGGATTGCAATTGGAGGTCTTGGAGTCAAGGCGGGGATTTTTTTAGAATAGGCGATGTGTGGGCATATTGAAAACAGGAAGGAAAAAACAATGAAAAATGAGAAGTCAGAGAGGGAAGAAAGGAGAAAGTGTTTTGATAAGGTGGGAAGGGAAGGGTTCAGAGGCACAACTAGAATAGGTAGAATTTGAAAGGAGGAAGGACTCTTCTTGAGATACTTTGGAGAAGGATAGGAGAATCAAAGAGAGAAGGAGAAGCAGGAGCAGGGGAAATTTTAGGGAGGTCATGCTTAATGGCTTCAGTTTTACCGATAAGTATGCAGCCAGGTCATTTGGCTCAAGAGATCGGGGGGTGGGGGACAGTGGATTTGAGGAGGGAGTTAAACATCTGGAACAGTTGCCCTGGGCAATGGGCACGGGAGCCGATAGTGATGGAGAAATGATTGTGCTGGGCGGAGGAGAGAGTAGAGTTAAAACAGGTGACTATGAAGTTGAGATGGAGGATGTTGGTCTGGTCATCTGGATTTCCACCAGCAGCACTTCACAAGTTGTGCACAGGAGTAGAGGAATGATACTGTGGAGGTGATCTAGGATTGCAAGTTAGTGGTACAAGATGAACAAGGGAATAAGGGAGCAAAAGAATTGAGTTCACTGGAGAGGGCAGTGTGGAGGGCAAGGATATTTTTGTCAAGAGAAGGTGGGTTGAGGAAAGAGACCGAATGGGGCAAGATTGCTTTGGAAAATTGGAGGGAGCCAGAAAATTGGCAATCTCTAAGGGGAAATAGGGCAGATTTGTGAAGAGGGTTGTGTGGGAGAGAAGACAGATTAGGAGGTTGTGGTCGGAGGGTGGAATTTCAGAGTTGGTGAGACTGGCGATTGTACATTGACTAGAAATGATGAGATTGAGCCTGTGTCCAAACTGGTGGGTGAGCAAGGGGACAGGAGAAGCAGAAAGTCAGTGGAGTTGAAGAAACAAAGTAAGTAAGATGAGTGAAAGAAAACCAGAAATGTAAATGCCAAATGAAAATAGGGAGAACCAAGAGTATAAAAGCCAAAAGAATAGAGAAAAGTATCTGTGTAGGTCATATGAAGAGAGAGAACTAGGTGTGTAAAAGCCCAATGAAAATAGAGTATAAAAGCCAAATGAACAGAGAGAGCCAGGCATGTGAAAAGAACAGAGAAAACTGGGAGTGTAATGATCAGAGGCTAATGATCAGAGAGAGCTTGTAGTGTAAGAACCTAGCAAGCAGAGAAAACCAGGAATGTAAAAGCCAAATGAACCATGCGTGACATGAATTATGAGTGAAAAGCCAGGTCATTGCTGCTCTGCCTCCTAAACCTAGCCTCTCCCTCTTCCCCACCAGATCTCTCTTGGTGAGGCTTCAAGGGGACTGTGTGACAACAGTAAATTCCCCTTCCTCACCAGTAGATCACTGTGGTGGTGCCATTCTGACACCCATTCTTAGCCCCAGTTGACTAACAGATGGGTGCCACTCTCCCCTCACCCCGCTCCAAATCTCTACTCCATCCTCCTCGTAACTCATCAACCTCCCCATTCTCCAGCATCTGCATGCACCACACCCACTGCCCCCTGCAGCTCCTTCCCTGACTCTCCTCCACCAACCCCCACATGCCTCCTTGGTTACCACCCTAGTTATTTTTCTTGTAACTTAATAATAATAATAATGGTACTTGTTAAGTGCTTCTTACATTCCAAGCACTGTACTAAGCACTGGGGTAAATACAAGGGAATCAGTTGTACATAGTCCCTGTCCCACAGGGGGCTCACAATCTTAATCCCCATTTAACAGATGAGGTCACTGAGACACAAAGAAGTAAAGTGACTTGCCCAAGGTCACATATCGGACAAGTGGATAAGTGAGGGTTAGAACCCAGGTCCTTCAGACTATGAGGCCCGTGCTCTATCCACTAGGCCACGCTGCTTCACAGACCCACACCACCAGGTGCACTGAGGCTTCCAAAAGCCCAGAGCTGTCTCGCAGCCCAGGAAGGAGCCAAGAAAGCTCCCCGAATGGAGCATGGGAGACCTAGTTTGCAGTTTGAGGAGTGAGGCCTCCACCAGGAATCAGAGCCAATAGAGAAGCTCTCTGGACCAAGCCTCTCCTCTGAAGAAGCAACATAAATATGGAAGTCCACCAGGTCTCTCCTCCCTCCACATAACAAGGGCATGCTTCCCTGGAGCGGGATGGGGGAAGTTGAGACAGAACTTGGCTCCCAGGTCCCAAAGCCAGAACCTTCCAGGGCTCCAGTGATGAGAGCGGCTGGCACTCACCAACATACTGCCTGTGGGAATAATCTCAGAACTCTGAGCAGAAATGTCCTTTCTGGTCCTTTTGAGTAGCACAAAACCCATAGCCCATAGCCGGACATTTCCATAATCCAAACAGGGTAATCTAAGTGTTCTTGCTCCAAGAATTTGTATTGTTTGAGAAAATCTGCCAGTACCTTAAGGGAAAGAATACATTTGCCACAAAAGAGAGTGAGGGGAAGTAGAGAAAAGCAGGAAAATATATGCCTTCTGCTCTTCAAGATCTGCAAGAGCACTGCTGGAGGAGAGCAGGTATAGATTTATTGTGAAACTTGGCTGTCAGTTGCTACACAGATAGGCATGGATTCTGAACAGAGATGCATCATGTCAAGATCCCATTTTTGCAATCCCCAACCCTGCCCTGGCTGGCTTATCATTATTATTATCAAGTGCCATTGAGTCGTTTCTGATTCATAGAGATGGCTTACCTTTTCAATCATTAGGTCTTCAAGGTGAAAGAGCAAAATCTGCATTTTAGTCAGCACAACCACAACTCCAATAGGTTCTAATACTCATAGAAAGTCAATATTCTCTTCTTGCAAAGGATACCTGATTTGTAAATTTTTGTCAGTACTGACAACAATAAACAGTAACAAACGAAATCAGTAATATAGCAACATGATACAGTATGATACAATACAGTAGTGTTAATATAGCAACATGATACAGTATGATACAATACAGTAGTGTTAATAAGCGGGCGATGACCAGGGTCGGGGGTAGGCTCGATTAAGGGGCGACCTGAACAAACTCAAAGTCAGGCGGCTGGTGAGGCCAGAGAGGTGGGTGGCAGCACTGACGACAATGAACAATAACAAGCGAAGTCGCTAATATAGCAACATGGAACAGTAAGACATAATACAATAGTGTTAATAAGCAGGCGATGACCAGGGTCGGGGGACGACCCGACCCTACCCGATCAGACTCAAAGTCAAGCGGCCAGCGGCCAAGAGAGTCCCAGAGCTCATGACCAAATGTCCCTGTGGCAGCGGGGGGTGCCCTGAGGTTGTCCGGGGTGGGTTGTGGCCGTGGGCTAAGGTAAGGTAACACAGTGAGAACAAGGACATCGTCGCCCGGGGCGGGGGCGGGGGAGATGAATCACCTCAAGGGGGAAGAGGGAGTGAGGCCTTCCCAAAATGGCCACCAGGGATCATGTTTACTAACTGTTGCACTGTACTCTCCTAAGGGTTTAGTACAGTGCTTTGCACACAGTAAGTACTCAGTAAGTATCACTGATTCATTAATTGAGAGCAGAGAGGAGTTCCAGATTGAATGGGGGCTATGAAACTGTAAACTCCTTTTTTTCTTATGGTATTTATTAAGCACTTCCTATTATTAAGCGTTGGGGTAGATATATGTTAATCAGGTTGAACAAAGAACATGTACCATGTGGCACTCACAGTCTTAAATCTCCATTTTACAGAGAAGGTAACTGAGGCACAGCAAAGTGAAGTGACTTGCCAGAAGTCACACAGCAGATGTGTCAGAGCTGGATTAGAACCCGGGTTCTTCTGACCCACACCCGTGCTCTTTCCACTAGACCACACTGCCTCTCTCCTTGAGGGCAGGGCTCAGTTTGACTACCCCAATCATCCATATACTCCCTAGAACTTAGCGCAGTTTTCTGCACATGGTAAGCACTCAATAAATACCAGCAACTGATGAATTGACCACATGAAAGATGAGAATGAAGAACAGTCAGTAGGCTTGCTTGGGAGGAGCCAAGTGTTTAGATGGGGTTGCAGAGGGAGAGAAGTGAGGATAAGCTTGTTATAATCAGGGAATGTAACTACTAATTCTGTTGCATCATACTCTCCCAAGCACTTAGTAAGGTGCTCTGTATATAGTAAGCGCTCAATAAATATGATTGATTGATTGATTGATTAGTAGGGGGCTCTCTAGCTTGGAACGCCCTGCCTTTTCATATATGACAGATAATTACTCCTTCCATCTTCAATGCCTTTTTGAAGGCACATGTCCAAGAGGCCTTCCCTGTCTAAGCCTTCATTTCCTCTTTTCCCACTCCTTTCTGCGTGGCCCAGTCTTACAGCACTTATGCATATATCCATAATTTATTGATTTATAATCGTCTGTCTCCTCCTCTAGAGTGTAAACTCATTCTGGGAAGGGAAAGCATTTGTTGTACGCTCCCAGCTGCTTAGTACGGTGCTCTGCACCCAATAAGCACTCAATAAACAGGATTGATTGATTGACTGGGTGGAGAGTGCAGATTGAATAACTTCACTTTATCTTCCAGCTTCAGACCAGTTTGACGGAACCAATGGCGTTGTCCAAGTCCATATCTCTCCCTCGGAGTGCCTACTGGCATCACATCACCCGGCAGAGCAGCGTCGGAGAAATCTACAGTTTACAAGGCAAGTCACTGAGCGATACAAGGCGCTTCTGTCCGTGTGCCTCAGGCAGACCAAAGTGGCCACCGCCGATTGGAGTTTCTTAATAAATGGTATTTGTTAAGTGTTTCCTAGGTGCCGAGCACTGTACTACTGTAGATAAAAAATAATCAGGTTGGACAGAGTCCCTGTTCTTCATGGAGCTTACAGTCTATGGGGAAGGGAGAACGACTATTTAACTCCCATTTTACAGATGAGGACACAGAGCACAGAGAAACTCAGTGTCTTCTCCCCTTCTAGACTGTAAGCTTACTGTGATCAGGAAATGTGTCTGTTTATGGTCATACTGTACTCTCCCAAGTGCTTAGTACAGTACTTTACACACGGTAAGAGCTCAGTAGATACGATTGACTGACTGACTTCTCCAAACTCACCAAGCAGGTAAGTAGTGAGCCAGTATTAGGACCCAGGCCTTCTGAATCACTAGGTCTTGCTCTTTCCACTAGGTTTCACTGCCTTTCTGGAGGGTTTCTCTCCGTTGCAGTTTCCCAGCCGACCCTGGCCATCCCAGGAAGCTGAGAGTTGCGGATGAGTCGTTCTGCTCTTTTGCATATTAACAGCAGACTGATACCGAGAAGCACTGCTGTGTAGGCTGAACAGCCAATTGGGCCCAGAAATTTCCATCTGACAGCAGACAATGCGATGCAAATTCTCAGTAGCTAAAACATTTCTCCTGGCAAGCTCTATTTCCTGCTGAGTCCTGCATTTAGACCCTTCCCTAGCATCTCTTTTCACCAGATTGAATGTCCGTGCAGGAGTCCGAGTTCCTAGGGTGCCACAATATCTACATACAACTCCTGCATCGGTTTCAGGGCCAAGCCGTCGTCTGGAAATAGAAGCAGTTCAGGGTTTATATTCGAGGCGAGGTTGTTCCTAGAGCTGCGAAATTTATGTAGGGCTTACCACTGGTTCAAATCAATAGAGAAGAAGTGGGCAAAAGAAGCAGGCCCCCATCCACTAGCCAAATGCACCCACTTTGGGCTGAACTGCCTTCTGAAAACAGGGATTATCCTTTCTGATAGTTCTCTCCAATAAATAATCTGCAACCAGGGGAGGTGTGATAGCTTGCCTTTCTCTCACCATCAAACACTACATGGATTGGGCCAGTACCTACAGGCCTCCACAGCAAACACCTCAGACCTGCAGTGGGCAGGGAATGTGTCTATTGTAGTGAGAAGCAGCATGGCTTAGTGGATAGAGCACCGGCCTGAGAGTTAGAAGGTCATGGTTTCTAATCCTGGCTCTGCCACATGTCTGAAGTGTGACCTTGGGCAAGTCACTTTGCTTCTCTAAGCCTCAGTTATCTCATCCGACTTCTTCAACCACCTTGACCCCTTTCTCACCTTCCTCCTCTCCTTCTCTCTGCCCACTCTGATCCTTGGAGACTTCAACATCCATACGGATGTACCCGACGACTCCTCTGCCGCCCGCCTGCTATCCCTCCTCGACTCTGCCGACCTCCTCCTCCACCATACCGCGCCCACTCACCGACTCGGTCACACCCTCGATCTCGTCATCTCCTACCGCTGCACTATCTCCTCACTCACCAACTCTGAAATCCCTCTCTCTGACCATAACCTTCTCACCTGCCTCATCTCTCACACTCCCTCCCCCTGCAAATCTTCGCTACTGCCCCACAGAGACCTCCGCTCTCTCGATCCCATCCGTCTTTCCAATAGCATCTCGCCTCACCTTGCCGCCCTGTCCTCTCTTCCCACTCTCGACGATTAGGTCTCCGCTCTCAACTCCACCCTCTCTACTCATCTCGACTCTCTCGCCCCCCTTTCCCTCCGCCGCTCTCGCTCCACTAACCCACAGCCCTGGATCACCTCCTCCGTCCACCTCCTACGCTCCTATGCTCGAGCTGCTGAGCGCTGCTGGCGAAAGTCCAAGCACCAAGCCGACCTCACACACTTCAAATTTATCCTTTCCTGCCTTAACTCTGCCCTCTCCTCCGCCAGGCAAAGCTTCTTCTCCTCCCTCATCGACACCCATGCCCGTCACCCCCGCCGATTGTTCCGGACCTTTAACTCTCTCCTTAGGCCCCCTGTTCCTCCCCCTCCCCCATCTCTCACCCCTAATGATCTGGCCACCTATTTCCTCACGAAAATCAACACGATCAGGTCTGAGCTCCCCAAAGTCACCCCTCCGCCTCTCCCCTCCCCCGCAACAACCCCCTCCCCTACTTTCCCATCCTTCCCTGCAGTATCCTCAGAGGAGATCTCCTCCCTCCTCGCAAGTGCCACCCCCTCCACCTGCGCCTCGGACCCCATTCCCTCTCACCTTCTTAAAACCATCGCCCCTGCCCTCCTCCCTTCCTTAACTTCTATTTTTAACCACTCAATCTCCAAGGGCTCCTTCCCCTCTGCCTTCAAACACGCCCACGTCTCCCCCATCCTAAAAAAACCCGCTCTTGACCCCACTTCCCCCTCCAGTTATCGTCCTATCTCCCTACTACCCTTCCTTTCCAAAATCTTAGAACGAGTCGTCTACGATCGATGCCTAGAATTCCTTAACTCCCATTCTCTCCTAGACCCCCTCCAATCTGGCTTCCGTCCCCTCCGCTCTACCGAGACCGCTCTCTCTAAGGTCACCCGTGACCTCCTTCTTGCCAAATCCAATGGCTCCTACTCCATTCTGATCCTCCTTGACCTCTCTGCTGCCTTTGACACTGTCGACCATCCCCTCCTCCTCCATACCTTATCTCACCTTGGCTTCACGGACTCTGTCCTCTCCTGGTTCTCCTCTTACCTCTCTGGCCGATCATTCTCGGTCTCCTACGCTGGAGCCTCCTCCCCCTCCCATCCTTTAACTGTTGGAGTTCCTCAAGGGTCAGTTCTTGGCCCTCTTCTGTTCTCCATTTACACTCACTCCCTCGGTGAACTCATCCACTCTCACGGCTTTGACTACCATCTCTACGCAGATGACACGCAGATCTACATCTCCGCCCCTGTCCTCTCCCCCTCCCTTCAGGCTCGCATCTCCTCCTGCCTCCGGGACGTCTCCACCTGGATGTCGGCCCGCCACCTAAAACTCAACATGAGCAAGACTGAGCTCCTCATCTTCCCTCCCAAGCCCGGTCCGCTCCCAGACTTCTCCATCACTGTGGATGGCACGACCATCCTTCCCGTCCCGCAGGCCCGCAATCTCGGTGTCATCCTTGACTCGTCCCTCTCGTTCACCCCACACATCCTATCCGTTACCAAGACCTGCCGGTTTCACCTCTACAATATCGCCAAGATCTGCCCTTTCCTCTCCACCCAAACGGCTACCTTACTATTACGGGCTCTCGTTATATCCCGGCTAGACTACTGTGTCAGCCTTCTCTCTGACCTCCCTTCCTCCTCTCTCGCCCCGCTCCGGTCTATTCTTCACTCCGCTGCCCGGCTCATCTTCCTGCAGAAACGATCTGGGCATGTCACTCCCCTTCTTAAACAACTCCAGTGGTTGCCTATCAACCTCCGCTCCAAACAAAAACTCCTCACTCTAGGCTTCAAGGCTCTCCATCACCTTGCCCCTTCCTACCTCTCCTCCCTTCTCTCTTTCTACCGCCCACCCCGCACGCTCCGCTCCTCTGCCACCCACCTCCTCGCCGTCCCTCGGTCTCGCCTATCCCGCCGTTGACCCCTGGGTCACGTCCTCCCGCGGTCCTGGAACGCCCTCCCTCCTCACCTCCGCCAAACTGATTCTCTTTCCCTCTTCAAAACCTTACTTAAAAATCACCTCCTCCAAGAGGCCTTCCCAGACTGAGCTCCTCTTCCCCCTCTACTCCCTCTGCCATCCCCCCTTTACCTCTCCGCAGCTAAAGCCTCATTTTCCCCTTTTCCCTCTGCTCCTCCACCTCTCCCTTCCCATCCCCACAGCACTGTACCCGTCCGCTCAACTGTATATATTTTCGTTACCCTATTTATTTTGTTAATGAATTGTACATCGCCTTGATTCTATTTAGTTGCCATTGTTTTTATGAGATGTTCTTCCCCTTGACGCTGTTTAGTGCCATTGTTCTTGTCTGTCCGTCTCCCCCGATTAGACTGTAAGCCCGTCAAACGGCAGGGACTGTCTCTATCTGTTGCCGACTTGTTCATCCCAAGCGCTTAGTACAGTGCTCTGCACATAGTAAGCGCTCAATAAATACTATTGAATGAATGAATAAGAGTGTGAGCCTTATGGGAGAGGGATTGGGTCCAACCTGGCTAACTTGTATCTACCCCAGCACTTAGAACAGCGCTTGACACATAGTAGGTGCTAACAAGTACTATTATTATTACTATTATGTACTCTCCCAAGTGCTTAGCACAGAGCTCTGCATACAGTAAGCACTCAGTAAATACAATCGACTGACTTCTCTTGACTGACTGACCATTCTTAAATCTTGTTGAAAGAGGGCAAGTATTCAAATTAGGAGAATGGGTTTCTGGATCAGTCTCTGCTGTGTGTCCTTGGGTAAGTCCTTTCACCTTAGTGGGCCTTTTTTCCCCTTACCTGTAAAATGAGGATAATAGTACATGCATCCTCCGATATCATGGGATATAAAATGAGTCAACTGATGTGGAAAGTGCTTTAGAAAAATAAAAGTCTAATACAACAGCAAAGCAAGGCACTATGAGGTTCAAGAGAGTTTGTCATTCAGTCATATTAATTGTGCACTTACTGGGTGCAGAGCTCTGTACTAAACACTTGAGAGAGTACAATATAAGACATACCCCCTGCCCACAGTGAGCTTACAGTCCAGACCTTTGGGTTTGTGACAACTCGAGAGGCAGAGCTAACAACTCATTGAGTGTCCCTGGTGGTGGGTTTGGGTCCAATTCCTTGGAACTATGAAATCTGAATTGCAGGACATTCAGCTGTGCACTGGCATACTGCCAAGATTTCCTGGCGGTGGTGTAATTGGGCCTGGGACACTTTAGAAATTCGAATACTGACATTCTCCAGGGATTTTTCAGAAATGCTCTAAGTATGAAGGAGCACAGAAGCCAACTTCTACTGCCCCTGCTTCCTAAACCAAGATGGGAGGGCTGTGGGAGATGGATTCTTCAGAAGTGGATTTTACTTCCTCTTCACTGGTTGATCATTCATTCATTCAGTTGTATTACTGAGTACTTACTGTGTGCAGAGCCCTGTACTAAGAGTTTGGAAAGTACAATTCAGCAACAGAGACAATCCCTGCCCACAATGGGCTCAAAGTCTAGAAGTGGGGAGACAGACATCAAAACAAGTAAACAGGCATCAATATAAATAAATAGAATTGTAGATATATACACATCATTAATGAAAATAAGTAGAATTATAAATAGGTACATATACACACATAAGGGCTGTGAGGTGGGAAAGGGGGTAGAGCAGAGGGAGATAGTGAGGGCGATGGGAATGGGAGGGGGAGCAGAGGAAAAGTGGGGCTTAGTCTGAGAAGGCCTCCTGGAGGAGATAAACCTTCAGTAGGGCTTTGAAAGGGGGAAGTGTACTAGTTTGGCAGATGTGAAGAGGGAGGGCAATCCAGGCCAGAGGTGGGATGTGGGCCAGGGGTCGGTGGCAGGACAGGCGAGAACAAGGCCCAGTGAGAAGGTTAGCGCCAGAGGAGAGGAGTGTTGGGGCTGGGATGGAGAAGGAGAGAAGGGAGGTGAGGTAAGAGGGGGCAAGGTGATGGAGAGCTTTGAAGTGATGGAGAGCTTTGAAGCCAATAGTGAGGAATTTTTGCTTGATATGAAGGTTGATAGGCAACTACTGGAGATTTTTGAGGAGGAGGGTGACATGCCCAGAATGTTTCTGTAGAAAGATAATCTGGGCAGCAGAGTGAAGTATAGAACAAAGTGGGGAGAAACAGGAGGTTGGGAGGTCAGAAAGGATGCTGATGCAGAAATCCAATTGGGATAGGATGACTGATTGTACTAACATGGTAGCCGTTTGGATAGAGAGGAAAGGGCAGATCTCGGTGATATTGTGAAGGTGAGACCAGCAGGTTTTGTTGGCTGATTGGATATGTGGGGCGAATCAGAGAGTAGAGTCAAGGATGACACCAAGGTTGCGGGCTTGGGAGACGGAAAGGATGATAGTGCTGTCCACAGTGATGGGAAAGTCAGTGAGAGGGCAGGGTTTGGGAGGGAAGAAAGGAGCTCAGTTTTGGACATGTTGAGTTTTAGGTGGCGGGAGGACATCCAGTTGGAGATGTCCTGAAGGCAGAAGGAGATGCAAGCCTGGAGGGAGGGAGAGAGAATAGGGGAGGAGATGTAGATTTGGGATATCCGCATAGAGATGATAGTTGAAGCCATGGGAGCGAATGAGTTCACCAAGGGAGTAAATATAGTTGGAAAAGAGAAGGGGACCAAGAACTGACCACTGGGGAATCCCTACAGCTAGGGGATGGGAGGGGGAGGAGGAGGAGCCCCTGAAGACGACTGAGAATGAACGGCCAGAGAAATGAGAAGAACCAGCAGAGAACAGAGTGGAGTTAGGCCTTCCGTAGTTTACCATCAGAGTAGACACTGTCCTTTCCATTTCCAATGCAGTGTAGGGAGCTTTGTCAATCAGGACTCATTAATAAAACTGAGTTAAAGTTACCCACTGCTACCCAGCAGTTCCCTTGTCAGGGATGTCTCCTCTGTGGTTTAGAAGAGAGGTTCGAGGCTCCACAAGGGGCAGCTGATCTGATGGGGAAACAGCTGTAGACTGCGAAGAGATGACCATTCAGGTGTCAGAGAAGCAGCAGGAGTGAGAGAGAACTTGATAAGGGCATTTTCTGAATACCTGATGCAGCTAGCTCACTGTGGCTTTGTGATAAATAGGGATTAAACTCGAGAGGATTTCATTCAGCAGGAAAGAGAAACCAAAAACACCCATCTAGAATTTATATTTGAGAGTTGAAACACCTCTTATTAATTGGGGTAGACAAACAGGATGGAGTGAAAGCAGTACTTTCAGGTTGAGCATCAGCTGTAATTTTGATTGCTCATGAAGCCCTAAAGCCTCATTTTCAATGTCATTTATTTCTTCTCGTTTCTATCTCAAGCTGCTATCGCTGTAGCAGCTGGTGTGTGACCAAGGATGCCATTCATTATTCCTTCTTAGCTGTAAACCAAGTTGTTGTGTCAGATAATGAAAGACAATCTCTGAACAACCTCCAGGAAGCTTCCAAATTAATAAAACAGGGCATGTTCTTTATTATTATCCTGGTATTAAACCCCAAGGGGTTTGGAAACAGAATGATCAGGGCAGGATATAATTACTCAATCCATCAGTGGTATTTATGGAGTGCTTACTAAGTGCTTGGAAAAGAACAGTATAAATGTTGTCACATTCCCTGCCCACATTGAGCTTAGAATATAGTAATGTCCTGATTTCATAGCTGCCTATCTGGGTGATGGTCTTTCTCAGAGAAAGGTCTTTAGGTAGATATGCAGCAGAGAATCACTCTTCACTTCCACACGGTTTGCGGAATTCAATATCTGTTCTCCCTCCTACCTCTACTGTGAGCCCCACGTGGGACAGGAACTGTGTCTGATCTGCTTATATTGCATCTACTCCAGCACTTGGTACAGTTGCTTGGCACAGTGTAAACACTTAACACATAGCATGGTTATTACTGCCTGTTGTTGAGACTGAGTTGTCCTACTCTTCTGAACTACCCCTCTGCCAGATGCCAGGATGATGACGAATGTTAATAGTCCATAAATACTGTGACATTTCTGCCAACAGCAGTCCATTGTGGAACAGCCTAGATGTCTCTATACTAAGATGAATTCACACCTAGTCTATTGAAGGAAGAAAACTATGTTCCGCTTGTGTTTTCCAGCCTCTTACACAGTACCACGATTATAATTATTACTGCCCACTCTAGCTCAGTGCTGATTTCCTGCATGGTACTTCTTTTTCCAGGACTGTGTTTCTCGGCAAGGTTAACACTTCCTTGCCTGTGGGCAGTGGGTTCATATTCACCTTCAGTGAATTTGGATTGGGTTTTACTGTTTGCAGACTATTTATGACCTAAATATGGAATTTCCTTCAATACAACTTTTCATTTACCTTTATTCCTCTTCATACTCATTTCGTATATTTAAATTCATAACTGTTAAAGGGTTCTACCATGTTTGTCTAGTTTTATACCCCAATGTCAGCAATAAGAAAGATGTACCTTGAGTAGCGCTTACCTTAAGATACAACTAAAGTAAACATTAACTATGTGCCAAGCACTGTATTAAGCAGAGGGTTAGATACAAGTAAATCAGGTCCCACAGGGAGCTCCCACTTTAAGTAGGATGGAGAATATGTATTGAACGTGTCTACTAATTCTGTTGTATTGTACACTCAGGTGCTTAGTACAGTGCTCTGCACACCGTAAGCACTCAATAAATACAATTGAATGAATGCAGTGTTTAGTACAGTGCTCTGCGCATAGTAAGCACTCAAATACTATTGATTAATTAATTGAAACACAGTAGAAGTGAAATGACTTGCCCATGGTCACATAGGGATGTAGTGGAGTTAGGATTAGAACTCAGGTCCTCTGACTCTGAGGTTTGGGCTCTTTCCACTATGCGAAACTGTTTGACAGGACTCTGGAGCTGCACCTAGAAAAAAAAAGGATTTAATCTCTGCCACTGGATCAAAAATATCTTCTATCATAGATTTGGGAAAGTATTCTTGGTTTTTAAGGAGATCTAAATACTACCTGAACAATTTGTCTGTTTTCTACACTATCAATAGTGATTGTGGTTGTACTCATTTTGAAGGTTGATTACTTTCTCCATTATTCTTATCATTTGTAATTTACCTTCCTCTTTTTATTTTTTCCTATAAGTACATTCATTTGAGCCTGTATTACTGGAATGTAATCTCCCTCAAGATCACTTTTACAGCTGATGCGTAACTTTCCTAAGTGTCAATATCTCAACATCTAATTTCAACATTTATACTACCTTTTTTTTCAGGAAATTGATGTCATCTTTTAATTGACACAAGCACTTAATGGGTATGCAACCCACAATTACCACACAACCTCTTTTAGCAACAATAAATCAGAAGATTTCTCATCCTTAAACTGCCCCAGTATATTATAATAACCCACTGAAGTAATGTTATTGCTGGGGTATGAGATAAGAATTGCTTCTTAGCATTCAAAAACTTCCAGTTTAATTTTTCAAAAATTTGGGGTGGAATAATAATTACTTGGCCAGCCAGATCAAATATAACCTTTCTCCAGATTCATTCAGCATTCAATGTCCACTCCAATCTGTACTATAATATTTTAATGGTGTTATTCATTAAGCATTTACTCTGTGCCAAGCACTGTACTAAGCACTGTGGTAGATACAAGATCATTAGATCATATGCAGTCCTTGACTCCTCAATGGCCTCACTAAGTAGGAGGGAGACAGGTAGTGGATCCCCATTTTACAGAAAACTGAGGCACAGAGATCTAAAGTGACTTGACCAAGGTCATTCAACAGGCAAGTGTCAGTGCCGGGATTAGAAGCCAGGTCCTTTGGAGAAGCAGTGTGGCTTAGTGGAAAGAACCTGGGCTTGGGAGTCAGAGGTCGTGGGTTCTAATCCCAGCTCTGCCGCTGGTATGCTGTGTGACCTTGAGAAGCTGCTTAACTTCTCTGTGCCTCAGTTGCCTCATCTGTAAAATGGAGATTAAGTCTGTGAGCCTCCCATGAGATAACCTGATTACCTTGTATCTACCCCAGTGCTTAGAACAGTGCTTGGCACATGGCAAGCGCTTAACAAATATCATTATTATTATTATTATAAGCACCAGGTGGGACGGGGACAGTGTACAACTTTGATTTTCTTTCATTTTCCTCAGCATTTAGTACAGTGCTTGGCACATAGTGAGCACTTCACAAATACCAGAATCCTTACTACTATTATGTTTCCTATTTTCATGTCTGTCTTTGCAAATTCCCAAGTGATTTCCTGCTTGTACAGTTGTAAAATAAGATGCTGACATTTTTAAACAATTGTGGACGTTGCTTCCACAATTCCTTTCATTCTAACAAACTATTGTCGAATTATTTTTCCATTGCAGCAGTGAATTTTTTTTTCCAAATTTAGTACATTGTTGTAGTTGATAACTTCTACTGTAACATTTACAACTTCATGCCATGTGGAGCATGAGAGGAGACATTTGGTTGCAGCAATGGAAGCAGCGTGGCTCAGTGGAAAGAGCACGGGCTTTGGAGTCAGAGGTAATGGGTTCGAATCCCGGATCAGTCACTTGTCAGCTGTGTGACTTTGGGCAAGTCACTTCACTTCTCATTGCTTCAGTTCCCTCATCTGTAAAATGGATTAAGACTGTGAGCCTCACGTGGGACAACCTGATTCCCCTGTGTCTACCCCAGCGCTTAGAACAGTGCTCGGCACATAGTAAGCACTTAACAAATACCAACATTATTATTATGGAGTGTCGGAGTGTATGAAGCTGGTCCTTATGGGAGAAAAAACAAGCAGAAATGAGTAACCAATTAAATGCCAAATCATTGTAGGTACATGAATAATAAGTAATAAACCCCCAGTGGCTATACAAAGCAATGAAAATTAGTAAACAGGAAAGTGCATAAGAGTGATGAGGTCAATGAGGAAGTGGTCAGAACAGGAGGAGTAATCTGGAATCGTTTCATCAATCAATCATTGGTATTTGAGCGCTTTACTGTGTGCAGAACACTGTACTAAGTGCTTAGGATAGTGCAATATAACAGAATTGGTAGACACATTCCCGCCCACAGTGAGCTTACAGTTTCACGTGATTTTTCTGTCTGTTTCAGGCAAAAGAACCCACTGAAACTGCCAGTAATAACTAGTTATTTCATTAGGCCAATGTGAATTTGGGGAACCTGAATCATTTGTGTGCTTGTAAACATGACTTGCAGTCTTTTTAAGGAAGCAAAAATATTTTGTTTCCTTATCCTAAAAATTTTAAAAGAGACTGGAGACAAAGGAGCAGAAAGCAAGGTGTCCAGAAAAATGTTTTTATTCTACTCCCGGGTGCTTTTCCAAGAAATCAACACTGATGAACTGCCACTAATGTCAAAGAATAGGATTGTCATAGGGCAAACCTGTAGCAGGTTTTAAAAGGACCCTTGGCATCTGGTCTCTTTCTAAGTGTTGTGGAAAGCAATTGCTCATCAATGAATGTGTGCAGAAAAAATTGGATATTACTAGGAAGAAACTAGAGCAGCATTCTGTGCCACTGGCATTCAACCTTCCATTTCAAGTGTCATATTTGTGGGAGTCTCCCCCAGGGGGAGAGTTACCCATGCCTCCCGTTTGCCTACCAGAAAAGAATTAGGCAAAGGCGAAGCAAAACAGACTGAGCACACACTGATGGGGCGAAGTGAGTGAATGGCTTGTTTTTAGGTGAGCAGTCTCCCTGTTCCTATTTCATCGACTCTCTTGAGAGGTAACCATGATAGGCAAGGGATTCTGACAAGTGCCACTGTCCAGCTTGGATACGTATCTGTTATTTATTTATTTCTATTAACATCTGTCTCTCCCTCCAGACTGTAAGCTCACTGTGGGCAGGGAATGTGTCTGTTTATTGTTCTATTGTACTCTCCCAAGTGCTTAGTACAGGGTTCTGCACACAGTAAAGTGCTCAGTTAAATACGATTGACTGACTGCCTGAACGGCTTGAGTAGTAGAAGACTCAGTAGTCATCTCCAAAGGCCCCAGGATCAAGGTTCCCAGCAGGCGCCACTGGCCCTATGGGACACCAAATCATCGGTTTCTTTCAGGCAAAGATCAGGTCTATTGACTCTGTTGTTTTGTACTCTCCAAAGTGTTTAGTACAATCATCTGCACACAGCAAGTACTCATTCATTCATTCATTCATTCAATAGTATTTATTGAGCGCTTACTATGTGCAGAGCACTGTACTAAGCGCTTGGGATGAACAAGTCGGCAACAGATAGAGACAGTTCCTGCCGTTTGACGGGCTTACAGTCTAATCGGGGGAGACGGACAGACAAGAACAATGGCACTAAACAGCGTCAAGGGGAAGGACATCTCGTAAAAACAATGGCAACTAAATAGAATCAAGGCGATGTACAATTCATTAACAAAATAAATAGGGTAACGAAAATATATACAGTTGAGCGGACGAGTACAGTGCTGTGGGGATGGGAAGGGAGAGGTGGAGGAGCAGAGGGAAAAGGGGAAAATGAGGCTTTAGCTGCGGAGAGGTAAAGGGGGGATGGCAGAGGGAGTAGAGGGGGAAGAGGAGCTCAGTCTGGGAACGCCTCTTGGAGGAGGTGATTTTTAAGTAAGGTTTTGAAGAGGGAAAGAGAATCAGTTTGGCGGAGGTGAGGAGGGAGGGCGTTCCAGGACCGCGGGAGGACGTGACCCAGGGGTCGACGGCGGGATAGGCGAGACCAAGGGACGGTGAGGAGGTGGGTGGCAGAGGAGCGGAGCGTGCGGGGTGGGCGGTAGAAAGAGAGAAGGGAGGAGAGGTAGGAAGGGGCAAGGTGATGGAGAGCCTTGAAGCCTAGAGTGAGGAGTTTTTGTTTGGAGCGGAGGTCGATAGGCAACCACTGGAGTTGTTTAAGAAGGGGAGTGACATGCCCAGATCGTTTCTGCAGGAAGATGAGCCGGGCAGCGGAGTGAAGAATAGACCGGAGCGGGGCGAGAGAGGAGGAAGGGAGGTCAGAGAGAAGGCTGACACAGTAGTCTAGCCGGGATATAACGAGAGCCCGTAATAGTAAGGTAGCCGTTTGGGTGGAGAGGAAAGGGCGGATCTTGGCGATATTGTAGAGGTGAAACCGGCAGGTCTTGGTAACGGATAGGATGTGTGGGGTGAACGAGAGGGACGAGTCAAGGATGACACCGAGATTGCGGGCCTGCGGGACGGGAAGGATGGTCGTGCCATCCACGGTGACGGAGAAGTCTGGGAGCGGACCGGGCTTGGGAGGGAAGATGAGGAGCTCAGTCTTGCTCATGTTGAGTTTTAGGTGGCGGGCCGACATCCAGGTGGAGACGTCCCGGAGGCAGGAGGAGATGCGAGCCTGAAGGGAGGGGGAGAGGACAGGGGCGGAGATGTAGATCTGCGTGTCATCTGCGTAGAGATGGTAGTCAAAGCCGTGAGAGCGGATGAGTTCACCGAGGGAGTGAGTGTAAATGGAGAACAGAAGAGGGCCAAGAACTGACCCTTGAGGAACTCCAACAGTTAAAGGATGGGAGGGGGAGGAGGCGCCAGCGTAGGAGACCGAGAATGATCGGCCAGAGAGGTAAGAGGAGAACCAGGAGAGGACAGAGTCCGTGAAGCCAAGGTGAGATAAGGTATGGAGGAGGAGGGGATGGTCGACAGTGTCAAAGGCAGCAGAGAGGTCAAGGAGGATCAGAATGGAGTAGGAGCCATTGGATTTGGCAAGAAGGAGGTCACGGGTGACCTTAGAGAGAGCAGTCTCGGTAGAGTGGAGGGGACGGAAGCCAGATTGGAGGGGGTCTAGGAGAGAATGGGAGTTAAGGAATTCTAGGCATCGATTGTAGACGTCTCGTTCTAAGATTTTGGAAAGGAAGGGTAGTAGGGAGATAGGACGATAACTGGAGGGGGAAGTGGGGTCAAGAGCGGGTTTTTTTAGGATGGGGGAGACGTGGGCGTGTTTGAAGGCAGAGGGGAAGGAGCCCTTGGAGATTGAGTGGTTAAAAATAGAAGTTAAGGAAGGGAGGAGGGCAGGGGCGATGGTTTTAAGAAGGTGAGAGGGAATGGGGTCCGAGGCGCAGGTGGAGGGGGTGGCACTTGCGAGGAGGGAGGAGATCTCCTCTGAGGATACTGCAGGGAAGGATGGGAAAGTAGGGGAGGGGGTTGTTGGGGGGGAGGGGAGAGGCGGAGGGGTGACTTTGGGGAGCTCAGACCTGATCGTGTTGATTTTCGTGAGGAAATAGGTGGCCAGATCATTAGGGGTGAGAGATGGGGGAGGGGGAGGAACAGGGGGCCTAAGGAGAGAGTTAAAGGTCCGGAACAATCGGCGGGGGTCAGTAAATATCATCGATTGATCAAGTGATGCCTGATCACCTCCCCCACACAGCTGGTAGGGGAACAAAGTTGCACCCAAGGCTTGTGCCTTTTATATGCTAAGAAATCCACTTAGTTTAGCAGTCCTCATGTCCTCTTCCTCTTTACAAGCCCCCAAGCCTCCCCACAGCTCTTAAGTCGATTTCCTATATTTGTAATTTATTTTCATGTTTGTCTCCTCCTGTATATTGTAAACTCCTTATGGGCAGGGATTGTGTTTACCAGAGACAGAGGTGGCCAGGGAGAAAGGCCCTTGGGGATGCATAATAGGCCTGTTTGTTGTTGTATTGTACTCTCCCAGGCACTTAATTCAGTGCTTTGCACACAGTAAGCACTCAATAAATACGATTAAATGACTGAATGCTTAGAGACCTCTCTGAGGGAGATGTGGCCCCAGAGACCTACACAAAGACCCTAGGCTGCAGAGTAATAGAGGAACCCAATATAAATCCCCAGTGCTAAAGGGATATGGAAGTACAGGAGTGGTAGTAGAAATAAGATGGGGAGATGAGAAATAAATCAAGGAAGGCCTCCTGGAGGAGATGTGATTTCAGTGAGCTTTGAAGATAAGAGCCGAAGTTTGCTTGGTGTTAAGGAGGAAGGAGTTCCAGAGAGCAGTGTGGACTAGTGGGAAGAGCTCAGGCCTGGGAGGCAGGGGCCCGAGTTCTAATCCCAGACCCATCACTTGTCTGCTGTGTGACCTTGGGCAAGTCACTTAACTTCTCTATGTTTCATTTCCCTTATCTGCAAAACTGAATTCAATACCTGTTCTCCCATTGTTTAGACTGTAAGCCCTGTGTGGAACATGATTATCTTAAATCTACCCCAGCACTTAGAACAGAAACACTTAACAAATATCATTATTATTATTATTATTTCTTATCATTATTCTGCATAAAAGGTGGGTTATGTGCAAGAGGTTGATAGCAAGGGAGACAAGAACTAGGCACGGTGAATAATGATAATAATACGAATAACTGAGGTATTCATAAAGTACTTACTCTGTTCCAAGCAGTGTACTAAGTGCTGGGGTAGATGCAAGTTAATCACGTCAGACCCAGCCTCTGTCCCACCAGGGGCTCAGATTCTAAGCATAAGGAAGAAGATGAATTGAATCACCATTTTACAGAAGAAGAAACTGAGGCACAGAGAAGCCAAGTGACTTGTCCGAGGCCCCACAGCAAACAAGTGGCAGAGCCTGGATTAAAACCCAGGTCCCCAGCTCTATCCACTAGACCATACTGCTTCAGTATGGAGCAACATGTCAGGTGGACACTTCCTCTCTGCTTGGCCCGAGAGGATGTTTGAGCTCCACTCTGCCCTAGCCTGGGATTTTATCTTTTCCACCACCCCTTTTTTCCCTTCTCACCCTCCCTGGTTGAACAGGGCCCAAACCATGAATGAAGAACTGGGTGCATCTGGCCACCTCTCTGTTACTGGCTTTCCCCACTGGTAGGCAGCAAAAGTCACTGCTTTGCCCAAAGTGATACCATCACATCTTAGTTGTGAGGTTTAATTAGTTAATGCTTTAGAAGCACTTAGCGGATAATTGCTGAGTGCCATCATCAGGAAAAGAAAGAGATGTCTCAAAATGGATTTAGATCTTTTCTAGTCATATAAAAATACAAGATGGAAAAGGTTTTATAATCTTGCAAAATGCTCAAGTACCCTCTCGTGTCTGGAACCTTCAGACTCCAGAGAGAACAATAAATTAAAGTGAGGGATGGAGAGAGGAGAGTTTGGGGATACTGTATGAGGATGGGGGTTCACGAGGACAACCATCCCATGACTCCTCCAAGCAACCCGGGACCACTGTTCAAAGTGGAGCCCAGGGCTTGATGAGCCGTGGCTGTGACCCAGGGTGGCATTCAGTGTGACTGATGATCCTATACTAGGACACCTACTACATTATTGGTTTGCAATGTGACCTACAGTTCATTGCAATCTAGTTCTTGGAACAGAAACTGTCCCTCACACTATTTTTTAGTGTTTTTTCCTGAGTAAAATAAGGGGTACATGGGTATTAAATTTGGTTCCTCTCCTCTTCCTATCACCAGAGACTGCTCTCATGCACCCATAATGCAGCTAGCTTAGCACAGCCTGTAACCTGTGAGGAGCAGTTTGGTCTAATGGAAAAAGCACAAGCCTGTGAGCCAGAGGATCTGGGTTCTAATCCTTGCTCCTTCACTTGTCTGCTTTGTGACCTTGGG
Organism: Ornithorhynchus anatinus; assembly: GCF_004115215.2. Taxonomy (NCBI): domain Eukaryota; kingdom Metazoa; phylum Chordata; class Mammalia; order Monotremata; family Ornithorhynchidae; genus Ornithorhynchus; species Ornithorhynchus anatinus. Next base: position 84,900,753 of record NC_041732.1, on the reverse strand, counting down.
CAAGTCACTTCACTTCTCTGTGCCTCAGTTACCCCATCTGTAAAATGGGGATTAAGACTGTGAGCTCTAATGCAGAAGAGGAACTGTGTCCAACCTGATCATCTTGAATCTACCACAGTGCTTAGTGCAAGGCCTGGCACATAGTAAGTGCTTACAGATACCATAAAAAAAAAAGTTGTGGGTTCCCATAGGCTGGGCCAGGGAAACTACAGGTATATAAATCTCTGCAGCAAGACAACTCCTCCCCTTGGGAGGATTAGTTTAGATTTGATTTGTCTAGGGGCAAAGCAGGAATGGAAAGGGAAAGAGAAGGGATGGGGCAGTGACACAGTAGGGCCATAACTTTCCCTGGCATCCTGGTGATGGTGATGTTTAATAATAATACTAATACAAATAATAATAATAACGTATTTGCTGAGCGCTTCCTATGTGTCAAACACTGTATTAACCACTGGGATAGATACAAGATAATCAGGTCTCACATGGGGCTCACGGTCTAAGTAGGAGGGAAGAACACTACCATTTTACAGATGCGGGAACTAAGGCACAGAGAAGTTTAGCGGCTTGCCCAACGTCACACAGCAGGTAAGTGGTGCTGTTCATCCCCATTCATTCATTTATTAATTCATTCAAAGGAGAGGATCTTCCCCACCCCCATCATGTATCCACATCCTAATATTCGTTTTCCGACCCAGCCCACCAGGAACTTGGGAATAGGGCCAGGTAAACTGCAGATGTTTGAGTCTCATTCAACCAGTAATATTTATTATCTTCCTTGAGAAGAACATTATACTAAGTGCTTGGAAGAGTATAATAGCACAAATAGCACTCTCCCAAACATTTAGAACAGTGCTCAGCACAAACACTTAATAAATACTCATTGATTATAAAATAGACATGATTTCTGCCCCAAACCCTAGAAGCTCTGGAAGGTTCTAGAAGGTGTTAATGAATCAAGCAATTGGCCAGTAATATTTACTGAGGAATCAACTGCATGCAGAGCACCGTACTAAGTGATCAGAAGAGTACAGTGGAATCAATAAACATGATCCTGCCCTGAAGGAATTTATACTATATGGGAGAGATGGATACTAAAATAATTTACAGATAGAAAGCAGATGGAAAATAGATTGGTTGAGTGAGTGCTTAAGCAAAAAGGTTATCTACAAAAGAGATCTATGTGGGGAGAACACAAGTAGGTATGGTTAGGCTGGTCCTTGCAAGGATAAAAGCAAGAGCAAATGAGTACCTTGGATTTGGTCTCTGTCCTCCACCGTGTTGACTGTGGGCCTCGATTACTGTAAACTCCAGCATCCCCTCAATTTTCCAAGCTGGGAGACTTTGGCAGCATCAAAACATCAGCCAAGAGAAGCAACATAAGCTCTCTTTCCCAGAATTCAAGGCCTAGAGCCTTTGAATTCAAAGCCAGTTCTCCTGACTGCTAGAATCAGGCTCCAGAGGAACCCTAATATTCCAAACTCTCTGTGCACACAGCCTTTCATGCCAGCTGAGTGATCTTTCCTGCCATATCTTCCTGCTTGAAACCTCCAAAATTACACCTCCGCTTTCAACGTTGCTGTGGAAGCCCTGGGCTCCCTTGAAACAAATGTTGAAGTCCTGGCATTCATGCTAACAAGAAGTTAGTAGCAGGGAGAAACTGTAAAGGATATTAAAGGACCCCAAATCCTGTTATGCTGGAAGTTACTCTATGCTTGAGCTCTGGAGGAGGCGGCTGGGAGGAGGTGGAGGAGAAGAGAGAGAAGGAGGCCTGAAACTGGATTTCTGAACATGAAAGCTGCAGCTTAATCCACTGATGCTGGCAGTCTACTGTCTGGAATGATTAACTCTAGGGCCAGATGGATGGCAGTGGCGTTTTCTGTGGCATCTATCTCGCCGTGGATACCTACGGAATCGTAGCCCACACCAAGGGAAAAGACCTAATGAGAAGTCCAATTTGCATCTATCTACCACCCAGAGAGCTTTGCAGGGCAGGGAGAAAACAGCTCTGCTCTCTCTCCCGCCTTTCCTTTTCTCCAGACTAGAAAGCGGTAGGGAACAGATTCGGCTGGTCTCGGCTGAACAGACTGGAGAAGAGACTACATTCTGAGCCATGAACCATATTCATCGTTCACTCAGTGCCTGTGGCATCAGTGAGAAGGATAGGCTGTCACCAGAGTCTCCTCTCTTTCAGAAGAGAGAGAAATTAAATGTCACAGCAATTATTTGAGCAGCGGACAGGGACCAGTAGGAGTCCGGGTCCTCTCCCGGTTACTGGATCAGGCAGAGACCACGGTGGGGATGGCTGAAGCAGTGGCAGGTCTGCAGTTGAGATTTTCCCTAGGCTTCTGCAAGGAATGCAGCATGGCCTAGTGGAAAGAGCACGGGCCCGGAACAATAGTAATAATGCTGATAGTATTTGTTAAGCATTTTCTGTATGTCAAGCACTATACTAAGTTCTGGGGCAGATACAAGATAATCGGGCCCTACATGAGGCTCAGTCTCAGGAGGAGGTATTAAAGCCTCATTTTGCAGATGAGGAAACTGAGACACAGAAAGGTTAACTGACTTGCCCAGGGTCACAGAGCAGATAAATATTGGAGCGGAATTAGAATACAAGTCCTTCTGACTCTTAGGCCTGTGCTCTATTCATTAGGCCATGCTGCTTCTCTATCCCCCTCTAGACTCTGGGCAGGGAACGTGTCTACCAACTCTGTTACACTGTGCTCTCCCAAACACTTAGTACAGTGTTCTGAACACAGTAAGTGCTCAATAAATATGTTTGATTGATCGATTGATCAAGGTACAATGAGTAGGTTCACACTGGAGGAATGAAGCACGTGGGCTGCGTTGTAGTAGGAAATCAGTGAGGTAAGATAGGAGGAGGACAAGCTGATTGAGGGCTTTAAAGGAGATGGTAAGGAGTTTCTGTTTAATGCAGAGGCAGCCATTGGAGGTTTTTGAGGAGTGAGAAGATATGAACTGAATTTTTTTTTAGATAATTGATATGGGCAGCGGACTGAAGTAAGAACTGGAGTCAGGAGGGAGAGGAGGCAGGGAGGTCAGCCAGGAGGCTGTTGCAGTAGTGAAGGAAGTTTAGGATAAATGCTTGGATCAGCATAGTGGCAGTTTGGATGGAGATGAAAGGGTGAATTTTAGTGATGTTGTGAAGGTAGAATCAATAAGATTTGAGATTAGATTAAATATGTTGCTGAATGTGAGATGAGTCAAGGATAATGTCAAGGTTATGGGGCTTGTGATACAGAGTAAACAATCAATAGTATTTATTGAGCGCTCACTTGTTCTATTTATTCATTTTTTTACTTAGTGGTATTTGTTAAACATGTCTACAAGCCCTGCAATATATTTAACACTAGGGTAGATACAGTATAATCAGTTCAGAACATCAGTTAGGACACAACCCCTGTCCCACAGGGCACTCACAGTCTTAGGGGGTGGGAGAACAGGTGTTGATCCCCTATTTGACAGGTGAGGAAATTGAGGCACAGAGAAGTGAAGTAACTTGCCCAAGGTCATTCAGCAATCAAGTGGCATTTCAGGAGTTAGAGCCTAGGACCTCTGACTCACAGGCCCATGTTTTTTCCACCAAGCTATGCTATGCAGACAGAGCACTGTACTAAGTGCTTGGGAGAATACGATAGAATTAATAGATATGAAACCAGTATTCGAGAAGCTTTCAATCTAAGGTGTGACAGGCCATAAAATAAGTGACGAGGAGGAATGTAAATATAGAGAGTGTAAATATTATGTACGTATGGGTAGGGGTTGTAGGTAGAGCGAGTGTCCAAGTTGAGGTGAAAGGGGCTGAAGTGGCTTTGGAACATGAAATAGGGTGTGGAGTTGAGAGAAGAATGAGAAAAAGGCTCCTGAAGAAGATGTGATTGCAGAATGACCTTGAAGCTGGGAGAACCACCCACCTAAAGGTCTGGAATACAGTCAAGCCACTTTCACTGAGGCCTTGCACCTGCCAAAATCTCTGCTCGGTGGGTCATTGGAGGAGAGTGGACAGTTTTAACACAGATGACTAGGTGAATAGGGTGGCTAATGAAAAATAGGGTCCTAAACTCCAAAATTAAGGAGAAGCTTGAGACCAGTCACCACAGAGTTCCTAGTAGAGTCACACGAAGATAATGTTCCTCTGTGTTTTTAGAGGAGTTCATCAAAGGCAACCACAGGACAGAGAAAACCCAGCCGAACAACTCCCCAAAGAGAAACTGCACAGCGAATAGATCCTTCCCGCTGCTTTCAATTCCTTTCCTTCCAGGAGCATTCCCTGGGAAGCCATTCCCACCCCACTCCAGCTAGTATAATTACCTCAATTTGCTTTTCTTTTAAAGTCAAATGGCTTGGAGAACCAAGTTTTGTTTAGCGGCTGCGGGTATCTGAGCCCAGAGCAGCTGAGACGGACAGAGCAGCTGATCAACTGTCTCAGACCAGGTCTGCGGCTAATGGCAACCCAGAGACGATTTAGACTCCGGAGAGAGCAGCACCTCGGATTTATTACACTGAAGCTTTCACAAAGGACCACAGCGTCCTGATTACTCCCGACATTGATTCTGCATGATAAAACCATTCTATTTACACCCCATGGCCAGAGCCTATTGTTAAAGTAGTTTTCTCCTTAGAGCTTTCTTGCTAGAGGCATTCTTTGCCATTGGAAGCCATGGTATGAACCTATTAGACTCATTCAGGCAGAGCGAAAGGATTACTATATGCCTTTCTTCGTGGCGAGGAAAGGGGACGGAGGAAAAGCTCTCGCTTTTCTGGCTCTTCCCTGAAACAACCCATTTTTCGGGATACTTTTGAGAAAGAAAATTCCAGCGGAGCTGAGGAAGGCAAATAACCCGCTCAAAATTCAGGCTGGTTTTCTGGTCAAGTGAAAGATGGGAAAAATCAAAGGGTGGTGCCTTCTTCTCTTTGGAAAATGAAGCTCAGATTTCCCCAGATGCTGGGGCTCCTGCCACCACTACCCTTATCACCACTCTTGTGAAGCCCATTCATATTACACAACATCTGTTATATTATAATAATAATGATGGAATTTGTTAAGCGCTTACTATGTGCAGAGCACTGTTCTAAGCGCTGGGGTAGATACAGGCTAGTCAGATTGTCCCACGTGGGGCTCACAATTTTTTAATCCCCATTTTTACAGATGAGGTAACTGAGGCACAAAGAAGTTAAGTGACTTGCCCAAGGTCACACAGCAGACAAGTGGCAGAGTCGGGATTAGAACCCTTGACCTCTGTCTCCCAAGCCCGTGCTCTTTCCATTAAGCCACGCTGGTTCTCACAGACACCCATCCCTGGGTGAGCATATTATGCAACATGCTGTCTCTCTCTAAACTGCCACTGAAACAGGACAGAGAACATCACCACCTAAGCGATGGCATTCTTGGGTCAGTTAGTCAATTGTATTTATTGAGCGCTTACTGTGTGCAGAGCACTGTACTAAGCATTTAGTACGGTGCTGGATCATCCAGCCCGGAACTCTGTCTTGATGGCACTGTTTGTTGGTTGCCCTCCTACATAACCATCCTCCCGCTGGGATTGGACTGTGCAACATCCTGAACTCTCCCTTCTCCATCCCTCTCTGTTCCTTAAGATCCTCTCCGGAACCCATAATTTCAGAAACAAGGATGGGCCTGGGAATTCTAATTCTTGGAATATGGCCCTGACTGTCCAGTCACTCTGTGGTATTTATTTAGTGCTTACTATGCACAGTACACTGTACTAAACACTTACCAGCTTCCCCCTTCATTTAACATTGTTTCCTACCCTAAAGCAGAAACTTTTTTTTAACATATTGGGCAGATATCTATTTTTTAACATATTGTTTAAGCTCTTTTTTATAGTTATGGTACTTGTTTAGCACTTATTATGGGCCAAGCACTGTACTAAGCACTGGGGTAGATACAAGTTAATCAGGTTGGACATAATCCCTGTCTCACTTGGGGCTAACAGTCTAATCCCTGCTTTATTGATGAGGTAACTGAGGCACAGAGAAGAGAAATAACTTGACCAATTAGCTATTATCTGAGAAGCCTGGCTGAGTGTCCTGTTAAACTTTCTTCACCTGAGCTGTAAGAGGATTCAGGAGAAGCAGGCTGACCTAGTAGATAGTAGATGTCCTTAGAGTCAGAAACACCTGGGTTCTACTCCTGGGCTTCACCACTTGTTGACTGTGTGACCTTGGACAAATCACTTAACAAATCACTTAACCACAGTTGCCCCATCTATAAAATGGGGATTAAGACTATGAGCCCTATTGGAACATAAACTGTAACCAACCTGATTCTCCTGCATCTACCTCAGTGCTCAGAACAGTGCCTGGCACATAATAAATTAAAGTGTGGAGGAAGAAGGACCTGGGTTCTAATCCTGACTCTGCCACTTGCCTGCTGTGTAACCTTGGGCAAGTCACTTAACTTCTCTGTGCCTCAGTTCCCTCATCTGTAAAATGGGGATTAAGAGTGTGAGCCCTATGTGGGATAGAGATTGTGTCCAAACCAATTATCTTGTATCTACCCCAGCACTTAGAACAGTATCTAGTGCACAGTAAGTGCTTAACAAATGCCATAATTATTGTTATTATTAGAACACTCTTTCTAGGGATTAAGTTTCCACTCTAACTGGCCCCTCATTAAATGGAGGAATAGATGGTCCTGGTGAAATAGATGGTCCTGATGAATCAGTGTTAGTGGGAGCAAAGGGATGAGTGGGTGGAAGAAGAAATTTAAGAGACTTTCTTGAATTTTAAATGCCTGGATAAGTGGGAAACAGAGAAACACTGTTTGGCAAACTAACTGTGGGTATCCCTCAAGGTTCGGTTCTGGGTCCCCTTCTGTTCTCCATTTTCACCAACTCCCTTGGAAAACTCATTCACTCCCATGACTTCAGTGATCACCTCTATGAGGATGATTCCCAAATGTACATCTCCAGTCCTGATCCCTCTCTGCAGTCTCACATTTCCTCCTGCCCTCAATACATCTACAGTCACCTCCAACTTAACATATTCAAAACAGAACTACTCATCTTCCCACCCAAACTCTGTCCTCCCCATGACTTTCCCATCACTGTAGTCAGCTCTACCATCCTTTCTGTCTCCCAAGCCCATTACCTTGGTGTCATCCTGGCCTCCCCTCTCTCATTTAACCCACCTATTCACTAAATCTTGTCAGTTCAACCTCCACAAAATCACTAAATTCTGCCATTTTGTCTACATCCAAACTATTACCACATTAATCCAAGCACTTATCCTATCCCACTTTGATTCTGTATCAGCCTCCTTGCTGACCTCCCTGCCTCCTGTCTCTCCCCACTTCAGTCCATACTTCACTTTGCTGCCTGGATTATTTTTCTACAAAAATGTTCAGTCCATGGTTCTCCAATCCTCAAGAAACTCAGTGGTTGCTCAACCATCTCTATATCCAACAGAAACCTCTTACCACCAGGAGAACAGCGCAGAAAGAAAAAATGGCAACCTGATTTGACCTGCTGATCTGCAATTCTTCTATTTCAGGGCAGCAATTCCCATCTAAGTGGGACTCCTCCAGATGGCTATTTCTTTCCACGATTAAATTCCTAATTTCCTGAAAAGTTTGGTGTTGAGGGGAGGCTGTGTGCTTGGTGAATGTCTAACACAGTGATCTGAACATGTGTTTCCTTCACTAGCTTCTCTTTGGACCCCTGATTGGAGAAGCATCATGGCTTATCAATTAATCAATCAATCAGTGGTATTTATTGAGTGCTTAATATATGCAGAGCACTGTACTAAGCGCTAGGGAGAGTACAGTACAGGAGAATTAGCAGACACGTTCCCTGTCCATAACAGTCTGAAGGGGGAGACATGTATTAACATGAAAAATAAGTAAAGACATGAACATAAGAGTTGTGTGATTGAGAATGGAGAGGATAAAAAACGTTCAAAAGTCACAGATCCAAGTGGAAAGAGCATGGACCTGTGAATCAGAGGACCTGGATTCCAACCCCAGTTCTACCACTTGTTGGTTGTGTGACCTTGGACAAGTCATTTAACTTCTCTGTGCCTCAGTTCTCTTATCTGCAAAATTGGGGGTTCAATATATAATTTCCCTCCTATTTAGTCTGTGAGCCCCATGTGGACCTGATTATAGTAATTGTGATATCCATTAAATGCTTACTATATATTATTTATAGTCTGCCCCAGCCCTTAGTACAGTGGTTGGCACATAGTAAGCTCTTAACATATACCACAATAATTTTTGTTATTAGACTCTGTAAAACATTTACTACCTGGAAAGTCTGGATTTTCTCTACCTGAAGGAGTTTAGGACTGTCATCCCTTCCCTGCTTTCTGGCCACTCCCAGATCCCTTGCCAAATCAGAAAATTCTTTAAAGGAAGTAGGAGGAGGAAGAAGAGAAGGAGCCGGAGGAGCAAGAGCAGAAAGAGAAGTAATAGAAGAAAAGCAGCATGGTGTAGTGGATAGACCTCAGGCCTGGGAGTCAGCAAGTCATGGGATCTAATCTGCCACTTGTCTTCTGTATGACCTTAGCAAGTCACTTTACTTCTCTGGGTCTCATTTACCTCGTCTGTAAAATGGGGATTCAGACTGTGAGCCCCATATGGGACAGGGACAGTATCAACCCGATTCACTTGTATCCACTCCAGTGCTTAATACAGTGCCTGGAACACAGTAAGCACTTAAATACCACAGTTAATATTATTAATAGTAGGAGTACCGATAGTAGTGATAGTATTTATTAAGTGCTTATTGTGTGCAAATCCTGGTCTATGCACTGGAAAATTATATATGGTGAGCAGGGTTCCTGGACCTCAAAGGGCTCACAATTTAAGAACAGGGGCAGGGGAGAGGGCTGGCAATGGACACACAAAGAGAAAATAAAACCGCAAAAGCCCAAAATGAACATAAAAGAGGAGGCCAGGGATAAATACCAAGTAGAATAAAAGGTGTCTGGTTCTGTGTCTAGAAAAGCAGAGAGTGTCAGGATTCTGGCGTCTCAGAGTCCAACACCTTAGCCACAGTGCCGGCCACAGCTGCGGCCTCCCCAACGTTCCGTGGAGACGCCAGGCTGCCTGCTGCTGCTATTGCTGCCACTGCCAAGTATTCTGTCCATTCCCCCTCCCTCCTGTGGAGATGAATCCAAGTAGGTAGGGAAGGAGGCGCAGGGAAGACGCTGTTGGGGAGCAGAGTGGGGCCGATGGAAGGACTCAGCAGGGTGATGGGGGAGGGTGGGGCACCATTCAGAAAATGAGATAGTTTTATGCATTTGCATCTTCCTGGATGGTGAGGTAGTCACTCGTTTGAAATGCTAAATAATAGCATAAGGGAAGACAACCATAGCACCCATCAGAAAGCATTTTCAACCAGACTGGGGACTTGTGCTTTTAGTCAAATCTTGCCTCAGGCGACATCTCATAATTTTAAAATCCAGTTCCTCCAGCTTTGTTGTTCGAACACTTCCCAGGCCACTCTTGTCTGGTTAATAGATGAGTTTATCTGACATTGATCAGGCAGGAAAAGGCCACCAGACCATGTCCTGAGATCTCATTATCCTTTGAGAATATCTAGAAACAGACATACATTTTCCAGCTGTTGCCGCAAAATAGACACCAAATCTGTGTTCCAAACTAAGAGGCAGACGTTAGGAGTTCTGGGGCAATTGTGGATGTTTCATTTATCATTTCTCTATGCTCATGGTACCAACCGTCTCCAGGATCGATGTTCCTCACCGCCGGGGACCAGGGTGAAGGGGGGACATGCGGAGTGGCCAGTGAGATCCGTACTTGTGGAAAATGACCTGCTGGCTCAGGGCTGAGACGGAATGCAGATTGGATTTCATTTTCTTGCCAAGTGCCTACGCATTAACTCTGTCAGGTGGACCAAGCACAACTTCAACTTGAAGTCCAGTGCATACGGGCACAGTCAGAGCTGCAGGGGCAGATCAAAGCTGGGGGTTGGGAGGGATCTTTCTAGGAAACTGTCATCCACTCACTAGCCATTTATTGGACACCTTCAGTGCGCAGAGAACTGTATTAAGGGCTTAGGCTAGTGCAAACTGAATTAGTGGATAGGATTCCTGCTCTCTACTTGCTAAGCATCTAGCAGGGAGACAGACACTAAAGTAAATGACCGTATGCTTGCTCCCGAGGACCTGCCCTATGTGGTCATGCCCCTGCGGCAGGTCCAGGGGGAGAGGAATCCAGGTACTAACAAAGCCAAGGGTTGGGCAAAGTCAATAGCAAGTCTCTTGGTAAAACAAGGAGAGCGGCAAGGACAGGGCTGACTGGTGAAGACTGACCCCTGGTGGGGTGATACAAGCCTACACAAAGTGCCGAACATAGAAGAAGCCAAAAGAGGGAAGGTAGAGATCCAAATGATAAAAACACAAGTGATAAGTCTAAAAAAAAAAAAGAAATCAAGTAAATCACTAGCACGTAAATAAGCAGACATATCCGAGTATTCTGGTGGGTCAATAGTATGGCATGGGCAGATTGGTAAGGGTTAATCAGGGAGGAAAACTTTTGTGGTTTTTTTTTTAGAATAATAATAATAATAGTATGCTCTAAGCACTAAGCATGTGCCAAGCACATGAATATCTGCAAGATATTCAGACCAGGCCAGGATCCTGTTCCACCCAGGGCAGGCTTGTGCTCTAAGGAAGAGGGTGTACAGTTACTTTATCTCCATTTTACAGATGAGGAAACTGGGGCATGGAAAAGTCAAGTGACTAGCCCAAGATCAAAAAAAAAAAGGGAAGTGGCAGATATCCTACTCCGAGTACCCTGCTCTTTCCATTAGTGCACGCTGAGCTTTGAAAGTGGAGAGGGATGTGGTTTGGAAGGTTTGAGGCAGGAGCGATGAGGCAGAGATGGCAAAGTTGCAAGCAAGATACAATTAGGAGATTTGTTTGGGAAAAGTGAACAGGGTGAGCCAGCATGTAGCCAAATGGAGTGGAAATAAAAGAAAGAGAGAGCTAGTTAGGAGTTTTTGATTTATGTGTCCTTTGTACTTCTCTAAAGTAAATGTTGATTAAACTGGCTAATTTCTTTGCCAAAGGGCAGTCCATAAATTTGAGATCCATTAGGTTAGCTTTTCCCATCATGATGGAGGATCTTCTCATCTGGAGCTGTGGCCTTTGGGCATTTGATATCCATCCTACCTTCAATCCCACAGCACTTATGAACATATCATTAAATTATGCATTATAAAATATTTATTTCTATTAACACTTGTCTCCCCTCTAGACTGTCAGCTCCTTATGGGCAGGGAACATGTCTGCCGACTCCATTGTAGTGTACTCTCTCAAGTGCTTAGTACAGTGCTCTGCACATAATAATCACTCAATAGATACCATTATCAATTAACTTATTGGTGGAGATAACTCAGATAACTCAAAAGCCTATTCTGGCAACATCCTGATGCCGTGCATGATGGGCATTTACGAGATGTCCAGAATTGGATATCCTTTTATCTATGGCCCCAAGGTGGGTCTCTCAGTGCAGCGGAAGCTGAGCTACTTTTGGGACTTGGTACATCTTCTATCCAAGTGGAAATGAGGCCACTGGCAGTGACCTCAGGCCCCTTCTTGACTGGAAGCTGCAGTGACTGCCCTTTGTGGGATGGCAGGGGTGGCAACGGCAGCAGGCAGAGGAAGATGATGGCAGCAGTGAAAGGGAGTCTCTTTGCCCTCCATTTTCTCTCATCTCTCTTCACCTTCAGACCCCCATCTCCCTCCCACCCAACCCATTTTTAACCTGTAGCTCCATCACCCCTAAAGTTCTGGTCACCTGATTTGGGAAAAGATGAAAACTATTAGAACATTTAATAGTGGGCACAGGGTTTTCACCCACAAAGGATGGCCAATAAATCATGATGCCAGCACCAATGCAGCGAACTATTTCTAAGTCTCCAGTGAATATCAGTTTCAGAGCCCTAAAGCAAGATTCTCTTGAAAATCTTTTTTGAACTAGAATCAATAATTGATTAATTTATCTGGTGACCTCCCAGTATTTTATGTGGTTGATCTTTTTACTCCTTCTTTGGATTGATTATTGAAAGGGTTTTATTTTCTGATTTTAGGTCTTTTTGAAATTATGTTTTTTCAATTTCAGAATTTAATTCCTTCAGAATCATTTTAGGGCCCTGGATCTTTCACTGTTCCTCAGCGAATTTCTTCTCAAATTGCCAAATATCTGCAGTCTCATGTGCAGGTTAAGTGACTATTTTTTTCTTCAAAATCAAAGAAGCATCAAATGATTTGCTAAGCCAGTAGTACGGATTCTATCTTTTCCTGGATTAAAGTTACTGTCAACTATTTTAGAGACAGAGAGGCAGAAGAGTTTTGAGTAAAACAGCCCAAAAAACCAAAACAGTTGCTGCTACCAGATAAAATAATTGTTCCCCAACCCACCCAAGATAAACCATATTGATGGGATCTCGTTATGGGTTAGCATTGAGGACCTTGGCCTCAGAGAATCAATGCCACATGGAGTGAAACTGCCTTTTTCTTTTCAATGTCAGGTCTTACTCACAATGAACACACCTCCAGAATGATATCTGAAGAAATGGGAGGTTGAAAGTCAAACTGAAATATCTATCAAAATAGTTAACAGTAAACTTCTCCAAAGGAACAGTTTTTACTCACAGGGGAAATGATGTGTACTTTCCCCTTTGTACAAATTACTACTGTGTAAAAAGTGTCTGTTGGTTTAGCTCGGGAATTTCTTCTACTCATCTGCTCGTACTTATAAGCCAAAGGAGCCTGGGTTCCAGCAGCAGCAGCCCCCAGCTTCCAGGCACCGATGCGGTTTATTCTGGAAATGGACACATTCCCCTATCAGAGAATCGTGACTTAATAAGGACAAAATTGAGTAACGGGTCGATCAATCGATCATTGATATTTATTAAGTTCCTACTGCATGCAGAGTACTGTGCTAAGAGCTGGAAGACTACAGTACAACAGAATTGGTACACAAGTTCCCTGTCCACAGTGGGCTTATAGTCCAGAGGACTGGATCAAAGACAGTCTCCCATTCATGCCTGGAACATCTTCTGCTTGGCATGGAGGCGAAGTGGTCATGGAGAAATCCAAGGGCTGAAGGTCTGAGGAGGGCAGATGGGGTAGAGTCAGTCAGTCCATTCAGTCCTATTTATTGAGTGCTTACTGTGTGCGGAGCACTGTACTAAGCACTTGGGAGAGTACAATATAACAGATACATTTGTGAGGGAAGAGAGGAGAGCGGGGGTCCTGCAGTCCCACCCTCCAAACCCAGAAATTTCAGTTGCGTCGTGAATTGGGCTGCTTCCTCTAGACTGTAAGCTCACTGTGGGCAGAGAATGTGTCTATAAACTGTTATATTGTTATATCGTACTCTTCCAAGTGCTTAGTATAGTGCTCTGCGTGTAGTGGAAGGAGCGCAGATCTGGGAGTCTGAGAACCTGGGTTCTAATCCTGATTTCTCCACTTACCTGATGTGTGACCTTGGGAGATTGATTTCACTTCCCCTGGGCCTAAGTTCCCTCATCTGCAGAATGGGGATTCAATACCGGTTCTCCCTCCTACTTAGACTATGAGCCCCTTTTGGGTCCTGATTATCTTGTATCTACCCCAGCACTTGGTAGAGTCCTCAGCACATTGTAAGAACCTAATAGATACCATTAAAAAGTCTGTAGGCTGTACATCAGGGCTCCTGGAAAGAAGAGAGACCATCAGGAAACTGGGTGACAGAAGCCCTGTTGCATGGCGTAGTGGGATAGAGCACGAGACTGGGAGTCAGAAGGTCCTGGGTTCTAATCCCAACTCCACCACTTGTCTGCTCTGTGACCTTGGGCAAGTCACTTAACTTCTCTGTGCTTCAGTTACCTCATCTTTAAAATGAGGATTAAGACTATGAGCCCCACATCGGACAACCTGATTACCTTGTATGTACCCCAGCACTCAGAACAGTGCTTGGCACATAGTAAGTGCTTAACAAATACTATAATTATAATTATTATCAGTGCTTAGAACAGTGCTTGGCACATAGTAAGAGCTTAACAAATACCATTATTATTATTATTAATAACAAGGACCCACAACTACAAGTATCCACGTAAACAGCGACTGACTTTTGAAAAAGTGAACTGTGCAATTCAAGCCATGAGTGAAAAGGCAGCCAGATATGAGGGCACTCCTGCAGGAATAAACCACAGACATTTACAATACACTTTTCTTCACTCAGTCCATCAACTGGGGTACTCATAGAGTGCTTACCATGTGCAGAACTCTGATGACAGGGCAGAAAAAGCTGTGGATAGCAAGGAGAGTCGGCCACCTGGGTGGTCGGGAAACTATCTAGAGATAGGTAGAGTGTTCTTTCTCTTACCATCTGTCTGGCTGGTCCGTGGTTAGCCAGACCTAACCAACAGGAAAGAGAATAGAGCTTGTAAGACACCATAGTGCAATAGAGTTGGGAGACATGATTCCTGCCCACAAGGAGCTTACAATTTAGTCGTCATTTATAACACTGAGGGTCTGGCGCAAGGCTTCCAAGATGCAAGAACTATTACCATTTTCAAGAAGAAAGGGGAGATTTCTGACTGTGGAAAAAAATGCATTTGACCATACCCTCTGGACCGTGAGCTCATTGTGTCTAATAATTCTGTTGCATTTTACTCTCTCAAGTGCCTAGTACAACACTCTGCACACAGAAAGGGCTCAATAAGTATCATTAATGATGATAGTGATGCACTGCCCCACTTGCAATGGGGCCTTAGAATAAAACAGAGCTCAGCATATAAGATCTTTGCATCTTGGCAGATCCAGGAAAAGTGCAGGAAGCAACATCAAGATATTTATACTGTGTTCACTGACCTTACCAAAACAGTCCGGGACTCTGGAAATTACTAGGTCAATTTGACTGTGCTGAGAAATTGGCTGAGTTCCTACAGCTGCTGCCAGTCAGAACGGTTCCTAGAGTCAGAGCTGAAGGTGCCCAGCTTTCCCCACCCGCCGCCCCCCATCCTCTGAAATGAAGTAGGGCTGCTGCCTGGTCTGCCGCAGAGTCAGGGCCTATAGAGAGCAGGGGTGGAATGACAGTCAGTCAACTTTATTTATTGAGCACTTACTCTGTGCAGAGAACTGTACTGGCATTTGGAAGAGTACAATACAACAATGAATGGACACATTTCCTGCCTACAATGAGCTTACAGTCTGGAGCGGGGAGACAGACATTAATATAAATAAAATTATGGCTGTCTACATAAGTGTTGTGGAGCTGAAAGGGGTCATGAAAAAAAGGAGCAAGTCAGGGTGACACAGAAGGAAGAGGGAGAAGAAGAAAGGAGGATTTAGTTAGGGAAGGTTTCTTGGAGAAGATGAGGTTCTTCCCCCAAGACTGTTGCCGGGCATCCCCCGAGACAAAGAACCCCAGACTTCCAGCAACAACTGCCAGGAACCTCAGAACTGACAAGATGACAAGAAACTCCCCAGAGGACTGAATCATGGCAAACAGCCTTCCACAAGGGCTGGATTTCTCAGGCCTCAAGGTCCTGACTGTGACATCCCCTAGGAAGCACTTTGCATCACCTCCCTTCTCTCCACATTGCATGGCTCCCGTTGGCAGGTCAGTCGTCTTCTGGCTCATCGTCATCCTGCCCGCTGAGGAAGGGTTTCCTCCTTGGCTGACCCTCCTGTCCCAGTTCGCTCTCTGCTCTTGAGGGCTCTGAACGGGTGCCAACAAGCCCAGATTCAGTCCGGTAGTAAAAGCCCTTAGCTAACCCCCATCCCCCTACCTGCTCCTGCTCTCTGCCCTCCCCACCTCCTCCCTCAAGGAGGTGGTACAAGTAGTGGTCAGGTCCCTGCTGCCCCTTTGGACTCTGGTCTCAGACCCTGCCATGCCCCATCCCCATCCCTGCCTTTCCTGCTGTGTCCTGGGCAGGAAGAAGGGGAATCTTCCAAAAGCAGAGCTAGAAGTAGCAGCATGATCTAGTGGATAAAGCACACTCCTGGGAGCCAGAGGACCTGGATTCTAATCCTGACTTTACCACATACCTCCTGTGTGACCTTGGGCAAGTCACTCAACTTCTCTGTGCCTCAATTTCCACAACAGCAAAGTGGGGATTCAATACCTGTTAATCTTCCTATCTAAACTGTGAGCCCTGTTTGGGACAGGGACTGTGTCTATCCAGATAAACTTGTTTCTACCTCGCACATAGAACAGTACTTGATGTATAGTAAATGCTTAACAAATACCATTAAAAAATGACCCTGGTTGGCCCACTTTACCTTATTTCAAGGAGAAATAACCACCCCAAACCATTCCCCTGGGTCCAGCACCTTTCCGTTATGCAGCATCTTTCCTTTCAGGCTTGGAGCCCAGGATCCTAATGCTGATGTAAACGGTTTTACCTCCTAGCTAATTAAGATTTGGAGAAATCTCTTTTGGCCTTGCTTTGCTGGTTTACACTGAACCATCCTATGAATAATGGAAACTCAACGGGTTTGCCTTAAATGTCACGACTCTCAGCGGGAAAGGAACAAGGAGGGACGAAGTCAGTAACCCTGACCTGTTCACAAAGAGCTGCTGCATTCCCAACAGGATTGGAGGTCTTGGCTTGGGACCGGACTACTAACCCGGGTCTCTGCCCTGGTCCATCCTAGCCAAACAGGGCAGGCCAGAGAGGGCACGACCATGGCTCCACGCTGCCCTGAGCAGCCTTCTACCTCTCTTTCAGCAGCAGCAATTCCTGGTGTCATGGCCACTCCTGGGGCTGTTGGGTGCTGGAATATCACAACTGAGAAGTACCTAAGCAGCATGGCCAAGTGGATACAGCACAGGCCTGGGAGTCAGAAGATCCTGACTTCTAATTCCAGTTCCATCATATGTTCGTTGTGTGACCTTGGGCAAGCCACTTCACTTCCCTGGGCCTCAGTTACCTCATCTGTAAAATGGGAATTTGAACAGTAAAACCCCGTGTGGGACCGGGACTGTGTCCAACTTGATTAACTTGTATCTATTCCAGAGTTTAGAAGAGCGCATGGAACATAGTAAGAGCTTAACAAATACCATAATTATCATTATTATTATTATCATTATTACTTCCTTGGGAATCCAACTCCATCCATCATCATCCTGTGTCAACACCACAACAGGCACTAAGTGCTGGAAAGCACATCATAAAAGTAGAAGACATGTTCCCTGTCCTCAAGGAGCCTATAGTCAGTCGGTCAGTCAGTAAATTGTATTTATTGAGTGTTTACTGTGTGTAGAGTACTGTACTAAGCTCTTGGGGAGTATAACATAACAATAAGCAGAAACATTCCTTGCCCACAATGAGCTTACAGTCTAGAGGGGAAGGCAGACATTAATATAAGTAAATTTCTAGACTGTGAGCCCACTGTGGGCAGCGATTGTCTCTTTGATGCTGAATTGTACTTCCCAAGTGCTTAGTATAGTGCTCTGCACACAGCACTCAATGAATACAATTGAATAAGTTACAGATAGATGTACATAAGTGCTGTGGTCCTGGGAGGGGGAATGAATAAAAGGGAGCAAGTTAGGGTGATGCAGAAGGTATTGAGAGGAGAGGAAAGGAAGGTTTAGTCAGGGAAGACCTCTTGGAGAAGATGTGTTTTCAATAAGGCTTTGAAAGAGGGAAGAGTAATTGTCGGATATGAGGAGGGAGGGTGTTCCAGGCCAGAGGAAGGTTGTTGTTGAGAGGTCGGCAGTCAGATAGACAAGATCGAGATACAGTGAGGTTAGTCTAGCAGACCTGTCTTCCTTTGCTAAGAGGTGTCGTCTCACAAGGGTGAGGCGATCCCTCTCTGCATGAAGTTTGGACATGCCTGAACAGGGCTCTGAGTTACACCTCCATCAGGAGTGGCAACTGCTAACGAGAAATGTAAGGGACCTCTTGCCTCCCTCTCCATCGCCCTGCCCCACCTCCAGAGCCACTCGGGATTTGGGAATAATGAAAGGATACAATTGGGAGGGGCCTCATTCTCCATCCCCCTCCCTCCCACCCACCCCAGGCGCCAGCCTGCATGATTTACTTCTGGGATTCACCTTAACACTGCTTCCTGCATTGCTCCTTCCTGCTGGAGCAGCGCTGGGCTCATCATCCGGGACTCATCACCAGGCAGAGTGGTCAAGTGGTCATCGACTTCCTAGCTCCGATTTCTACTGTCTGGCATCATATGGAAGCAGTGTGGCCCAATGAATAAAGCATAGGCCTGGGAGCCAGCTGAATCTGGGATCTAATGCCGGCTCTGCCACTTGGCTGCTGTGTGACCTTGGGCAACTCAGTTCATTTCTGTGGGCCTCAGGTACTTCATCTGTAAATGGGAATTAAGACTGAGAGCCTTACGTGGGACAGAGATTGTGTCCAACCTGATTACCTTGCTCAGTACAATGCCTGGCACATAGTAAGTAGTGAACAAATACCACATTAATAATATTATTATCACTGTGATAGGCAGACACATCCTGCCATCCACTCAGCAGAGAGGGGAGGAAAACTGGTTCAATTTGGAGAGCTCTGATTCCGATCCTGCTAAGGTTGGCTTCATCACCAACCTATCTGGAGCAAGAGTGTGGTGAGGAATGGGATCCGAGCTTCCCACAGTGATTACCCTGTGTGGTTTTAAAAAATAATTTTGATGGTATTTGTTAAGTGCTTACTATGTACTAAGCACTGGGGTAGATATACGCTAATCATGTGGACACAGTCCGTGTCCCACATGGAGTTCACAGTCTCAGCGTGGCTCAGTGGAAAGAGTCTGGGCTTCAGAGTTAGAGGTCATGGGTTCGACTCCCGGCTCTGCCACTTGTCAGCTGTGTGACTGTGGGCAAGTCACTTAACTTTTCTGTGCCTTAGTTACCTCATCAGTAAAATGGGGATTAACTGTGAGCCTCATGTGGAACAACCTGATTACCCTGTATCTACCCCAGCACTTAGAACAGTGCTCTGCACATAGTAAGCGCTTAACAAATACCAACATTATTACATATGAGGAAACTGAGGCACGGGGAAGTGAATTGAATTGCCCAAGGTCATATATCAGACAAGTGGTGGAGCTGAGATTAGGACCCAGGTTCTCTGACTCCAAGACCCATCCTCTTTCCATTAGACCATGCTGCTCTATTGTGTGTAGAGCACTGTACTAAACGCTTGGCAAATTACAGTACAAGAGAGTTGATAGATATGATCCCTGCCCACAGTGAGCTTCTAGGCTACAGGAGAAATGTCCCCTGGGATGGGAGGTCGGGAGGAGAGCTGATCAGGACTCAGTGCCTCTCGGAATGTACAGAGAAGAGCCAGTCTGAGTATGGAGCAATAATCCAAGTTCCATAGGAAAGGGCCAAGAGTATTAACTGAAGCAATCTGTTCTCCTTGAACATAGGGTTACCTTCTGGAGGAACCTCCAGCTAAGCAGAAATTTCATCATAGCCCCCACATCTGACCGATAATGCCTGTGAATATTCACACAACTGTCTCTTCCAACATCACATCACGTTCTAACCAGATGGGGGTGCATTGCCGGAAGAGTATCCTTCCTTCCTCAACAGCATGTTAGCCAAAGCATCTAATGAAAACCCGCTTTAAAGTGAAACTGACTGAATGTGGGGGTTTTTGTGTATTTTTGTGGTATTTGCTAAGTGCTTACTACATGCTAGGCTAGTTACAGGATAATCAGATTGGACACAGTCCATGTCACACATGGGCGCACAGTCTTATCCCCATTTTACAGATAAGGAAGCTGTGGCAGAGAGTTTAGTTGGTATTTGTTAAGATCTTACTCTCTACCAAGCACTGTTCTAAGTTCTGGGGTAGATACAAGTTAATCAGGTTGGACACAGTCCATGTCCCACATGGAGTTCATAGTCTTCATCCCCATTTTACAGATGAGGTAATTGAGGCAGAGAAAAGTGAAAGGATTTACCCAAGGTCACACAGCAGACAAGTGACCAAGTCAAGATTAAAACCCAGCTCCTGACTCCTAGGCCACTTGGCCTCACTGCTGCTATGTTTCATCAAAGGAGGCTCATGGAAACCAAAAAGATAGAATAAACAGCTTAAAGACATGGGTGAAGTTAAGTTTCAAGTGACGTGAGGAAGCAGCAGATTCTGTTGTGACACCCTGCAGCAGCCAAACCAGCTTGGCAAATTTCACACTCACTTTTTCCTAATCATTTTTTTCCAGCAGCCCTGGAGGGAAGTCTTATTATCTGGGTTGAACAGATGAAGGGTCTTGAGGCCCTGAGAAGTGAGGTGACTTGCCAAGGTTACATAGAAATCAGTGGCAGAGCTCAGATTAAAACCTGCAACCTGCAGTTTTGAGTCTGCTATTTAGCCTGCTCAGCCAGGAGTGAAATCTGGCACGTCATTTAGTAATGGGATGGTTAATGTCAAGTATGAACATTGGACTAAAGAGAATTGCCAGGAAAATACTCTGCTGCCTAAACTCAATGTTTTCCCCTTACGGTACTTTCTCGATGCTCCTGGCAGCACTGTTTGCAGGAGCCTGAGTTGGTAAATAGTTGGAGAGCTTTAATAAATGAAGAGGCCAGTGGCTATGAAACCTCTCTTCCTACACTATCAGAAGGGGTTTGGAACCATCTCTGGGAGGAAGAAGGTAGAGGAGTACAGTTTCTCAAATCTCTCATAGCCCCTGAGGCTTGAATTGGTACTGCTGGGCTCCAGGTTGACAGAAGGAGTCTCATTCTAGAATCAGTTGAGGACAAGATGTGTTCCCAAGGCAAAGAAGGCTAGAGAACATCAATGGTAGAGGAAGCTTGAGAACTGCCAATTCTCCTCCAGGAGGCCTTCCCTGACTAAACCCTCCTTTCTTCTTGTCTCACCCTCTTCTGCATCTCCCTGGCTTGCCCCCTTTCTTCATTCCCCTTCCAGCCCCACGACACTTATGTCCTTATCTGTAATTTAGTCATTTATGTTAATGTCTGTCTCTCCTCTAGGCTGTAAGTTCACTGTGATCACAGAATGTGTCTGATATATTGTACTCTTCCAAGTGCTTGGTACAGTACTCTGCACACAGTAAGTGCTCAATAAATACAATTGACTGACAATGAATGACTGACTAGAGGGCGCTTAGGAACCACCAATGATAGAGGGAGCTCAGAAACAGCTAATGGTAAAGAGAGATCAGTAGCAGCCAACAGCCGAAGGAGGAAGGTCATAAACAAAGGTCATAAACAAAGCTGAAGATGCTAAAGACATTCCAAGACTCCGTACAGACCAGCCCCTGAATAACATTTGAGGGAAGACCTCCTGGGTAGGGAGAGGAGAGAAAATACTGTCTCAGCAGATGTGAAGTTCATTATGAGTAGGAAACATCATGATAATGATGGTATTTGTTAAGCGCTTATTATGTGGGTTGATACAAGGTAATCAGGTTGTCCCACTTTTGGCTCACAGTCTTAATCCCCATTTTACAGATGAGGTAACTGAAGCACAGAGAAGTTAAGTGACTTGCCCAAAATCACACAACTGGTATATGGCAGAGTTGGGATTAGAACCCACGACCTCTGACTCCCAAGCCCGTGCTCTTTCCACTAAGCCATGCTGCTTCTACCAACTCCATTCTATTGCACTGTTCCAAGCATTTAGTACCAAGTAAGTGTTCAATAAATATGATTGATGTGGAACAAGACTAGGAGAACCAGACCCTACTGAAACTGTATTTTTAGTGCTAAAGCCCCAGATGAGAGTGGGAACTGGAGAGGGGAAATCTGAAAGCTGTCAGGGGGAAAGAAATTGGCCATGGATCCTTGAGTCAAGGAAACAGTAACTATGTCCGCAAATAGGTTTCGGCTCAGCTCTGGGGAAGGATTGGCTCCCCCCACCTAGGCTCTGCCCCCCAGGACTGCCCCCAGTGGGGACCACCCCCCAATAGGCACCACCTCAGGTGGCCCAAGCCAACAGCCCCCAGTTACTGCTGCCCTCGCCTGATCACCTGCTCACCTGGCAGAGTCACCAGGGACAGCTGACATCTATTTTTCTTTGGGTAAAGTAAAAGCTATCCTACTGTGGAACCTCTCTAACTCAAAAACCATTAAGATAGTTCTATTACTCCTACAATTGACAGTCCACAATTCTGCATCATTTTTGGTAAAAATATCACTTCAGCCACCGCTCAGTAATCAATTCCCCATTGAGAACATTCCTTCCATGAGAAGCAGCATGGCCTACTGGATAGAGCATGGGCCTTGCAATCAGAGGACCTGGATTCCAATCCTGGCTTTGCCACTTGCCTGCTGTGTAACCTTGGTCAAGACACTTCACTTCTCTGTGCCTCAGTTACTTAATTAATAAAATGGGGATTGAGACTGTGACCCCCACATGGGACATGGACTGTGTCCAACCTTCATTCCTTTCAATCATATTTATCAAAGGCTTAAGTGTCACAAGCCCCCACCAGTTCATACCAACCAGGACCCTCCTGGACTAAGGAAGCTTCAGTGACACATAGAAGAGTTCAAACCCCACATCTGATCACCAAGGTTACTGTTGGAAAGTTTTTTTACTTAGTTTTACCAATGTGCAAGGGAGTGACGCATACACACTCTCACTCACTCCACTCCTCCAAGGGTCCAATATCAGTCTGTGGTCAAAGGACCCCTTTCTGCCAGTGCTTCTTCTTTCTGCTTCTAAGTGCTGCTCTTCTGATGCTCTCAATGTACTTCCTTCTTGCTACTTCTGCATAGGCCTCTATCTACATACCTCCATACCATTCAACGCAACCACCTTTTATCTGACTTTGGCGTGGCAGCTGTGGCTCTACGTGGCAGTTACTGATTGGCCCAGACCTGTTTCCCGGTAGAACAGGGAGAGAAAGCCCTTCCTTCATTTTTGTTTCACCCCCACAGGACAACAATCACCTATCTCAGGTAGAGCCCATAAGTGCCTTGGCCAGTCTCTTCCTTGTTGTTGTTCATTGGATCACAGACAGTCACTAATGAGGCAGCTTGCTGTGGGCCCACCATGCTAAGTGCTTGGGAGTACAATAATACAATAAACAGACACATTCCCTGCCCCCAGCAAGCTTACAGTCTAATTAGTGTCTATCTACCTAGTGCTTAGAACAATGTCGTGCACAGAGTAAGGCTTATCAAAACACAGTAAAACAAAAAAGCATTTCTTATAACAATCAGGCACCTAGATGCTATTTTCAGGGACCAACTACTTTCTAGTCCAGAGGACAGCTTGTATTCACTTTTCCATCCATCTATCGATCTATACATTGCTATATTAGTTTTATTCATGTTCTTCCTCTCCTCTTCAACTTTGTAAATCATTTCTGCACAGTGCGAGGGCCTTGCAGACAGGGTTCGCTTCATTCAGCTCTGTTGTATTGTAGTTTCCAAATCGCTTAATACGGGGCTCTGCAAACACTAAGCACTCAATATATAGCCTTCTGCCTGGTTCCTCCCCCATCATTAGGAAAGGGAGCCACAGTGAAAAGCCATTCAGGGCCCAGGAACACGACTCAGGCTGAGGTCACGGCCCCCCGGCAACACGTCTGCAGCCGGGGAGTGAGGGGGGAGGTCACTGAACCCTGGCTTGTCCACTCGGTACAGGCCCGTTTGAATTCCATGGCTAATGCCCCTCTCTCTCTTGCTCGCAGGTCACAGTTTCGGCTCCACAAAGATGTCCCGGGCCCAGACTTTCCCCAGCTATGCCACCGAGCAGAGTGAGGAGCTGCAGCAGCCCCTGTCGCGGTCGAGCAGCTACGGGTTCAGCTACAGCTCCAGCCTCATCCAATGACACCCATAGAGCTGAGTCACCACCGACCAGAGACAGTCTAGCCCGGAGCCTGCCTGTGGGGCCGGGAGCCTGTCCGTGCCCCGCCCTCGGCAGTCACAGAAGACCAAGTGCACTCTCCGTTCTAGTCCCGTCGCAGTCGAAGGTTCCAAACTGGAGTTGTGCTTCGTTGAGTCGAGGGCCGAGGCTTTTATTTATTGAATATTTTGGGGGATCCATGCTAAAACCTTTGAGGTGGAAGGGAGTCACTTCAGCCAATGACAACCTGAAGGTGTGCAGTGGCTCGGCCTGGTGGACACGGCCGGGACCACCTGGGAGCCCAACATCCCTCCCCCGCCCCGGGTCAGGGTCTCTCCGGCTGCCGCTACTCGGACCTAAGTTGCCCAGCGGCTGTCCCGTGGTGGGGCCTGCTCGGAGCTCTGGGGAGCTGTGTGGGGGCTGACCAGAACATAGTCGGTGACCGTTCCCTATAGCATCATAGCTGTCCATAGAGTTAAATCCACTGCTAGTCAAGGTCCCAGGGAATGACAAAACCCAAGTTTAGGCAGGACCCCTTAGCTCAACTCTGTGTGTGTGTGTGCGTGTGTGTGTATGTGTGTGTGTGGAAGGGTGTGAGCATGTGCATGCACATGCGTGTGTGTGTGTATGCGTGTGTGTGTGTAGAAAAAATATAGATCTGGGTATCGGTCTATCCATCTATATATACGAGTATCTATAAAATGTGTGCTGAGGGTGACAGGTTATGCTCACTTAAATCGTTGACAAATGTAATTTGGTGCATTAAAACCAAGATTGTTATGTCAAATATCTATTTTTAAATTAGTGCTGTAAAAAGGCTTCTCTCTCAACTCACCAAGTATTTATGTAGTCGAGTCTGCTCTCACAAATCCAGTGGAGCCGAGAGAGGGAGAGGGTGGCCGAACCAGCAAGGCCCCTCGGAGACCCTCACACCCAAGCTGCCCCTGCCTTTTTGGGGAGAGATGTCTTGGCTTCTGATGGCCTGGTCCAGTCCAGAGTCAGCAATTTGAGCCATGTTACGAGGACCTGTTGAGTTACTGAGCGGCTCCCCGCTGAACCTCTAGAAAGTCAGAGCAATGATGGGGAAGGGGAGATTGAATCCGTGCTAAGATGTCTTGGGAGCAGAGCTGGAGGCAGTGAATAGATAGTGTGAAAGATACCCCTATAGGAGTAGAGATGTTTATTTGAATTTTCAAAAATGGTATGAACTCTTTCACACAGATTGTGGTGCTCGCAAGTCCTCAACAAGGAAAGTGTTTAGCTTGAGATCTTTGGCCGGATCGGACCTCGGGCCCGCTTCCTGGTAGAGAGATGGCAGAGGGTTTCTGAGAAAGCCATTTTTATTTTTCCCGAGGCCAGGGCCACTCCACTGAAAAAGGAGGAAAAACCCGGCAGTAGTCTTGAGCACCTGGGGTGCGTGGACCAGCGAGCTGGATAATTCAAGAAAAAAAAAATCCTATTTCCCTCTATCGTACAACCAATTCACAGAGAAGCCAGGTTGCATAAACTTGATTGGCCTGCTAGCTCTTTGTGTCAGGGTTCTTGTCTGTTAATTCCATTGTACTCTCCCAGGCGCTTAATACAGTGCTCTGCACATAGCAGGTGTTCAGTAAATACTATTGATCAATTGTGGCCTCCAGCAGGTGTTCGCAGCCAATGATCCATGGAAACTCAAACCTGACTGGACAACTATTTGGGCAAGTGGCTCAGATGATCCACTCACATGGTTTTTCACCTCTCTGCTTCCTTGGAGTCAGTCTGCATGCAGCGTTACCAAGAGGAGGTTTGTAGCCCTGCCAGAGCTTCTGTCATGAAGTAAAAAAAAAAACCCCCAAAAAACCCAAAAGAGAATATAACAAAGAACAGAACAAAACAGGCTACAAAGAAAGTCTCAGCCCAAGGCACTGGGGTATTTACCCATCAACCCCTTGCTCAGCTGACTGGAGGCTGATAAACCTCTGTGAACCTCTACTGGTACTGAGTCTGTCTGAGCGACATATCCCCATCCCTTCTGGGCATGATTTATAAACTCTATGCCTCCGAGCTGAATATAAAATCACTTCAGGAGGGGGCCCAGCCTTCCTACCAGCACATGGCAATACCTCTCCTCAGCTATCAGGGGTGGAGACTCACCTTCTGCCCCCGGGCCGTGAACTTTGCCAAGACTGCACGTGGCAAAATGACCAATGGCAGGTGGTCACCTCCCCTGAATGGCCAGTAGCATTCAAGGTGCAGAACCTCTGAATGCTTTTTTCAAGTAGGTGGCTGCTCCAGACTCCTGCCATCAGCCCCACTGGGGCAGTTCCCTCTGAGACCAGTTTATTGCAGCCCTGGCCTTACAGTGCCCTCCTCTAGAGAGGCTGACAAGCTCCCTCTCAAGCCGGGATACGGTGGCCAAGTGTTCCCTGTGGGCAGGTGGCCTGGTGTCTCCACCTAAGTCTCCGGCCCTTGGGTCATGGCTCAGCTTCATTAGCAAGCCAGACTGTTGGGTTGATGGCAGGGGGACGGCATTGTGCAGACATCTCGGGTGGGCCTCTAAGTTGCAGTGCCTTGCCCAGACTTACCCCTGGGTCTTCCATCACCAGTGCCCCTGACCCAGGAGACTGGGATGCAGGTCCAGCCTGGAACCAGTTCACTCCCAAACAGTCCAGAAAAGGCTTCTTTCCCAATATTCAGTGGGCCCTCCTCCAACTGAGGAGTCTGGCTATAGACGGCCCCCGGGTGCCATTTCTGAGATTATCTCCAGTAGCTCCACCGCCAATCAGATCCCGGTCCCCAGGGGAGCTGAGAAAAACTACATTCAACTAGTAACAAAAGGCAATGGGCACTGCAGTGAAAATGACAAGCAGGTGAAGACGAGCTTTATGGTAGCAGATGATGAATGTGGTTCCTGGGCCAATGACCTGGGATTTTGAGTGACTGAATCAATCTGGGATCTAGTGGTCCTAGTAGGACTAAAAGTGACATTGTGCACACACTGTCAAAGCACTGTACTAAGCACCAGAGAAAGGTGCAAGGACTTAGACACTGTCTGCCCTGACGTGGGGCTCACAGTCTTCAGGCGGAAGGATCGAACAGATATACGAAGAAAGAAAGGCAGGATCAATTCAGCCAAATCAGTGTTAATTAAACAGAATGAACCCAGTCCTGACTCTCCTCCCTGATGCAGGCAGAGCCATGCTGGGTCCAAACCGCCACATCTTCCCTGCGTTTTATGGGTTCTAACTGTCACAGGGGCCCCGGACCAGATGGCTGCTGTTACAATGCATCCTGGGCTTCTGCTGAGGGATGGTTCTGCTCCCTGCTGTGGAGAGCAGGGAGAAAATCACTGAGCAGGTAAACTAGTCATTACAGTCAGTGCCCACTACCCATTGCCAGCTCTGTCTGCTTCCTCCCTTTAGGAGAAGTGCCCTTGGCCAGCATTTTTTTTAAGAGGTACTACTATGTTTTAAAAAGAGCTGGGGAAAAAAAACACACAGGTGAAAGTTAGATATGGTTCCTGACCCTCCATGGACTCACGGTATAAAAATAAGGAGGGAAAAATTTGACAACAGATCTAAAAGATGAAAATATATAAATGTAAAACAATAGAAAATATAAAGTTTGAAGTGCATAAAATCAAATGGGAAAGGGAACCTGTAGGGGCTTCTGGGGCTGCCACACAGGAAATTGAGAGTCCAGTTACAGCCAAAGCTTCCCAAAGCTCGAAAATATTTGCAAATGACATCCCCTTAGAACTGGGAAAGGAACTTGTCTGCATGTGCCTCTTGGTACTTTCTGAAAATGACTACCTTTGGGCGGCGGGCTCTCTCTGCAGCTAGGTAGTGGCCAAAGAAAGTGGTCATAAGCCCCATCTCTGAGGAGGAGAAGAAGCCAAGTGAAATGTGGGATCTTCTTAGACTGCAACAGAGAATTTTGTTCTTTGACAAGCCTTCAAAAGGCTATCTTTCCATGGATTTCCAGGTAGAGTGTTTCTCTGCCCTGAGAGCCCTATGTAAATAAAATAGGTGAAATCCTGGTCTCCCTGGTAGACAGTCTCAATCCCATAGAGGAAAGAGATTCCCTCTAGTCACTGACCCAAATCTCAGCCCTCTGGTTCCAAACATTTGTGAATCAAGAGCTTCTGAACTTGGATTGGGAAAACTCAAGGTGCTCATTGATTGGTTTGAAATTCATTGACCAAATATAAAATTCCATCACTGCCCCTTCTGTCCTGCTGAAAAGACTGAGGGTTTATAGTGAACAGCACCTCACCAACTCTATCCCACACTTAATTACAAACTGTACCTTTCTGGTAGACATTGAAGATTTTTTTCTTGAGAACCTAAGATTCTTCACTTTGCCTCAGTCCCTCTAAAGTTTAGCTGGAAAAGCTTGAACTAGCAGGGAGATAGCTAACCATTCGCAGTGAGCAATAAGGAAACAAGAGAGAATCAGCTGAGAAAATTGCATCCCTGGGAGAAAGAAGTCCAGATTCAGCTGCTGTTGTTTTAGTGCAGAAAAGCAGTGAAATACCTTCATTAGGACTGAGTTTTGCTTTAATGTTTCATGTGTCGTGATGAGCATTGGAAGAAATCCTGCTCACAGATAAAGCTGCAAATTTTTCTGATATTAGAATGGAGTCTTGTGATATACAATTATTTCTGAACTTACTCTTTTCCTACTTTTCTGATTGGGTTGAGGAGAGGAGGCAGAGAGTGCATATACCACCCAAGAGACATGGGCCTGGGCTCCAGTCTATGGAGAAGCAGCGTGGCTCAGTGGAAAGAGCCTGGGCTTCGGAGTCAGAGGTCATGAGTTCGACTCCCGGCTCTGCCACTTGTCAGCTGTGTGACTGTGGGCAAGTCACTTAACTTCTCTGTGCCTCAGTTCCCTGATCTGTAAAATAGGGATTAAAAGTGTGTGAGCCCCACGTGGGACAGCCTGATTACCCTGTATCTCCCCCAGCACTTAGAACAGTGCTCGGCACCTAGTAAGCGCTTAACAAATACCAACATTAAACATTAAGCGGTCAGAAAAGGACCCTATATGGAAACACGTCTACCTGGCCCTGCCAGACTAAGGAAGCCCCTTAGTGCACTTCAGGTGAGATGGGTATAGGCTAGGAAATTGAGAGTCCATTGACAATAAATGTCAAGATCTGAGAGAGAAAGAGAGAAGAGAGAGAAACAAGAACCACTGCCCAAAAAGACCCCAACCCCTCTTAACAGAAGTTTGGTCTCTGCCATGAGCCTGTGGGCTTTCTTGTGGTCCTTGTCTCCAGTGGCCTTTAACCTTGAACCTTGAAACTTTAGCCTCAGGCCTGTCACCACTTGAACAGCAAGTTACAACAGAAAATGGAGGGGAAAAGCAAGCACAGATGTTAGGGAAAAGGTTTTCTGGAGATCAGAAATGGGTCTGGGGACAGTTTATAACTCAGTGAAGCTTTGGCTCTCTCAGTTTCTGGGAACAGGGGAACAAAGAGAATCGAAAGGTCCCATGTTACTTTGTGATTTCCATAGACTTTTTCACCTTTTTCAAGTTTGACATCTCATCAACATTTGAGTGAGAGGGTGTAGAATCTATTTCAAGTACAGTTTTCCACCTCCTCTAGAGAGTCTGAGTTTGATTAATATGTTTTCATTTGCCATTATTCTCTGCACTCCTTCCCGTTAAAGGTGATGAAGAGATTGGATTCGTTTGAAAGGGGGTTCTTTTTCTGATTTACAAGTACATTCTATCCATTTTGAATATCTGACATGTTCATGTTCTCACCCTGCATTTCATCGTTCAGCATTACCCCTCTCCATGAGACCTGAACAAAGCTCAGAGTTGGAGCATTTCCTTGAAAACAGTCATAGCGCCTCCTTTTGTCTTGCCAGTTCTGGTTGCAACCTGGAAGAAGGCAGAAAGACAATTCATCCCTGAATCAACCAATCAATGGTATTTACCAAGC
Source organism: Ornithorhynchus anatinus (assembly GCF_004115215.2). Lineage (NCBI taxonomy): Eukaryota > Metazoa > Chordata > Mammalia > Monotremata > Ornithorhynchidae > Ornithorhynchus > Ornithorhynchus anatinus. The sequence continues at coordinate 84,871,020 of NC_041732.1, read as the reverse complement.
ACTTACTGCGTGCAGAGCACCTTACTAAGTGCTTGGGAGAGTACATACAAAAGAGTTAGCAGACATGTTCCCTGAAACCAACATGTCACTGCACTGAGGCTTTCTTCCATTTCTTATTGTCAGTCAGTCTGCCAGGCAATCCTATTTATTGAGTGCTTACTATACGCAAAGCACTATACTAAGTGCTTGAGAGAGTTCACTATAACAATAAAAGGTCACGCTCCCTGCCCACAATGAGCTTACCTACAGTTTTATTCCTTAAACTTTTGCTAATAGCAATAGACCCAGAAGGAGAAGGATCAGACAAGGTGGCTCAAGTTTGGGGCAGAATATTCATGGACCTCTTTGTACATTTGTGCATCAGTGATGTCTGGGCATTAAAAGAACTTTGGCATGGCATGCATAAGTGAACACCATCCCTGAAAGAAAAATGGATGTCTCTGGTCAAAACAGAGAAGCTAGATGATATTAATGCAATAAAAAATCTAGGGAATCAAATGAAAAAGACATAACCAAGTACTGCCTCTTTCCATTGCCGGAAAGAGAGGAGCAATATAGAGTTTAGTTGCAGGAGTAATGGTCTTTTATAAGATCTATTTATCCAGTTCCTTGGAAATTACAGAGACTGCTGAGGTTAGTTCAATGTTAACTGACATGCTCTACTGGAAAAGAATCAAAAAGGAAATCTGCACTCCATTTGGTGACAGGGTCATTAAACTGCCACTTAACTATCAGGCATGATTAACTCTGGGGCTACTGAACTCCAAGACTGAGAAACCCAGGTGAAAATATTTATTATTGACCGAGGGCTTGTATTAGTAACTTCAAGGGTAGATAAACTTTCCTCTGCTCTTAGAGCAATAGATCTCCTTCCTGCTCCTGATTCCAATCAGTTATATTTGTTGAGTGCTTACTGTGTGCAGATCATTGTACTAGGCATTTGGGAGAGTACACTATAACAGAATCATCGTCTGCTTGGATGCAGCAGTTCCCACGACTTCAACGCTGAACAGATTTCTGATGACCTTTAAAACGTCACCCAATACCCACTCACTGGCTTGCTATTTTTCAAATAAAGGTTAGAGTTTGCCCTTTATTCAAGATAAGGTCACCAAGAATTAATTATGTATTTGTTGGATTTTCCCTCAGCGCCATTTTATTCTGGGCCATTGTTAGTAGTGAGTAGGTGGCACTGCAGACTGAAATACAATTTAGAGTGGATTCCCAAGTGACCTCAGGGACCACTGGTCATGCCCGACCCCGACACCAGGGCCTTCATCCCCATAAGGTTGGATCAGCCAATAGTCCTGGTTCAGAGCTTTTGGCCTTTCTGGGGAGGGTTAGGTGGTGTTGTGTTATCTATTTTTGTTTTGGATTCCCGAATGCGGTAGTTTTTCTCCTTGGAAAGGCCACACATTTAGATCAATCTTATGTTCATTCCCTCATTCATTCAATAGTATTTATTGAGCACTTACTATGTGCAGAGCACTGTTCTAAGTGCTTGGAATGTACAATTTGGCAACAGATAGAGACAATCCCTGCCCAATAACTGGCTCACAGTCTAAACGAGGGAGACAGACAGCAAAGCAAAAGAGAACATAACAAAACAAGTAGTCTGGCGCTGACATCATCATGTGCCTCCACGGTTGCCTGCCATCATTTGACTCCTGGGTTGTGACATCATGTACCTCCACTCCCTCCATCCAATGAGGATTTAGGAGACTTGGGAATTTTCCCTGAAAGCTGGAAATGAGAGAGCTACCAAGTCAAGAAATCTATGTCCTCCAATGCTCTGCAGTAACCTAAAAATAGGGTCTGAATGGTAATGGACTCCAGAGCCTGATCGCCTGTCCTGATTTAGGTGGGTCACCTCTGGGTCATGTAGGTAATTAGAAAATGACATCAGTGATCGTGGATTGTGCCTGTCCCAGATAAACCGTTCAGCCTGTTTTGCAGTGGCCTCCACCTGCTCTTTCTCATTCTCCTTGGAAGGTCTTGTCTAGGCTGGAGCATGCTCAATCAATTCTCAGATTAGATCTCATAGAATTCTGGGATTTGTACTAATGGTAACTGCCCCCCCCCATCCCTTCCTTTCACTCTCCCATGGTCACCATCTCCGAGAGGGAAAGAGGATGATTGTACATAGACAAAATGAAGCTTGTGGGGGCCAAAGGGTTAGGTAGAGTTGTTGAGGAGGGTGTCCATCCCTCTCCCCCAAAGAATTCAGATGCACCAGCATTATCTTTCAAATTTCTATGTCACTGTTTCATTTACTCATTTGATGTCTGGACCTCAATGTTTCTTTCCTCTCATGAGGGATCTGAAACTCAGGCATTCACTGTCTCTGCACTGACCACTGAGCCATGGGATTTCTCTGGCCTTTCAGAGCCATGACTACCCCCACCCCCATTCCCAGTATTCAGCAAACGGCCTTTTCAACAGCTGACTCTTTCCCCTAAAGAAACCTGTTCACCATAGTTAAAAGGCAATCAGAAATGCTTCCAGGGACCTCCATAGAAGCAGCAATCATTAAATATGCCTCAAGAAGGGAGGCAATGAAGATGCGGATCTAGTGAAAATAATTGTGGGATTTGTATATTTGGGATTAGGCGTCACTGGTTATTGAGCACCCAACGATTTCTACTATTAATCTGGCAGTGTAATTCATGAAAATCAGGCAGTAGGAATCAATGAAACTAAACTGTATCAACAGATTATCTCCTTTCTGGTCTCTGCTTTGGGGAAAGTAAGGAATCTGAATGTGTCTTTCAGGTTCGGGGATGGCAGAAGGGGGGGCGGGGGATACTGGGAAATGGAGGGAAATTTGAGTTTCAAGGAGAATTTGCGTGGTTTCTGCCCTGAGTGGCCTTGGTATTTCAAGTTCAGTTTGCAAAGACAAGGTAATGCTGGCCATTGCTGTTTCACTGTTGCAAATCAAAACACCGATGAACTTCCTTCCTTGTTTGGACATGCAGTAATTCCTGATGAAGTGGGACATCTGAGTGTGAAATTAGTGCAGAATATGATCAGAGGAGCCACCTTTTAATTGCTAGTGTGGGGGACTTTAGCAGAGTTGAGAAGGAGGACATCAAGAAGTCACTAAACCAGAAAGTGACCATTTGGGATTGTCACAGTAGTCTTGGTTGGAAACGAAACCCGGCATGTGATAGTTCCCAGTGGTCCTGTGGGATGGGCACTCATGAACATGATGGAAGAATAGGGAACTTAATGCGATAATGTGATCATGAATTGGGCATCATGTGATGTAGTTCTGCACCAAAATGCTTTCAAAGTAGCACTATATTGTGTTTCTGAGAAACTCTGTATCAGTTCATTAGCACTGCCTAGGGAACAACTCATGCTTAAAATTTACACGTCATATGTTACTGGAAAAAGTGAACTTTAAATAGTTACAAATTAGTTCCCTGTCAAACACTAATGATCAAATACAGTGATTCCTTAACCCCCCTCCAAAACTGTTTTGAATGTTTTCTAACCATCTTGATGATGATGATGGTACTTGTTAAACACTTATTCTGTGCCAGGCACTGTACTAAGTGTTGGGCACTGCCCCTCACCCCTTGTTTACCACTGAAACAGAGATGGCAACAAGGCAAATTTTGTCAACTGTTTTTTTAAGATCACAATTATCATTTGATAACAAGAATGGCCGAAATAATTTTACCCTGATTTCAAGATGAAGAGAAGAGTTAAGTAATATCAGAGACCTTAGTTCCTCCTCCAGCAACCTTCAGTTATTCTGAATTCACAGAAGTTGGCTTTTAAAACTCATTCAACCAGGAGCCAAAAACATAGCTCTTGGCTCCAATGAAGGGTAAGTACAGGAGCTTATGGGAGACATCTTTTTCTGCTCCAATTGTTTGGAAACTGGAGCGGAGAGGAAGAAGGGAAGAAAAAAGTCGATCTTCAGAGATGGCAGTCACAGAACAAATACTGTTTTAGAAATGCTGTGTAGTATTAGACAGCCACAATTTCTTAGCCTGCACTGTCTAGCCACTGAACACTGAGTATGGGATCATGGCCGACATCCAAAGAAAAGCTGTGTTTCTGTTGATCACTGGACAAAGCCAACAAGTCTACCCATTCAGTCAGGTTGACAGATGTTTCTTTGCTTCTGAGCCCGACTGGGAGAAAAACTGCTTTCAAATGGTTACCAGAATGAAAAGGTGATGTCTATAAGTGCTGTGCTTTTCAAGAAAAAATTCACTGTCAGTGTGTGAGGGTCATCCATTGGAGACATACTGATGCAGACTTTGGGGGTTTTTCCTAGGAGGTGCCCTAGGAAACAGAAACAAATCAGAGGCAATACATAAAGACAAACCAATAATACCACATCCAATCAAGCCAGTCCAACTCTTTTCCCTGACAGCAGATGCACTTAGAGGAAATGTCTCGAAAGACCCCTACTGGAAGGAAGACCACCCCCCCCCCACATCCCCTGAGCCATTCTGTCTTTGAGAAGGGGCTGGCGGTAGTATCCAGAATATGACTTAGGTGTACAGACTGTCTAGATCTCTGACTGGGAAACTCCAGCCCAATGGAATTAATTCATTGTAATCTCATTTTGAAGTTGCAAGTGAAAATGGGATCACCAGATCTTTGGTCAGCAAATAGGCCCGATACTACAGGGTTTTACTTGTAATACTGTGCACAACTTAGCTTGATCTGGGAAGACATTCGATAACTCAGGTAAAATAAGCATTAATGATAGTACACATTGATGTCTGTTCATGAGCATAATACAACAACTCCACGCACCATTGACTGCGTTTGTATTCCCTAACTTCGACAGGTGGAAGACGATGGGCCCTGTAAGGTGCACTGGTGTCCTGGAGGGAGAATTCAGCTTCTAGCAGGGCTGACAGTGTAGATGATGAAACCTGGAGAGGTGGACAAACCTTAAGGTTAGGGGGGTGGGGGGAGGGGAAGGGAGCGGGGCTTTGTGGGGGCAGTGAAGGGGGTCACTTCTTTCTTTCTGGCTCTTGGTCAGCCCTGACAAAGGGCCCAATGGCCATCCATGTCCAGGATGACTTCCTGGTAGAACCCAACCGTGGCATGGTTGGCTTTCCCCCCAGAAAATGCCTTCCCCTGAGGGGGCGGGTGAGGTTCCCCTTGTGGTTTGTGGCAGGATGAGAAGGTGCCCCAAAGAGGCCTGGGATTGAAGCTCCAGGCAGAATGACTTTTCCCTTTCCCTGTGGAGTGGCGCAATCCCCCATGCCCCTTTGACCGCTATATGTCGAGAACGGGGCTGCCCTGTCCTGATGCAGCCCATGGGCAACTGGGGACCCGAGGGCACGGGGTGGGGATAGGGGTGGGGGGGGGGCGGGCAGGGGCACCGGACACAAACCTGGATGGGGGGAACTGGGCCTCGCCCTTCTCTTTCTTTCACGTTTCAGTGACTGTTCGGTTCACAGAGAAGCGTTTCACCAGAAGCACTTGGGTAAGGGGTCCAAGCAGTATGTGTGGGCCCTGTTTCTCAGGTCTGCCTTCTGCATTTCTTTTATTTTCCTCCCTTCTGCAGTGTGTTCTCTTTGGTAAATTTTGCAAAATTTTCTTTTTTGGTAAAAGTTCTTGATCATGCTGATTCTGCTTTGCCTCATCTTATTTATGTAGCTTTCCGGTTTTCATTTATCTTTTGTGCAATTAAAACTTAAAATAAATTATTATTAAATATCCCTAACCCTTGAGTAATTCTCCCTGTGACTTTTTCAGAGTCTGATTGCCATCATCCCAGGGAGGTTTGTCCCCACCTGGAGATGGGACAAGATAAGCCAGACCTGGAGAGGCAGAGGGAGCCTTGAGGATCCTGTGTGGCCAAACAGCTCCTGCTCCCTCTCCCGGCTCGGTTTGCTGGATCTATTTATTGTCTCCCAAGGGGTTCCAGGGAGAAGATCTCAGCAGCTCAGATTAAGGGCTAGAAATATCCACAGCCTGGAAGCAAGCTCAGAAGCACTGATCCTCCAACTACAGCAGCATCAGCAGCAATAGCCTAGTGGAAAGAGCACGGGACTGGAAGTCAGAGGACCTGGATTCTAATCCCAGCTCTCCCACTTGATAGCTTGGGCAAGTCACTTCACTTCCCTGTGCCTCAGTTTCCTCAACTGTAAAATGGGGATTCAATACCTGTTTTCCCTCCCACTTAAGATTGTGATCCCCATGAAGAAAGGGACTGTGTCTGACCTAATCTACTTGTACCTACCTCAGCACTTTGAACAGTGTTTGACACATAATAAGTGCCTAACAAAGTACCATAAAACAAATTAACAAACAGTGGCTCCGGAGACATCAGAAAGATAAGAGCAGTAGAAACCGAGGAAGAAAGAAGCCAATAAAAGGAGAGGATGGGGCAAAGGAGAAAAAAATTCAAGTCACAATCAATCAACCAATCAATCAATCATTTTTATTGACTGCTTACTGTGTGCAGAGCGCTGTACTAAGTGTGTGGGAGAGTACAATCCAGCAGAATAGGTAGACACATTCCCAGCCCACAAGGAGCTTGCAGTCTAGAGGGAGAATCTGAGCTTATAGTCATCCAAGAGGAAGTTGAAAATCTTCAGAAAGAGAGCTAGCTGAGAAAGGACGGAGAGCGAACCAACTATTTCTGACTTGTAAGTTCCTCCTTAAATATCCAGGTCTTCTGCCTCCCCCACCTCACAGCACCACCCCACAATGACCTTGCCTTCTACTTCATCGACAATTGACACCATCAACTCCTCTAAATCTCCCCAGATCATGACCCTGCCAAGCCCCATATCCACTCACTCATCCTTCCCAGTCATCTCCGAAGAGGACATCTCGCAACTTTTGAAATTCACCTCCTTGGCTTGTGCCTCTGATTCCCTCCCTTCTTCCCTCCTTAACCACCATATTCAATTGCTCACTCTCTTACTTCTCTTACTTCCTCTCTGCTTTGAAATACATTCATCTATCCCCTAGTCTGAAAAAGATCTCCTTTGACTTCACTTTGACTCCAGTTATTGCCCTGTCTCCCTTCTGTCATTCCTTTTCAAACTGCAAGAGCTACTTGCTTATACCCGCTGCCTCCACTACCTCTCAGCCAACTCACTCCTTGGCCCCCTGAAATCTTTCAGCCCGTCCACTTCACAGAGACTGTCTTCTCCGAAGTGGTCAATGATCTCCTCCATACAAACTCCAACTGAGTCCAATCCATCCTAATCCTCCCAGACCTCAGAGCAGCCTTCACTATTGTTCATCCTCTGGAAACATTATTTAACCTTGCTGTCACTAACACTGTCCACTCTAGGGACTCTAGGGGTCCCTGCAGACTCAGTTCTGGGTCTCCTTCTAGTCTCCATCAACACCCACTCCCTTGGAAAACTCATTAACTCTGTTGGCTTCAACTACCACCTCGACATGGATGACTCCCAGATCTATCTCTCCAGCCTTGACCTCTCTCCTTGTCTGCAATTTCATGATTCCTCCTGCCTTCAGGACATTTCTACTTGGATGGCCTACCTCTATCTTGAACTATCAGCTTTAAGACACTCTTTCAGCATTCTCCCTTACCTATCCTTGCTCCTCTCCCACTTTAACCCAGTTTACACACTTTGTTCCTCTAACATAAACCTACTTACTGTGCCTCAGTCTCATTTCTCTTGCCAACACCCCCTTGCTCATGGCCTCCCTCCTGCCTGGAACTTCCTTCCCTTCATATTCAAAAGACCAGCACTTTCCCTGTTTTCAAAGCCCTCCTAAAATCATATCTCCTCCAAGATAACTTCCCTGACTAAGGTAATCTCCCCACCTAATTCTCCCTCCCTTCTGTGTCACTGCTGCACTTAAGACTGCATCCCCTCACCACTTTAATGCTCACCTCACCCCCACCCCAGAGCACTTAAGTACATAGAGGAGCAACGTGGCTCAGTGGAAAGAGCCTGGGCTTGGAAGTCAGAGGTCATGGGTTCTAATCCCGGCTCTGTCACTTGCCAGCTGTGTGACTTTGGGCAAGTCACTTAACTTCTCTGTGCCTCAGTTACCTCATCTGTAAAATGGGGATTAAAACTGTGAGCCCCCCGTGGGACAACCTGATTACCTTGTATCCTCCCAGCACTTAGTGCTTTGCACATAGTAAGCACTTAACAAATGACACCATTATTATTATAGTCCCTATAATCTATTGTTTCCCCATCTGTAATTTATTTTAATATTTGCTTCTCCCATGAGGTTGTTAGCTCCTCGAGGACAGGAATCATGTTTACGAACTACACTGAATCCATGTGGGCAGATATTTTCTCTATCTGTTGCTGAATTGTACTTTCCAAGTGCTTAGTTCAGTGCTCTGCACACAGTAAGTGTTCACTAAATACGATTGAATGAATACATTGTACTCTATAAAGCATTTAATACACTGGATTAAGTAAATACCATTGCTTGATTGACTTATTGATTGGATGAGGGCCAAATTGGGCACATGGTGTAGTGGGTCAGAAGGTCATGGGTTCTAATCCCAGCTCAGCCACTTGTCTGCTGTGTGACCTTGGGCAAGTCACTTAACTTCTCTGTGCCTCAGTTGCCTCATCTGAAAAATGGGGATTGAGTCTGTGAGCCCCATTTCCAACCTGATTTGGTTGTATCCACCCCAGATCTTATTACAGTGTTTGTTACATAGTAAGCACTTAACAAATACCACAATTATTATTATTATTATCCCAACACAGGACAATGATGTTTTGAAAGTCATAATAAATTAAAATGTTTACATCAGGCAGATGTTTCTCCATCTGGATTTAGGAGTTGCATGTATAATATGAGCCTCACTGAGATCAGTGAAACGAAAGTATAGACATAATGTAGTATTATCACCCCAGGTGGAAAAAGGAGGCATTTCTACAATGTCTGGTATTCTAGTGAAAGGATCTGCTCTTTCCCCAGTTGAGGCAGAAAGCAGTGGGATGCCGATCTAAGTGCTCTGGGCTATTTCCTTATTTTCTAACGATCTGTCATCTGCCCACTGCTCTTGAAAAACACAGCTCTTACTTCATTGTGTTGATACCATGCTGACATGAAAACTGACTGTAGAATGTGGAAATGTGTATATTTATGTGTCTGCTTATATTGAAATGTTTATAAAATACACAGGATCCCTTAGAAGCCCAGCAGCCCTAACAAGTTTCAAGTAAAGAGTATGAAAGGAATGTCCTCCCTTTCTGGCCCAGGCTAAAATTTCCCCTCTAGTCCTAAACCCTGAGTCCCTGAACTGTGCAAAGTCAATTTTTATCCAGGTGTCTGTGGGATTGTGAGACACAATCGGGACTCCCCAGAGAATTTGAATAGTGAAGGGAGGGTAAAGGGGTGTGGATATCTATTATTATCATTACTCATTAATAATAATGATAATATTTTAAGTACTTTCTATAGGCTAAGTGCTGTCCTAAGCACTAGGGCAGATATAAGATAATCAGATCCAACATAGTCCTTTGTCCAGTGGAGCATTTTACAGATGAGAAATTGAGGCAGAGAAAGGATAAGTAACTTGCTCAAGGTCACACAAGCAGGCAAGTGGTGGAGCCCCAAATAGAACCATGGTACCCAGTTTCTCAGTCTTGTGCTCTTTCCACCAGGCCACACTGATTGTGTATGTGGTTCTGGTGGAAAATGTGAAAGGATGCAGAAGAGCACTGGCACCACCCTGTTCCCTGACTTACAAGTCCATAACTTTGACATTATTCTTGACTCTCTCATTCATCCTACACATTAAATCTGTCACCAAATCCCATCATTTCTACTTTCAAAACAACTCTAGAATTTGCCCTTTCCTCTCCATCTAGACCGCTACCAAGCTGATCCAAGTATTCATCATTTCCAGCCTGGACTACTGCTTTAGCCTCCTTGCTGACCTCCCTGCATCCTTTCTCTTCCCTCTCTAGTCCACACTTCACTTTGTCAGGTTTCTTTTTCTGAAAAATGGTTCCGTCCATATTTCCCTACTCCTTCCAAACCTCCCATGCTTTCCCATCCACCTCTATATCAAACAGAATATCCTTACCGTTGGCTTTAAGGAACTCAATCAGCATTTTTCCTCCTACCTAACCTCACTGATCTCCTACTATACTCCAACCTTCACATTTCACTCCTCTAACACCAAACTACTCTCTGCACCCCAACCTCTATCTATCTTGCCACTAATCAATCCCTTGCCACATTCTTCCTCAGGCCTGGAATTCCTACCCTTTTCATATCCAACATCCCACCACTCTCTCAGCTTTCAAAATCCTCCTAAAATCACACCTCCTCCAAGAGGCCTTTCCAGACCAAGCTCATTTTTTTCTCCTATCTGCCCTCCCCTCTTCATTAATTAAGGACTTGGCTGTGCATTCCTTAAGTACTTTGATACTGTCCCCAGCCCCACAGTACTTATGCCAATATTCTTATACTCTTCTCTTTCCCCTTTCCTAATCTACTATAATGTCTGTCTCCCACCTGGAGACTTTAAGCTCCTTATGGGCATGGATCATGTTTACCAACTCTATTGTATTGTTCTCTCCCAACCACTTGATGCTCTGCATCAAGTAAGTGCTCAATAAATACTATTGACTGACTGATTGATTGATTGATAGATGTCCGCTGTCGCTATGGGATAGACCTGCTCCTCTTGTGCCCACTCACAGCACCTGAGCTGTGAGCTCAGCACCTTTTGGGATTGGGATTGCCAATTGCAGCAGCAGCCTATCCTGTACAGGAACCCCCGCCCCCAGGCCCCCAGGCCCCCAGGCCCCCAGGCCACCACCATTAGAACCCAGTTTTTTCCCACCTCCTGCCTTGCACAGGGCAGGACTTGGCTTTCTGAGTATGGGGATAAAGGTCTAGAGGGCCATGACAATGGAACATCCCCTACTGAGAAGCAGCATGCCTTAATGGATAGAGTACGGACCTGGGAGTCAGAAGGTCATGGGTTCTAATCCTGACTCTGCCACTTGTCTGCTCTTTGGCTTGGGCAAGTCACTTACCTTCTCTGGGTCTCCGTTACCTCATCTGTAAAATGGAGATTAAGACTGTGAGCTCAATGTGAGACCAGGACTGTGTTCAACCCAATTTCCCTGTATCCACCCCAGTGTTTAGTACAGTGTCTGGCACATAGGAAGTGCTTAACAAATACTATTATTACTATTATTATTGACCTTGTGAGTTCAGCTGGGCACCAGGGCGACCCCTTGCACAAGGCTGGGATCTGTGCAGCCCAGTTCAAGGAGTCTGGAGCAGAAAACTCTTGGGACTCTCCAATCTGCTGAAAAGACTTGTTTTAGACAAGGTATGCATTGACAGGACCTGGAGATTTCCTATTCCTTGGGTCAAGGGCTGTCTCCTGAGCATCATTCATTCATTCATTCATTCAGTCATATTTATTGAGCACTTACTGTGTTTAGAGCACAGTACTAAGCACTTGGGAGTACAATATAACAATAAATGACACACTCCTTGCCCACAGCGAGCTTACATTCTGGTGGATGTGGGAGGGTTAGCCAGACATTAATATAAATAAATAAATTACAGATATGTACATAAGTGCTGTGAGGCTGGAAGGGGGAAAGGACAAAGGGAGTAAGTCAGGGAGATGCAGAAGGGAGTAGGGCAAGAGGAAAGGGGGGCGGGGCATAGTCAGGGAGGCCGTTTGGCGATGTGCCTTCAGTAAGGCTTTGAAGCTGGGGAGAATCATTGTTTGTAGGATTTGAGGAGGGAGGCCATTCCAAGACAGAGGCAGGACGTGAGCCAGAGGCCGATGGTGAGACAGAAGAGATCAAGGCATAATGATAAGGTTAATATCAGAGGAGCAAAGTGTGTGGGTTGGGTTGTAGTAGTAGAATAGCAAGGTGAGGTAGGAGGGGGCAATGGGATTGAGTGCTTTGAAGCCAAATGTGAGGAGTTTTTGTTTGATGCAGAGGTGGATGGGCAACGACTGGAATGTTTTGAGGAGTGGAGTGATATGTCCTGAACACTTTTGAAGAAAAATGATTTGGGCAGGAGAGTGAACTATGGAGTGGAGTAGGGAGAGACAGGAGGCTTGGAGGTCAGCAAGGAAGCTGATGCAGTAATCCAGGCGGGATAGGATGAGGGATTGTATTAACATGGTAGCAGTTTGGATGGAAAGGAAAACATGGATTTTAGTGATATTGTGAAGGTGGGTCAGACAGAATTTAGTGATGGATTGAATATGTGGGTTGAATGAAAGAGAGGATTCAAGGATAACACCAAGGGTATGAGTTTGTAGGTGGAAAGGATGGTGGTGTCATCAACAGTGATGGGAAAGTCATGGGGAGGACAGGGTTTAGGTGGGAAGATGAGGAGTTCAGTTTTGAACATGTTAAGCTTGAGGTGATAGAAGGACATCCAAGTAGAGATGTCTTGAAGACAGGAGGAAATGAGAGACTGCAGAGAGGGAAAGAGATCAGGGCAGAAGATGTAGATTTGGGCATCATCCACATAGAGGTAGTAGTTAAGGCCATGGAAGTGAATGAGTTTTCCAAGGGAGTGGGTATAGATGGAGAATAGAAGGGGACCCAGAACTGAACCTTGAGAAACCCACACAGTTAGGGCATGGGAGAAAGAGGAGGAGTCTGAGAAGGAGACTGAGAATGTACAGCCAGAGAGAAAAGAAGAGAATCAGGAGAGGATAAAGCCAGTGAAGTCAAGATATCATGTTTCTAGGAGAAGGGGGTGGTCCACACTGGTGACGACAGCTGAGAAATAGAGGAGGATTAGGATGGAGTAGAGATAGTTGGATTTGGCAAGAAGGAAATGAATGGTGAACTTTGAGAGGGTGGTTTATGTGAAGTGAAGGGGACATAAACCAGATGGGGTGGGGGGCGGGTGTCAAGGGGAGATTTGGAAGAGAGGAATTAGAGACAGCGGGTGTAGAGAACTCGCTCAAGGAGTTTGGAGAGGAATGGTAGGAGGGAGATGGAATGATAACTGGAGGGAGCCGTGAGGTCAAGGGAGGATTTTTTTTAGGATAGGGGAGACATGGGCATGCTTGAAAGCAGTGGGGAAGAACTGGAGAGTGAACAGTTGAAGACGACTATTAGGGAGGGTAGAAGGGAGGAAGCAAGTGTTTTGATAAGGTGTCAAGGAATGGGGCTGGATGCCGAGGTGGAGGGGGTGGATTTCGAGAGGAGGCAGGAGATCTCCTCTAGAGATACTGCTGGGAAAGATAGGAGTATTGAAGGGGGTCAGGAGAGGGGAGGAACTGCGGAGGGGCAAGGGAGATTTTAGGGAGACCGCACCTGATAGTGTCAATTTTCTTAATAAAATAGGTGGCTAGGTCATTGGGGACAAGGGATGGGGGAGGCAGGGGACAGGGAGCCTGAGAAGGGTGATAAATGACTGGAACAACTGGCAAGGGTGATGGAAATAGGTGTCAACCAGGGTGGAGAAATATTTTTTCCATGCAGAGGAGAGGGCATAGTTAAAGCATGCACAGATAAACTTGAAGTGGACAAAGTCAAGCTGATATTTAGAATTCCACCATCAGTGATCTGTGGCTCAAGCAGAACAGCTTAGGAGGAGGACTGTGCAGGTGATCCAGGGTGGTGGGTTAGAGGTACGAGATCGATGTTAGGGAAGGAGTTGCCACTGAGTTGAGTTCAGTAGAGAGGGTGGTGTTGAGAGCATCTATTTGGTCATCAAGGGAGGATAGTTTGGGCATGAAGGCTACATGGGGCAGGGTGAGTTAAGAAAATTGGGTAGGATCCAATGATCAGAGGTCTCTGAGGGAAAATAGTACAGATTTATGGGAAGGAAGCATTTGAGAGAGAAGGCAAGTTAAGAGGTTTTGGTGAGATAAGGGATTTCAGAGTTGGTGAGGGTAGAGATTGTGCAGTGGCTAGATATGATAATAATGTTGGTATGTATTAAGCACTTACTATGTGCAGAGCACTGTTCTAAGTGCTGGGGTAGATACAGGGTAATCAGGTTGTCCCACGTGAGGCTCACAGTTAATCCCCATTTTACAGATGAGGGAACTGAGGTACAGAGAAGTTAAGTGACTTGCCCACAGTCACACAGCTGACAAGTGGCAGAGCCGAGATTCAATCCCACGAACTCTGACTCTCAACCCTGGACTCTTTCCACTGAGCCACCTTGTATCCCTTCCAGCGCTTACAAAAGTGCTTGGCACATAGTAAGCACTTAACAGATGCCATCATTATTATTATATGATGAGATAGAGCGTGTGTACAAATTGGTGAATAAAGTGAGGAGGAGCAGGAGGTCAGTGGAGTTGAGGAGTGTCAGAAGGCAGTCAGAATAAGGATCATTAGGAACATCTATGTGGATATTAAAGCCCCATGGATCAATGTAGGCATGGAGAAAGAGAGAAGGAATATGAGAAAGGGGTCAAACTGATTAAAGTTAAGGTGGGACCTGGGGGGTTGGGGATGGCAGTTGATGATCGCTACTGGAATCCAGAAGGGTGGTAGAGGCAGATGATGAGGGCTTCGAAAGAAGGGAAAGTGGAATGGGGGAAGTGGAATCGTATGAAAGCAGCATTGGGGAGCAAGAAGGAAGCCAACCCCTTCTCCTTTCCCAGTGAGTTTGGGGGAGTGGGAGAAGATGAGGCCCACTCTGGAGAGAGTAGCAGGGGAGACTGTGTCATTTGGGGAAAGCCAGATTTAGGTGATGGCAAGAAGAAGGAGTGACTGAATCAGGAAGAAGTCAAGGATGAAGGGGAGCTTCCCCATGATGGAGCAGGGGTTCTACAGGCCAAACTTGGCTGAGTCCGTGCAGGAGGGTAGTGGGGGAGGAGATAGTGTAAGATGTGGGGAGGGTTTGGATAGGAGTGAGTTGATGGGGGCCAGTGTAGGGGAGGGGACAAGGGGTGGTGATGGGACAGGATTACAGGAATGGGGTGGGGAGATGGGGTGGGGATGGCCAAGAAGTGAGGAGTGGTTGGATGGAAGCGAGTTAATGGGGACCTGTGCAGGGGGAGGGGGATGAGGGGTGAGGGCCCAAGCAGGAAGAGGGGGATGAGGGGTGGCGCTGGGACAGCATTATGGGGATGGGGTGGGGAAGGAGAGGTGGAAGTGGTGCAAGGGGTGGGTAGCAGTTGGGTGGTGAAAGGGGCAGGGGAGGTATGGTGGGAGGAGAGGAATGGGATGGGCTCACAGGATTGGGGGTAATTGAAGAGTCATGGTGGGGTTGGCAAGGTAAAAGACAGCAATAACAACTTAATCCAGTTATACCCAGAGGAGATAGTTGAATTGCCTTGGACCATCGAGAGTGAAAAGGCCAGTGATTAGGAGAACTCTGAGGAGATGTTAGAGACTCCGGCTAGGGTCTCTGTGGAGCAGTGAACTCACTGGCCCCAGAAGCTTCACTCTGCCTGGCTTGGACATCTCCCTAGGCTTTGTGGCTTCACATCACCTGAACTGTTTGCACCCTAAAGGGGGCCTGGGGTCCAAAGGAAGCACAAGTCCAAAGTAGGAAGATTTTTCAGATTTCAGACACTCTTTTCCCATCCAGAGGAATGGATCAGTTGTATCCGTCAAAGCTAGAACAGAAACCCAGGTGAACAGGTAGAAAGCATAATTATCTATGCCATGACTTTGCTAAGCACGTTGACTTGGTCCAAAACCAAAAGCTCAGCGTCTTGTTTTCTGCTTCTTAGAGAATGAAGGGCAATTGATGTAGATGTCTTCATCTTCGTGGTTCTGAGGCTGGTTGGGGAAGTCAGGTCTCCCATAACTGTTGCAAGGCTAGAAAGAGAACCAGGAATCAGAGGGTTAGGAAGCCGGGCCCACACCATGTTTCAGGAGCTCTCAGGAGCTCCAGTGTACTAATCTGAACAGTGCAGGCCTCCCTGAGCCAAAGGGCTCTACATGAACCCTAACTTGTAATTTATTATAGGTTTGTCTCCCTAGCTAGACTGTAAACTCCTTGAGGGCAAGGACTGTGGCTACTAACTCTATCAGACTCTCCTAAGCATTTGTACAGTAATCTACACACAGTAAGCCCCCAGTAAATATGGTTGATTAACTGAAAGGGGAATTTACAAAATGGAGGCTTGAGGCTGCTGCCCTGTCCTAAAAACAGGTCTGGAAGCCCAGAAGCAAACATTCTAGCTCTGAGGAGGCAGTGAAAGGGGGCAGGTATGGGCAGCAGGAAACAAGAGCCAGGCTGCTGGTGGGAGAGAGAGAAAGAGAGAGAGAGGCAGCATTCTGTCCAATTTCTGCAACATTTCATCGCAGCAGGCCCTGCAGCAGGAAGTCACTGGAAATTTCTTGCAAACAAAGATTTTTCTCTGGAAAATTCCTTACTGAGAAAGAGAAAAGTAAATTTAGCCAACTTCCCAATGCTGTAGAGCAGCCTAAATCCAAACTCCTTACGGTTTCTTGTGCTCATCTTGTTTAGTATCCTGTTTGCTCATTATCAGAGTAGTAGATCTGCCTTAGCGTTCATGTCCCCCAGACAATGCAGGATCCAAAGGACAGATCAGGAAATGTTTTAGATTCCTCCGGAGGCTGTGGCTGTTTCTCATGATCAGTTTCCCCTTTCTGGCCCCTCAGGCCTTAGTGGAAGGTGAATCTTAGAGAGGAGGTGACAAGGGAGAGTTATAGATCCAAAAGAAGGAGGAAGGGGTAATTTACCAGGTGTGGAAAGTCTTGGGCCTGCTCTGGAACTGAGCCTGCAATGATGTAATGGTTCCATTTCTGGTTTTTAATCTTTCTAGATCGCAGCATTGCAACCGATTAGGTCACCGGGCATCCTGACTTAGAAAAGACAAATGCAGAAACCAGGAATCTGCCTGCCTCCTACCCAAGTTCTCCTGGACACAATCAGCTTGTGAAAAACATAGAGAGAGAGATGGCGGGCGGAGAAATGGGTATCAGTCAGCAGGGGGAAGGTGCTAATGCTAACGTTTTCACTGTACCTCGATCTTGTCTATCTCACCACTGACCTCTCACCCACCTCCTACCTCTGTCCTGGAATGCCCTCCTTCCTCATATCAGACAGATAATTGCTCTTCGCCACTTCAAAGTCTTATTTGAAGGCACATCTCTTCCAAGAAGCCTTCCCTGACTAAGCCTTCTCCTCTTCTCCCACTCCCTTCTGAGCTGTGCCCTTGCTCTTCATTCATTCTCCCTCCCATCCACACTGAGAAGCAGCGTGGCTCAATGGAAGGAGCACGGACTTGGGAGTCAGAGGTTGTGGGTTCTAATCCCAGCTCTGTCACTTGTCTGCTGTGTGACCTTGGGCAAGTCATTTAAATTCTCTGTGCCTCATTACCCCATCTGTAAAATGGGGATTAAAACTGTGAGCCCATGTGGAACAAAGTGATTAATTTGTATCTACCCTGGTGCTTAGAACAGTGCTTGGCACATGGGAAGCGCTTAACAAATACCATCATCATTATTATTATTATTATTATCCCCAAAGCACATATGTATATCTCTATGTATAGATATGTATAGATAAAATTTATTTATTTATTTGCTTATATTAATGTCTGTCTCCCTCTCTAGATTGTGAGCTCATTGTGGGCAGGGGATGTGTCTGTTTATTGTTATATTGTCCTGTCCCAAGTGCTTAGTATAGTGCTTTGCACACAGTAAGGCCTCAATAAATATGATTGAACGAATTAGTGAACGAATGGAAGTTCCCAGAGGGAACAGCCAGGCCAAATTTTTCCTTTGTTCATGGGGATGAGTTGGGGGAGGAGTTTTGAGAGGTGTGCAAGGACTGGGAGCACAATTTCCCAGGACATGGAGTCCAGTTTGGTAGTCCTTGGGAGGCCTGCAGTGGTCCTGATTGGGGACTGGATAGTTTTCCAAGATCCCAATGCTGTATAAAGGTCAAGGGAAGGGTCTGGCCTCTAAGATATGCAAAAGTCCCCCTGGTGCCCACTTAATAATAATAATAATGATATTGGTGATGTTTATTAAGTACTTACTAGGTGCCAGGCTCTGTACTAAGTGCTGGAGTGGATACAAGCAAATTGGGTTGGACACAGTCCTTGGCCCACATGGGATTCACAGCCTTAATCACATTTTATAGATGATGTAACTGAGGCACAGAAAAGTGAAGTGACACTTGCACAAGGTCACAGAGCAGGCAAGTGGCAGAGCCTGGACTGGAACCCAGGTCTTTCTGACTCTCAGGCCCATGCTCTCTCCATTAGGACATGCTGCCTCTGCTTCTCTTGGGGACCCACTTGAGTCCCCAACCTGGAGGAGCCCTCTAAGCTTGGAGAATGGGCGGGGAGTAAGAGAAGTCTGTGGCCTAAGGCTGTGACCTAAGTCTGTGGCCTCCCAGCAGAGCTGGGAGGACTCCAGCCCCACTGAGAGGAGCCCAGAAGAGGAGGCCTGTGGTGAAAGGAGCCGTGTGGCAGTGAGAGGAGCCTGGAGGGGCTAAGAGGACCCTGGATGGGCTGAGAGGTTCCAGGAGGGACTGAGAGGATCTCAGAGGGGCTGGAGGGAAGCCCCGTGGAAGGGACAGGAGCCCAGCAGGGCTCAGAGGAACCTAGAGGAACTGAGATGAGCCTAAATAAATAATGAACCCATGACCTCTGACTCCCAAGCCCACGCTCTTTCCACTGAGCCTTGCTGCTTCTCTAAGCAGTGGGATAAAATAAATAAATAAATTGTGGCATTTGTTAAGCGCTTACTATGTGCAAAGCACTGTTCTAAGCGCTGGGGGATACAAGGTGATCAGGTTGTCCCACGTGGGGCTCACAGTCTTAATCCCCATTTGACAGATGAGGTCACTGAGGCACAGAGAAGTTAAGTGACTTGCCCAAGGTCACACAGCTGACTAGCGGCGGAGCCGAGATTAGAATCCATGACTTCTGACTCCCACCCCATGCTCTTTCCACTGAGCCACGCTGCTTCTCAGTACTTTTATCAATACTTTTATCAAGCAACATGATTAATACTGTTCTGTGGTATTCTACTAAGGTGATTTTACCTAAACACTAATCATATCTAGCCACTGCACAATCTCTACCCTCACCAACTCTGAAATCCCTTATCTCACCAAAACCTCTTAACTTGCCTTCTCTCTCAAATGCTTCCTTCCCATAAATCTGTACTATTTTCCCTCAGAGACCTCTGATCATTGGACCCTACCCAATTTTCTTAACTCACCCTGCCCCATGGAGCCTGGGAGGAGCCTGGAGGGGCTGAGAGGAGCCCAGAGGACCTGAGAGGAGCCTGGTGGGATCAGAGGAGCCCAGCAGTGATGAGAGGAGCCTGGTGGGGATAGGAGCCCTGGGAGGATGAGAAGCCCAGTGGGACAAGAGGAGTCACATCCACTCAGCAAGCTCCAGAGTTCAGGTCTGGGTGTCAAACATCAAGCCCAGAGAACAGGCAACTGAAGGAAACTACAGCCACTGGAGCCCCAAGACTAAAGACCACTGGAAACTCTGGTGCCCAAGGCAATGTGGAATGAGGCTTGAGCAAACATCTGAAGCTTTGATTCCTAGGGGCCCTGGGTAATTCAGGACTAACTCCAGCCTTTCCTTAATCCCATTTTGTGGCTAAAACCTATCTCCTATTCCCCTGACCGGGAACCCCTAACTTTAGTGTCCCTGCAGTCATGGCTCAGTGCGTTCTGAGGCCCGAAGCTGAGACTTGCAGAAAGACCCTCGGAGATTTGGTGGATGTACTTCCTTGCAGGAACCCCAGGATTCCTCACCGTACATCTTTGGGGAGATGCCTGGGTTTCAGCATAGAGTGGTTACAGCATTAGTGATGCAGGGATTTGGGAGGCAGTGAGTAGGACACCCCTAAAACCTGGGAGGCTTTAGGACACAATGGGGGATGAATGGGGTCCTCGGGCATTCTTAAAGTGATTCTAAAGTGGGCTTAGATTTAGAGCTGTAACGTAACTTTACACTTTTTTGCTCTGTTGACTTCCAGCTTTCCAGTCAGGAACAGTTCAAAGCCCAGGGCTGAGATTCCAGGTTGGTTGAGCAGGGAGGATCTAGTTCACAGCCAGCAGTGGCAGCCTCTGATCATGCTCCCGATTCCACCGTCAATCCCTAAATCCCATTTTATTCCCGGAATGAGTCCCAAGGCCTCGCTTTAGTGACACAGACATTGCTGGGACCCCTAAGGGTAAAATGTAGCAATTGAAGATTTGTGAACTTTAGTGGGGATTCAGACATAGCTATTAACCCCAGAAACTGCTGGTTTCTGAGACACAGATGGTGACAGGGCAAACATCCCGAAGATTCTGACTAAAATATTAACCTTAAAATGGCCTTCTTACCCTGGTCTGGAATTCCTGTAGCTCTTTGAACAGTGCTTTCCTCTTCCTCTTCCTCTTCCTCTTCCTGGGAACACATTCAGTAGAGAGATAGGGGCACACTCAAATTGAATACTGGAAGTCTAATGTGGCAGAAGCCCATGTCAGGAACATAACCGATCCCAGTGCACTGTATTGCAGATGAGTGCAAAGAATTGGAGTTGTCTATCTATTCTTTAAATCCCAGGGGCTCACCACCTCCAGGAAGCTTTACTCCCCCGTTCCCCACTCCCACCTATTAACTCATTCTTATATTCATGCCCCTCCCCTCCTTTTTTATGATACCGAAATGCTTACTATGTACCAGACTCTGTACTAAACGCTGAGATATGTACAAGCTGATCAGGTTGGACACAGTCCATATGTCACATGGGGCTCACAGTCTTAGTCCCCATTTTACATGAGGTAACTGAGGCACAGAGAAGTGAAGTGACTTGCAAGATCACATAGCAGACAAGTGGCAGAGCTGGAATTAGAAACCAGGTCCTTCTGAGTTGCAGGCCCATGCTCTAGCCATTAGACCATGCTACTCCCTCCTCCGTGAATCCATTTCTGGGCCAGGCGGGACCATTTACAAAACATGTGACAATCTAGCCTTAGAGTCAGGGTTTGGCTGCTCTCTCCAACCCCACTTGGCTTGCTGCTGGTTGCGGGCAATTATCTGATTTGCTTGTATCCACCCCAGTGCTTAGTACAGTGCCTGGAATTTAGTAAGTGTTTAACAAATACCACAGCTATTATCAGCTCCGCAACACCTCCCACTAGACACCTGCCCTTTTCCTGGGAATGGTGAGCTCAAATCCGGACAGGGGCAGATGTCCATGGGCTCTGCAGAGTCTACACAAGCTGCTGCCCCAGAGGGTAAGGGCAGGAAAGAGGGGAAAAGAGCCAAGAAGACTGACATTTCTGAGATGGACACAGTTGGGGAACATGCCGGGATTGACCAGAGACCATGCCAGGCCTTTGTAACGGATTCCGATACCTGTTCTCCCTCCTACTGAGACTGTGAGCCCCATGGGCTCAGGGACTGTTTCCAACCTGATAATCTTGATTCTATCCCAGAGCTTAGTACAGTCCTTTAGCACACAGTAAGCGTTAAACAAATTCAATAATAATAATAAAATTTTATTATATTATTATTACAAAGGAAAGGCAGAGTTGATCCCATTTCTTACAGACCTCCAGTCATCTTGCTCCCTCTGCTGCCTCTTTGCACCCCCCCCCGCCTCCCCTCAGCTAAGCCCCCTTTTCCCCCTCTTTCCCTCTGCTCCTCCCCCTCTCCCTTCCCCTCGCCTCAGCACTGTGCTCATCCGCTCAACTGTATATATTTTCATTACCCTATTTATTTTGTTAGAGATGTACATCTCTTTGATTCTATTTATTTCTATTGTTTTTGTCTATCACCCCCGATTAGACTGTAAGCCCATCAATGGGCAGCAATTGTCTCTATCTGTTCCCGAATTGTACATTCCAAGCGCTTAGAACAGTGCTCTGCACATAGTAAGCACTCAATAAATACTATTGAATGAATGAATCTTGTCTTAGTCTGTCAATAGTGGGACACTAGCATGCCAGTGACATGAAACATGACACACCATCTGAGGGGAGATTAAGGACTCAGTCTCAGCGTGAAGCTGATCTCGTGGTTTTTCATTTCTGGTGGCCCCCTCAAGCCTGTGCCTGGGCCCGACCAGAGCAGAGAAGGCAAGATATTAGAGGGCAGGGATCATGTCTTCCAACACTCCTGTACTGTCCTCTCCCAAACACTTAAACACTGTGCACACAATAAGCTCTTGGTAAATACCATTGATTTGATTAATTGATTCTTTCTTTCTTTTACTTAGGACACTTGAGTAGGCAGAGGGAAGAGAAAGGAAAGAGAGATGGGGCCGATTGGCTGGCCTATGAGCATCCATTCATCAATCGATCAATCAATTATTATGTTTACTGAGCACTTATTGTGAACAGAACACTGTTCTAAGAGCTTGGGAGAGAGGGTACAGTAGAGTTGGTAAGCATGCTCTCTGTCCACATGGAGCTTACACTCCATCTGTCTCTACCAGTGGAAACCTGTTCTGGGAACAAAAAGGCCCTCTTCCTCTACAGCCTTTCTACAGCTTTCTAGCCTGACAGATGATGGTATTTGTTAAGCACTTACTATGTGCCAAGACTGTAAGCCCGTCAAA
The DNA here is from genome assembly GCF_004115215.2 of Ornithorhynchus anatinus. Taxonomy (NCBI): domain Eukaryota; kingdom Metazoa; phylum Chordata; class Mammalia; order Monotremata; family Ornithorhynchidae; genus Ornithorhynchus; species Ornithorhynchus anatinus. The sequence goes on along the minus strand of NC_041732.1, from coordinate 84,848,557 downwards.
CAGCAGGGACTGTCTCTATCTGTTGCCGACTTGTTCATTCCAAGCGCTTAGTACAGTGCTCTGCACATAGTAAGTGATCAATAAATACTATTGAATGAATGAATTAATTAATACTGTTCTAAGTGCTGGGGTAGACACAAGGTAATCAGGTTGTCCCACATGGGGATCACAGTCTTAATCCTCATTTTCCAGAAGAGGTAACAAGCACAGACAAGTTAAGTGACTTGCTCAAGGTCACCCAGCAGACAAGTACATCGCCTTGATTCTATTTAGTTGCCATTGTTTTTATGAGATGTTCTTCCCCTTGACGCTGTTTAGTGCCATTGTTCTTGTCTGTCCGTCTCCCCCGATTAGACTGTAAGCCCGTCAAACGGCAGGGACTGTCTCTATCTGTTGCCGACTTGTTCATCCCAAGCGCTTAGTACAGTGCTCTGCACATAGTAAGCGCTCAATAAATACTATTGAATGAATGAATGAACAAGTGGCAAAGGCAGGTTTAGAACCCATATCCTCTCTCTCCCAAGCCCATGCTCTTGCCACTAATCCCTGCTGCTGTGAATGGACCCCAGACTTAGCCCCCCTTCCTCTCCCTTCTCTTCCCCACACTCCACACCATGGTCTGGAACTGAGGGCCAGAACAAGGACTCAGTGGCCACATTCCAGGCCCGCCCCTCTCTCCTCAGTGTCAGAGAGTGTGAGAGGGAGAGGCAGGAGCTTATGTCCCGGTGCTCCCGGGACTCCTAGCCCCCACCTCCCCAAATACACTCAAGAGGGGACCCCACTTCCCTTAGCATATCTGTTCCCCAATCTGCTGATCTTTGGGGTTCCTCACCCTCCCAACCCTCAGGAACCTGGGAGAACAGGACTTAGAGCAGGCCGACACCCCTTGGCTCTCTCCATTCTGATGAACCTCCTTTGCTTATTTCAGGCGGCTTGTGGGAACCAAAGGAAAGATGATGGCAGGAAATGTGTCTGTTATAATGTTATATTGTATACTCCCGAGGGCTTAGTACTCTGCTCTGCTCACAGTAAGTGCTCAATAAATACAATTTGACTGACTGACGGACTGACAAAGGCACTGCACGGTCACAGCCACAGTGAGACCCTTTACCCCAAGCCCAAAGGGCTTCCCCTAGAGGTCTTTCCTTGTATGAGCATTCAGTGTGCAGAGGGGGCTTGAACAGAAAATAACAATAATAATAATAATAATGGCATTTGTTAAGTACTTACTATGTGCCAACCACTGTTTTAAGCATTGAAGCACTGTTCTCAGCACTGGAATAATTATGGTATTTGTTAAGTGCTTACTATGTGACAAGCACTGTACTAAACACTGGAGTAGTTAGAAGCCATTCGGGTTGGACACAGTTCCTGTCCCACCTGGGACTAACAGTCTCAATCCCCATTATCCAACTTGAGGTCATTGAGGCCCAGAGAACTGAAGTGACTTGCCTAGCGTCACACAGCAGTGAAGTGGCACAGCCAGGATTAGAACCCATGACCTTCTATCTCCCAGGTCCGTGCTCTATCCATTGGAAAAACCATTGGGTGGAGTTTCATGAGGAGAGAGTTGTTGTAGAGGGGAAATGTTTTGTTGAAATTCTGGATCCTGACATCTTGACATCAGATTGACTCCTTGCAGGGAAGGCTGGAGATCAGAGTCATACTTACCAGTTGCAATAAACGGTCAGAGCCGCAAGCAGGATCATCAGTAATGAAACAGAGGCTGCACCTCCAGTAATGAGGTAAACATGGTTGTGACCCCGTTCTGCTAGGAGAGAAAGGGGAGAGGGGGTTAGCCTGATGGAAAGATAAGAGGAGAAAACTCCACATTGTTGTTGTTAATGGTATTTGTTAAGTGCCAATTATGTGTCAGGCACTGTTCTAAGCACTGGGCGAGACAGAAAGTAATCAGGTTGGAAACAGTCCCTGTAGACAGAAAGTAATCAAGTTGGAAACAGTCCCTGTCCCACATGGGGCTCACAGTCTTAATCCCCATTACACACAGGTAAGTGAAGTGACTTGCCCAAGGTCACACAGTCGACTGGTGGAGGAACCCACCTTAAAGGGGCGTGACTAAAATATCAGTAAAAATCAGTCCAAAGGGAATGGAGAGGCAATGAAACTTTATATCTTCCACAAATTGCCTTGCCCTGTGTCTCCCTGCTCCGTATTTCTGACTCAGCACAATCCCAAATCCAGATGGAGAGCAGCAGCCACAGCATGTTGAGTCAGGCCACAATCAACACTGAGTTGTTCCTCGCTTTTCCGCAACTCAGATGCCCCCCAGAGCTCCCTGCCCAAAGGAGGGGGTGGCAAAGTTGGGCCCTGCGGGTCTAAATGCAGGTGTCCGGCCCCCCTCCATCTCCATCTAACCCCTGGGGTGATGGAAGCTGAACAGACTGGTGGCCAGAATCTATTCATTCATTCATTCAATCGTATTTATTGAGAGCTTATTATGTGCAGAGCACTGTACTAAGCGCTTAGAATGTACAATTCAGCAACAGATAGAGATAATCCCTGCCCAACAACGGGCTCACAGTCTAAATGGGGGAGACAGACAACAAAACAAAACAAGTAGTCAGGTATCAATACCATCAAGACAAATAGAATCATAGATTTATACACATCATTAATAAAATAGAGTAATAAATAATATATACAACTGTTCAGAAGTGCTGTGAGGAAGGGAAGGGGGAAGAGCCGAGGGAGAGAGGAGGGGGAATGTGGAGGGGAGGAAGGGCAGAGGGAAAGGGAGGGCTCAGTCTGGAAAGTCCTCCTGGAGGAGGTGAGCTCTAAGAAGGGATTTAAAGAGGGGAAGAGAGTTAGCTTGGCAGATGTGAGGAGGGAGGGCATTCCAATACAGTGGTAGGATGTGGACCAGGGGTCGACGGCGGGACAGGAGAGAATGAGGCACTGTGAGGAGGTTAGTGACAGAGGAGTGGAGTGATCGGGGTGAGCAGCAGAAGTAGAGAAGGGAGGTGAGGTAGGAGGGGGCCAGGTGATGGGAGCTTTGAAGCCAAGAGTGAGGAGTTTTTGTTTCATGCAAAGGTTAATAGGCAACCACTGAAGGTTTTTGAGGAGGGGAGTGACATGTTCAGAGCGTTTCTGTAGAAAGATAATCCTGGCAGCGGAATGAAGAATAGACTGGAGTGGGGAGAGACAGGCGGATGGGAGATCAGAGAAGAGGGTGATGCAATAATCCAGTCGGAATATTATGAGAGCTTGTAACAGAAATGTAGCAGTTTGGATGGAGAGGAAAGGGCGGATCTTGGTGATGTTATGAATCTAGAAGACACATGCTCTCATGAGATGTTCAGCCGGGCACTTAGGGAAGCAGCCTGCCCTCGTGGCTAGAGCATGGGCCTGGGAATAAGAAGGACGTGGCTTCTAATCCCAGATCCGCCACTTGTCTGCTGTGTGACCTTGGACAAGACACTTCATTTTTCGGTGCCTCAATTACTTCATTTGTAAAATGGAGATTAAGACTGTGAGCCCTATATGAGACAGAGACTGTGTCCAATCTGATTATCTTGTATCTACCCCAGCATTTGGAACAGTGCCTGGCACCTAATAAGCACTTAACAAATACCATTGTTATTAATATTTTTATTATTATTTTGTTATTATGGGCCAATGCTGACCAGGGTCTATATGGAGCAAAGCCTCCATGTTTGGGGGGAACTCCCCCTGGCTAACTGCCCCAGGCAGGCAGATCTAGCCCTGCCTCCACCATGGAAACCCTTTCTGCACTCTCACTGTGTCCAGTCCACACAGACTGTCCCAGGATCTCAACCCCAGAACCACACCCTGGATCCAGTATTTGCCTAAAATTTCCAGCTTTCATTTCATCTCTCTCCCTTTCTTGAGCTTCCTCCCTTAACCCCCGAAAAGAATCAATAAATTGATCAATCCGTTGTATTATTGAGTGCTGACTGTACAGAGTTCTGTACAAAGCATTTGGGAGAATACAGTACAAGAGTTTGTAGACACGATCCCTGCCCACAGGGAGTTTACGGTCTTGAGGGGGATATTAAAAAATATACATTCATTATCTATGGAGTGTAGTTTCATTGTAGCATTTGTCAGTCTTGGTCTCTTCCACCTATTCCTGTTCTCTTGTAATAACAGACATAAGACCGACAGCACTGCCAACAGCACTGATTATTTCTAGGTCAATCCCTTGACCCAACCAGTCCAAGACTGTTGCTAACAAGAAAAGCAGTGTTGCTTAGTGGAAAGAGTACAGTCCTTGGAGTAAGAAGACTTGGGTTCTAATTTGAGCTATGCCACATATATGCTGTGTGTCCTTAGGCAAGTCATTTCACTTCTCTAAGTCTCAGTTAGTCTTAGCAATAATGATAATTATAATTCTACTCTCTTGAAGAAAAACAGATGTTCTCTATGAGCAGATCCTAAGTGTGTTGAAAAATAATAATAACAGTTATTTGTTAAGCACTTACTATGTGCCAAGCATTACTCTAAGCTCTGGGGTAGATAATAGGTAAAGAGACTCTCCCATGTGGGAACCACAGTCTTAATCCCCATTTTACAGATGAGGTAAATAAGGCACAGAGAAGCGAAGTGTCTTGCCCAAGGTCACACAGCAGACAAGTGGCAGAGCTGGGATTAGAACCCAGGTCCTCTGACTTAAATCTGTGCTCTTTCCACTAGGTCACACTCTGCTGGCACAATTTCCAGAGGGATGGTGGGCAAAACCCCGGACATTTCCTTAGCGATCTCTGAACACAATGGCATCTCCTACCTGCCCTCTGCTAGTAAACTGTGTCTATCAGAGAACCACAGACAGCTTTTTTTTTTTAATAGTACTTGTTAAGTGCTTACTACATGCTAGGCACTGTTCTAAACTCTGGGATAGATACAAGGCAATCAGGTTGGACACTGTCCATGTCCTACATGGGGCTCACAGTCTTCATCCCCATTTTACAGATGAGGGAACTGAGGCCCAGAGAAACGGCTATCTTACTGTTACGGGCTCTCGTAATATCCCGGCTAGATTACTGGGTCAGCCTGCTCTCTGATCTCCCTTCCTCCTCTCTCTCCCTGCTCCAGTCTATTCTTCACTTCGCTGCCCGGCTCATCTTCCTGCAGAAACGCTCTGGGCATGTCACTCCCCTTCTTAAAAACCTCCAGTGGTTGCCTATCAACCTCCGCACAAAACAAAAACTTCTCACTCTAGGCTTCAAGACTCTTCATCTCCTTGCCCCTTCCTACCTCTCCTCCCTTCTCTCTTTCCACTGCCCACCCTGCACGCTCCGCTCCTCTGCTGCCCACCTCCTCACCATCCCCTGTTCTCACCTATCCCGCTGATGACCCCTCGGCCACGTCCTCCCGCGGTCCTGGAATGCCCTCCCTCCTCACCTCTGCCAAACTAATTATCTTCCCCTCTTCAAAACCCTACTTAAAGCTCACCTCCTCCAAGAGGCGTTCCCAGACTGAGCTCCTCTTCTCCCTCTACTCCCTCTGCCATCCCCCCTTTACCTCTCCGCAGCTAAACCCTCTTTTCCCCCCTTTCCCTCTGCTCCTCCCCCCTCCCTTCCCATCCCCTCAGCACTGTACTCATCCGCTCAACTGTATATATTTTCATTACCCTATTTATTTTTTTAATGAGATGTACATCGCCTTGATTCTATTTATTTGCTATTGTTTTAATGAGATATTCATCCCCTTGATTCTATTTATTGCTATTGTTCTTGTCTGTCCATCTCCCCTGATTAGACTGTAAGCCCGTCAAAGGGCAGGGACTGTCTCTATTTGTTACCGATTTGTACATTCCAAGCACTTAGTACAGTGCTCTGCACATAGCAAGCGCTCAATAAATACTATTGAATGAAAGTGGCAGAGCAGGGATTAGAACCCAGGTCCCTCTGACTCTCAGGCCTGTGCTCTCCATTAGGCTGCACTGCTCCTCTAGCACTGCCAACTTCTTCCCAGCTCTACCCAAGACACCATCGTAAAGAGACTGAGGAGCCTTTGGAGGAGACTCTAAGCTCGTTGTGGGCAGGGAATACGTCTGTTTATTATTATATTCTACTCTCCCAAGCACTTAGTACAGTGCTCTGCACACAGTAAGTGCTCAATAAATATGATTGAATGAATGAATGAATGAATGAATGAATGAATGAATGAATGAATGAATGAAGTCATGAGTAGTCCTGGGTTCCCCTTTCCCATAGTCCTCTCTCTGCCCACACTCAGGCCAGCCTGCAGCCCTGTGCCCACACTCCCTGCAGGGAGAGCAACTTTGGCACAGGCTGAGACCACTTGGGGTTGATGTCATGGTTTCCACCTTGTTTCTCGGGGCTTCATTTGATGGATTAAAGGCCCAAAGGCCCGGAACCCTCCCGCCTCTATTTACCTGGTTTGCACCGAAATAAATACTGCTGCAACCATTTAAAATCATCAGAAAATGAAGAAATGACTCATTCACTGGAAGAGGCTGCTCCAGGCAGGTATTTACACTGCCGGTATTTACAGAGTGCAAACCGGAGCCGGTTCAGAGAGGGAAACTCTGCGACAGCCCCTAGCAGCCGCCGTCGCCATTACTGTCTATGATTTACTGGAGACATAAAACATGCACTGAGCAATCCTGGAGAGTGGGCTAGACTCTTCTAAAAGATGCAGGGAATAATTCTGCTGTGGCCAGCCCCTGGGAGTGGGGACAGAAATTTGAAATTGACAACTGACTTGCACTTTTTGAGAGCAGACAGACTGTCCATCCTATATGGAAAGCAGCGTGACCTAGTGGGAGGAGTATGAGTCTGAGAATCAGAGGACCTGAGTTTGTATCCTAGCTTCACCACTTGTCTGCTGTGTGACCTTAGGTAATTTGCTTAACTGCTTTGTGCCTCAGTATCCTCATCTGTAAAATGAGAATTAAATCCTACTCCCTCCTATTTAGACCATCAGACTGTGAACTCATTGTGGGCAGGAATTGTCACTCTTTACTGTTGTATTGCACTTTCCCAAGAGCTTAGTACAGTGCTCTGCACACAGTAAGCACCTAATAAATACGAGTAAATGAATGAATGAATTTACTAAGCACTTACTATGTGCAGAGCACTTTTTTAAATAATAATAATTATGGTATTTGTTAAGCTCTTACTATGTTCCAGGCGCTGTACTAAGCACTGGAGTGGATACAAGCAAATTGCGTTGGACACAGTCCCTGCCGCACATATGGCTTACAGTCTCATTCCCCATTTTACAGCTGTGGTAAGTGAGGCACAGAGAAGTGAAGTGTCTTGCCCAAGGTCACACAGCAGGACGAGTGACAGAGCTGGGATTAGAACCTGACTCCCAGGCTCGTGCTCTACCCACTACGCCACGCTTCATCTTGGGAGAGTGCAATACGACAGTATAACAGGCACATTGCCTGCCCGAGTCCCATGTAGGGCTAGGACTGTGTCCAACCTGATTATCAGTACACAGAACTAGAGGGGGCAGGAAAGCGAGCTCCCCATAAACACAGGATAAATCCACAGGTTCCCTTCTGGTTGTTCTATGAGCTCGGCTATGACCACCTCAGGCTTCCTAGAGCCTTGAAGCCCTCCAGCTAGCTGAGATTCCCGCCCTCCAAGTCACCCCAAGCTGAGCAGTTCTCTGAGCTGAGTGATAGAGGAAATCAAAAGCTGAAGGTTAAAATGAAAATGTGTCTTTGTTCTTCGGAAATATGCTCAACACCTGTAAAAACGTTCTCAGAAAAACCATTCAAACTATCCCAGGCTATCTCTGGCCTTTGATAGCAGCTAGTACTGAACCGCAAAAACCAAGTGATGATAAATGTATGTATTTAAGAAATGTAGGGGAGTTAGACTTTCAAACTTTGAGCGAGAGAGACACAGATTCGGCTTTCAGAATGAGTGTCTCATTCCAGCCATGTCAAGGCAGGCATTCCCACCCCTGCCACAAGAGGCCCCTTTCGGACAAGAAAGGGGATGAAATCTGTTCTGTGTTGCCCATGGCTTCGAGGTCCAGAATTGTCTGGCTGACTGTAAATGCCCAGAACCTGTGCCATTTCAAAGTCCAGCCTTGAGAACCACTCACTCACCTACCATTTTTACTCACAGATTGGTCCCTATTTTTGTATTATATCCGCATCATTACAAATAACAATGGGTCACACGAGTATCAAGTCTAGCAACTAGGCTGGAAAAGAAAAAGAAAGGAAGGAAAAAAGGAGGGAAAAAAGAAGAGGAAGGTAAGAGGACACTTGAGACTGCATCTATTACTCCTATTTCACTCTTCCAAGTGCTGGATACAATCGATACTCAATTAGTGAACTTCCCCCTACCACTGTGTACTTATGCTACCTTCCTTCTGCTCTCCCTCCCCTGGCCAGTGATAGTCATAACTCATTCATTCAATTGCATTTATTGAGCGTTAACTGTGTGCAGAGCACTGTACTAAGTGCTTGGAAAGTACAATTCGTGGAATAAATTCACTCCCCACCCAATGCTGGATTGTATCCACTCTCCCTCTTTGGGTCATCCTTCTCCTCCCCAACATCAGCAATTATCACTGCTTATAATTATGTGTTGCCAAATGCATACATACATATGTATATTTGTGGCAGGCAGGAGGGAGCAGTTTTGTGGTGGAGGCAGTTACCCAAGGAAATATGACATCTGGGCTGAGGTGAGATGCTATATTCAGTCAATCAGTCAGTCACTAGTATTTATTGAGCCTTTACTCCATAGAACACTGTACTAAGCCCTTGGGAGAGGGCAATATAACAATATTATGGACATGTTCCCTGCCCACAACAAGCTTACAGTCTTGAGTGGGAGACAGACATTAATATAAGTAAATCAATTTCAGATAAGTACATAAGTGCTGCGGGGCTATAGGAGGGCATTATGATAATGGGTGGTGTCAGTGAGCTGCCTGGACTTTACTTCTTAGGAATGTAACTCAGACCTGAGAGTATAGGATTAGTCTGACACTGGATTATTTCTTTGGTTATTTCTGAGCAGAAGTCTCAGAGCATAAATAGGCCAGAACCAGAAAACAGATCCCGGGATGACATCACTGCCACTGCAGCTGCTCTTTTAACTAGACTTGTATTTGGCTAACCAGCCCACTGGATATTATGTGTAATCAATTCAATGTCAAGTATAAACCCTTCTGAGATCTCTGCACTCCTCCCTGACAACACAACAGCTTTGCCTCTCACATCTGGCTCCCAGCTCTAAAGCCTGGATTCTCTCTGGCCCGACACCCCATGAGTTAGGCCAAAGAAGTAAACTGGTTTGCTTCTAACAAAAATACAACTGGTACCCTTTCTGTTTCAGTTTTTGCTTGGTAGCATCATTTTGATCAAAACGAATGATCCTGAAGTAGAAATTAATCCTTTACTGGACATAATTCCAACACCGACTATTTACTTCTGATTGCGACTGCGAGCAATGGTCAGCCCCAGGCTGTTTCGTCCCTGAGGAGGTCAATGAGTCAGAGACATCGATGCTCGTATGTGTGGGCAACGTCAAGAATGGGCTGCCACTGAAGTGGTGGGAGTCTGAGTATGGGCATTGGTAAGAGTCTGTGCCCAAAGCACTAGCCTATCCAGTAAAGTCAGTGTAAGAGAAGTGATCCATTTAGTTATGACCCATGGGACATTACTGGTGGAAATGGTAATAGTCAGGGAAAGAAGGAAGCAAGTGTCCTGCCTCCCATCCCTTCTCCATAGGCTCAATGGAAGAACACAGCTCAATCCTTTCACCATTGAGCATCTTGGAAGAACACTGGATTCCACTGGAGGGCTATGAACTGGGCAATCCTCACTTGGCTCACTGGAAGACCACTGGCCAGTCATTTGCCCCCTGGACTTACTGGAAGATCATTAGTAATTCTCTTCATTTCTGGACTCATCAAAAGACTGTCATCCAGTGACTTCCCCAATGGAAACCTTCCATCAATCAATCCAACAACATCCTAACAGATTATTTTTTCCAGTCCCCCCACTGCCCAAGGAGATAGGAGATCCTGGTTTGAGTTGAGAGACTCTGAATTCACTTCCAAGCCAATAGATGTCTGCCCCAATGAGAGTGATTTATCCGAGGGGGACCACCAAATCCTGCATGTCTTTTCGGGCCAAGCTCTTTCATGCCTTTAGTTAGTCATTCAGTTACTCTGACTCCCTGACTGACTCTCCAACTATGGTCCTACCTGCACTTGTTCTGGGGAAATTGGGTTAAATATAGATCAATATTACTTTGGTTTTGGTCTGCCTGACTAACTGTCAAGGGAATGTTTGGACACAGACTAACTAGGTTGTTTGAAAGGTGTTTTTCTTCTTGTGATTTAATTCGGTCTAAATAATCCTTTATATCACCTATTTTAACTTCACCCAAGGAAGGGTTCATGAGGAATAGAATGCTTGCTTCCTAGTCTTGCAGAATCTAAAGAGGAGGGCCTGATTATCCCTCTTACTCCCCAACTCCAAAACACAGTTTGTCCCTTATACATCCCAACAAATATATTTTTTCAGTGCCATCACTGCCCGAGGAAATGAGAGATACAGGTTTGAGTTGAGAGAATTTGGATTCACTCCCACCCAAAAGATGACTGCCCCAATGATTGTGATTTATCTGTGGTGGCTACCAAATCCTGCATGTTTCCTTGGGCTGGGCTCCTTCGTGCCTTTAGTCAGCTTATTCAACTAGACTCAATCAATCATATTTATTGAGCACTTATTATGTGCAGAATGCTGTACTACGTGCTTAGGGAAATACAGTATAACAGGGTTTGTAGACAAGCACCCTGCCCACAAGGAGGATACAGTCTAGTTTTGTATGGAGACTTTCTAAGCCCAACCAGACTTGAACATGGCAGTATACTTGACCACTTGCCTGGAGTGCCCAAGGTAAAATTTTCCTCTTGTCAAGAGCAGGGGAGAAACATGGGAGGCTCAGCAACCACAGCAATAACAACGATTATGGTGTTTGTTAAGTGCTTACTATGTGCTAAGCGCTGGGATGGATACAAGCAAATCAGATTGGACAAAGTCCCTGTCCCACATGGGGCTCACAGTCTCAATTCCCATTTTACAGATGAGGTGACTGAGGCCCAGAGAAATGAAGTGACTTGCCCAAGGTCACACAGAAGACAAGTGGTGGAGCCAGGATTAGAACCCATGACTTTAAGACTCCCAAACCCATACTCTATCCACTAGGCCATGCTGCTTCACAAAGGAGGCAAGGGTAACAAAGAGGAAGTCAGCCAAAGCCAAAGTACACTTAGCAATGATCTCTTGGGATACGAGCATCTTTCTAAGCAGAAACAAAATGGCACCTTCCTCTTACGATCATCACCTATTGGCAGTGTCGTAAAATAAGAATTACTTTATTTGTTAAGCGCTTCCAAAGGTTCTTAAGAGATACTGTAACAGGGAAAAAAACAGATCTGCTGGAGTTACCATAAATAGATAACAGAGCGATAATAGATGACACCTAGATTAGACTGTAAGCCCATCAAAGGGCAGGGACTGTCTCTATCTGTTACCGATTTGTACATTCCAAGTGCTTAGTACAGTGTTCTGCACATAGTAAGCACTCAATAAATACTATTGAATGAATGAACCTAGATAGATGCTGGCATATCGATAGAAAGACAAATGGCACATCAGTGAAAAGATGAATCGATGACTCTTTCAGATCTGTAGTCTGCTGCCACCAACAATTTCTGTGTTCTCGCAGTCAGGATTCCACATTAGAAATCCTGTCCCAAGGCGATAGTCTGGCTCAGGGTGTAACCTGACTGAGTGTTTTCCCTGCTCTCAGAGATTTAGTGGTGGTGGTCCCTCTCTATTTGGAATGTGGAGGCATGGGAGGTGTTCTGTGATGCACTACCGGCTCCCCGCAAAGGCACAGAGGGTTCAAAGGTGTAGCAATCAATCAATCAACAGGATTTTTTGAGCGCTTACTTTATGCAGAGCTCCTTATTAAGAGCTTGGGAGAGTAAAATTCAACAAAGTATGTTACCTGCCCACAAGGAACTTACAATCTAGCAGTTAGATCTGTGTCCTTGTGACATTTGATATTTGCCCCACGCCCAGGCCCCAAACATTATGTACATATCTTTAAATGATATATTATGAATTATTTATATTAATGACTATCTCTCTCTCTCTCTAGCCTGGAAGCTTATTATAGGCAGGGAACATGGCACTAATTCTGTTTTACTGTACTCTCCCAAGCACTTAGTAAAGTGCTCTGCACATAGTAAATGCTCAATAAATACCACTGATTGATGGATTGATTAGCAAGCTCTCTTTTTTTCACTCTCTAAATTCATCCATTTGTGAAATATTAATATGAAGAAGCAGATGGGTATGATTCATGTGTTCCCTCTCCTCAAATTCCTCCAGTGGAGCCTCATTTCTCTGGGCATTAAGCAGAAACTCCTCACCACTGGCTTTAAAACACTCAGTCAGCTCATCTCTCCCTATTTACCCTCATCCCTCTCCCACAACAACCAAGTCCACACGCTTTGCTCCCCTAAAGCCAGTCTTCTCTCTGTGTTTCACTGTCTTCTCTCAGCATCGACCTCATGCTCAAAGCCTCCCTCTCCTGCCTGGAACATCTTCTCCCTTCATATCACTAGACAACAGCTCTCCCCTTCTCAAAACCTTACTAGAATCACACAACCTCCAGGAAGCCTTCCCTGACTAATCTCTCACTTCCACATCATCTACGCATTTGATTCCTCATTCCCTATATTTATCTGCATAATTTATACTGGGTTATCCGAGAAAAAGACCTAGTTCTGCTGTTAAACATATAAGCAGTACATTCTCCCTATTCTCCTTCCCTTCTGTGACACCCATGCACTCGGGGATGCACTACCTAAACATTCATATAATAATAATAATGATGGCATTTGTTAAGTGCTTACTATGTGCAAAGCACTGTTCAAAGTGCTGGGGAGGACACAAGGACATCAGGTTGTCCCACGTGGGGCTCCCAGTCTTCATCTCCATTTTACAGTTGAGGCAACTGAGGCACAGAGAAGTTAAGTGAGAGAAGTTAAGTGACTTGTCCAAAGTCACACAGCTGACAAGTGGTGGAGCTGGGATTTGAACCCATGACCTCTGAGTCCCCAGCCTGTGCTCTTTCCACTGAGCCACGCTGCTCATATATTCACCCCATCCTCACCCCAATGACATCTATGTATATTGTACTCTCCCAAGCAATTAGTACAGTGCTCTTTACACAGTAAGCACTAAATTAATACAATTGACTGACTACTCTCCTCTCTGCTACTATCCTGTCCTATCTGCTACTATAGAGAAGCAGCGTGGCTCAGTGGAAAGAGCACAGGCCTGGGAGTCAGAAGTCATGGGTTCTAATCCCAGCTCCGCCACTTGTAGCTGTGTGACTTTGGGCAAGTCACTTAACCTCTCTGTGCCTCAGTTACCTCATCTGTAAAATGGGGATTAAGACTGTGAGCCCCACGTGGGACAACCTGACAACCTTGTATCTCCCCCAGCGCTTAGAACAGTGCTTGGCACATAGTAAGCACTTAACAAATGCCATTATTATTATTATTATTATTATTATTATCCTCATATTTCATTTCTTCCCCTAATGTCTGACTCCCCAGCTAGCCTGCAAATTCTTTGAGGGTGCTGATTGTATATGGTGTATTCTATGAAACACTTAGTTGAGTGTTCTGCACAGAGTAAGTGCTCCACAACTATGATCGATTGGTTGATGGATTGATTGTTTGGAAGAAGTTAGAGCAGAACTGGCCACGGCCCCCATTTCTCACCCCGAGGCATCACACTGAGCTTTGACCACTCACCAGCAGATATGTCCAGCCTCGTCTCGCAGGTCATGTTCAGGCCCGTGCTGGACCTGAAGGTGCATCGGTACAGGCCCGAATCTGAGGCTGTGACGTTGCGGAGGACCAGGAAGCTGCTGGTCATCGTCTGGCTGCAAGGTCCCTGGATGCGCCTGCGGTCTGTAGAGCCGTAGCTCATCCCAAGTGCCAGCTCACAGTGCAGAAGGGTGTCCACCTGGTGTGGCCGGATCCACTCCCATGTCACGGAGAGGATGGGTTGGACTCCCGCCCTCGCCTCCGGCCCCTTGCAAGTCAGGTTAGCTGTCTGTCCAGGTTTTGACCACATGTGGCGACCTGGTGACCGAGTAACCGCAAAGTCATCTGCAAGAGACAGGGAAATGTTTCTCACAGACTAGTCACAACAGAAGAGAGGAGAATTAAATACATCCAGTTCTCCTAGCATATGAGGGTTGCATTTTCAAGATATGTGGTGGAGAAAACTCATGCTCCTAGGATTTGCCCATTCAGAGTCTTGCTCCAGATCACAACGGGTTTCTGTAATAGCACGGTGCACTGGCCCTAAACACGCTCACAATTTTGGAAGAATGCTCCCTAATTCCTTAATCTCATTCCATCCAAAAATGTGTTATTAAGAATATGCATCACAACAAGAGTGCATCTTAATAATGATAATAATAATGATAATGGTGTTTGTTAAGCATTATTACAATAATAACAACAATAATAATAATAATGAAATTTGTTAAGTGCTTACTATGTGCCAAGCACTGTAGTAAGTGCTGCAGTGGATGCAAACAGTGTGGCTTAGTGGAAAGAGCACAGGCTTGGGAGTCAGAGGTCCTGGGTTCTAAATCCCAGCTCTGCCACTTGTCAACTGTACTCCCATTCTCTCCTAGACCCCCTCCAATCTGGCTTCCGTCCCCTCCACTCTACCGAGACTGCTCTCTCTAAGGTCACCCATGACCTCCTTCTTGCCAAATCCAATGGCTCCTACTCCATTCTGATCCTCCTTGACCTCTCTGCTGCCTTTGACACTGTCGACCATCCCCTCCTCCTCCATACCTTATCTCACCTTGGCTTCACGGACTCTGTCCTCTCCTGGTTCTCCTCTTACCTCTCTGGCCGATCATTCTCGGTCTCCTACGCTGGAGCCTCCTCCCCCTCCCATCCTTTAACTGTTGGAGTTCCTCAAGGGTCAGTTCTTGGCCCTCTTCTGTTCTCCATTTACACTCACTCCCTCGGTGAACTCATCCGCTCTCACGGCTTTGACTACCATCTCTACGCTGATGACACTCAGATCTACATCTCCGCCCCTGTCCTCTCCCCCTCCCTTCAGGCTCGCATCTCCTCCCGCCTCCGGGATGTCTCCACCTGGATGTCGGCCCGCCACCTAAAACTCAACATGAGCAAGACTGAGCTCCTCATCTTCCCTCCCAAGCCCGGTCCGCTCCCAGACTTCTCCGTCACCGTGGATGGCACGACCATCCTTCCCGTCCCGCAGGCCCGCAATCTCGGTGTCATCCTTGACTCGTCCCTCTCGTTCACCCCACACATCCTATCCGTTACCGAGACCTGCCGGTTTCACCTCTACAATATCGCCAAGATCCGCCCTTTCCTCTCCACCCAAACGGCTACCTTACTATTACGGGCTCTCGTTATATCCTGGCTAGACTACTGTGTCAGCCTTCTCTCTGACCTCCCTTCCTCCTCTCTCGCCCCGCTCCGGTCTATTCTTCACTCCGCTGCCCGGCTCATCTTCCTGCAGAAACGATCTGGGCATGTCACTCCCCTTCTTAAACAACTCCAGTGGTTGCCTATCGACCTCCGCTCCAAACAAAAACTCCTCACTCTAGGCTTCAAAGCTCTCCATCACCTTGCCCCTTCCTACCTCTCCTCCCTTCTCTCTTTCTACCGCCCACCCCGCACGCTCCGCTCCTCTGCCGCCCACCTCCTCGCCGTCCCTCGGTCTCGCCTATCCCGCCGTCGACCCCTGGGTCACGTCCTCCCGCGGTCCTGGAACGCCCTCCCTCCTCACCTCCGCCAAACTGATTCTCTTTCCCTCTTCAAAACCTTACTTAAAAATCACCTCCTCCAAGAGGCCTTCCCAGACTGAGCTCCTCTTCCCCCTCTACTCCCTCTGCCATCCCCCCTTTACCTCTCCGCAGCTAAAGCCTCATTTCCCCTTTTCCCTCTGCTCCTCCACCTCTCCCTTCCCATCCCCACAGCACTGTACTCGTCCGCTCAACTGTATATATTTTCGTTACCCTATTTATTTTGTTAATGAATTGTACATCGCCTTGATTCTATTTAGTTGCCATTGTTTTTACGAGATGTTCTTCCCCTTGACGCTGTTTAGTGCCATTGTTCTTGTCTGTCCGTCTCCCCCGATTAGACTGTAAGCCCGTCAAACGGCAGGGACTGTCTCTATCTGTTGCCGACTTGTTCATCCCAAGCGCTTAGTACAGTGCTCTGCACATAGTAAGCGCTCAATAAATACTATTGAATGAATGAATGAATGAATGAACTGTATGACTTTGGGCCAGTCACTTGACTTCTCTGTGCCTGTTACCTCATCTGTAAAATGTGGATTAAGACTGAGCCTCACATGGGACAACCTGATTACCTTGTATCTAGCCCAGTGCTTAGAACAGTGCTTGGCACATAGTAAGCGCTTAACAAATACTGTCATCATCATCATGGGTTCTAATCCCAGCTCTGCAACTTGCCTGCTTTGTGAGATTGTGCAAATCACTTAAATTCTCTGGACCTCATGCTTTAACCATGCCCTCTCCTCTGCCCAACAAAATTATTTCTCCATCCTTATTGACATCCATGCCCATTGACCTCACCAGTTGTTCCAGAAATTTCTCCGCAAACCCCCATCCCCCCGCCTCCCCCCAACCCTTCCCCTAGTGATCTGGCCACTTACTTTATTGAGAAAATTGAAACTATCTGGTATGATCTCCCTAAAATCTACCCTACCCATCACCAGTCCCTCCCCACTCCTGTCTCTTCTTCATCTTTCCTACCCTTCCCAGCAATATCTCAAGAGAACTTTCTCCTCTCAAAATTCACCCCCTCCACCTGAACATCCAACTCCATCCCTTCACACCTTATCAAACCACTTGCCCCCTCCCTTCTTGCCTTCCTAATGGCTATCTTCAACTGTTTGCTCTCCTATGGCTTCTTCTCCACTGCTTTCAAACATTCCTATGTCTTCCCATCCTAATAAAAGTCCCTCCCTTGACCCCACAGCCCCCTCCAGTGATTTCCCCAACTCCTTCCTACCATTCCTCTCCAAACTCCTTGAGCGAGTTGTCTACACTTGCTGTCTCAAGTTCCTCTCCTCCAGTTCTCTCCTTGAACCCCTCCAATCTGGCTTCCATCCCCTTCACTCCACAGAAACCTCCTTCTCAGAGGTCACCAGTGATCTCCTTTCTGCCAAATCCAATGGCCTCTACTCCATCCTAATCCTCCTCACCCTCTCAGGTGCCTTCAACATTTTCAACCACCTCTTTCTCCTGGAAACATTATCCAACCTTGACTTCACTGACACTGTCCTCCCCTGGTTCTCCTCCTATCTCTCTGCATACTCATTCTCAGTCACAGACTCCTCCTCTGCCTCCCAACTGCTAACTGTGGGTGTCCCTCAAGTTTCAGTACATTCATTCAATCATATTTATCAAGTGTTTACTGTTTGCAGAGCACTGTACTAAGTGCTTGGGAGAGTACAGTACAACAATAAACAGACACATTTCCTGCCCACAATGAGTTTACAGTCTAATAATAATAATTACGATATTTGTTCAGTGCTACCATGTGTAAGACACTGTACTAAGCACTGCAGTGAAAACAAGCAAATTGGGTTGTACACAGTGGTGTTCCAGATGGAGCTCACAGTCTCAATTCCTATTTAACAGATGAGATAACAGAGGCAAAGAGAAGTGACTTGCCCAAGGTCACAGAGAAGACAAGTGACAGAGCCAGGATTAGATCTCAAGACCTTCTGACTCCCAGGCCCATGCTCTATCCACTATGCCAGGCTGGGAGACGGACATTAATACATATATATACAAATTATAAATATGTACATAAGAACTGTGGGGCTGGGAGTGGGGAAGAAAAAAGGAAGCAAGTCAGAGTGATGCAGAATGGAGTTAGAGAAGAGGAAAGGGGGGATTTAGCGGGGAAAATCTCCTGGAGGCTTTGAAGTGGGGGAGATTAATGTCTCTTGGATTTGAGGAGAGAGGATGTTCCAGGCCAGAGAGATGACATGGGCAAGGGGTCGGCAGAGAGATTGGCGAGAATGAGGCATAGCGAGAGGGTTAGGATTAGAGGAGCAAAGTGTGTGGGCTGGGTTGCAGTAGGAGAAAAGTGATGTGAATTAGGAGGGGGCAAATTAATGGAGAGCTTTAAAGCCAGTGGTGAGGAGTTTTTGTTTGGTGCAGAGGTGGATGGGCAACCACAGGAGTGTTCTGAGGAGTAGGGTGACGTCCTCAACATTTTTGAAGAAAAATGATCTGGGCAGCAGAGTGAAGTATGGACTGAAGTGGGGAGAGACTGGAGGCTGTGAAGCCAGCGAGGAGGCTGATACAGTAATCTAGTTGGGATATATGAGTGATTGCATTAACATATAAGCAGTTTGGATGGAGAGGAAAGGACAGAGTTTAGTGATGTTGTGAAGGTGGGACCAACAGGGATTGAATTTGTGGGTTGAATGAGAGAGAGGAGTCAAGAATAGCACCAAGGCTACGGGCCTGTAGACAGGAAGGATGATGGTGCCACCTACGGTGATGGAAAAGTCAGGAGAAGAACGGGGTTTGAGAGGGAAGATGAGGAGTTCTGTTTTTGACATGTTAAGCTTGAGGTGATGGAAGGACATCCAAGTAGACATGTCTTGAAGGCAGGAGGAAATACAAGACTGCAGAGAGGGAGAGAGATCAGGGCTGGAGATGTAGATTTGGGTATCATCCACATAGAGGTGGTAGATGAAGCTATGGGACCAAATGAGTTCTCTGGGGAGTGGTTGTAGATGGAGAATAGAAGGAGATTCAGAATGGAACTTTGAGGAAACCCCACAGTTAGGGGGTGGAAGGTAGAGGAGAAGAAGCCCACAAAGGAGCCTGAAACTGAGAACCAGAAGAGAACAGTGTCACCCGTCTCCGGGGACAGGTTCTTTCAGAATCAGCACGGCGAGAGAGAGAGAGAGAGAGAGGCTGGGGATGGAAAACCTGAGTTTTGCATAGAATTTATTCCACGGGGCGAATTGAATTAATCAATTATTTAGACGCGACAATCGGCCTTCCCTTTTGGGGGAAAATATGGTGTTAAAGCTTCCCCTTTGGGAGGAATATGGTGTTAGAGCTTCCCTAACGGGAGGAATACACTAGTACGTTACGCGCACGTGGGCGGACACTCGAGCCCACTTATGATTTAATCACAACGTGGTGAGGCGACTGGCTCCCACCATGTGCTCCCCCCACCCAGGAGGAATCCACCTTTGCGGTAAATACACTTATGCGTTAAACACTAATGAGTTACATACACATATGAGTTACATACAGTTATGCATTAAATCCAGTTATGCATTACCCACTTATGGTTACTGGCACTTGGTGAGGCGGCTAGCTCCCACCCTGTTCACGTCCCCCTGGGGAGGCACCCACTTAGACATCAAATCCATTTTTAACGTTACATACCCATGGTGAAGCATGTAGCTTCCAACCCCACGAGCTCTCAGCAGGACAGGACACTCACCCATCCCACGGCTACTCACTCGGTGCAGACAGAGTGGCCTTCTCATGCTCTGGACAGAGGCGACCTGCAGCCGGCTGCTGCAAGTCCCATTCCTCTGCACAGAAGGTTAGAGGCGGCAGGTATTTATCACCTGAGCCCTTAAGCCATTCCAGCTTCCGGCCTCAGTTTATCCAATCTCTGCCCTCCCCCCTCCTCCATTCCTAATTTGATTGGCACGGGGGTGAGGGGCACCTTCTGTATTCCCAGCTTGGGCTGTCAATCTGGCAGTTTTGGTGGTGGGGGCAGTGTCCCAACCTCACTTCCAAGTTCCGCCTGCTGGCTCAGGAGGTCACGAGGTAGCATTTGACCTTGAGATGGTCAGTACCCCAGGGTCACCTGGGACAGACAGTCAGTGAAGCCAAAGTTGGATAATGTTTCCAGGAGAAAGGGGTGATCGACAGTATTGAAGGCAGCTGAGAGGGTGAGGAAGATTAGAATGGAGTAGAGGCCACTGGATTTGGCGAAAAGGAGACCACTGGTGACCTCTGAGAGGGTGGTTTCTATGGAGTGAAGGGAATGGAAGCCAGATTGGAGGGGTTCAAGGAGAGAACTGGAGGAGAGGAACTTGAGACAGCAAGTGTAGACAATTCGCTCAAGGAGTTTGGAGAATAATGGTAGGAGGGAGATCGGGGAATTACAGGAGGGAGCTGTGGGGTCAAGGTAGAGGGGTTTTTTTAGGATAGGGGAGACACGGGCATGTTTGAAAGCAGTGGGGAAGAAGCCATAGGAGAGCAAACAGTTGAAGATGGCTGTTAGGGAGGGAAGAAGGGAGGTAGCAAGTGTTTTGTTAAGGGGTAAAGGAATGGGGTCAGATGCACTGGTAGAGGGGGTGGATTTTGAGAGGAGGCAGGAGATCTGCTATAGAGGTACTACTGGGAAAGACTGGAAAGTTGAAGAAGTTCAGTAGGGTGGAGGGACTGGGGACAGTCAGGGGAGGTTTTAGGGAAATCATGCCTGATAGTGTTAATCTTCTTAATAAAGTAGGTGGTCAGGTCATTGGGGGCAAAGGATGGGGGAGGCAGGGAGGCAGGGGGCCTAAGGAGGGAATTAAACATCGGGAACAATTGGTGAAGACGGTGAGCATGGGTGACATTAAGGGTGGGGAAATAATTAGAGAAGCAGTGTGGCTCAGTGGAAAGGGCACGGGCTTTGGAGTCAGAGGTCATGGGTTCGAATCCAGGCTCTGCCACTTGTCAGCTGTGTGACTGTGGGCAAGTCACTTAACTTCTCTGTGCCTCAGTTGCCTCATCTGTAAAATGGGGATTAAGACTGTGAGCCCCACATGGGACAACCTGATTCCCCTGTGTCTACCCCAGCGCTTAGAACAGTGCTCTGCACATAGTAAGCACTTAACAAATACCAACATTATTATAATTTTGCCAAGTAGAAGAGAGGACAGAGTTAAAAGCACGCAAGGATAAACTTGAAGTGGACAAAGTCAGCCTGATATTTACCAACTACACCCACTCCCTTGTAGAACTTATTCACTCCTGTGTCTTCAACTACCACCTCTGTGTGTATGATTCCCAAATCTACATCTCCAGCCATGATCTCTTTCCCTCTTTGCAGTCTCACATTTTCTCCTGCCTTCAAGACATCTCTAATTAGATATCCCATGGTCACCTCAAACTTAGCATGCTTGAAACAAAACTACTTACCTTCCCATCCAAACCCCATCCTTCCTCTGACTTTCCCATCACTGTTGATGGCACCGTCTACCTTCCTATCTCACAAGCCCGTAACCTGGATGTTATCCTTGACTCCTCTCTCTCATTCAACCCACATATTCAATCCATCACTAAATCCTGTCAGTTTCACCTTCACAACATTGCTTTCACCTTCACAATCTGCCCTTTCCTCGCCATCCAAACAGTTACCACATTAATCCAAACACTTATCCCATCCAGCCTTGATTACTGTATCAGCCCCTGTACTGATCTCCCTGCCTCCTGTCTCACCCCACTCCAGTCCATATTTCCCTCTGCTGTCCAGATCAAATTTCTACAAAAACGTTCAGACCATGTTTCTCCACTCCTCAAGAATCTCCAGTCCAGTCCAACTCCTCATCAAACAGAAACTTCTTACCATCAACTTTAAAACACCCGGTCACCTTGCCCCCTCCTAGCTCACCTTGCTACTCTCCTACTACAACCCAGTCCACACACTTCACCCCTCTAATGCTAACCCTCTCACTCTAACTTTGTTTCATCTGTCTAGCTGCTGACCTCTTGGCATATCCTGCTTCTGGCCTGGAACACCCTTCCTCCTCATATCCGACAGATGATGACTCTCTCGACCTCCGAAGCCTTATTGAAGGTACATCTCCTCCAAGATGCCTTCCCTGACTAAGCCCCTTTTTCCTTTTCTTCCACTCCCTTCTGTGCCACCCTGACTTGCTTCCTTTATTCCTTCCCCCTCCCTGACCCACAGTACTTATGTACATATCCATAATTTATTTTTATTAATGTCTGTCTTCCCCTCTAGGCTGTAAGCTTGTTGTGGGCAGGGAATGTGTCTGTTCTATTGTTACATTGTAGTCTTCCAAGCGCTTAGTACAGTGCTCTGCCCACAGCAAGTGATCAATAAATACGATTGACTGACAAACTAGGAGGGGCAGCTGGGGGTGTCCAAATGGGTGCACTTGACCCAGATCCCAGTGCATAGCAAAATCTGAACTGAGACCCAAATTTATTCACCAACTGGTCCTGTCTGGGGCAGCCATGTCCTCTCCTATCAGAGAGCCACACCCTCAGTAGAGGAAAGCCCTCCCAGAAACACCCTGCCTGCCAGCCAATGAGAACCTGGCTTCCCAGACTCTGCCTCTGACTAGCCTCAAGGCTCTAAAAGAAAGCCTTCCCCGGGGTTTGTCCTAATGGTGTTTTTTAAGTGCTTACTATATGCCAGGCACTCTACTAAGTGCCAGGGTGGACACAAGCAAATCAGGTTGGACACAGTCCCTGTCCCATGTGGGGTTCACCGTCTCAATCCCCATTTTACAGCAGACAAGTGGCAGAGCCAGTATTAGAACCCATGACCTTCTGACTCCTAGGCCTATGCTCTATCCACTCGCCATGCTACTTCTCATACTTGATTAGACTGTAAGCCCGTAAAAGGGCAGGGACTGCCTCTATCTGTTGCCAATTTGTACATTCCAAGCACTTAGTACAGTGTTCTGCACATAGTAAGAGCTCAATAAATACTATTGAATGAATGAATAATAACTGCAGTATTTGTTAAGTGCTTATTGTGTGCCAGGAACTGTACTAATCGCTGGAGTGGCTACAAACAAATCAGGTTGGAAACAGTCTCTTGCCCACATGAAGCTCTCAGTCTCAATCCCCATTTTACAGATGAGGTAACTAAGACACAGAAAAGAGAAGTGACTTGCCCAAGGTCACACAACAGACAAGTGGCATAGTCGGGATTATAACCCTTAGCCTTCTGATTTCCAGACCTGTTCTCTATCCACTACACCATGCTCCTTCTCTATGTTCATTTCAGGGAACATATTTCTTTTGGAAGGACAGCGCGGAACACCAGCAGCTAAAATTAAGGGTGCTCTAGACTGTAAGCTCGTTGTGGGAAGGGAACATCTCTGTTCTATTGTTATATTGTACCCTCCCAAGATCGTAGCACAGTAGGCGCTCAATAAATACGATTGACTGACTAACTGATTGCTGACTGGTCCTAAAGGTTCACCTGCCTGGCACTGGATTGGGTAGATTGATCATGAAAAGTTCCCTGACCTGACCCTGCATTGCTAGGGATTTACTCACATAAAGGCAACCATCACCCTTCTTATCTTGCTGTCCCTGGCCACTGCGACACTGTGATCCACGGGTCATTCATCTCATTTTAGGAAAGGGATCACAGGCTCGTTTCTTGGGGCTCGGGGATGGCCCATAACTCACTTTAAATTGGCTGCATCACAGAGCTCAGGATTCGTTCTCTCAGTGCCAAATTAAAGCTGTGGGTGTTAGGATGGAGAGGGAAGAAATATAAATCAACAGGACTTTTTCTTCCAGAGCATTTATCTGTATTTCTCTCACCCAGTAAATTCTCAGTCATTCTGGGAGATCAGTAGGACAGAACACAACTCTCAAGATTTATCATGGAGTTCACAGAGCCATGTTGGGCTGGAGCCACTTGGAATTTAGCCTGGGACCCACAGAACCTCCAATGTCCAGAGCCACTTGTTCGAGATAAAATCCATTTCCCTGTTCCAGCCTCTATCTCTTCCACCCTCTGCAATTTCATTTCCAGTAAAATCACTTAAAATATTTTAAAGCATCATATCCCACTCTCCATGTTCCCTCTGCCTCACTCTCAGTAATGGTCCCCAGATGTATTACTGCATTTATCATATTTATTGGCTGGACTTTAAAGAAAAAAACCCACAGCACTCTATAGATTCTGGATCTGGTGCTCCAGGTGCTCCAGTGTTGGAAATCTGGCAGGCAAATCCCATGGGTTCCAATCAAGTGCAGTTAATCCCAGTGGGAATCAGCTAATTAGGAAGGGACGTGGTTACAAAATCGTCATTGGCAGAGTAAGGTAGCTGTCGATGCAACTGTGTCCCACTAGGAAACAATTATTCCCAGCCCTAAATGAAACCTGTGACTTGGCTAGAAATAAATCCCTGAGAGTTCAACACCCCATGGCAGATAAACCACAACAGAAGCTGTCACCAGTGTATGATTGATGGGTTTCGAGATAATTTAGAGAAGAACCGCTCTTCTTCCTCTCCTCCTCCTCTTCCCCTCTGATCCCAGTCTCACTAATTCCTACCAGTGAACTCTTCCCCAGTGATTAGAATACTGCTTGGCACACAGTAAGCTCTTAGTAAATACTATAACTACGGACTATCAGTCAATCAGTGGAATTTACTGGTTGATCACAGCACTAAGCGCTTGGAATAGCACAATACAGTGGAGTTGGTAGACACGATTCCTGCCTACCAAAGGAGCTTACAGTCTAGTGGATTATTACTACTATTGGTAAAATAAAATGGCCACCATTGAATAAACCACTGAAGAAAACTTGGAGAATCAGCCAGAAGAGAAGTGGAAGCCATGGAGCCAGTGACTGAAAAGTGACTGAAAAGCAATGTGGCCTGGTAAAAAAAGCACAGGTCTGGGAGTCAGAGGCCCTGGGTTCTGATCCCGGCTCTGCCACTTGTCTGCTGTATGACCTAGGCCTTAGTTCCCTCATCTTAACTTCTCTAGGCCTTAGTTCCCTCATCTTAAAATGGGGATGCAATACCTGTGATCCCTCATACTTGGATGTGACCCCCCCCTTGGGACCTGATTATTTTGTACTTGACACACAGCGCATAACAAACAACGAAGTTATTATCATTATTATTTTCCAGATCTGCACAATGAAGATTCAATGCATGTACTCCCTCCTACTTGGCTTGTGAGCCCCATGTAGGGCAGGCATTTTGTCCAATCTGATTATATTGCATGGAGCAGCATGTCCAAGGGGAGGGGCATGGGGGTCAGCGGATCTGGGTTCTAATCCTAAGGCCACCATGTGCCTGCTTTGTGACCCTGGGAAAGCCATATAATTTCTCAGGGCCTCTGTTTTCTCATCCGTTAAATGGGGGTTCAATACCTCTTCTCCCTCCTACTGTGTATGGCGAAGACAGTTTCTGAACTGATTATCTTGTATCTGTCCGAGAGCTTAGTACTTTGGTTGACACTTAATAAGCTCTTAACAAATAGCACAGTATTAATGAACACAATAATATTGTATCTACCCCAGGATTTGTCCCAGTATTTTGTCCATAGTAAGCATTTAACAAATATTATTATTATTATTATTATTTATTGTCACTCTATGACCTTGGGACATCCCTGCCTTCCATCCCATCAAAAAACAGGGAGATGAGCAGGGGGCTGTTCAAGGAGGTTCAGCTGTCCCGAGTACCAACTGTAGAAATAACGAGGAAGCAGTATCCCCAATGCCTTTTAAATTTGTTTGTCAGACACAGTGACTGATAGAAAAGGAAATCAAGTTTTCTCTGACCTGTCTTGACAACCTGTATCGCTTTTCCCCAGATTCCACCCGGGAAAGTCTGAATCGAGCAGCAATGAATGCCGATGTCAGCTCCAGAGGCATTCTTGAAGGAAATGGACATATCCTTTGACGATTGGGAGGAGTTCAAGAAGTAGATCCTGTCCCGGTAGGCCTCCATGATGTGCGTGCCGTACACTGGGTGGAAAATGGCGATGATCTCCTTTCGAGTGCCAGCAACCTTGAACCATTCCATCTGTGTTAAAGATCCATTGCCCGGGTACACACATTCCAAGATCATGTTCTGGGCAAGTTTAACCACTGATGTCACCAAAATCTCTTTGGCAATAGCTGAAAGGCACAAGAATCAATCAATTGATCAGTGGTATATATTCATTCATTCATTCAATCATCTTTATTGAGCTCTTACTGAGTGCAGAGCACTGTACTAAGCACTTGGAAAGTACAATTCAGCAGTAAAGACAGACAAACCCTGCCCACAGTGGGCTTACAGTCTAGGGCGGGGGGAGACAGACATTAAAAACAAGTAAGCAGGCACCAATATAAATAAATAGAATTATAGATATATACATATATACATAAGTGCTGTGGGTCAGGACGGGGAGGAAGAGCAAAGGGAGTGAGTCGAGGTGACACGGAAGGGAGGGGTAGCAGAGGAAAAGGGGGGCTTAGTCTGATCTGTATTGAGAGCTTCCTGTGTGCAGAATACTGTACTAAACAAACTACAATAGAGTACAATTCAACAGACTGGGCAGGTATGATCTCTGTCCACAAGGAGTTTACAGTCTAGAGGCAGAGGCAGACATTAAAATAGATTACAGTTGGGGAAAGTGTAAGGATATGTACATAAGTGCTATGGGGAAGGGGTGAATTCCAAATGCTTAGAACAGTGTTTGACACATAGTAAGAGCTTAACCAATACCTTAAAAAAGTGCTTAAGGGGTTCATATTCAAGTGTATAGGTGACACAGGAGGGAGAGCTAGTAAGGGAATAAAAATAATAATAATGGTATTTGTTAAGTGCTTACTATGTACCAAATACTGTACTAAGTGCTGGGATGGATGCAGTCAAATGGGGATGGACACAGTCCTGCCCCATGTGGGACTCACAGTCTCAATCCCCATTTTACAGATGAGATAACTGAGGCCCAGAGAAGTGAAGTGATTTGCCCAAGGTCACATAGCAAAGAAATGGCGAAGCTGGGATTAGAACTCATGACCTTCTGATTCCTAGGCCGTGCTCTATCCACTAGGCCATGCTGTTTCTATGAGGGAAATGAGGGTTTATTCAAGGAAGGCCTCTTGGAGGAGATGTGATCAATCAATCAATCAATCAATCAATGGTATTTGCCGTACAACACAATAGAGCTGACGGACATGTTCCCTGCCCCCATGGAACTTACAGTCTAGAGGGGGAGACAGACATTAAAATAAATTACACATATTTATGGAAATGTTATGGAGTTGGATATCAAGTGCTTAAAGGATAGAGATCTGTAGCATAAGCGTAAGTGAGAGGGAGTAGGGTTAATGAATACATAGTCAGGAAAGAACTCTTGGTAGAGATGTGATTTTAATCATGCTTTGAAGTTGGGGAGAGTAGTGGTCTATCATACATGAAGGGGGAGAGAGTTCTAGGCCAGAGGGAGGACAAGAGCTAGAGGTCAGAGGCAAGGTAGATGAAACTGAGGTTGAGTAGGTTGGCATTAGAGGACTCTAGACTGTAAGCTTGCTGTGGGCAGGTAACGTGTCTACCAACTCTGTTATACTGTACTCTCCCAAGTGCTTAGTACAGTGCTCTACACACAGTAAGCACTCAATAAATATGATTGATTAGAGGAGCAAAGTCTGTGAGATGGGCTGTAGTAGGAAGGGCTTTGAAGGAGAGGAGAATGTTGGTCTATCTGATACGATGAAGTTACCAGTGTAAACCACAGGCAGTCAAAAAGCAGCATGGCCTCGTGGAAAGAGCATGGGCCTGGGGGTCAGAGGACCTGAGTTTTAATCTTGGCTCCTCCACTTGTGTAAAAGTCACTTTACTTCTTTGTGCCTCTGTTCCCTCATCTTCAAAATGGGGATTCAATACTTGTGCTCCATCCTACGTAGACCGAGAGCCCCTTGTGGGACCTGTTTATCTTTTATCTACACCAGCACCTAACACGGTGCTTGTCACATAGTAAGCATTTACCAAATACCATAATGATCATAGTGGATACAGCATGGACCTGGGAGGCAGAAGATCATGGGTTCTACTTCTGGCTCCGCCACTTGTCTGCTTTGTGACCTTGGGCAAGTCACTTCACTTCTCTGTGCCTCAGTTACCTCATCTATAAAATATGGATTAAGACTGCGATCCCCATGTGGGGCAAGGACTGTGTTCAACCTGATTAGCTTGTATCTACCCCAATGCTTAATGCAGTGTCTGGCACCTAGTAAGCATTTAACAAATATGATTGTTATTATTATGATTATTATTATCAGGCGCATTCGAAGATTGAGCAAAATCATAAACAGTTGACTAGATTGTAAGATCCCTGTGGACAGGGATCATGGCTGCCAACTTTTTTGTATTTTTCCAAGCACTTAGTGCAGTCTTCTGCACACATCAAGTGCTCAACAAATACCAATGAAGGATTTCCAACAGAAAGGCCGACTACACAGATGAAAACCCAGTGAATTCTCTATTGAGGTCACTGACATTAAAAATTTTCAATTTCTTGGGCTACTCAGGATTATCATCATCTGGACAATTCATGAATTCTGAGTCTACCTTCTAGGTGAAAAGAAGAGACAGACAGCAATTTTGATAAAGGTGGAAAAGGATTTCTTACTTTGGTGTAGCTGAAGAATGGCAATAAGGAGAGTGAAGAACTCCATCTCTGAGCGAGGCAAAGTAGAATATCCTGCACGAAATCAAACAACAGGGATGAGTTATCTGCCCACGCCCTACACAATGCATTACTTCCTGACTCTGTGAGACCATTGACATTAAACTGCTTTACTCAAGTTAGAACTCCGGAAGAGTTCTAACATCAGAAGAGACCCCTCCTTCTGCACTGCTGCACAGGGGCAGAAGAAGCATTGTTTCGGGAGCTTGGGTCCTTTGACCAGCTCAAGGCAGTTGGGGGCACAATTAAGTTAGGAATATACAACTGTTGGCCACGTTCATTCATTCATTCATTCATTCATTCAATCAATCGTATTTATTAAGCGCTTACTGTGTGCAGAGCACTGTACTAAGAGCTTGGAAGGTATAATTCGGTACAACCCACCCGGTCACTAGGTTCAGTGACTGCTTTGGTCTTATGTAGCTTTTCAGGACAAAGATACAAAGCCCTCGACAAGAACGAGGGATCGTATTCTTCTTAGGTCATTGGGCATATTCACAATGATATAATAGAGGATTGTCATTACAATAATGGTAACTGTGGTATTTGTTATGTGTCTGTCCCAAGCACTATTTTAAGCACTGGCTTTAGTACAAAATGATCAGGTCAGACTCGGTCCCTGCCCCACATGGGGCTCAAAATCTAAGAGGGAGGCTAAAACAGGGATCTAAACCCCATTTTACAGATGGGGAACCTAAGGCACAGAGAAGTTCAGTGACTGGTCCAGTCCAGTGCTCTTACTAGGCCACAGCACTTTCCCATATCATACCTGTCCACCACTCCCCCCTGCAATATCCCTTCCCCTTGAAGTGTTTAGTAATAATGATAATAATAATAATAATAATGATAACTGTGGTAATTGTTAAACACTTACTATGTGTCAGGCACTGTACTAAGTGCTGGAGTAGATACAAACCAATCGGGTTGGACACAGTCCCTGACCTATATCAGGCTCACAGTCTTAAATGCCCTTTTACAGATGAGGTAACCAAGGCCCAGAGAAGTGAAGTGACTTGCCCAAGGTCACAGTGATTAGAGCCCAGGTCCTTCTAACTTCCAGGCCCGTGCTCTATCCACTAGTCTACGCTGAGTCTCTATGTGCTCTTCTAAGGGTTCAGTAAATATCACTGATGATTTATTGATTCCCAGAACCACCTCCCACCCCACTCTGGGCAGCACTGACTCGGCCCCAACTTTCCCTTACATGGGCTTGTGGCTGGTGCCCCATAATGGAACAAAGCAGGACTCATTAAAAACCAAAATACGCCTGCTTCCTTAGGGTCAAAGGGTTTACCACTGGGTACGGGGATCTTGGGGCTGCCTGGGAAGTTTGCTTTCTGATGGGTCTCCAGGCCACAGCACTGTGGAGGAAGGAGGCTTGCTTAACAGAATAGCACGAAGTCTCAACAATCCAAGTTCCTTTCTCCTATCTACCATCCGATCCCAGTGGATCGCTCAGGTCTTAGGTGGAATTGTGTTATCCTAGCCAACATGCCTAAAATTCTGCAATACAAAGACCAAATGTTGATTCTCTGCCCATGAACCCCCTCAGGGCAGGACACAGTCTGACCCAGTCCTGGATGGTCCTGGAGAGCAGAGAGGGAAGGAAGTGGAGAAAATGAAATTGCAGTTGGATATTCTCTTTCCTTTAAG
This sequence comes from Ornithorhynchus anatinus, assembly GCF_004115215.2. Classification (NCBI taxonomy): domain Eukaryota; kingdom Metazoa; phylum Chordata; class Mammalia; order Monotremata; family Ornithorhynchidae; genus Ornithorhynchus; species Ornithorhynchus anatinus. The sequence continues at coordinate 84,818,357 of NC_041732.1, read as the reverse complement.
GAAGGTGGATAATGAGCAAGAAGCAGTGTGTCCTAGGGGAAAGAGTATGGGCCTGAAAATCAGAGGACCTGGGTTCTAAATCCGACTCTGTGACGTCTCTTTTCATTCATTCATTCAATAGTATTTATTGAGCGCTTACTATGTGCAGAGCACTGTACTAAGCGCTTGGAATGAACAAGTCGGCAACAGATAGAGACAGTCCCTGCCGTTTGCCGGGCTTACGGTCTAATCGGGGGAGACGGACAGATGAGAACGATGGCAATAAATAGAGTCAAGGGGAAGAACATCTCGTAAAAACAATGGCAACTAAATAGAATCAAGGCGATGTACATTTCATTAACAAAATAAATAGGGTAATGGAAATATATACAGTTGAGTGGACAAGTACAGTGCTGAGGGAATGGGAAGGGAGAGGGGGAGGAGCAGAGGGAAAGGGGTAAAAGAGGGTTTAGCTGCGGAGAGGTGAAGTGGGGGTGGTAGAGGGAGTAGAGGGAGAAGAGGAGCTCAGTCTGGGAACGCCTCTTGGAGGAGGTGAGTTTTAAGTAGGGTTTTGAAGAGGGGAAGAGAATCAGTTTGGCGGAGGTGAGGAGGGAGGGTGTTCCAGGACCGCGGGAGGACGTGGCCCAAGGGTCGACGGCGGGATAGGCGAGACCGAGGGACGGTGAGGAGGTGGGCGGCAGAGGAGCGGAGCATGCGGGGTGGGCGGTAGAAAGAGAGAAGGGAGGGCAAGGTGATGTAGAGCCTTTAAGCCTAGAGTGAGGAGTTTTTGTTTGGAGCGGAGGTTGATAGGCAACCACTGGAGTTGTTTAAGAAGGGGAGTGACATGCCCAGATCGTTTCTGCAGGAAGATGAGCCGGGCAGCGGAGTGAAGAATAGACCGGAGTGGGGCGAGAGAGGAGGAAGGGAGGTCAGAGAGAAGGCTGGCACAGTAGTCTAGCCGGGATATAACGAGAGCCCGTAGCAGTAAGGTAGCCGTTTGGGTGGAGAGGAAAGGGCGGATCTTTCCTCTCTGCTGTGTGACCGTGGGTAAGTCACTTCACTTCTCTGAATCTCAGTTCCCTCATCTGCAAAATGGGGATTCAATACCTGTTCTCCCTCCTAATTAGACTGCAAGCCCCATATGGGACCTGATTATAGTGCATCTACCCCAGTGCTTAGTACAGTGTTTGGAGTATAGTAAACGCTTACCAAATACCACAGTTATTATTAATGACAAGTATTATTATTATTATTATTAAAGACCAAGTCCTATTTGCCTCCACCATCTTGCTTGGGAGAACGCAAAAGTAAATCAGACCACAGAAGTACGGAGGTTTTAAATCCCATCGTCTGCCTGTCACCAGACAAACCCAACCTCTTGGTGCGCAGAGCTCTTCAGCAGCTGCACCACCATCCCCAGCTTCTGATTTCCATCTGCCAGGCGGTGACCTCACCCACCTCATACACTCCTCAGATCTGCCTAAAATTCCCTTCTTTCAAGACCTACATCATATAATTCACCCTCTCTATTTGTGCTCACCTAAAAAAACAAGCAAATTCCAATGAATCTCTAAGCAATCTCTGAGAAATCCTCATCCTATCTATGGTTTAGCCTGTAGACAGGACAATAGTAATAAAAATGATGACAACATTTATTAATCAATCAATGTTTTTTATCAATCAGTGGTATTGACTGAGAACTTATTGAGTGCAGAGCATTGCCCTAAGCTCTGGGGAGAGTACATAATAACAGAGGTGGTAGACTCTGTTAATCTCTTACTATATGCTGTACACTGTGCTCAGCACTGGGGTATATGCAAGATAATCAGAACAGACACAGTTTCTGTCCCACAGAGAGTTCAGAGTCGAAGAAGAAGGAACCCATATTTTATCTCCATTTTACAGATGAGGAATTGAACCACAGAGAAGTTCAGTGAGTTGCCAAACGTCAAACAACAGGCAAGTGGTCAAGCCATTACTAGAATCTGGGTCTCCTGGATCCCCCTGCTATACTCTTTCCACTAGACTACACTGCAGGTGATAGTTTCTGCCCTGTATATAACACTGGAATGGCCAAGGGGATTCAAACCAATTAAACATTCCAATGTTTTCAGTGATGCTTTTCCCAGTGGTAGCTCCTAAACTCAAATCATTAAGCTGGTGGCACTGGGCTTCGTACCTAAGTGGTTGTCCTTGCCCTTAGAAGCTATGGAAGCAGAAAGAGCCTGTTCCTGACAGAATAGTGAGGCCTGGCCCCTGCAGCCATGGTTTTGGGGTACAGAGGGGAGGAAAAGGCTGGCAGACATGCAGTGGATCTGGGGGACCTTTATATGCCTCGCAGTCCTTCATCCATAGCTCCATCTTTCTTTTCTCTTCTTCCTCTTTTCTATAATGGTTTTAGTGTCTGTCTCCTTCACTAGACTTTCATGTTCTTGAGGGAAGAGACTGTGTCTACTAACTTCATTGTATTGTACTCTCCCAATCAGTCATATTTATTGAGAGTTTACTGTGTATACAATGTACTAAGGGTTTGGGAGAGTACAATATAATGGAGTTGGTAGATATGTTTCCTGCCCAAAATGAACTTACAGTCTAGAGGGGGACACAGACAATAATATAACTAAATTACAGTTATATAGCTAAGTGCTGTATGACTGAGGGAGGGGTGAGTAAAGGGTGCAAATCCAAGTTCAAGGGTGACTCAGAAGGGTTTGGGAGAAGAGGAAATGATGCCTAGTTGAGGACGGCCTATTAGAGTAAATATGCTTTTAATTAGATTTTGAAGGTGTGGGAGAGATCATCTGTCCGATATAAAGAGGGAGGAATGCCCTGGGCCAGAGGCAGGACTTGGATGAGAGATTGGCAGCGACGTAGGTGAGATTGAAGTACATTGAGTAGGTTGACAATAGAGGAGCAAAACAGACTGAGTTGTAGTAGGAAAGCAGTGAAGCAGGGTAAGAGAACGTAGGTGGTTGAATGCTTTGAAGCTGATGGTAAGGAATTTCTGTAGGAGGTAGATGGGAAGCCACTGGAGGTTCTTGAGGAATGTGGAAACGGCCTGAATGTTTTTGTAGAAAAGTGATCCAGGCAACAGAGTGAAGTATGGACTATAGAGGAGAGAGATAAGAGGCTAGGATGTCAGTAATTAGGCTGATAAAGTAGTTACTGCTTGAGAGAGCATTTGAAAAACGGGCCCCCTGGGGGAAGCACTCAGAAAATTCCAAATCAGCCCAGGAGTGGATAAGGGGGACTGAAGAATGAGAAGACAAAACCATTCTCAGTGTTTCAGGAATGAAAATACCTGGTGGATCGAAGCAGAGAGATAGCTGGAAACAGAGAACAGCCTCAAGGGGTAGGTGTGTCTCTTGGAAGATGGGAAGCATAGGCGGGCGGGGGGCGGGGAGGGGTTCTCTTTCCCCAAATGTTTTCCTTCTCCTTCCCCCCAGTTCCTCACAGGAATCATGGCCCAATCACTGGCATCAGTATTTTAACTCCTTCAGCCCAGAGACTTTAAAAGTGGCTGGTGCATAAGGGCCAGGTTATGCAGGCAGGCCCCAGAGTCTCTTCTAAACATTCACTAGATTGAATCTAGGACACCAGATGATCTGTACTGGAAACCTTAGAAGCAGTACACCTGTTCTAAATAAGGAGAGGCTGCATACTGCCTGATCCAAGACACATTCCCATTTGGTCCTCATAGGAGGAATATTTGGGCTTGTTTCACCCTTGATTCGATAGCTGAAACCAAGGTAAGCCCACTTAAAAATCCAATATGGGTGTCCTGAGGAAATGAGTGGTGGGGATGTGGGAGAAAAAGAGAGAGAGCAAATTTGGTCTAGTGTATAGAACATGGTCCTGGGACCTGGGCTCTAATTCCTGACTCTGCCACTTGTCTAGTGTGTGACCTTGGGCAAGTCATTTGGAGTCATTTGGCTTTGGAGTCAGAGGTCATGAGTTCAAATCCCGTTCGAATCCCAGCTCTGCCACTTGTCAGCTGTGTGACTGTGGGCAAGTCACTTGACTTCTCTGTTCCTCAGTTCCCTCATCTGTAAAATGGGGATTAAGACTGTGAGCCCCACGTGGGACAACCTGATTCCCCTGTGTCTACCCCAGCGCTTAGAACAGTGCTCTGCACATAGTAAGCGCTTAACAAATACCAACATTATTAAGTCACTTCACTTCTCTGTGCTTCAGTTACCTCATCTGTAAAATGGGAATTAAAACTGTGAGCCCATATGGGACAGGGATTGGGTCCAACCTGATTAGCTTGTATCTATGCCAGTTCTTAATACTATGCCTGACACATAGAAAGTACTTAACAAATATAATAAAAAGTAGGGGGGAAGAGAAGGGGAGATAAAGCAGAAATACCCTATTTCTTGGGAAACACTCTGGAAAGGAGAAATTGGAACATCTCCAGATACTCTGACAGACATTAATGATTGTTCTTGTCACCAGTATACATTGAGTGCCTACTTGGTGGCTAGCGCTATACTAGATGCCTGGAAATAAACAACTTCACTTGAAGGCAGTGCCTGCCCATGAGTAGTTTATAATCTAGAGGGGAGCCAAAGATGGCAAAAACAAATAATTAAGCACCAGACTGACTCTTTTCTCTCCCTTCTTCAGAAGCAGCAAAGGTTCCATGTATCCTGATGTGCTCCAGGGGAGGAATCAGACTTTGGGAGGAGCTCGTGGGGAGTGGGTGGGTGAGGATGAGTGAGGGGATGAAGAAACCACAAGCCTTCAAACAGTATGGTCATGAAAGAAAGTCAAGTAAAATGTGCTTGAATTATGACTTGGTCTCTTAACCACCTTGCAGGTTAGGGGCTGTGTCTGCATTGCTTTATTAGTATCTTTCCCAATGCTTTGCATAGTGCTCAGCACATAGAAGGTAATTACTTAATGCCATAATCAATCAACCAATTGAGAAAAACCAATCAGCCTCATTTATATTTCCAAACTTCACAGGAGTCCCAATGTGACATCAATCAATCAATCAATCATATTTATTGATTGGTTACAGTATGCAGAGAACAATAACTAAGCACTTGGGATAGTACAACAGAACAATATAACAGACACATCCCTGTCCCACAACGAGCTTACAGTCCAAAGGGGGAGACGGACATTAGTATAAATATATATATCATAGATATGTTCATCAGTGTTGTGGGGATGAAGTTGGGGGTGGTGAATAGAGGGAGCAAGTTAGGGTGACTCAGAAGATGAATGGGAAAAGAGGAAATGAGGGCTTAGTCATGGAATTTTCATTGTATTCTTGATCCAAAATTTACAAAAACATTTCTTGGATCCATTGTCAGCTCCCATTTTAGCCCTTTTGAATAATAACTGTAATAATAATACTGATAATAGCATTTGTTAAGCACTTGCTCTGGGATAGGTACAACATTATCAGATCACACCCAGTGTCTATCCTACATGAGGCTCACTAAGGGGGAGGGAAAATGGGTATTTAATTCCCATTTTACTGTTGAGGAAACTGAGGCACAAAGATGGTAACTGGCTTGCCCAAGGTCACACAGCAGAAAGGTGATGGAACTGGGATTAAAACCCAGGCCTATGCATTTTCCACTAGGTCACACTGCCTAACGAGCAACACTGTGACCAGAAGGAGGGCTCTCTGAGTGGCTAGGATGGACAGCCCTAACCCCACACTACACAACAGGAGCTATTGTTTCTGGAAATTCTGCTGGGCTGGGCTGGGCCAGGCCGGCTGGGCCAGGCTGGCCGGATTAACTTCAAAAGGCAAGTCCACCCAGCCCCAACACTGCTGGGGCATCTTTTCTGGAGGCCAGGAGAAAAGGGCAGACATGATAGCTGTGAGCCTGTGGTGTGACCAACCACCTTGGCTCCAGAGCACAGGCCTAGAACAGTGCTTGAAACACAGTAAGCGCTTAACACATATCATCATTATTAGACTGTAAGCCGGTCAAAGGGCAGGGACTGTCTCTATCTGTTACCGATTTGTACATTCCAAGTGCTTAGTACAGTGCTCTGCACATAGTCAGCGCTCAATAAATACTACTGAATGAATTACAGTCAGCCCTTCAGTCCAGTGGGCCACCAGTTGTCCACTGGTTGCAAAGGGAACTCATGGCGGCTGTGGTATGTCCCCCTCTCTCCACCTCTGACCAGGGACAGTGCAGAGCCCCTGGATGGGGAGAAATCTGAAACTCTACCCCTACATCTGCCGGGGAGGCGTAGTGGCAAGAGCACAGTACGGGGAGTCAGATTACCTGCTTTCTAATCTCAGCTCCACCGCTTGCCTACTGTGTGACCTGGGCAGGTCATTTAACTGCTCTATCCTGCGGGCTCCTCATCTGTAAAGTGAGGATTCAATATGTGTTCTCCTTCTCCCTTAGACTGTGAGTGTCATATGGGACAGGGATTGTGTCTGTCCTATCTTGTCTACACCCAGGTGCTTAGTCCATTTTAATTATTATTTTGTACTCCACAGTTCCTCCACATAGAGCGAACAGTGGAACAGAACAAGAGCATGGCTCTGGATGGAAGTTGGAGAAGCCAAGTTCTAGTTCCAGTTTTGCCAGGTGCTTGCTGGGAAATCTTGGATGAGACACTCAAACATCTACACCTCAGTTTCTCCATTTGTAAAATACCTGCCTCCACCTTTGAGTGCTGAAATAAAAAATTGAGATAAATAACATGAAAGTCCTTAGGGAATGAAAGCTCTAAGGAGAATCCAGGTTATACTAGTCCTCCCTAGATGGATCCCCCCTGCCAATCACCCCCAAACCCCCACCCCGACTGAAAATTGCCATCACTGTAATCAATCCGTAGCATTTAATGGAGCACTTGCTATTTGCAGAGCACTATATTAAGCATTTTGGAGAGTACAATCAGTCAGGCAGTTAATCGTATTTACTGAGCGCTTAGTGTGTGCAGACCACTGTACTAAGTGCTTGGGAGAGTATAATGTAACAGTAGAACAGACACAATCCCTGCCCAAAACAAGCTTAGAGTCTAAAGGGGAAGACAGACATTACTATAAACGAATAAATTACAGCTTTGTACATAAATGCTGTGAGGCTGGGAGGGGGGTTAAATAAAGGGAGCAGTCAAATAAGAAAATATGATTCCTTCCCTTAGGAACACACAGTTCAGCAGAAACCCACACAGCAAGCACAGGAACCTACCTTCAAGATGAAAACTACTGAATTTCCCTCTGAAAGGTCCTGAAACCCCTCATACTCTTCCTGCACCCAGCACTGCTGACCCCGGGGATGCAGAGAGTGATAGGCAGCGGACAGAGATCAGGCAGTGGCTCAGCCTGCAGGACTTGGTGGCCGTATCGAGGGACACACGACAATCGTTGCAGCATGAACATCCAGCCAGTGTGGTCAGAGACACAAGAGCAGCATCGTGCTCTTTTCAGGTGTTATCTGCAGGTTAGACTGAGAAATGGAAAATGAAATCAAATGTAGGACTCCTGTCCACAATGGCATGAAACTTAGGATTTCTCTTATGCGTGGGGTTTCCAACCCATCAGAGGGACAAACTTTCCCAGAGGGTACAAAGGAAGCTTCCCTTGGCGACTTGTGGGTAGCCCACGCTTTCCGCTTTTCGCAGTGAGCAGAGGAATGGTCTGACGGATAAGACGTCATTTCATGAAAAAACAAAGGACTGGAAATCAGATCTGGGCTCTTGTCCCAGCTCCTCCTCTTGCCTGCCATGTGACCTTGGGGCAAACTGTTTAACCTTTCCATGCCACAGTTTCCTCATCTGTAAAATGAGTATACAATACCTTTTTCTACGCCACTTAGACTGTGAGCCCCTTGTGAGAAACTATCTCCGAACTGATTGTCTTTTCTCAAACCCAGGGCATAACATAATCCATGGCACACAGTAAGCACTTAATGAATGCTTACTATTATTACTGTTATTACTATCATTATTATTAATACCTACTGCTGAACTTTAGCTCTGCCTGTAACCCTGGCATTATCCTTGACTCCGCTCTCTCATTCAATCCACATATTCAATCCATCACTAAATCCTGTCGGTCCAACCTTCACAACCACTAAAATCTGCCTTTTCCTCTCCATCCAAACTGCTACCACATTAATATAATCACTCATCCTCTCCTACGTGGATTATGTCATCATCCTCCTTTCTAGTCTCCCAGCCTCCTGTCCCCACTCCCCACTCCAGTCCATACTTCACTCTGCTTTCTGGATCATTTTTCTACCAAAAAAAAAACCTTGGGACATGTTTTTCCATTCTTCAAGAAATTCCAGGGGTTACCCATCCATCTCCAACAGAAACTCCCCTTACCATTATCTTTAAAGAGTTCAATCACCTGTCCCCTCCTCAAATCTGACAGAAAATGACTCTCCTCCACTTCAAAGCCTTATTGAAGGCACATCTCCAAACAGCCTTCCTTAAATAAGCCTCCCTTTCCTCTTTTCCCACTCCCTTCTGTTTGAGAAGCAGCGTGGCTCAGTGGAAACAGCCTGGGCTGCGGAGTCAGAGATCATGGGTTCAACTCCCGGCTCTGCCACTTGTCAGCTGTGTGACTGTGGGCAAGTGACTTAACTTCTCTGTGCCCCAGTTACCTCATCTGTAAAATGGGAATTAACTGTGAGCCTCACGTGGGACAACCTGATTACCTTGTATCTCCCCCAGCGCTTAGAACAGTGCTCTGCACATAGTAAGCGCTTAACAAATACCACCATTATTGCCCTAATTTGCTCCTTTTGTTCATCCCCTGTCCCAGCCCCACACCACTTATTTACATATCTGTAATATGTTTATTTACATTAATGTCTTTCTCCCCTTTTCTAGACTGTAACTTACTGTGGGCAGGGAATGTGTCTGTCTATTGTTGTAGTGTACTCTCCCAAGCACTTAGTATAGTGATCCGCACACTGTAAGTGCTCAATAAATATGGTTGAATGTATGAATGAATCTGATCTGATTTTCTTACGTCCACCCCAACCGCTTGACACAACATGCTAACAAATGCCACAGCTATTGTGATTATCGATAGGTGTTAATTTTAGTATTGATAGGTGATATCTTAGTATTTATTGAAAGGTGGTCAATAAATACTGCAAATTAATTGATTGATGATGCTGGGCAGTGCATTGTCAGACAACATGACCTCATCCCTAACAGTTGAGAGACAACTGAAGCAGTGGACAGGGCTGATAAGCTACACTCAGAAAGGAGACTTCTCTCTGAACAGAAACTTTAAGAGGATAAAAAGACAGAGATGAAAATGAAATTGTCCACAGCAAACGTTTCAACACGACAAAGAAAAACTATTCTAAGTACCTTCATTGATTGGGTGTGTCCGATGTATATACTCATTCTACAGTCCTCTACCAAGTTCTAAGTAGAGTGCTGTACCCACAATAAGTGCTCAATAACTAATAATTATGGTATCTGTTAAAAGCTTGCTTTGTGTCAAGCACTGTTCTAAGCACTGGGTAAATTAAAATTAATTGGGTCATTCACAGTCTATTTCCCACACAGAGCTCATAGTCTAAGTAAAAGGGAGAAGAGGTACTGAATCTCCAAATACCTTTGAATGATTGATTGACTGATCAACCTTTTCAACTACTGTTCATTCATTCATTCAATCATATTTATAATAATAATAATAATGCTGGTATTTGTTAAGCTCTTACTATGTGCAGAGCACTGTTCTAAGCACTGGGGTAGATACAAGGTAAACAGGTTGTCCCACGTGAGGCTCACGGTCTTAATACCCCTTTTACAGATGAGGTAACTGAGGCACAGAGACATTAAGTGACTTGCCCACATTTATTGAGCGCTTACTGTGTGCAGAGCACTGTATTAAGTGCTTGGAAAGTACAATTCGGCAACAAATAGAGACAATCCCTGCCCAACCGCGGGCTTGCACAATAAAGGGAAACTCACTCCTTGGTGACTTTATCTATGAAGACAAAGAGCATGTCCTCCTCCTGGGAGAGAAGAAGCATCTGGATAAGCACCTTGAACTCAGGGTCATTGGTTCATTCATTCATTCATTCAATCATATTTATTGAGTGCTTACTGTGTGCAGAGCACTGTACTAAATGCTTGGGAGAGCACGATTCAAAATAGACACGTTCCCTGCCCATGCTGATTATCGTAATTTATTTTGGTGTGTGCCTCCAATGCCAGATTGTTCACTCACCAAGGGCAGGGTCTATTTCTACTAATTTTAGGGTTCTCTTCTGAGAAATTCAAAGAGTGCTCTGCTCACAATCCACAGAGTTCTTGAGGTAATACAACATAACGGTGTTGGTAGACACATTCCCTGCCCAAAGGAATTTAGAGTCTAGAAGTAGCATGGTCTAGTGGACAGAGCATGCCTGGAAGTTAGAAGACCTGGGTTCTAATCCCAGCTCTGCCAATTGTTTGCTGTGTGATCTTGGGCAAATCATTTGACTTCTCTGTGACTCAGTTTTGTCTGTAAAATAGGGAGTCAATAGCTATTCTCCCTCCTACTTAGGCTGTAAGCCCCATGTGGGACAGGGACTGTGTCTAATCTGATTAACTTTATCCACCTCAGGGCTTAGAACAGTGAATGGCTTATAGTAAGTGCTTAACAATAAAATAATAATAATAAAGATAAAGGGGGAGATAAACATTAGCATATATGACATATGAGGAAGCTAAGGTCCAGATAAATTAAGTGATTTACCTAAATCACAAAGCAGACAAACGGCAAAGCAGGAATTAGAACCCTGGTGCTTTGACTCCAATGCCCCTGTTCTTTCCACTAGACCACACTGCTTCAAAGGAAATGTGGATATGTATATGTCAGTTCTTATGAATTAAGGCATTAGTACAAATTGCTACTGGTGGTTGTACGTACACAACTGCAGTCATTCTCCAGAAGTGCTGAGAGGGTCATTGTGGGGATGCAACCTGAGGATACAGAAGGAAACTGAGGAAGGTCTTAGGGAGGAGATATAATTTCACAAGGTCTTTGAAGATGGGGAGAGTTATGGTTTGGGGGATTTGAAAGAGGGAAGGAACTTCAAGCAAGGGGAAGGACTGGAAGAAAAGATTTGGAAGCAGGAAAGATGAGAATAAGACACCCGGAGAATGAAACTGGACAAGTTACCTTGGGCAGGTGTGGTACAGTTTTTTCTATTACCTTTAGCTTAAGCTTAAAATGGAAGCAAAAGACCATGTTCTGTTGGAAAGAAAATCTTTGGGGTGAGTGGATGGAAGAAATGGGGCTGAGGATTCAAAACTGGAACTTGGAGAAGACCAAGACAGAGGAATATTAATAGATAGAGGAGTAATGAAGAGAAACTGCCGGTGAGACCCTGTTGGAAAAATCAGAAGTAGAATGAGGATGAGTGGGCAATTTCACAGAAGTAAGAAACATGAGAGAGGAGAGTTTATGGAAATGCAATTTAGTGTCATTCTGGGATTGTGTCTCTTAACTCTATGTCGTATTCTTCCAAGTGCTTGGTATAGTGTTCTGCGCACAGCGAGCCCTCAAAAAATACCACTGATGGATTATCTTGGGTAGCTTGATCCAACAGGGTACCATCTTGTTTACTGAACTGAAGAAAGGATTTCTCTCAACCATTTCGATCCTTAGTTGATCTTGGATTTCTGAATATTGTTTTGCTCATCTCTAAAATTGGAAATCAAAATATAAAATTAGAGGGCTTTCTGAGAAACCCTACCAATGTAAAACCTAATATGCATTAATATATCTCCACCCTTAAATATAGAATTTACATCCCCCTATTAAGTAATAAATCCATATGAAGAATCTTATCTGTAAAATGGGGATTCAATACCTGTTCTCCCTCTCTTCGAAATTGTGAGTCCCATGTCAAACAAGGGACTATGTCCCACCTAATGATCTCGAATCTACCCTAACACTTAGTACAGTGCTTGGCTTAAAGTAAATGCTTAATAAATACCATTATCATTATTATTGGAAAGCACTAGATATCAAGCAATAATATTTACTGAGCCTCTACTGTGCACAGAGTACAAAGTAATATATCCTGCAGGGAGGTATAACAGGTGAGAGAGAAGCAGCATGGCCTAGTGGATAAAGTATGGGCCTGGGAGTTAGAGACCTGGGTTCTAATACTGGCTCCTACATTTGTCTGCTGTGTGACCTTGGGCAAGTCACCTGACTTTTCTGTGCCTCAGTTACCTCATCTGTAAGATGGGGATTAAGATTTTGAGCCCCATGAGGGACAGAGACTCTGTCCAACGTGATTTGCTTGAATCCACATTTAACACCACACTGCCCATCCACTCTGCTTGGCTGGAGGGGCCTTTTCTGCCATCCTTTCCACCTACCCCCTCTATGAATGCAGCCTACTTTGGTTGATGAAACACATCTGTGGCCATTTTCCATAGCACTTACCAATCACAGCACCTAGACCAGTGATCTTAATTCCTAAAATGCCCAGGGCTGTATCGGAGCAATATTCATTCATTCAATAGTATTTATTGAGCACTTACTATGTGCAGAGCACTGTACTAAGCACTTGGAATGACAATGTGGCAGACCAGCAGGCAACATAAAGACAATCCATTTGCCACACCAATGGCAACAATAACAGTTTTGAGCAGAAAGTACAGGTGTTGGGTAATCAATGACTTTGGTTCATTCATTCATTCATTCAATAGTATTTATTGAACACTTACTATGTGCAGAGCACTGTACTAAGCACTTGGAATGTACAAATCGGTAACAGATAGAGACAGTCCCTGCCCGTTGACGGGCTTACAGTCTAATCGGGGGAGACAGACAAAAACAATAGCAATAAATAGAATCAAGGGGATGAACATCTCATTAAAACAATAGCAAATAAATAGAATCAAGGTGATGTACATCTCATTAACAAATAAATAGGGTAATGAAAATATATACAGTTGAGCGGACGAGTACAGTGCTGAGAGGAGAGGAAGGGAGAAGGGGAGGAGCGGAAAGGGGAGAAAAGAGGGTTTAGCTGAGGAGAGGTGAAGGGGGAGGTAGAGGGGGAGCAGAGGGAGCAGAGGGAAAAGGGGGAGCTCAGTCTGGGAAGGCCTCTTGGAGGAGGTGAGCTTTAAGTAGGGTTTTGAAAGGGGGAAGAGAATTAGTTTGGCGGTGGTGAGGAGGGAGGGCATTCCAGGACCGCGGGAGGACGTGGCCCGGGGTCGACGGCGGGATAGGCGAGAACGGGGGACGGTGAGGAGGTGGGCGGCAGAGGAGCGGAGCGCGCGGGGTGGGCAGTGGAAAGAGAGAAGGGAAGAGAGGTAGGAAGGGACAAGGTGATGGAGAGCCTTGAAGCCTAGAGTGAGAAGTTTTCGTTTCATGCGGAGGTTGGTATGCAACCACTGGAGGTTTTTAAGAAGGGGAGTGACATGCCCAGAGCGTTTCTGCAGGAAGATGAGCCGGGCAGCGGAGTGAAGAATAGGCTGGAGCGGGGAGAGAGAGGAGGAAGGGAGATCAGAGAGAAGGCTGACACAATAATCCAGCCAGGATATTATGAGAGCCTGTAACAGTAAGATAGCCGTTTTGGTGGAGAGGAAAGGGCGGATCTTGGCGATATTATAAAGGTGAGACCGGCAGGTTTTGGAGACAGATTGGATGTGTGGGGTGAACGAGAGAGCCGAGTCAAAGATGAGACCGAGGTTGCGGGCCTGAGAGACAGGAAGGATGGTCATACCATCCACAGTGACAGGGAAGTCAGAAAGAGGACAGGGCTTGGGAGGGAAGATGAGGAGCTCAGTTTTGGCCATGTTGAGTTTTAGGTGGCGCGCAGACATCCAGGTAGAGACGTCTTGGAGGCAGGAGGAGATATGAGCTTGAAGGGACGGGGAGAGGACAAGGGCAGACAGAATTTCTGAGATTGGGGAAAAACCTATATCTCAGAAGGTATACACAGATTATGGATTACTCAGAAGGTGGAAGCTTCCCTTTAGCCCAACCACTATGCTAGGAATTACTTTGCAACCAAATATCTGGAAGAATATTATCCTATTTGGGTTGTTTTCATCAAAACAGCCTCGATGTTACATCTCCTCTGCCTTATTCCCTTCTTGATGACTGCCTAATAATCAATCAATCATATTTATTGAGCGCTTACTATGTGAAGAGCACTGGTTAAAGTTCTTGGGAGAGAACAATACAAAAGAATTAGCAGACACATTCCCTGCCCATAATGAGCTTACAATCCAGAGGGAGAGAGAGAGAGACATTAAAATGAATAAATAAGCATTTTATAATATATAATTTCAATGTATGTACATAATAATAATAATAATGGTATTTGTTAAGCGCTTACTATGTGCCAAGCACTGGGGTTAGGGGTGGGGCGAATATAAATGCCCAAAGGTCACAGATCCAAGTTCATAGATGATGCAGAAGGGAGAGCGAGCCTGGGAAAAGAAGGCTTAATCATCAGGGAAGGCCTCCTGATGGAGATGTGATTTTAATAAGGCTTTGAAGCTGGAGAGAGTGGTGGTCTGGCCTATATAAAGAGGTAGGGCGTTCCGGGCTGGGGGAGGATGTGGGAAGGGTGGCAGCGGCAAATGAGTAAACTGGTGCTACAGGAGCAGAGTGTGGGGGCTGGGCTATAGTAGGAGATTAGTGAGGTGAGGTAGGATGGGGTGAGTTGATTGAGTGATTTAAATTCAATGGTAAGAAGTTTCTGTTTGATGCGGAGGTGGATGGGTAGCCCCTGGAGGAGCAAGGAGACCTGGACTGAAATTTTCTGTTGAAAAATGATCCCTGTAGCGGAGTGAAGAATGGACTGGAGTGGGGAGAGACAGGAAGCCAAGTGAGGAGGCAGATGCAGTAATCAAAGCAGGATAGGATAAGTGCGTGGATCAGCGTAGTGCAGTTTTGATAAAGCAGAAAAGGCGGATTTGAACAGTATTGTGAAGGTAGTAAAGACAAGAGTAACTGACAGATGGAATATGTGCATGGAATAAGAAAGATGCATCGAGGATTAGGCCAAGGTTATGGACTTGTAAGGAAGGAAGGATAGTGGCGTTATCTACATTGCTGGGGAAAAGAGCGTGACAACTCTAAGTGTTTGGGAGAGTACAATGTAAAAGATTGGGTAGACACATTCCCTGCCCACAAGGAGCTTACAGTGTAGAGGCAGTGTACCTCTGAAGCCTCCATTCCCCGCTGTTGGAGTGTGAGTCCCAAGTGGGAGAGGGACTGTGTCCAACCTGATTACCTTGTATCTAACCCAGCGCTTAGAACAGTGCTTGGCACATAGTAAGTGTTTATCATCATTATTATTACTTGTTTACTTGTAGGTATTCCACATTCCATAAGGCCAACGTGAGTCACAGATGGCTCTGTGGTTAATTTTCAATGAGTCTTCTTGATGGTTTGGAAAAGACTTTGGGATACATTATTGTATTGCTAGAGCAGCTTGGGATCATATGAGCCAGTGGTCAGGCCAGCACTCACCCCTCAGATGGCCACAATGGCCCATTCACTTTCCAATCCCCACTGGCAGAAAATGCTACCGCTGCCTCATATACAAATGAGGTATAGGTTTTTCCCCAGTCTTGGAAATTCTGTCAAAAACCAAAGCTGTGATTACCCAATACCTGGACCTTCCATTCAAAACTGTTACTCTTTTATCAACTCACAGAATCCACCCTCGTTTCTCTCCTTTTGCAACCCAGCCCACACACTTCACTCCTCTAGTGCTAACCTTCTCACTGCGCCTCCATCTCGCCTATCTCACCACCGACCCCTCGCCCACGTCCTACCTTTGGCCTGGGATGCCCTTTCTCCTCAAATCCGACAATGACTACCCCCCTTTTCAAAGTCTTATTGAAGGCACATCTCCTCCAAGAGGCCTTCCCAGACTAAATTCCATTTTTCCTTGTCTCGTCTCCCACTCCCTTTTGCATCACCCTGACTTGCTCCCTTTGCTCTTTCCCTAGCTCCCTCCCAGCCCCACAACACTTATGTGCATATATATATATATATATATATATATATATATATATATCTGTAATTTCCAGATATATATATATATATATCTGTAATTTTATTTATTTGTATCGATGTCTGTCTCCCACCCTCTAGACTGTAAACTCTTTGTGTGTAGGGAACGTGACTGTATTGTACTCTCCCAAGCATTGTTGAACATTTGCTGTATTGTACTCTCCCAAGCAATTATTACAGTGATCTGCACACCTTAAGGGCTCAATAAATGCAATTGAATGAATGAATAAATGAAAGAGTGAATTAATAGATTTCGATTTTTCCACTTCTGATTTGGATCTTGAATATTTTACTCTGGCTTCTGGTTCAATTTAAACTTTTCATCATCCCAATTGCTATCATTATTGCTATTATCACAGAGGATAAGGTAGAAACATTTTCATTTTTTAAAGGTGGAGCCCTTTTGTCTGCAACTAATACGGAGGCAAATGATAGAATGAGACCATGAATCATAGCATGCAATGGGGAAAGGAAAGGATGATCCCAGGAATAACCACATTTCCACTACCTCTTACCCTTTTTTTGGCTTTTACGTTTTTCCCCTTCTGGTTGGGCACAGTCTTCACATTTGTTTTTGTCTAACAGTAGAGATTTTGATTGACACTGCTGCTGCCAGATGTGAAAACAAAAACCAAGAGTTAGAAAGCTGTCAGTTTATCTGTCGGTTTTGGGTTTTCACACAGCAAAGGTGATGCAAAACAGGCTTCTTTTGTTTCTACATCGTTGGCTTCTCCATCGGTTAAAATATTCAGAGTCTTGTATTATTTTCAAAAAGCCGAATGGGACTCCCTTCTGGAGATGATATTAGATGAGAAATCCAAATAGTACTGTTTCCTACAGCCTTTTGACTTTGTACTCCATGTCAGTTGTCATTACATTTTAATTTGCTGAATAACATAGCTAAGATCTCTTTTTTCCCTCCGAGGATATCGTCAATATTTGAGCTGTGACTCAAAGGACAACAACAACACCCCCCAACCTTCACAGGGTTTTTTTAGATATTCATTTGTATCGATGGCTCAATTCACTTTCAAAAGTCCAAGGGACTATTTTGGAAAAAAGATAACAAAGTTGTGAATTTTTGAGTATTTTTACAAGTGGAAAGTTTTGTCCTGCCCACATAGAGCTTACAGTCTAACTGGGAAAACAAGTGAGCACAATAACAAATAAACAGTAAACACAAGAGTAAGATCAACAGATATGAATGATAAAAAGGAAAGTAGACATTTAAGTACACACATGAATATATTTTTAATATATGTGAAAATATTCATATATAGAAGCCTCATGTTTTACAAATGAACCTCAGATGGGGAGTTGATTATGGTATTAAGTGGTTAATGTGCCAAGCACTGTGCTGCTCAATGGGGTAAATACAAGATAATCAATTCAGACATTATCTCTGTCTCACAAGAGGTTCACAGTCTTAGTAGAAGAAAACAGACACATGGGATAATAAAAGTGACATGAAAAATAAATTGCAAACAATAAAGTTAAAAATGAAACCAGACAAATCACATGATTCAAATTAGGAAGCAGGATTGTATCTGAGCCCCAGTTTCCTCATTATTCCAGTCAAGGGTCCTTGGTTGCAAACTTCAGAAACCTTGCCCCAATTCCAAAGGTTCCTTCAAGCTTTGTCCTACAGGGTCAGTAGGATAGAGTCTGCCCTGCTCCCAGACAGTCCCCCGGGGACTGTGGAGCTCCTAGTCTTCTGGGAGGTCTGGGCCCGTGGTGCTGTTTCTGTCTATCCCCATTCCCATGGGGAACTGGGCTTGTCCCCGTGGTGGCTGGCAGGAGGAGAGAGACTGGACTGAGCCTCTGGATGAGGAGCTTGTTGGTCCTTGTTAAGCCTCTCCAGGTGACATCTGCCCATTGGACACCAAAGGACAACTTTCTGCCCAACACAGAGAGCTGCCCTGAAGTTGGCTAGTGAAACCCAGGAAGCAGCATGGTGTAGTGAATACAGCACAGGCCTGGGAGTCAGAAGATTCTGGGTTCTAATCCTGGCTCCATCACTTGTCTGCTGTGTGACCTTGGACAAGTCACTAAACTTCTCTGTGTCTCAGTTACCTCATCTGTAAAATGAGGATTGAGATGTGAGCCCCACATGGAGCAGGGACTGTGTCCAACCCTTTCTTTGTATCCACCCCAGTGCTTAGTACAATGGCTGGCACATAGTAACAAATACCATAAGGTGTTATTATTATCATTATTTAACTCAAACTATGCAGCAAGAAACAACCCATGTGTGGCATACACTATTATCTTCCATTAGAATCGGTGCACTAGAATATTCTCTTTCTCTCACTTTAAAGAATATATGTGTATATAGAAATCCAACTGAAATTCACTTTCAATCATCATACAACAGATGATTGTAATCCATTTGATTGTAAGGTTCTTGAGAACAGGCACTATTATCTACTGACAATTGCACTTTCCCAGATGTAGTGTTAATGCTCAAAAAACACTAATAATATTAACTGTGGTATTTGTTGAGCACTTACCATGTTCCAGGCACTGCTCTAAGCACTGGAGTGGATACAAGCAAATAGGGTTGGACACAGTCCCTGTCCCACATGGAGCTCACAATCTTAATCCTCATTTTACAGATGAAGGAACTGAGGCTCAGAGAAGTGAAATGACTTGTCCAAGGATACACCACAGACAAGTGGTGGAGCCAGGATTAGAACCCAGGTCCTTTTGACTCCTAGGCCAGTGCTCTATCCACTACGCACGGTGCTTCTCGATTGATGAAGTTACTATGTTTGGTACTGGGATTAAAAAGAGTGAATCTAGGTCTTCGCATTGGAATAGGGTGTGTATGTTGTTTGCGGGAAGTGTACCCTTTTTTGTGGCTATGCTGTCTATTTGTAAAGAACTTATCACCACTAACTGTAGCTGTGCCTCGCCACCTCAGGAGACTGCTAACCACTACCCCTGCCTGGGTAACCCTGACCAAGTCACCAGTTCTCTTTGGGCCTAGTTTTCTAAGAAAAATGAAAAAAGCAGCATGGCCTAGTGGAGAGAGCACAGTCCTGGGAGTCAGAAGGACCTGGGTTCTAAATTCCAGCTCTGCCACTGATCTGCTGTCTTACCCCATTCAAAGCGGTACTGAAGGTGCACCTCCTCCCAAAGGCCTGCCCAGACTAAGCCCCACTTTTCCTCAGTTTCCCCACCATTCCACAGCACCACAATATGCTCTCTTTGCTCATCCCTCCTTCCCCACAGCACTTATGTATATATGTATAAATCTATAATTCTATTTATTTATATTGATGTCTATTTGTATTGATGTCTGTCTCCCCCCTCTAGACTGTGAGGACTGTGACCCACTGTGGACATTGATTGTCTCTATTCTTGAATTGTACTTTTCAAGCACTTAGTACAGTGCTCTGCTCACAATAAGCACTCAATAAATACAATTGAATGAATGAGTGACCTTGGGCAAGTCACTTAACTTTTCTGTGACTCAGTTCCCTCATGTGTAAAATGGGAATTAAGACTGTGAACCCCATGTGAGACAGGCACTGGGTCCAACCTGATTACCTCGCATCTACTGCAGTGCTTAGAACAGTGTTTACCAAATATTATCATTATTATAATTATTATAGACCCACCCAAACACAATTCCAAACACTGCTGCCGAAGTTAAGCCTAGGGAGGACTTTTGAAGGATCTAAAAGATAAAGCATTGTCAGGCTGGAGGAGAGTCTGTATCCCTAGACCAATCGATCAATCAAAGGTTTTTATTGAGCACTTACTGTGTTCAGAGTACCATACTAAACACTTGGGAGAGTTGGTAGACATTCTCACAAGGAGCCACAGTCTATATGCACCACTAACTAGCAGTGAAATCTTAAACAAAATGTTTAGAAAGTCATTTAACAACTCTGTAGGTCAAATGATCTTAGTCCATTCATTTATAGGTGAAGATACTAGCTACAAGAAATCTGAAGATCTTTGTATGAAAGAATGGTGGATTATTGGTGAGACTGAATTTCAGAACGAAAAAGAGGAACAGATGGATCTTTATTAGGCAAAAGAGAAGGCGTCTTTATTCTATCACTGCTAATGGACTAATATAGTTCAAGGGTAAATGGCAGGTTAAGTAAATGCTTGAACATATAAAATACAATAGATTTTTCCATCTGGGAAAATGATGCCTTTCCAGCTAATTATGTTTCACAATTTTCAGTTTAAGAAAAACATCACTAAGGGAGGTGAATTCAAACCTAGAATCAGTCACATAACACTGAGATTCTTTGCAATTTATTCTTCATGGATAGGGTCAGAAAGCAATTAAAAGTAACATCTTGGCACTTTATAGTCAGTCTCATCCCCGTATTAAATCTGCTCAGTTTATGATCCAAAACAAGATTGCTCTAATGAACTATCCGAAGTGGAAGCTCTCTTTTTCTCACTTTATTCAGCATTGCCAAGAATTTATAACTGGAAATTTTTGATGGCATTACAGATCTGGATGGAACAAAACAGGATACACAAGAAAGCCCCATGGTCAGTACTAAAAGAGCAAGGAAAAAACCAAAAATATAAAATAAAAGGGCTTGTCTTCCCACATTTTGGCTTATCCATCTTTCACTGAGGAATTTATTCCCTGTTTCTGCATGTGTCTTTTAAGGAAAAATCTTTAAAACATGCCAGAATTTGCTGCTCCCTGAGAGAGGTTTCTAGAATGCAGTTCTGTCTTGAGTTCAAAGGAATTGAAAATTTCTGTGTGTTTGTGTCAGGATCACAGTGAGCCCTAGAGCTAACTGCCGAGTTCTGGAATCACAAGATCCTACGATTTTCGGCTCTGCTCCCTCCTCCTAAGGAAATCATCAAGGCCCAGTCAACCCCCACGGAGCCTCTCACGGCTCTAATTCTAAAGACTGGAAATCAAATCTCATCTCTAAACAGGCACAGTCCTTAATAGCACCCCAAAATTCCACTTTGTTAAACACAACTACCTACATCTAAGGATCTTGGGAGTGGTCAGGAGAAATCTCAATTCCATTTACATCTGATCCCAAGGACCAACAGCAAAATGAGGGAACTAGGAAGATTTGTCCAGGAGCTGATAGGTGTTTCAAGTTAGAGTGTCGTAAGAGTGTCGTTATTGTTATCCCAGAAGGCAAAGCAACGCCTCATCCCAAAACCCTCAGTTGATGTAAGCGGATGCCCTGGAGTGTAAAACATACCCATCAATCACAGATGCCCGTAATTCATGTGCAGTTCTCTAGACTGCAAGTAAGCTCATTATGGTCAGAAAACATGTCTGTCACCTCTATTATTTTGTAATCTCCCAAGTGCTTAGTAAGTGTTCTGCACATAGTAAGTGCTCAATAAATACCACTGATTGACTGATGCAGTGTGCCCAGTGGACACCACTTGGCTAGGTCCTGGACACTATAAAGAATGTGGATGGGGAAGGGGAAGTATCCTGTCAGCCTGTCAGTTTTCCCCATTTAAGGACATCAGAGTTGCCAGACTGGAAGGCAATGTTGAAAGTTAATCCTTCTCAAGACAAGCTTTTCCTTAACTCTTTTGTTCATCGTAGGTGCTTAGTGAAAGTCTCAGGGCAGCTGGATTCTCTTAATGCCAGAGCCCCAGTCTGTTGGTGTTATTAAATGCTTTTCTGAGACAAAAGGAATAGAAAGTAGAGGTCAATCTAGTGCCTATTAACTTCATTGTACTCTCCCAAAGGCTTACTATAGTGCTCTGAAGAGAAAAGAAAGTGATCAATAAATACTATTTAGGTGACCGATTTAGCACCTTTTCATCAATCATGCTGCATAGATCATGAATGCTGTGCTGCTTTTTGGTTCGAAGCCATGCAGAGATTCAGGAAGGGTGTGATCAACGATATTCTCCAGGAGCCTGTCCTGAAGACTTCTGGCTAGAATGAAGAAGAACAGTGAGGTAATTTGTTCATTCCCATCGTCAGCCTTCTTCCTTTTCTTTTTTTATGGTATTTATTAAGTGCTTACCGTGTGCCAAGCACTGTACTAAGCACTAGGGAGATACAAGTTAATCAGGTTGGATACGGTCCATGTCCCATTTGGGGCTCATGGTCTCAATTCCCATTTTACAGATAAAGTAACTGAGCTACAGAGAAGTGAAGTGAGTTGCCCAAGGTCATACTGCAGACAAGTGGTGGAGCTGGGATTAAAACCCAAGTGCTCTGACTCCCAGGCCTGTGGTATCCACCAGGCCATGGTGTTTCCCTTCTTCCAGATTGTAATTTCTAGCTAGTCCTATGAAGGACAGGTTCTGTGTCTGATCTGATCATTTTATATCTACCCCAGGCCCTGGCATTTAATAAATGCTCAACAAATTCCACAGTTATTACTGCTGGGGGTCCAGCAATAATTATTGGGGGTCCAATCATTTACCCACTTTACATAATTATCATTAATAGAGTCAAATGTTTGTAATGGGCGAGGCAGTGCATTTCACTCTAGGGAGGTGACTGGAAAACCAATTCAGAACCAGTCCCTGCCCCCAAATGGCCAAAAATCTAAAGACTGAACCCTAATAACATAATACTAATTAAGTGCTTACTTTATGCCAAGCACCGTACTAGCCACTGGGGTAGATACAAGAAAATGAGGTCGGACACTGTCCCTGACCCACATAAGGCTCACAAGAAAATAATTGAATCAATGAGAAAAGCTGGGTCAAATTTCTAAGATACCAGTAGTAAAATAGGCAAGCTAAAGATCAATCAATCGATGGTATTTATGGAGCATTTACTATATACAGAGCATTGTAATAAGCACTTGGGAGAGTACAAACAAGAGAATTAGCAGAGATGTTCCCTGCCTGTGACAAGCGTACAGTCTAGAGTGGGAGACAAAGATGATTTGGACGAGACAGACTTCAGGCATCGCACCACTCATTTCTCGGTGAGAGGCTTCCACAACTTTTCCTAGCATGCTATCAATCAATCAATCAATTGTATTCATTTTTTAATGGCATTTGTTAAGTCCTTACAATGTGCCATGCACTGTGCTAAGCACTGGGTAGATGCAAAGTATTCAGGTTGGACACAACCCCTCTCCCACAGTCTTAATCACCATTTTACAGATGAGGTAACTGAGGAATAGAGAAGTGACTTTAAGGTCACACAGAAGACAAGTGGCAGAGCCAGGATTATAACCCAGGGAAGCAGTGTGGCTTAGTTGGGAAGCTGCGTGGTCTAGTGGAAAAGCCTGGGCCTGGGAGTCAGAGGACCTGGGTTCTAGTCCCAAGTCTGCCAATCGCTCTGCCAACTGTTAGATGTGTTATAATAATAATAATAATCATAATGGCATTTAAGTACTTACTATGTGCAGGCACTGTAATAATAATGATGACATTTGTTAAGCGCTTACTATGTGCCAAGCACTGTTCTAAGTGCTGGGGTGATACAAGCAAATCAGATTGGACATGATGATGATGATGGTATTTGTTATGTACTGTACTAAGCACTTGGGAAACTACAGTATAACAGAGTTGGTAGACTTGTTCCTTGCTCACAATGAGCTTTCAGTCTATTAGCTCACCTGCTAATGAAAAGGCAGGTAAATGCCCCACTCTTCCATTCATACACGGGGGAGAGGCCTTCTCTGCCACAATGGCAGGAAAGGGCTGGTCCTACCATCTTTCCCTCCCTCCCTCCCACTCCCTTCCTCCCCAAATCAAACAGACCACAGCTCTCCCCAAATTCAATTTCTCCCTAAAATCTTGTCTCCTCCAACAAGCGTTCTTCAATTTATTCCCCAGCACACTGAGCTATATCATTCCAAGCCTAAAGTCTTGAAAGACTTGATCTTTACTCCACCCTCAGCCCCAAAGCACTTACATTCTTTCATTCATTCATTCATTCAATTGTATTAAGTACTTACTGTATGCAGAACACTGTACTAAGCGCTAGAGAAAGTACAATAAAACAATAAACAGTGACAATCCTTGCCCACAATGAGCTCACCGTCTAGAGGTGGAGAGACAGACATCAATACAATTAAATAAAATTACAGATATATACATAAGTATTGTGGGGCTGGGAGGAGGGGGAGAGCAAAGGAGCAAGTCAGGGCAGCGCAGAAGGGAGGGGGAGATGAAGAAAAGTTGGGGCTTAGTCTGGGAAGGCCTCTTGGAGGAGATATGCCTTCAATAAGGCTTTGAAGTGGGGATTTGAGGAGGGGTCGGTGGCAAGACAAGTGAGATCATGGCACAGTGAGAAGGTTAGCACTGGAGGAGCGACGTATGCAGGCTGGGTTGTAGAAGAAGAACAGCGAGGTGAGGTGGAAGGGGGCAAGGTGAAGAAGTGCTTCAAAGTCAATATATCTCTGTAATTTACTTATTTGTCTCCTTCTCTAGACTTTAAGCTCCTTGTGGGCAGGAAACGTGCCTACCAACTCTACTGCACTGTACCCTCCGAAATGCTTATGAGCTCTGAACTTAATACACAGCCAATAAATACCATTGATTAAGCCACTTAGCCACAGGCACTTAAGTTATTTACACTCCTTTAGCACTAGTGTACATTGCTTTTATACCTCTCAATCTTGTAACTCTTTTTATTTTTGTCTCCTGGTTCGATTGTAAGCTCTTTATGGGAACAGAGCATGTCACCTAGTTTTTTGTAGTTCCCAAGTGCCTAGTACAGTGCACTGCACGAAGTGGGTGTTCAATAAATGCTGCTACTATTTATGTTCCTTCTGTGGCATTACTTTTGTTTGAGCCCCGGGGGGCAGTCCTGAGAGGAAGAGATAAATTGGGTTTGCAGAGTCAGGCGGTGCCCCACTGATGGGAAATGTCCACATTCTGGCCAAAGGGAGGCTGGAAACATTAGGAATTAGGAGACATTGTGCCTTTCTGACTAGGGCACAAAGTGTCACAATTCAGTTTGCATTTTCATGCTTCCAGTTTCTATCGGCCAACCTGGTTTACTGTGCAGTTGACATCCATTTCACTGCTACTGGTAGTTATTAAAAAGAAGTGATTTTGTTCCACTACCTGAGTCACCACTAATTCAGGTAGAAATGATTTCTAAAACTGGTGCAATGGTTGTTGACAAACCAGGATTATCATCCGCCTCATAAATCTATTATTTTCTCTTCAGCTATTTTCTTAGTATGATGCTTACTCAAAGGAGCAAGAAGACAAAAGGTTTTGACTCTCCTAGAGGTGGTATCTTGTAAAAATCAACTTTTTAATCATTTCTCTCCTCTTCACTCAACTTGCAGTCTCCTTCAAAATAATGCCAGGCGCGGAGATAATTGAAATTAGTAATTATGCTTTGGTTATTTGAATTGCTAAAACTCCAGCTAGAGCTGCTGACAACAATTTGACAGTACTGGGAATAAATTACAAAGCTTTTTAAAATGGTTATTATTATTAATAATTTTGGTATTTGTTAAGCACTTACTACATGGCAGACACTGTACTAAGTGTCTGGATACAAGCAAATAGGGTTGGACACTGCTCTTCCCAACTTCACCATCTTCCTTTCTCCTCCAGCCAGCCTTCTATCTTTACCTTGCTCTCGATTCTCCCACCTCCGGCCCTTTGCTCACGCTGTTCCCCTGGCTCAAAACTCTCTCTCCCTCCACAATCAAATCCCTCTCACCTCCAAAAACACCTCCTAAAACAAGATTCCCCAATTAATTTCCCAGCACCCTGAGTCATACTATCCTGGAAGACTACTCACACTTTCTTATGGTATTGTTGAGCGCTTACTATGTCCCAGGCACTGTAATAAGCCCTGGGGTAGACCAAACTAATCAGGTTGGACACAGTTCATGTCCTACATGGGGCTCGCAGCCTTAATCCACATTGTACAGATGCAGTAACTAGGCACAGAGAAATGACTAGCCCAAGGTCACATAGCAAACCACTGGTGGAAGCCGGGATTAGAATCCAGGTCCAACTGACTCTCAGGTCCACGCTCTATTCACTAGGCCATGCTGCTTCGCACTTATTACATATATGTCTGCTCAAGGTATTTATTTTGACCACTCAAGTTAGAAATATTTAATGTTTGTCTTCCTTGTTAAGACTGTAAACTCCCCTAGGCCAAGGAATGTGTCACTGATTTTATGAGCTTCCCAAGCGCTTAGCACAGAGCTCTGGACCAACTGAGGCACTAAATATGTCATTCCTACGATGACTATCACCACCGCTTGGTCCTTTTGGCTTTACCTAGAACCAACACACAGTTGAATTAAATTAACAAGAACTGGGGAACTTAAAATTGGGAATAAGGTCTGGGGTATAACAGGATGGAGATTTTTATGTAACTTAAAAGTGGTGGGCATTCAGTGGGGGAATATGAAAGCATTGTTCAGTTTATTGTGGTCCACTGGGTTTTCCTGTTGCCATTTTAATCATACCCAATGGAACAAAAGGCCTCATGATAGTGGTAGTGTCTCGCTGTGTAAAGATAGTGAGGCTGTCATGAGTCAGAAGGAAGGGAGGCTGGAATTTCACATGTGGTCATAAAGTTGTATCTTTATACTAATTCTAGAAGTTCTGTGTTGTCCAGTAAGGACATTTCATATCCTGGCAATGCCACACAAACGGTCACGAGAGACAAATTCCCCAGTTAGTTTTGTCTGGGAAGAAGCTAAAGGTTGAATGAAAAAAGAAGCATGGATTTTGTCTGTGTCTTTATGAAACTAACAATATTAAAGGCTTATTGTTATATTGTACTCTCCCAAGCCTTTGTTACAGTGTTTTGCACACAGTAAGCGCTCAGTAAATAGGATCGAATGAATGAAGTCTAACAGCTAGAGAATTTGCTACTATTTTGGATGCACTTTAGCATGGAATAAATACGATTGAATGAATATCTAAAGAGGCCTGGGCCGCTTTCGTCCACCAGCACATTCTGCCATCAGACCGCATCCCTGTCGGTACTTCCCAGCTGGCCTGGGGCTCTGTCTGATTGACAGCGGTGATCAGAGGGGACTGGGGCCATCCCTGCCCCTCCTCTGCCATCCTGCCTGGGTTCTGAGTAAAGGTGGGAGGTGGCAGTCCTGGAGCAGAGCTTGTAGATGATGACAGCGGCAAACAGTTCCAAAAATGTTTGTCTTGGCTGCACAGTGCACCATGAACATTTACTTACACACAGGATTTTTATAACTGTAACTATGCCCCATGCAGACACAGACAAGGTGATGCTTGGTGGGAGATGCGCCTTGCCTAGTAACATAGGTTATATGAAAACAGGAACTAGTAGACTTCATTGGAGAGCTCTCTTGGCAAGCAAATTAGAAACAGTGTTAGATTTTCCACCCAGATATTCTTCCTCACGAATAGGCTGATTCACAATACCCGATCCTCCGAAATCATTGCTTCTAGTAAAGAATAAAACCACCGGAATTTTCTGGCCCTCACAGGTCTGCCCTCCATCTACTCTATGACCCCTGTGTTAGTGTCTAATTAGGTCCAATAAAAAGCCTGACTTAAGACAATAAATATGGCCTGCAAGCACGAAAGTTAGCGCTGAATATAACTGAAATTGTCTTCCAAATCAAGAAAATCGCAATACATTCAGTCTCTTCTTGCTCTGTGTAGCAGAGGGTCAGTACAAGTTTCAAACCATCCACTACTTAATCCAAAATTTGGTGTGTTTCCTTCATTCATTCACCCATCCATTCAATCATTTATTGAGTGCTTACTGTTTTCAGCGTTTATTGTAATAAAAGCTTGGGAGTGTACAATATAAAAATACAGAGATATTCTGCTTGACAAGAACATGCCTCCAGTTAGGATTCCAAAAATAGCTTTTATTTGGATAAATACTATTAAAAATAGTTTCTCACACAGAAATGTTCACTTTTGAGTGCTTATTCCCATTCTTCTCCACGTCCCCGGTCTTCTTGGAAGTCTTCGTCTGGTCCCTCCGGCCACCTATCCCACTGCCCTGATGGGCACTCGCTCGGCAGGCTGAGTCCGGACAGCTTAGCCGCAGTGTGGACAGCTTAGCCCCCCTCTTAGCCAGAGTGTGTACGTCAATGTTTTCCTCTCCTATGGAGCCTCGGCCTGCAGAAGCTCAAGGTTCCCAGAGTCCTCTCCTCGTCAAATACTCTTTTCGGGGGCCATGGGCAGCAGGCTCACACAGCGAGGAGCTGTACCAGGTTCTCCAGACATTTGAGGTGGTAGGCATTTAGAGGGTTTACATCTGGGTCCAGGATTGCTACAAGATAGAAACAAGTCCAAAATATTGCAAACACATTTGCTGTTTTGATAAATGGTCTTTAATAATCATATGGTATATATATCTATATATATATATATATATATATAAACATGACTATTATATGATGGCTATTTTTTAAGTACTTACTAATATGCTGAACACTGGGGTAAGATACAAGGTGATTAGATCAGAAATTGTCCCTGACCCAGACGAGGCTCACAATCTATCTTATTCCCATTTTACAGATGAAAAACCTGAGGGCCGGGGAGGTTAAGTGACTTGCCCCAGGTACACACATGGCAATGGCAGAGTTGACACTCAAATTCATCAGGTATCCTGGCTTCCGGGCCCATGTTCTTTCCTCCAAACCAGGCTTTAAGATTGAGAAATGCTTTTAGAATCCTCATTTTCCCCCTTCAAAGCCCTACTGAAGGCGCACCTCCTCCAAGAGACCTTCCCAAAACTAAGCTCCCTTTTCCTCAGCTCCCCCTCCCTTCTGCATCACCTCGACTTGCTCCCTTTGCCCTTCCCCCCTCTCCCCGCCCCACAGCACTTATATATATATATGTATATATCTATAATTCTATTTATTTATATTGATGCCTGTTTACTTGTTTTGATGTCTGTCTCCCTCGTACTAGACTGCAAGGCCATTGTGGGCAGGGATTGTCTCTCTTTATTGCTGTACTGTACTTTCCAAGCACTTAGTACAGTGCTCTGCACACAGGAAGTGCTCAATAAATAGGACTGAATGAATGAATTTCCTGCCTGAAATATACACAGGAAACATTTCTGCTGGTTCTTCTGTGAAAACAATATGATGAAATACACTGATGGAATTTGATAAGTGCTTACTATGTGCCAGGCACTAGTACTAAGCACTGGGGTGGATACAAGCAAATGGAGTTGGACATAGTTCCTGTCCCATGTGGGGCTCACAGTCTCAATTCCCATTTTACAGATGGAGTAATTGAGTCACAGAGAAGTGAATTGACTTGTCCAAAGTCACACCAGGAAAATGGTGGAATCAGGATTAGAACCCATGACCTTCCGAATCCCAGGCCCATGCTCTATCCACTATGCCATGCTGTTTTTCTAGTAGTAGTACACTTAGTAGTATAGTGTTTAGCGCATAGTAGACCCTTAATAAATATTATTATTACTGTTATTATTACATTATGAAAAAAATTTACAAAACTGAAAGGCTTAAGAGGGAAGATGAGGATTTCCATTTTTGTCTGAGGAAGTTAAAGATAGGTGGTGATGCCACGGAAGAAAAAAATTCAGGAGGTAGAAAGAGAGTTGATCAGGAAGTCATCCACAGAGAGGTGACAGATTATTATATAATAATAAGCAGCGCTTACTGTGTGTCAAGCACTGTTCTCATTGCTAGGGTAGATACAAGTTAATCAGGTTGGACACAGATGCTGTCCTATATGGGGCTCACAGTATAGGTAGGGGAGAAAACAGGTAATAAATCCCCATTTTGCAGATGAGGAAAGTGAGGCACCGAGAAGTAAAGTGACTTGCCCAAGGTCACACAGCAAACGAGTAGCAGAGGTGGGATTAGAACCTAGGTCCTCTGACTCCCAGGTCTACGCACTTTCCCACGAGGCCACACTGCTTCTCTAGATGAGCTTCCTGATGGAATAAATGTAGAGCCAGAAGACTGTTCCGTGATCCACCCACAGCTAATGCATGGAGGAGAATGAAGAGCCAGTGAAGAAGATTGATAAGGTGAAGTCATGAAGGTAAGAAAAGAACTGGGAGTAGACTATGATATCACTAGAACCAAGGCCAGAGACCGCTTCTAGAAAGAGACAGGGGGCAGCGGTGCCAAAGGTCACTGGGAGGCCGAGGACCAAGTAGAGACCATTACATTTAGGCAGAATGACCCCTGTGGAGACCATGTTGTGTGAGGTGTCAACAGAGTGGAAGAGACAAATTCCAGATTGCAGGGGGTCAAGAAGAGAGGAAGCAGAGGCAGTATTTGCAGGGCCCCTCCCAAGAGTTTGGACAGAAATGGGGCAATAACTCCAGGGTGTGCTGCTGGAGTCACTGGAGAGCATTTTCGGGACGAGGGAGACTGGAGCTTGTTGAAAGGCAGTTGGAAATGAGGTAGAGTACAGTGGAAGCCCAGTAATAGCGGTGACCGGGGAGTAAGGTGAGAGGGAGTATTTTTAAGAAAGGAAGGGGTAAAGTCCAAGACAAAGGCAGAAGGGGGGCATGTTAAGAGCTGGCTTCTTATGGGAGTCCTTCTTATGGGAGACCACTGAGAAGGAGGAAAATGAGGCTCTTTCTCAATGTTCACCTCCGCCTCCCAGTCACAATACTACATTTTCAATCATAAAACTTACTTTCCTTTGCCAAAGAATAGGCCTCATCCACTCTTCTTTTTAATAATGGGTTTTTCAACGTTGCTTTGGCCTGCAACAGACACAGAAAAGAGTAACTCCATCCATCCACTTCAAGAGAGTCTACCCACTCTAATGCATTGCACTCTTCCAAGTGTAGTGCAGTGCTCTGCACACAGTCAGGGATCAGTAAATACCACTGATAGATTTACTGACTCCACATGCAATTACCCTCCCCTTCATGTGAAGCTCTGAATACAAGACTAGACCAGACCGGGCAACTGGACAGTTCATGTAATGGATGGTTCTCTCACTTTGCTCCACCCCAAGCTCTATCCTTTCTCTTCTATTCCCCTAATCTGGGTCCTGATAGTTCTTCTCCCCTTCAGTCAATCTAAGGTACTTATTGAGCATTACTGTGTGCAGAGCACTGTAATAATAATAATAATAATGATAATAATGATGGTATTTGTTAAGCTCTTACTATGTGCCAAGAAGTGTTCTAAGCACTAGGGGAGATACAAGGTAATCAGGTTGTCCCTTGTGGGGCTCACAGTCTCCACTAAGCCACGCTGCTTCTCGAAAACAATATTTGTTAAGTGCTTATTATGTACCCGGCACTGTACTAAGCATTGGAGCGGATACGAGCAAATCATGAGTCCCTTGTCTCATGTGTCTCAATCTCCCCTTTACAGATGAGGTAAATGAGGCACAGAGAAGTGAAGTGACTTGTCCAAGGTCATACAGCAGACAAGCGGCAGAGCTGGAGTAGAACCCAGGTCCTTCTGACTCCTGGGCCTGTGCTCTATCCACTACGCTATGCAGCTTCTCATTGTACTAAGCTTCCCACCTCACTCTCCTTTCCCTCCATAGATTTGGCTCCAGTGGTACCTCCCCCCTCAAGACTCCCTTTCATGCCAAACATAGCTCATCCCTTCCCATCCTTTTCCTCTCCCCGCATATTCTCCCCATAGACTGTCATCTCCCAGGGGCGTGAGACCATGTCTGTTGGTCTTTTCTAAAGAAAACAGGGAAGACTGAAAGAAGTGGGGCAAATGGACTCATCACTGATCTCAACTATTTGAAGAATGGGTGCCTGTTCCTGTAAAAGTTGGGGTTTCCACAGAAAGTTTATGGGAGAGAAATTGGAAGGATGGGTAGAGTGCCACAGAGTTAGCATCAGCAACCATTGCATCAGACACGCTACAACCAAACCTTTATGACCCCATTACGTAAAACGGATCTTTGTTTTACCGACTGTGGGGAGGCCTGCAGATGCCGCCACCAGTTTTCCTTTTGACCTTACATCTGGTTTACCTCGGATATCCTGGGAACCTGTGAAATGACTTGATTGCCCCTCGAGGAACACACTGACCTTCTGATAATTATGGAGCAGGGCCCACAGCGCAGCTGCTCCAATGGTCTGGGCACTTCGACTCTTGCTTTCAAGACAGGCGGATAGCACGGAGACAACCCTCTCTGAGGAAGAATGAAGATATGGGCATTAGCAAGTCAGCTCCCACACTGCACAGCTACCCTGGCTGCCAGGAACCCACACACATACATACACACATACACACACACCTCCCACCCCTTTTGGCACTATTAATTCATCGTGGCGGCAGGGCACAGCTGTCGATTTTGACTGACTTTTCTGCAGAAGTCATCGACCATGAGGGCTAGGGCCCCCGGATGGCAGGGAGGATGCAAGAAGCGGATCATGGCCTGGTGGGTCCAGGGCCCTGCCAACACTCCCTTTTGTCGGAGGCACTAAAGCTCCCCCATCTTAGGCTGGGATTACAAAGCTGCTTGACCCCGCTAAAAGGGGCACCCTCCCTACTGCTGAGACTTCACAGTCAGCCAGTCCTGTCACCCTGGTCCCGGCCTCCAGACATGCAGGCAGGACTGCACCCTCCCCCGGCAGGGAGCAGATGGCATGTTGGTGGTAGAAAGGAAGGGCTAGGGGATGTCCCAGGTGGTTTTAAAATCCCAGACCCTGGCAGAACAGACTGAGCTGACTGGGGCGGAAGAGGAAGTGCAGGGGAATGTTGCCCTACTTTTTTTCCTCACCCTCACCCTCACCCTCTCCTCAGCAGTACAAATATTTATACAAAAGGCCACCTTCAGGCAGGGGGCCAACTTCACGTGGAGCACAAGAGTGAACTCGGCAGGCAGGAGGAGCACCGAGGGTGTGAAACGAAGAACGAGAAGGGGCAGAGATCAGAAACAGAGAAATAGAGAGAAGACAGATAAAAGGATTGCAAAAGAGGGGGAGAGGAAGACGAAGACAGAGGTACTTACCTCCTGTCGGGCTGCCTCCTCCTCTGCCAACACCTTTGTTTCTGCCTCTCACGGGGCTTCAGGACTGGGTCCTGTCATTCCTGACTCCCACCGGAATCCAATGAGGAATTCTCATTGGATTCCGGACGAGTCACCCCACCCACCTCTCTCTCCCCCTGCCTTGGTCCACCCAGAAAGCCCGAGGGATCCACTGGGGACAAGGTGAGGGTCATAGTTCCAGAGCCCCACGATGGCTGTTTAGAAAATCCCCCCGGAGTTTTCATATCGTAGGGTGACGTCCCTTACACATCTTCACAGAGAGAGAACAGGTATTCTGGGAACACCTACCGTTGGCTAGGACCTTGGGCTTATTGGCTGGACTGAAGCAGATATTGTGGAGCACAAGGAGGGCCACGGGAGGGCCACTACTGGGTTTGAATTTGCTCATCTCTGACAGCAGGTCTAAGCCGCCGGGGAGTTTCAGGATCTGATGCTGCCCATCTTCTCCCAAGGACATGTTCAACAGGAACTTCAGCCAAAGGATGGCCAGGGGACTCAAGGTTTTGTTTCCTCCTTTTGGCAGTGGCAGGGACAGAAAGTTCTGTAAGAAGTTGCTCTGGAGGTAGAGGGAAAGAGACAACACTCTTGTATTCTCATTCATTCATTCAATCATATTTACTGAGCGCTTACTGTGTGCAGAGCACTCTACTAAGCGCTTGGAAAGTACAATTCAGCAATAAATATAGCCCCTACCCAACAACGGACTCACAGGAGGCCTATGATTTTTCAGTTCGTCCACCATGGCCCACAATGCCAGTCTCCATAAATTCTCCTCAGTTCTAGTTTCCCCTTTCCTTGCTTCTTGCCATAAAAAAGCACCCTGGCATTATTTTCATGAAGAAAAGATGGGCATAAGGTAAAGGAAGGCACAACCATTTAAAATCCCTACCAATTCCTTCAGCAGAACCAGCATAGCCTAGTGGAAAAAGAACAGGTCTGGGAGTCAAAGAACCTGGATTCTAATCTCAGCTCTGCCACTTTCCGGCTGTGTGACCTTGGGCAAGTCACTTAACTTTTCTGTGCCTCAGTTTCCTCATGTGTAAAATGAGGATTCGATACCTCTTCTCCCGCCCTCTTAGACTGTGAGCCCTATGTGGGACAGGGATTGTGTCCGAACTGCCTCTGTTGTGCTCAGCACAGTGCTTTGCACATGGTACACTCTAACAAACACCTCGATTATTATTATTCAACCTACGTAGGAGAGTGAGTGTCAAACAGCTCTCAGTTATTCAGGGGTCATTCCAGGCCCTTCCTTTCTTCCTCTCTCCTCCTTGGTCTTGGCCTCCAGCACCTCTACCAGGGGCCAGCTGGTCACCCAACTAGTTGAAACTTCAGAAACTCAACTTTGCCTATTTTAGTAGCTTCGGTAAAAAAGGTTGAGGGGGAGGCAGCTGAAATGACCAATTATGCTTCTGATTAGACTGACAGCTTGTTGAGGGCAGGAATGTGTCTATTATATCGTATGCTTCCAAGTGCTTAGTACAATGCTCTGCAAATAGTAAGTGCTCAGTAAATATGATTGACTGACTATGGATTGATTTACTCATTATCATTTTTAACCGGCCTCCTATTCCCAGGCTGCTGAAAGCCACCCTCCTGAATCTGTACATCAGGACAGAGCTCAGACACTTAACTACAACAATTATATTTCCAGCAAGTTAGCCCTATTACTGGGAAAACAAGAACAGAAATAACATTTTTAGGGCAAACCCCTCCTTCCCCTAAAAGCAATAGAGTGTCTGCTAGCGAGTGGGAAAGGCACTTTGCCAAGCAGAACCCCGTAACAGCGAAGAAACCACAAACCGCTCAGAAACTTCAGCTAGTTGGGCGCAATGACATGATGGCTTATATGTCTTAGCTGTAAGAAACATGGTGCTGCTTGGAGGGAATCTAATCTGTTCAATTTTTTTCCCTGGGGTCAGCTGATGGTCAATTTAAGCTTTCAAGAGCATCAATAAGAAACTGAGGGCTGAAAGCAAACTAGTCCCAGGAGTCATCAGTGAACACCCTATGCTAGGTAATGAAATCTATCAGGTCGACCAATGTCTACGATGCACTGATACATAATTAATACTAATTGTGGTATTTTTTAAGCACTTACTATGTGCTTAATGTCCTTTCATTGGATTTGTTCCTTTTATTCCCCCCTCTCTCAGACCCACAGAGCACGTATGGACATATCCATCATAAGCAGCGTGGCTTAGTGGCAAGAGCATGGGTTTGGGAGTCAGAGGAAGTGGGTTTCAGAGTCAGAGGAAGTGGGTTCTAATCCCATCTCCTCCACTTGTCAGCTGTGTGCAAGCTATTTAACTTCTCTGTGCCTCAGTTACCTCATCTGTAAAATGGGGATTAAGAGTGTGAGCCCCACGTGGGACAACCTGATTACCTTGTATCTACCCCAGTGCTTAGAACAGTGCTTGGCACATAGTAAGTGCTTAACAAATACCATTATTATTATTATTATTCATTTATATTAATGTCTGTCTTCCCTTTTAGACTGTACACTCCTTGTGAGCAGGGAATGTGATTATCAACTCTGTTATATTGGACTCTCCCAAGTGCTTAGAACAGTGCACACTGTAAGTACTCAATAAATTCCATTTATTGGTCGATGTGCCAAGCACAGCACTGGGTAGAGATAAGATAATCAATAGTCTATATCAAAGGGAGAACAAGAATTGCATCCCCATTATGCAGAAGATGAAAGTGAGGCACAGAGTAATTAAGTGACTTGCCCAAGGTCATACAGGAGGCAAGTGGCAGAATCAGAATTAGGGCCCATTTCCTAGGCCCGTGCTCTTTCCACTACGCTGCTTCTCTGAGTGAGAGTAGTGTTCTTGAAAAACTTCATGTTAAGGAAACCCTGACGCATAGAGCTTGCCCATTTTGATGTAGAACTGAGTGCAATTAAAACCTTCAGAATAAGTGTCAGGAAATCCCAACCAAACAACGTCTGAGGCCCCAGACGGGACAGAGACCGATCTGATTATCCTGTATCTACCCCAACACTTCGCACAGTGTTCGGCCCATATTAAGTGCTGCACAAATATCATCATTATTTTGACCGTTGTTATTATTATCCTGACCCTTCTCTCAGGTGTGGCAGGGGGCCGGGAGGATGAGTGCTGGTGCCAGGAGCTTAAGCAAGGGATACTAGCCCAAGCCCCACAATATTTATAAAAATATTCTTATACTCTGCTATTTCCCCTATCCCTAACCTACTTCATCATCTGTGTCCCCCTATAGCCCGTAGGGTTTGAGGGCAGGGATTAGACCCACCAATTCTGTTATATCATACTCTCCCAAGGGTTTAGTATAGTACTCTGCACACATTAAGCCCTCAATAGATATCAGTGACTGACCGATCGATTGATCGAGGGGAATTAGCAGGGGCCGGGGAAAAGAGTGAGTCATGGAAAGGTTGGAGGTTTAGCTTTTACTAACACTCTCAAATATTAAAATCACCTTTTCACTTGCAAACTCACTGGCCTACATCCTCCCCACAAACTTTCACTGTATCCTGCTCCTTTCTCTCCTTCTGTCTCCTGTGTTGGGGGTGACCACAGCTGCCAGAATCAGACTGGAGGCAATTAAACTTTCCTCAGCCAGGAGCTGGAGCTGGAAGGGTCTCACTTTCCACTATTCTCTCTCTCTGACGCATGACTCCTCTAGCCTCCACCCGGCATCAAGGCAGCAGTGTGGACTTCAGGCGCTCTTGAGCACTTCCCAGGCTTCTCTCTCCCCGCATCCAGCTTCAAGACTCCTCCGGGTACCCACTCCGTCCTGGCACAAGTCCCAGGACCCTCGGCATCTTGCTGTACCAGACTGCCATGCTGCCTTCCTTGGCTCTCCTCTGCGTCACCGAGGATCCTCCACTCCGACCTGCCCTGCAACGTCCCGGCGGGACAGAGAAAAGCAGGCGCAGGTGGGCACCGCCCTCTACCAAACCTCAGAAAGACCATGGTGGCTGCTGCTGGAGGGGTCACTGTGGCTGCAGTTGTGGCCGTGGACTCTGAACCATGAGGAACCTGAAATTCTGCTCCTCTTGCCAGAGTACCCTACTGATCTTCATTTTTGTCTTTTATATTGCCTTTGGGTTTTGTCTCATCTCTCTTTACATGTCTGTCATAAGTCCCCTCTCCTCCTTTTCACTAAGTAGCTTGTTCCTAACACTTGGTAGCACTTAATAAATATGATTACAACTACTATCAATCAACCAAACAATCATTTGTCTTTACTGAGCCCTTACTATGCGCAGAGCACTGTACTAAGCATTTGGGAGAATACAACAGAATTAACAGAGACGTTCCCTACCCATAACAAGCTTGCAGTCAAATGGGGGAGACAGACATTAAGATGAACAAATGAGTAATTTATAACACATAACTTATAGATATGTACATAAGTGCGTGGGGTTGGGGTAAATATCAAGTGTCCAAAGGACAAAGATCGAACTGCACGGATGACATGAAAAGGAGAGCATGTATTACTACTCTTCCCACGCTTATTTGGCAGCCAGGTTTCGATAGTGTGTCGCTGACTGAGGCTTCGACAGTCAGGCCCAGAGGAGCTGCTGTGCAGCTCCCATAATTTCCTGCTATTGTGACAGATTCTGCTGTGGCTAGCCTTAGCCTGGGACATGCCCATGCACGCGGTGGAGAGCTCCCTGCCACTCCCGATAGCAGGTGCCCAGTGCAAATTGCTTTTCCTGCTGCCGTCACCAATGGTTGAACATTTAATGCACAGACCGGATCTCAGCCTGAGAAGCACTCACTGGGAACGGAAGCGGAGAGCCAGCAGGATGCCGGAATAATATCTTGGCTTTCACTCCTACCCAAAAACCTCCTCCCTGAGTACTCAGCTATGAACGACTGACTATGGACGGGGTATTTTGAGGCACATCTCCAAGAGGCCTTCCCTGACTAAACCTTCCTTTCCTCTTCTCCCTCTCCCTTCTGTTTCACCCTGACTTGCTCCCTTCATTCATCCCCCCTCCCAGCCCCACAAAGTTTATGTACATAGCTGTAATTTATTTATATTAATGTCTTTCTCCTCTGTAGACTGTAAACTCAGGGTGGGCAGGGACTGTGTCTGTTCTATTATGTCGTACTCTCTCAAGTGCTTAGTACAGTACTCTGCACACAGTAAGTGCTAAATAAATTTAAAAAAAATTATGATACTTGTAAAGCGCTGATCTGGTCTTAATCCCTATTTTACAGATGAGGTAACTGAGGCACACGGAAGTTAAATGACTTGCCAAGGTCACACAGCAGACAAGTGGCTAAGAGGGATTAGAATCCAGGCCCAGCTCTAACTACTAGACCGTACTGTTTTCAAAGTGATAGTGACAGACCATTATACGTGCACATGAATGTGGCTGAAATGATTAATGAGTAATGATGGATTATTCTTTGTGACCCCATCAAGTGCATATAAAGATAATTCCCAATTTTGGTGATGCGCTTGTCACATCAGGGGCCTGCATCTGTTTCTGAGCCTGCCTCTGAGCATCTCGAACTTCAGATTGTCTCCACCAGGAGAGAGCCACTCCTCGCCTGATTGCTGCATGCTCAGTTGGTGGGTCTCCAGTGGTTTTCTCCCAACAATCGACCACTATCTCCAAAGAGTCTCGTCTGCAGACTGCTGATTGTCGATGACAACGGAGCCAGGCCCCGTGGGTCCCAAATGCAACATTGCAGCAGGTGTACGATTCAGAATGGAATGTCCGTCCTACCACTGCTTTTGTCCTCACTCGAACGCATTGGTAAAATCTGCCTTTTAGTAATGTCATCTTCAGATATGAAGGACAGCTATAAGGGAGATTTTCTACATTGTGTTTGCAACCTAGTTGGTCAGTCAGTCGTACTGAGAAGCAGTGAGCCTTAGTGGCCTGGGAGTCAGAAGGACCTGGGTTCTAATCCCAGCTCTGCCATATTTCGGCTGTGTGACCTTGGGCCAATCACTTAATTTCTCTGTGCCTCAGTTACCTCATCTGTAAAGAATGGGGATTAAGAGTGTGAGCCCAATGTGGGAAGGGACTGTGTCCAACCCGATGAACTTATATCTACCCCAGAGCTTAGAACAGTGCATAAGCACGTAACAAATGCCATCATAATAATATAGATTTCCAGATTTAGATCTACATAGGAGAGTCAGAAGAGGAAACAAAAATGATACTTTGAGGTCTTCAGACAGCTTGTCAATGTCAATTGAGCTTGAATAGTATCTTCAAACGATCTGAAGAGAGACTAGAGTATGTCACTGCTCATTGCTTTTTGCATTTTAAGATGGAGTGCATCACTTTTATGACTCGGAAATTCTGGCTGATGCCTGCCGCAGCGACCCATACTTTCTGGGAAATATAGTTCGCTGCCTCTGAGTCAAAAAGACCATAAAAATAAGAGTTCTTATCAAACTCCCCACATATCTATCAATTGTAATGTAACTGCTTTGTAATGATGCAAAGCTATCTCTTACTTAGTCTACCAGCTCTTGGGAAGGAATGGTTTTAAAGTTCTAGAAATTGAGCTTTCGGTGATTCACCCCTCAGAT
Source organism: Ornithorhynchus anatinus (assembly GCF_004115215.2). Lineage (NCBI taxonomy): Eukaryota > Metazoa > Chordata > Mammalia > Monotremata > Ornithorhynchidae > Ornithorhynchus > Ornithorhynchus anatinus. Next base: position 84,778,942 of record NC_041732.1, on the reverse strand, counting down.
TAAGGTATTCTCCGCAAACTCTTGATCGAAAGCAGCGGTTATTACTGAATGTCCGGAAGGTCTGCAGAAGAGTTTCACCTCTTACCTTCTGAATAACACCTTTGCAGTCATGAGTCAACGCGAGGTTGGAAAGCAGGGTAAAAGCCAGCTGCTGAATGGTGGCACTGTCAGAAGGCACCTGGGATGCCAACTTGATGATACACAGCATCAGGGAGGTGCTGGGGGCTCCTCTGTATGCAGCTTGGGCAGGAAATTGTCCACCACTTGTCCAACAAACTGAAGCACAACCTTGAACCATGATATATTATTATTTACTTTCAGCTCTGAGTGAAGAGGTCCTGCCAGTCACAGGTAGGGCCACTGTAACCTCTGGGTAAAAAGGGCAGCTTCCCTCGGCCCTGGCTTTCCGGGTGACTCACTGCCATCATCTTTGACAGCAACTCTCTTTACCTTCGTCACACCCACTGGGAAATGAAAAATATCAAGGAGGAACTACAGACAGCATACCAAGGTGGGAACGACCACGCTCTCTGGGAAGAGTGGTGGCTTGGAGGAGGGCAATTTTAGGTCTGGAGGTCTGGGCTCGCCCTGTCCTGAGTCCACTGGAGCCTCAATCTGCAAACCCGCTATTATCATTATCACATTGAGTGGACATCGTCTAGCCTGGAACTAAAGACCACATGGTGTTTCACAGCCTCTGCCTTGGTGGACAAACAAAGCCCAGAGAGGGCATGCACATATGTACATCTGTGTGCATGCAGGTATGTTAACATTCTGGAGAGTGATCTCGAGAGCCACTTTGGAGGCAAGGTGAGATGAAACTGGACTCGAGGACTGTGGTGGGTATTTATTTCTGAGGGAAGCATTCTTGGAGGAGCTGAAAATGTACATTGCGAGTTCATCTAAAACCCTACTAGAAGATAATAATAATAATAATTATGGTATTTGTTAAGTGCTTATTGTGTGCCAAGCACTGTTCTAAGCACTGGGGTAGATAGAAGGTAATCAGCTTGTCCCACTTGGGGCTCACAGTCTTAATCCACATTTTACTGATGAGGCAACTGAGGCACATAGAAGTTAAGTGGCTTGCCTAAGGCCACACAGCAGACAAGTGGCGAAGGTGGGATTAGAACCAATGGTCCTCTGACTCCCAAAACCAGGTTCTTTCCGTTAAGCCACGCTGTCATTCTTTCTCATAATAATAATAATGTTGGTATTTGTTAAGCGCTTACTATGTGCAGAGCACTGTTCTAAGCGCTGGGGTAGACACAGGGGAATCAGGTTGTCCCACGTGGGGCTCACAGTCTTCATTCCCATTTTACAGATGACAGAACTGAGGCACAGCTAAGTGAAGTGACTTGCCCACAGTCACACAGCTGACAAGTGGCAGAGCTGGGATCAAGATTTAAGTATGCAAAAAACTACCCTAAAATGTGTGAAAAGACTGAAAGGAATGCAAACTAAAAACTTGAAACAGCATCCTCATGTTTATAAAAATGATATACACCCCCAATATGAATACACAGTTCATACTGCCGTCCTATTGACTTTAACAAAGGTTAAGCACCTCTTTGTCTTTAAAAGACTAAGGCAGCCATTTACCATACAATTCTTTAAATTGCTTTTGGCAACTAAGGTGGTCATGCAAATTAAGGGGTTTGACCTAAAAAAAGAAAAAAAAAAGAAAAAAGCAACTTGTCAACTCAAGGATCTGATTCAATTAAGAGGGGTGCATCACAGGATGAATACTGTCTTCAAAGTTGAAAAATGCGTTAATGGCTTGTGTTCTCAGCCTTCTGTGAAGTTTGTGCAAGGCCAATCAGCTAAGTTTCCTACCAAGCACATCTTCTGTGACTCTAGAGCACATTTTACATAACAACCTTTTCTACAAAATTAAGCTAACCACAAATGAAACAGGTGGTCCTGCTTGTGTGCAGTTTACTGCACCTCTTCACTAAATTATTTCCCCAGAAACTACGAGACTCACAAAATGTACGGGGGATGGATCCACCAGCTCACTGGAGATTTGCACATAAATAGCACTTTTTCAAAAATTCAATATATTACAACAATTTTCCTCATTACTTCCATCAAAGCCAAACAAAATTTATTTCAACAATTAAGTTCATAAATTGAGTCCCATGTGGAACAGAGCTAGGCCTAACCAGATTTTCTTGTACCTACCCCATTGCTTAATGCAGTGTTTGGCATATAGTAAGAGTGTAAGAAATAGCAATCGTTATTATTACTAGCACTGTTATTTTTAATAGGGTTTCAATGGACCAAAACATATATTTGCAGACATTCAACTTCATGGCACCAAAGGAACATGTGACTCAGTGAGTCTTCTGCTGCAGCAAACGGTGACATTTCCAACGGAAAATGAATATTCCAGAGTGGACAAGATCACTCCCAACAATTTCAGATTACACGATCTTTCCCTTTCTCCTTGGCACAGAAAAAGAGGGAGCAAAAAGACTGACTCATTCCTTTCCCTAAACTAACGGAGAGGTAAGATGTTTTTGAGGATGGTAGAAAGCATACTGCCAGGGTTTAGACACTAAGTAATCTTTAGGCAGAACCGCGTTGCACATCTGCCTCTAATGAAACAATTTTAATGAGTTCCTGCCAAGGTGAAAGACATTTTGTGTGATGCATAGATTATTTCTGGACCCGAAAGTGATGCTTTGTAAATTACACCTCCACTTCAGGAAATGTGCATGCAATAGTACATTCAACATACCAGGTGGGAAATGTGCCGTGTACACACAGAGCAGCTGCAAAACGATTTGCATCAACGAATTATCCATCAGAAACCAAGGCCACAGAGAGTGCAAGATGGGAACGAGATGAGCATCTAGCGCGGCTGCCTGGTGGGAAGAGAAAACAAGCTCAGGATTGCTCTAAACACCAGAAATCCACTGGGAAATAAATCAATATACCCTAGCTTAACCTATAATGCTACATATAGGGTAAAGCCACCGAGTAGAGACATTACAAGAGCAAATTCCCTTGCTCCACTGTCCCTCCGCCGATCTCGTACCAGGACTCGGCCCTGGATCACCTCCCCAGTATGCTTCCTCCTCTCGTGTACTCAAGCTATGGAGCGTTGCTGGTGGAAACCCAGATACCATGCTGGCTTTGTCCATCTCGACTTCACCCTCACCTGCTTTTTAACTATGCCCACACCTCCATTCGGCAACATTATTTCTCCATCTTCATAGCCCCCGATGCCCGTTGCCTGGGCCAGCTGTTTCAGACTATTAACTCCCTCCTCAGAGCCCCTGATCCTCCACACCCCCCTCATCTTTGCTCAAGTAAGACACATACTTTATTGATAAAAGTTGAAACCATCAGACATGATCTCCCTAAAATCTCCCCTGATCCTCTCCAGTCCCCTTCCTCTCTGAGCAATATTTCAAGAGATCTCCCTCCTCCTCTCAAAATCTACCTCTTCTATTTGCACCTCCCACCCCACCCCTTCGCACCTTAATATTTGCCCCTTCTTTCTCCCCTCCCTGACTGCCATCTTCAACCGTTCACTTGCCATTGGCTTCTTTCCACTGCTTTCGAACATGCTCACGTACCCTCTATCCTAAAAAATCCCTCCCTTGGCTCCACAGCTCCCACTAGTTAACGCCCCAATTCCCTTCTACCATTTCCCTCCAAACTACTTGAGCAAGTTGTCTACACTCACTGCCTCCACTGCCTCTACTTCTTGACCCTCCCCAATCTGGCTTTCACCACCTTCACTCCATGGAAACTGCCCTCTCTAAAGTCACCAATGACCACCTTCTTGCCAAATCCAACAGTCTTTACTCCAACCTAACCCTCCTTGATCACTCCAATGTCTTCTCCTGGAAACATCTAACTTTGTCTTCAGAGACAATGGTCTCTCCTTGTTCCCCTCCTATCTCTCTGGCGACTCATTCTCAGTCTTTTGGGCAAGCTCCTCCACTGCCTCCCATCCTCTAACTGCGGAAGTCCCTCAAGGCTCAGTTCTGGGCCTCCATCTATTCTCTATTTACACCCACTCTCTTGGAGAACTAATTTGCTATCAGGATCATTTTTCTTAAAAAAAAAAAAAACTGAATCTATGTCTACTCACTCAAGTACTTTCAGGAGATACCCATCCACTCTGCATTAAAAAAAAGCTCCTTACCATCAGCTTTATGGGTCTCGATCAGCTCTCCCCCTTTTCTTACCTTGCTGATTTCCTACTACAACCCAGCCTACTCACTCGGCTCCTCTAACACCAACCTACTCAGCATACCTCAGTCTCACCTGTCTTGCTGCCAGCCCCTTTGCCACATTCTTCCTCTGGCCTGGAACTCCCTCCTCCTTTATATGTAACAGACCAATTCTTCAAAGCCTTATTAAAATCACATCTCCTCCAAGAGGCCTTCCCCGGCTAAGCCCTCACTTCCCCTATTCCCTTTCCCTTCTGGGTCACCCTTGCCCCTGACTCTGTACCCTTTAAGTACATGATATTCACTCCACCTTCAGCACCTCAGAGTTTGTGTACATGTCCATAATTCATTTTAATTTCCACCTTCCCCTCTAAACTGTAAGATCCTCGTGGGCCGAGAACATGTCTACCAACAATATTGCATTATATTCTCCCAAGAGCTCGGTACAGTGCTTTGCACACAGTAAGTCCTTAATAAATATGATAGTTTGAAGGATTATCTTGCTTTCAAAACCCTATGATAGGTTCCAACCAAAAACACAATTTCTGAGACTGTTTTATTCTACTGTGAATTTCATATTTTCTCCACAGAATGTCCTGACACATTAAATGTTAATATACAAAACCGCTATAAACCAAAACCCATTTTGTTTTTATTAAATGTAACATATATATCTTGTTGAAACTGAAGCAGGAGCTCATTTCAATGACAGGAGAAAAGGGCAGTGGGCTTCTTACGATATGTTCCAAAATAAATACCTTCAAAAACAATTGATAAGCTCATGACTATAGAAGGGTTAAAGATCGCAGGTGGCAAGTAAACTTTGACTTTACTCCTGAGGCACTAGTGTTCATGTCATTTCAATTACCTGCCTGTTTCTTCTTCTATAACATGCACAGTCTAAGAGGTCAATCTGAGACCTAAGCAGCGTAAAGGAAGCTAACCACCTAAAGAATGGATAAAGCAGAGAGGAGGAGGAAAAGGACACGAACAGTGAAGACAAATGAAGAAAGAGCTGGGAATAGCCACGTATATTTATAATTTAAAGTCAAAAGCCTTAATGCAGATTACTGAAATGTAAAAATCATAAAATTTCATCCAAAAAAATCATGTTAAAAATCTGAGCCAGAAGCTTTTGTTTATAGGAGTCCAAATGTTCTGTTTTACTCAGTAAAGGCCCCCACTCGTCCAATCTCTTGTTTGGAGCATACCTTGGCATCCATAATAATAAGATTTTCTGTTGAATGTACCATTTGGAAAGTTGACCAGCTTCTCATTAATTCTTAAATTAAACAACTCAGAAAATCTGTTTCATTCAAATAGGAGAAGACTGCCAATTTCCTGCATACAGGTGGAGGCTCATCTAAGGGTGAGATGATACACAGACCCAAGCTTTCATCTGGCTCAAGGTGTGAACTGTAAAACGGGTCATTACAAGAGTCATGTCAAGCAAACAACTCATGCGAATCCCAGAGCCCTATATGGTAATAGACTGCTGAGTCTTCACACTATAAAGGCCTTCCTAACCCTAACCCTGTATTTATTAAGTGCTTTCTATGTGCCAGGCACTGCTCAAGTGCTGAGGTAGATGCAAGGTAATTAGGTTGCATACGGTCCATGTCTCACATGGGGCTCACCGTCTTAATCCCTATTTTACAGATGTGGTAACTGAGGCACTGAGAAGTTAAGCAACTTGCCCAAGGTCACACAGAAGATGGGGCACTCTCCCTACTTTTCCTCATCTCCCACTCCCTTCTGTGTCTTCCTGACTCGCTCTTTTGCTCTTTCCCCCATCCCAGCCCCACAGCACTTATTGCTTTACTGTACTTTCCCAAATGTTAAGTACAGTGCTCTGCACACAGTAAGCGCTTAATAAATACGATTGAATGAATGAATGAAGTGGCAGAGCAGAATTCGAATCCAGATCCTCTGACTTCCAGGCCCATGCTTTATCCACTAAGACACAGTGCTTCTTTCGCCCCAACCCCAGAGCACTTACGCACACAACCAGCTGAAATTACTTTTAACATCTGTCTCCGTTTCTAGGCTTGTATAAGCCTAGGCTTGTTGAGGGCTAGCATCAGGCCTACCTACTGTATTGCATTTCACTCTCCCAAGTGCTTTAGTGAAGTGCTCTGCACAAGGTAAGTGCTCAGTGAATACCTTTGATTGATTGGGAGAAAAGAACACTAGCAGAGATGCATTCATTCCTAAAGCCTAATTCAGCACAATACAGTTAACCAAGCCATTTCCCTTCTAAATCACTGGTAACAGAGCAATGGTCACTCTAATGGCAAGGAACCAGGAAATTTGCAATGCATTTTCAAGGACAAACTGTTCAAGCAAGGATTTTCAAAGACTAATGCAAATCCAACAGCCGCTATTAAAACAAAAACTCTTCGTTACTGCCTACAAAGCTCTCCATCACCTTGCCCCTTCTTACCTCACCTCCCTTCTCTCCTACATCCCAGCCCTCACTCACGCTCTGCTCCTCTGGTGCTAACCTTCTGACTGTGCCTCGATCCTGCCTGTCTCGCCGCCAACCCCTGGCCCAAGTCCTACCTCTGGCCTGGAATGCTCTCCCTCCTTAAATCCGCCAATAACTCTCCCCCCAGCTTCAAAGCCCTACTGAAGGCTCACCTCCTCCAAGAGGCTTTCCCAGACTAAGTCCCCTTTTCCTCAGCTCCCTTTCCCTTCTGGGTCACCTCAACTCACTCCCTTTGCTCTTTTCCCCTCCCCACAGCACTTATGTGTGTATCTATAATTCTATTCATTTTTATTGAGACCTGTTTACTTGTTTTGATGTCTGTCTCTACCTCTCTAGACTGTAAGCCCATTGTAAGCAGGGATGGTCTCTACTGCTGAATTGTACTTTCCAAGCACTTAGTACAATGGTCTGCACACAGTAAGCGTTCAATAAATACGATTGCATGCATGCATGAATGAATGAATCCTAATCCTCCTTGATCACTAATCTGCCTGCGATACTGTGGGCCACCCCTTCTCCTTTTCATTCAGTTGCATTTATTAAGTCCTTACCACTTGCAAAGCACTGTACTAAGGACTTGGGAGAGTACAGTTCAACAGCAGACACACTCCTGGCCCACAACGAGCTCACAGTCTAGAGATGTTTTTCTCCTGGAAACATTACCCAACCTTGGCTTCACTGACATTGTCCTCTTCTGTTTCTCCACCTTTTTTGTTTTTTTAAATGGAAACAGTTAAATAATTACTATGTGACAGGCTCTGTACTAAGCGCTGGAGTAGATACCAGCTAATCAGGTTAGACAGTCCATGTCCCACATGGGGCTCACAGTCTTAATCCACATTTTATTTATTCATTCATTCAATCGTATTTATTGAACGCTTACTGTGTGAAGACGACTGTATTAAGCGCTTGGAATGTAGAATTAAGCAGTAGGTAGAGACAATCCCTGCCCAACAATGGGCTCACAATCTAAAAGGGGGAGACAGACAGCAAAATGAAACAAGTAGTCAGACATCAGTATCATCAAAACAGATAAATAGAATCATAGATATTTACACATCATTTTACAGATGAGGTAACTAACTGAGGCAAAGAGAAGTGAATTGACTTACCCAAGGTCACACAGCAGACAAGTGGTGGGTCTGGGATTAGACTGAAGTTTTTCTGACTTTCAGGCCTATGCTCTATTCACTAGGTCATGCTCCTCCTTTCTCTTTGACCTTTCCTTCTCAGTCCCTTTAGGGAAGTACTCCTCTGCCTCCCCCACACTAACAAAAAGAGTCCCTCAAGGCTCAGTTCCATGTATCCTTCTATTCTCCATCTACACCTACTCAGTTGGAGAACTCACTTGTTCCCATGATTCAACTTCCAGGTTAGAAAATGATTCTCAAATCTACATATCCAGCCCCACCCTCTCTCCTTCTCTGCAGTCTCACATTTCCTCCTGCCTTCAGAACATTTCTACTTGGATGTCTCAGTGACACCTCAAACTTAACATGTCCGAAACAGAACTCATCTTCCCACCCAAATCCTGTTCTCCCTTTGACTCTTCCATTATTATCGACATCACCACCTGTATCACAAACCCATAACTTTGGCATTATCCTCAATTCATCCTCTCATTCAACCCACACAGTCTATCCGTTACTAAATTATGTTAGTTCTGTCTTCACAACATAGCTAAAATCTGCCCTGTCCTCTCCATCCAAAGTGCTACTACGCTGATCCAAGCACTTACCATAACCTATCTTGACTACTGCATCAGCCTCCTTGCTGTCCTCCCTGCCTCCTATCCCTCCCTATTCGAATCTTTACTTAACTCTGCTTCCTGGATTATTTTTCTTAATAAAAATAATAATAATAAATCCTCAGTCCACATTTTCCCACTCCTCAAGAACCACCACCACCACTCAAACAGAAAAACCTTATCATTTGCTTTAAAGCTCTCAATCACCTCACCTTCTTGTCTTACCTTGCTCTATTCCTAGTACATCACAGCCCACTCACTTTGCTCCACTAATGCCAACCTACTCACTGTACCTTGATCTCACCTATCTCACCATTCATTCATTCAATCGTATTTACTGAGCACTTACTGTGTGCAGAGCACTGTACTAAGCGGTTGGATAGTACTGACCCCTTGCCCACATGCAGCATGGTGTAGTGAACAGAGCCCAGTCCTGGGAGTCAGAAGGTCATGGGTTCTAATCCTGGCTCCACCCCTTGTCTGCTGTGTGACCTTGGTCAAGTCATTTCACTTCTCTGGGTCTCAGTTCCCTCATCTGGAAAATGGGGATTAAGACCGAGTGCCCCATGGGGGACAGGGACCGTGTCCAATCTGATCTGCTTGTATCCACCCCAGAGCTAGATACAGCGCCTGGCACATAGTTAAGCACTTAGCTAATATTAAGCACTTAGCTAATACCATAAGAATAATAATAATTATTATTATTATTATTGTTGTTACCATCATCATCCTTTCTCTGGCCTGGAACTCCTTCCCCCTTCAAATACAATAGACCACCTCTCTTCCCACCTTCAAAGACTTATTAAAATCACATCTCCTCCAAGAGGCCTTCCCTGACTAAGCTCTCATTTCCCCTACTCCCTCCCCCTTCTACATAGCTCTCGCTTGGACTTGTACCCTTTAAGAACTTGATATTCACCCCATCCTCAGCCCCACAGCACTTATGTACATGTCTATAATTTATTTTAGTGACTGCAGACTCTAAGCTCCTTGTGGGCAGGAAACTTGTCTACCAACTCTGTTTTACTGTACTCTCTGAAGGGCTTAGATCAGTGCAGTGAGCACAGTACATGCTCGAAAAATACCGTTGATTGATTGCCACTCATGCCCAGAGATGTGTGTCATTATCAAGAATCATTTTTCAGCTGAAGAATCAAGCCACAAGGCAAACGTCACTCAACCGTACACTAGTGGCCAGAAATAGATCCTGCATCACTGAAAGTGCTCAAAAGCGCTAGGACTATAGCCGGTATTCTCAATCAATGTTATTTGAATATTTACTGGGTGTAGAGCACTGTACCAAGCACTTGGGAGAGTACAAATAACGGAGTTGGTAGACACATCCTCTGCTCACCAGGAGATTACAGACTAGAGGGAGAGACAGACATTAAGATAAACAATGGCTACGTACATAAGTGCTGTGGGGATGAGGGTGGGATGATGGATATCAAGTGCTTAAAGGGTACAGACCAAAGGTCATAGGTGACACAGATAGGAGAAGGTGTAAGGAGTAAGAGTTTGCTTAAATCCCAAACCGGCCTTGTAGGATCCCAGTGGCTTTCCAGGGAGCACAACAACTATCTGAGTTACTGAGTGTTTTAACCAAGGCCCCAGAGTCAGTCACAGAGTCAAGTCTAGAACAAGAATCACTCCAGGCTGGATTTTGTTCCCAAAGACTAAGCTGGCTTTCACTGCTCTTTTAAACATTCCACTATGGTACATACAATACCAAGTTGTATAAAACCTCCCCTCTAGGGCAGAGGTGGGTCGAGTACATCCACGTATACTTTTCCTTCGAATTTGGAGAAGACATCGCTGACAGTGAAGTTCACCTCTAAGTGCACCTGTGGCCAAAAAGACCAGTGCAGGACCACAGTCCCAGCCACAGTGTGCACACACAAAGATTGTAAACTCACTGTGAGGAGGGGATGCATGCTTATTGTTACACTGTACTCTCCCAAGTGCTTAGTACAGTGCTCTGCATATAGTAAGCACTCAATAAATACGATGGAATGAATGAAAGACCATTCCTACTTGCTTTGCCATGTCAAATACGTGCAGTGCCTGGCACTGTTTTCTCTGTTGCCTCTCTGGATCTTGTTTTGTAATGAGCTCTTGCTCGGAGAGAGCCGCTCTCTTCTTGATCACAGTGCATGCGCGCTAGACCTGGCCCACCAACTGATTCGCTCCAACCTACAGGCTCCCTTCACGGCCCCGAGCCCGCCCACAGAAATAGGTCCGGCAATCTCCCCTCCCCACGCTGTTCCGGCCCCCACGGTGGTCAGCGGTTCTGGGATCGGCTCCCATATGCATCAGGCTCAGAACTAGTTAGGAGCCAGTGTGGGTGGAAGTTCAAGCTATTTCCCCCTCTAAACCACAAAATCCCTTAAACCCCCTGCCCTGGTCTTGAGTGTGAAAGCCGGGACCGTTTCCTAAACGGAAGAATCCTTTGACTGGACGAGGCACAACCATTTCTCGACCAATGGTAGGATGGTCACTGGAAAGCCCTAGGAGCTGTCATTTGAGAAGTTGTCCATTTTCACCCTCAAACTCCCCCTCTTATCAATTGAAGTGTGTGGAAGCGGCCTGGCCTCCAGAACCCCTCCACACTCCAGACCCCGGACCAACCCCTGCGAGGTCTGGCAGTGGCACTCACTTTGGACGCTTCATTCTTATACAGGCAGTTTCTTAGAAGATGCATGGCTGTCTTCAGTTCTTTGAAGAAGCCCTCATCCTGTTGGGAGTAGGAAGAGGTTTCAGATTGTGCCTCAGAAGGGAGAACTCCCCTTTTCCCAGCAGCATGCTCCTTTCTCCTTCTGATGCTACCCTAATGGGCGTCCCTGCCACCAGCCTGCCCACCATCACTCCCCGGTGCTGACAAGCTAACGATCTCTGAAAGATGACCATGTCTCCGCCAGCTCGTCCGCCACCAAAAACCCTATTTCTGTTCTACGAAGCGGAGAGGAATTGAGACGTTTAATAGGAGCCATGTTTCATCTCAATAAAGTGCTGCGAGGACTGTCTGGCTTTCAATCACATCAGGTCCTGGCTGACATTCTCAATGATGAAGCGGAGGTTCACTCCCAAAGAGGCAGACGAAAAAGTAAGGGTAAAGAAGAGAACGGCAAACATATACTTTTCTCTCTGACAAGCTCCTGATTTCATTTCCAACTACATAAAATGGTCTACCTTGAGATAAATATACTGCACCCCGAAAATGTTAAGTGAAAGTGAACCAAACAAGTTCATCGCATAAGCGGTTTCAGTACTGTGACATGAATTTCCCTTTCCTCCCCTCTATGTGCAGTTATCTACTTTCTAATACATTCTCTGAGAAAAGGACTTCAGTCTGCTCTACATCAGATGTTCTGTACATCCCCACCCCATTCTCCCTCCCTTCTGCATCACCTCTGCATTATTTTGTGATATTTGTTAAGAGCTTACTTTGTGCCAAGCACTGTTCTAAGTGCTGGGGTAGATACAAGCTAATCAGACTAGATACAATCCAAATTCCACATTTGGCTCACAGTCCAGTAGGAAGGAGAACAGGTATTGAATCCCCATTTTTTGCAGCTGATGAGACTGAGGTACAGAGAAGTGAAGTGACTTGCCCGAGGCAAGTGGCGGAGCTGGGATTCGAACCCAGGTCCTCCAGCTCTCAGGCCTGTGCTTTTTGCACTAGGCCATCCTGCTTCCTTAAAGCACTCGGATATCCCACCCCAATCCCACCGCTTCCTCGACCTGCCATTTTAATACCTGCCAAACCTGCTAAACTGAAAGCTCCTCGAGAGCAGATGTCACATCTGTCTACTTTATTGAGCCCTTCCAAACAATTAGTACAGTGCTCTGTACATAGTAAGTGTTCAATAAACACCATTGATTGATCGACTGATGTGCAATCTGGCACATGGGTGTCAACTGAAAAATGTTTACCAACCCATTTCCTGTTGTTGGGCAAGGATTGTCTCTGTTGCCAAAAAGTGAACATTCCAAGCACTTAGTACAGTGCTCTGCATACAGTAAGCGCTCAATAAATATGATTGAATGAATGAATTTGAAACCTAAAGAATATACCTGCCTACATGCAGAAAATTAAGGTAAAGGTTCTCTTAACTCTTGGGTTTTCAGTTATCCTATGATGTGGGGATTGTGTTCTTGAAAATCCCTAAAGAAAACTTCACATTTTAGCACTCAGGTGCATTCTATCCAAACCTAACTTGCATTGTTGGAAGAATGCTCCCTAAATAGAGCACAGCCCTGGGAGTCAAAAGGAACTGTGTTCTTATCCTTGCTCTGCCAGTTTTCTGCTATGTGACCTTGGCCAAGTCACTTCACTTCTCTGGGCCTCAGTTACCTCATCTGTAAAATGAGGATTAAGACCGACAGCCCTATGTGGGATAAGGACTGAACCCAACCCAACTTGCTTGCCTCCATCCCAGTGCTTAGTACTGAGCCTGGCATGTAATAAGTGCTTAACAAATGTCATTATTATTATCATTATTAATAATAACAATAAAACCACACTTTCAATCCAAAACATGCTGTAAAAAACACAAGCTGTAGGAGAACGGACCATACTGTGAATTCATGACCATTTTGAAAATCAATTCAGAGACAGTTCAAATGAGATCTAATATGTTTCTACATAATGTGTTGTTAACCATATAACTGCATCCTTTATTGACAGTTGAACAGGAATCTGTTTGACTTTTGATTTTTGTCTAGCTCATTTAAGATAATAGGTTTCAAATTTTTGAAAAGCTATTCCCTATGAGGCAGTTTGTTAAAACTTTCATTTTAATTCGAAGCTCCTCAGGATCAGGAATCATGACTGTTTCTCTAATTCTGTTCGGTGCCTAGGAGAGCAGTCTGCACAAATATATCATACAGGCAACATATGACATACGTATTATGTTGTACAGGCTTCTTGAGGGCAGGGATCATGTGTTTTAATACTATTATTTTACTCTCCCAAACGATCATTACAGTGCACGGCACAGATTAGGCATTCAATAAATTCTATTGATTGATCGAGCTGTTCAAGTGACCTTTGACTAGATAAGCAAAGCCTAACGTCTAACTAGACCATTTATATAAAAGAAAATTGAAGAGTTAATGGAACGTGCTCAGTAAACTCATTTCTTTTATGCCAATCTTGTAGACTGTGGAGTTACCTTTTTTTTCTGTGCTGTTTTCATAGGCCTCAGGGAATCTAAGTTCAGTTGTGCGTGAACCCGCTTCATCTGCTCTATGCAGCTGTCTATGAGGTCGGCTGAAAGACAAAACCCTTACGATTTCAAGTCACAATTCATACAGACACATGTAAAAATGACAAATTAAAAAAAGGTAAGATGACACTTTAAATTTCTGGGAAGCTCTTCTTTTTCAGATATTCCTAAGTAACCTCCCGTTAAGAGCCCTTTTAGACGTTTAACTGCTCAACTGTCAACTAAAAATTATACTCTCAATACAAATGAATGCAACTCACAAGATAAGCAGACTATTTTAGACTTGTTCATGAGATACGTTTTGGAACTGAATTTCTAAAAAAACCCAAAAAATCAAACCTCATAAATGGAGTCTCTTTGTCTATTCTGTTTATGATACAGAGAGAAATAGGGCTGAGATATTTTAAGAAATCTTCTCAAAACTGAAGCCTGACATCTGGTAGTTCAAGGAAGGAACTTTATAAAACTTGATTTGGATGCTCAATTTTCTCTGAAAGAAATCCAAAGGGAAGGAACAGAATTTGTAATTAGGTCTTTCGGTTAATCAATCAATAATATTTATTGAGTGCTCACACTATACAGAGAAATGCATTGAGCACTTGAGAAAGTACGATAGAGTTAGTAGACATGGTCCCTGCCCTCAAGGAGCTTAAAATTGATCAATTCTAGAAAAGTGAGCAAGTAAATTGATTTGAGGAAACAGACAGCTTTAGAAGGAAAGTTGTAATAGCAAAACAAGATGCAGATTCATTTGATCCTGCAAGGGAACCTAAGTATATTTAAAAATTTTAAACATTCCCTCTACACTGTAAGCTCCTTCTGGACTGTAAGCTCCTTAGTGGCAGGAAACATGTCTACCAACTTTCCCAAGACCTTAAAACAGTGTTCTGCAACACACAGTAAGCACTCAATAAGTACCAATGATTGATAGATTATTAAAAAATACAAATCATAATGAAGCTTGCTCAGAAACAGGTAAATGCTAAATTGGAGGGGAATATCAGGGAACGGTTTGTCAGAAAAGTAACCGGTCAGTGACACTGTCTCAGAAAGTAAAGGAAGGTGGGATTTTCCACTGGGATATTTGAAATGCACCCATATGGCATACTGCTGGACGAATTCTGTTCTGCCATATCTTGTCCCTCTAAATCTGTAAGCATGCTGTGGGCAGGGAACATGGCTATCAAGTCTGTTGTATTATACTCACCCAAGAGCAGTACAGTACTCTGTATATAGAAGAAGTGTGGTCTAGTGGAGAGAGCATGGGCCTGGAAGTCAGAAGGACCTGGGTTCTAATCCAGTCCCTGCCACTTGTCTGTTGTGTAACCTTGCGTCGTCACTTAATTTCTCTATGCCTCAGTTTCCTCATCTCTAAAATGGGGATTAAGACAGAGCCCCATTTGAGACTTGGATTGTGTACAACCTGATTAGCACTTAGTACAGTGCCTGGCACATAATAGGTGCTTAATGAGCAACGTAAAAATAAATAAAAAAGGTTATGTCCCGCAGTGAAGGAAAAGCTGGGAAGGGAATCAACTGTCTTAAAGTACAGTTATTCCTGTCAAAGGGGGGCTGCTTAGGGCACAGTCTGAATAGACCCAGTGAAAGAACAGGTGAACATAGGGAAATATCATGGATAGGAATTGGCCAGAACACAATGTGACTGGGAAGGAAGGCTTGCAAGCGGAAATGCATTGCATTTTGTTCAGGTACTCTGTATTCCATCATTTGCACTGAGGAAGGCAACTACTGGTAAGTGATTTAAAAAATTTCACTATTATCTTACATTGGCTATAAATGTTGAACTTCAAGCATTTACAAATTACTTGCAGTTCCCTGCAAAATGCCACTGAACAAAAGAAATGCCTTTGATACAGAAACACAAAAAAAACTCCTTCAATTAGTTTTACAGGCAGAAGTCAGGCAGCTACTAACCCCTCTCCGGTACTATTTCGTTTGGTTTCGAATCAACTCCTCCCTACCCGATTGGATTATTTTTGAACCACCTTCTTTCTACCACCTTGTTTTTGTAGGAGCAGTGATTGACATTCCATTTCTTTGCAAAGTGGGCCTTTTCGAGAACCAGCCTATTGCGTTTTGCAATAATAGCTGAACTTGAAGGGTCACGATGAAGAAATAATGGCCTGTTGTTCTCCATCTCTGATGAGATAATAATAATAACTGTGGTATTTGTTAAGCGCTTACTGTGTGCCAGGCACTGTGCTAAGTGCTGGGGTGGATGAAACGGGAAGAAAGGGTCTTTATACTTCCACAGAAGAGAAAGAGGAAAAGTATTATCTGAAAACTACCAAATATACAAGGAAAACCACTGGACAATGAGAATTGTTAGACAAAAAGAGGAACTGAGAGTATCGCTCTTGATCGTGATCCCTGGTGATCTTCAAGAGAAAGGCAGGCGGCTTTCATCTCAGACAGGTTAGGGAAACTGCTTGAAGGAAGGATTTATTTTCCTTTCAGCTCTAAGATTCTATCATTCATTTGGTCCTAGTGGAACACCATTTTTAAACCCTGAGCTAGGCACCAACTCACAATTCACAGCTCTGATCTTTGATTTTTTGCTGTTTTTCAATGTGAAACACTACTTCTCCAGATTTCTGCGATAACCTTCCTATCAAATCATTAGTATATTTATTCAGGAGCTACTCTGTGCGGAGCTACTCTGGACCTACTCTATCAGGAGAGGAGCTTCATTTGAGTTAGAAGACACTATCCCTACCCCCAAGAAGCTTACAATATATTCATTTATTCATCCAATCATATTTACTGAGTGCTCATTGTGTGCAGATCACTGTACTAAGCACTTGGAAAGTACAATTCGGCAACAAATAGAGACAATCCCTACCCAACAACGGGCTCAATGGCCTTAGGTCTGTGACAATACTATTTCCACCCACAAAGCTTTGCTCAAAACCCCACGAGTTCCCCGCAAAAACCCATTCTCACAACTAGTTCTCTCCCACTCGGTCGAAATTACATTAGTTCGGTCAGAAATGCATTCTTCACTCCAAGCTATTGGATGGTCTCCTAAAATTGTAGGATCATAGCCTCTTACTCCAACTTCACTGATTCACTATTTGTAAATTCACTATTTGCCCACTCACACCATTATGGCAGAATGTAACCCTAACAAAGCTCAAAAGGGAAACTAGAACATCATAGAGGACTAGTGCTATTTGATACTTTCATGCACCATTAAAATGGTGTTTGTTCCAAATAGTAACTGTGTTCTGCAATATAGTAGGGTTCAGTCGCAAAATGCAGTCAGTCAATCATATTTATTGAGCACTTACTGTGTGCAGAGCACTGTACTAAGCATTTGGGAGAGTTCAATATAACAATATAACAGACACATTCCTTGCCCACAGTGAGCTTATAGTCTAGAGGGGGAGAGAGACATGAATATAAAGAAATAAAATCACAGATATGTACATAAGTCCTGTGGGCCTGGGAAGGGGTGATGAATAAAGGGAGCAAGTCAGGGTGATGCAAAAGGGAGGGCTTAGTCAGGGAAGGCCTCTTGAAGGAGATGTGCCTTCAATAAGGCTTTGAAGTGGTACAGAGTAATTGTCTACTGGACATTCATTCATTCAATAGCATTTATTGAGCGCTTACTATGCGCAGAGCACTCTACTAAGCGCTTGGAAAGTACATTTCAGCAACAGATAGAGACAATCCCTGCCCAATGAGGGGTTTACAGTCTAATCAGGGGAGACAGACGGACAAAAAAAAGACAACATAATCACGATAAATAGAATCAAGGGGATGTACACCTCATTAACAAAATAAATAGGGTAATAAAAATACATACAAATGAGCACAGTGCTGAGGGGAGGGGAAGGGAGGGGGAGGAGCAGAGGGAAAGGGGGCTTAGCTGAGGGGAGGTGAAGGGGGAAGGGGGAGGGAGCAGAGGGCGGAGGGGGAGCAGAGAGGGAGCAGAGGGAGCAGAGGGAGAAGGGGAAGCTCTGTCTGGGAAGGCCTCTTGGAGGAGGTGAGCTCTCAATAGGGCTTTGAAGAGGGGAAGAGAGTTAGTTTGGTGGAGAGGAGGAGGGAGGGCATTCTTCCAGGACAGCGGTAGGACGTGGGCCAGAGGTCGAATGGGGGAAGGTGAGGAGGTGAGCGGCAGAGGAGTGGAGCATGCGGGGTAGGCAGTAGAAAGAGAGAAGGGAGGTGAGGTAGGAGGGGATGAGGAGATGGAGAGCCTTGAAGCCCACATGAAGACAGAGGGCGTTTCCAGGCGAGAAGTCAGCTGTGAGATAGACGAGATTGAAGTACAGTGAGAATGTTGGCATTAGAGGATTAAAGTGCTCAGGCTGGGTTGTAGTAGGAAGTAGCAAGGAGAGGTAGGAGGGGTCCAGATGAATGAGTGCTTTAAAGCTGATGGTAAGGAGTTTCTGTTTGATATGGAGGTGGATAGGCAACCACTGGAGGTTCATGAGGACGGGGAAACATGTCCTGAACGTTTTGTAGAAAAATGATCTGGGAGGGAGAGTGAAGTAAGAACAGGAGTGGAGAGAAACAGGAGGAAGGATATCAGTAAGGAGGCTGATACAGTAATCTAGGTGAAATGCTACTCTGGGGCTTAATCAGGAAGCTGATTAAACTTAGATACAGATATCAGTGCTATAGGTGGAACCTGGAATCCCTTTAGTGGTAACCAACCAGCTGATTTTCAGTTCAGTTGGCATAGCTGGAAACTCACTCACCTTTCACAGCGTAGTTCTGGGCTCGTTTACTGACAGCCAGCAGAGAGAGCAGAGCACTTGCAGACACTCTTTTCAGTGCATCCTTGGAGGATTTGCCTCCATAGTTCTGTGAAAAATATAGCATTCCCCGGATTATACAAAAATTATGTACCCAGTAGAGACAGTCATGTTAGAGGTAGTCCTGTTGAAAGACTTATGGGAACTTCAACTCTCAGCTCTTCTCATTAACGGGGGCTCTGTAGACTTAGGTACAGATCGATAATCGATTTTAATGTCTGTCTCCCCTCTAGATTGTAAGCTACCGGTGGACAGGAGCGCAACTATTAACTCTGCTGTATTGTGTTTTGTCGAGCATTTAGTCTGATGCTCTGCATCCGGGAGGCGTTCTATAATCCATTAATCAAAGATTGATTGATTGAGCAACAGAGTCCCCAGTGGGATGCTGAGTCCTGGGAGTTGCACTGCCTGTTTGGGACCCAAACCTATCATGCTACAGGGAGATTGGACAGATTCATCCAATTGATCAATCAATCAGTGATATTTATTGAGCACTTACTGTGGGCAGAGCATTGTACTAAGCACCTGGGACAGTACTGACATTAAATTAAATGACTGGTATTATTATTATTGTGATGTTTGTTAAGCACTCAATATGCTGCATCAAGCACTGGTCTAAGTGTTGGAGTAGACAGATGCGAGTTAATCAGGTTGGACATAGTCCCTGTACATATGGGACTCACAGTCTAAGTAGGATAATAACAATAATAATAATAATGTTGGTATTTGTTAAGCGCTTACTATGTGCAGAGCACTGTTCTAAGCGCTGGGGTAAACACAGGGGAATCAGGTTGTCCCACGTGGGGCTCACAGTCTTAATCCCCATTTTACAGATGAGGGAACTGAGGCACAGAAAAGTTAAGTGACTTGCCCACAGTCACACAGCTGACAAGTGGCAGAGCTAGGATTCGAACTCATGAGCCCTGACTCCAAAGCCCGTGCTCTTTCCACTGCGCCACGCTGCTCCAGGAGCATAGGAGACAGGACAGGTATCAAATCCCCATTTTGCAGCTGGGGAAACTGAGGTATAGAAGTTAAATGACTTGTTTAAGTTCACTAGGCAGGCAATTGGCAGAGCCGGGATTAGAAATCAGGTCATCTGACTACTAGGCCCAGGTTGTGGGCCTGAGGGTAGGGTGAATATCAAGTCTTTAATGGATATATATCCTTTTGCAAGGGTAACACAGAAAAGAATGGAAGTAGATCCTCCAGTCCTCTGCACCCCTTGCCATGATGCCTTATTGAATCTTTATGTTTATTGCCATCATTCTATTATTCTTGTCCCTCTACGTTTCCTAATGTGTCTGTCACCAACCTTCTCTCCCAATCATTATCCTTAGATTGGTTGTGGGCATGGGATGTGTCTGTTTATTGTTGTATTGTACTCTCCCCAGCACTTAGTACAGTGCTCTGTACACAGTAAGCACTTAAGAAATATGACTGACTGAATCCCTTACAGGCCAGTGACAATGTCTAATTCTCTCGTGCATTTTTTCCCAGTGTTTACTACAGTTCTTTGCACAGTAGACACTTAATAAATATTACTACTTCTACGATCACCAAGTCAACATACTTATTAGAGTAGGTAGGAATTAATGCTATTTAATGACCTCACCTGGAGAGAGTTGGGAATGACAAAGCTCTAGGATCAAGAGAAGGAGGAGCAGAGATCTCCCAGAGCCCAGCCAAGGGAAAGGCTCCAGCAGGGACAGATGCACCTTAGAGACAAAGGTTTGGCTGAACAGCTGGAGGCTAACAGAGTGCTGCCGATTCCTCGATAACAGTGTGTCCATTTGGAAGAGGGTTAATAATAATAATAATAATAATGTTGGTATTTGTTAGGCGCTTACTATGTGCAGAGCACTGTTCTAAGCGCTGGGGTAGACACAGGGGAATCAGGTTGTCCCACGTGGGGCTCACAGTCTTAATCCCCATTTTGCAGATTAGGTAACTGAGGCACAGAGAAGTTAAGTGACTCGCCCACAGTCACACAGCTGACAAGTGGCAGAGCCGGGATTCGAACCCATGACCTCTGACTCCAAAGCCCGTGCTCTTTCCACTGAGCCACGCTGCTTCTGTTCACCTGAGCTCAGACAGGATCCACCCAAGGAGAAAGGGAGAGTCTTCAGAAGTAGACTGGCTAACTCAATGAGGAAGCATTAAACCGGATTTGATGAGGATGGATCTCCTAAGTCTATGGGGAAGGACATTTTCCATCCATATGGGAGGACGCCTGAATTCTAAAATGGGCTTGGTGGTCCTGTTGACAAGGCACAAGGGAAAAAGCAGAAACGACAAACCGGTTACGGAACATATATAATCTGGCATGAGTAAAATAGAACTGGAGACCACAGTTTCAAAGGAATTGGACTTACAGAGTGAAAGTGGGAAGGAAAATGATCTAACGATCATCCTAAACTCCCTGGATACAGTGACTCTTTCAGGGCTGCAAACACTGTTCTATTACAACCCAGCTAGCACGCTTTGCTACTCTAATGCCAACATTCTCAGAGTACCTTGATCTCGTCTATCTCACTGCCATCATCTCACCCACATCCTGCCTCTGGCTAGGAAGGCCCTCCCACTTCATATCTAACAGATAACTACTCTCCCCACCTTCAAAGGCTATTGAAGACACAGCTCCTCCAAGAAGCCTTCCCCAACTAAGCCCTAATTACCTCTTCTGCCAATCCCTTCTGAGGCACCCTTGCACTTGAATTTGCACCCTTTATTCACCCCTCCCTCAGCCTCTCATCACTTATGTATATATCCCTAATGTACTGGTTTATATTAATGTTTTTCTCCCATCTAGAATATGACCTGTTTGAGGGCAGGGAATGTGTCTACCAACTCCTTATTATTGTACTCTCTAATGCTCCGTACACAGTAACCTCTTAATAAATACGATTGATTGATTGAAATCCCAGCCACCTGTCAAAGGGAGGCTCTGTCCGCCTGAGCCCCCATTGGCCCTCAGGTCCCATCCCACACGGCGGCACGACAACCCCCACAATGCATCGGATAAGTTTTGGCTCAGGATCTAGTGGTGCTGGGCGACTGGGTCGACATCAACCTCACCTTCGACATCATCGACGTGTTATTTGAGAGGCTAATGCATTTAGGACACGGTGTTAAGCTCTTAGCAATATCTGACAGAAGTAGAAGAGAAATGCAGAACACCTCTCAGCATTTTGAGCACGGGGTGCAGTGAAGGTGAAGGGAATGTCCTACAGCTCAGCAAACCCATTCACTCACTCTGGGCCGGTCCTGTAGAGGCTGCTGCTTGGCTGGTCTCGACCGCAGCGACTCAGGAGGAGACGGCGCAGCGGTGGAGGGTGAATGCCTCTTACCTTTCCAATCAATCAATCAATCAATCAATCAATCGTATTTACTGAGTGCTTAGTGTGTGCAGGGCATTGTACTAGGCATAATACATAATGAAGAGTTCAGCATAATAATATAACAGACATATTCCCTGCCCACAATGAGTTTACAGTCTGTGCTGTGGGGCTGGGGGTGGTGGTGGTGATGAATAAAGGGAACAAGTCAAGGTGACGCAGAAGGGAGTGGGAAAAGAGGAATGAGCGCTCGATCAGCTTGTTCCCTCAGATGTCACCTTGCTGATCTCCTACTATAACCCAGCCTGCACACTTGGCTCCTCTAATGCCAACCTACTCAATGTACCTCGATCTCATCTATTGCACCGCTGGCCTCTCACCCACGTATTGCCTCTAGCCTGCAACGCCCTCCCTTTTCATATCTGACCCCACCTTCAAAGCCTTATTGAAGGCACATCTCCTCCAAGAGGCCTTCCCTGATTAAACCCTCATTTCCTCTTTTCTACTCCTTTCGTGTTGCCTGACTTGCTCCCTTTATTCACCAACCCCTCTCTCCAAGGGTCTCTCACTAGCCCTTTCCTTCTCTGCCTCCTCCTATTTTTCTTCCTCTCTGTATCCTTCTCTCCCTTTCCCCTCTTTTTTCCCACCCCATCAAAGCCCTGGCACCCTGCTTGCTCAACCTCCCACCCTTAGTTCATCCCATGTTCAATAAAAGGATGGCATTCTTGATGGGGGTGATAAACCCACTCACTGCCATGGAGCTGGGCCTTGGAAAGAATACACAGGTCACATTTTTGAAAAGCTTACAATCAAACCAAAGAGAGGGACAATAAATTGTAAAGGTATAGATGGGCCTAATAAAATAAAAATAAGCAAAAACAAATCAACAGCTATACTCTGGTGCAGAGAATGGCTGATGGCATGCCCATGGAGATGAAAATTAGTCAGGGATTATCTCTGGGGAAAGGAATTGTACAAGTTTTGTCACATGGAGGCAAATTCCTATTACAGAAAGCAAAGACCTAAACTAAGGCAGATGTCCTAGCGTTAGTTGTGGATCCAAAGGTGAATGGATTCTTTGGTGGGAGCGATCAGAAGAAAACACTTAGAGACAAAGAAAATGGAGAAAAGGAATCAGCAATATAAAGAAAATTAATTTTAGGGAGTCCCATTTTAACAGAACTGGAGCACATTCAGAAAGGATCTGAAGGATGGAAAGCTGGAAAGGGAAAGAGGTACAAGAAGCTGGCGGTTCTTCAAAGAGCCAGCTCTGCGGTCCGGAAAACAAACCCCGCCAGTTCACGACAAGGTAAAAGACACCAACTTGGCCAACCTGACAACTCTGGAGGGCCTGAAGGATCAATGGGAAAGCCACAAAAGGGGAAATTAGACTAGGTTAGCAAGGAAGGTAGGAAGAAAGAGCATGATTATGTAGAGACAAGATTTGAAAAGCCAACACTGGAAAGGAAAGGTAATTAGCATAAGACATAAAAGGTAATTAAAAAGCGAAGCCTGGAAAGGAAATGTAATTAGCATAATGCATAAAAGGTAATTTGAAAATCTTCAATTATATTGGGTAAAAGAGGAAGATGGGGAAGAATGTCCCACTGAGTGTGGGTGGGAAGGAAAAACTGATAAGAGATGACTAAAAAATAGAGCTGCTTTTAAATGTTCCTAAGGCTTTTTCACTTTCAAATTTTTTTAAAATCAATAATGAACAACTGACCAGTGGATGAAAAGTTAAAAATTCACACTGTAATAAATAATTAAATAGTTAAAGGCTATAAAAAAATTGGATTGATTTAAATCAGCATGTGTGGAACACACAGGATATTCAATAATAATAATAACGATGGTATTTGTTAAGCGCTATGTGCCAAGCACTGTTTTAAGCGCTGGGCTAGATATAAGGTAATTAGGTTGTCTCACATGGGGCTCACAGTCTTCATCCCCACTGACAGGTGAGGTAACTGAGGCACAGAGAAGTTAAGTGATGTGCCCAAAATCACACAGCCGACGAGTGGCGGAGACGGCACTGGTACCCACTGTTGCGGATCGCCTCAAGATGGCGAAGGTGAGGCCAGCCTCAACCCCAAGTCAAGGGACCTGTGCCATGTGACCTGTAAAATGCCTGCGCCATTGCCTGTGCCATGTGGACTGTAAAATGGCCACGCCACGTGAAACTCCTCCACCATGTGCCACTTCAAACTTCGCGCGCCACTCTCGCGTGGACCGGTCGGGTGTCACGGGATCATGAAAGCGCTTACTGATTGGTTACTGTTACTATGTGTGCCTAGCCCCGATTGGGTGCCCCGTGCCAGCTGGGGGTTTCGCCGTACCAATAAAGCTGGCAGGGCGGCCCGGGATCCGGGCGCTGCGGTCACTCGTACCCCACCGGGGTGAACGGGCCGCTCGCCACTTTCCTACTGTCCTGTTCTTTGACCCGTTCTCTCGGAGTCTTTCGTCTCTTCATCGACTAAACGAACCCTTTCTAATTTATCTAATTTTTGTCGATAACACCACGACCTCTGACTCCCAAGCACAGGCTCTTTCCACTAAGGCACGCTGCCTCTCAAGTGCTCAGTGCAGTGCTCAATCACTTAGAGCAGTACTCAAGCGTTTAGTACAATGCTCCGTCCAAAGTAGGCTCTCAATAAATACCATTAATCGACTGATCAAGTAAATCTACCGCTCCAGCCCTGACCTCTCTCCTTTTCTGCAGGCCCACGTTTCCTCTTGCCTTCAGGATATCTCTACTTGGATGAGCCGCTCACACCTCGAGCTCAACATGCCCAAAACAGAACCCCTAGGCTTCCCACCCAAATCGTCTCCCCACTTCTGACTTTCCTATCAAGGTAGACAGCACCACCATCCTCCCTGTCCCCCAAGCCGGCACCTAAGGCATCATCCTTAACTCATCTCTCTCATTCAACCCACGCACTCAGTCAGTCACGAAACCCTGCCTCTGCTATCATCGCATCTCTAGAGTCTGCCCTTTCCTCTCCACCCAGACTGCTAACACCCTGGTCCAAGCACTTGCATTATCCTGCCTCGACTACCGCCTCAGCCACCTCATTAACCTCCCTACCTCCACCGTCTCCAGACCATACTTTACTTTGCTGCGTGCATCGATTAAGCCATTTAAGGCTCCATACCGGTGGCTTTAAAACATTTAATCAGTTCCCCCTCTTCCTCTTTACCTGACTAATCTACTACAGGGAAGTCACTTCACTTCTCTGTGCCTCAGTTATCTCTCAGGGCTCTTTCCACTAGACCATCTTCAAAGCCCTACTAAAATCACACCTTCTTCTGGAAGCTTTCCTTGACTAGCCTTTCACCTTCCCTTCCTATCTCCCCTCCTCTCTGTGTTGCTTATGCACTTGTATCTGAACCCCCAACTCTTTGATACTCACCCCCAGCCCCACAGGAATTAAATACATATACTAACACTCTGCCGCATCCTCTAACTGTAATTAATTTCTTCAGAATGAAATTAATTGAAATAAATTGAGATACAAGCTTTTTCCATGTTCTCACTGGATGGCCCTGAAAAAAATTAGGATTTGGAGAAATTCGGCCCACTTTGTTTCTGCAGCTGTTATTACATTATGATATACCCTCTTGCAAGCAGCTTTCTGAATAAGAATATGTCATTACGCTTCCTTCCTCTCGGCTAGCCACAGAGGAGGGGAGTGGATTTCCTGAATGGCTAGATAACAGCTTATTGTGCAAATTGCTACATTATCGCTCCAAGGTATTGCTCAAATTTGTTGACATAAAGATAAGAGTGCCTTCACCCTGCATATAATTTTGGGGCCTTGTGATCGAAGGGTTAGCTATCCACATTAGTATATTCTTCTTTATCCTTGTTACAAACAGGTGTACCTCCAGGCCTTGTGAATTGAAGGGTTAGATGGCTACATTGTTATATTCTTCTTAACCCTGTTACCAAGCAAGTGTACCTGCAACTTAAGCAGGCTCAGATTTTTCAGTTACTCCATGATGGAAATTCTCATCTACTAAAATATTTTTAAAAACTCTGTTGAAGTTAATAAGAGAAAATCAACAATCATTTAGTTGGGAAGCAGTGTAGCCTAGTGAAAGAGCCCAGGCCTGGGAGTCAGGGGACCTGGGTTCTAATCCTGGCTCTGCCACTTGTCTGCTGTATGACCTTAAGCAAGTCACTTCAATTCTCTGGGTCTTCACATGTAAAATGGGGATTGAGACTGTGAGCCCCATATGGGAAAGAACTGCATCCAACCTGATTACCTTGTATCTACGTCAGAGCTTAGAACTGTGCTTGGCACATAGTGTTAAAAACAGCATTCTGAGCATAGCAGCTTTTGATCTAAATGACTCTGTTTTTGTCACAGGAAGTCCCCCATTTCAGGTGGGATGTATATCACATCTGCAAATTCCAAATTCCGGGGGACAGGAGATTGCTTCTTTCCCAAAACAGATAAGGCCTGCTTGGACAGGAGATTGCTTCTTACCCAAAACAGATAAGGCCTGCTTGAAGTCTCTTTTGTCACTGAAGAAAACACATTGTCCGAGTTCTTTTGTGATTGGCTACTTCTCCTATATGTTGCAAATAAAGGCACAGCCAAACAGGAGAGGGGTGCCGTTGTGTCACTCGTACCTCTCTGGAGGTGAACGGGCACTCGGTCACCTTCCTCCCTTTTCTGATCTATCCAACACTGTCTCTGAGTGTTACTTTCCTTACTTGCGTCACCACCTTGGGTTCGAATCCTCACTGCCTTTTAGTTCCATTCTCCTTTCGAGTACACATAGTAAGTGCTTAACAAATACCAAAATTATTATTATTATTAGATAAATAATACACGCCCAGTGGCACTGGGAGTCCCTTGGCATAGAGATTCGAGGTCCAGCAGGAACGTAGGAAGTACAGCAACCTAGGAGTGAAGCCTTTATCAATCAGTGGCAATTTCTGAGCACTTACTGTATGCAGAGCACTGTACTAACTGCTTGAGACAGTACAATACACAGAGTTGGGACATCATGGTAGACAGCCCCACCATCCTTCCTATCTCGCAACCCCTAACCCTGGCATTATCCTTTAATCCTCTCTCTCATTCAACATACATATTGAGTCTGTCACCAAATCTTGTTGGCTCGACCTTCACAACATTGCTAAAATCTTCCCTTTCCTCTCCTTCCAAACTGCTATTACGTGGATGCAAGAACTAATCATATCCCACTTTTGACTACCACATCAGCCTTCTCGCTGTCCTCCCTACCTCCTGACTCTCTCTCTCCTTTCTCCAAGTCTACACTTCACTTTGTGGCCCAGACTGCTTTTCTTAAAAAAAAAAAAAGTTCTCTTCACACCTCCCTAATCCTCAAAAACCTCCAGTGGTTGTCCGTCCAAAGAAACTCCTTACCTTCGGCTTTAAAGCCCTCTTGTCCCCCTACGTTACCTCAGTGATCTACTATGGCCCTGCCCACACATTCGCTCCTCTAGCTCCAGCTTGCTCACGGTGTCTCAATCTAGTCTGTCTTGCCAACAGACTAGACTTTTCCATGTGGTCCCTCAGGCCTAGATCTCCTTTCCCTTCCATATATACTAGACCACCACTCTACCCACTTACAAAGCCTCATTCATTCATTCATTCATTCATTCAGATTTATTGAGCACGTACTGTAACATCTCCTCCAAGAAGATTTCCTCTAATAAGTCCTAATTTTCCCTACTGTCTCTCCCTTCTGAGTCACCCTTACACTTGGATTTGTACCGTTCATTGACCCAAACTCTGCCACACAGCACTTAAGTGCATATCTGTAATTTATTTTAATGTCTATTTCCCCCTTCAGACTGCAAGGTCCTTGCGGACAGGGAGTATGTCTATCAACTCTGTAAGACTGTACTCTTTCAAGCACTTAGTACAGTGTCCTGCACACAGTAAGCACTCAATAAATACAACTGCTTGATTGACACGATTCCCAGTTTATAGTCCAGAGGGGGAGAAAGATATTTAATGATTAATCAATTCTGTCTCCTCCACCCAACAACAAGAGTTCTCTATCTTTACCCATACAATTAACCATTGCTTAGGTCAGTTGTTCAAGACACTTAACACCATCCACAAACACTCTGTCCTCTGGATCCCCATTTCTCTCCCATAATTATCTTTCCCATAATGATAAAATGGAAACCATCAAGCATGATCTTCCTCAAATCTCCCCATCTCCAATCCACTCCTTCCCACCTTCTGGCCCCTTCTTTGACTATCCAATCTTTCCCAGCAGTATCAAGAAGAAATCTCCTGCCTCTTCTCAAAATCAACCCCGACCTGCTCTTCTGACCTCATCCTGTTGTACCTTTCTCAAAGTGTTTGTCTCCTCCCTTCTTCCCACTCTGACCACCACCTTCAACTAATCGATTTCCAAGGGCTTCTTCCCTACTGCTTTCAAACATGTTCATGTCTCCCCTATTGAGAAAATGCCTCCCTTGACCCCACAACTCTCTCCAGTTATCGCTCCCTCTCCCTCCTGTCATTCCTCTCCAAATTCCTTGAATGGGTTGTCTACAACCACTCCTTCCACTTCCTCTCCTCCAATTCTCCCCCTGAAGCCCTCCATTCTGGGTTCTTCCTCCTTCACACCCTGAAAATGGACTTCTCCAAGGTCATCATTTTTCTCCTTCCCAATCTGATGGCCTAAATACCATCCTATTACTTATTTCTTGATCCTGAGCTGCCTTTAACACTGTGGGCCGTACCCTTCTCCTAGACCCATTATCCAATCATGGCTTCACTGACACTGTCCTCTTCTGGTTCTCCTATCTTTCTGGCCGCTCATTAATATAGCACTTAAGTGCTTATGTGCCAAGCACTGTTCTAAGCACTAGGGGTTAGCACCAGTTAGGTGGGACTCAGGCCCTGTCCCACATAGGGCTCACAGTCTTAATCCCCATTTTACAGATGAGGTAACTGAGGCCCAGAGAAGTGAAATGACTTGCCCAAGGTCACATAGCAGACATGTGGCAGAGTCAGGATTAGAACTCATGACCTTCTGACTCCCAGGCCCAGGCTCTATCCACTAAGCCATGATGTTTCTCAGTCTCTTTCATGGGCTCCTCCTCTGCCTCCCACTCCCAAACTGTGGGAGTCCCTCAAAGTTCAGTTCTGGGTACCTTTTGATTCTCTATCTACACTTACTCCTTTGGAGAAGTCATTTGCTCCCATGGCTTTAACTACCACCTCTGTGTGGGTGATTCCCAAATCTACATCTCCAGCCCTGATCTCTCTCCCTCTTTGCAGTCTCACATTTCCTTTGCCTTCAAGTCATCTCTACTTGGATGTCCTGCAGACACCTCCAACTTGACATGTCCAAAACAGAACTCCTTACCTTCTCACAAAAACCCTGTCCTCCCCAATTTTCACATAACTGTAGGCAGCATCACCATCCTTCCTCTCTAGAAAGCCCTTAACCTTGGTGCTATCCTTGACTCATCTCTCACATTGAATCCACATATTCAATCTATCACTAAACCCTGTCAGTTCAACCTTTATAACACTGCTAAAATCCAGCCTTTTCTCTCCATTCAAACTGTTACCATGCTAATCCAAGCATTTATCCTATCCTGCTTTCATTACTGTATCACCTTCCTTGCTGACAACCCTGCCTCCTGTCTTTCCCCACTCCAATCCATACTTTACACTTCTCCCTGGATTGTTTTCTACAAAAATGCTCAGTCCACATTTCCCTATTCATGAACCTCCAGTGGTTGCCCATCCACCTCCACAGGAAAAAGAAACTCCTTCCCACTGGCTTTAAAGCACTCAATCACCTCTCCCCCTCCTACCTCACCTCATTGTTTTCCTGCTACAAACCAGCCCAGCCCGCACACTTCACTTCTTTAACACCATCCTACTCACTATACCTCGATCTCATCTGTCTCGCTACTGACCCGTCGCCCATGTCCTCCCTCTGGCTTGGAATTCCCTCCCCCCTCATATCCAACAGACCACCACTCTCCCTGCCTTCCAAGTCTTATTAAAATCACATCTCCTCTGAGAGGCCTTCCCTGACTATGCCCTCATTTCTCCTACTCTCTTCTTCCTTCATTGCCTCCGCACTTGATATTCACCCCACCCTCTCCCACTCAGCACTTGTGTATATAATTGTAATTTATTTGCTTATTTATTTATATTAATGTCTGTCTTTCCCTATCTTTGTCAATAGGGAACATGCCTACCAACTCTGTTGTACTATACTCTACAAAGCCTTTAGTACAGTGCTCTGCTCACAGTAAGTGCTCAATAAATATCAATGATCAATAATTGATTGATCCCTATTAAATATATTAAAGACATGGGAAGCTAGCAGAGTATCGGAGGAGAGGGTGGGCAGAAGCCTGTGTTTCCAACATTTTAAATGCTAGGAATCATTAGTTTGCAAGCGAAGATGGTATGTCTGGAGTGGTGAGATACTCAAAACTAGCATTTATAAGTACTGTTTACTTGATTAAAAAGCTGAGCTGGGATTAGAATTTAGGCCCCTTAAATCCCGATCCTCTGCTTTTTATACTAGATCACACTGCTTCTATACTATAGGCAGGGGACTGAGATTCAAAAATTCCTATCAAATAAACATATGTTCTTCCTCGTACTTAGAGTGTGAGCTCCATAGGGGACAGAAACTGTTTCCAACCCAATTAATTTTGTAGCTACCCCAGCCCTTAGAAGAGTGCTTGACACACAGTAAGCATTTAACTAATATAATAATTAGAATAAGAATATCAATACACACTCTAGAGAAAGGGTTTTAATACATACTTGCTCGAGGTGTCTGATTAATCAATCATTGGCTTTTATTGAGCATTTATTGTGTGCAGAACACTGTAATAAGCACATACAAGAGTAGAATCCAACAGAGATGGTAGATGTGATCCCTGCCCACAAGGTATTTACCAATCTTGAGAGGGAGGCAGACATTAAAGCAGGAAAGGGATAGGGTAAATGGGCTGATTGGTTGATAAGATTTGGGGCTACTGATTTGAGATCTGGGAAGTCCCGATTGGAGGAGTGGGATTTAGAAGGACTTTGAAGATGGCTGGGTGTTTAATTGGTAGAGGAGGGAAAAAGAGAGAAAGAAGACAGGAAAAATTCATAAAATGATGGCAGAGTTAAGAAATGAGAGGTATTACTTTGATCCCATTTTCTTGAAATCAAGGTCATGTGTAAGTACAACTCCTAATTATATTCCTCCCCAAAGAAGAACTCAGGCAGGTCGGAAGCAGCCGGTGTGCAGCTGGGAGATGATCCAATTTGTTAGACTTTCTTTCAAAATGTGAAACAAACTAAATCTTATGATTTCTTGGTCTGCATAGAAAAAGAAAATGGCATAGCAGGAAATACCTCTTAAAAGATTTCTTCACCTTAGAAACTAAAACCTGCAGCAGCAGAAAAAAAAAAATCACTTCTCAGTAGGAAAAAAAAAATGAAGTGGGGAAACAAAGCACTACTAGAAGATTTGATTTATCCTTTATCTGGAGAGAACTGAAGGGGTTGTTCAGAGCATTTTACACACGTGATTACTGAGGGATTATAACTGGCTGGTAATAAAATAGAGTTTAGTTTATGAGTTCAAGACAAGTAAACACTTAAGTTAGTAGCACAGTTTCTGATGTGACTAGATCTTTTATTTACAGATCTGGATGCAAAACAGGGGATTGACTGGCTTTTTGAGGTGCTCTGCAACCCTATAATTATATTCTTTTGTTGTCTGGTTGAATTCAGCTCATTTGCGATAATATTTAAAACGCTGCTTGCAAATATGAGGGCCTCAGAATACCTAGTTACAGAGAAGAAAAAGCAATAGCAACACATAAAGCAGTCATAAGGGAAACTGAAGGTATGGCTTTATGATGAAAGAAATGTGTTAAATACAGGTGGTTTCATGTGTATTTTTTTAATTAAATGAATCTATTTATTTAGGCTTGAATTATTTAGTGGACCGGATTCTTTCTTGGAGAACGGCAACCTTGGAATAATATTATTATATTGGTAAAATGGGAAAGAAATGAGAGGGAAAAAAACTAGAGAAATGTTAGTGACTACAATTATGCCCTTATGAGTAAAGAATCCTGAATGAAGTAATATTCTTATTCTTTTTCCTTGAGCTTAGTACAGTGCTTTGTCAAAGTCCTTAACAAATGTAAATATTAACTAGCCCAGGAAAATTTTTGGTAAGCAAAATCTATTCCTGACTACTCTTTATTTAGAAACTTCTCCAAAACTGTCCATAGTATCTTTGACTGTGAAGATTGCTATTTTAATGGGAAAAAAAAACCCCAAAACAAATCAAAACTGTTTCGCAGTAGAGCAGCTAAGCCTCATGAGGTAATTCAGGTTTGGGAAGAGTTAGTCAGAAATCATGTTTGTGCTGGTCTATTTCATTAGAGAAGCAGCGTGGCTCAGTGGAAAGAGCACGGGCTTTGGAGTCAGAGTTCATGGGTTCGAATCCCGGCTCGGCCACTTGTCTGCTGTGTGACTTTGGGCAAGTCACTTAACTTCTCTGTGCCTCAGTTCCCTCATCTGTAAAATGGGGATTAAGACTGTGAGCCCCACGTGGGACAACCTGATTCCCCTGTGTCTACCCCAGCGCTTAGAACAGTGCTCGGCACATAGTAAGCGCTTAACAAATACCAACATTATTTATTTATTATTATGAGACAGGGAGATGCTGGTGTGACTGGGACCATCTTGAATTCCCACCCATATATTACTTCCCAGAGCTCAGAAAAGTGGTCTGCACACAGTGAATGCTTAATCAGTACTATTACTACAAGTATTCTTTTTCAAGTACTTTCACCCATTCTTTGATGAGGCACTCTTAGCTTTTTTGAAATATAGTTAAGGGAGGATTCTCATAACAATTTACACACAATCGCACCCTCTGAGATAAAGAAAACTTCTACTATAATGTCCGTCTTCCCCTGTAGACTTAAAACTCCTTGTGGGCAAGAATTGTGTCTACCAACTCGGTTCTACTGAACTTCCCCCAAATGGTTAGAACAGTGCTCTACACATGGTAAATGCTCAGTCAATACCATTGAGATTGACTGATTGATTCTACTTACACTGTAGTTTATCCTTTCATTCTGGATGGGAGTAACAAAGCATTCACTGAACTTTTCAAAACTCTCAAGAAAAAGGAACTACGAAAACCAAAGGAATTGTTTTCTTCTTTCCTTTCTGCATATTTCTGAAGTACTTAGGGATGATAGTTAGTACAGTGCAAGGCATTCAATGGGCACTCAATACAACATTTTGAAATTAATTTTGCCTAGTGCCAAGCTTAGCACCGTAGACTAAAAGGTGTCAAATATCATCTGAAGATGAATATGATGTTTCCCAAAGTATTCATTAGGGGTCTTCATTGGATTTATGAGCAGCCTAAGAACCAGAAAAAGCTACAAAAGAGGATAGGAGCACAGGGAGTGGAATCTTCTCTATTTGCTTCTGGACTCAGTTTAAGCAAAATTTTTGGAGGCATGATGTAATTAGATATTGCATGCTCTAGGGAGGATACAAAGCAAATAATTTAAACTATGATGTCTTAAGTCTGGATAACCAGTCATAGTCTGATTATGAAAGGACTGTCTTTAGTTTCCACAAGGGAAAGTCTCAACTCACTTCTCCCTTCCAGCAACAGTCATAATCTGCCTCAGCATTAAATGATGATATTTTACTCATGTTGAATCATCAAGACATTTTTTGCCTCCTTTTTGAGAGTTAAAAATCCCGAGTTCATAGTTGAAAAGGCGATAAATTTAGGTGCGTAAACACAAAGAAATCTTGGGGGTTAATTAATCAATATTTTAAAACAAGAAAATATATATTTTAAATGTATATTTACCTGAAGAATTAATTCATTAAGTCGAGCGACGGCTTCCTGATTTCCATCCACCTTATCAAGAAGTGATGCCATTGTTGGGTTGTGACCAACATTTTGGTTATCTTGCAGCTGTCTTTTCCCCTCTTCAACCAAAAGGACAGAAAGGAATTGCAAAGTGGCTGTGGAGAGACTTGGACATGTGCTTGACAGTTCCACACACTTGCAAAACATACCTGAATGGAAAATAAAATAATTGAAGGTCAGTAGTTGGCAATAATATCCCGACTAGATTACTCCATCAGCCTCTTTTCTTATCTCCCATCCTCCTGTCTCTCCCCGCTTCAGTCTATACTTCATTCCACTGCCCGGATTAGCTTTCTACAGAAACACTCTGGGCATGACACTCCCCTCCTCAAAAACCTCCAGGGGTTACCTATAAACCTTCACATGAAGCAGAAACTCCTCACTCTTGGCTTCAAAGCTCTCCATCATCTTGCCCCCTCCTACCTCACCCCCTTTCTCTCTTTCTACTGCCCACCCCATACACTCTGTTCCTCTGCCACTCACCTCCTCACAGTCCCTCGTTCTCGCCTGTCCCGCCGTCGACCCCCGGCCCACATCCTACCACTGACCTGGAATGCCCTCCCTCCTCACATCCACCAAACTAACACTCTTCCCCTCTTCAAAGCCCTATGGAGAGCTCACCTCCTCCAGGAGTCCTTCCCAGACTGAGCCCTCCCTTTCCCTCCGCCCCTCTTCCACTCCCCATTCCCCCTACTCTGTCCCTCTGTTCTACCCCCTTCCCCTCCCCACAGCACTTGTGTATATTTGTATATATTATTCATTACTCTATTTTATTAATGATGTGTATATATCTATGATTCCATTTATCTATTTTGATGGTGCTGATGCCTGTCTACTTGTTTTGTTTTGCTGACTGTCTTTCCCTCTTAGACTGTGAGCCCGTTGTTGGGCAGGGATTGTCTCTACCCGTTGACGAATTGTACATTCCAAGCACTTAGCACAGTGCTCTACACACAGTAAATACTCAATAAATACAATTGAATGAATGAATGAAAACTGAACAATTAAAAACATCTGACTAGGAGGGTTAAAAGACATTGTCCTGGAGTCTGTTAAACGAGGGAAAAAAAAAACAGAAGTCAACCATTTGTGAATAAGAAACAAATGCCCTAGAGAATGTCAGCAACTGACATGTTTTACATTAAAGTCCACTTGAAAACAGTAAACAAATCAAGAGCGAAAGGTTTCCATTTTCATAAATTCTAAAACCTTGACTCCTGTTGGTATTTTCCAGGCTTTTCAATTGGCCACGGACTTGTTTATAAACTGTATCAGCTCAGAAGCAGCAAGGCCTAGTGGAGAGAGAGCAGGCCTGCTTGGGTGTCAGAGGACTTGGGTTCTGATTCTCTCTCTGCCCCTCCAGAATGTAAGCTCATTGTGGGCAAGGAATGTGTCTACCAATTCTTGTATTGTACTCTTCCAAGCAATTAGTGCAGTGTTTTGCACACCATAAGGGCTTGATAAATACCACTGATTGATCTGCCACTTTCCTGATGTCTGACCTTGGGAAAATCACTTAACCTGCTTCCTCATCTGTAAAATGGGGATTCATTACTTGCTCTCATGTGTGACAGGGACTGTGAATGATTTGATTAATTCGTGTCCACCCCAGCGCTTAGGACAGCGCTTGAGCCCAGTGTTTAGTATGATACCTGGCCGACTAAATGCTTACCACATACCAATAACTGTTATTCTAGGGATGGTGGGCAAAAATCTTTCTAGTGTGCTTTATATTTGCTGCTGAACTGTAAAATGAACTGATCTGGACCAGTTTTACCCCTAGAAAAAGAGAGGCACTGAATATTCATTCCCCAGGCCATCATACAGAATTACTTGGAGAAAGAAAGGGTAGAGGAGGTGGATGTTTCTAAACAAACAAGCCACTTCACTTGGGAGTATGTGAATTTGAGAGAAAAGATTGTAGCCCTCCTACTTCTTGATCCTAATCATAATAATAATAATAATTGTAGTATTTGTTAAGCGCTTACTATGTGTCAGGCACTGTACTAAGCATTGGGTTGGATCCAAGGAAATCAGGATGGACACAGTCTCTGTCTCACAACAGGCTCAGTCTTAATCCCCATTTTACATATGAGGTAACTGAGGCAGGGAGAAGTGAAGTGACGTGCCCAAGGTCACACGGCAGACAAGTGGTGGGGCCGGGATTAGAACCCAGGTCCTCTGACTCCCGTGCTCTGCTCTATGCTCTAAAACAGGCCATGCTGTTTTGTCTCCTACCGCATCTCCACTCTACCCTCTATTCTCCAGGCTAGGAAGGGAGAGGCCTGGGAGCTGAGGCAGAAAGACTACCTACAATAATAATAATAATAATAATAATAATCATTCTAACAATCATTAGGGTCTGACCCTGCCAATTCCAGCAGTTCACCAATACTTTAGCAAACGGTTAAAATCAAGAGCAAACAGAAAGGTAGAAGTCCCAAATCCATTCTCTTATGACAATTCTAGGTTCACGTGAAATATCCAGTCACGAATCTCGTTCTTTAATAACTAGAAGAGCTAAAGGCATTCAGGAAGGAAGGTTACCAAGGACTGCAGACCAGTGCTTTGCCAGAGCAGCTGTTACTGATGAAATAGTAGTCGGGCTGGTTTTCCTCAGCAGGGTAGACAGGAGGTTAAACAAATCTTTCCATGTGTGGCGAACTGTGGCTGTTAACTCAGCATCTGTAAAATGCAAGCCAGAAAGGACAAGCTTTAGCCAGGAGCAATGGCCTGGAGACGGGGGATCTCTACATCTGGCTGTGCCCTTCCTGTTTCCCCCCCTCCCTCGAGGTTGAAACACTCCTCCTTTGCCCAGTAAGCTAACTTCCGTGTACACATCTCCGCAAGTGGATGGGAGGGAGAAGATGGGAAGGAAAAGAGGTGGAGGAAAGCTGAGGCATAATAAAGGGATACATTCTTCTAGTTTTCCCAAATTGTGCCCCACTACTGTCTTGGATTGGATTTAGGAGAAAAAATATATATATTTCCTCCAAATTCAGGGGATGGAAGAGAAGGAGCAACTATCTGTGAGCAGGAAATATATCTTCCAACTCTACTATATTGTACTCTCCCAAGTTCCTAGTACAGTATTCTGTATGCAGTAAGTGCTCAGCTAATATCACTGATTGATTGAACTACTGAGTAGATCCTCTGTCTTGTATCCCTTACCCCCTGCCAATCTTTTTCAGCAAAAGAACTAAAGACCATGAGTAGTGTTACCCCACATCACAGCAATGGCCTAACTAGTGCAGGACTCTGTTTGTGACAGCAAAGTATGCCTGGAGGAACCATGCGAGTGGGGCATTTCCTGGAGAGGTTTGTGGTCTTCCCTCTGATTCATTTTACTTGGCACCTCCCCTTCCATC
The DNA here is from genome assembly GCF_004115215.2 of Ornithorhynchus anatinus. Lineage (NCBI taxonomy): Eukaryota > Metazoa > Chordata > Mammalia > Monotremata > Ornithorhynchidae > Ornithorhynchus > Ornithorhynchus anatinus. The sequence continues at coordinate 84,741,856 of NC_041732.1, read as the reverse complement.
CCAGTGAAGAGGAAGAGTGGGGTTTAGAGAGGGGAAAGTTAGAGATAGCAGATGGCGTATCCCCAAACCCCGGGATAAATAACAGGGAGAAGTGAGGCTTAGTGGATAGATCAGGGGCCTGGGAGTGAGAAGGACCTGGGTCCTAATCCCGGCTCCACCATGTCTATTGTGTGACCTTAGGCAAGTCACTTCACTTCTCTGTGTCCCATTTATCTCATCTGTAAAATGAGGATAAGAGTGTGAGCGCCTTGTGGGACAGAGATTGTGTCCAACCACATTAACTTGCATCTAACGCAGCAGTTAGAATGTGTTTGGCATATAGTAAGCTTTTAAAAGTACCAAAATTATTACGACTATTAAGAAGGGCAGTCACCAAAAACTCCTACCAAGCATCCCATTGTGATTGTCAAAGACAAAATACTTGGCGGGAGGAATCATCAGCAGGATCCAGTAATGGACTGTTTATGTTCTTACATGGTCCAATAACCTGAATAGCTACAAGTGGCCCTCTCTGCCCTCTGTCCTTGAACCTGTCCTCTAACATTGGCCATAAGCAAAGAAGCTCAAGGATGAAAGCGTTTCTGGATTCACTTTGCAAGTAGTAAACACGTTTATAGGCCATTAGAAACAAGATTATCTTGTCCAGTAGCTTGTTGATTTGATGGAGATAAGGACAATTTTAGTCACTGCCGTGATTTTTCTGCTTCTTCATGTGACACAGCAGGCCACTTCTTTCCCTGGACTAATTCCTAAAGGTGGGCCTTTCCCTTAGGGTAGCCTGTCAGTCTGCTCTTTTGTGTTTGGGGGGCACGGGGAGGTATTCCTCTGGCCATCACCCATTTCTACTATGTGCACTCACCAGTACACCAGGAGATCATACACCTTCAATAATGTCTTGCCAAATTGCCCCTGGTCGATAATAATAATATTTGTTAAGCACTTACTGTTCTAAGCACTGAGGCAGATACAAACTGATCAGATGGACAAAGTCCATGCCCCACATGGGGCTCTCAGTTTAAATTTCCATTTTACAGATGAGGTCATTGAGGCCCAAAGAAATGAAGTGCCTTACCCAAAGTCACACAGCGGACAAGTGCCAGAGGCAAGATTAGAACCCTGTTCCTTCTGACTCCCAAGCCCATGCTCTACCTGCTAGGCTACATCTCCTCCCCAGGACACAAATACCCAAAACCACAGAACTATTCAACGTATTAGGCAGATTAACAGATTTCTAGAATAGCGGCGAAGGGAAAACATGAATGAGCAAACCTAGCAAATTACCTGGCACATGACACAGTTGAGTTGTTTTGGTTAGACCAACAGATCTTGAACTAGTGCTCAAACCAGAACGTACCTAAGCTATCTTTAGGGCCCACAGTAAGGACTTTGACAATATTTGCCAGCAGAGGTTTCAGAAGTTCATCCTGGACCACCAGCTCTGGGTCCACCAGTAAGCACGACTGCAGGAGCCTGGCTAGAGAGGACAAGTACTGTAGCAGAAATGACACCTGTCAAAGTAAGAGTAGGAAAAGAGAGCAGCATGAATAGCAATCAGGAAACCCAGTCCCACAGCCGCAAAATCCTCACAGTTCAATAAGTAACATCATGTCCTGTAGACATGAGACATTACACTATAGAAAAACCAATATGACAGCTATAAAGATGAAATAGAGCAATGGTGGATATAGACAAACTTTAATAGTTAGTGGGGAGGAAGTAGTATTTTTGACATAAAACTAGCATGACATTAATGGTGATATTAATGCTGTTGATATATTTGGGGTTCTATCGAGTACAGTCCCCTCTCAGGATTGCACCTGGAGTGTTTCCAGTACTCTCTAGTTTTGGCTATGAGAGGGAGAGTCCAGTAGAGGCATACCCATTCCAATCCACTAGCTAGGCCAGTGGCTAACGAATGGAAGGCAATCTGCTACAAGTCATAAGTCCCCTGTGCTGGGCAGCAGCGGCATGAGAGTGAGTCGAGAGCGGAGACTTGAGTTTACTGCGTGGAAGAAGGCAACGGCAAACCACTTCCGTATTTTTACCAAGAAAACTCTGTGGAGACACTACCAGAATGATGCAGATGGAGCTGGGGCGTTCTGGGAGAGACGTGTCCATAGAGTTGCTAAGGGGTCAGAGATGACTCGAGAAATAAGACATCGAGTACAGTGGTCTGTTTTCAAAGCCCAACTTCATTACCATTTTAATGAAAACCTTCATTTTTCACAAGTAGTTAAGCTGAGACACAAGCACTCTTGAGAGGAGAAAAGGGAAGGGCACTCTCATAAATTGCATCTTCTCAAGACAACAGTGACTTTGTGAAACACTCTGCAGGATGGAGAGCCTAAAAAAGCTATCAAAGACCTGCTTCGGCCTAAAGGTCATGGCTAAGTCCTCAGCCTTTCCTTTAGTTTGAACCTTTCACCTGGTTTGGAAACAGGTTTCAAATGTCTCCTGCCTAAAGTCTGTCTTCTATAGCCTCTCCCATATGTAGCATTGCACTCTGTTTGACAGAAAAGGGAGACAAATTATTTTTTTATTCAACCTTCTCCAATTGGACTCAGTGTGACAATAAACTGAGGAAACAGCTAGAAGAGGAGCCTCAACGAGGGAAGGATCAGTTCCTGATGGGCCAGAACTGGACATCTAATGGAAGAACCCAGAAGCTGTTAAAGAAATGCCGACTCAATCAGTAACAAAAACAGTGTCCATTAAATATCCTAACAGCCACCTCAATACTCACATATTTATCTGTTCACATCTTTGTTATTTATTGGGTCTATTATTTGTATTCATTCTCTCTCTCCAAGCTGTGGCATATCGATCAGTTTGTGTTTACTACCTCCCCCACTGGGCTCTAAGCTCCCTTAGGGCACAAACAGTATCTTTTATGTCTCCTTACTTTCCCCAAGTATAAGAGGGCCTCAGCCATATTGTTAAAATAGTCAATCTAGGTCGCCTGTGTTGTTTCTATTTTTGAGCTCTAAGCGATTTGAAACAATTAACGCAGTTTTGGAGCAGCTAAAACAAATCCACGAGCATACAAAATAATACCGATACTAGTAATGATGATGATGGTATTTAAGAATAATGGTATTTGTGAAGCACTTACTATATGCCAGGCACTGTTCTAAGCACTGGGATAGATACAAGGTAATCAGGTTGGACACAGTCCCTGTCCCGCATGGGGCTCACAGTCTTAATCCCCATTTTAATAATAATAATAATAGTAATTATTATTATTATGGTATTTGTTAAGCGCTTACTATGTGCTGAGCACTGTTCTAACCTCTGGGGTAGATACAGGGTAATCAGATTGTCCCACGTGGGGCTCACATTTTTTAATGCCCATTTTTACAGATGAGGTAACTGAGGCCCAGAGAAGTGAAGTGAGTTGCCCAAGGTCACACAGCAGACAAGTGGCGGAGCCGGGATTAAAACCTTTCACCAAATCTTCAGAGTTTGCCAACACTGTAGCAACGATGTGTCCAACGAGGCAAACTCAACAGGCTACAAGCTCTCTAGTTATGTTTCAATTTTCAATTACATAATTCTTCAATTGCAACCCGGTTTCTTTTGGGGATGCCAGCAGTCGATCACTCTGCCCACCTTCTAAGCCATGTTGAAGGCACATCTCCTCCAAGAGGCCTTCCCTGACTAAGCCCTCATGTTCACTTCTCCCACTCCCTTCTGAGCAATCCTTGCACTTAGATTTGCACCGTTTAGTCACCCCATTCCTCAGCCCCACAGCACTTAAAAAATATTCATAATTTATTTATTTATATTAATGTCTGTCTCCCCTTCTAGAATGTAAGATCACTGTAGGCAGGGAACACGTCTACCAACACTGTTACACTGTACTCTCCCAAGCACTTAGTACAGTGCTCTGCACATGGTAAGCACTCAATAAATACCTGATTAACTGACTGACTCACCTATTTTCTTTCAGGCCCTAGTTTTGTGGGCCCTAGCTAACTTGCAAGTCCTCCCTCCTGTGAGGCAGGACAAGGAAGGGAAAAGGCACTAGGAATGGGAAGAGATTGTTGGAAGGGAAAGCAAAGCGGAAAATGGCCTCAATCATCAGCTGGATGTTACCCCCAAGACCCAATACCGGCCAAACCAAACAATGCTTTCTCTCATATCGAGGTAATCAAATCACTGAGGTGAATAAAACATAAGTGCAGGCCAAATGACAACTTAAAGCACAAAGCAATTTGAAAAGATGTTTTAAAAAGCTCAGACCCATTAGTTTAGCTGTTAAAAATGAACACAATCCAGCTACTACCCAATTTTGGCCCACTTCAATACATATGCAATCAATAAAGCTATTAAAAGTGGAAACACTCCTGTCTACAAATCCATCACAAATTTCCATAAAGAAACCATTGAGCCCACTTTTGCCAAAGGGATACTCTTTCAACACTGTCTCTAAGCTCCCTGAGGGACAGGGAGCATGTGAAAGTCCCACTTGTGTATTTTCTACAGCTGTCAGTACAGTGTTCTGCCCACAGTAAGCATTTAATGAATACTATCACTTCTGAACACCAGTTGGTACTTTTATGCAGAGTCAGACTCCTGCCACAAACCTGAGCCTTAGTGGGTTCAATCGGACCTCGATTAGACAGTGGGGTGTTGAGTTCCTGCATGCACTTCTCGATCACGCCGGCATTTACTAGACTATATGAAACAGAAAGAGAAGGGCAAGTTATAGGTCAGGAGCAGATGCATTATTAAATGACACTTTAAAGGAACATGGAGAAAAGATGACCATGAGAAAAGGTGATGAAAGCAAATGGAAAATCCTCCTCATCACCATCATAATCGTCAAAGATACTTATTTACTGTGTGCAGAGCACTTTACTAAGCGTGTGGGAAAGCGTTGGTAGACACGATCCCTGGCCATAAGGATTTATGGGATGGAGCGAATTTCACGACTGCAGGCTATTAGCCGGAACCGATCATCTGTCCATTCTGCATCTTAAGGAGCCCTGCAAACATCAGGAATCAGTAGGAATGAAACCTGCCTGACCTGGTCTCCGATCCTGGGTGAAAGGGGAATGTCAGGCCTGTCAGCCTCACTGACCTCCCTCCCTCCTGCATCTCCATAGTCTAGTCCATATTTCGCTTTGCACCTTAAAAAAAATAAATCCCAAATCTTTCTTTTGGTACATGTTTTCTTTGGTATTTGATCATGTAACTATATTCATTTTGTTTTATTACTTCATATGTATTTATATTGTTTGGGGCAAGTACGTTTTGTAGGAAACTATAATTCATTTAGGGCTTTTGTGCTTAGCACGCTGTTGTCATGGAACCAGCAGCATGGCTTAGTGGGCAGAGCACAGACCTGGGAGTCAGAAGGACCTGGGTTCTAAACCCGGCTCTGCCATGTGTCTGTTGTGTGACCTTGGGCAAGTCAATTCACTTCGCTGTGCCTCAGTTCCCTCATCTGCAAAAAGGGAATTTTGAGTGTGTGCTGTGAGCCCGTTGTTGGGCGGGGATTGTATCTGTTGCCGAATTGAACATTCCAAGCACTTAGTACAGTGTTCTTCACACAGTAAGTGCTCAATAAATACGATTGAATGAATGAATGTGGGACAGGGTCGCTGTCCAATCTGCTTAACTTGTATCTACCCCAGCGTTTAGAACAGTGCCTGGCACCTAGTAAGGGCTTAACAGTGCTTAGCACATAGTAAGTGCTTAACAAGTACTATAATTATTATTATCATTTTTCTACAAAAAAGTTCAGTCCATGTCTCCCCAGTCCTCAAGAACCTCCAGTGGTTGTGGTTGCCCATCCACCAGAACAAACAGAAACTCCTTTCCATCAGCTTGAAAGTACTCAATCACCTTCTGCCCTCCAACTTACCTTGCTGAACTACAACCCAGTCCGTCCGCTACACTCCTCTAACACCAACCGGATCACCACTGTATCTCCACCACATCTGTCTCGGCGATGACCCCTTACCCATGTCCTCTCCATGGCCTGAACTCCCTCCCCTTTCAGACCTAACAGATCATCACTCTCCTCACCTTCAAAGCATTATTATAATCACAATTAAGCCCTCATCTCTCCTATTCCCTCTCCCTTCTGTATTGCCGCTGCACATGAATGTGTACCATTTAAGCACGTGCTATTCATCCCACCCTTTACCCCTCAGCACTTAGGCACATATTTGTAATATATTTTAATGTCATTTTTCCCACTCTAGATAGTAAGCTCCTTATGGGCAAGAATGTGTCTACCAAATTGTATTGTTCTGTACTCTCCAAAAAGCTTAATACAGTCCTCTACACACATCAAAAAATATGATTGATTGGTTGACTTATGTTGCATGGACCACTACTTTAGAAAGCACTAAAAATTCACCCCAACTTTGTCCCACTCCCACACTTATGAACATATCTGGAATTTACTTTAAAATCTGTCTCCTCCCTCTAGACGGTAAGCTCCTTGTGGGCAGGGAACACGTTTACAAACTCTGCTATATTATACTTGCCCACCCGCTTAGTACAAGGCTCTGTATACAGTAAGCACTCAATAACTACCATTGATCAACTGATTGATTGGTAGAAGATCTAGATCTGAGCTTCGAGAGATTTCCACATTTAAAGGGTGAAAAGAGATAGCGGAGACAGCAAAGGAAATTGAGAGGAGTGGTAGAGCTAAGACGAAAAATCTAGAAATGATGGTCAGCAGTGCTAAAAACTAAAGAAAGGTTCATGGGTGATTAGGACAGAGAAGAGAAGATTAGCCGTTGGCAGAAACCTGGCAAATACAGATGTGTAGCACTGAAGAAGGCAAAATCCTGGGAGCCTGGAAGTTAATTAGAAAGGGCAAGAAGAGAAGATGGACAATGAGTGGAGGCACAGCTTTTCCAGGTTAGGAGAGGGGAAGAAGCAGAGGAGAGGGAGGGGTTGCAGACAGCAATAAGAGAGGGGAGGATGGGAGGAATGAGAATTTTCAAGGAGTGTACGGGGACAGCCGGGAAAAAGAATAGCATCCCAAAGTAGCCAGATACAAAAGGCCTTAAGAGATGACCTGTACTCCAAGCCAGCCTGGAGATCATCTCTGAGCAACGAAATAAATAGGCTTAAGCTACAGCATTACGAATTTGGGGGAGAAGACATAAAGAAGATGGTCCTGAGGGTTACTAAGCACAGGAATGAGTATGTGAAATCTCCTGCAGCCTTAGAGGAAAAACTCTCAGCTGCCTGGACTGGGAGAACAAAACAGACTGTCTATGTCTTTTCTGGGAACATGCTTCATTAGGACAAAGCAAACCTACTACGGAGGTCGTTTCAAAGACCAGAATTAAATTGACTCTCCTAAGATTTACAGGAGCTCAATTCAAGCACTCCGGGGCACAATTTTCTCATTTGCCATGTTACTCTGCCACACTTGCATTCTTGTTTCTGTGGTCATGGATACTGAATATTGCTATTAAAAACACTGCACAGTTCAATTTTCTGATTCTGGTGATCCAAACAAGATTGAGCCTAAAACATCCTACTGCCTCACCCTCAGACCCATAGCACTTATATACATTTCTATAAAGCATTCATTTATATTAATGTCTGTCTCCCCATCTAGACTGTAAACTCATTGTGAGCAGGGAGCGTGTCTTCCAACTCTTATTGTGTTTGTACTCTCCCAGGTGCTTAGTTCGGTGCCCTGCACACAGTAAGTACTCAAGTAAATACTGCTGATTGATTGATACATTTGAGTTTGTTTGGCAAAGAAAAGGAAATCCTATTTGGTGCCAAGTTCCTTCTCTTGGAACTTGTGACAAGCCCAATTTCTTGTCTCTGTGCACGTATCAACAATCAATCAATCAATCATATTTAAAGTCTTACTGTATTCACAGCACTGTACTAAGCACTTGGGAGAGTACAATATAACAGAGTTGACACACACATTCCTGCCCACAACTAGCTTACAGTCTAAAGGAGGAAACGGACATTAATATAAATGAATTACAGCTTTATAGTTATGAAGCTCAGGCTGGGCTCAACAGTGAAAGTTCTGGGAAACTCAAAAGATTGTTCCTAAATGCTAAGACATTGGGCCTACCTGAAGAGTCCAAAATGAGAAGAAAAATCTTATCTATTCGCCTCTTTTAAGATTCTTCTACTTTACTTATTCAGCTTCTGAGAAAGTACCTCAGCACTGAGGAGCTAATCAGTTACTGTAAGGAAACTCCAGGCAAGAAGGTAAGCCAAGCTCAGTTGGGACTAGTTTTTCCTCGACTTATAGTTCTACTCAGCGGTCAGTAGTAATCGATCTCTTACCTACAGAGAGCTGTGAGTAGGTGGGCTTGGTGAAATGCAGCTGCGGTGTCCTTTGGAGCCACGATCAGCAGGTTGTCCAGCAGGCTGCACACAGCAGAAAGCAGAGGAGGGGTGACCACTGAACATGCATTTGGCATGTGAGCAGAATGGGGAGAATCCTGGGGGCTTGAAGATGTTGTGGTGGTTTCACTCTGACCTATTATTAAAAAAAAATGAAAAATCTCTACTAAAATCAGGTCCCCGGTTTGTGATCCTCTGAAACAGGCCCTTGCACTCGTGATTCATTAGCCTCTTCACCCTCCTCCTTTGGGGTAGGACTGCAAAAAGCATCATTAGCTCTTTTTCAAAGAGATCGAGTCAAATGGAATTGGGTGACTGGTCCCAGTCAGCAGCGGAGTGGGTGGGCAGGATCTAATCCCAGCCGTGTGGGAATCCAGGTTTTAGTAAGGATCTTAAAAAGACGAGCAATAGCCTCACTGGTCAGACCATGATCCAACCAGGCCAGTGTCCTGGCTCCACCAGTGGCCCCTTGGAAGGGCACAGAACAAAGGGTTGGGTTGCCCCTTTTGCCCCCAATACTCATGAAAAGTATATTATGATCTTCTTGTTCATTACTTTATCCACAGGATTATTGAATGCACTGCTATGTTCTCTAGACTGCAAGGTCATTGTGGGCAGGGAATGTATCTATTTATTGTTATATTGCACTCTCCCAAGTGCTTAGAACAGTACTCTGCACACAGTAAGCACCCAATAAGTACAGTTGACTATGTCTGCCTGGGGTAACAAATGAAAAAATACCCAGGCCAGGCACTAATTTTTTATGTTATCTGTTAAGCGCTTACTATGTGTCAAGCACTGTTTTAAGCGCTGGGGTAGGTGCAAGATAATCAGCTTGGACAAAGTCTCTACACAACAAAGATCGGAGGAAGAAAGATTTAATCCCAGATTTACAAAAGAGGTAACGGAGGCATGGAGAAATTAAGTGACCTGTCCAAGGTCTCACAGTAGCCAAGTGGTGGTGCTGGGATTAGATTGGTGCCAAGTTCCTTCTCTTGGAACTTGTGACAAGCCCAATTTCTTGTCTCTGTGCACATATCAACAATCAATCAATCAATCAATCATATTTAAGGTCTTACTGTATTCAGAGCACTGTACTAAGCACTTGGGAGAGTACAATATAACAGAGTTGTTACGCATATTCCTGCCCACAACTAGCTTACAGTCTAGAGGAGGAAAGGGACATTAATATAAATGAATTACAGCTTTAGAGTTACAAAGCTCAGGCTGGGCTCAACACTGAAAGTTCTAGACCCATGCTCTTTCCACTAGACCACGCTGCTTCTTGGCCATAGTGGAAACTGATGAACAACAAATTTGTAATCAGTCCATCTGCCAACACCATGATTTCATACACTTCTTTCAAGTCCCCTCTGAGTCTCTGTATTCCTTGTCCTAATCTTTCTGTCTTGACTGCCCTTCTCTGACACTCTCTTCTGCACAATTATATCCTTCCGAAAACGTGCTACTCAGTTAATGGCTGCAAAATTCCAACTTCAAGATTCTTACAGTTTTATATAGGCATAACTCCTACACACGGTTTGTTTTTCATCCTTATCCTGATGATGCCTGGTTGGTGTTTTGGGCTAAAGCAGTTTAATTCAACTAACTGAGGGAATAGTAGATAATGATAATCATAATAATGTCTGTGGTATTTGTTATGTGCTTACTATATGTGCCACCCACTGTACTAAGCATTGGGGTAGAGAAAAGATAATCGGGTCCCACATGGGGCTTACAGTCTAAATAGGAAGAACAGGTTTGAAACCCCATTGTGCAGTTGAGGAAACGGGCAGAGAGAAATTACATTCGTTCATTCAATCGTATATACTGAACTCTGACAAGAACTTAGTACTGTACTCTTCACACAGTGAGCGTTCAATAAGCACAATTAATAATTTAGTACTTACTGTGTGCAGAGCACTGTACTATGTGCTTGGGAGAGTATAAGAATAAACAGATACAATTCCTGCCCACAACGAGCTTACACGACCTGCCGAAATTCACACAGCAGGTACGTGGCAGAGCCGGGATTAGAACCCACCTTGTCTGATTCCCAGGCCTGTGCCCTTTCCATAGGTCACACTGCTTCTCACCCTTTTTTAATTTTCTACTCCGAAAGAAGTCATTTCCCTCTACTCTTTTAGCCCATTTTTTTTTAATCCACTAACAAACATTCTCTCAAATCTGATTTTTAAAAAATCATTTGAAATGTAACCTTGCAAAGACTTTTTCAAAATATAAATCTAGTGCCTCCAAACGTTTGCTGACCCCTCCAAAGGGCACCAGTAGATTAGTAATGTATCATTTCTTCTGCAGCACGTCTATTGGTAGTAGTAGCATTAGTAATAGCATTTTATTAAGTGCTGATGTGTGCTGAGTGCTGTACTGAGCGCTGGCACAGTTGGAAATTAAACACAGTCCCTGTTCTTCAGCTCAAAATCTGAGGCCCTTATTTCATGAGTCCATCCTGAAGCTGCACAGTGTAGTGAATCGAGCAAAGACCGGGAATTCATTCATTCATTCATTCAATTGTATTTATTGAGCTCTTACTGTGTCCAGAGCACTGTACTAAAAAACTTGGAAAGTATGGGTTCTAATCCCAGCTCTGATACTTGTCTGCTGTCACTTCACCTCTCTGTGCCTGTTACCTCATCTGTAGGGGGTTTGAGACTGTTAGCCCCACAGAGACTGTGTCCAACCTGATTTTCTTGCATCTAACCCATTGCTTAGAACAGTGCTTGGCACATAGTAAGTTCTTAACAAATACCACTATTATTATTATTATCATTAGTGGCAGGAGGTCATCCACATTCGATGGGGTTTCATTTCCCTTAAGGAGATGCAGTCGAGACTTCAGGCAGCCTGGCTGCATAAATGTTCAGACTTCTAGGTTTGGAGCTTGGAGTAGGCTCAGCAGGAGATTAAATAACTCCTCTGTGACTGCTTTAGCTCTGAATCTGTGAGCCCCAAGAATATTTAGGGGCATAATGGTACCTACTCCAGGTGAGGGGAAGGATTTTCCCCCAAGCCCAAGGGGAGACATTTTGGGGACTGGATTAGGAACCAATGTTAAAGAGGCTAAGTATGTAAATTTTACTTCAAAAAATATTCTTGTTTTTTACTAGATCAATCAATTAGTGGTATTTGAGTGCTTACTGTGTGCAAAACATTGTATTAAGCACTTGGGAAAATACAATATCTTATAAAGTACCACAGACTTTAGATAATCAGCAAACATATTTGGGATAACTGAATAATGGTGGACAAATTGGAAATGACTTCAGTGGCAGCTGCAAATATATTACATCTTTTCATTGAGTTGGAAGAGCTCAAACTTCACCATGGACCCAATTTTAGTTTTCTACCTTCAAAACATGCCATTTGAGAAGAAATTCAATAAAATAATTTACCGCAAATCTTAAGGATCACTGTTGAAAATGACACTGGTACTTAGGACCTCTTTTCAAAGGTTCTTTTTCAGATTTATTCATTCATTCATTCAATCGTATTTATTGAGGCTGAGTGCAGAGCACTATACTAACTGCTTGGAAAGTACAATTTTGCAATGAAGAGAGATAATCCCAACCCACACCGGGCTTACAATCTAGAAGGAGGAACACAGACATCAAAACAAGTATACAGGCATCAATATTCAGTAGGAAGACTTAAAAGCTTTTTGGGTCAAATCACATTTAAGTGATTGATCATCCAGAGAAACTGCTGAACACACAGAAACACCAAGTATCTCCTCTGCAAATAAAAACCCCACCCCTCACAACAGTGAACCAAAGTAGTTCTAATATGAACATTACTGAACCGTATACTTGCTTTTTTTCATCAAGAGGACTTCCTGTACATCCAAAAACAAGCTCAAAGGTTGCTTCGGCAATCCCTACGGAACTCAAATATACAATCTCAGCAACCGCACTCATCTGGATAATCAAATTTTGCAAGGCATGGAAAATCTATACAGGAAATCGCTTAGGAAATTTTTGGTACAAAGACCTTAATGAAAAATTATGCAAAAGGGAAAAGAAAGTACAATCAAATTCCTTTTTCTGAGGCAAGTGGCAGTGTGACTAAATGAGTGATAAAGTTTCACTCGGGGGGGAAGGGGGGAAGAGTTCATCAATATCATCATCATCGGTTTAATTAAGGGGCTGGTATGTCAATACAACTTACTGTACTAGGTGCTTGGAAGCTGACCATAAAAATGGAAAAAATCTCTGCCCCTGAGAAATTTACAATCTAAAGGACTGTAATTCCAACTCTGTAAAAAACTGACACATTCAGAAGAATACCAATTAACCAATGAGCCCTAGCTTCTAGAAGCAATGTAAAATTGGAAGACTGGCTGGTTTTCGAATGACTCAGGAAACCTGACGATCCGAATGATGGTTATCCAATCTACCAGGTACCAGTCAATCAATCAGTGGTATTATTAAGCTCTTATACATTTGAAGCGCTGTACTAAGCACTTGGGAGACTACAGGAGAAGTGGTGTGGCTCAGTGGAAAGAGCACAAGCTTGGGAGTCAGAGGTCATGGGTTCGAATTCCGGCTCTGCCACTTGTCAGCTGTGTGACTGTGGGCAAGTCTCTTCACTTCTCTGTGCTTCAGTTACCTCATCTGTAAAATAGGGATGAAGACTGTGAGCCCCACGTGGGACAACCTGACCACCCTGTATCTCCCCAGCGCTTAGAACAGTGCTTCGCACATAGTAAGCGCTTAACAAATGCCCTCATCATCATTATTATTAGTGAAAAGTGCACAGGCCTGGGAGTCAGAGGATGTGGGTTTTAATCCCAGCTCTGACGCTTGTCTGCTGTGTAACCTTGGACAACTCACTTAGCTTCTCTGTGCCTCAGTTACCTCATCTGCAAAATGAGGATTCAATACTTGTTATTACTCTGACAGACTGTGAACCCCATGTGGAACCTGATTATCTTATATCTATCCCAGGGCTTAGTGAAGTGCTTGGTGCAGAGTAAGCACTTAAAAAAATACCAATCGTTTTTATTGAATGATTACTATGTGCAGAGCATTATAATAAGCACTTGGGAAAGTACAATATAACAGAGTTGTTAGACATGTTCCTTGCCCACAACAAGCTTACAGTCTATGGGTTCGGTGGGGACAGATTGAAAGGCGCAGATCCAAGGGCATAGATGACACAGAAGGGAGAGGGATTCGGGGAAAAGACGGCTTAATTAGAAGAAGCCTCTTGGAGGAGATGTGATCTTAATAAGGCATTCAAGTTGGGGAGAGGTGTGGTCTGGAGAAAATGGAAGGTCCAGGCCAGAGCGTGGATGTGGGAAAGGGGTCAGCAACAAGATACCAATAGTAGTTACCAATAGCAAAGCTAATTTGAAAATACGAAAAAAATGTTCAGATCGCAGTTGAGGAGAATGGGCCTCTTCTTAGCCCAGTTGAGGAGGAAATGAGAGCTCAGACGCTGGTTTCGAATGTGGGCTACAACTTCACATATGAAGAGATCCATTACTGCTTGACAACCCATTCCCATGCCAAACATGACTCTTAATTGATTTAGAGTTGATGAAATTTATTTTCATATAGCTTACCTTGAGCCACAAGTCGATCAAGTGGTGTTTCAGGAATAAGAGAAGCTGTTGGTGGTGCCACAAGGGGATGGATTTCAGCACTCCCCACAGGGGTGGGCACAGAAAGTACCTACGGAATCACAGAGCAAATGATGCTTTAAGTTTCAAAAGAAGTACAGGGATCAGAGAAACATTCACTGTAGCAGCTTTTGTTCATTATTAAATGATAATAATAATAACAATGGTATTCGGTAGGGATTTGCTGTGTATTTATAAGCACTGTACTGAACGCTGGGGTAGATACAAGATAATCAGATCCCACATGGGGCTCACAGCCTGAAAAGGAAGGGGAACAGGAATTGAATCCCTATTTTACAGATGAGGGAACTGAGGCACAGAGAAGTTAAATGACTCGCTCAAAGGTCACAGAGCCGGTACATGGTGGCGCTGGACTAGAACCCAGGTGCTCTGACCCCCAAGTCCATGCTCTTTCCACTGCTTCTCTGTTTATTCATTGATATTTCTTTTCAACCTAGGAGCTGATGATGATGTTACTAACTGTGCAATCCAGTCTTTAACCTTCTGGTAAAGTTCTGATATTAAAGGAGTCCCCTTCCAACGGTCAGGGAATTACGGAATTACAATCAGTACCTGGAAGAGATGAAAATGTTATACCTTAAGGTTTTCACACTAAGGAACACAAACAAAACAGAACATCTGTCAGATATCTACTAACTCTACTGTATTTTCCCAAGCACTGTTCACACAGAAAGCATTCAATAAATATTACTATTGTTTGACTGACTGATTGAGGAGGAGTTCCAGGCAGGAGGGACAGCATGAGGAAGAAGCCTGCAGTGACAAATCCAAGAATGAAGCACAGTGAATCACTGGTGAGTGAGGGATAAAGTTTAAACACTGGGGTGTAGTGAGAGAAAAGGGGGGCATTATTCTCTATTCATCTCTCATTCACCCGCACATTCAACCTGTCACCAAAACCTGTTGCTTCTACCTTCACAACATCGCTAACATCCACACTTCCCTTCCCATCCAAACTGCTATCATGCTGATCCAAGCACTCATCACTTTATGCCTTGAACATAGCAACAGCCTCCTCGCTGACCTCCCCGCTTTCCGGTTCTCCTCACGCCTGTCGTTACTTCACGCTGCTGCCTGTATCATTTTTCTATGAAAATATTCAGTCCATATCTCCCCAGTCCTCAAAAACTTCCAGGGATTGCCCATCCACCTCCACATCAAATAGGAAGACCTTCCCATTTGTTTTAAGAAGCAGCATGGCTTAGTGGAAAGAGCCTGGGCTTGGAAGTCAGAGGACATGGGTTCTAATCCCAGCTACTCCACTTGTCAGCTCTGTGACTTTGGGCAAACCATTTCACTTCTCTATTCCTCAGTTACCTCATCTGTAAAGTGGGGATTAAGACTGTGAGCCCCACATGGGACAACCTGTTTACCTTGTATCTACCCCAGTGCCTAGAACAGTGCTTGGCACATACTAAGCGCTTAATAAATACCATCATTATAACCATTTAAGGCACTCACTCAGATCTCCTGCTCCTACCCTACCTTGCTGAACTCCTTCCACAACCTAGCCCCAACACTTCACTCCTCTAATGCCAATCTACTCATTGTTCCTTGATTTTGTCTACCTCATTGCCGATCCTTGCCCACGTCCTCCTTCTGGCCTGGAACTCTGTCCACCTTCACAGACAACTGACCACCCATCTCCCCACCATCAAAGCCTTATTTAAATCACATCTCCTCCAAGAGGCTTTCCCTAAGGTCTCATTTCTCCTACTTCCCCTCCCTTCTGTGTCACCAAGTGACTTGGATCTGTACCCTTTAAGCACAGGCTATTCATTTCACCCTCAGTCCCACAGCACTTGTGTACTTATCCTAACACATGGCCATTTCCCCTATCTGTTATTTATTTTAATAACTGTCTCCCCATCTAGACTGTAGCTACTTGTGGGCAGGGTACATGTCTACCAACTCTGACTATACTACTACTAATAATAATGGTATTTGCTAGACACTTACTATGTGCCAAGCACTGTTCTAAGCGCCAGGGTAGATAGAAAGTAATCAGGTTGGATACAATCTCCATCCCACATGGTGCTCAAAGTCTTAATCCCCATTTTACAGATATGGTAACTGAGGCACAGAGAGTTAAGTGACTTGCCCCAGGTCACAGAGTAGACAAGCAATGGAGCAGAGATTAGAACCCACATCTTCTAACCCCCAAGCCTGGGCTCTTGCCATTAGGCCATGCTCCTTCCAACAGGCCATACCCTCTCCCAAGTACTTAGTACAGGGCTCTGCAGACAGATAGGAATGAAAGAGCAG
Organism: Ornithorhynchus anatinus; assembly: GCF_004115215.2. Classification (NCBI taxonomy): domain Eukaryota; kingdom Metazoa; phylum Chordata; class Mammalia; order Monotremata; family Ornithorhynchidae; genus Ornithorhynchus; species Ornithorhynchus anatinus. Next base: position 84,725,577 of record NC_041732.1, on the reverse strand, counting down.
CTGACATTCTTTAAATCCCATGGTCAAGGGTTTGATTCAGAGAAGACTGGGCCACCATTAGAGTTTATGAGATCTGGGGAGACACGCGGAGAATGATATGTCAGGAAGATGATCCAGGGAACAGAATGAAGCATGGACTGAATAATAAACTCACTGTTGGCAGGGAATGTTTCTGCCACCTCTGTTATACTGTACTCTCCCAAGTGCTCAGTGCAGTGCTCTGCACACAGTAAGTGCTCAATAAACATAATTGATTTATTGAGGGTGGAGACTGGCAGAGAGTGGAAGTGAAGTGGCTGCTCCAATGCAGAAGTCGATATGCCTGGATCACAGACTTTAGCCATTTGGATGGAGGGGATGGGACAGATTCTGGACATATTGTGGAGAAAGAACTGGCACAGTGTGGCAACAGACTTCATATGGGGACTGAAAAAGGGAGGAGTCAAAGATATATTATTTGAATAATGGTAGACAAACTATTTTTCTTTGCTATCCTCAAAAACGAGCAGCATTATTGCCCACTGACTGAGGTACCGCATTACATAAAAGCATCTTTAGGCATCTCCACCAAACTCTGTCCTCCGTTTTCTTTTTGATTTACTGAAAGCCAAAATATTACCTGAGTCTCTGGAAGCCAGTGGGTTCTTTTGACTGTTTCTCCTCGGTGAGAAACTGCTCAACATCCTTAACAACCGTTGCTAAATAAGTTGTAACTTCCAAGAGAGCATACCAGAATGAGAGACTTAGAAAACCAAACAACTGGGGAAATGCTGATTCCTCTGGGGAAATCAATACTACATGATCACTGTACTATACATTTCTATAACAAACCAAGAAATGAAACATAGCACAGAAGGAGATTGCTCATTTCTTAAAGAATCTACCATTAGATGCTTTATTTAGGATTCACGGGTATGCAACACTGCTGGCCTTCGGCATTTATCTGCAGATGCATCACTTGGCTAGCATCAAAGCAGCCCCTCCTGCTATAGAGGTCAAGCCTGGTCAGATGTGACAGAACCATGACCATGATTATTTTTCTGAAATGTAGATTTTTTTTTCAATCTGGACAGCCTAACCTAACAATAACAACAACTGATACAGGAAAACCATAACAAGTGAACATTTTTTCCCTTCGGCACAGACCGTGAGATCCAGAAACCCATGGGGGACAGGGATTGTGTCCGATCTGATTATCTTGTATCTATCCTAGCACTTAGTACAGTGCTGGGCACCTAGTGAGCCCTTAACAAATACGATAACTTTCATTATTTATTGTGAACTATTATTCTTAGTGTAGGAGGTGGTGGGATCTAGCAGAAAGCGCATGAGACTGAAAGACAGTTGAATTGTGAGAAGCAGAATGGCCTAACTGTGGTAACTCTCCCCCGATTAGACTGTAAGCCCGTCAAACGGCAGGGACTGTCTCTATCTGTTGCCGACTTGTTCATCCCAAAGGCTTAGTACAGTGCTCTGCACATAGTAAGCGCTCAATAAATACTATTGAATGAGTATTTGTTAAGGGCTTACTATGTGTCAGGCACTGTACTAAGCACTGGAGAAGATATAAGACAATTGGGTTGGAAACATTCCATGTCCCACATGGGGCTCCCAGTCGCAAACCCCATTTTACATATGAGGTAACTGAGGCAAAGAGAGTGAAGTGACTTGCTCAAGGTTACACAGCAGTCAAGTGGCAGACTCGGGATTAGAACCCAGGTCCTTCTGACCCCAGGCCCGTGCTTACCCATTAGGCCATGCTGCTTCTCTAGTGGATAGTGGCCTACTGGATATAGCATGGGATTCTAGACCAGTACAGGTAGTGGCCTGCTGAGTGACTTTGGGCAAGCCACTTAACATCTCTGTGCCTCACTTCCTCATCTATAAAATGAAGATATCTGCTCTCCCAACCTCTTAGACTGTGAACCTATGCGGTACTTTGACATCTTACATCTAGCACAGTGTTTGGCACAAGGTAAGTTCTTCCTTAATATCATAATTAGTAGTAGTAGCCACCTTGCTTGAAGAATGTCTTTAAGCTTGTAAGGTTATTTACAACCTGGGGCACAATCAAAACAATATTTAAATATTTAATTTTAATTTTTTAAGTGGTATTTGTTAAGCACTTACTATTTGCCAGGCACTCACTCACTCCATTGTATTTATTGAGTGCTTACTGAGTACAGAGCACTGTATTAAGTGCTGAGGTAGATATAAACTAGGCAGGTTGGACACAGTCCATGCCCCAGATGGGGTTCAGAGTCTTAATCTCCATTTTACAGATGAAGTAGCTGAGACACAGAGAAATTAAGTGACTTGCCCAAGGTCACACAGCAAGCGAGTGGCAGGGTCGGGATTAGAATTTAGGTCCCCTGACTCCCATTTCAATAGGATTTCAGCATGTTTTGGCAAGAAGATTGTCAGGAAATGTCAGAAACATCAAATATAATTAAAAATATTAGTTCAGAAATGATACAGTCTTGTATCCACGATATGATGCAAGACTATCTTCCTCTTGGTAGGCTAAATGAAATTTAAATCACTTTACCTTATTAAAATTACATAATTTGCCCAGCTAAGCAACTCTATGATACAAATCCAAATGATTCACTAGGACGTCATGGGGAAAGAGACAAATCAGTCTTAAAAGTACTTATTTTCAAACAGACCTATTTTTGTTCCTAGGAAAAACAGAAGTTAATAAATATGCTTTCCGTACTAGTAGTAACATGGATTCCACAATTCTGAAAGCTTGCCTTTACCCCCTCATTGAACTGCAAACTGTGCTTGAATCAAGAAACACCAATTTTAGATAAATAAAAATCAATAATAATTTACTCTGGTTGTAAAAACATGCCTCTGAAGTCTCTCGGCAATAGTAGTGAATGGCAGAGCTACTTAAAAGTTCCACAGTGAGAACAAGGTTAAAAGCAGAAATTTTCGGCAATCTAAACAAAATACATTTATCAGTCATTTTCACAGCCTTCTTGCTCCCAGCACCTCTTAGAGTTTTCTGATGGGGGAGATCTTATTGGGGAAATCTGACTTAGTAACAGTGACCTATTCCCTTTTGCAAAAGCATACTTGACAACATAATGAGCTATGGAACAGTAGAGATTTCAGGAGCGATAAAGTCAGAAAAAGAGCTCTTTCGAGTAAACTCCAGACCAAAATATGGAGAATCTCTAAGAGGCTTCGTATTCCAAAATGAAAGGTATAAGAAGTAAACCTCTTTTCCTGAGCCCCTAAACAACAGTAAAGGCTTTGGCATCGGTGAGTTGGTTATGGTTTTTCATTCATTCAACTACATTTATTGAGCAGTTACTGTGTGCAGAGCACTGTCCTAAGAGCTTGGAAGAGTACAATACAACAATAAACAGACACATTCCCTGCCCAGAAGGAGCTAGTCAGACTTTAATATAAATAAATTACAGATATGTACATTAGTGCTGTGAGGCTGGTACGGAGGGAGAACAAAGGGAGCAAGTCAGTGCGATGCAGAAAGGAGAGGGAGAAGAGGAAAAGGGGGCTTAGGAAAAGCCTCCTAGAGGAGATGTGACTTCAATAAGGCTCTGAAGGAGGGGAGAGTCATTGTTTATGTGACTTCAATAAGGCTCTGAAGGAGGGGAGAGTCATTGTTTGTCGGATTTGAGGAGGGAGGGTGTTCCAGGCCAGAGGCAGGATGTGGGCGAAGATTTGGCAGAGAGATAGATGAGATCAACACACAATGAGAAGGTTAGCATTATTAAGCACTTACTATGTGCCAGTCAATCTATTAGGTGAGAACTGAGGTAAATACCAATACAACAATCAGACACAGTCCTTATCCCAAATGATTCCCTATATACCCCAAATCATTCATTTTATTGAGTGGTCCAACAATCAATCAATAGCATTTATTGAGCACTTCCTATGTGCAGAGCACTGTAGGAAAAGTTTGGGAGAGTACAATACAACAGAGTTGGTAGACATGTCCTCTGCCCATAATGAAGCAGCATGGTCTAGTGGATAAAACTGGGAGGCAGAGAACCCGGATTCTAATCCTGGCTCGGCCACTTATCTGCCGTGTGACACTGGGAAAGTCACTTAACTTCTGTGTGCCTCAATTACCTAAACTGCAAAATGGGGATTAAGACCGTGAGTGCCTTGTGGAACATGGACTGTGTCCAACCCAATCAGCTTGTAAAAATAATAATAATGTTGGTATTTAAGTGTTTACTAAGTGCAGAGCACTGTTCCAAGCGCCGGGGAAGATACAGGGTAATCAGGTTGTTCCACGTGAGAATCACAGTCTTCATCCCCATTTTACAGATGAGGCAACTGAGGCTCAGAGAAGTTAAGCGACTTGCCCACAGTCACACAACTGACAAGTGGCAGAGCCGGGATTCGAACCCATGACCTCTGACTCCCAACCCCGTGCTCTTTCCACTGAGCCACACTGCTTCTCTACCTACCTTAGTGCTCAGTACAGTACCTAGCACATATCAGGCACTTAACAAATACCATTAAAAAGCATCAAGATGCTTTGAGCATCTGAAATGCAGTGCTAAAGAACCCATGGCTTAACAGCGCAAACAAGGGTGAAATTGTCTAGGAAAAGATCAATATAGATCTTTTGTATCTTCTATAGACATGTAGATTAGCAGTTTTGGTCATATAAACCACTGTCTTTGTAAGACAATGCTCTTGCCGGCAAAACCATTCCCATGTTTGAGGGCATGGCTGTAGAGATCAACGTACAATCAACACGCTATCTTGCCTGTTGAGCGTGTAAAAGTCATGCTTTGTGGAACTGATTTTTGCCTTAACAAAGACTGTCTTAATATTCCCAACTTCAGGAAGCATCCACTGAAGGGAAACAACTCCCTGCCCCAGCTGCAACCCATCAGTCAACTGTTTGCTGGGACGGTCTCCCAGTAGCCTGTTGGGTTTTTTTCGCTGTTTTTTTAAATGGTATTTGTTAAGCGCTATGTGACAGACACTGCACTAAGCGTTTGGGTAGATATAAGATAATCAGGTTGGACATAGTCCATATCTCACACAGAGTTCACTGTCTCAATCCTCATTTTACAGATGAGGGAACTGAGGTACAATGAATATAAGGGAGTTGCCCAAGGCCCCACAGCAGACAGGCGGTAGAGCAGGGATTGGGAAGCGGCGTGGCTCAGTGGAAAGAGCCCGGGCTTGGGATCAGAGGTCACGGGTTCTAATCCCGGCTCTGCCACTTGTCAGCTGTGTGACTTTGGGCCAGTCACTTAACTTCTCTGGGCCTCAGTTCCATCATCTGTAAAATGGGGATTGAGACTGTGAGCCCCACGTGGGACAGGGACTGTGTCCAACCTGATCTGCTTGTATCCATCCCAACGCTTAGTACAGTGCATGGCACATAGTTAAGCGCTTAACAAATACCATAAGTATTATTATTATTATTATTAGAGCCCAGGACCTCTGACTACCAGCCTGTGCTCTTTCCATCAGGCTATGCTGATTCCTCTAGGTCATGCTATTCCCTGCTGCTTCCTGCAATATTGCTCTCTGACATTGTCTGGGATTGTGCTTGTATTTTTCCGTTTCAATGTATTCTCCTTTTCTGGCTTTCCAGTTTACTATAGACCAGCTACCCAAGCTCCAAATCTCAGAGTCAGAGAAAAGGGTCAACACCGCTACAGCCGGATAGACCTTCAACTCGGTATGATGCTTGATGCTCTCCAATACTAATCAAATCTCCTCTGAAATATGTTAGCTGTTTTTTTCAAGCCTTATTAAAATCACTTCCTCCAACTAAGCCCTCATTTCCCCTGCTCCCCACCTCTCTTCTGCCTCACCTCTACACTTAGATCTGCACTCTTTAAGCGCTCGATATTCACCCCCCGACACACACTGCGGACCGGCAGTACTTAGGGACATTTCCGTAATATATTTTAACATTTGCTTCCCCTCCTGAGCTGCAAGCTAACTGTGGGCAGGGAACATGTCTACCAACTCTGTTCTGTTGTACACTCCCAAGCGCTTAGTTTGGAGCTTTGCCCACAGTAAGGGCTCAATAAACACGATCGATTCTTCTGGTATCCATGCAGTAACGAGGTAGCGGAACTCAGAGACCGCATTCAGTTTGGTTGAGGGTAGGGTTTCCTGGGTGTAGGCTGGAATATAGTCCCTGTCTTCAGACTTACTGTCAGTCTACAATGCCGCTGGCACTATCCTTGAGCTAGCACACAAAAAGACTTGTAAATAATGCACACCTAGTTTTCCCATATCCCATTTGTCCCCATCCCTTTCTTTCCTTTGCTTCTCTCCCTTACCCCTTTGTCCTTTCCCCTCAATAAATCAATCAATTGTATTCACTGCGTGTTTACTGTGTGCAGAGCATTGTATTAAGTGCTTGGGAGAGTTCAATAGACAGAATTGGTAGACACATTCCCTGCCCTCTCCAACTCTCTCCTCCCTATTTCTCACTCTCCACTAAACCTCTTTTTTTTTTCTAATGGTACTTGTTAAGTGCTTACTATGTGTCAAAACTTTTCTAAATGCTGGACAAGATAGGTTGGGCACAGCCCCTGTTTCACATGGGGCTTACAGACTAAATAGGAGGGAGAACAAGATCCCAGCTAATATCGACTACTTGTCTGCTGTGTGACCTTGGGCAAGTCACTTTACTTCTCTGTGGCTCAATGACTTCATCTGTAAAAGAGAGGGATTAAGATTGTGAGCCCTAAGTGGGAAAGGGACTGTGTCCAACCTGATTAAATTGTATCTATCTCAGCCCTTCAAACGGTGCCTGGCACCTAGTAAGCGCTTAACAAGTACCATAATAATTATGATTAACAGGGAGAACACATATTTAATCCCCATTTTACAGATGAGGCAACTGAGGCACGGAGAAGTTAAGGGACTTGCCCTAGATCACACAGCAGGCAATTGTCAGAGAACTCCTTCTTCCCTTTACTCCCTCTCACAAGTATCTCGCCTTCGGATACTTTCACCCAATGACACCATTTCCTTCTGCTTCAAGGTTTTTCATCAGCTGTCTCCTTCTCACATAGCTACTCCCCAGTTCGCAATCTCTGCTCTTTTGGTGCTCACCCTGCCATTGTCCCCATTCTCATCTCTCTCTCACCTCTGGCTTCTTGCTCATGTCCTTCCCATTGGTTAGAATTCTCTCCCCCCTTTAAATCCACCAGATCACAACTCTCCCAGCTTCAAAGTCCCCTTCAAACCCCATCCAAGAAGCATTCCACAATTAAATTTCCTCCTTTCCAGGTCAAGTCACCCCTAGAGTCACCTCAGCACTTATTTATTGCTACCCATTGCACTTTTATAAATATAATCTAGAGTAAGATACAAGTGCATTCCCTTATCCATCTTTCCCTTCCCTTAATACCAGTTTTATGTCTTTTCCTAATTTTAAATAGTGTTTGATTCAATTCTCCCATTGGATTTTAAGGTCTTTAAGGCCTGGGATCATGTTTTTTTCTTCCAATGGACTCACCCAAGAGCTAGGAAAAGAGTTTTGCACACAAGAGGTAATCAATAAATACTATTCATTCATTCATTCAATAGTATTTATTGAGCGCTTACTATGTGCAGAGCACTGTACTAAGCACTTGGAATGTACAAATCGGTAACAGATAGAGAGAGTCCTTGCCCTTTGTCGGGCTTAAAGTCTAAAATCGGGACAGACAAGAACATAGCAATACATAGAATCAAGGGGATGAACATCTCATGAAAACAACAGCAAATAAATAGAATCAAGGCAAATGACTTCCCCCCTTCATCCTTCTCACCTTTACCCTTATCTCCTCCTCCCTCCTGCCATCTTTTCCTCTTCTTAACCCTCTCCCTTTTCACTTCTCCTCTTCGCCCCAGGCATCCTCCTTTCCTCCTCTTCCCCACTTCTCTGACTTCATCTCTTTTTCTGTCCCCCTCACCTCCTGCTACCATTTGCCCTTGCCTCTGCTCCACCTAGATTATGCGCTCCATGTGGGACACAGACTGTGTCTGATCTGATTAAGTTCAATCTACCGCCACACTTAGCATACTTATTTTTAGCACACAATACTATTATTATTATTATGCTTCTAACAATGTTAGTATTGTAGAAAGATACACTGTACAAACAGAAGGGCTGGAGGGAAATTGGAAGAAGGAAAAAAATTAGAACCATGTCAGAAGGTGGTCTTTCCATACAGAAGGAAGGCAAGAGACACCACCCTCCAAGTGCCACAAGAGAAGTGCAGTGAAGTGCACAAGTGAAGTCAAACAGGTCACTTTCTGAATGACCCAAGGGAACTCCAGCTAAGTAGGTCAGGAGTTGGAAAATGCAAAGCGGCCAGGCTAGAACCCCTCTGCCCAAGCCCACTGCACATGACTGACCCCTCAAGGACCTTAGAGTCTATTATTTCATTATGCTAAAATGAATCAAAGAATAAGCATCCCTGGTCAAATTGCACTGGGTTGGCAAAATTTAACTAATACTCAAATATAAATTATAGTTACAGACTCAGTTTTCTACCTAAGGAATAGGTGAAAAACACTCATCTCTAAAACAATTCAGTTTCAATTTTCTTTAAAGCCATTAAGGAACTAAACACTTATCTCAGTCTGCAGTGCCATTATTACGTGATGTGATTTGACATTTATTTTTTCCACATCTTTAGGACCGGTTGACTCATTCTCCCCAGTGAAGCCATTAGTATTGCTATTTTCATCTTGGAAATGAGTAGACTGAGGACCAAAAGGGTTAAATTGTCCACCTAGACACTTATACTTCAACCTGTGCAGTCTGGGATTTGAAAGGCTACACAAGTGCTACAGCAGAAATTTCAGTGAAAAGACTTCACTGAGAAGTAACAGCATGGCCTAGTGGAAAGAGCACGGGCTTGAGAGTCAAAAGGACCTGGGTTCTAATCCCAGCTCTGCCACTTGTCTGCTGTGTGTCCTTGGGCAACTCACTTCACTTCTCTGTGCTTCAATTACCTCATTTGTAAAATGGGGATTAAGATTGTGAGCTCCATGTGAGACACGGACTGTGTCCGACCTGATCGGCTTATAAACGCCCCAGTGCTGAGTACAGCGCGTAGCACATAAAAAGCACTTAACAAATACCATAACAAATAAAGGCACTTTCAGCCTACTAGACCTGTATCGAGAAAAACTCCGGCACCGGGAGTGACATGGGACCACGGCAGTTTGTCAAAATTAATGCTCTTTCCGAAGTGTCCTAACTCATTCTCGGAAAGCAGCTCTCTCCTTGGGACCTGGGTGATTTTGCCTCAGACAAACTATGACTATTTGTGTGAAAATCAGGAAACTCAGAAGACAGAGCAACCAGAATGCACAACTCTGATCTATTTCTGGAAGTTTCAGATGAAAGCAACCTACGCGTCTCTGTTGGATCATACTAAATACAGAACAACTAGTTTCCATTTAAATGGACCGCATTACATTGCTGTAAAAGTCACTCGTAGGGACTACAAAGCCACTGGCCTTAATTTAGAACTTCTGTTGACGTTTTCTAATTTCAATACAAGAGAACAACTCGGAGAAGGAATGGAAAATTTACTGGTTTAGATGTTAGTAAGTCTTACAAGTAGCATCAAGGCAGTAAAATTTGGGTTTCGGAAACCCTCTTTCAGACGTTTCCCTTTCTTGCTATGGCACTGTGGAGAAAGCGTGCCATCTAGTGGCTTTGGGGCAATTAGCTCTTCTTTGCAGAATAAGGGCCGTCCATCCAGAGGGTTGAAGGTGAAGTGACCCAACTAATATTAAAATTGTCAGATTTTTTTTTTATTAGCTAAAAACACGTGTTTAAACAAGATTTTATTCTTATTAAAATATACCAATTACTAAAACAGAAAGACCACATCCGCAAATGAGCTAGGTAACGAAGATCATGGCAAGCCATATTGGACTGGCTAAATTCCCAGGTTCACACCCTTTTTTTTCTTTACTGGTATTGGTTAAGTGCTTACTAATGTGCCAGGCACTCTTCTAAGCACTGGGGTAGGAGCAAGCTCATCATCCATGTCCATGTCCCACCTGGGGCTCGTGATCTTAATCCCTATTTTACAGATGAGGTAACTGAGGGATGGAGAAGTAAGTGACTTGTCCAAGGTCACTCGGCAGACAAGAGGGAGAGTGGGGATGAGAACCCAGATACTCTACCAGGCCCATGCTCTTTCCACTAGGCCATGCTGCTTCTCAGAGCCTTCTAAAAAGGGTGAAAGAAGAAGCTACCAGGTGATTATGCCAGCATACCAATATCTCCCTAAGATTAATATAATAACTGTGGCATTTTCTTAAGCGCTTACTATATGCCAGACACTCTACTTAGTGCTGGGATGGATACAAGCAAATCAGGTTGGACAAAGTCCCTGTCCCACATGGGGCTGACAGTCTCAATCCCCGTTTTACAGATGAGGGAACTGAGGCACAGAGAAGTGAAGTGACTTGCCCAAGGCCACACGGCAGACAAGTGGGACTAGAACCCATTTCCTTCTGACTCTGAAGCCCATGCTCTATCCACTATGCTATGAAGAGATATGTGCTCTTGGGGAATCTTGTCTGGAAGACGGTTTTGATATTCCAACGAAAAATATGCTCAGAAATATTGGCCTTGGTTATTATTTTCAATTTAAGAATAACGGACAGTGAAAGAGAAGGAGTCATTACATTTTGAAAACCCTTTACAAGTTTGAAGTTTCCTCTCCTAGAGACAGACAATGAAAATTCTTTCCCAAGAAATTCACCTCTGTCCCATCAGGGAAGTTTGTAATGCACCACATATTATCAAGAAGCATTAGTTTTAGACATACCAACAAAGAGTATAAAACTCTATTACACTTATGTCCAAATTTACACATTTTCAAAACCAGATCATTGCAATATCCTCCTCTCTGGACTCTGACCTCCAGTATTATTCCCTCTAGTAGGCTTATTTCTCAGGCTAAAACTATCTTCTCAGAAGCTTCAAAAGTCTCTCCTTCCTTAGTGTCTGCCTCTCCTGCTGAATTGCCAACTCCTAGAAGGTAGGGCTAATATTTACAAATTCTACTGCATGCTCCCAAGCACTTAAGTACAGTAGTCTGCATAACGCAGGAGCTCAGCTAAACAGTATTGGTTGATAGGTTATTAAGGCTCCATTGCAGCTTTCCCAGTGCACTCTGTACTACATCCAACTTTCACCCCCTGCTAAAAGCCTTTCATCCAACCACCTCACTTTCACTGCTCCCCTCTCGCCCGATTTCCTCCCGCCTGTCAAGGCCCGCTTTCACTCAATCATCAGACTCTCCCAAGATGTCACTCATTTGACCCTTAATGTCAGGAGTGTCTTCCACTAGCTCACAAACCCCTTTCCGGACCTTTTTTTCCAACAGTTCAGAAATACCTCTCCTTTAAGGCAATAAAGTTACCGGCAGGAACGAGACAGCAGCACTGTGTGAACTATTTAGACCATAATCGACTCCATTGCGTGCACTATTGCCCCCGAGATCTCAGGTCTGAAATGCATCCGTCATTTTCAAAGGGTTAAAATCATGTTGTGGGCACTCTGTGTCAGTTTGTTGTTATATTGTACTCTCCTGAGTGCTTAATACAGTGCTTTGCACACAGTATGCACTCAATAAATATGATTGAATGAATATCATCATCCAGCACTACTCCAGGGCTTAGAACAGTGCTTGACACATAGTAAGTGCTTAACACAAACCATTATTATTTTTATTTTTTTATTTTATCTTCCCTAGCTAATGAACAGGTAGTAAATTTCTCCTGACCCTACCCTGCCATACATATAGCAGTCAAGATTCTTCCTTCCCTGAACCTTCTCAATAACAATAATAGCATTTGTTAAGCGCTTACTATACGGTAAGAGCTTGGGTAATCAGGTTGCATATGGTACTCACACTCTAAATAGGAGGGAGAACAGATATTATGACTCCGATCTGCAGATGAAGGAATTGAAGCACACAGGATTTAAGTGACTTGCCCAAGGTCACTGGGATTAGAACCCAGATCCTCTGACTCCCAGGTCCATGCTCTTTCCACTAGGCCACACCGCTTCTCATGCAGTATGTATGCATCCTGTTTCTTTCATAATGTTATAAAAATCTCCTAACAGTAGGATGCCAGACACAAAGATGACAGTTCGTTACTCTCCCTTGAATGGAGACTACCAAATTTCTGCCTGGCAGGCGGTGAACCAGGATGTCTGTCTCCCCCGATGCGACTGTAAGCCCATCAGTGGGCAGGGACTGTCTCTATCTGTTGCCGATTTGTGCATTCCAAGCGCTTAGTACAGTGCTCTGCACATAGTAAGCGCTCAGTAAATACTATTGAATGAATGAATGTCATCTGGAAACACCTGGAAATGTGTCTTAAATGGGAACTGTGCTTGAACGGCATAGTAATGATAATGAAAAATGCACCCCTGGAGGGATCTGTATTCATGGTATCAGAAAACATTCCTACACCTGACAAATACCGGAAATTCAAGAAAACATGAAGGGCTCCTGCAGGTGATACAATATTAACTAACTACAAAGAAGGGATGAGCTTAAGTATTTTACAAATAATTACATTTTTGAATTATGCCTAAAAGTAAAAGAGTACATATATGTCAGCTTTACTATCTCTTTAGGCTTTTACATGCCTAGCTAGGCTATATTTTTTTATATTACTAATCCATTACATCTCATTTACTAATGAAATGGATACTTGGTTTCTATTTCTGAATTATTGTGCCTATGTTTAGTGCAGGTCAAACATTTTCAGTGCATGACATTATCAGTGGTATACTAGATTAAGGGTGCCAAGCATAAAGTCAGTCAATTAATCATATTTATTGAGTGTTTTCTGTGAGCAGAGCACTACACTAAGTAACTGACAGAGTACAATACAACAGAGTTGGTAAGAACATTCCTTTCCCACAGTGAGCTTACAGACTGTTTATTCCCTTATGCCTGGAGTCCTCTATGTAGAACATTTTATTTAATCTCTCAATCAATCAGCCCTATTTATTTAGCTCTAATTATATGCAGAGCACTGCACTAAGCCCTTGACAGGGGATGAGCTTACAGTCTTACAGCTTACTCTCCTTTTTTTTCCACTTTAAAGCATTTTCCTCCAGTTTCCACCTTATTGGGCCGAGATTGCAACTAATTCCCACTTGGGTCTTCTTTTCCATTGACAGTACAATCCTTTGTACACAGTAAGTGCTTAATAAATACCGTTATTACAACTAAAAGATTACAGTTCAAAAATGTTAATAAATGTCCCCTGCACTGCACCAGCATTAGAACCAGAGCTGATAGAGGATGCTCTAGCATACTTGCATAATAAAGAGGTCAAAGAAATGAAGAAAAAACAGTTCAGACTTAGCCCCCAGTTTCCAATTTTGAGTCAACGACATATCTCTAACGCAGTTAAGTCTCGATTAGTATCACTAGCTCAAAATTGCCAACCAATCTGAAATCTAAACAACCTTGTGGCAACTCAAGATTAGCCTCTTATTACTTCAATATTTTAGAAAATTGAGGTGAGAATCCACAGGGGTGAAAACCCACCTTTAACTGAAAAATCAATGATTGGGAATGAAGTATAAAGATTTTCAGTAAACACTCAAGTTTGGAATTGGTTTATTTGATATGCCAATGGAAGAACCTCACTGAATGCAAAACACATACTTCTGTGGGACACCATGGTAATCCAGGTTTACCATTTCCATGGCGAGCACCAGGAACTGCACGTTCCCTATTTCCAGTGCTTAGAACAGTGCCTGGCATATAGTAAGCACTTAACAAATGCCATGAAAAAGAAAAAAAGGGGGAAATGGTGTATGTGCAAAATATAGAAGTTTGTAAAAAAAAAAGGTGCTGGATAAAGCAGTTTTGAACACACGATTTAAAGATCAAAAAATCGTCCAATCACCATATATTGTGGCCTAGTGAAAAGAGCACGGGCCTGGGAGTCAGAAGACGACCTGGGTTCTTTTCTCACCTCTGCCATGAGCCCCCTGTTTGACCTTAAGTCACGTAGTTTCTCGGTGCCTCAGTTCAGCCCTCTGTAAAATGGGGATTCAATACCTGTTCTCCCTCCTACTTAGGCTGCGAGCCCCATGTACACCGCTTGGCACAGACTCAACAAATAATACCATCATTATTACCTAGATTCATAGGAATAAGGAGGTTTCACTTAAGGGAATTTAAAATCATTTTTCTCAAACGGGTCTGCCTTCCAACAGAGCAATTTCTCTTCCAAGCGTGCTGTTGACTGGATACAGTCAATGCTCAATGACCTGGTGCCAGCCAACGGGGATTTCCGGAGCCGTTCTCCCCTTCTGGCTCCTGGGCGAGCTGGCCATCTGCCTCTTGGCCACTTGGCTGCCTTTTAACATATCAAAGGAAAAGGAAGCCAAATTCTAACCGGTCCATTTTTCTCCTCTTTAGCAGCTCTGGTTGAAGACTTAAAGGAAAAGCAGAAGCCTGATACTTTGGTCTATTTTTTTTTTATGGTATTTGTTAAACACTTTGTAGGTGCCACGCACTGTACTAAGCGCTGGGGTAGATACAACCTAATCAGGTTGGACACAGCCCTTGTGCCACATAGGGCTCACCGTCTTAATCCCCATTTTCCAAATGAGGTAACCAAGGCCCAGAGAGGTTAAGTGACTTGTCCAAGGTCAGACAAGTGGCGGAGCAGGGATTAGAACCCAGTTCCCTCTGACCCCAGGACTGTGTTCCACAAACTAGGCCACGCTGCTTAATAGGAAGTACTTGAAAGAAGTGAAATTTTCATACTCCATACTCTGGCGACTCCCAGAAGGGAAAAAGCAGCGTGGCTTAGTGGAAAGAGCAGGGGGCCTGGGAGTCACAGGACATGGGTTCTAATCCCACCTCCACCACCTATCTGCTGTGTTACCTTGGGCAAGCTACATAACTTCTCTGTGCCTCAGCTACCTCATCTGTCAAATGGGGATTAAGTCCCATGTGGGACAACCTGATTACCTTGTATCTACCCCAGTGCTTAGAACAGTCCTTGGCACAGAATAAGCACTTAACAAATATCATAATTACTATTATTATTATCGAAAAGGGATATGACTATCTTCTTCAAAAGTGGCATTAGAATTTACCATTGTTTCCGACGTCGAGAGAGAACCCACAGCTTGACTTTGGCTGGACAGACTGGAAGGGGCCCTCCAAAAACTTACAGAATCATCCAGTTCTGGAGGGAAAAAGAAATGTTAGCATGAAAACATCTTTAAATTATACATCATAAATTATTTATTCACATTAATGTTTGCCTTTCCTTCTAGATTGTAAGTTTGTTATGGGCATGGAAAGTGCCTACGGATTCTGTTGTAGTCTACTCTCAGCGTGGCTCGGTGGAAAGAGCCCGGGCTTGGGAGTCAGAGGACATGGGTTCTAATTCCGGCTCCGCCGCTTGTCAGCTGTGTGACTTTGGGCAAGTCACTTAACTTCTCTGTGCCTCACTTACCTCATCTGTAAAATGAGGTTTAAGCCTGTGAGCCCCACGAGGAACAACCTGACCACCTTGTATCAACCTGATCACCTTGTATCCACCCCTCCCCCCCGCAGTGCTTAAAACAGTACTTTGCACAGAGGAAGCACTTTACAAATGCCATCATTATTAGAAGCAAATATCCTCGGAGAATGAATAAACCAACTGATCAATGGAAATAATGACCTGTGCTGTGGCAACAGTATGGTCTAGTGGAAAAAGCCTCAGTCTGAAACTCAGGAAATCTGAATTCTGTCAGGCCTGTCACTACTCTTGGGTAAATAAGGCAACCACTATGTGCCTCGGTATCTTTGTCAGTAATTTGGGGCTAATAATTTTTGCCTCCCCTTACCTTATTAAGACACTATGAAGTCAATAAGTTATGCAAAAGCACTCAAAAAAAATCAGCCCCATTCAAATTCAAGGGATTGATTACCATTATCCCAGGCTATTGCTCTAAACTAATAATAATAATAATCATGGTACTTGTTAAGCACTTAGGATGTACCAAGCACTGTTCTAATTGCTGGGGTAGATACAAATTAATCAGATTGGACACAGTCGCTGTCCCACATGAGGCACAAACTCATAATCCCCTTTTTACAGATGAGGGAACTGAGGCACAGAAAAGTGAAGTGACTTGCCCAAGGTCACACATCAGACACGTGGCAGAGAGGGGATTAGAACTCGGATCTGTCTGACTCCCAGACCCATGGCCTATCCACCAAACCATGCTGCCGGTTACATGACAAAAGGGTGTTAAGCACAAGTGCCCTAAATGAATTACAGTTTCCCACAAAAAATACTTACCCCCAAAAATATGGATACACAAAAACTAATGAAATATAATGAATACAGTTACATGATCAAATACCAAAAAATAAATATATACCAAAAATAAGATTTCAGATTCTTTTTTTTCATAGGTTCAAATATTTACTTTTCCAAGTCCAAGTTTTCAATTCCTATTCTACAAAAAGCACCTTATACCAACACACTAGTGTTCTAGCATTATCTATGCTAAACCTATCTGCCATGACCTATCGCTAAATTTAAATGGGCTTTAATCACTCTACTGAGGTGAGTCCAAATACTTCACAGGTGGGGGGAGAAAGGAAGTACCTAAATCAAAGCAAAATTTGCAGGGTATCCCAAAGTAAGAGAGCACTGAAGGAAATAACTGCCCTGAAATTTCTCTAGACTGTAAACTCATTATGGGCAGGGAACTCCATTGTATTCTATTCTCCCAAACGCTCTGTAAATAGTAAGCGCTCAATAAATACCATCATTTAATTAAAAAAGATACCATTGATTAAAATTCAACAGTGCTACCACAAAAAGAATGAAAATATGGTGTTATAATGGGAGGTGATTGTACAACAATTCGAATCAGTGTGGACATCCTTTTCTAATCAGGGGAGAATCACTAATTTTGCTTTCCCCAAGACAACTTGGAACAAATTACTACTTTAACCCATGAATCTTCAACAATTTTTAATGGGATGATTAGCAATATCATAGAGCCATCACTCTTCCTGAGTTTGTTCAGGATTCTCGATCACTTTGCAAAATGTTAGATGATCGCTACCTTTAGGTAATGTGTCGGCAAATCACAAACACCATTGGCCACAGTAAGAAAATCACCTAGAGAATCTAGCAGATAAGTATCAAGGGGGAAAATGTGACCTGCAAAAGCCACAACTGAGTCGATCATGCTAGAGCAAGGTAGGAACATCTGTTCTAGAGATACTTCATAAAAGAAATCCAGTGATATCTCTAGTGTAGCAATATGGAACTCTGAAAAGTCAGTGAGTTCTTGCTACCATTCTGAGCTACGATTTATGCAGTGCCATTTCTGACTGGCTGGTTGAGTTCTTAAGATAGTTTTAAATCTATCTCCCAAAGATAGAGTGATTATGGATGCCACCCTTCAAATAACCATAAACATAAATGTTTGCCTGGACCATAATAATGGCCAGATGGCTGGGTTTTACGATTAAGAACTGTTTATATTCACTCACATTTTGAAAACCAAACCTCCCCAAGTGAAGGTAGGGAGAGGAAGGGGCTGTGACCATGCCTTTGTACTAAGTCTTCCACAACTTGTCATCATGAAGTGTGACTCTTCAGTAATGCTGATTTAAATACGTGGAGTACTCCCCAAGCACTCTGCACAGTGCTCTGCACACAGTTCACACTTAATAAACACCACCGATTGATTTAAGAATTTCAGATTATATATAATTTAACTTTCAGTGGCCTCAACCACTCAGAACATTTAATTTGCTTACAATAAAGGTGAAACACTGGCTTCAGTTCCTCCTTGGAAAGGGAAGAGGAAAAGAAATGCTCAGATACATGCGGCCACAGCAATAGTGCCATTTAGAGATCTTGGTTTGAAAATTTTCTCTGCGTGCCGACATAATTCTGCCGAATATTTTTACAATAGCCATTTATTTTGAGAAAATATCTTACGTCTGAGACAGACAAGACAGCGCCTTGAAACTGTTCCATTAAAATGGAATAAATAGCACTTACCATTTTTATCACACCGCGCTGTGAAGCTATCTACCGGAGAATAATTCAAGTCAAACGTATATCGTCCTAGGTAGCACCGTGTCGCCATCTGAATCACTTGTTCATAAAAGTGGCAGTGATATAAGAGAACCTGAAGGGCAGGTTTTCCTATCAGAGACAGGCCAGATTCCTCATCATGTACACAGGGGCCCTGAAGAGAGAAGGATCACAAAAATCTATTTCCTGCCGCCACTTAACTTTTCTCAACATATGCATTTGCTGTGAATATACACGCTCTTCCTTCCTATTCTTCACCAGCAGAA
This sequence comes from Ornithorhynchus anatinus, assembly GCF_004115215.2. Classification (NCBI taxonomy): domain Eukaryota; kingdom Metazoa; phylum Chordata; class Mammalia; order Monotremata; family Ornithorhynchidae; genus Ornithorhynchus; species Ornithorhynchus anatinus. The sequence goes on along the minus strand of NC_041732.1, from coordinate 84,707,218 downwards.
AATGAAATCAGAGAATGTATCCATCACAGCCGACCGCATTAGGTTTGTTTTTACAAATACACACTACTCATCGCTAAGTACCGGTGAATAGCACTACGGTTAATTCTTATCACTGGATATTATTAAGATTTATAAATGGACCGTTCCTTCATCACTAGGGATGACAAACTCATGGTTCTTTTCAATGCATTTCAAATTAATTTAACAGGCTCTGGGAAAGCACCTATCGTGTTATGAAAGTGCGTCTTAATAATTAAAGAATGAATATGGCTGCTAGAACCAAGCTACAAGAGACTAAATGCCCTGTTTTAGCAATCACTCAGTCAGCTAGGAAAATAAGGTGCTTCCTGAAGAGGCTGCTATGCACCTTTTCACTATTTCAGTCATTCTATGGCATTGCCTGAGCCTCAGCCAACACCCCGCCAAGGAGGGAGGGAGGAAGAAAGGGGGCGGGAGGGTGGCTGTGTGCACCTCCTGCCCATGTCTCTCTCTGCTCCTCACTCCACTCTCCCAGAGCGATGAGGCAAGCACGTCCAGAAGAATTCAGAGAAGTTTCAGTGACTAACTTGTCAGAGGGGTGGAAATTATTCATTCTGGAAAATCATACGTTGAGCTGCAAAAATGTATGATTTGACAACAAATCTTGGGAAATCAAATTGCACAAAAACAAGATAGCTGAAATGTCAAGAAGATAACAGTCAGCAACCCATTCACAGCTTACTTACCCATAGACATCAATATGGATATTATTAGTTTTTTTCCAGCAGGATCCTAATTCTGTCAAACATATTTTTTCCTTCCTCTGGGAAGAGGACACTGTGTTTCTCTACTTACCCCAGAACAAGATCACCTTTGGTTTAGAATACTCATTTTTTTTGGAAAGTCTGTCAAAATTTCAGTGCTTTTTCACCTCAGTTCAACAAACCAAAGGCCTCATCTCTTTGTTAACAAGATGCTTTTCCCTAACATTTATTTGGAGGGAGGAAATTTAACATGACTAAGCTTTCTTATTTGGCTTTAAAAAATTACCAATATGTTTTCAGTATGATTCATATATTCAGTATCTGTACACAAACTGAGCTTCCTGCATTAACAATTTCAGTTTTCTTATGCAAGTTTAAATTCATTCAGGGCTTCAAACACGCCCAGTGAGAAGGAAATTAAATCTCAGAAATGGTGAGGTTCCCTGGCTTAAAGAGCTATGTAAATAGCTTCTATAATGTAATGTTTGTAAGTTTATAAGTTTATGTGCATTTATAGGCATAGATATATGTGTTTATGCAGATATCCTGTCAATTGTCCCATAACACATTTTTACTAGGTGTATTTTAGAGAACCCAATTGGGGAATTAAGGAACATTAGGGAACATTTACCTGTAACTTTACAACTGATTACTTTTTGTTTACAGCCGATGGACCCTCACACAGTATACTCACTTGAATTAACTCATAATAAATACAAACCACAGATTGTAAGCTCATTATGGGCAGGGAACGTGTCTGCTGATTTTACTGTATTTTACTTTCCCAAGCACGTAGTACAGTGCTCTGCACATAGTAAGAACTCAATAAATGCCACTGCTTGGCTGACAGACCATGGTGTTCTCGACATTCAAAGTCTTATTAAAATGGTAGGGTTGGTAGACATAACGCTACATAAATTATGGCTATGTACTTAGGTGTTGTGGGGCTGAGACTGGGTGAGTAAAGGGTACAAATCCAAGTGCAAGGGTGACACAAAAGAGAATGGGAGTAGAGGAAATGAGGGCTTATTTGGGGAAAGCCTCCTGAAAGTGTCTACCAATTCTGTTGTATTGTACTCTCCCAAGCGCTTAGTATAGTGCTTTGCACACAGTAAGCACTCAACAGATAGATTGACTGAAGGAGAGGTGCTTTTAATAAGGCTTTGAAGGTAAGGGGAGGAATCATCTATGGGATGTGAAGAGGAAGGGCATTCCAGGCCAGAGGCAGGATGTGGGCAAGAAGTCAGAGGCGAGGGATAATAATGTTGGTATTTGTTAAGCGCTTACTAGGTGCCGAGCACTGTTCTAAGCGCTAGGGGAGATACAGGGTAATCAGGTTGTCCCACGTGGGGCTCACACACTTTTAATCCCTATTTTACAGATGAGGGAACTGAGGCACAGAGAAGTTAAGTGACTTGCCCACAGTCACACAGCTGACAAGTGGCAGAGCCGGGAGTCGAACTCATGACCTCTGAGTCTGAAGCCCAGGCTCTTTCCACTGAGCCACGCTGCTTCTCAAAGAAATGGTGGTATTTGTTAAGCGCTTACTATGTGCAAAGCACTGTTCTAAGCGCTGGGGGATACAAGGTGAGCAGGTTGTCCCACATGGGGCTCACAGTTTTAATCCCCATTTTACAGATGAGGTAACTGAGGCACAGAGAAGTTAAGTGACTTGCCTAAAGTCACACAAGGTACAGTGAGTAGGTTGGCATTAGAGGAGCGAGGTGTGCAGGCTGGGTTGTAGTAGGAAATCAGGGTGGAAAGGTAGGAGGGGGCTAGGATGATAACGGATTTCTGTTTGTTGTGGAGTTGGATGGGCAACCACTGGTAGTTCTTGAGAAGTGGGGAAACATGGTCAGAATGGTTTTATCAAAAAATGACCCAGGCAGCAGAAGAAAGTATGGACTGGAGTGGGGAGAGACAGGAGGATGAGAGGTCAGCAAGGAGACCGATCGAGTAATCAAGCGGGGTACAATAAGTGGTTGGATTAATGATAATAATAATAATTGTGGCCTTTAATAAGCACTTACTATCTGCCAGGCACTGTACTAAGTGCTTAGGTGGACACAAGCAAATCGAGTTAGACACAGTCCCTATCCCACATGGGGCTACCAGTCTCAATACCTATTTTACAGATGAGGTAAATGAGGCACAGAGAAGTAAAGTGACTTGCCCAAGGTCACACAAGACAGGTGGTGAAGCTGGGATTAGAACCCATGACTTTCTGACTCCCAGGCCCATCTGTGCTCTATCCACTACACCATGCTGCTTCTCAATAGCAGTTTGGATGGAGAGGACAGCAATGAACCAGCAAGATCTGGGGACAGATTGAATATGTGGGTCGAAGGACGGATAAATCGAGGAAAACGCCAAAGTGAGGGGTTTGTGAGACAGGGAGGACGGTGATGCGGTCTACAGTGAAGAGGAAAGTTAGGGGAAGATGAGGAGTTCTGTTCTGGACATGTAAAGTTCGAGGTGTTGGCGGGACATCCAAGTAGAGATGTGAGGAAGCTATCTTGGAATCACCCGAAACTTTTCAGAAGAGCTATACCTTAACGTATTTTGCAAGGAAAAGAGTACTATCAAATGCTAAATGAGAAGCAGCCCAGGCTAGTGAAAAAAGCACGGGCTCGGGAGTCAGAGAATCGGAGTTCTAATTACAGCTCTGTCACGTGTCTGCTGTGTGACCTTGGGCAAGTCACTTCATTTCCTTTGTGCCTCAGTTTCCTCATCTGCAAAGTGGGGGTTCAATACCTGTTCTCCCTTCCCGTTAGACTGTGAGTCCAACGTGGGACAGAAACTGTGACCGACCTAATTAACGCGTAATCTCCTCAAGCTCTTAGAACGGCGCTTGACACAGAGTAAGCACTTAACTAGTACTATTAAAAAAAAGGCCATTTTTCAATCGATGCCGACTTGTCGTTCATTGTGGCACAGCTGCAAACCGTCTTTTTCTTCCCTTTTCTTCGTCTGCTTCAATGGCCGTTTTTATCACTGGTCTCCAAAGTTGCACAAAATCGGTACTTTCAGTGGGAGGGATGCACGCTATAACAATATCACAGCAGTACCTTAATTTCTCTAAATACTGTCGCCACATCGTACTGAAATTTTAAAAGACCCACCTGCCAAGCACAATCGTTGATTTCTTCAGTGGGCATCGGGATCACAAGAAGGTTCTGAAGAATAAAGGCAGCCTGAAAAACAAGAAAACATCAATACCGCCCTCTTGTTGTCACATCGGAAATCACCAATCCAACCTAGTAACGCTCCAAAGAGTATCCGACGACGACACCGTCACTCGGCACATCTCCGCCTGCTCTTTACAAACCCAGGGAACTTTCTCGATTTTCCAGATAGCTAATGACCTCACAACTCTTACGTTCGCCGCCTCAGCCGGTTCCAGTTTTAATTCTCGGTGACTTAATAGGCTTCCGGTTTTCAAAAATAAATTAATGACGAATCCGTGTTCACGCCCCATCGTCCGTTCATACAACAGATGCAGAAATGAATGAAATGCATACGCACAATCAAATCGAATGAGCAAGCAAAATAAAATGCACAATCTCGAGTTAAGTTTCTCTGCATCATTTAAGTCCCATGTCTCGGGAGGTGAAATTCTTGGATGGGCACAAGATGAACTATTAGAGTGGTGAAATTTGCCAGCATTATCAATCTATCAATCTTATTTATCGAGTGCTTCACGTACGCATAGCATTGTACTAAGCATTTGGGAGAGTACAATAAAACAGAGTTGGTAGACAAGTTCCCTGCCCATAAGTGGGTTTACAATCTAGAGGACTACCTACCAACCATATAATAATTTGATATGTGTTAAGCGCTTACTATGTGCCGAGCACTGTTCTAAGCGCTGGGTAGATACAAGGCAATCAGGTTGTCCCAGGTGGGGCTCACAGTTTTCATCCCCATTTTCCAGATGAGGTAACTGAGGCACAGAGAAGTTAAGTGACTTGCCTAACGTCACACAGCTGACCAGTGGAGGAGCCGGGATTAGAACCCACGACCCCTGACTCCCAATCCCGGGCTCTTTCCACTGAGACACCCATATATAGGGAAGCAGTGTGGCCTAGTGGAAAGGCAATGGGCCTAGAAGTGATCTGGGTTCTTATCCTGACTCCATTCGTCTGCTGTGTGACTTTGGGCAAGTACCTTCACTTCTCTGTGCCTCAGCTCCCTCATCTGCAAAATACCTGTGCTCCCTCCTACTTGGACCCATATGGGATCTGGTTATCTTATATCTACCCCAGTGCTTAGTACAGTGCTTGGCACAGTAAGCATTTAAAACTAAAAACACAGTTATTATACCTATCAACCATAAAGTAATAGGAGGCATTTACTGATAGGTGCTTCCTGAACTGACTGTTGCTCTGATTGCTTGAAAGGTGAGACTACTCAGGTAAACGACCCTTTGAAATGACAGATAGAACCAAAATTGCCTCAAAACCCAATTCAGACTGTTGTAATAGACCAAAAATTTCTCAAAACTCAATTCACACAGTTGATTGGGCAAACAAATCCGCTTCTGAAATCGGGAACATTTTAAGAGAACCAAAGATAACGGTCCCCACTGCATCATTCTTTTAAGGCAAAATGAATTCAAAACTACTTGCAGTCTCATTCGGCACACGATAAAATGAATAGCAAAAGCAGTAACACGCTTTCACATGGTCTGAGGCAGATAACAGGCAGATGATGTTAAGGCACTAAAATATTTCAGTGCACATCTGAGACGACACCACGAGATGACACCACAAAAACATATTAGTTCTCAACTGCAGCAATCTTTAGGGGCCTCTAATGATGTTCAAGCAGCAGTTTAAGGGCCCAAAGGGGATACATTTTCATTAGGTGTCAAGACATAAAGGACCCTTAGAATTCTACCTCCTAAGGCAATGTAACAGCATGAGGAGAAAAACCAAATGCATTTCCATTTCCATGGTGTGAGGTTGTTTCTGGCCTTGTTTTTTTTTTTAGTTTGTATGTTTTTGCTTTTTTTAAAATCTGGCCTTCCTGGAACCAAATAAAAAAGATATCAAAAAAGTGACATACCTCCCTGCGCACCATGCTGCATTCTGATTGTTCCAGCAGAATGTTCACCACAGTTCCCCACAAGCCTCCGGCAATGTTCTGGCAGCTGTCCGATAAAGCAACACAGCCTTCTTCAACCGAAGTTAGTGCTGATCCTATCCCCAGAGACGTGAACCGCACCTGTTTCATCAAACAGAGAGTGGTAATATGGAAAGAATCCCAACTGGTTCTTTAGCAGTTCTGGGTTGGAAAAGTAGTAAATCCAGCTTTTTGTTAAACGGACCCAAAACTCAACCCTCTCTTCCATGACTCTAAGAGAGCCTCTAAGAGTGACTTGCCCAAGGTCACATAGCTGACAAGCGGCGGAGCTGGGATTAAAACCCATGACCTCTGACTCCAAAACCCGGGCTAAGCCACGGTAGAGGAAATAACTGAATGTAGAACTGAATAAACTTGAATTTAAAAGAACTGGGGAAGGACAGGAATACAGACACCCTAAAAGGAATGTACTACACTGCTTAGGTGATGGCAGCACTTAAAACTAAAACCTTGCCAAGCCATCTGCAGTCCATGACCATTTTCTTCTTTAGTGTAGTTGAATTCAGAAACCACCATTCTCTGTTCTGACCTAATAATGATCCAGCAAGATTTTTTTTTTTTTTAATGATATTTGCTAAGTGCTTACTATGTGCAGGGCACTGTAATACGCACCGGGATAGGTACGAGTTAACCAGGTTAATAATGTTGGTATTTGTTAAGCGTTTACTATGTGCACAGCACTGTTCTAAGCGCTGGGGGAGATACAGGGTCATCAAGTTGGCCCACATGAGACTCGCAGTTAATCCCCATTTTACAGATGAGGAAACTGAGGCCCAGAGAAGTGAAGTGACTTGCCCACAGTCACACAGTTGACAAGTGGCAGAGCCGGGATTCAAACTCATGACCTCTGACTCCCAAGCCCGGGCTCTTTCCACTGAGCCACCCTGCTTCTCTTGGTTGGACACAGGTTGTTGGACACGGGCTGGACACAGTCCCTGTCCCACAAGGGGTTCACAGTTTTCATCTCCATTTTTCGGGCTGAGAAAACTGAGGCCCAGCGAAGTTAAGTGACTAGCCCCAGGTCACATGGCAGACAAGTGGTAGATCTGGGATTAGAAACCAGGGCCTCGGACTCCCGGGCCCCATGCTCTTTCCACTAGGCCACGCTGCTTCCTGGAAAATGCACTAGAGCAGAAGCACAGGTTACACATGTAGATCAGAAATCTCTAAATATTAGCCCGGAGGGAGCCACAGCCAGCTGAGAGCCAGAAGAAATCTGCTTCCTTACATTAAAGGAGCTAAAGCTAGCTCTCCTGGGTACAATATAAAGTTCAAGCCTCAAGAAAACCAAGACCCATCCTCAGGGAGGAAAGCTCTCTAGACTCTTGGCTTGTTTCCACCTCCATAAACTCTGGAGACCCCAGAGTCTACCAAGTCCAATTCTCTCTATTCCTTTAGTGGCTGGGGAACTAAGCCCAATAAAGAAGATTTCAGCCAAAGAAAGAATTGGGCCCACTCTCTAAAATCATTTCTGCACTTGCAATGTCTGCTTCTCTGTTCTTGGCTCCCAAAGAAAGAAAATCAGGAAAAAGAACAATAAAATTATACTTACTTCAGGGTCTCTGTCTACCCATAATGGGATCAGCCAAGCCAGTCCTTGGCGAATGGGACTCTGACGTTCACTGCTACTCTCAAAAGGCAAGAACCACAGAGAAACCCAATCCTACATCCAGAAATATGGAGAAAAAAATCACGTTTCAAAGATGATCAAACTCAGGGAATAAAGGTAGGGCAAAGTCATTTTGACTTAAAAGTAATACCATGACAAGACTGGACTTAGCATTTACTGAAGTAGTCTGCTTTAAATGACAATCTTCAAATGGTGGTGAAATCAGAAATCTTGGCCCAATCAATCACTCGTATTTATTGAGCGCTTCCTATGTGCAGGGCACTGTACTAAATGCTTAGGGGAGTACAGTATAACGATTAGCAGACACGTTCCCCGCCCATAGCAAACTTACAGTCTGTGCTTTGCTCCTTAATACGAGTTAATTCAAGTAAGTATACTGCATGCAGTTCTATCGGTCGAAATCACATGTAAAGTTGTTTTCAACTCCTACTGTCCTCTAAGACACACTTGGCCTGAAATCATCTTCCTCCCAAGAAATGCAGTGTCAGGAGGGAAACCCTGCTCACGTAAGCCTTGTCCTTTGTGAATAGTAATATTTAGGGCTTTAAGCAAACTGTCCCGATGGAGCGAGAAGGGCAGCTTTTAGTGTCTCACCGAGGTTTTAGACTGAGCCATCATCTCGTGGGATAAGTGAAGCAAACATAGAACTGTGCTCTTGGTGACACCTTTTCCCATGAAGGACAGAGCATTTCCTCCACGATCAACGTAAAATGAAGAGATGACCTGGAAAGAGTAAAACAATTTCATGTTAGCTTTGCTGGAAGCAGTATATAGAGACAAGTGCACAAGATTTAGTCGATGCCAGAGATTTCAAACCCGACAGATATAAAATAGTCTTTTTTCCCGTCTTTCAAATCAGGGGAAACAGATATTCGGTGTGTATCTCCACAGCTAATAATAATAATAATGATAATAATTAGGGTACTTGTTAAGCACTTACTATGTGTCAAGCACTGTTCTAAGCACTGGGGTAGACAGAAGTTAATCAGGTTCCTGTCCCACATGGGGCTCACTCTCTTATCCCCATTTTACAGATGAGGGAACTGAGGAACTGAGAAGTGAAGTGACTTGCCAAGGTAAACAGAGCAGACACGTGGCAGAGCCAGGACTAGAACCCAGGTCCTTCTGACTCCCAGGCCCGTTCTCTATCCCCTAGGCCATGGTGCTTCACAGCTCTAGGAGATCATAGTTTGGCACAACATGATGCAATGTGCACCTGAAACACATTGCTCAATCAAGTCTATCATATTTATTGAGCACTTACTATGTGCAGAGCACTGTACTGAGAGCTCGGGAGAGAACAATACAACAGAGATGGTAGAAACATTCACTCTCCACAAGGACCTTACAGTCTACTGGGGGAGACATACATAGTAACATAAATAAATTCAGGTGTATTTTGAGACACAGAATGGCCTACTGGAAAAAGCAGGGGCCTGGGAGTTAGAGGACCTGGGTTCTAATCCCAGCTCTGCCACTTACCTGCTGTGTGACCTTGGGAAAGTCACTTGACTTCTCTGGGCCTCAGTTACGTCATCTGCAAAATGGGTATTCAATACCTGTGATCCCTCCTACTTAGAATACACGTCCTGTGGGATCATGTGGGGCTAGATTATCTTGTATCTACCCCAGAGTTTAGTAAGGTGTTTGGTACAGAGTAAGTATTTAACAGATATCACTTTACAGATCTTTGCATAACTGGTATGGGGTTGAGGGTGACTGCTTAAAAAGTGCAGAGTACATCCTTCAAATGTTATACCTCTGCTCAACTTAAATGGGTTAAAGATGTATTGAGTACAGAGTTCTGCATTCCATAAGCGCTCAGTAAATACCACTGATTGATTGAATGCCTTTCCTGACTGGGGGATGGGAAGGGATATTTATTGGGAGTGGTGCATTGCAAATTCTAGAACACTGCTAACATGGATGAACATATTGCAATTTCTCTTGAGGCAACCATTTATCACACTGTTACTTTTGTTGCCCAGATCCCCAAGGGGTATATTTCTGGTTTAAACTGATTTCTCATTTAGGTATTCCTTGGATAATCTGGGTCAAAAAATGTCCTCAGCACATCTGGCACAGAGCAAGCTTCTCTCCTCTTGAGATTTTGTGCGATTTTCAAAGGTGGAAATAAATCCAGCTACAGCACAACAGGAGAAACCGCGGGAAAGTAGACGTGTTTTCGATAGCATCAGTTCTCTTCTTTATGACAACTGAAAGTCATTTATAATTCATAAACTTTTCAATGACAAAAGAGTGCTGATGAGGTGCTAATATATTTTGAAGTTTCAAGCACATTTTTCACAAACCAGAGCAGAGTGCACTATTTTCAGGGATCTACCCCAATCTAACAATCCAGAGAGGATTTCAAGTCATTCCTCAAAGGCTGGGAAGACTGTTATTCATGACAGAAGTCCTGAATTTAACCCTTCTGTCACCCTACCCACATACCTTACTTTGCTCAAACAGTGCAAAATTGGAAAACAGGAGAGCACGAAGTAGGCTACACATGGTTTCCTTAAAGCAAGTATCATAACTACAGAAAATTTTTAATACATCTTTAAATAGACAAATCTTTTAAATCGTCTTCCCAGATCCCATTAATGTTTAACCCTCAGATCCAGAAGCTAATATCACGGTTCTCTCCTGCCCGCAGTGCAGCCATCCCCAAGGGCAGTTGTGTGAGGAGAAGGTCAGTCGTCTTGTGGTCCTTTTCTCGTCTTGTCTTAGGCTGTCGAGTTGTCTCCGACCCATAGAGACTCCATATACACATCTTTCCCAGAAAGTCCCACTTCCAACTGCAATCATTCCGGGAGGGCATCCATAGAGTTTTCTTGGTAAAAATACGGTTCACCATTGCCTACTTCCATGCAGTAAACTTGAGGATCCTCCTTCACCTCTCTCCCGTGCCGCTGCTGCCCAGCACGGGTGAGTTTTGACTTGTAGCAGATTGCCTTCCACTCGCTAGCCACTGCCCAAGCTAGGAATGGAATGAGAGTCTGCTTGACTCTCCCTCCCATAGCCGAGACTGTAAAGTACCAGAAACTCTCCGAGAGATCCTGAGAGGGGTCTGGTGATCCTACTGATCATTTAACTGGTTTCAGGGACAAAAAATCCTTGGTGGTTCCCAATGGGTGAGTCAATTTATAGTCTAGAGGAAATTAATCAATCGATCATATTTATTGAGCACTTACTGTTTGCAGGGCATTGTTCTAAGCACTTGGGAGAGTACAACACAACAATATAACGACACGAATTCCCTGCCCACAAGGAAAGCATGTGGGGTGGGGTCAGGGGATTGAGTTCCAGTTCCAGATCTGTCACTGACTTGCTGGGTAATTTTGGCCAGGTTACCTAACCTCCCTGAGCCTCAGTTTCCTCATCAGTGAAATTAGGGGTAAGATTATCTCCTTCCCCCCAGGAATATTGTAAATGACACAACTTGTTGGAAGGCACTTGAGGAGAATTCAGTGTTATACAGACACAAACGACTGTATCATTATTAGTAGTATCTATTATTATTAATATCGTTGTTGTTAATAATGTTGGTATTTGTTAAGCGCTTACTATGTGCCGAGCACTGTTCTAAGAGCTGGGGTAGACACAAGGGAATCAGGTTGTCCCACGTGGGGCTCACAGTCTCAATCCCCATTTTACAGATGAGGTAACTGAGGCACCGAGAAGTTAAGTGACTTGCCCGAAGTCACACAGCCGACAAATGGCCGAGCCGGGATTTGAACCCATGACCTCTGACTCCAAAGCCCGTGCTCTTTTCCACTGAGCCACGCTGCTGCTGTTGTTACAACTCCTCCGCTCTCTTTCCAAGTTTGGAAACACTCAATGCTTTCATTTAACGGAAATTCAAATTCATTATTCATTTATTAACTGTACAATTTGCTATTCACCTACTATGATTACACTTGCTTCAAAAGCGCACAGGTTACCAAATGAGGTCAAACTTTTTTTTTTGGTTTAAATCGTACTGGATCTAGGAGGATTTTTGTTTTTAATTAAAACCTCACTGTGTGCCATGAGTTCCTCAGAAGTCATTGAAATGCTCCTCTTCTGTATTTATAATCCCACAATCAAAACTAACATTTATATTCTATTAGACTGTAAGCCCGTCAAACGGCAGGGACTGTCTCTATCTGTTGCCGACTTGTTCATTCCAAGCGCTTAGTACAGTGCTCTGCACATAGTAAGCGCTCAATAAATACTATTGAATGAATGAATGAATATTCTCTTCTGAGCTTGCATTCATATCCTGATTTTTAGATGAAAGGGGAAGATTATTTAGGCTATTGCACTCCACTGACACACTGTCCATGTCTGCCTTCTTGCCTGGAATTCCCTCCCCCTTCATGATGATGATGATGATGATGGTATTTGTTAAGCACTTACTATGTGTCAAACAATCTACTAAGTGCTGGGGTAAATGCAAGCTAATGAGGTTGGACACAGTCCCTGGCCCACATGGGGCTTGCAGTCTTTATTCCCCATTTTATAGATGAGGTTACTGAGGCACAGAGAAGTTAAGGTCACAAAGCAGAGAAGTGGCAGAGTCAGGACTAGAACTCAGGTCCTTCTGACTCCCAGCTCATGCTCCGTCCACTAGGCCACGCTGCTTCCCCACATCCGGCAGTCCCCGACCCTTCTCTCCTTCAAAGCCCTCCGAAAATCCCACCTCCTCCAAAAGACCTTTCCTGACTGAACCTTCACTTCTATTTGCTCTCCATTTTGCATCACCTACGCACTTACTTCAGTTGGGTCTATATCTCTTAAGCATATTCATCCCACCCGCAACCGCACAGCACTTACATACATATATCCACCTAACATTTATTTTAATGTCTGTATCCCCCGTAGACTATAAATTACTTAAAGGCAGGGACTGTGTCTACCAGTTCCATTCGACTGTACTTTCCTACGCATTTAGCACAGTGCTCTGTGCACAGTAGGCACTCAAGAAATACCACTGATTAACTAATTGGGTAAAGCCCACATTAGTTAGAATGAATTACCTGGGTCACAATCTGCTAACGGATCCAAAAAAAAATGATGGGAAGTGGAAATAATTCCCACAGCTCTCCAGCAGCCCAACTTATCTACTTCTCTTTTTCAATAGCATTTGGCTCCTCTTATTTAAACTTTACGCTTCCTAGTTGGGACTATAAATTGCCTGTGTTCTGCAAGGTACTTAGTGCTCCGTTATCACTTAATAAATTTTATTAACACTCCCCCCACAGTATTATTGCTACACCGAAGGGCAATGCATTTCAAAGCGGTAAGCAAAGGAAGATTTAGAGGCTTTCGGTTCTAATCCTCAGTGTGCCACTGACTCAGTGTCAGCAAGATAATCATGTCAATGACTCACTGGCAGTGTCTGCACAGGGCCAAGGCAGCACTATGATAGACGCTGGGATTCTGTGAAATGTATTTAATGGTTCTAATGATATCTGAGTCATTAGTTTACCAGGAGATTTGATTCTAGACTTTATTCACTTTTCAGTTTGAAAGGACTGAAATGGAGAAGTGGAAAGGGAATAGGAAGTCCGATTCTCAAAACAAACAGAATTTTCCTCTTGCCACTGTGTGAGCCTGTGTAATCCCATTACAGTGAAGATATGCTTCAGGGAAGCAGCAAGGCCCAGTGGATAGAGCACTGGTCTGGGAGTCAGAAGTATCTGGTTTGTCATCCCGGCTCCGCCACTTATCTATTATGTGACCTTGGGCAGGTTACTTCACTTCTCTGGACCTCAGTTAGCTCATCTGTCAAATGGGATTCAGACTGTGAGTCTCATGTGGGACATGGACTGTGTTCAACCTGATTAGCTTGTATCTACCCCAGCGCTTAGAACAGTGCTTGACACACAGTAAGTGCTGAACAAATAGAATTATTACTACATTCAAAGAGTGACCCATTGCCACCAGGAGAAACACCTGCCAGAAGTGCTAGGGAACTGCTTCACAAATAGCAAGTCCTCTGTGGATTTCAGTGGTGACAGAAGAAGAGTCCTACCTCCAGCAGGCCGGCCAGATACTTCGCACAAATGGAGAAGGGCTCGGTTAGAGGGGAATGTGAGCTCCATCCCGGCAGAGCTGTCACGTGGACCATCCCCCTTAAGGTCCTCTCCAGAGACGGCAATCCATAGAAACGGGGAGCGTCGGTTACCCGCAGACACTGGAGCAGTTTCAGGGCCAGCTGGGTTCGGAAGGCGTAAAGAAGTTCCAAGCATTTTCTGTAAACAGAAGACAGAAGAGGAATCAGCTACCTTAGGGGTGTTAAATAGTCTTAATGGACCGTTGCATTAGCGGGCCGAGGTTAGCTGTTACTGTACTGGAACGATGGGCAGTGAGGTGTGAGGGGGCTGGTTGATGGAAAAACCCTAGAACACCAGACGAATCATTTCAGTTTATGTAGGCAAGAAGTCCAGCATGGACGTGTACACACACACACGCGCGCGCGCGTGCACACGCACACACGCACACCCATCCCTCTCCCCCCACCCTTCCCCTTCTTCCCCCTCCATAGCCCGAGAGAAATTAGGTCTGGCCAAAAAAAGAATCAGAATCCCGGCCATCTATGATATATAATTGCTCATTAGCCAAAAATATTGTAGAAAAGGAAGCTGAAAATGTTTGAACCCATTTGTAAGACCATTTCAAGCATTTGCATAATAATAACTGTGGTATCTGTTAAGCATTTACTCTGTTCCAAGCACTGTACTAAGCACTGGGAAAAATACAAGATAATCAGGTTCCACATGGGGCTTGCAGTCAAAGTAGTAAGGAGAACAGATAATGAATCCCCATTTTGCAAATGAGTAAACTGGGGCACAGAGAAGTGATTTGCCCAAGGTGACAAGCAGACAAATGACAGAGCTAGAATTAGAAGCCATGTCTTCTGACTCCCAGGCCTTGTTCTTTCCACTAGACCACCCTGTTTCTCTCAAGCAGATATAATCTTTTCTTCGTCTCTCTTTCTCATTCTCTCTATTTCTCTCTCTAATACTCTCTCTCTCTCTCCCTCTCATACCAGCAAATACTCACTCGCCCTCTCCTCTCACCCTCCAGACAAAATTCATAGAATCTCCACTGCAAAGAAAACCTTTAGTGCTGTTCTGGGTCGGTCACTAAAGCATTTTTGGTTCTATGAGGAAAGTAGAAATTTAAGTGAATTAAAGGACCTTCCTGCTCTTAATTTATATTGAGACATTTCCAATTCAACCAAATAATAAAGACAGTTTCAAATCATGAGTTGGATCCAAATATATATATATATATATATTTTTACCCCTTTACCCAGATGATTCCATTCACCAGTCTAGGACAAAGGGAAGGAGAAAAGTGTGACTGGCCAGGGAATCGCTGCCTGTAAGTTGGGTAGGATTTTGAAAAAGGGAGCCTTCAACTCCTCTTCAGCTAAAGCGTTTGGGAGAGTACAACAGAGTTGGTCGACAAGCTCCATACCCACTGTGAGCTTACGATCTAGAGCCCTCATTTAAGCATCACCGCTCCACCACCCAGAATGGGCATTTTGCATTCACCTTCAGCAGGTGCTGAACGTGTGAGGGCTTCCGAAACTAATGAATATATGCCCTGCACTATTACTACTGATTCCCTAGATCTGCAAATTAGCGCAGCAACAGCAATCAGTGAACTCTTGCAAGGCCTCTGACAAGTAGGAATGTGTGAGTTACATTCCTCAGGTCTCCATGTTTTTCTGTAAGTCCAGATGTAAGCCATAAAGAACTATACCAACAGAGACGAATAGTCACCAAAACCTCTTTCTTCTACTTTGGGAGAGAGAAGAAAAAGGATTGAATGGGTTTTAATGAATGTAAGCAGCATCCCTGAACACATATTTCGGTGCGATACCTGTCAGTAACTGGCACGTAGTAGAGCAGCAGGGTACTGAAGAGAGCAATCAATTCTCTCTGCAGCTGTTGCCTGACAGCAGCCTGTACTTCATCTGTTTCTTCCTGATTTGGGGATTCCATCTGTACCAGAAGTTCTAATAATGGATTGGGGTTCTGAAAAGAGAAGGTTTGACAGAGTCACTTAGATCATATTTGATTTAAGTCCATATTCTCCTTAAGGATGTGTCTGTATGCTTGCATTAATGATAACGGTTAATATCATGTTCATATCAGCACGCAATCTTCACGTCTTTATGGTATCTGTTAAGCATTTACTATGTGCCAAGCCCTGTACTAAGTACTGGCGTAGATATAAGCTAATCCGGTCAGACACAGTCCATGTACTACATGGGGCTCAAAGTTTTAATCCCCAATTTACAGATGACGTAACTGAGGCACAGAGAAGTGAAGAGATTTGCTCAAGGTCACACAGTGGACAGGTCCTTCTGACTCCCCGGCACGTACTCCATCCACTAGGCCACACTGCTTCCCAAATATCATACCATATCATATCATAAATGAAATAATAAAAATAGTTGTGGTATTACATGCCAGGAACATAATGAGTGCCCGGGTCCAAAAATATAAGCAAGTCAGGTACAGTCCCAGTCCCACATGAGGCTCACAGTCTAGGACAGAGGGAGAACATATTTTTTTCTCCATTTTACAGATGAGGAAACTGAGGCACAGCGAAGCTAAGTGACTGGCCCAATGTCGCACAGCAGGCAAATGGCAGAGCCGGATTAGAACCCAGATCCCCTGAATCCCAGGCCTGTCTTCTGTCCACTGGACCATGTAGTTTCTCCAAATGTTCCAGATTTTATTGCTTTTAAATTCAGTTTAACTGAACATTGAAATATGAATAATGAAATTCACAACTGTGAAATAGGATTGTCATGCTCCTATTTGGATAACGTGACTACCAGAAGTCACTGCTACTTTCCTGAAAAATACGTAAAACAAATAAAGGCGTTCTGGGGTTTCTTTAATGGTACTTCTTAAGCACTTACTACGGACCATGCACCGTACCAAGCGCTGGGGTATATACAAGATAATCAGGTGGGACATGTATTTATAATGAATCAAAAACTGTGGAACTTATTAATCACCTACTTTGTGCTACGCTCTGGGGCAGAAACAAGAGTATCAGCATTGACACAGATCTTGCACCCTGACATGGGGCTCAAAATATAAGAGCGAGTACTGAAGACACATCTCCTCCAGGAGGCCTTCCCTGACTAAGCCCTCTTTTCCTTTTCTTCAACTCCTTTCTGCGTCACCCTGATCTTCTCCCTTTATTTATCCCCTTCTCAGCCCCACGGCACTCATGTACATATCTGTAGCTTTTTTTTTAATATTAATGTGTCATCTCCTCTACTCTGTAAGCTCGTTGTGGGCAAGGAACGTGCTGTCATATCGTACTCTCCCAAGGGCTTAATACAGTGCTCTGCCCACAGTAAGTGCTCTATATGACTGAGTGATTGATTGAACCCATCCCACAGTCTTCATTCCTCTAACACCAACCTATTTACTGTACCTCCATCTTGTCTTTTTCCCCACCGATCCCTCATCCACATCCTCCTTCTGGCCCGGAATTCCCTCATCCTTTCATATCTGATAGACCACCACTCCCCACACCTTCAGAATCTTATCAAAATCACATCTCCTCCCAGATACTTTCCCTAAGCCCTCTCATCCTTAAGTCCTCTCCTCTGTGTCACCTAGGCACTTGGGTCTGTTCCCCCTTAAGCAGTTTGATAAGTCACTCCTCTCGCAACCCCACAACACTTACATTCATATCCACCTGTATTTGATTATAATGTCTGTCTCCCCCTCTATTCTGTAAGCTCCTTATGGGTAAGAATTGTCTTTACCTACTCTTTCAGACTGCACTCTCTCAAGCAATCAGTAAATGTTCAATAAATACCACTGACCGATTGATCGTCATTTTCTGATTCCCAGGCCCTGTTCTATCCACTAGGCTCTGCCACTTCTCAACAAGAAAATTAATGCATCGAAAAAATGACATCCCAAACCTACATTAACACTGTAACCACAAGAATGGGATGCCTCAAACTGAATGATTTGGATTTCCTTGAAGAAAAGGCAATGTAAAAGAAAATGGGTGCAAAATTTTTATATATTTCTAAATATCCTGCAAAATATACATGCTAATACAACAAATTCTTACACTGATACAATAAAGTTGAAGTTTGCAACTACTGTGTAATTAGAAAAGCATTAATAATAATAATAATGTTGGTATTTGTTAAGCGCTTACTATGTGCCGAGCACTGTTCTAAGCGCTGGGGTAGATACAGGGGAATCAGGTTGACCCATGTGAGGCTCACAGTTGATCCCCATTTTACAGATGAGGTAACTGAGGCACAGAGAAGTTAAGTGACTCGCCCACAGTCACACAGCTGACAAGTGGCAGAGCCGGGTGTCGAACCCATGACCTCTGACTCCGGAGCCCAGGCTCTTTCCACTGAGCCACGCTGCTTCCCTAATAATAATGTTGGTATTTGTTAAGCGCTTACTATGTGCCGAGCACTGTTCTAAGCGCTGGGGTAGACACAGGGGAATCAGATTGTCCCACGTGGGGCTCACAGTCTTCATCCCCATTTTACAGATGAGGGAACTGAGGCACCGAGAAGTGAAGTGACTTGCCCCAAGTCACACAGCTGACAAGTGGCAGAGCCGGAATTCGAACCCATGACCTCTGGCTCCAAAGCCCGTGCTCTTTCCACTGAGCCACGCTGCTTCTCTGGGAAGCAGCATAGCTTCATAGCAGCATAGCTTCCATTGATTTGGTGGAAATCAATCAATCATATTTACTGAGTCCTTACTGTGTTCAGAGTGCTGTACTAAGTGCTTGGAAGAGTGCAATATAACAATATAACAGACACATTCCCTGCCCACAATGACCTTACGGTCTAGAGGGTAAGAGAATGGGGCTGGAAGTCACAGGATTTGGGTTTTAATCCCCAGGTCTGCCATTTGTCTACTCTGAGGCCTTAGGCAAATCACTTACATTCGCTGTGTCTTCGTTTTCTCATCTGTAAAATGGAAATTCAATATCTGTTCTCCCTCCTATTTAGATTACAAATACCATGTGGGACAGGGACTATCTCCGATCTGATTACCTTGAATCTACTGCAGTGCTTAGTGCAAATACCGGTATTATTGCGATTGTATTATTATTCTCCCCACACAATTTTCTGTATTAATAATCTTGCTTCATTGTGTTTTTTCTCATTTCAGGCAGGTAAAATTACCGGAGCTTCTTATCAGTAATGTAAATTTGCGTGATACAATTAGAGTTGTACCCTTTTTTTAGGATAAATCAGAACATTAGTGATTTTTTTCTTTTCCTCACTCTACTGTAACACTGGAATACTTTTCCTCTTAAATTTAGGCTGATGTCAGGTCAAAATGAATACAACCCAACAACTGAATTTTCATTATGAGCCTGTGGAAACAATGACACCTGAATTAAAATCATTATATTCATTCTTACTCAAGCTATCATGCGCATAAGACTTTTGAGGGGAAATAAATGAATCATACTGATGACTAGTAACCATAAGTGCCTAATCATACCCATAGTATTTGAATCACAATATTAGCACTCAAGCCTCATTTTAAACTACCGGCTTTTTTTTTTAATGGCATTTGTTTAGTGCTTACTACTTGCCAGACACCATACTAAATGCTGGAGTAAATATAGGCTAATAATAATAATGTTGGTATTTGTTAAGCGCTTACTATGTGCAGAGCACTGTTCTAAGCACTGGGGTAGATACAGGGTAATCAGGTTGTCCCATGTGAGGCTCACAGTCTTCATCCCCATTTTACAGATGAGGGAACTCAGGCCCAGAGAAGTGAAGTCACTTGCCCACAGTCACACAGCTGACAAGTGGCAGAGCTGGGATTCGAACCCATGACCTCTGCCTCCCACGCCCGAGCTCTTTCCACTGAGCCAAACTGCTTCCGCTCCTCCGCCGCCCACCTCCTCACCGTCCCTCGGTCTCGCCTATCCCGCCGTCGACCCCCGGGCCACGTCCTCGGAACGCCCTCCCTCCTCACCTCCGCCAAACTGATTCTCTTCCCCTCTTCAAAACCCTACTTTAAACTCACCTCCTCCAGGAGGCCTTCCCAGACTGAGCTCCTCTTCTCCCTCTACCACCCCCCCTTCACCTCTCCGCAGCTTAACCCTCTTTTCCCCCCATCTCCCTCTGCTCCTCCACCTCTCCCTTCCCATCCCCTCAGCACTGTACTCGTCCGCTCAACTGTATATATTTTCATTACCCTATTTATTTTGTTAATGAAATGTACATCGCCTCGATTCTATTTAGTTGCCATTGTTTTTACGAGATGTACGAAATGTACATCGCCTCGACTCTATTTATTGCCATCGTTCTCGTCTGTCCGTCTCCCCCGATTAGACCGTAAGCCCGTCAAACGGCAGGGACTGTCTCTATCTGTTGCCGACTTGTTCATTCCAAGCGCTTAGTACAGTGTTCTGCACATAGTAAGCGCTCAATAAATACTATTGAATGAATATAGGCTCATCAGGTTGGACACAGTCCCTGTCGCACATGGTGTTCACAGTCTTAATCCTGATTTGACAGATGAGGTAACTGAAGCACAGAAAAGTGAAATGACTTGCCCAAAGTCACACAGCACACTACTGGAAGAGCCGGAATTAGAAGCCAGATCCCTTTGACTCCCAGACCTGTGCTCTATCCACTAGGCCACACTGTTTCTGAAGTCATTACATTCTCACTCCTGACCTCACACCGATTCCTACAATGAGGTTCATTTTCTTTATGCCCACACTCCTGTCGCGATTATTTCCAATTTCAGTCTCACCATAAACAAGAACAATTGAATATGAAATCTCCTGGCCCACATGCCTGTTATATCCCAGCCAGACTACTATAGTATATCAGAGTATGCCTGAAGTCTTTCCCATCTCCAGTCCTGCCTTTACACTTCTACCTAGATCATTTTGCAAAAGTGCCGCTGCACACATCTCTCCACTCTTCAAAATCCTTCAATGGTTACCTATTCCTCTCTGCTTCAAGCAGCAAGTCCTGACCATAGGCTTCAAGACACTCCATCAGCTCTCTCCCTCTTACTTATTCACTTCTTCTCCCTTGGACAATCAACTGCTTACATTCTTTATGCGCACACCAAGCACACCTATTCACTGGGTGAACCTCAGTGTTAACTTCCACACTCTCATTCCTGGCTCAAGCTCCTCCTCCTGTCTGGAACTCACTCCTTCAAATTCCCAGACCACCAATTGATTTTTAATCTCTTCTTGTAACATCTTCCCAACAAATTCATAAGCTCCCACTGCACTTTTGTACTAATCGATTTACATACTCCACTATTTAAGCACTGGAGAAACATCACGCCTAGTGGATAAAGCATGGGTTTGTGAGCCCGAAGGACCTGGCTTCTAATCCCACTTGTTTACTGTGCCCTGGAGAAGCAGCGTGGCTCAGTGGAAAGAGCATGGGCTTTGGAGTCAGGGCTCCTGAGTTCGAATCCCAGCTCTGCCACTTGTCGGCTGTGTGACTGTGGGCAAGTCACTTAACTTCTCTGGGCCTCAGTTCCCTCATCTGTAAAATGGGGATTAAGACTGTGAGCCCCACGTGGGACAACCTGATTCCCCTGTGTCTACCCCAGCGCTTAGAACAGTGCTCAGCACATAGTAAGCGCTTAACAAATACCAACATTATTATTATTATCTGTCAAATGGGGATTAAGACCGTGAGCCCCATGTGGGACAGGGACTGTGTCTAACCTGATTTCCTTGTATTGATCCCAGCCCTTAATACACTGCCGGGCACATAGTAAGCACTTAACAAATACCACCATTATCATTTGCTTTTCGCATTAACCTTCTTTTCAGCATCAGGCTTATCAACTCTACTGGCTCTATCCAAGAGTTTACTACAGTGTTCTGCACACAGTAAGCACTCAGTGAACACCACTGATGGAATGACAGATTGATTGATTCTTCCTGCCAAAGGTAAATTATCTTGAGTCTTTCTCCCCATTAGGGTCAAAGCTCCTTGAGGACAGGTCTATTTTTTCTTACTGCTGTCATTAGCATGGGTTTGTAGGAAGAGGCAAGAAGTAGAGTAGTTTTTTTTGACTCCCCTTGGAGACCCTTTCTGGCTCCAAAGGGTACGGAGGGTTTGCATTCTCCACACGATGCCAGGTTTGCACACAAAGCCAGCCCTCCTCAGCTCCTTGGAGTTGGCATCCCTATCACCCCTTCCCAAACCCCCAAGTCACCATCACTCCAAAACATACTGTTTCCTGAGCTCTTCAGAATGTAAATGGGGAACTGTGGAACAGACTGTGCTCGCACCAGATCAGCTTGGCTCCCTGAAACCATCCCTGCTGCACATCTTCAATCGACCAGTCGTATTTATTGAGTGCTTACTGTGTGCAGGGCACAGTCCTAAGCGATTGGGAGAGCACAACACGACAATATAACAGACACATTCCAGGCCCACATAGAGCTTACTACAGTCTAGAGGGGGAGAGGGGCATTAATATGAATCAATAAATTATGGATATAGACAGAAATGCTGTGAGGCTGGGGTGAAGGGGGCAACAGAAGACAATAATAATAATTATGGTATTTGTTGAGTGCTTTCTACATGCTAAGCACTGTTCTAAGCACCGGGGTAGGTCCAAGGTAATCAGGTAGTCCCACATGGGCTCCCAATCTTAATCCCCATTTTACAGATGAGGTAACAGAGGCATAGAAGTGAAGTGACTTGCCCAAGGTCATACAGCAGGCAAGTGGCGGAGCTGGGATAAGAACCCATGTCCTCTGACTCCGAAGCCCGGGCTCTTGCCACTTGCCCCCAAAGTCCACTTGATTAGTTTGTATCAACCCCAGAGTTTAGAACAGTGCCTGGCACACAGTAAGCGCTTAACAGATACCACTGAAAAACAAAAAATCCAAAATTTAGGCCCGAGGCCATTCTTGGGGGATGGTGGAGGGGGGTCCTGAGACGAGCATCCTTTTGGCTCCTCTCCAGTTCCACCTGGGCTAATGTCACCCTTGGGACCCACCCCCAGATCAGCCCTCAGCCCCAAATGCTCCTGCATCACCAGGTGGCCAGAGGGAACACAGATGAGGCGGTCCAGATGGGACCCTTGGGAAGTTTACGTTGAAGGATGGGAAGGGCAGGATGAATAACTACTTCAACGCTGGTGATGATGTTTCATGTTTTAATCTTTCTGGGAAATTACTCATTGGATCTTTCCTGTTAGCGAGAACTTTTTAGATGGAGGGTTTCTGTGGTGTTTTAAAGTCGACTAGAGATAAATATCTGGCTTTAATTACAAGGCTTTTTCGGCTCATTTCTACCTTACTAAATTGTAAAGAATATGTTCTTAACATCAGGAGCATAAATAAAATGCCCCTAGAACCGAATGGGAGGAAATTTATCTAAGACTGCACACATGGTTACAGTCGGTCAGTCAGTCAAATGCATTTATTGAGCATTTACTTTGGCCAAAGAACTGTAATGAGTGTTTGGGAGAGTATAACGTAACATTAAACAAACACATTCCCTGCCCGCAGCGAGCTTCCATATGGATGCATCTGCAATGGCCCCTGCTGAATTTGTCTGCCTTACCACAATTAACTCAACATTGAAGCAATATATTTAACAAATATATCCACTGAAGAGTGTAACCAGAATGCACTTACATGTTTCAGAAGTATTTCCAAGATCCACTTCAGAAGTTCTGACACTGAACCTTTCTTCTGAACTCTCAGTAACTTGTTTAGGAAGCATATGACATCTGTCAGGAGACGCTCATCTTCGGTGCAAGCTGGGAGTACCTGCAGGAACCTGCCACACAACAGCAGCGACCAGAGGGTTTCATTTCTCTTACCAAAAACATGCTAGCAGAAGCCTGGCACACCCATCCATACCCATGTATCGCCCTATGGCTGAAATCTATTTAGTAGTGGTGACCATATTTATTAACACCTACTGTGTGGAAAGTCTTGCATTAAGCACTGGGAAAAAACACACTAATAATTGTGGCCTTTGTTAAGCACTTACTATGTGCCGGGTACCGTACTAAGCGCTGGGGTGGATACAGGCAAATTGGGTTGGACTAGCAAATTGGGTTGGACACAGTCCCTGTTCTACTTAGGGCTCACAGTCTCAATCCCCATTGTACAGATGAGGTAACTGAGGCAGAGAGAAGTGAGGTGACTCGCCCACTGTCACAAAGTAGACAAGTGGCAAAGCTGGGATTAGAACACATGACCTTCTGACTCCCAAGCCCGTGCTCTACCCAGTAAGCCATGCTTCTCCTCTAATAATAATGGTATTTGCTAAGTGCTTACTACGTGGCAGGCACGGTACTAAGCGCTGGGGTGGACACAAGCAAATCGGGTTGGACACGGTCCCTGTCCCACGTGAGGCTCACTGTCTCAATCCCCATTTTCCAGATGAGGTAGCTGAGGCCCAGAGAAGGCCCAGAGACTTATCCAAGCGGCGGAGGCAGGATTAGAACCCATGACCTTCTGACTTCCAGGCCCATTTTCTATCTACCATGCCACGCTGCACACTAGGGAAGCTCAGACCCTGTCCCTGGGCCCCAAGGGGCTGACAATCTAAGGATACAGTCGGGCGAGATGCAGTTGGTGACGGACAGCAATTTCACCGCCATGGCAGGCCCAGGGCAGACGTGCAGTCCAGCTGGGCGAGCAAGGAGCCCGGGGGCGGGGAGAGGAGGAGGGGGCAGAGAGGCCTGTCGGGGGCGGGAGAAATGGCCCGTTGCAGTAAGGAAGCCCAGACCAGCCTCCAGGTCCCACCCCTACGATAATTATTATAATTATGGTATTTGTTAAGCGCTTACTAAGTGCCAAGCACTGTTCTAAGAGCTGATATAGATACAAGGTAATCAGGTTGGACACAGACCCTTTTTCACACTGGGACTCACAGTCCGTAATTTGGGGATTAAGACCGTGAGCCCATGGGGGACGGGAATTGTGTCCAACTCAATTATCTTACATCCACCCCAGTACTTGGAATAGTGCCTGGCACATAGTAAGTGCTTAACAAGTACCATTTAAAAAAAAGACTAGCTTCTAAAGGAGTGATATCTGGGAAATTAGCAAAAAGTGTCTCATTTGGTGGCCTAGTGGCAAGAGCGCAGTCATGGGAGTCAGAGGTTGTGGGTGCTAATCCTGGCTCTGCCACTTGTCTGCTGTGTGACCTCGGGCAAGTCACTTCACATCTCTGTGTCTCAGTTTCCTCATCTATCAAATAGAGATTAAGACTGTGAGCCCTACATGGGACAGGGACTGTGTCCAACCTGATTACCCTGTAAGTGCCCCAGAGCTTAGAACAGTACCTGGCACATGGGAAGCGCTTAACAAATACCGTAATTATTATTATTATGGGGAAGGGGGAGGGAATTTGAGGCAAACTGTAACAATTTAAAATAGCACTGCATTAATTTAAAACCAAACAAGCAATTAGCCTATTTGCAAATGGCTCACTGATACATCTTGAGGTACTTAATTATTTTTAGCTTTGGCTGGTCAATGAAACAGCAACTGCAGCTCTGCAAATGAAAACCATTTAAAGTTGGTCAATTTTGGCGTGTAACACAGTACACTTTATTTCTTATATTTAGTCAGGAAAGCAGCATGGGCACAGGACCCAATTTCAGAAGTGCTAGCACTCTTATTGGAGCCTGAATATTAATAATGCTGATTTAAAACTACAAGAGGGGAAGAAAACGCTATCCAAAATGCAATCATAGTTCTATGCTTATAAGGCTGTGCCGAAATAGGATAATATTTCATGTATACGTCCATCCTTTGGGTGAATAATTACTGATTTAATCTGATCTTAGACCGGAAGTTCCTCCAAGGCAGGGTCTTGCATCTTATTATCTGTTTTGCCCATCTCTAATTGTCTAGTCCAATGCTCTGCACCCAGAAGTTGCTTTATAAATTCTTCTAATGCTGATACTCAAAATAAAGAAGAAGAGCAAAATCCATTAGTTAACATCGCTGACCCAATCTTACCTTGGGCATTGTTGGGCTTAAGAATTTAATTATTCATTTTTATGTCCTTTTGCAAGATGGCTATTTAAAAGTACATTAGAGTATATTACCACGAAGAGAGTGGATGCTCTTTACCTTAGATGCTTGTTTCTAACAAAACTGAGGCCTTCCACTGCCTTTTTAAGATACAAAGCCACCCTGCCTCCCAGAGGCACCCCACAACCTCATCCGCTCTGTACTATATAGGGCTGGGAATAAAATTTGGCCCATTTCCTTAAAACCCCAAACCCCACCGACAGGCTGGACCTGCAAATCAATAGCTCAGCTGCCTTGCCCAGAGTGCTGATGGGAAAAGTGTAATAAGCCGCACTTACCCTCACATGAACAGATTCTCTGCTTAACGCATGCTCACATGAACACATTAAATGCTTAGTACAGTGCTCCACACAGTAAGCATTCAATAATAATCATTGATTGATCCTGCCCAGAACAACTGGGCAGGCACTATAGCATAGTGCCAAAAGGCATTCAGTTCATGAATCATGAATCATCTTTTACCAACCTGTCAAGTAATAATAATAATAATAATGATGGCATTTGTTAAGTGCTTACTATGTGCCAAGTTCATTCATTTATTCAACTGTATTTCACTTGAGTAGATACAAGGTAATCAGGTGGTACCACATGGGGCTCACAGTCTTGATCCTCATTTTACAGGTGAGGGAACTGAGGCACAGAAAAGTGAAGTGGCTTGCCCGAGGTCACACAGCAGAAAAGTGGCGGAGCCGGGACTAGAACCCACGTCTTCTGACTGCCAAGCCCGTGCTCGTTCCGCTAATCCACACTGCTTTTCTACAGTGAGTAGTAAAGCAAGTAGAAATCTGACTTGCTGTATCAAATGGTCTGTGCCTTCCTTCAGAAAGCCTACCTGCCCTCTAGTCCATGAAACTCCCCTGGTTGAAAGAGAAGGAGTTGATCTCGCCCACAGTTTCAGTGTTACCCTGTACCATGGGTTTCCCCTGACACTGACCTGTTTAGGGAAGAGTGCCAAGTCGAGTGTTCCAAAGTAGCACTCCACGAGCTGGGGCTGCTCTTCAAAGCCAGCCTGTCGTTCAGAAGATAAAAGCTCATGGAAGTGATGGCGGCCCTGACTTCGCCGTGAGAGACGGCCTGAACGACGGCGCTGAGGCAGTCCTGCGAGCCGCTGGCTGCGTGGGTTCGCCTCAGGATCACGGTGTCTTCGGGGGACAACTTTAAAGTGTCTAAAGGTCTGAAAACGAAAATCGTCACCAATCACATTAATTTTAACTGGGGTTAACACACGATTTACTCTCTGCTCTAATATCGCAATGAAGAGGGCATGAGTTGACTGGAATTTTGAAAAATCTAGGGGGTTTTGAGCATTCTGGGAGGTCTCCAGTTTCATTTACTCAGAACCAATTGGCACCTATAAGCCAGTGTTGACAATACAAACTCACATTTGAGGGTTTAAGCTCCTGCTTTCTTCACAATACAGAAAAAAGAAGTTGAGAAGCAGTATGACCTAGTGGAAAGAGCACAGGCCTGTGAGTCAGAGGATGTGAGCTTGTTGTGAGCAGGGAATGTGTCTGTTGTTATATTGTACTCTCTCAAGCGCTTAGTATAGTGCTTTGCACACAATAAGCACTCAATAAATACGATTGAATGAATGAATGAATGAATGAATTCCGGCTCTGCCACTCATCTGCTGGGTGAACCTGGGCAAGTCACTTCACTTCTCTTTGTCTCAGCTACCTCATTTGTAAAATGGGAATTAATACTGTGAGTCCCATTTGAGGTACGACTGCATCCAACCTGATTATCTCGTATCCACTCCAGTGTCTAGTACAGTGCCTGGCACATAGTGATACCAATAAAAAAATGGCTTTGGGCAATGCATCAGAATCACAAAGTTCTGTTAATGTGATTCTGGACATTCCAAAAAGGTCATCGGATGCCCCCATATCAGGCAAAACCCAGAAGACCGAGCTTATTTAAATTTTACTGGCTTGTATTTTGGGAAAATTTCTAACCCAAAGAAAGTTTATATAACAATCTGTTTGAGAGTACAATATTCTGAAATAAAGAGCAGAGGGAAGTGATTTTTGGTTAAAACACCCCAGACTTTAAAATGATGAGCTGGCAAAAAAACACCCATGATTATTTGAGGTTCTCTTTCTCAAAATTAAAGTGAGATTTTGAAAATATCGATTTACATACTCCAATAAATAACTGCGGTATTTGTTAAACACTATGTGCCAAAAACTGTACTAAATGCTACAGTAGATATAAGACCATCAGGTCAGACACAGTCCTTGTGATACCAGAGGCTTACTAAGTAGAAGGGAAAAAGAGATATTGATCCCCATTTTACAGATGAGGAAATTGAGGAAGAGAAGTTAAGTGACTTGACCAAGGTGCCACTGCAGGCAAGTGGTGGAGCAGGGATTTGAACACAGATTTCCTGGCTCCCAGACCCCTGCTCTTTCCACTACATCATGCTGCTTCTCTAACACATGGGAGCTGTTCAGGGCGTAGTGAATAGATACCAGGTCTGGGAGTCAGAAGGTGGTGGGTTCTAATCCCAGGTCTGCCTCTTGTCTGCTGTATGACCTTGCGCATGTCACTTCACTTCTCTGGGCCTCGGTTACCTCATCTGTAAAATGGGGATTGAGAATACGAGCCCCACGTGGGACAGGGACTCCGTCCAATCCGATTTGCTTGTATCCACCCCAGCTCTGAGTACAGTGCCTGGCACATAGTAAGCACTTAATACAATTATTATTACTACTATTATCATTATTTTTATAATTATAATTTATGATAATTATTATTAACACCACCGTTTCACTGCTTACTGTTGTGATTCTGATCCACTGCTCCTATTCTGTAACAGGCTTTCAATCCCATGGTTCCACGACAGATTCCATGCTATTCTCAAAGCATCAGACACCGGCTTCAATGCCAAACAATCAACAGATAGTGGCAGGACAAGGGAATTCGGGCTGACGGCGTGATGCCCTCGGACCCGGAAAGGAAGGTGGTACCTTTAGAGAAAAATGAGAGAAGACTTTGACTTAGAGGTTTTTTGCTTTTTCCCCATTTAAGTCCACCTTCAAACATTAGGAAAAACTTACCTGAACAAAATCCCATTTGCCACTTAATATAATGAATCACAGTGCAAGATGATTTTCATCCCATAGTTATCCCTCAGTGTTACAATTTACCCAGCAAACCAACCACCCGTGAAAAATCAGCTGGTTCAAGAGGGGACTGGAAAGTCATGGACCTTACTCACTGAACCTCAATCTCGTCTGTGTCACTGGTGTCCCCTTGGCTTAGGTCTTCCTTCTGGCCTGGATCTCCCCCTCCTTTCATAGCCTCCAGCTCATTACTCTCCCTACTAAATCTATTCTTCCCTTCAATACTCTACTAAAAAATCCTGTCTTCTGCAGGTGATCTTCCTTGAATACTGTCTCATTTCTCCACCTTATTCACACTCCCTTCTGCATTCTCACTACCCTTGGATCTGTATCCCTTAAGCACTGTGTTACTCATCTCACACCCAGCCCCAAAGCACTTAGTACAGATCCTTATACTATGCCACTTCCTCATCTGCCACGCATTTTGATCGCCTGTCTCCCCCACTAGACTGTATGCTTCTTGAGGAGAAGGATCATGTCTCCTAACTCTATTACACTGTACCCTCCCATGTGCATAGTTCAGCACACTGCACACAGGAAGTGCTACATAAAAACTTTTCATTGACTGACTGGAAAGCAGTCCAACATGGGAAAGTTAGAGATGACAAAGGAAGTTAGGGATGCAAGACGATACAACCTAACCATGAGGACTCCTCCGTTGCCCCAGTCGGAGGCAGAATCCAAACAGCGCAGTTTAGTGGAAAGAGCCCAAGTCTGACAGACAGAAGAACCTGGGTTCTAATCCCAGGCCCGCCACTTGTTTGCTCTGTGGCTCTGGGCAAGTCATTTAACTTCTCTGTACCTCAGTCACTTCATCTGTAAAATGGAGACCAGGACTGTGAGCCCTATGTGGGACAGGGACTGTGTCCACCTGATTATATCGTACCTACCTCTGTGCTTAATATAGTGCCTGGAACACAGTAAGCACTTAAACGCCGTTTTTGAGAAGAAAGAGTTCCCCAGGGAATCATAAATTAACCTCTAGACTGGAAACTTCTCGTGGACAGGGAACGTCTACCAACTCGGCTTTACTGTACTCGCCCAAGCGCTCAGTACAGTGTTCTGCATGCAGTAAGCACTCACTAAATTCAATTGATTGAAAGGTTCAATAAACTTCCAGGTGAACTTCGTATCCCCAGCATGGCTGAAGGATTAGTCTGAATGAGATTAGTAGATCACTAGGTGACAAACTCCTTGAGGGAAGGCTTGAGTCTACCAACTCTGTTGTACTGTACTCTTCCGAGTGCGTAGTACAGTGCTTGGCACATAGTTAGAGCCCAATAAATACACACCGATTAACTGATGAGACTGGACTCAGTAACCAAGTTTGCGTTACTCCACTGATGCTGGGGAGAGATGTACAACTAGTCAGCAGTCATAACATCTTGATAATCATTAATCGCAAAATCATTATCCCACCATCAATGGAGCACAAAAGCCCCTGGTGACATTAGCCTCTTGTCAACAGTTGATAGTAAAATATCTGGGTCTCCCGATCAAAAAGGAACTCAGTGCTCAACAGCCTAAAAACTATTTTTCATTTCTATTACAGGATTTAAATCGGAACTGTGGTTAAGCCGAAAGGCACTCTGAACACGTGCCCGATGGCTAGGACACATGCATCTCTCCCACAACATCCTCCCTCAACTGAAGTCCTGCCCTCCTTTGCTTTCTCCAGGTAGGATCCAATATATCCTGCCCATGCCAGGAACGGTGCTCAAGTCCCTCTGGTGAAGGTCCTCTCCAGTGTTTCAGGTTAGCATACGACCTTCATACAAGCTTCATGAAAAAACTCAACTCCACTCTCCATTTTTGGAGGGCTGATTCTCCAAGCTTCTTTTTTTATGGTACTTCTTAAATGTTTACTATGTACCACGCACTGTACTAAGCGTTGGGGGAGATACAAGACAATTGAGTTGGACACAGTCCACATCCCACATGGGGCTCATAATGTTAAACTCTATTTTACAGATGAGGGAACTGAGACACAGAGTAGTGAGTGAAATGCAAGTCACTAAACTTCTCTGTGCCTCAGTTCCCTCATCTGTAAAATGGAGACTAAGACTGTGAGTCCCATGTGGGACAATCTGATTACCCCGTATCTACCCCAACACTTAGAACTGTACTAGGCACAAAATAAACGCTTAACAAATACCATAATTGAGAAGCAGTGCGGCATAGTGCTCCAGCGCTTAGAACAGTGTAAGGTACATAGTAAGCGCTTAAAAAACGCCATCATTATTATAGTGGAAAGAGTA
Source organism: Ornithorhynchus anatinus (assembly GCF_004115215.2). Classification (NCBI taxonomy): domain Eukaryota; kingdom Metazoa; phylum Chordata; class Mammalia; order Monotremata; family Ornithorhynchidae; genus Ornithorhynchus; species Ornithorhynchus anatinus. The sequence goes on along the minus strand of NC_041732.1, from coordinate 84,676,224 downwards.
CGGGTTTAGGTGTCGGGGACGTGGGTTCTAATCCTGGCTCCACCACTTGCCTGCTGTGTGACCTTGGGCAAGTCACTTAACTTCTCTGTGCCTCAGTTACCTCACCTGAAAAATGGGGATGAAGACTGTGAGCCCCACGGGGGACAACCTGATTGCCCTGTATCTACCCCAGCACTTAGAACGATGCTTGGCACATAGTAAGCACTTAACAAATGCCATTATTATTATTGTTATTAAGTAGAGGAGCTGGAATTAGAACCCAGGTCCTCTGACTCCCAAGCCCATGCTTCTTCCACTAGGCCACGCTGCTTTCCGAGAAGCTAAATGAGTCCCTGGTTAGTTCAGTGGGAAGGGTGTCACAATCTTACTCTCAGGGTCCTGGTTCCTAGATCATCCAAAGCCTTTCGATGACTTTCCAGGTTCTCTGAATCCCTCTCAAGTTATAAAGTGTAAACTGGCATACTACTCTTAATACAGCTGTGACCAGGATCAAGCCTAATGAATCAATCTATTTATTGAGTGCTTACTGTGTGCAGAGCACGGTACTAATCGAAGTATCTCACTGCCGGTAAAAGCCTCCAAGGTCAGTCCAGGTGAAAAGTCCTAACCGATATTAGAGCAACCTCAAGCACTCTCCAACAAATCGATGTTTGGGAAATCTCTGCAGATTTCTTCTTGAAAAATTTTCCAGTCTAAGGATGAACTACTTCAAATGTCACGTATATAGTGTAAACACAGAAGGTTTTCCAATTGTGCATCTTTAATAGAACAATCTAGAGTCAGATCATTATAGTAGATAAGATTAGTTGGTCTGGACCTTCAGTAGATAGTTTTTCATTTAGCTGTTGACAGGCCAAAATGGAAATAACTGAAGAAGAAAATTGGAAATTTCAAACACCAAAGAAATAGATAGCCAAATAAAAGGGAAGGTTGGATAGGAGGTGGTAATAAAATCAGCCATAGAATCCATGCATTGTAAATTTCCGATTCCTGGTATTTGCATATTCAATTGCCAAAAGCTTATTCTGGTAAATAACTGTCAATTTAGATCAGAACAAAGGAAGAAAAAGAGCTGCTTATTGGCAGGGAAAGCGTCTGCTAATTTCATTGTACTATACCCTCCCAAGCACTTAGTACAGTGCTCTGCACAGAGTAAGGGCACAATAAATACAATTAATTACTTGATTGAAGTGAGCATAGTAAATTTTTATGTGAAACAACATAATCACTGTAACAGACAACGATCTCCCAGACTTCCCTATCACCGTGGATGGCATGACCATCCTTCCCGTCTCTCAGGCCCACAATCTCGGTGTCATCCTTGACTCGTCTCTCTCGTTCACCCCACGCATCCTATCCGTTACCGAGACCTGCCGGTTTCACCTTTACAATATCGCCAAGATCCGCCCTTTCCTCTCCAACCAAACGGCTACCTTACTGCTACGGGCTCTCGTTATATCCCGGCTAGACTACCGTGTCAGCCTTCTCTCTGACCTCCCTTCCTCCTCTCTCGCCCCGCTCCAGTCTACTCTTCACTCTGCTGCCCGGCTCATCTTCCCACAGAAACGATCTGGGCATGTCACTCCCCTTCTTAAACAACTCCAGTGGCTGCCTATCAACCTCCACTCCAAACAAAAACTCTTCACTCTAGGCTTCAAGGCTCTACATCGCTTTGCCCCTTCCTACCTCTCCTCCCTTCTCTCTTTCTACCGCCCACCCCGCAAGCTCCGCTCCTCCGCCTCCCACCTCCTCACCGTCCCTCTGTCTCGCCTATCCCACCGTTGACCCCCGGGCCACGTCCTCCCGCGGTCCCGGAACGCCCTCCCTCCTCACCTCCGCCAAACTGATTCTCTTCCCCTCTTCAAAACCCTACTTAAAACTCACCTCCTCCAAGAGGCCTTCCCAGACTGAGCTCCTCTTCTCCCCCTGCCACCCCCCCTTTACTTCTCCGCAGCTAAACCCTCTTTTCCCCCTTTCCCTCTGCTCCTCCACCTCTCCCTTCCCATCCCCAGAGCACTGTACTTGTCCGCTCAACTGTATATATTTCCACTACCCTATTTATTTTGTTAATGAATTGTACATTGCCTTGATTCTATTTAGTTGCCATTGTTTTTACGAGATGTTCTTCCCCTCGACTCTATTTATTGCCATCGTCTCGTCTGTCCGTCTCCCCCGATTAGACTGTAAGCCCGTCAAACGGCAGGGACTGTCTCTATCTGTTGCCGACTTGTTCATTCCAAGCGCTTAGTACAGTGCTCTGCACATAGTAAGCGCTCAATAAATACTATTGAATGAATTGAATGATCTCTTGTTGCCTCTCTGCAATTAAACACATTTTAGTCTTCACGAATAAGACAGAAAAGTCCTTACCGTCTAATCACTGTAACAGGCAAGCTGAAGAGAGGAGGTGCAGAAGTACTGGACACACAGTCAGACCTGCTTGCACACATTGGAAACAAAAAAACATAAAGCAATTTGGCTTCATGGTCTCTATTTCTCTTCTTAAAGTTTGCTGGGATGAATCCAGTTTTCTTCAACCAGGGACTCAAGTTAGTTTTATCAATCTAGTAAAATTATTAACTTGTTAAACTCATTTTCAAAGGCTCTTAAGAACAAATACAAAAGAAAAACACCACCCAGAAGGTGAAACAAGCATTAGGTGGAGCCAAAGGGGGAGAGCAGTGCTACGCACTTAGAACAGAGCTCAATAAATACCACTGATTGACTGAGAAAAAAATCCAACATTACTGAGAATTACTGAGCTCCTAATACCATCTATCTTCTAATTAAACCCAACACCCTCTGATTGATCGCCACTTGAAAATGGATATGAGCCTTTTATTCCACTCACGCTTTTTAGAAGATGAAATGATAAAAGAAATACTGGCCAGATTTTGAGGCTGACATGCCAGGATCTTCACGCCACTTTGTTCACCTCCTATACAGTAAACCGTGCAAAGATACATTGATCTGCTCTTTAAGGCATCGGTACAAAATCGTTTAGCCAGTTTTTTGTCTGGTCTAGAGTATTACAGCAATAGTCAGCCTGAAAGGGCAAAAGGATCTTCTAATATGTAATGAAGCTCTATGGGCTAGTGGAAACACTGCTCGGCACATAGTAAGCGCTTAACAACTATTAATGTGTTACAATACTATGCCCGGGAACCAGACAAGTGGTGAGCGGGCTAAACATCTTGCATGGAAGCTTAACTCTGTTAGATGTGTGAACACCCTGGCTATAAAAGTCAAAGAGGAGCCGCCAATGACGACTCAGGCTGAGAAGTGAAGAATGTTGCCAGGACACTAAGAGAGGTGCCACCCAGGGGAAATGGCAGCAAGCTTCCCCATAGCCCAAGTCATTTGGAGAATTACTAAGCTGCTCCAGGCCTGGTTGGTTTGGGCCTACCTTTCATTCATTCATTCAATCATATTTACTGAGCACTTACTGTGTGCCAAGCACTGTACTAAGAGCTTGGGAGAGTACAGAATAACTCTAGGGACACAACTTCTAACCCCATCCCCAACACCTCCAGTCCCATCAGCTAGCTTAGGCCTCCACATCCAGTTGAGATCAGAAAGATCATCGCGGTAAGCAATCGCCCCTACAGAGCCCACCTGGGGAAAAAGAAGAGCTATTACTTCCTGAGGACTAAATTGGAAATTTAAAATGTTGCCTATTAAGTATACTAAATACAAGGACCTAGGAGAAAGCAGGTCATATATCTTTAATAGCATCCACTTAGAACCAGGTTTGGTTCACGTGACGATCGACAACGAGAGCCTTAGCTTGAATTAAGACTCAATCCCTGCTTTCAATACTACTGATGGACTTTCAGCAGCATTTTTCAGGGGTCTGTCATTCCACACTGGGGAAAATTTCAAGAAACCCCGCAATGAAGAGACAGAACATATAATAATGGGATGGACTGGGAGACCATCCAGCCAGACCAAATGTCCATTTCATTTTCTGTCTGCACTCACACTTCCATATGAGCAACAGACTTGTTCTGGTAGTATTCCCAGAGCAAAGAGCAACAACTAGTAATATCCTATTGGCTTTCTGAGCTCCAAATGGTTTTCTTATTTCATCTAGTTTATTCCTAGGCCGGATGCCAGAAAAGTCCACATCTACGGTGTCAGAAATTCGGTTGACTTTTAAACTGTGTTTCAGTTGCGCAGCTCCGCTACTGGTTTCCAACCTTGGGGCGAAGAGGTCAGGCAGCCTGGGTTGAGCCGATGCTATGAAACCGTCGTAACCTACCACACGTCTATTCTTGAAACTTCATCAAAGAGGAGAAGGCAAAACAACGCTGCCACTTCTGTCACAACTGCACAGTCTTCTTGAAGGATCAAAGCAACTGGAGAATCAAAAAGAATAAAAGACTTCAATATCCCCCAAAATATCTCTACTCCAAAGCTCACTGCATATCAGTGATACATTTTAACTTAAAGTGTTAATTATAAAAAAATTCAAATACATATTTGAAAACCAAGACAGCAACACTCTAAGCACACATAACCATCTTAGGTTTAAGACTATGTATGAATGGAAAAGCAGTCCCAAAGACACGAATAAGTGTTCAGTGACCCTTCCGAGACGAGTCCGGGTAAAGGTGATAGAATTTCAATTCTGAGCCTTCTCAGCCAGTCATTTTGCAGAGATGCTCTTTAATTAATCAATCAATGGTATTTATTGAGCACTTACTATGTGCAGAGCACTGTCCTAAGCGCTTGGGAAAGTACAGTAAAACAGAGTCGGTAGACATGTTCCACACCCAAAACGAGCTTACGGTCTACACACAACCTACAATACACCTAACTCATTGATAAAAATAGCTTCATTTGAGTTTCCTAACTTCTCGTTCCTGTATTGTTGTTTCAGCTCATGGGTCTCTTTAAGTAATATCTGAAGCCTGCAGATATGTTTCCCCCCTTGTTTTAAAATATACTTTATTACTACTACTACTAACAATAATAAATAATAGCATTGTTAGTGCCTAGTGTCAAGCCCTCATCTAAGTGCTGGGGGAGATACAGGATAATTAGGTCAGGCACAGTCCCTGTACCACACAGAGCTCACAGTCTAAGTAGGAGGGAGAACAGGTATTGAATCCCCATTTTACAGATGAGGTAACTGAGGCGTAGGGATGTTAAGTCAATCCGTGGTATTTATTGAGTGCTTACTGTGTATAGAGAGCACTGTACTAAGCACTTGGGAAAGTACAATACAACAGAGTGGGTAGACATGCTCCCTGCCCACAGTGAGCTCAAAGTCTACACAGAACCTACAATACACCCAAACTATTGTTACAAAACAGTTTCATTTGAGTTCCTGAACTGCCCATTCAGGTATTACTGCTCCAGGTAACAGGTCCCTTTAAATAGCACTTCTGAAGCTTGCAGATATGTTTCCCCGCCTTGTTTTTAAATATATTTTACCTCACTTTGGGATTCTCAAAGACCAAAAGTGGAGATTTCATACAAAACTTTGGCACGTAGAAGGAGTGAATTCCATGGCAAATTGAAGATGGTGGCTAAGAAACATTATGGATTCCTATGCAAGTGATTGCCCAAGGTCACACAAGCAGGCACATGGCAGAGATGTGGGATTAGAACCCAGGTCCTCCGGCTCCCAGGTCTGTGCTCTTTCCACCAGGCTACAATGATCCTCAATTTAGACCTCAGTGCAAAGGAGTCAGTACTATGGTTCGGTACTTTCTCAAGGAATTAGTCCAGGGCTCTGCAAATCGGAAGTGCTCAATACATAACACGGATGGCTTTTCCAGAATCGAAGCTAACATTCCTGCTGACACTTTAATTCATATTCTGGCTCTTTTCAGCCTAAAGAGTTATATCAACCAACAGTCTTTATTGAGCACTTATGCCGTGGAGGGAAGCAGCATAGCCTGGTGGAAAGAGCATGGGCCTGGAAATCAGAGGTTGTGGGGTCTAATCCCAAATCTGCCACAAGTCTGCTGTGTGACCTTGGGCAAGTAATTGTAGTATTTGTTAAGCGCTTACTATGTGCCAGGCACTGTCCTAAGCACTGGGGTGGATACGAGCAAATCGTATTGGCCACAGTCCCTGTCCCACGTGGGGTTCACGGTCTCAATCCCCATTTTACAGATGAAGGAACTGAGGCCCAAAGAAATAAAGTGACTTGCTCAAGATCACACTGCAGACAAGTGGAGGAGCCGAGATTAGAACTCATGACCTTCTGACTCCCAGGCCCATTCTCTACCCATTAGACCATGCTGCTTCACTTCTCTGTGCCTCAGTTCCCTCATCTGTGAAATGGGATTAAGATTGCGAGCTCCATGTGGGACAGAGACTTTGTCCGACCTGATTACTTTGTATCTACCCCAGCACTTAGAATATGTTTGGCACATAGTAAGTGTCAACAAACATCACAATTATTATTAGTATTAGTACTGTTACTACTACTATTTGGGAGAGTGCAATGGAGTTAGTAGATATGGTCCCTCACCTCGAGGAGTTCGCGTTCTAAAATAAATTGCAGATGGGCAGAAGCAATAAAATATACTAATGATGGTATGTGCAAAGTACTGTTCTAAGCACTGGGGAGAGTACAAGGTGATCAGGTTGTCCCATGTGGCTCAGTGGAAAGAGCCCGGGCTTGGGAGTCAGAGGTCATGGATTCGAATCCCGGCTCTGCCACTTGTCAGCTGTGTGACTGTGGGCAAGTCACTTAACTTCTCGGTGCCTCAGTCATCTAATCTGTAAAATGGGGATTAAGACTTTGAGCCTCACGTGGGACTACCTGATTACCCTGTACCTATCCCAGCGCTTAGAACAGTGCTCTGCACATAGTAAGCGCTTAACAAATACCAACATTATTATTATCCCCATTTTACAGATGAGGGAACTGAGGCCCAGAGAAGTGAAGTGACCTGCACAAATTCACACATCTGACAAGCGGCAGAGCCGGGATTAGAACCCATGACCGACGACTCCCACGCCCAGGCTCTTTCCACTGAGACAAAGACGGGTACCGACGTGCCCCCAGGTTGACTACCCAAGTGCTTAAGTGAATCAGGCATGCCGAAGTGGCAATTGGGGTGCAAGGGAGTGTGAGGGAGATGAGAGATCATTTATTCAATTCTGGTTTTCTTTCAATAGAAATTCTAAGCTCTCAAATAACAATCTGACCGTCAGTGTACGGCAGAGTTCTTTGTGATCACCTCTGAATAATAAGAGCAGGACAGAGGGCTGCTGGGAGAGGGACAGGCGTATAACTGGATCCGCGGTCACTAGTTTCCGGAGGAACGTGAGACATGGCAGCATTATACACTCCAATACCTGGACAAGAATGAAAAAACAGAATAAAGTTCAGTTTCATAAACTCAACCGAAGTTATCACATCTCTGACTTTATATTTCAACCGAAGTTATCACATCTCTGACTCTATATTTCTGGAATGCTTGGTTGCTGCTTGCCTAAGCCCTGACGCCATTTTCGCTGCCAACCAAGAAGTGGCAGCTTGGACGTTCCCAGATAATGCCAGCCCACCTGGGGTTTAGGAAGCCTCGAGTGGGCTCTGACGCCAGGGGATAGGAGAACACAGATCTTCCTGCAGGCAAGTGCAAGCCCCTTGTGGCTTTTAGACCTGGCGCGTCATGGCTCTAGCACTCCACATCTGCGGTGTCGTTTCCAGTGCACCTCAAAGAGGCTTGCCTCCTCTCCTCTGTCTGTCCTCCTCCCAGTATGTACCAAAACTCCTTCAGAGCAGCCATGCCACCTGGTCTCCCTCCCCAACAGAGACAGTAGCAATCTTTTCCCCCTCACAACCCCATGGAGGACGCCATCTACTAAGTTGGATGTGGTCTTCCCTACCCCTCAGGAGTGGGGTTCTCTGGAGTTCTCTGAGGAGCCTCCAAAAAACCAGCCACTGGCTGGGTGTGGATGATTGGCCGGCTTTCGGCTGATTAGCACCTATCTACCCCGGCCCTTAACAAACACCACTATTATTATTACGGTTTTAATAACTGTGCGTAGGCGTTTAAATGTATATATTTACCTTGCCATCTCGGCCTATACAGTCATTGATATAAGCAAGTATCTTGTCAATTGCACCCAACTTCTTTACCACTTTATGCATTTTGATATCTAAAAAAGAAGGTAGAGTCACCAGAATATAATAACGTTGCACCCGTGTTCAATTTTTCAAAGGGTCGATAGGAGAAGGGATTGGTTTACGTAAATGCAGAGGCAATAAAAAGTGCTGCATTTTCCAAATAAAACATTGGATCCTCAATTTACAAGACAGCAATGGTGTACCCTATGGAGCGTTTTTTGGGTTTTTTTTTTTAACTTAGCTAAGAAGAGGTACTTTAAAGGGAAACACATATTTTGATTTCTCCATCCTTTCTATCTTTGGCTTTGTTATTCAGGCTTCTATTTACTTTATGTGCTTAATGACATACACAGTCCTTCATTAGCAACTGGACTGAGGCCCACAGATATCTTCCCCCAGGACAAATGGCCCTCCATTCCTGGTGATGCGTCCCTGATACGGATGACTTGATCCAAACCGAGTGATTGAAGGGTGAAAGAAGTCTATTCTGTGCGACTTATGCTTTAATTGGAAAGATGCTCCAGAGATGCTGTCTGATCCTGGGCAAGTCGTTTTCTCTGTGCCTCAGTTACCTCACCTGTAAAATGGGGTTTAAGACTGTGAGGCCCATGCAGATCAGGTACCTTATCCAACCCGATTTGCTTGTATCCACGCTACCCAGCGCTTAGTACGGTGCCTGGCACATAGTAATCGCTTAACAAAATACCACAATTACTATTATTACTATTATGGAAATAGAAACTTACTACCAACCAATTAATTGTATTTACTGAGAGCTTACTACATACCGAGCACTGTACTAAGCGCGTGGGAGAGTAAGCTCCTCCTTTAAAGTGCATTGGGTTTGTGTGATCTCTGAATTCTGCAGAGGAAAAGTGCTGTAGGAAGCTAAGACCTACTTGCTCATTCAAACCTTCCTAGGGGACACAACTCGCTCTTGGGAGCTGCAGAAGGGAAAGCCACCTCTCTCCCATAGGCATGAAAATCAGTTCTGCTGACTGCTCTGTTCTTCCTAGCAAGAGTCCTTTCCGAATGCAGAAGGTCGGTCAGTCAGTCATACTTATTTTGTGCTTACTGTGTGCAGAGCATTGTACTAACTGCTTGGGAGAATTCAATATAACAATAAACAGACATTTCCTGCCCATGGTGAGCTTACAGTTTCAGGCCTGGGAGTCAGAAAGTCATGGGTTCTAATCCCGGCTCTGTCACTTTTCTGCTATGCGACCGGGGGCAAGTCCCTTGGGTTCTCTGTGCCTCCGTTACCTCATTTGTAAAAATGGGGATCGAGACTGTAAGCCCCACGTGGGTGAGGGAGAGGGTGCGAGCAGGAGAGGGAGGGGGGAGATATTAGGGGCCTTGGCCTTGGCCATTGGTTGGTCCAGACTAGTCGAGACTCAACCTGGATGCCAAAAAACTGGACTGGACAAGGCACCATGAGAAGCAGCATGGCTTACTGAATAGAGCACTGGCCTGGGAGTCGGAAGGACCTAGGTTCTAATCCCGGCTATGCCACATGTCTGCTGTGCGTCCTTGGGCAAGTCACATAACTTCCCTCGGCCTTAGTTACCTCATCTGTAAAATGGGGATTAAGAGTGTGAGCCCCATATGATTCAGGGACTGTGTCCAACCTGGTTAAATTGTATCTACCCCAGCGATTAGAACAGTTTGGCACATGGTAAATGCTAAACAAGTGCCATTATTATTATTACTGTTATTAAATGCTTAACAAATACAATAATTATCATTATTATTATTATTATCATGAAGCCCAGCTTCCAAGGGTTAATGTTAAAGGGAAGCAGCATGACTTAGTGGATACATCACGGGCCTGGGAGTCAGAAGGACCTGGGTTCTAATCCTAGCTCCACCACGTCTGCTATGTGACCTCAGGCAAGTCACAACTTCGCTGGACCTGTCTCCTTATCCGTAAAACAGGGATTAAGAGAGTGAGCCCCATGTGGGGCAACCTGATTACCTTGTATCGACCCCAGTGCTTAGAACAGGGCTTGGTACGTAGTAAGCACTTAACAAATACCACAATCGTCATTATTATTATTATTTAAAAGAAAAAAGAGAACATGAAATGGAGCTCGAGTGTTTGAAATGAGCCTCCAAGCAACGTCAACAGAAAACTAACTTCCCTGGTTGGCATTCTATCACCTGGTTCTCCTCCTCTAGACTGTTTTCCCCCTTCAGACATTAAGCTCCTAGAGGACAGGAATCATGTCTACCAACTCTGGGGTGCTATACTCTTCCTAAATACTCAGTACAGTGCTCTGCATACAATAAATACCACTGATGGTTTGACGCTTAGTTTTCCCAAAATGCATGTTTTAACTACAGCATTGTGAGCGAGTTAGGGAGACTTCATCCAAGGACATAAACCTGTTTAGACATAGCGTGATGGAAGAGTGAAAGAAACAGTTTTTTCGTGTGCAAGTCTGCCATGTCAGATAGAGCGAAAACTGCGGTGTGTCTTCTTAAGGTACAGTTTTGCAAGAACATGACCCCATGTTAGAAGAGAATCGGGTATTTATATTACCTTGCACAATTACAGCTAACTGCTCAGCCGCAGATTTTCTCAAAGCTATATCGATGGTGTCCGAGGTAAAAATTTCATAGACTTTTTCAGCTGTCCCCACCTAAAAATAGAAGATAATTTACATTTTGAAACACATTAAATCATGAGTCATCTAATTAATAATAATAATAATAATAATAATGTTGGTATTTGTTAAGCGCTTACTATGTGCCGAGCACTGTTCTAAGCGCTGGGGTAGACATAGGGGAATCAGGTTGTCCCACGTGGGGCTCACAGTCTTAATCCCCATTTTAGAGATGAGGGAACTGAGGCACCGAGAAGTTAAGTGACTTGCCCTAATTCTTCCCTAAGCTTTATAACTTTTTCAAGTAATTACTCAAGAGCCATTATGGGCTAAGATGATCAGTTTAAACACAGTCCCGGTCCAAAAAGGGGCACACAATCTAAGAGGGAGCATGAGAAGGCTATATTGTTCCCATTTTACAGATGCGGAAATTGAGGCCCAGGGAAGGTGACTTGTCCAAGGTCAAAGAACATGCCAGTGACAGAGTTGGACTAGAATCCAGGCCTCCATACTCTCAGTACTGTGTTAGTTCCACTAGTCAGGATACCTTCCTGGGAGCATTTTAAAAAACGGCATAAAACATCAAATCAGGTTTTTCCAACCAAAAAAAAACCCAAAAGACACCTTTTCTCTAAATACTTTTCAAAAGTAACTGTTTTTAAGTCTGCTTTCAGATGGTCACAGCATTGGCCCATAAATAACTTACATAGTATTTCTATCCAGAATTATACTTCTTTAAAAATCTTTGTGGTTAACTCTATTATTTCAGTTAAGGGCAAGTGAATTTAAAACATATTCTTGCTCAGTGTCATTAACAGAGGATGAACAACAAGGCTCAGTACAGCAGAGATACATAAGCAAAGAGAAAAGAAAGATGAATTCCCAGACCAGATCTCAGACCAAATCATTACTATGGTGCAACTATGAAGTTGCAATAATTATCTCCTTAAATGTAACTTTAGAACTGTAAAAGCTAAAATTTTTGTTTATATCTGTAGATGGAGACCTCATAGCGAAGCATCTGATATTCCAAACATTGCTTAGAAAGGAAATTAGTTCAGGATATGCAGTAAATGATGATCTCCTAAAACTGAATGTTAATTGATTAGTAAGGTATGGATTTTTAGAGCTTTACTCAGTTTAACCTGATTTTTACTGATTTGAAACATTTAAATGGAATTAAACTGGAAAAAAAAGCACCAATATTAAAAAAATGAAGCAAACTTGATGCCCTTTGAAATCCCAGACTGGCAGTACACTCCATAAGTAACATTTCAGGACAAGATTATGCTGACAAGTCTCTAAGATAACAATCTGATTATCTGTAATTTGTCTTCCAGTAACTCATGTGAATTAATCAGAATATACTGGATCTTCCTTATTTTTTAGCATAGCTCATAGTGGTTCAAATACAGGTTTTAGAAACACCCAAGACTTTTCAGACATGCATGACTCTTAGTTGAGAAAACCACAGAAATGCTAGGAAAGGCAGTCAGAAACCATGGCCCATTGGATAATAATAATAATAATAATAATAATAATAATAATGATTGTATTTGTTAAGCGCTTGCTATTTGCCGAACATTGTTCTAAGCGCTAGGGAAGTGGGGATACAAGGTAATCAGGTTGTCCCACATGGGGCTCACAGTCTTAATCCCCATTTTACAGACGAGGGAAGTGAGACACAGAGAAGTCAAGTGACTTGTCTAAAGTCACACAGCTGAGGTGTTGTGGAGCCGGGATTAAAACCCATGACCTCTGACTCCCAAGCCTGTGCTCTTTCCATTGAGCCAAGCTGCCTGGGAGTCAGAAGGACCTGGATTCTAATCCCAGCTCTGCCACATGTCTGCTGTGTGATCTTGGGCAAATGACTTCACTTCTCTGGGCCTCAGTTACCTCATCTGCAAAACAGGGATTACAACTGGGAGTCCCATTTAGGTCACGGACTGTATCCAACATGATAAGCTTGAATCTACCCCAGAGCTTCGTACAATGCCTGGTACAAAGTAAGCGCTTAACAAATATCATAAAAATAAAAAAAAGATGGGGTCAATCTCCCATTGGGCCTGGCAGGGGCAGTGATCTCTCAGCCCACCAAGGGGAGGAGAGTCTGGTCCGCTGCCAATGATTCTCCACCTCTGACCGAATTTACAATTGGGTATAGCCGGAGAAAAAATCAGCTGTCTCCAAAGGCACCACCCCACGGGCTCTTTTAGGCAGCGGCCTACGTCCCTCTCTCCTACATATGCAAAACATCCAAACGCATGAACGGGATCGCCTAGTACCAATTGCAGAGGACTGGGTGCAGCTGGACATCCGAGCCCTGGCCATAAGACCCTCCAGCCCCAGGTGCTCTCTAAGAAAACTGACTGGATTATTTCTCCTGAAAGCGCAGACATCAGTACACCATCTAGTATTTGTGCGTCTCCATGCTTTCTCTTGAAACACATGTAACTGGAGCATGGGAAGACTCAAGAGGACATGGAAGCCATGGTTGTGTTTTTCTAAAATTGCCTATGACAATCTTCCTCTGGTACAAGCTAACAACATAGCAGGTCTACACCTGAGCACAAAAGGTGGAGAAATGTTTTTTTCTCCATTTCCCACTCCTGTAGAAAAAAACTGCAGAACCAAAGTTAAGTATTCTCCTGATCCATCACAACAGTATAATCTCCCACCGCGCCTGGAGAAGTCAGGGCCCAAAAGCAAATGAAATATGCATGAAATAAGCAATTCATGTAATACAGTGTTACAAGATTACTTTTATTCACCTTAATAATTGTTTCTTTTGGGTCATCCAATTTGAGTTCAAGCGGCTTTTCAACAATGAATAAATTAGTAATTCTAGAGAGAACATTTCCATCTAAGAGAGGGCGCTTCAGGCTGGGTCCTTCTTCAGTTGTTAGATGAAATGCTAAATGTTTTAGTGCCTTGGAGCGTACCCTACAAACACAAAATAAGAACATCAGGGTTTTTCTTCCATTTACTCTTATCTCTGAAAACACACATAGCATTGTGATTGCAAAGCTACACAATAATACTGTGTTCATATATTGCTAACACAACACACTCACATATTAATCCCTGATTATAAAAGAATAAAGTAGCCTGACTACTACATCACATTAAATCATGTTCAATCTAGTCTATACAGCCTAGAAATCAAGAAGGCAGTGTTATAATATTCTTGAGGTCCTCCAAGAAATAATAATAATAATAATGATGGTATTTGTTAAGTGTTTACTATGTGCCAAGCACTGTTGTAAGCGCTGGGAGAGATACAAGGTTATCAGGTTGTCCCAGGTGGGGCTCACAGTCTTAATCCCCATTTTACAGATGAGGTAACTGAGGCATGGAGAAGTTAAGTGACTCGCCCAGAGTCACACACAGCTGACAAGGGGCAGAGCTGGGATCAGAACCCACGACCTCTGACTCCCAAGCCCGTAGTCTTTCCACTAAGCCACACTGCTTCTCGCAGCTAAACGAGTCAGTCAATCAAATTTATTGAACAGTTACTGTGTGCAGAGCATCGTACCAAGTACTTGGGAGAGTACAACAATGTACAGACTGTGGACATTTTCCGTCCACAATGAGCCTGCAGACTCGAGTTGGAGACAGACATTTTTATAAATAAATAAATTGCAGATATGTACATAAGGTCTACGGGGCTGGAAGGGGGGATGAATAAAGAGAGCAAGTCAGGGTGACTCAGAAGTAGGAGAAGAGGAAAGGGGGATTTAGTCAAGGAGTCTCCAATTAAATAACCCATAGCTATTACCCAGAATTTCAAAGACAGACTTATGACTGTGCACTGAAAGCTCGCAAGAATGAAGACAGACTTATGATCATTAACCACTTGTGGACTCAAAGCGCTATGGCCCGACAATCATTCTAAAGAAGTTCCACATTATGCGCCAACCCAAACCTTGCAAAACTTGCACACGTCCGAAGACCTTTTTCGGTAACAAAGTCAAGTGCTGCCATGGAATTATAAAAAGAACACACTGTGTAATTCAGCAACACCATTTCTTGAGCAGTTGCTGATGTCAGTCCACTGTAATAGGTACTTGGAGAACATGAAATAGAAATAAGAGATGAGGTGCCCTCAAAGATCTTGCAAGCCTAATTGGAGGTGGGTGGGGGAGAGTCAAGCTGAAACAAAAATGCCAAATAATATAATTTTTAAAAAGTGTGGGAAGTCATGATAAACAGGTAAGTAGACCAACCGAAATTTAAATACATAAATTATACAGAGCAGTGCTTAAGTGGTTAATGGAACGACCTGTGGACGGAAATCAGAGAATGCCTCTCAGAGGGTTTTGACAGAGGGAATGTAAGAACATAAAAAGGCAGGTACCAAGAGACACTCGAGAACAACAGAACACAAGAGGAGGATGGGATCAAGGCACTCATAAGAGATAATAGGGCTTCAACCACGAATTAGATCACCCCACCACTAGCAGAAAAAGTACCGCACTCAGATTGTTACTGGGGACCTTACAATTTATAAAAAAAAACCAGAGGAATTGAATACAGCACGATCTCTCAACTCTGCATCCTATTTCACCCCAACTGCCATTTTGACGTGTCTGATTCACTTCAGCACTTGGGGTAGACAACCCAGTACCTTAGGTACCTGTCTTTTTCCCCCATATTTTAAATTCTCGCTTTACTCACGACTGTTTCTTGGCTAGCAGAAGTCGCAGTCCTGCCTTCAGTCTGGTAGTTCGAGGGAGAATTCCATCGCCAGCCTCAGGACTGGTTTCACTCAGAATGAGAATGCACTTCCCCAAGGTTTCTTCCGTATCTGCATAACCCTAAGACACGTTTAAAGCAAAGAACACTTAGGTATAAAGTCCTTTAATAAAGCACCAAGTTTAGTACACGAGAGGAAACAAATCTTTATGAACGGGAACTTTTAGGTCTGTTTTGCTGCTCTACATCATAGTAAGGATCTAACGTCAGTAGTTTATTTGCCTTTGCTATGCACTTCTTAGACTGTGGCCTGACAAGAAGCAGCAGCTTTAGGAAGAAACTGCAACAATGTTTACGACTTAAATCGATTTGAGAACAAAAGAGAAGCAACAGAAAATGGAAAGAGCACGGGCCTGGGAGTCAGAGTCAGTCAGTCGCATTTACTGAGTGCTTACTCTGTGCAGACCATTGTACTAAGCACTTGGAAGAGTACACTATAACAATATAACAAACTGCGCACAGTGAGTTTGCAGTCAGAGGACCTGGGTTCCAATCCCAGCTCTGCCGCTTGTGTGTCACTCTGTCACTGTGTGACACTGGGCAAGTCATTTCACTTCTCTGGCTCAGTTACCTTAGCTGTAAAATGGGAATTAATACTGTGAGCCCTATGTGGAAATGGGACTGTGGCCAACCTATCTTCTATCTACCCCAGCACTTGGTACAGTCCCTGCCACATAGTAAGTACTTAACAAATACTATTCTAAGGAAAAAATTAAAAACCAACCCTATAGGAAGACCAATGACCTACTTACTCACACATTCTCTCCCATCAGCTCTTAGCACAGTACTCAGCACAGAGGAAATTCTTAATAAATACCAGAAGTAAAATAAATAAAACCTGAGGGCCCTAAAAAGTCAGAATGGGCTGCTCACCCATGAATTTAACCAAACCCTCCTTCTAAGATGTTGCGGTATCTCAATTTTTGATCAGCTTTCTAAAACATCACACCAACGTTTTGAACACAAAGTTCATATCATGTACAACTACCTATATTATTACGTCTTAACAATTCTGGCAAAATGTGCAGCCTAGTTCAACAGGTTCCTCAGAGAGGCTGGATCAATTGGACCCTTCTGTTTTCATTTTGAAATTCAGGAATGCCTGGGTGCCCAAGTCAATTACTGTTGAAGGACAGTCAAAGGGGCCCGGTGGGACTCGAAGGCAAGAATAAAAAGCTCCGGTGGGGGAGGACTATCTTCCTTTGGCCACTAAGTATCACTTGAAGCACAGGACTTGCAGCAGTCTGACCTCTCTGTCAGTGACAATAATGATGGTGTTTATTAAGCACTTACTATGTGCCAGGCACTGTACTAAGTGCTGGGGTGGATACTAGAAAATCGGGTTGGACACAGTCTCCTGACCCCTGTGGGGCTCACAGTCTCAATCCCCATTAACCAGATGAGGTAACTGAGGCACAGAGGAAGTGAAGTGACTTGCCCAAGGTCACACAGCAGACAAGTTGAAGAGCCAGAATTGAAACCCATGACCTTCTGACTTCCAGGCCCATGCTCTATCCACTAGGCCATCCTGCTTCTCCAATACTAATCATAACAAGCAGTGTGGTCTAGTGGAAGGAGCACAGGCCTGGGAGTCAGAGGACCTGGGTTTTAATCCCGGGTCTGCCATTTGCCTGCGGTATGACCTTGGGCAAGGCGCTTAACATCTTTGTGCTTCAATTTTCTCAACTGCAAAATGGGGGTTCATCACCTGTTCTTCCCCTACTGCGAGCCTCATGTAGGACAGGGACTGTATCTGCCATGATCAGCTTGTATCTCTCCAGTGTTTAGAACAGTGCTTGACAAATAGCATAAAGAAACCAACCATAACAAAAATAATATTTAACATTTGTTAGGTGCTTACCATGAACCAAGCAAAGTACTAACCACTACGATAGATACAAGATAATCAAGTTGGACACAGTATCTGTCACACATGGGGCCCACAGTTTAAGAGGAGGGAGACAGGCATTTAATTCCCATTTTACAGGGGAGGAAACTGATGTCCATCAAAGTTAAACAACAGGAAAATGGTGGAGTGAGGATGAGAAATTAGATCCTTATTAAAACATTTGCCCCTCTCTTCTTCCCTCCCTGACTGCCACCTCCAACTCTTCACTTTCCAACGGCTTCTTCCCCACTGCTTTCACACATGCTCACATTTCCCCTATCCTAAAAAAATCCTCCCTTGACTCCAAGGCTCCCTGCATGTATAACACCATCTCCCTCCTATGATTCCTCTCCAACCTCCTTTGAGCAGTCATCTGCACCCGCTGTCTCCACTTCCTCATCTCGGAGTATCTCCCTGACACCTTCCCATCTGGCTTCTGCCCCCTTCATTCTATGGAAACTGTTCTCTCAAAGGTCACCAAGGCCATCCTTCTTGCCAAACCCAAACAGCTATATTCCATCCTAATTCTCCTCAACCTTTCAGCTGCTTTTGACACTATGGACCACCCCATCCCCTAGAAACTTTATCCACTTCATTGCCACTGTCCTCTCCTGGTTCTCCTAATACCGCTCTAGCTGTTCATTCTCAGTCTCTTTGGCGGATTCCTCCTCTGCCTCCCACCCTCTGACAGTTGGGGACCCATCAAGGCTCAGTTCTCATTCCCATTCTAGTCTCCATCTACACCCCTGGAGAACTCATTCGCTCCTACAGCACCATCTCTATGTGGGTGATTCCCCAATCTACATTTCCAGCCATCACCTCTCTCTTTCTCTGCAATCTCCATTTCCTCCTATTTTCAGGACATCTCCTCTTGGATGTCCCACCAGAAAGAGCATGTGGACAAGCGGTCAACAGAGAGATAGATGAGAACAAGGTACGGGGAGTAGGTTGGGGTTAGAGGCGTGAAGTGTGCAGACTGGCTTGTAATAGGAAATCAACAGATAAGGTAAGGAGGAAACAAGCTGAGTGAGTGTTTTAAAACCCATAGAATAGAGTTTCTGTTTGATGCATAGGTGGATGGGCAACCATTCCAGGTTCTTAAGCAGTGGGGATATGTGGACTGAATGTGTTTTCTAGAAAAATGATCTGGGCAGCAGACTGGAGATTGGACTGGAGTGGGGAGAGACAGGAGGCAGGGAGGTCACCGCAGTAGTCAAAGCATAGTAGCTTTGGATGGAGAAGAAAGAGAGGATTTTAGCAAAGGGTTAGAGGAAGGGGTGAGAGTTGCTGAGATGTAATGCAGTTAGCACATCTAAAACCTGCCTCAATTTAAACCTGCTTCTTGTGACTACAGCTATCCATAACTGCCTATTTATGCCAACCAACCATGTAAGACAGAGAACGGTGCAAAGTCAAAGGCCCTATCCAAGACTGACCTGCTCAGGTAAATCAATCCCATGCTCTCCTGGGCTTTGCCCTGAAAGTAAATCATCAATCTGGCCATCCAGATAGCAAATTGCCCCTTTTATCCTGAATCACTAGACACAGTTGTACTGATGGTGTTCACTACATACCAAGCACTGTGCTAAGCAATGGGGTAAAGACAGGCTAACTAGGTCAAATGCCCTCTAACAGAAAATATGAGGGTCCAATTTAATCACACAGTTCCTTCTCCATAGAAACATCTAGTTCACCGGCTCCATTTTTGTTATACTATACTCTCCCAGGCACTTAGTACAGCGCTTTGCTCATGATAACCGCTCAATAAGTAGGAAGAAGGAAGGAAGGAAGGAAGGAAGGAAGGAAGGAAGGAAGGAAGGAAGGAAGGAAGGAAGGAAGGAAGGAAGGAAGGAAGGAAGGAAGGAAGGAAGGAAGGAAGGAGGAAGGAAGGAAGGAAGGAAGGAAGGAAGGAAGGAAGGAAGGAAGGAAGGAAGGAAGGAAGGAAGGAAGGAAGGAAGGAAGGAAGGAAGGAAGGAAGGAAGGAAGGAAGGATTGGGAGGCTTCAAGTCCATCCCTCTGGCCTGAAATTCCCCCTTCCCCTTTCTTCAGTCCACAGCTCTCCCCATATTCAAAACCCTTCTGAAATCACATCTCCTCCAGCAGGATTTTCCCGATTCATTTTAAGATCTCCCCAGTTTATGGCCCCCACACCTGCCACTTCCATCCCATTCCCCAAGCCCTTACGTGCTCACGACCTTCTGTATCGCTTATGCATACCTCATATATTCTATTATTCCCTCCTATCCATAATACACTTCATCCGCCTCTCCCACTAGCTGCACTGTCAACTCCTTGAGGGCAGGGATTATGTGTACTAATCCCATTGAGCTTTCCCAAGCACTTAGTCCAGTGAAGATGACGATGGCATTTGTTAAGCGCTTACTATGTGCCAAGCACTGTTCTAAGTGCTGGGGTAGATACAAGGTAATCAGGTCGTCCCACGTGGGGCTCACAGTCTTAACCCCTATTTTACAGATAAGGTAACTGAGGCCCAGAGAAGTTAAGTGACTTGCCCAAGTTACACAGCTGAGAAGTGGCAGAGTCAGGATTCGAACCCATGACCTACACAGCAGAATGCTGTACACAGCATCCGTACACAACTGCACACAGCAGATGCTCAATAAATACTATTGAGTGACTGATTCTAGATCTCACTGCCGAGACCAAACCTTATCCACAATCTCACACGGCCACTGAGGGAATGCCAAGAATACTGACAGACACAATGAAATTTTCATGCTCTCCTGGGGGGCAGGTCCTGTCAAACCTTCCTTCTCCTACATCTAAATAAAAACCTGAAAAGGATTTTCAAAGCTTGTCCTCTTCACATTATACAGAGTAAGAAAGGTATAGTAAAGAATAGTGAGGCATCACAAGACTCCTCTCTTGACAATAATGGATGGCAGCTATCCTGTCATGTACTCCCAGCCCAAGGGAAGAAGTAGTTATCATTCTGGGTTGCTCTCACAGGCAAGAGATTTAGTAAATAAAATAAATTTTTTTAAAAAAATTAATTTTTCTGGAACGATGATTTTATGAATATAAATAGTACGCCTGTCACCAGCCAACCTGATGCTAGTACCTCACACGAAATAGAATATTGAACTATTTCAAACACTGACTTGCTTCATTTTAGGAAGAGTAGTAAGTCAGCCCTAACTTTGTTAATTTTTAAGAAATTGTATCCCTGCAGGGCAATTTAAAGGATCAATATAGTCATCGGGATTTGATTCGATACCATAAATTATCTTAAAACTATCTGAATTAGAGTGTCAAAAATTATTCAATAGGTAGCACTGGTGACATATAAAACTGCATTCAAAGACATTCTGCAAGAAGCAGTCACGGGCATGGATCTGGTAAGGAATGAGGCAATTATTTGGGAAAGACTATTTCAAACATGGACCTTTCAATCTTAACTATACTCTCAGCTCTTTCTCTCATTTTACGGAGTCTGGGCTGGCCTCAGGTTCCATCTACAAAACAAAGAAAACAGTTCCTCCAGGCTCAGTGTAAAAATGAATGCTGACATCTCTCAATTGACAGGCTGATAGTTATGCTTGTAAATTTATGCTCTAGACTGTAAGCTCGTTATGGGCAGGGAGCCCATCTGCTAATTCTGCTGTACTGTACTCTCCCCAAGAACTTAGTACAGTGCTCTGCATAGGGTAAATGCTCAGTAAATACCACTGACTGATTAAAGTCTTCAGATGAAAAGGCCTCATTTTGAGACGTGGCTAAATCAATCAGTCAGTAGTGTTTATTGAGTGCTTTCAGTTTGCTGAGCACTGTACTAAGAAATCAAGTGCCACTTTGCCGTGGCTGGATAAAGGCTGAATCCCTGGAGTAGCTGTCCTGTTTAGCATTCTGTGAGAGGATAGCCAGGCAACCACTCTTTCTGTTTCCATACCCATTTTACTCTGTGACTTCTCTTCATTCTAGTCCAATATAACAGTTCTACAGCATACAGAGACCTAAGTTCATCAACCTCAACCTAAGAGAAAACTGAATTTGAAAAGCCAAGGAGCAAGGAATACCTGTAGAATTGGGATGACAGGGCAGAGCGCCTCAATAAACTTGTTCCAGGTGAGTGCTGTCATCATCAATCGCCCCTGAAGCAGATAGATCAGAATGGCCTTGGCAGTAGCGTTCACCTGCTCAACGACAAGGATAAACTAATACAGTATGATAAAAAAATGTTGCCCCCCCACCCCCCACCCCAGTTTACCTGGCTGACCTTCTGGGGTGAATAAAAGTTGTACCCGATTACTTTAGACATGATCCACTTTTTGGAAGTTGACAATTGAGGCAGAATGCAATGAAAGACTTTTCCAACAAATACAGCTTATGTTGCTTTACAAAGTAGGACTCAGTGTTTTAAAGCCTGAAATGGATATTACAGGTCTTGAGGCAAAACTAGCTGCCCTTAGGAAACTCTGGCTAACTCCTTTAAACTATGGTTAATTCCTTCTCACAAAAGAATGCTCTCACATACTACCCTAACTAGCTCAAGACCAAGGCTCATCAACCATTCGGGACAGGAGACTCCTTGATCATCCTGGGCCATTCACTTGAGTGTTTTTGTTGCTGTTTTTTAAATATTTATTCATTCAATCTTATTTATTGAGCACTTACTGCACGTAGAGCACTACACTAAGCATTTGGGAAAGTACAATACTACAACAGATACATTCCCTGCCCATAACGAGCATACAATCTAGAGGGATATACCTTCGTGCCCAACTCTCTTCCTTATATTGGATTTGAAAAATAAAAGAAAAATGATTAGTGTTTTTACAATCCAAAGGTTTTTGCATTATATTTCTCATTCTCTCAAATATCTCCCCTCCCCTTTTAGTCAAGCCAACAATTAATCAATGAATATCAACCAATCAATGGTATTTATTAAGCGCCTCCTATGTGCAGAGCATTGTGCAAAGCGCTTAGGAAAAACAAAGTCGGTAGACACGTTCCCTGCCCACAACAAGCTTACAGTTTACCCACATCTTATAATACAACTAACCTTTTGATAGAAAACAGCTTAATTTGAATTCCCGAACTACCCATTTCGTATTATTGTACCAGATCACAGGTCCCTTTAAACAGCATTTCTGAAGCCTGAAGATATGTTCCCCCCCTTTGTTTTTAAACATACTTTACCTCATTTGGGGATTCCTGAAGACCAAAAGTGGAGATTTCATACAAAACTTTGGGATGTAGAAGGAAGTGAATTCCTTGGCAAAATGAGGATGATGGCTTAGAAACGTTATGGATTCCTAAGCATTCCTTGAAAAATGTTTGAAAACATGATATTATTAATGCTTATACTCAAAAGGATCCCCTTTTTGCATACTTACAGTTCTCATAAGATTTTTTTTTCATTCACAATCTAGGGGTTTTCAAACACCATACTTAGCAAGGTCTTCCCCGGGGACTCAAACTAAGGCAGACCACAAAAGTTTAGAGAGGGCAGCTGAAGCCTGAAAGCGGATGCCCGCCTCTGTGTGTCCAATCTAGAGGGGCTGTGCTACCACCGAAGTCAGCAAGACATCCCTGGGAGAGAGAGAGAGAGACACCTGACAGTGGGATGCCGACAGAGGGTCCCTGCCTAAAGGGATGCGCTTCAATATGATTTCGGTGAGCAGTGGTGATCATATTTGGGTTCCGTGGAATCGGGTCAGTGCCTAAGAGCTGCACTAGGTGTCACTAAATCAGCTTGGAAATGTGTTTGCTGATATTTTAGAGAGCCTGGTTAAATTACTCTAACCCAGGAATGCCTTACTCTGTGGTGGGGAAAGGGCTGGGTGGAAGCCTGGGTTGTGATCCCTTAAGTAGAAAAACAGATGAATTATTTCTGCCTGAGGGCCGGAGAGAGCAGGACCCAATGTGGAAGGGCAGAAGCAGAGGCAGGACAGAGCAGCCTGACAGTGGACCCGATGTGTGAGCACCACAGCTGGTGACCGTAATCGCCCTCTCCACGATCCCCCCAACCACTGAGGACTCACTTCCAGCATGCCCCACACCAGTGGGAAAGAGAAAGGTAGCGACAGCTTGCGGCCTCCACGACATCTGAAAGTCGGGAGGGTTGTTGCGGTTCCCGTGGCCACGGCCGTGAACATTTGACTGAGCCACAAAGAGCCTGAAACTCTACTCCTCTAGACGCTATACCTATTGTTCTTTTTGTTCTATTTTTTCCATTTGTTATAGTCTTCGTACTTTCGGTTGTTTTGTATTTCTACTGAGTCATCTTTCCTTCTTTGTTGTCAATTCCCTCTTCCTACCTTATTCTCAATAATAATAATAATAATAATGTTGGTATTTGTTAAGCGCTTGCTATGTGCAGAGCACTGTTCTAAGCACTGGGCTAGATAGAGGGTAATCAGGTGGTCCCACGCGAGGCTCACAGTCTTCATCCCCATTTTACAGATGAGGTAACTGAGGCACAGAGCAGTTAAGTGACTTGCCCACAGTCACACAGCTGTTAACAGTGCTTGGCTCATAGTAAACATTTAATAAATAGCACAAAAACAACATGGCGTGGCAGATAGTACTCAAGCCTAATAGAAGGTCATGGGTTCTAATCCCGGCTCTGCCACTTGTCTGCTGAGTGACACTGAACAAGTCACTTCACTTCTCTGTGGGCCTCAGCTGCCTCACATGTAAAATGGGGATTGAGACTGTGATCCCCATGTAGGACAGACACTGTGTCCCACCCTAATTGCCTGTATCCACCCCAGAGCTTAATACAGTGCCTGGCACTTAGCAAGTGCTTAACAAAAGCACAATTATTATTATTATTATTATCATTGTGAGCCCCTTGAGAACCAGAGATAGTGACTAATAGTATCCCATGTGTTTTAAGGGTTTTTTGTTTTTTCCCCAGTGCTTAGTAAAATGCTTTACACTGTAGGCACTTAATAAATACGATTTCTACCAGTATTGATGGCCCACAGTATAGCTCTAGGAGCTCACTCAAAGATATGAGAGGGGAGAAGTAGAATTCTTAGGACAGAATTAGCCTCACATAAGAGACTACTGCTAAAATCCATGTGGACCGAATAACTCCTTCCCTTAAAAGTTATTTACTCTCAGGTTGACACAGTATAAATGGAGCCTTCTGAAAAGCAATGAAGTTGAGCTCCGCAAGATGGGGTTAAAAGTGTTGTAAAATGTACGCAAATCACCATGACACACTCTAGTTTATGACCCTTTGGTCCCTTACCACTACTAGCGCCATCATTAACATCTGAGGACAGCAAAGGTCTCAGCAACACAGGAAATTGGGTCAGCATCCATGACCAACTGAAAAGCTGTTCAACAGCCTACTTAGCAAAAAGTAAATTATGATTAATAATACGCTCCTAAAGGAGACGTTAGGGCCACGTGACTATTTGGGATCTAGGGCTCAACAGCCTTTCTCTCAAATTAAAGTATGTGCTGCTTTATTGTGGTTTAATGAAATGATGGATTATAGACAACCCTAATATTCCATTAAACTTTATTTTCTTTTCTTTGGTTATGTAAGAAAGATGAAAACTAGGTCAACCATTCCAGAACTAGAAAATCCAGGTCAGTGGTTCTGACTGGAGTCAGTTAAATCATTTTCTGAGTACAAAGATCAAGGTTAACATTAGGGCTCTGTAAAATTCAGCTTTGCCTTAGCAATGGCAAATTATACTAATTAAATACGAAATGAAGTAAAACGCTTTGCTTGGTAAAACTTTTCGCAGAGAGATTTAATCACTAGATGGAAATATTAAGCTAATCAAATTCTTAATATAGTGTCCCTGGGAATGACGAACAATAACTACCCATTATGATAAATGACATGCAAAATAGATTAATTTTTAAGAAATTCATGTACTCATTTTAAGTAATTTATTTGGGGGATGTCATAAGAGGTTTGCTATGGAATCACAGATAAAAATCAAATTAAACCAAGTGAGATCATAAATAAATAGCGGGCTTTGGGGACAAGAAAAAAGCTGCTTGAATTCACGTTCTTACCTTAACCATTTCCAGGCAGCTGCGATAAGCTTCGGCTTTCACCGAGAGCACCGGGTAAGACAAGAGTCGCAGCAACACCTTTTGACTTTCACCCTGGAGCACGGGACCACTGGATTGGCCTGGTTTGCAGCTACAAGAAGAGTTAAACAGTTAAGATATGTCAGCTTCTACCCTGTGGCAAACCCCTGCACAGAAGTCTGGTTCAGAATGTGTCTCAGAGAACTTGAGCAGTAGGGGTCTCTGCCCTGACAACTCTGTTAGCTAGATTCCCATCCCAGGTTTCTAACAAGACCAAAGTTTCCAACTAGGGCTGAAAAGACCTAGAATGGTCCAGAAGCTCTTTAAAGCCCACCCCCTTCCCATCCCCATTCTTTCTAAAATCCCTTCCTTCAAATGCAAATTTGGCACTTCTGACTTGAAATCGAATATTGCAGAGAAAAGAGCAAACTGATCACGCCATAATGTCAGGCGAGTAAACAACTTTCTGGAGATGAGGAGATCCTTTGGCAGGGGACTCTTGCGGAGATGCCAGTCATACACCCACATCCCAGCGGGAGAGCAACTAAGCTCCCCCAGGCAGGTGGGTGGGAGCCCTAGCCTTCGAGCAAAACACAAGCTATAGGAGGACAACTTTGCTGGTGCTAATTGTGGCCGGAACTGTCGCCCACTTCCTTCGCTAAAGTTTCTACTTGGAGGGCTAGTTCTCATATCCTCTTCTTCACACCCAAGCACCCGCTCACTTTAAGCAGCTTCCTCAATGCTCTATCAGCAGAACCGCTTAGTCAGGATCCTCCTTCATGCGGCATAATCAATCGAGTAATCTATCATTGGTATTTGAGTGCTTACTGTGTGCACAGCACTGTACAAAGTGCTTGGAAGAACACCATACAATAGAGTAGGCAGACACAATTCCCTACCTTCAAGGACCTTTGAAGTCCATTCCTAAATTTCTACTTGCCAACTGTGTGACTGTGGGCAAGTCACTTAACTTCTCTGTGTCTCAGTTACCTCATCTGTAAAATGGGGATTAACTGTCAGCCTCACGTGGGACAACCTGATTACCCTGTATCCACCCCAACACTTAGAACAGTGCCCTGCACATAGTAAGCGCTTAACGAATACCAACATTAATTTGGTCTGCCTCCCCACCCATCAACAGACACTTCTTCTTTGCATAATTACTAGACTTGGAAGCTTTTCTAACAGTCTCTATTTTCCTACCCTAGAAATTCTTCCCTCATGCTTCCCTGGTAATCTCCTTCCTTTTTCCATCTCTCAGGTTCTCCCCGCCTTGTTGATAGATTGTGCTCATAATAAATCAATGACAGATTAAGCCCCAGCCTCTTGCCCCGCTCCTCACGGTTTTGTGGCAGCCTTCCTCCGGCAAAGGGGGGGCGGTCCCGTCTTTCTGTCATCAGGAGAAACGGAGTGGGAGGAAGGAAGGGAGAGAGGGCTGCCTCTCCTCCCGTCTGGGGGAGTAGAACAGTGAGGCAGCAAAACAGTGACCCTCAGGTGGGCCAAAGGAGGAGTTGGTAAGGGCTTCTCCTAGGACCAAGGACTAAGGTCCCCTAGGACCCAGTAGCCAAGTCCACCGTCTCCTTCCTAACAGACAGGAATAGTTTGGGAGCTCTCTGTTACTTAGCCCCTGGACGTACTAGCCTTGATGGAATTTCAATATGCATGGGAGCAAGAAATCATTTGTCCCCAGAAGCTGTCCAATGGAGAGGAGAAACCCAGAAGTCAAGAAGCCCCCTGGTCTTTCCAGGCGGGCCCACTGGACCCTACTCACTGGACCTTGATCTCATCTATCTCATCGCCAAGCTCTCGCCCACATCCTGCCTCTGGCCTGAAACGTTCTCCCCATTCATATCCGAGAGGCGCACGCTCCACCTTCAAAGCCTTATTGAAGGTACATCTCCCAGAGGCCTCCCCGACGAAGCCCTCATTTCCTCTTCACCCGCTCCCTTCTGCATCAACCTTGCACTTGGATTTATACCCTTTATTCACCACTCCCTCAGCCCCGCAGCACTTATGTATATAACTGTAATTTATTTATATTAATGTCTGTCTCCTCCTCTGTACTGTAAGCTCATTGTGGGCAGGAAACACGTCTACCAACTGTGTCTTACTGTACTCTCCCAAGTGCTTAGTACTGTGCTCTGCACACAGCAAGCACTCAATAAATACAACTGATTGTCCCCTGGAATCCTGAGTTCAAAGGGGGACTCAGACTGAATACTTCAGCTCATCCTAAATGCTGAAAGCTTTCAATTCAATCGTATTTATTGAGCTCTTACTGTGTGCAACGCAACGTACTAAGCACTTGGGAGAGACACATTCCCTGCCCACAACTAGCTTTGTTCTGTGCTCTTCTAGACTGTGAGGTCGTTGTGGGCATGGAATATGCCTATCGTCTCTATCTGTTGCCAAATTGTACATTTCACGTGCTTAGTACAGTGCTCTGCACACGGTAAGCACTCAATAAATACGATTGAATGAATGAATGCAACATTGTGGTATTGTACTCTTCCGAGCACCCAGTACACTGCCCTGCATAGAGTAGGGCTCCATAAATACTACTGATTGAATCATCAATTGATTGGCAGGACTACAGCCCAATCCCTTTCATCTCAGTCTGACAGCACCACTATCTCTGCAGGACATACTTTTTCTCCCTGGTTCCCACTGAGCCGCCATCTTGCCAATTGTCGCTGTCATTCCTTTCCGAGCAGCTCTTCTTCCTTGCCTGACTCTTGCCCCTCTCTCTGCCTCCCTCGTAGCCGCCAATCAGGCAGCTACTGCTCCAGAAGCGAATCAACAGGCGGTCAACACATAAGTACTTCAAACTGGGCAAGAAGCCCACAGTCAGCCAGCCCCCTCTTTGGCCTCTACCACTTCCTGCCCTTACGGGAAAGTAGAACACTAGAAAGCAGCGCCATCCCGATCCTTTCATAACCCCCAAGACTTAGCACAGTACCAACTAAATTCTAATCGGGGCCTAAAAGTATGTAATCTTTTAGGAGAGGATTTATTACATGTTTGAACAGATGGAGATGAATTCCTTTAATAACGGAAAATGCTGATGATAAAAAAGGCTTCGCAAAGCCTGGTCTGCCAGCTCCACTAATTCAAAGAGATTCTTCTCTCCCTGGAAAAGAAGGAAAGTGCAACATTAAATGTCAGAATCCCATCAGATGCTTATCGGCCAACTAAATAGCTTTTTAATAACCAGAGCATTCTGTGATTTGAAGAACATTTTTCTCCTGCCTCAATCTATTTCTTCAACAGGGAGTCCGTGGATTCTGGCTCTGGAAGGAAGAAGTAGGGCAGGGAAGCCGCAGAGCTGGCCCTCAGTATGATTTGAGTTCAGCAATGAGCGGGGATGGGTTCTCTGTGGCTCGCTGCTGTTGTCAGGGAGCCCTCATCCAAAATGGAAGCGACGAGGGCCTAGAAAGTGGGAACGTGGGAGTACAGGACGGACTTGACACAGAGCCAAGGCAGTTGGAAGTTTGGGGAAGGCTGGAAGAGAAAGTGGGAATTGGGGAGGTCTAGCAACAGGGCCGGGAAAGCCTGGGTTTGCAAATGGAATATGTAACTAATTCATTCTCCTCTAAACTGTCTGCTCCTTGGGGACAGGAAACGTGTCTACCCACTATGTTATGAGGCACTCTCCCAAGTCCTGAGTACAGTGCTCCACACACAGAAAGTGCTCAGTAAATATGATCGATTGATTAGGTTCTCATAAGACTATAAACTCCTCCAGGGCATGGAAAGTGCCGTTTAATTCTGTTTTATGTTCCAAGCCACTTAGTGCAGTGCTCTACCGACAGGAGAGGTCAAACCACATTGCTGCTGAGGGACCTCTTTCATGTGGACAGTTCTAAAAAATGGTCCTTGCTTGTCCCCTGTTGTACCACTTTTCTGAAACCTATCAAGGGAGAATCATAAGAGCCTTTGGTAAACTTGAAAAGGTGCATCCAGTTTGGGGATGTTTAAACAGAAGTGATTCTCACTGACAAAATACCAACAGGTTCTAGAACAACACTGGCTGGCATATTCGGGCTCCAAGTTCTTGGACATTCAAAAACGTACATTCCAGGACTGAGCTGATAATTGAGTCTCCCCTAAGGAATGATGGATGCATCTAGGTCCCGGGACTTTTCTTTTTTTTTAATGGTATTTGTTAAACACTTACTATTTGCCAAACACTGCTCTAAGAGCTGGGGTACAAGTTAATTAGGTCACACAGAGTCCCTATCCTGCATGAGGTTCATAGTCTAAGTAGAAGGGAGAACAGGTATCCCCATTTTATAATTGAGGAAACTAAGGCACAATGAAATTAAGTGACTTGCCCACGGTCACCCAGCAAGGAATTGGCAGAGCTGGGATTAAAACCTAGGTCCTTCTGATTCCCAGGCCCGTAATCTCTTCATTAGGCCACACGGCTTCCCCTAAAGCAGAGGACTTTAGTTCTCCTGAGCAGATTTTCGGTCCCGGGTATGGTGCTCATGTTTTGTACAGTGCTACACGCATGCTCTCATCCCTGCCAGCCATGCTCACACTGGGGCGGGGAGTGCAAATAGGAGGTGGACAGCTTCACCGTTTTAGCCAGGTCCACGTAGAACAAGGCCTAAAACCCACATCTCTTGATTCCCAGAACAGCACTTTCCCCACTGGACCAACAGCAGGTCTAAAACTGAGGTAACGAGGAAGTGAATCCAAGCCTGTCTCTTCCTGGGCCTTCAGGGATTCCCGGTGACTTTCCGCACAGGATTCTCATCAGTGGAATATTAAGAACACTCCCTCTGCTGCAGCCCTGACCGGATGGGTCATTCGGGAGAAGGCTTCAATCCATGAACAGGTTGCTACTATCTGGTTAGTCCCTGATGGGAGCTGGGAGGTACACTAAAGCCGCGAGGCCATGAAGGTGCCACTTCACCAATACATCAATCAACGGCCTTTGACTGACACAGGGAAGCAGCATTCTCTTGTGGAAAAAGCACAGGCCTGGGTGTCAGTGGACCTGCGTTCTAATCCCGGGTGACCTTGGGTAAGTCACTTTATTTTTGTGTACCTCAATTTTCTCATCTATAAATTGGGGATTAAATCCCACTCCCTCCTACCTAGAACTGTGAGACCCACATGGGACAGGGATTGTGTCCAACCTGATTACCCTGTATCTACCCAGTGTCTGTTACAGTACTTGCCACGTAGTAAGTGCTTAATAAAAAAAATAATAACAACAACATTTCTTGAGCAACTTCTGTGAGCCAAGCCCAACAATAAGCGCTTGAGCACACATCCGTGATAAATTGGGATCCCAGGATCGGAGCAGGCGGCATCAGCTCTTGGGGAAAAAAACCCCAGATTCCGGGGCCTTCCATGGTTTGGGAAGGATGGAAGGAAGAGGATGAGGGAAGACTGAGGGGCAGCAGGGGCAAGACTACTTCCCTTCCCTTCTGGAGAAGTCCAGATTCCCTACCTCAAAGGCTTCCACCTCCTCTTCTGATACTACACGAGCTGCAGCTCCAGAAAAGAGAGTTTTTGCGCTCTCTGGAAAAGTTAACGTTCTTCCCAAAAGGCCCAATCACACGACCCAGAGTGGGAGAAATGAAATCGTTAGAGCCGATATGCAAATACGGCTCAGAAAATACTGACATTGCCCCATTAAATCATAAGCTCCTTGAGGGCAGGGAACATATGTTTCTCTTCCGTTAGACTCTCCCAAGGGCTTAGTGTGGTGCTCATTAAGTATCAATGATTGAGACAGTGGTGGAAAATAAGTCACTGAGTGAACATTCATATACATCCATTTGTGTCATTTATGTTTATAAAATTTGTCATGTTGACTCATTGTGGGCAGGTAACATGTCTACCAAATCTGTTTCATTGTATTCTCTCAAGCACTTATTACAGTGCCCTATACCCAATAAACAATAAATACAATTGATTAATTGATCATGACAAATGACTTAAAATTCAGCAAAACCACTACCTACCCTAAATTTTTTGTTACTCTTTTCACACCAGCGAGGTTATAAATCCTACTATTGGAAACCTTTCGCAAATTGAGATTTGTTTTATTTCTTTATTATACACAAACCTTGGCACTATGTCAATTGCTAATGAACCAATTCCACTTCTAACTGATCACCTGTGAAACGTTTTGGCACAACTAGATAGTCTGCAGAAGATTTTGCAGTTAGTTTCCTACCTCCTTTCCGATATCGGTCAGGAAGTTACAGCTGCATTCAATTGAATGAACAGTCTCTGCCGTCCGTTTATAAAGGTTGTAGTTCTCGAAATCCAGCTGCTCCAGGTAAGCGACCACAGACTCGTGAATATTTGGATACTCCAAAGAAAAGGGTATGTCCATGGCCAGAAGGAACAATGCATTCATCAATCTCTCAGGTAAAACCTGGCTTGCCTTGAAGGAAAGGACATAAATGGATAGTTGAAAGTGTTATGGCAGCATATAAATCAAAATAAAGGAACAGAAATAATCCATTATTTTTTTATCTTTTTTTTTTTATAAAAGCAATTTATCTTGCATTTCTTTTTCTACCTGGGGCATTACCCATTGTGCAAATGAAATGATATCCTTCCTTGGCATGTGAGGTTGTTTACTTTGGACATGTCCCAAATTCATAGGTGTGTTGCTGACACTGCATTAAAGGATGTCTCCAATTTCCTGTGTTATGATTTCAAAACTCCAACAGGAAAGAGGAAACCATTTGAATTTCCACCAAAAATTCTAGAGAAAATTACAATTGCAACTTTAACTTAATTATAAGGAATGTTTAGATTCACTGATTTTAAGAAAATCCCAGAACGGGAGCTAATTTTAGCTGTTTGAAGGTCATGCTCGATAAAGACCAAGCACCTCCAGACAATAAATTGGACAAACAACGCCTTTTAATCAAAAGAAATCTTTCTGGGTCGGAAACTTATCAAAAGCACGACATGACACAGAAAAACCTTAGCCTGAAACCCATCATCAGGTAAAGATCAGGCATCGCTAGCCCCTTAAAGAAGTCAGGGGAAACTTTACTACACTGTAGTGGAGACTGTAAGCTCCTTGTAGGCAGGAAGTTTGTCTACCAACTCTGTTGCATTTTACATGCCAAAGTGCCTAGTACAGGGCTCTGCACATGGCAAGCACTCACGGGGAAGCAGCGTGGCTCAGTGGAAAGAGCCTGAGCTTCGGGTTGGAGAAGCAGCGTGGCTCAGTGGAAAGAGCACGGGCTTTGGAGTCAGGGCTCATGAGTTCGAATCCCAGCTCTGTCACTTGTCGGCTGTGTGACTGTGGGCAAGTCACTTAACTTCTCTGTGCCTCAGTTCCCTCATCTGTAAAATGGGGATGAAGACTGTGAGCCCCACGTGGGACAACCTGATTCCCCTATGTCTACCCCAGCGCTTAGAACAGTGCTCGGCACATAGTAAGCGCTTAACAAATACCAACATTATTATTATTATTAGAGGTCATGGGTTCGACTCCCGGCTCTGCCACTTGTCAGCTGTGTGACTTTGGGCAAGTCACTTAACTTCTCTGGGCCTCAGATACCTCATCTGTAAAATGGGGATTAAAACCGTGAGCCCTACGTGGGACAATCTGATCACCCTGTATCCCCCCAGCGCTTAGAACAGTGCTTTGCACATAGTAAGCGCTTAACAAATACCACCATTATTGAAAGGGCAGAATAATAACAATAGCAATAATAATAATAATTGTGGTATGTTAAGTCTTTACTTGTGCCAGGGATTATACTAAGTGCTGGGTTACATAATAATAATAATGATGGTATTTGTTAAGCACATAGTATGTGCCAAGCACTATTCTAAGCACTAGGGTAGATACAAGATAATCAGGTTGTCTCACGTGGCGCTCACACTTTTAACCCCCATTTTACAGATGAGGTAACTGAGGCATAGAGAAGTGAAGTGGCTTGGCCAAGGTCACACATCATACAAGTGGTGGAGCCAGGATTAGAACCAACGTCCTCTGACTCCCAAGCCCACGCTCTTGCCATTAAGCCACACTGCTTGGACACAGTTTCTGTCCCACATTAGAGCTCACCGTCTTAATCCCCATTTTACAGAGAGCTAACATAGGCAGAGAGAAGTGAAGTGACTTGCCCAAGATCATACAGGAGACAAGTGGCGGAGCCGGGATAAGAACCCAGGTCCTCTGACCCCCAGGCCCGTGCTCTTTCCACTGGGCCACGCTGCTCTTGCCCGGCCTGATTTCATGCATTCTGTGATGACAGACTCCCACGAACTTGGTACAGTTAAGCAGCAAACAAGATCACAAATACTAGTGGTGCTGATCCCAAGGCCTTCCTAAGTCACTGTGTACTGGGCTGGGAGAGCATGCGCAGTGTGCTGAGTAAGTCAATCCATCCATCAATGGTATTTACTGAGCGCTTACGGTGTGCAGAGCACTGTACTATGAGCTTAGGAGAATACAATCCAACAGAGTCGGTAGGCATGTTCTCCATCCACAGTGGGCTTACAGTTTAGATGGGAAGATGGACATTAATATAAATAGATTACGTGTAGGTACCTAAGTGCTATGGGACCAAGGGTGGGGTGAATGTCAGCTACTCGAAGGATAAAGATACAAGTGCGTAGACATCGCAGAAAGGAGAGGAAGTAGGGGATAAGGGGGTTTATCAGGGAAGCCTTCTCGGGGGATGTAATTTTAATAAGGCGTTGAAGGTGGGCAGAGTCACGGTCTGGCATATATGGATGAGGAGAGAGTTCCAGGTCCAAGAGAGGATGTGGGAGAGGGCATAATAATAATGTTGGCATTTGTTAAGCGCTTACTATGTGCAGATCACTGTTCTAAGCGCTGGGGTAGATACAGGGTAATCAGGTTGTCCCACGTGAGGCTCACAGTCTTCATTCCCATTTTTACAGATGAGGTCACTGAGGCACAGAGAAGTGAAGTGACTTGCCCACAGTCACACAGCTGACAAGTGGCGGAGCCGGGATTCGAACCCATGACCTCTGACTTCCAAGCCCGGGCTCTTTCCACTGAGCCACGCTGATGGCAAGAGGGTAGATGAAATCAAGGTACGGTGAGCTAATTGGTGCAGAGCCGCCAAGTGTGCAGGCTGGGCTGTAGTAGAACATCAGTGAAATAAGGTGGATGGGGAAGCGATCTCGTTGAAGGCTTTAAATAATGATAACTATGGTATTTGTTAAGCGCTTACTATGTGCCAGGTGCCGTACTAAGCGCTACAGGTGCCGTACTAAGCGCTGGGGTGGATACAAGCAAGTCGGGTTGGACTCAGTCCCTGTCCTACGTGGAGTTCACAATCTCAATCTCCATTTTACAGATGAGACAGCAGACACAGAGAAGTTAAGTGACTTGCCCAAGGTCACAAAGGAGACAAGTGGTGGAGCCAGAATTAGAACCCATGACCTTCTGACTCCCAGGCCCGTGCTCTATCCACTATGCCATGCGGCTTAAAGCCAACGGTGCTGAGGAGTGTGACGCAGAGGTAGATGAGCCGCCACGAGAAGAGTCAGCAAAGTGCTCCCCACAAGGCAGTCCCTGGGCCTCTGGAGGGGTGGGATCCTGGGACAACCTGCCCTTTGCCCTCCAGATGAACACCTAAAGGATAGGAGTGCACCAACAAGGCTTAAAAACAGCGTGGCTCAGTGGAAAGAGAACAGGCTTGGGAGTCCAAGGTCATGGGTTCGAATCTCAACTCTGCCACTTGTCAGCTGTGTGACTGTGGGTAAGTCATTTAACTTCTTTGTGCCTCAGTTACCTCATCTGCAAAATGGGGATTAAGACCGTGAGCCTCACGTGGGGCAACCCGATTATCCTGAACCTACCCCAGCGCTTAGAACAGTGCTCTGCACGTAGTAAGCGCTTAATAAATACCATTATTATTATTATTATTAATAATAATAAAAGACTGCACAAGAGCTAAGGAGCAGGGTGGCCTAGTGGAAGATCATGGGCCTGGGAGTCAGAAGAGCTGGGTTCCAATCCCAGGTCAGCCACTTGCCTCCTGGGTGACCTTGGACAAGTCACTTAACTTTCCTGTCCCGAGTTTCCTTACTTGTAAAATGGGGACTCAATGCCGGTTCCCCCTCCTTAGACTGTGAGCCCCATGTGGGGTAAGGACTGCGTCCGACCTGATTAACCTGCATCTACCCCAGGGCATAAAACAGTGTTTGACTCATAGTAAGCACTTCGATACCATAACAGTAACAACAAGGGCTTCACAAGCAGCAGGACTGATCGCTCCCCAGGAGTGTCCACCTTCCCCCCCACAAAAGAGATGCCCATCCGGATCTGCCCATCATGGCGACCCCACACAGCATGAGAAGGGAGAGGGGAGGATGGGCATGGCTTAGTGGAAAGAGCACGGGCTTGGGAGTCAGAGGTCGTGGGTTCTAATCCCTGCTCCGCCATTTGTCGGCTGTGTGACTTTGGGCAAGTCACTTTACTTCTCTGTGCCTCAGCTACCTCATCTGCAAAATGGGAATTAAGACTGTGAGCCCCACATGGGACAACTTGATTACCTGGTACCTATCCCAGCACTTAGAACAGTGCTTGGTACATAGTAAACGCTTAAATACCATCATCATTATTATTTAGCCTCCACCCACACAGAAACACAAGGGACAGTCTCCACCCGTTCATATAGCCTCATCACCCATCCTCAAGAGAGTAGGGCTAACATTTGTGTTCAGAAAGCACCGAGTTCAGGTCTCTGCCCTCAACCGTTCAAGAAATTCTGCTGATTGACTTGCCCAACCTCAGTAGGTCAGAGAGCAAAGATTCAGTTCTCAGTCCTATGCGCTCTCCGCCGGAGCACATGAACATCTCTTAGTGGTTATTCTAAAGGATTAGAAAGAGCAGGCTCATCTTCCAGCATGCTCAGTGCCTACCAGTTGGATGTTGGTCTGCATGGACACACGCAAAGGGCTCTCTACAGAGGCCCCCTCTGACTAACAAATGCCACGGTAAGGTTCCTGGAATTCCTTAACCCAGATTCTGAAATTAGCCTTATACGGCAATAATGTCCCCCCCGAGATTTTTCACAGAAAAACTTCATGCAAGGGCATGGACATCCAGCATGGGTGGTCCTGTTACACCAGGCTCACCTGTAGTCTGCCACCAGCCTTTAATCAGCGTGGCTCGGTGGAAAGAGCCCGGGCTTGGGAGTCAGAGGTCATGGGTTCGAATCCCAACTCTGCCACTTGTCAGCTGTGTGACTGTGGGCAAGTCACTTAACTTCTCTGTGCCTCAGTTACCTCATCTGTAAAACGGGGATGAAGACTGTGAGCCTCATGTGGGACAACCTGATGATCTTCTATCTCCCCCAGCGCTTAGAACAGTGCTCGGCACAGAGTAAGCGCTTAACAAATGCCAACATTATTATTATTATTACTCTAGGTGAGTAGCCACTCCCTAATGTACCTGCTGACATCTAATTTCTGTGGTGCAGAAACCCAGGTGGTTATGAACTAGGACATTTCAGAGTGTAGATTAGGAGACTTCTGAGACAGCTCTACAGGCCAAAAGGCGTTTGGTGAGCTAGCAACAGGCAGAGGGCAGCATAACCTTGTAAATCACAAACTGGAGAAGGACTAAGCGATGATAACAAAATGAAGTCTCTACACTTGCAAATATTCCTTTAAAAAATCCTTATCCAATTCACCAGTCCAAGGAA
The DNA here is from genome assembly GCF_004115215.2 of Ornithorhynchus anatinus. NCBI lineage: Eukaryota > Metazoa > Chordata > Mammalia > Monotremata > Ornithorhynchidae > Ornithorhynchus > Ornithorhynchus anatinus. The sequence continues at coordinate 84,639,177 of NC_041732.1, read as the reverse complement.
ATAAGATCGTCGAAAACCAATACCTTAACAGCAGGATTTTTCTGGCACGACCTGATTTATACTACTCGGGATTTTATGAAATGAATCTTTACAAAAACTACTAAATGGCAGATTAAGTAGAAGAATAGCTATAGATTTACTTCTCCTTTACTGAACTCAAACGCTATTCAATGCCTAACTGAAATGCTTACAAGAATCTAAATCCCAGAGTAGCCACACCCCAAACTCATTTTAGGCAGAACAAGGAGTGAGGAAACAATGACCCACCTGTCGAAACCCCTTGCCAAATCCTCCCCTCTGACCCCAATTTTAGTTATTAATTGGTGTTTTCAAAGTAGCGAGCCATACCCAAAGGCTAGAAGAAAAGGCCAGGAACAAAACCATTAATACCAGAAAATCTGCCTTTTTAGGACTTATCTTGGGCTAGTTGGAGATCTGATCACCTCTCATGCTTGTGGAGTGGGACCCTAATCTTCCAGGACTTTGCCCAATCATACGCTTGTCCAGGAGTTCCTAAATATTTCATTGCATGACTGCCCAAAAAGAATACCTTCTATCTGAATAGTGCTTTTATTTTTTCCAAAGAACTATCCACATCATTTATCTCAAGCCACCTTCAAAGCATCCCCGTGAGTTGTGGACAGGCAGGTAACACTGCATTATGGAATTGAGGAATCTGAGGCCCAGAGAGGAGGCTAAGTGACTTTGCTCAAAGGCAGTCTAAAACTCAAACTTAGATTTCCTGCCTCCTAGCCCCTTGGTCTTTCTGCTATACTAAAGTGATGTCTGAAATTGACAGAGAACTGTGAGACCTTTAGCAGTTAGACTCCACTGCCTTCCTCCAGAGCAGAAAGGCCCAGAGTGGCCCGCATTCTTCTGCAAGGGAAGTAAGTTGGCCTAAAAGGGTTGGGATGGCTGAAGTCCTCATGTCCTTCAGGGAGGCAAAAGAACAATCTAGATTCAACCAGCAAGGGAATGGAGGGAAAGGGCCTTAACAGTCCTGACTGTTGCAGAAGTTACTTGGTGAATCTGCCCCTCTTTTTCCACTTCCAAATTCATCTCAGCCTCCCCTTCTCCCCGTCCCCACTCACAAAAACCACGCAACCTCACCTCAACTCTCCCCTCCCAACAACTTTCGAATGGGAAACACTACATTAGCTGACATGCTAACTGCCCATTGCTATTCCTGGCTTTGCTTTTATTCCTTGACAAGCAAGAAAGCAAGCTCAAAACAAAGCTTCACATATACAAAAGAAATTAAAATAGGAGGGAAAAAAGATAAGTTTCTCCTCATGCTCTGCTGCACTGCAAAATAACAAGAAGGAAACAGATTCCCCTTGTAAAACATGGGTTTTTCCAACTGTGGTATTAAAGAGTCACACTCCGTTTTCTTTTAACAATTCTGCCTGTCACAGTTCTGTATACAGGCTGTGGACAACACTTGGTGGGTTCTGTGAAGTGAAGGTGTGCAAGCCAGATTGGAGAGGGTCAAGAAAAGAACTGGAAGAGACCAATTTGAGACAGCAGGTGTAGACAACTTCCTCAAGGAATTAAGAGAGGAAGGGTGGGAAGGAGATGGGGCGATAACTGGAGGGAGGCATAGGGTCATGGGAGAGGGTGTTTTTTAGGGTAAGGAAGATATGAGCACGTTTGAAAGTAGTAGGGAAGAAGCCATTGGAGAGAGAGCAGTTGTAGATGGTGGTCAGGGAGAGAAAACAGGAGGGAGTAAGTGCTTTGATATGGTGTGAAGGTATGGAGTTGGATGCACAGTGAAGGGGTTGAATTTTGAGAGAAGGCAGGAGATCTCATCTTGAGGAAGGATAGGAGAGTTGACAAAGGGACAGGAGCGGGGTGGAACTGGAGAGGAACAGGGGAGATGTGAGGGAGATCACTTCTGATAGATTCAATTTTCTCAATAAAGTAGATGGCCAGGTCACTAGGGGCAAGGGATGGGGGGGCGGGGCAACTGGGGGTTTGAGGAGGGAGTTTAAACACCGGAACAACTGACGAGGTCATGGGTGTCAATAAGAATGGAGAAATAATTTGGCCAAACAGTGGAGAAGGTAGAGTTCAAGCATGCGAGGATGAATGTGAGATGAATGAAGTTGGCCTGATATTGAAATTTCTGTCAGCAGTACTCTGCAGCTTGTGACCAGAAGTGAAGGAAGTGGACTGACTGGGGAGGTGATCCAGGGCTGTGGAATGGTGGCACAGGATCGACGAAGGGATAGGGGAGCGAGAGAGATGAGTTCAGTAAAGATTTCAGAGATGGTGAGGGTAGAAAATGTACATTGACTAGAGATGATGAGATCAAGTGTGTGCCCAGGTTGGTGAGTGGCAGAGCTGGAATGAAGCAGGAAGTCAGTGGAGCTGAGGAACGACGGAAAGCAAGCAGCAGAAGCGTTGTCAGAAACATCTATGTGGATATTGAAGTCCCCAAGGATCAAACAGGGATGGAAAAAGAGGGAAGGGATGTGAGAAAGGGATCAAAATGTTATATTAAACTTTCCCAAGTACTTAATACAGTGCTCTGCACAAAGTAAGCACTCAATAAATACAACTGCCTGATTGACCTTCCCCAAACCTACTTATGTTTCACCCAGTAGTAGTAATAGTATTTACGAACCACTTACAAAACAGCACTGTACTGAGTGCTGGGAGAGAATATACAGGTAGGAATTAGACAAGGTCCCTGTCCCTTGGGAGGCTCACAATCTTAGAAACCCAATAGCCCCTCACCCCTTTTTTCCCCCACGAGCCTTGGCTCTTCTCATCTGAGAGTGATTTCAGGGATTTAACCCCTACAGTTGGCCTGGGAAACCTCCAGTGAACACTCGATACATTAATTCATTAAGCTGAAATTTAACAACTCTATTTGTTCCCCACCTTTTCCACAGGGAGCAGTGTCTGCAACAATCGGACTGTGAAAAGTGAAATGCTGATAAATGCCATTCTGTGGTGCCCAAGCGTGGACTCCGGCTGCTCGGAGCTGATGCTGCTTTTGTGGTAGGTTAGCGTTTCCCCGAGGGATCCCAGAACTGAGATCAGCTTCTCTTTCTGGAAACAAACAAAACAATTAATCAAGCAATGATATTTACTGAGTGCTTACTATGTGCAGAGCACTCCACTAAGCTCTAGGGAGAGTACAATACAACAGAATTGGGAGATATGTTGCCTGCTCCTTTCCGTTACTACCCTTTCCTCCCTTCCATGGCTCCTCCTCCCTTCCGGCGCTTAGAACAGTGCTTGGTACATAGTAAGTGCTTAACAAATACCATTATTATTATTATTATTATGATACCTCTGCCTCTCCTGATATAGATCTGTACCATCTGCAGTTCCTCTCCAGCAACTCCCTCCTCAGTCTACCAATCTAGCTCCACTTTCAGCACATATCCTGAATCTGCTCTCACTCAGCTCAACACTGACCTGCTCCTGGTTAAACCCTACAGCTGCCTCCAGGGCCTGGTTAAGCTTTCAGTGAGCCTGGACCAGGTGAACCCCGTGAGTCCAGCCAGGTCAGAGTTCATCCCTTCCTGCCCTCACTGAACACACCCACACTCCCCAGCTTAAGGATGCAAGTCCTTCTCTCTGACCTGGCCATGGCCATGGCAGGAAGGAGGAGGGGAGGTCAATCAATCAATCGTATATATTGAGTTTTTACTATGTGCAGAGCACTGTACTAAGCACCTGGGAGAGTAGAGTACAGCAATATAACTATATCAAACAAAAACTCCTCACTATTGGCTTCAAAGCTCTCCATCACCTTGGCCCTTCTTACCCCACCTCCCTTCTCTCCTTCTACAACCCAGCCAGCATATTCCGCTCCTCTGGTGCTAACCTTCTCACTGTGCCTCGATCTCTCGTGTCCCGCCATTGACTCCTGCTCCATGTCCTACCTCTGGCCTGGCACGCACCCCCTCCTCAAACCCACCAAACAATCACTCTTCCCCCCTTCGAAGCCCTACTAAAGGCGTATCTCCTCCAAGAGATCTTCCCAGATTAAGCCCTTTTCCTCAGCCCCCCCTCGCTTCTGTACCGCAACTTGCTCCCTTTGCTCTTCCCCCCTCCCCGCCCCAACGCACTTATGAATAAATGTATATATCTGTAATTCTATTTATTTATATTGATGTTTTGATGTCTGTCTTCCCTCCTCTAGATTGTAAGCCCGGTGTGGTGGGCACGGACAGTTTCTCTTTATTGCTGAACTGTACTTTCTAAGCGCTTAGAACAGTGCTCTGCACACAGTAAGCGCTCAATAAATACAATTGAATAAATGAATGAATTCTCGGCCCATAACAAGTCAGCAGGGGGAAGTGAGAGTTGGTTGTGTGTAGGCCGTGGGCAGCTTTCCGCCCTTTCCACCCAAGGTTATGGCAGCCACAGCTCTTCCCCTGATCTTACTGAGCTTCCCATTATTTGTGACCAACTGATTCCCTTCTGCACTCTCTACCACAACTTCACACTCTCCTAGGCTTCTCTCTCCCACTCAAAAACTGCCTCCAAGCCTTTGGAACTGACAACACTATTTTACCACACTGATTCACAAGTGTGCACCATAATTTCACATGTTATTGTCTTCATAAGCATGCAATAATTAACTCCCATGTTCTAATATGTAGTTGAATAAGACAACCTCTTCCAACTTGAGAGAATAATGCCAGCATCCTAAATCCACAGAATCAATTACAAAGGAGCTTCTCTTTGCTGATGACTGTGCCCTGGATGTGCATGCTCCATAACTATTTATATTATGTCTGTCTCTAGAGGGGGAGATGGACATTAATATAAATAATTATTTATATTATTATGATATACATAACATATATTATTATTATCTGTCTCCCCCTCTAGACTGGGCAGTGAATGTGCCATTTAGTGTTATTCTGTACTCTCCCAAGTGCTTAGTACAGTGCTCTTCACATGGTAAGTGCTCAATAAATACGACTGAATGACTGAATGAAGACCTGCAACTTGTTATAAATGTTTTTTTCAGCTCTGGCAAGGTACTGTAGACCAGCAATTAGCCTGAAAAAGACCAGAATCAGTTGGCACCCTGCCTGTTCTCTCCAATGATGCACAAATAGGCAAAAACGTAGCCCACTGAGAGAGCCAGCAGACCCTCAGGAGACTGACGGAGGCTATATATCTTTCTTATATATATCTTAAATATATCTTATATATATATTTATTTAGAGAGAGAGAGAGAGAGAGAGAGATATATATACTTCATATTTGAAGATGACATTGTTTTCTGACAAGGCAGATACAAAACTGCTTGGATAGCACATATATTCCCATTCCCCTCTCTCTTTTTATTCGATTCAGCTACTTTCTTTATAACCTTAAAAGTGACTCAAGAAAAATCCTAACTACTCTGAAGCTCTTTTCCCCCTCCTCTAAGAAAGCTTTAAGCAGTATGTAGAAATTAAATGTTTCTAATTATCTACTTAGATATACCAAAGAAATGATACTTTTACCAAACCAAAGCAAACCAAAAATAGTTCCAAGCATTTTTGCTGTATTTAACATTTCCAGCATATTAGCTGGAAATTAAACAACAAATTTAACCTTTAAAATAAAAATAATTCATTGCGTTCTGAAAGATCAGCAGCCAGAAGTAAAGAGTGACCTATTAACTTGCTGATTAACATAAAATTCTTTGGCCAAAACTCTCAGCATTTGGTAATATTGTCCATTACAAGGAAAATTTTAGTAAGTGAAAATCCAAAAAATCAGGGGATTTGACTTTATATTTTGAGAATGGGGAAAATTGGGGGGCAGAGCATTGAGGAGATGGGGCATGGACATTCATGCTCTAAGAGGAGGGAGGAAAGAAGAATATTTTATGAGGGAGACAGAGTCGAGGAGAGTGGAGAGAGTAAGAGGGAAGTGGAGAGAGTGGGGAGAATAATAATAATAATAATAATTATGGTATTTGTTAAGCACTTACTATGTGCCAAGCATCGTTCTAAGCACTGAGGAAGATACAAAGTAAGCAGGTTGTCCCACGTGGGGCTCACAGTCTTAATCCCCATTTTACAGACGAGGTATATATAAATTAAGTGGTTTGCCCAAGGTCACACAGCAGACAAGTGGCGGAGGCAGGATTAGAACCCACGTCCTCTGACTCCCAAGCCCATGCTCTTTCCACTAAGCCACGCTCCTTCTCTAGAAAAGTGGAGAGAGTGGGAGGAGGTGGAGAGAGTGGGAGGAAGTGGAGAGAGTTGGGAGGAAGTGGAGAGAGTGGGAAGAAGTGGAGAGAGTGGGAAGAAGTGGAGAGAGTGGAAGGTAGTGGAGAGAGTGGGAGGAAGTGGAGAGAGTGGGAGGAAGTGGAGAGAGTGGGAGGAAGTGGAGAGAGTGGGAGGAAGTGGAGAGAGTGGGAGGAAGTGGAGAGAGTGGGAGGAAGTGGAGAGTGGGGCAACATGGAGAGTGGGAAAAAGTGGAAAGGGGGGAAGTGGAGAGAGCAGGGGCAAGTGGAGAGAATGAGGAGAGAATGGCAAGCAGGGGGAGAATGTAGAGAGAGTGAAGTGGGGAGAGTGGAGAGAATAGGGGGAAATGGAGTGACAAGGAGGGAGTGGAAAGACTTGGGAGAGTGGAGACAGTGAGAAGGAAAGTGGAGAAAGTGAGGATGGAAATGGTGAGAGAAGAGAGATACAAAAAAGGAAGCAATAGAGATAGAATGAGGGAGAGGAAAAGGAAGGCAAGGATTTTAAGGGAAGAACACATTCCCCTCCTTTACTGCCATCTCTCTGGCCCTCCCTGACTACGGTGGCTGAGAGCAAATGAAGCCCAGGAGCAAAGGGTCTGTCCCTTCCCTAAAGTCCTGTGAGAAGATGTCCTCAGGCTGGCCGCCTCCTGACTCCCCCCGTCCTGGTCTGCCCCATGGGGCAGTAGCGTTCACCCCACGGGGCTGCATAAATCTGGCTCTGCTGCCTGTCAGTCACATCTGTCCCAGCCACGGCCCCTGGCTGTGTTGTGAGATATAAGAAGCCCCCGTTGCCCCAGCCACCGTGACTCCGGAGCCCGAGCCGGCCCATCCTCACTGACCCAACACGGGCTGCCCGGGCAGACCAGAGAGCAGCAAGGCAGACAAACAGCTCCCGCTTTGGGGTGGGGCAAGAGGACCGGAAAAAGGCCCCAGCGCCACCACCTGGGGTCAACTTGGTTCAGCTGTAGTAGTTTGGCCTGGTCCCTGGGGCTATAGAACCCACAGTCTGGGCCTAGGCTGAGAGAACTCCACCCTCATGATTCACCAAGCCCTATATAGGAAACATTCCCCGTAACACAGTGTATAGCTCCTCACAGTCACTGCTACACTCTCACCACAGATTGCTTCATATGAAGCATACATTTTACACTCTATCTGAGCACCAATTGGCAACCCTCAAAAGTAATCTGAACCCCTCAAAGGGAAAAAGGCTATGTCTGATTCCTATCTGCATAGTCTCTCCCAGCGCTTAATACAGTGTTCTGCACATGATAATTCCTTAATAAATGCTACTGCTACTAATGGGTACAGTAGCCATACAGGGTGTCTTCCCATTGAAGGAAAAAACTCATCAGGAATTTCTCAAGCTGAACCCATTGCAGTTCTGAAAATGAAAAGCTTGAAAGAAGGGGTTTGGCCAAGGACTGTGTAGAATAGCAAAGGCACTGACTTGTATTAACAAACGATAGAAGGAAATGCTTTGCCTCACCAATTCTAAGGCAAAAAGGCTGTTGTCTTCCCAGGTTTCTTCTGACAGCGTATTGCCGAGAAGTAGCATGTTCTCCGCAAGCAATTCCAGGACCCGCAATGTCATTCTTCGACCGCCTGGGAATACAGAAGGGAAATGGGGTCAGTTTTTTAAGATAACTTGGTATACTGAAAGTTTTAGCTCTCAGAAAAGTGCTCACTGATGATCCTGACTAATAACAATGACAATAATAATAATTGGATCTTAACAAAGGTAATTATTCATATATCTGATCTCCATGAAAAAGACAACCTGGAAAACTGGAAGCATCCAATGGTTTTAAACTCCCCCTCTTTTCTTCAGTGGTATTTGCTAAGTGCTTACTATATACCGAGCACTGTACTGAGCTCTGGGGTAGATATACGACAATCACTGAGCTCCAGTCCCTGTCTCACATGAGGCTCATAGTCAGGGAGTAAGATTTAATCTCCATTTTAAGGAAGGGGACATTGAGGCCCAGAGAAGTTAAGTGACGAGAAGCTAAGTGGCTTGCCCAAGGTCACTCAGCAGACAAATGCTGGAGCTGGCACTGCAGCCCAGATCCATGCCCTTTCCACTAGGCCATGCTGCTTCTCAAAATCTGGGAGTTTGAACTTCAGAGCAGTCAAGTCAGTTTTCATGAACCACCGTGATTCTATAGTATATCTACCAATGTTTGGAATCATACCCACTTTTCCCTTTCTTGTCTAATGTAAATGTTTCCAAAGCTGATGGAAGAGAATCTAAGGGGACTAATTGCATTAGCAAACTCAAATTGGATCTTAACAAAGCTAATTAATCATATATCTGATCTCCGTGAAAAAGACAACCCAGAAAACTGGAAGCATCCAATGGTTTCAAACTCCCCCTCTTTTCTTCAGTGGTATTTGTTAAGCATTTACTATGTGCCAAACACTGTTCTAAGCACTGTTATAAGTAGATAATAATAATGATGATGGTATTTGTTAAGCACTTATTATATGCCAAGCACTGTTCTAACTGCTGGGGTAGATATAGGGCAATCAGGTTGTCCCATGTGGGGCTCACACTTTTAACCTCCATTTTAAAGATGAGGTAACTGAGGCACAGAGAAGTGAAGTGGATTGCCCAAGGTCTCTCAGCAGACAAGTGGTGGAGGTGGGATTAGAACCCACATCCTCTGACTCCCAAGCTCATGCTCTTTCCACCGAAGCCACACTGCTACAGTATAATAGTATTTATGGAGCTCTTCCTCTGGGCAAAGCACTTACTAAGCAATTGGGAGAGTACAAGTGTTAGTAGACACGATCCCTGCTCTCCAAGAATTTACAGTATAGCAGACATTATGCTACAGTGAGGAAAGTGTAGGAGTGATATGCTTAGCCCTTATGAAAAGGGATGAAGTCAGTTAGTCAGTCATATTTACTGAGCACTTAGTGAGTGTAGAGCTTTGTACTAAGCACTTGGGAGAATAGAATATTCATTCATTCAATCATATATATTGAGCGCTTACTGGGTGCAAAGCACTGTATTAATATCACAGACACCTTCCCTACCCACAACAAGCTTAAAGTCTAGAGGGGCAGATAGACATTAATACAAATAAAACTAAAGTATGTACCTAAGTGTTGTGGGGCTGGGAAGGGTGAAGAATAAAGGGAGTGGGAGAAGAGAAAAGGAGGGCTTAATCGGGGAAAGCCAATCAGAGGACATGTGCCTTCAATAAGGCTTTGAAGGAGGGGAGAGTAATTCTCCGATATTAGGAGAGAGGGCATTCCAGGTCACGGGCAGGACGTGGGTGAGAGGTCGACGTAGGGTGATCGAGGTAGTGTGAGAAGGTTGGCATTACAGGAGCGAAGTGTGTGGACTGGGTTGTAGTAGAAGAGTAGCAAGGTGAGGTAGAAGGGGGCAAGGTGATGGAGTGCTTTGTTGGCAGTGTTGCAGGGAGGAATAGAGTGGGGAGATGAGAAAAAAACTGGGGAAGAGACTCCCAAGTCCTCTTGGTGGGAAGACTGAAAAACCAGAGTTCCCTAGGCTAGGCTTTTCTATAGACAGCTTCCCAGTCTAGACCTGAGCCCAGTCCAAAGTCCAAGCCAAGGCTCGGCCAAGCCCCACGCTGGAGACAACACAGTTTCCTACGTGCTTCACTGTGCACCTGAAACGCTCCAAAAAACTAAGTATGCTTGGTCCTGCATGGGCCTTCTCTGTCTGAAATGTTTATTCAATGCTTGATTTGATGACTTGACTCAATACCTCTCTGTGTCTCACGTCTCTTTTTGCTCATTATACATAGGATTACCCACTCATCCGTCTTAATTTTTCCCTTGTCCCTGACAGGCGGACGACAAGTGAGTCTGATGAGCTCTATGAATCTGCATACGTATTTACGGAATAAAAAACACCAAGGAGACAGATAGTACATCTTGTCAAGCACACTACCCATTTAGCCAAGCGAGTTAATACCAACTCAAGGCCCTAAAGATGTTTAACCAAGTCTAAACAAAATTCAGGCTGCAGACTGGATGAATTTTAATGAAGGTTGAAAGTGTGAATCACAGGATGAGTACCATGGTGGAACCAAATAAGACCTGACTAGAACAACGCGGGTGAGAAGCCTGATGTTTTTGTTTTGTTTTGTTTGTAATAATAATTGTATTTGTTAAACACTTACTTTGTGCCAGGCACTGTACTAAGCGCTGGGGTGGATACAAGAAAATAGGGTTGGACACAGTCCCTATCCCATATGGGGCTCACAGTCTCAATCTCAATTTTACAGATGAGGTAACTGAGGCCCACAAAGAAGTGAAGTGACTTGCTCAAGGCCACTTAGCAGAAGAGTGGCAGAGCCAGGATTAGAACCCATAACCTTAGGTCTCCCAGGCCCATGCTCTATCCACGACGCCATGCTGCTGTGTTATTTATTAAGTGCTTACTGTGGGTTAAGCACTGTATTAATCTCTGGGGCAGATACTCTATAAGCAGATCGGACACAGCCTCTGTAAAAGGGAAAACAAGTATTTCATCTCCAGACAGATGAGAAAACTGCAGCACTGAGAAGCTAACTGCCTAGCCCGGAGTCACAAAGAAAGAAAGTGGCAGAGCTGGGACTGGAACCCAGGGTCGCTTATTGTATCTGTTACGTACCAAGAACTGTACTAAATGTTGACAGAGATACAAGATAATCATTTGGACAGGAGAAGCAGCATGGTCTAGTGGATAAAGCACAGGCCTGGTAGTCAGAGGACCTGGGTTCCTGGCACTCAGTAAGTGTTTAACCTCCTATATGAGGCTCACGGTCTCAGTAGGAGGGAGTAGGATTTAATCCCCATTTTTCAGATGAGAAAACTGAGGCACAGAGAAGTTAAATGACTTGCCCAAATTTAGACCCTTGCCCAAGTAGATCCTTGACCTCTCTGCTGCCTTTGACACTGTCGACCATCCCCTCCTCCTCCATACCTTATCTCACCTTGGCTTCACGGACTCCGTCCTCTCCCGGTTCGCCTCTTACCTCTCTGGACGGTCATTCTCGGTCTCCTTCGCTGCCGCCTCCTCCCCCTCCCATCCTTTAACTGTTGGAGTTCCTCGAGGGTCAGTTCTTGGCCCTCTTCTGTTCTCCATTTACACTCACTCCCTCGGTGAACTCATTCGCTCTCACGGCTTTGACTACCATCTCTACGCAGATGACAAGCAGATCTACATCTCCGCCCCTGTCCTCTCCCCCTCCCTTCGGGCTCGCATCTCCTCCCGCCTCCTGGACGTCTCCACCTGGATGTCGGCCCGCCACCTAAAACTCAACATGAGCAAGACTGAGCTCCTCATCTTCCCTCCCAAACCCGGTCCTCTCCCAGACTTCCCTATCACCGTGGATGGCACGACCATCCTTCCCGTCTCTCGGGCCCACGATCTCGGTGTCATCCTTGACTCGTTTCTCTCGTTCACCCCACACGTCCTATCCGTTACCGAGACCTGCCGGTTTCACCTTTACAATATCGGCAAGATCTGCCCTTTCCTCTCCACCCAGACGGCTACCTTACTGCTACGGGCTCTCGTTATATCCCGGCTAGACTACCGTGTCAGCCTTCTCTCTGATCTCCCTTCCTCCTCTCTCGCCCCGCTCCAGTCTATTCTTCACTCCGCTGCCCGGCTCATCTTCCTGCAGAAACGATCTGGGCATGCCTCTCCCCTTCTTAAACACCTCCAGTGGTTGCCTATCAACCTCCGCTCCAAACAAAAACTCCTCACTCTAGACTTCAAGGCTCTACATCACCTTGCCCCTTCCTACCTCTCCTCCCTTCTCTCTTTCTACCGCCCACCCCGCATGCTCCGCTCCTCCGGCGCCCACCTCCTCACCGTCCCTCGGTCTCGCCTATCCCGCCGTCGACCCCCGGGCCACATCCTCCCGTGGTCCTGGAACGCCCTCCCTCCTCACCTCCGCCAAACTGATTCTCTTCCCCTCTTCAAAACCCTACTAAAACTCACCTCCTCCAAGAGGCCTTCCCAGACTGAGCTCCCCTCTACTCCCTCTACCACCCCTTCACCTCTCCACATCTTAACCCTCTTTTCCCCCCATTTCCCTCTGCTCCCCCCCCTCCCTTCCCATCCCCTCAGCACTGTACTCGTCCGCTCAACTGTATATATTTTCATTACCCTATTTATTTTGTTAATGAAATGTACATCGCCTCGATTCTATTTAGTTGCCATTGTTTTTACGAGATGTTCTTCCCCTCGACTCCATTTATTGCCATTGTTCTTGTCTGTCTGTCTCCCCCGATTAGACTGTAAGCCCGTCAAACTGCCACATGAATGAACATGTAGCAGACCAGAATTAGCATGTATGATTAGCATGTATGATTAGCATGTATGATTAGCATGTATGATGCATGTATGTAGTATGTATTAGAATGAACATGTAGCAGACCAGAATGAACTGTAGCAGACCAGTCCCCTAAGTCAGAGACCTGTGCTCTTTCCATTAGGCTATATTTTTCATTCATTCAGTCATTCAATAGTATTTATTGAGTGCTTACTATGTGCAGAGCACTGTACTAAGCACTTGGAATGTACAAATCGGCAACAGACAGAGACAGTCCCTGTCTACTGACAGGCTTACAGTCTAATCAGGGGAGAAGGACAGACAAAAATAACAGCAATAAATACAATCAAGGGGATGAACATCTCATTAATAAAATAAATAGGGTAATAAAAATATATACAATTGAGCGGACGAGCACAGTGCTGAGGGGAGGGGAGGGAGAGGGGGAGGAGCAGAGGGAAAGGGGGTAAAAGAGGGCTTAGCTGAGGGGAGGTGAAGGGGGGTAGAGGGGCAGCAGAGGGAGCAGAGGGAAAAGGGGAAGCTCAGTCTGGGAAGGCCTCTTGGAGGAGGTGAGCTTTAAATAGGGCTTTGAAGAGGAGAAGAGACTTAGTTTGGCGGAGGTGAGGAGGGAGGGCATTCCGGGACAGTGGGAGGACGTGGCCCAGGGGTCGACGGCAGGATAAGCGAGAATGGGGGACGGTGAGGAGGTGGGCAGCAGAGGAGCGGAGCGTGCGGGGTGGGCAGTGGAAAGAGAGAAGGGAGGAGAGGTAGGAGGGGGCAAGGTGATGGAGAGCCTTGAAGCCTAGAGTGAGAAGTTTTTGTTTTGTGCGGAGGTTGATAGGCAACCACTGGAGGTTTTTAAGAAGGGGAGGGTGAAAGTTAAAAACCTCAACCTGCGGATCAGCACTAACTCACATTCAGAAGAAACATGAGGAGAAGAAACTTTCAAAAAATAATTTTTGGTCCCAAAATACTAAAGTTAAGTTTCTGCAAATGAAACCAAAGTTATCTGGCTAATCTTTAGTGCCCTTAAAACTTCCACATTTCAACAGCTGGCATAGAGTCTTAAAAATCGCTCCTGCTAGTGAGCATGTATAAATGGTGTGCTATTTCACTGCAAAGGGCAAGAGGAAATTTAGAAAATTAATGTTTGAAGAAATACCTGTACAATTATCAATTTGACTTTTACAGCAAATTAAGAAAAGGTTAGAAGCAAGCATGACATATAAAGCTATTTTTCTCATTGTAAAATGGGTGCAAATTAGTATGTGTACATCACAATCAATTGCTGGCAAACAAAGACACATCTATCCCAGTGATATAACCTATGGCCTCGACTACCATCTCTACGAGAAGGATTTCCAAATCTACCTCTCCGGCCCAAATCCGTCTCTTTCTGTGCAGTCTCACCCTTCCTGCTGACTTCAGGACATCGGTATCTGGAAGTCCCAACACCACCTCTAACTCAACATGTCCAAAATTGAACTCTTCATCGTTCCCCCCCCAAGGCCTTGTCCTTCCCAAGACTGCCCCATCACAGGAGGCGACAGCACCATTCCAACTGCCTCAGAAGCCCCATAACCCTAATGCTATCCTTGACTCATCTCTCTCGTTCGACCCACGCATTCGGTCTGCTTCCAAATCCTGTTGACTCTTCCTTCACAACATCTCTAAGATCTTCCCCTTCCTCTCCATCCAAACTGCTACCCTGCTGATCCAAGCACTTATCACAGTTCACCTCAGCTTCCTCATTGACCTCCCTCCCTCCTGTCTCTCCCCTCTCCAGTCCATACTTCATTCTGTTATCCTAGCAGGGCTCACTGGATAGAGACCGGTCCTGGAAGCCAGCGAAAGGGCAAGAGGGTTGGTAGACGTGATCCCGGCCCACAAGGTCTGGAAGCTTACATTCTTACATTCTCATTCCAAGACTATGTCAATAGCAAGAGTTCAATACATACACCAACCTCTTGGAAACAGAGATCACAACAACATCCAAAGGGCAAACATTTCTCCCATGTTTGGTCTGCAAGCCAAGTTGTATGATTTTCTTCCAAAAGTCATCCTGAAAATTATAGTAGGAAACCGCAGCTTCTCAGCAAACAAAAAAAAAAAAATCCTCATGCCTTAAAGGTTGCACTGCATGGGACTCATTTAATGTTTGGGAGGGCTTTAAAGAACAGAAGTTCACTCATCTTATGCTTCTGCCTTGCCAGGTCGGCTAACTCTCTAAGATGGGTTTTTGAAAGGAGCAAACTTTCCTTACTCTATAGGAAATATTGTCTCCTCAACCCTGTCTCAATACAGCCATCTCTTATTGAAGATGAGGCCGTTCAACACAGGAAAGCTTCCAGCTCTCAGAGACTCAGCACTTGTCCCAGCCCGTGGTTGGGCAGGGATTGTTTCTATCTGTTTGCCGAATTGTACAGTGATCTGCACATAGTAAGTGCTCAATAAATGCGATTGAATGAATAAATGAACTATTGAGGAAGGCACTGACAACATGACAAATGGCACCGCACCCGGACCTGATGGCATATGCTCCTGCTGAGATCTACCAGTGTGGAGATCTACTAGCGTTCTTTAAAGCCCTGCTAAAATGGTTACAGAAACACTTCCTCAACTTTTAGAACACTGAGGCCATGCCACAGGATAGCAGAGCTTCCACCATCATCACCATCTTTCTTTTTTTTTTTAAATGGTATTTGAGAAGCGCTTACTATGTGCTAGCCGTTGTACTACGCGCTGGGGTAGATACAAGCTAATCAGGTTGGGCACAGTCCATGATCCACATGGGTCTCATAGCCTTAATCCTCATGTTACAGATGAGGCAACTGAGGCACAGAGAAGTTAAGTGATTTGTCCAAGGTCATACAGCAGACATGAGGTGGAGCCAGGGTTAGAACCCAGGTCTCTGACTCCCGGGCCCACGCTCTTTCCACTACCCCACACTGCTTCTCGAGGGAGGAAGGGAGGACAAAGCCAAGCTGAGGAGATCAGGGAGGGGCGGCGTGGAAAAGAAGTAAGTGGATGAACCCAGAGTTTAGCATGAGGTGGTTGAGATTGGGGTTGGTAAGGGGCCGGACTAATCCTTCAGGACTCCCACCATCACTGTGAAATATCCAAGGCGGAGGGGCTCTGGCCCTCTGGTTTACCAAACTAGCAAACCCCATTTCACTTCCATTACAGATATTGCCTTAACTCTCTTTCTCCCTCCAACTAGGAGAGAGAGAAATTACAAGAGAAGCAGCGAAAAACAGCTTGGCTCAGTGGAAAGAGCCGGGGCTTGGGAGTCAGAGGTCTTGGGTTTGAATCCCGGCTCTGCCACTTGTCAGCTGTGTGACTGTGGGCAAGTCACTTAACTTCTCTGGACCTCAGTTCCCTCATCTGTAAAATGGGGATTAACTGTGAGTCTCACATGGAACAACCTGATTACCCTCTATCTACCCCAGCACTTAGAACAGTGCTCTGCACATAGTAAGCGCTTAAATACCAACATTATTATTTTTATTACAAACTACAGGAAAACAAGGAGTTATTCGTCACTCCTCTCTGTGATTTGACCCACAAATTCAAGCCATCAGTAAATCTTGTCAGTTCTACTTTCACAACATCACTACAATCTGTCCCTTCCTCTCCATCCAAACTGCTACCATATTAATACAAACACTTATCCTATCCCTCCTTTATTATTACATCAGCCTCCGTGCTGACCTCCCTGCTTTCTGTCTCTCCTCACTTGGATCCACACTCCACTCTGCTGCCCGGATCATTTTCCTTCAAAAAAGTTCAGACCACGTTTCCCCACTCCTCAAGAAATTCCAGTGGTTGCCCATCCACCTCCACATAAAACAAAACTCCTTATTATTGGCTTTAAAGCACTCAATCATCTTGTCCCCTTCTACCTCACCTCTACTCTCTTACTACAATTCACCCCACACACTTTGTTCCTCTAATGCTAACCTTCTCACTGTACCTCAGTCTTGTCTATCTCCCCACCAATCTCTCACCCACATCCTGCCTCTGGCCTGGAATACTCTCCCTCCTCATATCAGATAGATAATTACTCTCCCCGACTTCAAAGCCTTCTTGAAAGGCATATCTTCTTCAAGAAACCTTCCCTAACTAAGCCCTCTTCTCCTCTTCTCCCACTCCCTTCTATGTCATCCTGATTTGCTCCCTTCATTCATTCTCTCTCCCAGCCCCACGGCACATATGTATATATCTGTAATTTATTTATTCATGCATATTAATGTCTGTTCCCTCTCTGAATTGTGAGCTTGTTGTGGAAAGGGAATGTATCAGTTTATTGTTATACTGTACTCTCCCAAGTGCTTAGTACAGTACTTTGCAGACAGTAAGCACTCAATAAATACGATTGAATTGAGTTGAACTGAATAGGAAGTAAATTCTCCCCAACTGAGAGGAAACCTTTCCCTGGTGTTTCCCATGTTTGTGGCCAAAAAAAGGAAAATCAGTCACTTGGGCTGTCGTTCCCCCTTTTCTCTCTCTCAAAATGGGCAGGCCTCTCTCCATACCTACCTTGATAACTCTCTTTCCCACCCACCCTTTCTGCTCACCACCAACCACAAAACAGAGGGCGTTGGAAAAGTGTCTGCTGACTCTACTGTTCTCTCCCAAACACCTAGGACATTGTTCTGCACACAATAAGCTCTCAATAAATACCCTTGAGTGATTGCCTGCCATATGACCTTGGACAGGTCACTTAAATTCTCTGTGTCTCATTTTCTTCATCTGTAAAATGAGGATTTAATACCTGTTGTCCCTCCCCCTTAAACTGTAAGCCACACATAGGGCAAGGACTGTGTCTCACCTGATTATCTTGTATTTATCCTGATGCCTAGCACAGAGCTTGGCAGTTAGTAGTACTTTAGAGAAGCAGCATGGCGTAGTGGATAGAGCACGGGCCTGGAAGTCAGAAGGTCATGGGTTCTAATCCCGGCTCTGCCACTTCTCTGCTATGTGACCCTGGGCAGGTCACCTCACTTCTCTGTGCCTCAATTACCTCATCTGTAAAATGGGGATTGAGGCTGTGAGCCCCACGTGGGACAAGGACTGTTTCCAACTCAATTTGCTTGGATCCACCCCAGCGCTTAGTAGAGTGCCTGGCGCTTAACAAATTCCAACATTATTACTTAACAAACATTATTATTATTGTTGTCGTTTGAACTCACCTGCTCTTAAGAGTGGGACTGCAGATTCCAGAACTGAGACACAGAACTGGGGAAGGCTGAGCTGCTGGAACTGCAATTCCAATGTGTCCTCACTTTCTAGCTCTGGCAGATCGATGTGTCGCATATCCACTGGTGAATGCACGGAGAGCCTAGAGTGGCCATTAGCTTGAGGACTGCTTCCACTGAAGAACAAATACCAACCATTGAAAATGAACCACATTCAAAAAAGAAATTCACCACATGTACAGTTTGGGGACAAGAAAGGTGATAAATGTTGGTATTTGTTAAGCGCTTACTATGTGCCGAGCACTGTTCTAAGCGCTGGGGTAGACACAGGGGAATCAGGTTGTCCCACGTGGGGCTCACAGTCTTAATCCCCATTTTACAGATGAGGGAACTGAGGCACCGAGAAGTTAAGTGACTTGCCCAAAGTCACACAGCTGGCAAGTGGCAGAGCCGGGGTTTGAACCCATGACCTCTGACTCCAAAGCCCGTGCTCTTTCCAGTGAGCCACGCTGTGATAGGTGACTCATGTTTCCACACGCTCTGGGCAAGCTAGATGAATTTCAATCAATATCAGTAAGTCAATTAATCAATAGTGCTTACTGAGAACTTACTACGCGAAGAGCACTGTCCTAAACGCTTCGGAGAGTAAACAATATAATTAGTGGGAATGATCCCTGCCCATAATGAGCTTAGTCTAGAGGGGGAGAAATTTTGATGAAAACCTCTACCAAGTTGAATCATGATGATAATAATAATAATTATGGTATTTGTTAAGCGCTTATTATGTGCCAAGCAGTGTTCTAAGCGCTGGGGTAGATACGAGGTAATCAGGTTGTCCCAGGTGGGGCTCACAGCCTTAATTCCCATTTCACAGATGAGGTAGCTGAGGCAAAGAGAAGTTAAGTGGCTTGCCCAAGGTCACACAGCAGATAAGCGGCAGAGCCGGGATTAGAACTCATGTGCTCTGACTCCTAAGCCCATGCTCTTTCCACTAAGCCACTCTGCTTCTCAAGATGATCATGTCAATCCAAATTACATACTTGGCTTTTCCAAGACTTCCTCAAAATACCTCAGATGTCTACAGCAAGCCAAGAAACATTAGCATTCATCATTTTTTTTTTCATTTCTAGAGGAAAACAAGTTTACAGTTTCATAGTATGGCTCTCTGGCAATTATCCTGAAAAGAACAGTTTAACCAAATAGGACATCAGTGTAGCTTGCCTTTACAGATCTTCACAACATGTTCTGAAATGTTTATAGTTCACCTCTTGGAAATATAAATTACTGAATTTGAATACGTTTACCAGTATCCCAAATTTGCTTGTTAGAAAGAAAATTTCCAAGGTTCCCACTTCCTCATCAAACAGAAACTCCTCACGGTCGGCTTTAAACACCCAATCAATTCGCCCCCTCCAATTTACTTGGCTCATTTCCTACCACAACCCAGCCCGCATACTTCACTCCTCTGACACCAACTTGCTCACTGTATCTTGATCTTGTCTATTTCACCACTGACCCAATTCCCAAGTCCTCCCTCTGGCGTGGAACTCTCTCCCCCTTCATATTGGACAGACCATTACTCTCTCAGTCCTTAAATCCTTATTAAAATCTTACCTCCTTTAAGAGGCCTTCCCTGATTAAGCCCTCTTTTCCCTTACTCCCACTCTCTTCTGTGGCATCTATGCAGTTTTATCTGTAACCTTAAAGAACTTGTTATTCAGCCCAGCACTCATGTACATATCCATAATTTCTTCATTCATGTCTGTCTTCCCCTCTAGACTGTGATCTCCTTGTGGGCAGGGAGTGCATCTACCAACTCTGCTGTACTGTATTCTCCCAAGCACTTAGTACACTGCCCTGCACACAGTAAATACTCAATAAATACCACTGATTGATTGCCAAGGGAACAGAATCATGTGAACAGCTAGAGTGGTTCAGTCCAACTGCCCCCTAAGCTTTCTCACCACAAAATCATTCCACTGAATGACCTTAGAATGACCATTATTAAGGCAAAAAAAAATTTCAACTTGGCAATTTCTCAGCACTAAGACCTGACAACTTGTAGTAATAGTAGCAAAAGCTTTGAGTGTCCACTTGGTGTAGCGCACTGTACTAAACACTCACCACTTAGCAAGCCAAAGAAGTCTTACAGAAATAATCAATGGTATTTATTGAATGCTTATTGTGTACAAAGCACTGTACGCAGTGCTTGGGAGAGTACAATACAACAGAATTAGTAGACACATTTCCTGCCCACAACGAGCTCAAAGTCTAGATGGGAGGAAGGCATTAGTATAAATTAATTAACACAATGTACATAAGTGCTATGGGGCTTAGGTTGGAGTGAATAACAACTGCCTAAAGGGTATAGTTCCAAATGCAACAGTAAGTAATGTAAGTAATACCTGGTGAAACATTCATTTCCCATGGTGTGGAAGGAGAGGAAAATACACAAACAAGGTCACTCTTCAGACACTTACTGGACATATAGAACTTCCCAAAAACCTTTGAGAATGGATCTATTATACTCTCAAGAAGTTTGCAATCTAAAAATTCAGTGAAAAACAAACAGGCAGCACTCATTGCTTCAAACTGAGAAGGCCAATTAGAGTGGTCCCCTAAAAAAAAAAAAAAATACCAAGCTAAGCTGAGCCAGCAGGATGAGTAAGCCTCTATCCTCGGCTCTTTTGGCAATGGCCACCCGACGTCCTCCCCAGGCCGATCTCACTAGCAGGCACTATGGCACCATTCACCTGGAAGAAACTGCATCCCAATCCTGGCCATCCCCCCTGGGGCGCTGGCCAGTGCGTCCAATGACGGAAGGGCGAGGGCTACTGCTTCCAGGGGATGGATTCAGAGATTGTTGAGCGCCTCTGGTTTCTTGGCAGTAGGACAGAGAGGAATTCTGGGACACCGAATCTAACAAGAACAAAAGAAAGAGAAATGAAAATGAAGGCATACTTGCCGTCAAGGTCGCGGGACAAGTAACCGTTCTACGAAAAACTGTGACAAGATGTGCCGGCCAATATAAGAAATAGGTTGAATCGAATGAACAAACAGGCAGCACTCATTGCTTCAAACAGAGTAAGCCCACTAGAGTCGTCCCCTAAACAAACACCTTGGTTGAGTATTTCCCCTTCCTTCCTCACCTTGGGGAATGAATGTTTCCCCAGGTGTTACTTACATTACTTACTTTGCTTTTGGAACTCTACCCTTTAGGCAGCTGGTATTCACTCTACCCTCAATCCCATAGCACTTATGTACATAGCTGTAACTGATTTATTTATATTGTCTTCCTCCCCTCTATAATAATTACTTTCATCATTTCCTCCAAAGACCTTTATGTAAAAAGAAGAAGGACCTAACTCAACTGGAGAGAGGGGAGCCTATATCCCAATCAGAAGCAGCACAGAATAGTAATAATAGTAATAATAATAATAATAATAGTAATAATAGTTATGGTATTGGTTAAGCGCTTACTATGGGCCAGGCACTATACTAAGCGCTGGGGTGATGCAAGCAAATTGGGCTGGACACAGTCCCTGTCCCATATGGGGTTCAATGTCACCTCATACAGAGATGAAAAAAGATGACAGTGAATTGACACATAACTATACTAATAACCAGTTCTATGGTTTTCACACCTGATGCAGGAATGACTAATACTAATAACAATAATAACTGTGTTATTTAAGTGCTTACTATGTGCCAGGCAATGTACTATGCACTGGGGCGGTTAGAAGTAAATAGAGTTCGACAAAGTCCCTGTCCCACGTGGGCTCATGGTCTCAATCCCCATTTTACAGATGAGGTAACTCAGGCACAGAGAAGGAAAGTGTCTTGCCCAAGGTCACACAGCAGGCCAGTGGCAGAGACGGGATTAGAATCCAGTTCCTTCTGACTCCCAAGGCACGCTCTATTAGGCCACGCTGCTTCCCTTATTATGTTGGCCTCTATCCATGTGTGAGATAAAAGAATTCCTTAAGAATCTTCGGGGGGGTGGGAGCCAATTTATTTCCATGCTTTAATTCTTTAAAATTTTAACAATTTATGTTCTACTGATGAGTGAGCACAGAAGGAAGGATTGTGCTCTGACTTCTGCCATATCCGGTAAAATGGAAACGATACAGACACAGTCAGAGGGTAACGACTAAATAATTATATAAACACCTTGTTTACTGGAGAAAAAACTTGGATCTCGATGAAAGTTAAGTCTGTTTCTTAAATATGTACACAATTGTTGTAAGCACGACACCGCCTGCAAAGCTAAGTGATGTTTTCCATCTCTTCCGAATGCCAGCTTCAACAGAGACAAAAGGCTCTGGAATATAGAAGAACAATGAAAATGATTAGGAGAACAGAGGCGTAGACTTACTAGAAAAGTTTAAAATAGGCTAAAGAAAGTGGAGGAATGACAAGCAGCCTAATTGTAAATGAAAGGGAAAGGCATTGGAGAGGAAAGTTGTGCTCATTCAGACCTGACGAGAACTAAAATTTACCTTTTGTCTGAAACCAGGGTACTGCCACCTTTTCCTACTACCGCTCACCCAAAAGGACCATAATAATAATGTTGGCATTTGTTAAGCGCTTACTATGTGCAGAGCACTGTTCTAAGCACTGGGGTAGATACAGGGTAATCAGGTGGTCCCACGTGAGGCTCACAGTCTTAATCCCCATTTTACAGATGAGGTAACTGAGGCACAGAGAACTTAAGTGACTTGCCCACAGTCACACAGCTGACAAGTGGCAGAGTCAGGATTCGAACCAATGACCTCTGACTCCCAAGCCCGTGCTCTTTCCACTGAGCCACGCTGCTTCCATGTTTCCAAAGCCTTCCACCACCCCAAGCCACATGCAACATCACGCCTTGGCACCCCTGGGAGTCATCTCCTGTCCAGCAAGGCAGATGCCTAGGACACCAAAATATTGTCCCTTGAAGGCAAATAATGATAGATAAAATAAGAGAGCTATATTTGGGCAGAAGCGAAAAAAGTTTCCAGCCAGTAAAGACTACTTGGCTGGGAAGTAGGTTCCCGAAGACAAAGAGGTCTTTGTAGTTCCATGTCTGAAAATTCACATAGTGGAGAATCTTTCAAAAACATTCTTCAGGGTAGATAAACAAGCCTACGGGGGCTGGGATTCTACGATACATTTTATGCCGTTCTGTTTGCCTCTCCCACCCCAATTCTATAATATGCCCTTCCTGGTCTCTCTGAAATCACGACATTTAAGAGTAGAACTTCCCAGAGGCAGGACCTGATCCGGAACAGCGGTTCCAAAACTTTCTCTCCCAGACTGCAAAGAAGGCTGAGAAAGGCCCCAGTCATGAACGTGTTGCCCCTCTTACCTGCCCCATTATAGGTCCATGGGAATTTGGCCTTGAGGGGCTCACGGAAGCGTCTCACATCTCAGTGTACTCCAGAATCTGAAGCTGCAAGCAGATGAAGCACTCCTCCCAGCCCCTGAGCTCTAAAATCAAACCTAGATGTACTCAGGATGTCTGGAGTTCACCATTTCAAAGCCCGCAGGCCCAGTGAACATCGGAAACCCATTCTAGCCCTACATCCTATGGCTACCTGGTATGGTTAACTGGCTAACCGAAAACCTTAAAGGAGGAGACTAACGCAAAATTGTCTCAATGTGGGCCCGTGCTTTTCAAGCTTAAACAATCCCCACCTGAACAATCTTTGGTCTTTGAAGGAAGATCTCAGCAGGAAAATCTTGCATAATCACATCCTGTAACAGCTCACATGTATTCCAGATTAAAGTGTGGTTAGTACTTCTCAGAGAGCTAAAAGAAATCAAAGCACCCTTCATAAATAAACATTAACATTTCCCAGAGCATCTTACCGTCATCTCCTCAATCATCGAAAAGCATTTCAGCAGTACCCACTGCAAACAGGGCTGAAGCGGAAAAGAGCAGATAAAACAGACATCTGCCTTCTGGGAGCTTCCAATCAAATCTGAGATTACAATCAATCAATCAGTGCTACTTATTGAGTGCTTACTCTGTTTGGAGCACTGTACTAAGCACTTGGGACAGTACGACAACAAGAGTAGGTGTAGACCATAGTGTTCCAGACAAACGTGAGGAATTTTGACAAATGTACAAATGTGAAAGTAGATCAGGATTTCTAAAACAGCTTAGAACCAATAAAGAACCAAAATAGGACTGATTTATCTGCACAACATTGTACTGTACTTTCCCAAGTGCTTAATTCAGTGTTCTGCAACCGGTAAGCGCTCAATACACAGTACTTATTGATAACGTAGTCCTTGGAACCTGGTGCTAGGGGTTGACAGGCAGTCCTTGAGCAGGTCCACTGATACCCAAGATACTAAGTCCTCTGAAAATCCAGTACATGCATCTGGCAGTGCAGAAATGGTTCATCTGGCATGCGGAGCAGCGTGGCTTAGCGGAAAGAGCCGCTCATCAGCTGTGTGACTTTGGGCAAGTCACTTCCTTCTCTGGGCCTCACTTCACTCATCTGTACAAAGGGGATCAAGACTGTGAACCCCACGTGGGACAACCTGATTACCCTGTATCTACCCCAGCATTTAGAACAGTGCTTGGCACATAGTAAGCACTTAACAAATACCATCATTATTATTATTATTACGATGCAATACTAGCTACCAGCGCAGAGGTGGCAAGCAGGTTGTTTTCTAAAACCTTTGGACCCCTCCGAATCTTGGCCGCCATCATCATCACAAACAACGGCACTTATTTATTTAAAATGGGATTTCTTAAGTATTTACTATGTGCCAGACACTGTTCTAAGCGCTGGGGTAGATACAAGATAATCAGGCCGGACACTGGCCACATCCCATAAGGGGCTCAGAGGTCCAAGCACTATCTTACAGATGAGGCAACTGAGGCCCAGTGAAAGTAAGTGACTTGACCAAGGTCACCCAGCAGACAAGTGACAGAGCTGGGATTAGAACGCAGGTCCCCTGAGTCCCAGGCCCATGTTTTATCCACTAAACCACTCTGTTTCCCCTTTACTTACGGAGCGCTCGCTGGGTGCAGAGCACTGTACTAAGTGCTCAGGACAGTACCATACACATATAATAAACACTGTAGAATAAGCTATAGATACCTTCATCCATATGTACCACTGCCCTACATTTTTAGATGCTAGTGATGGAGAAATCCTCTCTGTATAGGGACTTATGGGTGAAAAGACTGATGTGTGGCCAATATTCCCTTCTATATTGTGTATAATAATTACGGTATTTGTTAAGCGCTTACTATATGCCAAGCACTGTTCTAAGCACTGGGGTAGATACAAGGTAATCAAGTTGTCTCACGTGGGACTCACAGTCTTAATCCCCTTAATTGTACAGATGAGGTAACTGAGGCACAGAGAAGTTTAGTGGCTTGCCTAAGGCCACAAAGCAGACAAAATGGCAGAGCCGGGATTAGAACCCATGTCCTCCGATTCCCAAGCCCGTGCTCTTTCCACTACGCCACGCTGCTTGGGGACACAGTCCAACTTTAAATTACCATAATAAATATGGTATTTGTTAAGCGCTTACCGTGTGCCAGACACTGTACTAAGGCTGGGGTGGATACAAGCGAATTGGGTTGGACACTGAACCTGTCCCACATGGGGCTCAGTCTTAATCCCCATTTTACAGATGAAGTAACTGAGCCACAAAGACTTGGCCAAGGTAACACAGCAGACAATGTAGTACCCAGGGTTCGAGCCCAGGTCCTTCTGACTCCAAGGCTCAAGTTTGCCTCATACAAGACCGTTTCTGTTGTCGACGCTGCCCTCTGGTAGCTCTAGCTTCTCAAAGTCTCAGTTCAATAGTGATCTCCCAACTGTCCGCTGTGATGTCACATTGGGAATGTGAGCTTCACTTTGCTTTTAAATCCTTTATTCTGCCTTCCCCGCTTATGTGTGCCCCCTTTCAGCGCAGCACAGCGTAGTTACTTGGGTATACTGCTGTCATCCATTCTCCTCCTATGTCCTGCCCCGTGAAGTTGGGCCGCTGCTAACGTTGCCTCATTGTTGGCCATCTGGGTCCTGGGACCTCACTATTGATACTCTTGTCTGGCCAAACTCCATCAAGGTCGCCCAATTAAGTTGAAGAGCTAGAAAAGCAGGACTGGAAAGTGAGACTGCACTAACGATATGTGTACAAGGCACAATAGCTGCATTCCATTTTCTGTGGTCGTGATATTCTTCTAGAACAGAGGTGCTGCAAGATATAAAACTGTCCTGCTAATTCTGGAGTTTCCCAAAATTCTGCACGATTTTAATGTGAAATGATTATTGGATGAAAAGAAGGAAATGGTTTCCCAAAAGGCAAACAGTGCCGCCAAACTGATTCTCTTCCCCTCTTCAAAACCCTACTTAAAACTCACCTCCTCCAAGAGGCCTTCCCAGACTGAGCTCCTCTTCTCCCTCTACTCCCTCTACCACCCCCCTTCACCTCTCTGCAGCTTAACCCTCTTTTCCCCCCATCTCCCTCTGCCCCTCCCCCTCTCCCTTCCCATCCCCTCAGCACTGTACTCGTCCGCTCAACTGTATATAGTTTCATTACCCTATTTATTTTGTTAATGAGATGTACATCGCCTAGATTCTATTTAGTTGCCATTGTTTTTACGAGATGTTCTTCCCCTCGACTCCATTTATTGCCATTGTTCTCGTCTGTCCGTCTCCCCCGATTAGACCGTAAGCCCGTCAAACGGCAGGGACTGTCTCTATCTGTTGCCGACTTGTTCATTCCAAGCGCTTAGTACAGTGCTCTGTACATAGTAAGCGCTCAATAAATACTATTGAATGAATGAATGAATGAATGAATGAACAGTTGGGCTTTCTACTTTTAAATTATTTACACCCCAGGACTGCCTCCAGCTTCTTTTCCATAAGGAAGAAAAGAAAACTCAGAAACCTTTAAAAGGATTTCGTTTCAGAGATGGATAACTGAAGACTCAGTGGATTGATAATGGTATCATGCTACTCACATCTACTTGTCCTAGAATGCGAAGGCTGCATTCTTCCAAAACTTAACCAAAGAGAAAAGCTGCACTGCGGGATTCGCTTGTTCCGAAGCCGCGTCCCGGCTCACGGGCACACAAGCAATTCCTTCAGTAACTCGTCAGACCAAGGCCTAGCGAGCTCAGAGAGTCAGAAGAACATTCCCTAACTCACTAACTGCACTCAAACCAAAACACATCTCCCAAGCACTTAGTACAGGGCTCTGCACAAAGCAGGCCCTCAGTAAATGTCTGCTTGATCGAAGACTCACATTAAGCAGAACTGTGTGTACTGTCTGTCAATTTTAGGATTTGGGCTCTGGGAATGATGGCATCTGGATGTGGTTGCCGGCATTTAGTTTTCCTACGACTTATTTTTCAAGAAAGCCGGCGATCCTATTTAACTTCATTCATACATTCAATCGTGTTTCATTCAATTATGTTTACTGAGTGCTTACTGTGTACCTCATCTGTACTGTACTAGGTGCTTGGAAAGAACAGTACCTCAATAAAGAGAGATAACCCCTGCCCATAACGGGCTCACAGTCTGCAGGAAAGATCAATACAAGTAAACAGGCATCACTATAAATAAAATTATAGATATATATAGATATTCATAAGTGCTCTGGGGAGGGGGGAGGGGAGAAGAGCAAAGGGAGCAAGTCAGGGTGACACGGAAGGGGGTGGGAACTGAGGAAAAGTGGGGCTTAGTCTTATTTAACCTCGATGCTGGCACTCCAGTGCCTGGGTATTTCCAAGATAACAATCCCACTTAGACCTAACACTCCCTTCGGTGTTCCCGCCTGAAGTGCAGATTTACATAATCACTCCTGCTTAGTGAGGTTTCCCAGCCATGCACTTCTGAGACACCTTGCTCAACCCAGCAAAAACCAATTCACCCGATAAATGAGGCACTTTAATCTAGTTGATCCTGTACCTTTCCCGAGCACCAAATTGACTTGAAAAATTACTTACAGTGGGAAGAGAGTAATAATGATGATGAATTATCTGTCAAGCACCGAGACTGAATATCTGTAATTGAATTAGGAACCATTTAAACACTTCGGTTCCTGTACCTTTCATTCGAGGAGAGAACATGTCTGTCTGTGGTGGTCAGCGGCAGCCAAGGAAATGTGGAAAACTTTAAGCACCTCACCGTCTGATTTACTGTTAAAAAAAAAAAAAAAGGTAAAAATGTGATATCATTACAACATCAGAGTAGAGCCACTCTAGAAATGAGAGGTAAAACTACTGAAATTATTCTGGTATTTTTCCCACTTGCCTATTAATGTCACATGAAAGAATAGCAATACAGTAGGGGGACATCTTTATTAAGTTCATCCATAACCCACATTAGCTGAAGTCAATTAGAATATTTCGCTCTAAAAATTGAAGCATTCACCTTTTCATGATCAATGAAAAACAAATATTTCATTGGGAAAACAAGGTACATTTAAGGTAAAATTTTCCCTTATCAAAACTACTAATTTACTGTTTTCCTGGACTTATTTTTAAACTGCAAAAGAGCATTTTTCCTCTCTATCTGGAGACACTTACATGCATATCCTAAAAGGTAACCGGGGAAAAAGCACTTATCGTGCATTAATTTTAAGCTGCCATTTTTTCAACTTCCAGATTCATTTTCTACTTTCCCAGTGACTGGCTAGCACCTGACAGCAAGTGGCATAAATGATCTTAGGAATTCAGAATTATAAATGGTAGGTCAGTTCGTATCTGGAATTCTCAACTGACCTGTTACCTGTAAAAGCGCATTTCAAAGGAATAAATAAAATCCATCAAACATGACAGTTCGTGTTTAAACATTCTTTATAATGTTTAATATTTGATTTTCTCCTTTTAACTTTAAACCTGCAGGAAAACCAAATGAAGATTTCAATTAAAGCAACTGAAACCAGCACTCTCAGAAAGTGTCACTCTTCGGCAAAATTGAAGGAGTCAGTAGGCGGCCCAGAAAGACCAAGAATAATTAAAAACCATCCAGGTCCTGACCAAGCTCATTTTTCAGCTGCTTTTTCCATGCTCAGAGAGGTAAACTGGCAGGATTGAGAAGCCGCTTCTCCACATGCCCTTCCAAATGGAAAAGGACAATCCGCCAACCGATTTACCAATATGCTGTGCCCTTTTCAAAGCCACAACAGGTGAGGGAAAAGAAAGGAAGTCACGTAAGGACAACGTGTGTTTACTGTAGACCTATAAGTCCGCAAAGATGCTGACTTCCAAAGAGCCGCTGAAATCTGATAGGACCGTTAGGGTCGGAAAGATTTCTGAGAAAACGTGCGGAATAGTCACAAAAATAATCGACTCCTTAAGACTCTGTTGGAGAGCAGCGGGGCGGGCTCAGCCGACCCAGCCCGCTGGTAATTTGAAGACAAAGCTTGGTGCGCTTTAATTTGGGGGAAAATGAGCATTGTTTCTTGGGGAAATCTGTGGGCAAAAGAAAACCTGCAAAAGAGTTTCATAATTTTTTTTCTTCTCCCAGTATGAGCCTCATTAGTCCCTTACAGTTCCCCCAAGGCTTTAAGCCACCACAAGCCTGGGTTAAACTGATGGCCCAGGATTCTGTCTCTAAAAGGGATATCAGAACAAAGAGGAACCCAGTATTGTCTGCTATTCAGGCATACCTTCCTCATGTTTAAGGATGAATGGTCCACCCTAAAGCCAAAACTTTCCCTCTCCTACCCAATTATGATCCCTATAGACCGTAAGCTCATTGTGGACAGGGATTGACTCTCTTTATGCCGAATTGCACTTTCCAAGCCCTTAGAACAGTGCTCTACACACAGTAAGAGCTCAATAAATACGACTGTATGAATGAATGAATCCTCATCATCCATGACCCTGCCCAAAAGACTCATGAGCTTATGGATACTTTCAACCTACACAACATCCCTTGATAAGAAATCCTTTAAATTTCATCCCTCACGATTGTCTGAAGAAGTGTTTTCATTTTTTTATTCGTCAAACTCCTCCATGAACCTATTTTTTTAATGGTATTCGTTAAACACTTACTATGTGTCAGGCACGGTACTAAGCACTAGGGTAGATACAAAGACAATCAAGTTGGGCACAGTCCGTGTCCCACATGGGGCTCAGTCTTAATCCCCATTTGCAGATGAGGTCACTGAGGCCCAGAGACATTAAGTGACTTGCCCAAGGTCCCACAGCAGGCATATGGCAGAGCTGGGATTAGAATCCAGGTCCTCTGCCTCCCAGGCCCCTGCTCACTCCCCTGTGCCTCGCTGCTTTAAAGACCTAGTGTTGACAGATTTAGTAATAATAGCATTTTTTCCCTGTTCACACTGCTCATGCTTTGGCATACTTCAGTCATGTCTTCTCTCGACTTTGGTATATCCAGGTTGCAGTCCCAATTTTTTTGGTTTATTCTCTAATGGAAGCCGGTCTGTTTCTTGATCATCTTATTTGCTCTTGTCTGCCACCAGCTCTGCTCTGTGCCTCCAAAGATGAAGCAACCACGATAACATAATGAATTCCACATGTGGTTTTCTACAGTGACAGAATGATGCCTTTTGCTTTCTAACCCCTTGCTGAAGACATCCAACATTTTGTTAACCTTTTCGGTGCCTTCGCACAACGGACCGATGATCCGAAGGAACTGTCAACTTGTGTTAGGCACTGTAGGTTTTGAGCCCTACAGTAATGACTTCTCAGGATGGGGCATGCCCAGCCATTTCATATTCATCTATGCACACACGATCCATTGCTCTACACACCCACGGATCTTTTGGGAGGCAACTCCCTCTCCTGGAAGTTACTTCTGTCTTGTGGAAAATAGCCAGTGATGATTTCTTCTTCTTCAGGCGAAACTAAAAAGCAGAGGAAATTTTTGTTACCTGGGGTGATTTCATTACCTCACGAAAACTATTTTTAATCTTTTAAGTTTTCTTTTCCTTCATAAATGTGCTTGGACAAGATAATCTAGAAGAGTACCAACCTTTTCCATGGAGGATTCTGCCCTTCCCTTATAAAAAAAATTTCTCAATGAAATTAAGGAGCCATATGTTGCTGAGATATACTGGCTGGAACTGCCAGTTCATGGAAATTGGGGCCAGGGCAACAAACTAGTTGGTTTGCTCCAGAATGGTTTAAGTGGATAATTAA
Source organism: Ornithorhynchus anatinus (assembly GCF_004115215.2). NCBI lineage: Eukaryota > Metazoa > Chordata > Mammalia > Monotremata > Ornithorhynchidae > Ornithorhynchus > Ornithorhynchus anatinus. The sequence goes on along the minus strand of NC_041732.1, from coordinate 84,608,340 downwards.
AAAAAAATCCTAATCCTTCGGCCAAAAATACCCACTTGGGGTCTGAATTATCTGGCTAGGATACTCAGAGAAGCAGCGTGGCTCAGTGGAAAGAGCATGGGCTTTGGAGTCAGAGATCATGAGTTCGAATCCCAGCTCTGCCACTTGTCAGCTGTGTGACTGTGGGCAAGTCACTTCACTTCTCTGTGCCTCAGTTCCCTCAACTGTAAAATGGGGATTAAGACTGTGAGCCCCAAGTGGGACAACCTGATTCCCCTGTGTCTACCCCAGCGCTTAGAACAGTGCTCTGTACATAGTAAGCGCCTAACAAATACCAATGTTATTATATAGAGCAGTTAGTTGAGACCACTGATCATCTACACCTCTCTTAGTGATCGGGAGATCTGGTCCCTGAGATCATTATTAGTATTGCCATGATTATTATTATTATTAAAAATAATAATATCTATTAAGCACTTATAAGTGCCAAACACCAAACAAAATGCTGGGGTAGATATAAGATACTGCCCCTATCCCCTATGGGGCTCAAAGTCTAAGTAGGAGGGAAAGTGGGGATTGAATCTCCATTTTAGAGATGAAGTAACTGAGGTCCAGAGAAATTAAGTGACTTTCCCAAGGTCACACAGCCAGCAAGTGGAGGAGCTGGGCCTGGCTCCCAAGGCCCATAGTCTTTTCACTAAGCCATGCTGCTTCCTCCCCGAGGAGAGGTTTCGTTCCAGCCCCTAGCTGTTCCTTCACAAAGCTTCTCAAGTCTGCTCTTCCCTACATCCACACTCATCTGGACTGCACGATATCCAGGTAGGCGTTTTTATATTGATGCCTGTTTACTTGTTTTGATGTCTGTTTCCCCGCTTCTAGACTGTAAACCCAGTGTGGGCAGGGATTGTCTTTCTTTATTGTTGAAGTATTCTTTCCAAGCGCTTAGTACAGTGCTCTGCACACAGTAAGCGCTCAATATATACGATTGAATGATTGAATTCCTGCTACCCATCCAACATTCTGAATGCATTATTACAGATTTTTTCATAACTCTGCTCCCTAAAATGCATACTTAGTCACAACTCATATAACACCCATTCACCCATTCAGGAATATTTTTGAGCACCTGCGTGCAATGGAATGAACATTTCAGAGGGTAAAATTAAAGTCAGAGAGATGCTTGCAGGCAATCAGCTCTCCCCTGTCCTACTTAGCCTCACTCATCTCCCACTGCAACCCAGCCCACACACTTCACTCCTCTAATACCAATCTGCTCACTGTACCTCAAGCTCGTCTCTCTCAATGTCAACCCCTCGTTCGTATCCTCCCTCCTGCTCCACTTGAAAAACCACCATTCTCCCCTCGTTTAAAGCTCTCCTAATATCATTTCTCCTCCAAGAGGCCTTTCCTGTTTAACCTCTCATTTCCCTACTATTCAACCTCCCTTTTATGTCACCTCTACATTTGCATCTGAACCTTTCCCACCCTTTCATTCTCCCAGCCCCACAGCACTATTGCCTGTATGCCTAAAAGCTGCCCCTTCCTCTACCTGAAATTTCTTTTCATGGCTGTTTCCCCCAATAGAATGTAAACTCCTCGAGGGCAGGAATCGTATCTCCCGACCCTACTGTATTGTCCTCTCCCAAGTGCTTAGTGCAGTGTCCTGAGCACAGTAAGCACTCAATGAAGACCACTGATTGATTGATTGCCCCCGGTCCTAAAGGAGCTTAAATCTAATAAGGGGGACAGAGAGACATCCACTTGATTCAGTGGAAGCAATATCCAAAAGGCTGACTCTCCCAGCTGGAATCACTCAAGAGGAAGTGCACCTGGGAGGACTGCTCCTGCTCTTCCCGGATGAGATCTGCTTCCCGGTTTTACCCGAGTCATTCCCCCCAGCCTCCCATAAAACGTCCGGGGATGTGCCCCCTGAATTGCACGGAGCTACCTGGATTGTTTACAGGGGCCGTGGACGCGGTCCGGTGAGGCGGAGAACGGTGATGTGGGGACGGGACTTCTGAAGAAAGGAGGAAGAGCCCATCCAAAATGCCGTCGATTTCAGCCTGCAGATTTGGATGGACATTGGGGCGAAGCTGGGAGAAGAATTCCACGGCCCCAATCTCGTGCAAATGTTGCGCCGCTGGAGGATGCTGCAAAGGCAAGAGACGGTCAGTAGAGGATGGCCAAAAACGTCTAGTAAATCCTAAACCTCGAGCAAGCCAAGATGAAAAGGAAAACGCCCCTGCTATTTCTCAACCAAATCTGGAACTCTGTGGGAAGCGACTCGGCAGACCTGAGGAAGCTGGGTTTGAGAGATTGGCCAACTCAAATGTACAAACGTCCAGAATTTTTAAAGTAAAGGCTACCTGCAGAGCACCAAGCAGGGCAACTGGCTTCTGGGAGCGGCATTCATCCTTTCACACATATTTTACACTCTCCTCACCTCCCAAACCACAAAGGACCATACCAAAACCATCATCACCAGGAAAAGTGAGATTTATTTTGTCCACAACGACCACAGAAAGAAGAATAGTATGCGATTTCTCAAACCCAAGAAAAAAACATGTGAAGTGAGGAGTAACTGGGGACAAAGAGCAACTTGATTCTCTCCCATCTTCTCGGTGAGCACAAACAGACCTCATCATCAACTCTGCTTCCCAGGTTCAGGCCTGGAGGCATCGCTAAAAAGGATGAGAATTCTTGAACTGGAAAAATATCATATTACAGTAAGAGGTAGGTAGGTGAAAACATTTAGCGCTCCTCTTAATTCCCCCAAACGAGGCAACGAACGATTCATTCCACATTTAAACTGTTAACCTCACCTAGAGAATTATTTTATCAAAGTTTAAACGCAGCTTCACAGAGGCATTTATTCCAATGAACAGCTAATTCCATCCAATCCCAATTTAATAACTCAAATGCCTGTCTTTTACCAAGAACTCTGTTCTATTCTTGTAAAATGAGTACTTGTTTTCTTCCTTTGAAAATGAGGACATCTTATTCCTTAAATAGCCATGTTACGGGCGGCTGGTCTTGTCGATTCCAGGTCGTTCTGCCACCAGATGGTCGATTATAACCACCTCTGCTAATAATGTCTCAGCTCCTCTCCCTTTGCTAAAAGTTCATTGGCCTGTTTCAGTTCCCTTCTAGGCCCATTAAAGCAAGGTCGTTTCAGCAACTTGAGCTCACCACCCTCCGGGAGCCACTCCAACTGCTTAGATTTCACCGGGTTAAAAGACAAAAACTACACTTTGTAAGTGTAACGAATCTTCATCGCTAATCTGCAAATTCACCGTACCCAGACACCGTGCCATGAACGATTCGGTCTTCGACGTCAACGCTATCCTGACGATTCCTCTGAATGTTAAGCATGAGCTGAATGAGAAGCAGCGTGGCTCACTGGAAAGAGCACAGGCTTTGGAGTCAGAGGTCATGGGTTCGAACCCCGGCTCTGCCCCTTGGCAGCTGTGTGACTGTGGGCAAGTCACTTCACTTCTCTGTGCCTCAGTTCCCTCATCTGTAAAATGAGGATTAAGACTGTGAGCCCCACGTGGGACAACCTGATTCCCCTGTGTCTACCCCAGCGCTTAGAACAGTGCTCGGCACATAGTAAGCGCTTAACAAATACCAACATTATTATTAATGGGGGAGTATAAAAACACAAAGATCGGAAGGATGGTCCTGAACTCAGGGCAGGAATTTCTCTGACTGTCATCTCCCGTAACCGAGTACAGCACCGGTGGGGGAGAGACGGTTGAGCAGCGGCATGGCCTAGTGGAAAGGGCACGGGCCTGGCAGGCATGGGGCCTGGGTTTGAATCCTAACTCAATCACTTAGCTGCTGGGTGACCTTGAGTTACGTATCTGTATCTCAGTCTCCTCATCTGGGAAATAGAGATTCGATTCCTCTTCTCCCAATCAATCAAAGGTGTTCATTAAGCACTGTGTGCTGAACACTGTACTAAGCATTTGGGAGAGTACAGAGCAATAGAGTTGGTAAACACAATCCCTTCCCACAAAGTGCTTAGACCCTATAGGGAAGACAGACCTTAAAATGACAGGGGAAATGGCAGAGTATAAGAATACGTACAGAGGTGCTGTGGAGTTGGAAGTGGGGAACACACCAAAGTACAAAGAAGACACGGAGGGGAGTGAGCTCCATGTGGGACAGGGATTTTGTCCCACTTGATTATCTTGAAACTACCCCTGCACTTGGTGCAGAGCTTGACACATAGTAAAGGTCTAACAAATGCCACAATTCTGATTTTTATTATGGGGAGGTACACGTTGTGGGAGAAACACTGCTAAATCTGTAGGGGCGTCTCACTTGGAACTTTTTTTTTTTAAACGGCATTTGTTAAGCACTTACCATGTGCCAGGCACTGCGGTTCTAAGCGCTGGGGTAGATATAAGCTAAGCAGATTGGACACAGTCCATGCCCCTCATGGGGCTCACAGTCTTAATCCCCATTTTACCGATGAGGCAACTGAGGCCCAAAGGGGTGATGGGACTTGCCCAAGGTGACACAGCAGACAAGTGGTGGAGCCGAAATTCAGAAGCCAGGTCCTTCCGACTCCCAGGCCCTCGCTCTATCTGCCGGGCCATGCTGCTTCTCTGTCGTTACTTGTCACCCCTCAGATCTGAAAGCGGGTTAGTCCGTAGAGCGGCTCCCGGGGGATGCCCAGGACGCCCTTACCTTGGCCAAGTTGCCGATCAGAGCCAGCACCTCCTCCTTCATGGGGGTGGAGGGGAAATTGAACCACTCCAGGAGGAGGATGAGCAGCTGCTTGTCTCCAGCCAGCTGGGTGAGAGAAACCAGCCCATGCTCCAGCTTGCAGCACAGGTTGTGCAGTGCCCGCTCCCGGATCTCCACCAGCGGGTGCCCTGCCAGAAGGGGCAAGGCATGAGGTCCGGCCTTGAGCGGGCGGAGAAAGGAAGGGAGGGAAGGGCGGAGGGAGGGGACTGGGGTGCGCCACCCCTGTGGGGTGCTGCCGCTTCCCTGCGCACCAGCCCTCCGGCGAGCCGGGGCGCGGGGACATCCGCGGTTTGAAGGGGATGCGTTCGGGCTTCCCGAGCCAAGTTCAGGGCTGGGAGTTCGAAGGAAACCGTGGGAAAACTGGAGGGGGGGGGGGGGGGATAAGGGAAGGAAGAGGGGTGAAACTGGGGTCTGCAATCAGAGAGGGACGGGGGAGTCAAAGATCAGGGTTGAGTCCATAGGGGGAAGGGGAGCGGGTTGAGGGGGGGGGGGTGAGCCTGTAGGGGGGAAGGGTCCAGGGGGTTAGAGAACGAGGGGCCGTGGTCAGAGGGAATTGGGGAATGGTGAGAGAGCAGGAGCTGAGGCCTTAAGGGGATAATAATAATAAAAATGTTGGTATTTGTTAAGCGCTTACTATGTGCAGAGCACCGTTCTAAGTGCGGGGGTAGATACAGGGTAACCAGGTTGTCCCACGTGAGGCTCACAGTTAATCCCCATTTTCCAGATGAGGTAACTGAGGCCCAGAGACTTGCCCACAGTCACACAGCTGACAAGTGGCAGAGCTGGGAGTCGAACCCATGACCTCTGACTCCGAAGCCCAGGCTCTTTCCACTGAGCCACGCTGCTTCCATCCCCTGGCTGGATGGGGAACCAGGGGGTCAGAGTTCAGGGGCTGAGGCCGTAGAAGGAAGAGGAACTAGGGGGCCAGAGATTGGGAGTTGCGGTCAGGGAGACGAGGGGTGGGGGAGGCAGGGTCGGAGGTCGGGGGCTGAGGCCATAGGGGAAGGAGCACCAGAGGGTCAGAGATCAGGGGATGAGCCTATAAGGGGAAAGAAAGGGTCCAGGGGGTCAGAGATCGGGGACTGAGGCCATCCGGGGAAACGGTCCAGGGGGTCAGAGATCGGGGGCTGCGGTCAGAGGGGGAGGAGGACCAGGGGGTCAGAGGTCAGAGGGTGAGCCCCTAGGTGGAAAGGGTCCTGGAGGTCAGAGATAGAGGAGCAGCGTGGCTCGGTGGAAAGAGCATGGGGTTGGGAGTCAGAGGTCGTGGATTCGAATCCAGGCTCTGCCACTTGTCAGCTGTGTGACTGCGGGCAAGTCGCAACTTCTCGGTGCCTCAGTGACCTCATCTGTAAAATGGGGATGAAGACCGTGAGCCTCACGTGGGACAATCTGATGACCCTGTATCTACCCCAGCGCTTAAAACAGTGCTCTGCCTAGAGTAAGCGCATAACAAATACCATAATAATTATTATTATTGTCCATCGGGGAGGAGGGTTCCGGGGTGCGATGAGTTCGAATCCCAGCTCTGCCACTTGTCTGCTGTGTGACCTTGGGCAAGTCACTTCACTTCTCGGTGCCTCAGTTACCTCATCTGTAAAATGGGGATGAAGACTGTGAGCCCCACGTGGGACAACCTGATTCCCCTGTGTCTACCCCAGCGCTTAGAACAGTGCTCGGCACATAGTAAGCGCTTAACAAATACCAACATTATTATACAAGGTAATCGGGTTGTCCCAGGTGAGGCTCACAGTCTTCATCCCCATTCTACAGATGAGGTCACTGAGGCCCAGAGAAGTGAAGTGACTTGCCCACAGTAATAATAATAATAATGTTGGTATTTGTTAAGCACTTACTATGCGCAGAGCACCGTTCCAAGCGCTGGGGTAAAAACAGGGTGATCAGGTTGTCCCAGGTGAGGCTCACAGTTAATCCCCATTTTACAGATGAGGTCAGTGAGGCCCAGAGAAGTGACTCGTCCAAGGTCCCATAGCTGACAGGTGGCAGAGCGGGGATTTTTTCAATAGTATTTATTGAGCGCTTACTATGTGCAGAGCACTGTACTAAGCGCTTGGAATGGGACAAATCGGTAACAGATACAGTCCCTGCCCTTTGACGGGCTTACAGAGGAGCAGCGTGGCTCAGTGGAAAGAGCCCGGGCTTGGGAGTCAGAGGTCGTGGGTTCGAATCGCCGCTCTGCCACTTGTCAGCTGTGTGACCGTGGGCAAGTCACTTCACTTCTCTGGGCCTCAGTTCCCTCATCTGTCAAATGGGGATGAAGACTGTGAGCCCCACGGGGGACAACCTGAGGACCCTGTCTCTCCCCCAGCGCTTAGAACAGTGCTCTGCACACAGCAAGCGCTTAACAGATACCAACATTATTATTAGAGAAGCAGCATGGCTCAGTGGAAAGGGCCCGGGCCTTGGGAGTCAGAGGACATGGGTTCGAATCCCGGCTCTGCCACTTATGAGCCGTGTGGCTGTGGGCAAGTCACTTCTCTGGGCCTCAGTGACCTCCTCTGTCAAATGGGGATGAAGACTGTGAGCCCCACGGGGGACAACCTGAGGACCCTGTCTCTCCCCCAGCGCTTGGAACAGTGCTCTGCACACAGCAAGCGCTTGAACGAATACCAACATTATTAATCGGGGGAGACGGACAATAAATAGAATCAAGAACCCCCGACCTCTGAGCGGCAAGCCGGGGGCATGGGGGGGGGGGGGGAGGGTGGCGGGTTCAAGGAGGTGCGGGGGGGGGGGGGGGGCCGTTGGTTACCGAGCTTGCGCACGAGACGGCGCAGCGCCATCCCGGGCCGCCGACATTCAACCGCCGCCGCTCCGTCCGCTCCGCAACGCGGCCCCCCGGGAAACCGGCGCCCACACAAAGGGTCCGGGGGAACGACAGCCGCCCCCGCCCGCCCTCCCCGCCCGGACCGCCCGCCCGTCCGCCCCCCCCGGCGCCGCCCTCTCCCTCCTGTCCGCCCTCCCCGCCGGGGCCGCCCGCCCGGCCCGGGGAACGGGCGCCGCGCCGGGCCCGGAACGGGAATCCCGCAGCTCCGGGAGCGGGCGGACCCGCCGGCGCGCAACACCCCCCTCGCAGCGCCTTCTGGGACTTGTAGTCCCAGCGCGTGGCGCCGCGGCAAGAGCCCGGGCTTGGGAGGCGGAGGTCGAGGGTTCGAATCCCGCCTCCGCCACCTGTCAGCTGGGTGACGGTGGGCAAGTCGCTTCACTTCTCTGGGCCTCAGTTCCCTCATCTGGAAAATGGGGATGAAGACTGGGAGCCTCACGTGGGACAAGCTGATTACTTTGTATCTCCCCCAGCGCTTAGAACAGTGCTCTGCACAGAGTAGGCGCTTAACAAATACCAACAGTATTATTCTCTGGGCCTAGATTCCCTCATCTGTAAAATGGGGATTAAGTGTGAGCCTCACGTGGGACAACCTGATCACCCTGGATCTCCCCCAGCGCTTAGGACAGTGCTCTGCACATAGTAGGCGCTTAACAAATACCAACATTATTATTCTCTGGACCTAAATTCCCTCATCTGTAAAATGGGGATGAACACTGTGAGCCTCACGTGGGACAACCTGATTACTTTGCATCTACCCAGCACTTAGAACAGTGCTCTGCACATTGTAAGCGCTTAACAAATACCTACATTATTATTCTCTGGACCTAAATTCCCTCATCTGTAAAATGGGGATGAACACTGTGAGCCTCACGTGGGACAACCTGATTCCCCTGGATCTCCCCCAGCGCTTAGAACAGTGCTCGGCACACAGTAAGCGCTTAACAAATACCAACGTTATTATTCTTAGGGCCTAAATTCCCTCATCTGTAAAATGGGGATTAACTGTGAGCCTCACGTGGGACAACCTGATCACCCTGGATCTCCCCCAGTGCTTAGGACAGAGCTCTGCACATAGTAGGCGCTTAACAAATACCAACATTATTAACTACCACTATTATTAACAGTATTAACTACTCTGCCACTTGTCAGCTGTGGGACTGTGGGCAAGTCACTTCACTTCTCTGGGCCTCAGTTACCTCATCTGTAAAATGGGGATTAACTGTGAGCCTTACATGGGACGACCTGATTCCCCTGTATCTCCCCAGCGCTTAGAACAGTGCTGTGCACAGAGTAAGCGCTTAACAAATACCAACATTATTATTCTCTGGGCCTAAATTCCCTCATCTGTCAAATGGGGATGAAGACTGTGAACCTCACGTGGGCCAACCTGATGACCCTGGATCTCCCCCAGCGCTTAGGACAGTGCTCTGCACATAGTAAGCGCTTAACAAATACCAACATTATTAACTTGGAGTCCAGCGTGATAACGCTAATAAGGGCGGTGCTCACTAAGCGCTGACGATGTGCAAAGCTTGCGCGGTTCTCACGGCGGGAGCGGCAGGAAGGAGCCCCCGGGAAAAAGTCGGGAAAGGGGCAGAGGGAAGAATTGCCCCAGAAATACATAAGTCATTCATTCAGTAGTATTTATTGAGCGCTTACTATGTGCAGAGCACTGGACTAAACGCTTGGAATGTGCAAATCGGCAACAGATAGAGACAGTCCCTGCCCTTTGGCGGGCTTACAGTCTCATCGGGGGAGACAGATAAGAAAAATGACGATAAATAGAATCAAGGGGATGGACATCTCATTAACAAAATAAATAGGGTAATGAAAATATGTACAACTGAGTAGACATATAATTGTCAATTCGGTGGGCTTTCCGGGGAGCCCAACGCTGGACAGTGAAAAAAACAGGGTAGAAAGGACATCGTTTCATTTGAAAGGTGGCGTGGGAGAGTAATAATAATGGCATTTGTTAAGCGCTTACTATTCATTCAATAGTATTAAATGAGCGCTTACTATGTGCAGAGCACTGGACTAAACGCTTGGAATGTACAAATCGGCAACAGATAGAGACCGTCCCTGCCCTTTGACGGGCTTACGGTCTAATCGGGGGAGACGGACAGACAAGACCAGTGGCAATAAAGGTGATCAAGGTGATCATGGGGCTCACCGTCTTAATACCCATTTTACAGGTGAGATAACTGAGGCCCAGAGAAGTGAAGTGACTTACCCAGAGTCACTCAGCTGACAAGTGGCGGAGCCGGGATTCGAACCCATGACCTCTCACTCCCAAGCCCAGGCTCTTTCCACTGAGCCATGCTGCCTCTCTGATACCGTACCGTGCTTCAATACCGTGGACTGCCCAGAAAGACAAACAAGTGGATTTTAGAACAAATTAAGCCAAAGTGGTCTTTGGAAGGCCAAATGACTCGACTTGGATTAGCGTATTTTGGGGACACAATCTGGAGGACTCATTCATTCATTCAATAGTATTTATTGAGCACTTACTAGGTGCAGAGCCACTGTACTAAGCGCTTGGAATGTACAGTTCGGCAACAGAGAGAGACAATCCCTGCCCAGTGACGGGCTCCCGGTCTAAATGAGGATTCGGTCTCTGGAGAAGACGCTAATGCTAGGAAGAGTCGGGAGGAAAAAGACCAGCTGCTAGACGGATACAGACCATAACAACGATAACAGAAGAACCGTTAGAAAGTTTGCGGTTTATGGCAGAGGACAGGACGTCCTGGAGCGAGTATATCCATGGGGTTGCTATGAATTGGAAACGACTCGATGGCACTTTATAATAATAATAATGAAGTGGGCCTTAGAGGCCCCGCCCCAGGGAGGGAATGCACAGGCAGGGTGGGGCATTGCATCATTGTGTCATTCATTCAATTGTATTTATTGAGGCCATAATAGTAATAATAATTATGGTATTTGTTAAGCGCTTACTATGTGGCAAGCACCGTTAGCAATAATAATAATGATATTTGTTGAGTGCTTACTACGTGCCAAGCTCAGTTCTAAGAACTGAGCACTGTTCCAAGGGCTGAAACACTGGGGATAATCAGAGTGGACACAGTCCCTGTCCCCAGATAGGGTTCACACCTCATAATAATAATAATAATGTTGGTATTTGTTAAGCGCTTACTACGTGCCGAGCACCGTTCTAAGCTCTGGGGTAGATACAAGGGACCCAGGTTGTCCCATGTGGGGCTCACAGTCTTCATCCCTATTTCACAGATGAGGTAACTGAGGCACCGAGAAGTTAAATAACTTGCCCAAAGTCACACAGCAGGCAGGTGGCAGAGCCTGGATCAGAACCCGTGACCTCTCCCCAGCCCGTGCTCTTTCCACTGAGCCGTGCTGCTTCTCTTTTTCTCATCTTTAGAATGGCAATTAAGAATAACTGAGGCCCAGAGAAGTGAAGTGATTTGCCCGAGGTCCCACAGAAGACATGTGGTAGGAATAGAATCCATGACCTTCTGAGTCCCAGGCCCGTGCTCTATGCACTAAGCCACCCTTACTGGGTGCAGAGCGCTGTACTAACTGCTTGGGAGAGTAGAATAGCTCATCTTTTGCATCTGCCCTCTGTGTCCTCAACAGCTCCCACTCCCTGAGTCGGCCCGGCCCAGGACAAAATCTTTCAACTAAACTGTTGAGCTCTGATTGTATTTTAGAAACACTTATATGATTTTCCAAGCTACTTGGGCTGTCGGAGAATCCTGGATCCTTATCTCGCTGCTCCGTTGGTAATTACCCCACCGAAACTCACAGATCGGAACCAAGCAGTCAGTAGTTTAACTTGCACTGGGCAAGACACTGTAATAAACCCTTAGGAGAGTGTAATGGCGTGCTCAGCCCAATCTGGCCAGTCGCTTGATGTGCTGTCTCCTGTAGACTGTAAACTCCTTGCATCTACCAACTACTTTCCCAAGTCTTAGTATTCTGTGCCCAGTAAGTGTTCAATAAGTGCCACTGATTGACTGATTCATTTGACCTGTTGGGGAAGCCAGGTGTTTCTTTTTTTTGCTGATGTTCATTCAGTAGTATTTATTGAGCTCTTACTATGTGCAGAGCACTGTACTAAGCGCTTGGAATGGACAAATCGGTAACAGATAGAGACAGTCCCTGCCCTTTGACGGGCTTACAGTCTAATCACGGGCTTACAGTCTAATCGTAATAATGGTGGTATTTGTTAAGCGCTTACTATGTGCAGAGCAGAGCACTGTTCTAAGCGCTGGGGTAGATACAGGGTAATCAGGTTGTCCCACGTGAGGCTCACAGTTAATCCCCATTTTACAGATGAGGGAACTGAGGCCCAGAGAAGTTAAGTGACTTGCCCACAGTCACACAGCTGACAAGTGGCGGAGCCGGGATTCGAACCCATGACCTCTGACTTCCGAGCCCGGGCTCTTGCCACTGAGCCACGCTGCTCCTCTAATGTTCTGTTGCCCTCTCTGTTAGGGATCCTGCTGGGCTATTCTCCTCGGTCCTGCCCCCTGCCCCTGCTTCCCCCACCCCCGGCTCCCCTCCGCCATCCTCACCCTCCCACCAAGGATTTCAGTGTCCTTGAACTGTCAGAACCTTGCCCTGCAGCAACTGGAAAACCGTAAACGGAGCTGTTATTGTCATAGCATTATATGTCTTGACTCTATTTGTCGTGATTATGTTGTCTTGTTTTTGTCCGTCTGTCTCCCCCATTTAGACTGTAAGTCCGTCATTGGGCAGGGATTGTCTCTATCTGTTGCCGAATTGTACATTCCAAGCGCTTAGTACAGTGCTCTGCACACAGTAAGCGCTCAATAAATACTATTGAATGAATATGTCCAAGGACTCAGTTTTAGCTTTGCAGCGGCCTTAAGGAAAGCTAGTTGCCATTTTAAACTTCATTTGCAAAGTGCACAGAATCACTACAGGGCATGCAGCCCCTCACCCTGCACCAGCTTATTCCTGGAAGTACAGCAAGGGGTTGATCGGTCCATTCCCCCGCAGACCCCTTAGGTTCCCCTGCCCATTAGCAATAATAATAAGATGAGAGAAGCAGGGTGGCCCAGTGGATAGAGCATAGGTCAGGGAGTCAGAAGGACCTGGGTTCTAATCCTGACTCCTCCACTTGTCAGCTGTGTGACCTTGGGCTCGGAGGTGGGAGGAAAGGCGGCGGTTACCCTGGTTGCTCTGCTCAGCCGTGGTGGAGAGCCGTGCTCGGGCCTGGAGGTTTCAGAATCCATCTTGGAAGACAAAAATCCCTGATCCAAGCTTCATCCAGAAGCTGTACTTGTCCTTTTCCTTGATCTCCCTTTCCTCCTTCCTGTCTTCCAGTCTGCCCCTCCTTTCACAACCCTATTCTCTCCCCTGCTCCTGAATCATCTTTGAATTTAACAGTTTGTCTCTTTCTCTCCCTCCCTGTATCTCTACATACATATCTTCTCGTTCTGTTCTTATCATCCTGTCTGTCTCTCTCTCCTTCCGTCCCTTTCTCCCTCCCTCCCTCCCTTCTCTCGCCCATCTCCTCCTAGAGCCTCTCCTTATATCCCCCAACCGTGGTTTCTTCTTTGGTCCATTTTCCCTCCTCCCTGTCCTGCTCTGGACAGTTATGTCCGACTCTTCCTCCGCCCACTGCAGCATCTACCCAGGATACTGAGCCACAGCTGTGTGGACACCAAGGGACCAGGGGTCCAGGCCCGATCTAACGGGCACAGTCCTGCCCGTGGCCACTTCAGAAGAGGCAGCGGCTTGGGAGGCAAGCTCCAGAGGTGACCGCAGCCACGACGTCTCCTCATCCTTCCCCGCTCCCTGACCCGGACCCCACTCACCTGCTGACACTTGCCTTTCTGCTGTGGTTACAGGAGCCAGAGATTTTTAGATTTTTCTGCTCCTTGAGGGCAGAGATTGTGTCTACAACTCCGTGGGACAGACTACAGTGCTCTGCACACAGTGGGTGCTCAGTAAATACTATCAATTGAGAAGCAGTGTGGCTGATGGAAAGAGCAGGGGCTTGACAGTAAGAGGACCCGGGTTCTAACTCCGGCTCTGCTACTCGTCTCCTGTGTGACCTTGGGCTAATCACATAACTCCTGTACCTCTTATCTGTAAAAGGGAGATTAAGACTGGGACCCCCAGTAATGCGACTTGGTTATCTTGTATCTACTCCAGTGCTTAGTATAGTACCTGGCACATAGTAAACACTTAAATACCACAGCGATGATTATTATCACTATTCTTATTCTTATTGATCCCTACCCATCCTCCCTTGGGGAGCAGAGTAACGGTCCTCTGTGAGCCTGACATGGAAGGCCTTGACAGTGTTGATAGAGGGCTCCCATCTGGCTTTTTTCCGGAGGGAGGCCCATGTGGACACAGAGCTTCTCGGGGCTACAGGGCAGAATCTGCCTCACTGCAGGAGCAGATACAATCATCACCCTCTCTCCATCGGGGAGAAATCCTGAAGAAGTGATCCGGGGTAGAACCCCCCCCCGCCCCGGAAGTGGCCCCCTTGCCTGGCCAGTGGCTAATGGTGGGGGGCGGGTGGAGGGAGGCCGCTCCAGCCTCAGCTCCCCAGGCCCAGTGCCAGCTCGCACTCTCCCACGTGGTCATGGAAACACTGAGGATGAATGTCCATAGTGGCAGAGGAGCCTGAGCTGGGGACATCTCCAGAGCTAGCAAACACTCCCGCCAGAGAGTCAGAAAGACTCTGAATGTCCAAAAAGATACACTGCTGCCCTGGGCCCTCGCAGAGAGTCCTTGCCATGCCCCGCAGAGAACAGGGCGGCTGTTATATTTTTTTATAGCATTTATTAAGTGCTTCCTACGTACTAGATACGGTACTAAGCACAAGGGTAAATATAAGTTAAGCCGGTTGGACACAGTCCATATCCCACATGGGGCTCATAGTTTTAATCCCCCTTTTACAGATGAGGTAACCGAGGCACAGAGAAGTGAAATGACTTGCCCATGGTTACCCAACAGACGAGTGGCGGACCCAGAATTAGAATCCAGGTCCCTCTGATTCTTAGACCTGTGCTCTATCCGCTAGACCCCACTGCTTCTTCAAAGAGACTGACCAGATATTCTTCTCACGGGATCGTGAGTTCGGGCAGATCTCAGGAGAATTCCATGCTCCTGCTCCATCTCGGAAGGGATGTGTGTGTTATCATGAGTTTTCCAGCAAGCCTCCGCAGCAGGCCGAACTCTACCCGGAAGAGGGAGGATGAGGTTTGACTGCTCAGAATAGCATCCACAGCTTAGAAATATTGCTTTGGCCTAACAACCCTCTTCACCAGCATTAGTTAATTAAACATCACAACAACGCTGGCTGTGGGTGGGGGGCATTTCATTTTCCGATGGGCACACAGCCCACGGAAGGCTCAGAGAATATTTCTGAAGACATATAGAGAGGCGATGTCAGTCAATCGGTGGTTATTTATTGATCGCTTACTGTGTGCAGAGTACTGTACTAACTGCTTGGGAGAGTACCACGCAGTAGGTAGGGGAGACACTATCCCTGCCCACAAGGAGCTTATAGTCGAGAGGGATTCCCCCCTGTGAAAACCAAGCAGAGATTTTAGATGATTTCCCGGTCCCTGAGACTGGGTGGGATTTGCTCCGGAAGTGTGGAACGAATTCTGTAAGTACAGAATCATGGGTTGTCTAGCTCCTCTTTTTTTTTTAATGGCACTTGTTAAGTGTTTATTATGTGTCAAGCAATGTTCTAAACACTGGGGTAGATGCAAACTAATCAGGTCAGATACAGTCCCTGTCCCATATGTGGGGCTCAGTCTGAGTGCGAGGGAAAGCAGGAATCATTATTATTAATACTAACACTAATAATAATAATAACTATGGTATTTGTGAAGATCTTACTATGTGCCAAGCACTGTAGTAAGTGCTGGGGTAGATACAAGATCATCAGGTCCCACACTCGCCTCACAGCCTAAGTAGGAGGGCGAACAGGTATTGAATCCCCATTTCGCAGATGAAGGAAGTAAAGCACAGAGAAATGAGGTGAAATGCCCAAGGTGAAACAGCAGGTGGGTGGTAGAGCGGTGATTGGTACAGCGTTCTGTACACAGTAAGCGCTCAATAAATACAGCTTAATGAATTAGAACCCAGGTCCTCTGACTCCCAGACCCCTGCTCTTTCCACTAGGCCACACTTCTTCTCTAGTCTTATTATCATTGCTATCGTTATTATTAACCAAGTAAAAATTTCAAAGGCTCTGTCTTTAGGGTTCCTGAGGAGTCCTTCTCTCCCTCTTTCTCCCTTTCTCCCTTGCTTCCTTCCGTTCTCCCTTCCTTCTTTTCTTTCTTCCTTCTTTCCTTTCTCCTTTCCTTTCTTTCTTCCTTTCTCTCTCTTTCTCCTTTCCTTCCTTCCTTTCTTCCTTCCTTCCTTCCATCCATTCTTTCCTCCATTCTTCCTTCCTTCCATTCTTTCTTCCTTTCTTTATTCCATTCTTCCTTCCTTTCATTCTTTCTTCTTTCTTCTTTTCTCCCTTCCTTCCATTCTTTCTTCCTTTCTTTCTTCTTTTCTTCCTTCCATTCTTTCTTCCTTTCTTCCATTCTTTCTTCCTTTCATTCTTTCTTCCTTTCTTCTTTTCTTCCTTCCTTCCATTTTTTCTTCCTTTCTTCCTTCCCTCCTTCCTCCCTCACCTCCCATTTTTTCTTCCTTTCTTCCTTCCCTCCTCCCTCCCTCCCTCCCTCTCTTTCTGTCTTTGTCTCCATTCTCAGGGATTCTCAGGGAAAGCACCTACCAGAGGAGGCGTGCCCACGCCCCCTTTCCCCTGCCTGGTTTTCCCTGGTCTACGGCCTGGCCCACCAAGGGTCGCTCCCATCCAGCTTTGGCCCCCATTGCTGGAGCCCGCGGGGCTTATTCCGTCCCGGAGGCCCACACTTTCCCCGCAGGGACACTCAAACTCCAGCTAAAAGTTTCTAAGCCGGGGAATTTGGAGAAGACAAGGAAAGCAGTGGGACCCAGTGGATAGAGCACAATCCTGGGACTCAGATGACCTGGGTTCTCCTCCTGCCTCTGTGTCTGCTGTGTGGCCTTGGGCAATCCACTTAACTTCCCCATGCCTCAATCACCTCACCCATAAATTAGGAAATAAAGACAGTGAGCGCCAGGAGGGACAGGGACCCTGTCTAACCTGATAAATTCGTACCTGTCCCAGTTGGACGGGGTAGATTTTACCGTTGGATGTACAGCGGTACATTTGATTTCACTGGATCGACACTACTCCATGTAGTTTGTACTCCATGTAGTTTGTGACCCTTGATTAGACTGTAAGCCCGTCAAACGGCAGGGACTGTCTCTATCTGTTGCCGACTTGTTCATTCCAAGCGCTTAGTACAGTGCTCTGCACATAGTAAGCGCTCAATAAATACTATTGAATTTCGTCTGCATTCATTCCATTGCATTTATTGAGCGCTCACTGTGGGTAGGGCTCTTTACTAATTTTGCAAAATACTTCCCAGATTTTTAAACTTTTTAAATGCCGTTTTTGTTATGTGCTTACTATAAATAAAATAAAATAAATGGTGGTATTTGTTAAGCACTGTTCTGAGCACTGGGGAATACAAGGTGATAATAATGTTGGTATCTGTTAAGCGCTTATTATGTGTAGAGCACTGTTCTAAGCGCTGGGGTAGATACAGGGGAATCAGGTTGTCCCACATGAGGCTCACGGTTAATCCCCATTTTACAGATGAGGTCACTGAGGCACAGAGAAGTTAAGTGACTTGCCCAAAGTCACACAGCTGGCAAGCGGCAGAGCCGGGATTAGAACCCATGACCTCTGACTCCAAAACCCGGGCTCTTGCCCCCGAGCCACGCTACTTCCCCATTCATGTGTTGGGTGCTGTACTAAGCACTGGGGTAGATACAAGGAAATGGGATTGGACACGGTCCCTGTCCCACATGGAGCTCCCAATCCCCATTTTACAGACGAAGTAACTGAGGTACAGAGAAGTTAAGTGGATTGCCCGAGGCCACACAGCTGCCGAGTAGCGGAGTCAGAATTAGAACTCAGGTCCTTCAGACTTCCAGCCCCTTGCTATATCAACTGGGCCAAGCTGCTTCTCTATTGTATTGTACCTTCTCTACTGTGTTCTCCCAAGTGCTCCCAGTATATGCTCAATAAATACCATAATTGATTAATTAGACTGTAAAGTCACTATGAGAAGTGAATGTGTTGCTAATTCTGTCATATTGTACTTTCCCAAGCGCTTAGTACAGTGCTGGGCACATAGTAAGTGCTCAATAAATGCCATTAATTGATTGATTGATAATTAATTGTCCCCAGAGTTGAATCCTAGCAACCTATGCCCCAGCCTTTCAGGAGACTTATCTTTTCTCCGGGGGTCAAGAGAGCAGGCGGTTTCCAAGGAAACCAGAATCCAGGCTTCTTTCAGGGGAAGATCAGCTGCTGCTCCCCCAGTCCTGATGATTGACTGCACTTTTAAAAGGAGGCTGCTCTCAGAGGTGACATTGGCAGGGGTGAGGTCAAGTCAAGTGAGTTAATGATAACAGCAATGATTATGATGGTACTTCTTAAGTGTTTATTATGTGAAAATCACTGTTCTAAGCACTGGGGGACAAACAGGTTTACCGGGTTGGACACAGTTCGTGTCCCTCGTGTGGCTGACAGTCTTAATCCCCATTTTACAGATGAGGTGCCTGAGGCACAGAGACGTTAAGCAACTTGCCCAAGATTACACAGCAGACATGGAGCAGACCCGCAGCAGAGCCGGGACTAGAACCCAGGTCCTCTAACTCCCGGGCCCATGCTTTATCCACTGGGCCACGCTACTTCTTATTGTTCTAGATCCCTCAGGTCAGCCTGAGGATCCTCATTATCCTAAGGTGACAATCGATTAATGGTATTTAGTGCTCACTTACTACGTGCGGACACTGTACCAAGTGCTTGGGAGTGTACAATACAGGAGAATTAGCAGACACGTTCCCTGCCCATAATCAGCCTACAGTCTAGAGGGGGAGAAAGACATTAATAAAAATAAGTAATTTATAATATGTCATTTGAAAATCTGTACATATCTGCTGTGGGGTTGGGGGTGGGATGAATATCAAATTTCCAAAGGTCACAGATGCAAGCACATGGACAAGACACAAGGTGGAGAATGAGAGGTTAATCAAGGAAGGCCTCCTGGAGGAGATGTGATTTCAGAAGGGCTTTGGAGATGGAGAGAACTGCAGTCTGGTGAACTTGGAAGGCGGAGGGAATATGGAGGGAGTGAGCATGAGGTCAGAGTTGGAGAGATGAGAACAAGACACATCGAGCAGGTGATCTTGAGAAGGCTGCAAGCTGGGAAACAGTGGAAGAAAAGAATGCATTCCTAGGAGGGAGAGAGCTGATCAAATGCCTTACATTAATCAATCAATGGTACTTCTTGAGCACTTAATGTTTGCAGAGAACTGAACTGAGTACTTGGGAAAGCACAGTACAATAGAGTTGGTAAACATGATCCCTGCCCTCCAGGAATTTACAGTTCAGAGGGGGAGCCAGATGTTAAAATAAATTACAGATGGGGGAATTGGCAGTGTATAAGTCTATGTAATAATAATTATTATTATGATGATATTTGTTAAGCTCTTAGTGTGTGCTAGGCACTGTACTAAGTGCTGAGGTTAGACACAGTCCATGCTTCATTTGGGGCTCACAGTCTTAAACTCCATTTTACAGATGAGGTAACTAAGGCACAGAGAAAGTAGGTGATTTTCCCAAGGTCACACAGCAGACAAATGACAGAGCCCAGATTAGAACATGGGTCCTTCCGACTCCTAGGCCGTCAGAGGTCTTAAAGGGTACAGACCCAAGGGCATAGGTGACACAGAAGATAATTTCTGCTTGATGTGGAGAAAAAGGAGCAAACACTGGAGGCTTTGAGAGATGAGGAGACAAATGCAGAACAACATTTTAGAAAGCAGCCAGAATGAGAAGTAGGAATTAGAGAAAGGAGAGTGTGGAAGCAGGAGGATGATGAGGTAGTCAAGTCAGTAGAGAAGCAGCGTGGCTCAGTGGAAAGAGCATGGGCTTTGGAGTCAGGGCTCATGAGTTCGAATCCCAGCTCTGCCACTTGTCGGCTGTGTGACTGTGGGCAAGTCACTTCACTTCTCTGGGCCTCAGTTCCCTCATCTGTAAAATGGGGATTAAGACTGTGAGCCCCACGTGGGACAACCTGATTCCCCTATGTTTACCCCCGCGCTTAGAACAGTGCTCGGCACATAGTAAGCGCTTAACAAAATACCAACATTAAGTCATGATCTGGCAAGGGTCTGGATAAGCATGGTGGCCATTTGGATGGAGAAGTGTGTATGTTTGTGTGCTTGTGTGTGTGTGGAAGGGATGTCAGGTATGGGGTGTTGTGCAGATGCTGTGGAGGAAAAGCCAACAGGATTTAGGGACAGGTTGAATATGAGGACTGAAAGAGAGGGAGGAGTCCAGGATAAATCCAGGGTTGTGGGTTTTCTTCAAAGCTAGGAAGGAAGGTGGTGCTGTTTCTTGGTAGTCATGATCCCTGCCCTCCAGGATCTTACAGTCCAGAGGGGTAGTTAGGTGGAGGAGAGAATTTGAGTGGGAAGGTGAGAAGGTCAGTTTTAGATATTTTGAAAATGAGATGAGTTGGCCAACCAGCTCGCTGTCAGTTAATAATGTTGGTATTTGTTAAGCGCTTACTATGTGCAGAGCACTGTTCTAAGCGCTGGGGTAGACACGGGAATCAGGTTGTCCCACGTGGGGCTCACAGTCTTAATCCCCATTTTACAGATGAGGTAACTGAGGCCCAGAGAAGTTAAGTGACTTGTCCACAGTCACACAGCTGACAAGTGGCAGAGCTGGGATTTGAACTCATGACCTCTGACTCCAAAGCCCATGCTCTTTCCACTGAGCCACGCTGCTTCTCTATCAGTTATCATGACCATCTCAAGAACATTGAGTATTGTATGAAGGAAGTTAGGTGGAGGAGAGAATTTGAGTGGGTAGATGAGGAGTTCGGTTGTAGATAGTTTGGGAATGAGATGAGTTGGCCAACCAGCTCACAGTCAGTTATCATGAACATCACAAGGGCACTGAGTATTTTCAAAGGCTGATTCTACTGAATTAGCCTGTGAGAAGCAGCAGGTCATAGTGGATAGGGCATGGGCCTGAGAGTCAGAAGGTCATAGGTTCTAATCCTGGTTCTACCACTTATCTACTGTGTGACGTTGGGCAAGTCACTTCACTTCTCTGAGTCTCAGTTACCTCATCTGTAAAATGGGGATTGAGACTGTGAGCCCCATGTGGGACAGGGACTGGGTCCAACTCAGTATGCTCGTAGCCACCGCAGCACTTAGTACAGCGCCTGGCACATAGAAAGTGCTTAACAAATACCATAATAATAATTAATAATAATAATAATGTTGGTATTTGTTAAGCACTTACTATGTGCAGAGTATTATTACTGGAAGTCCTGCAGTTCAGTGACTGGGCAGTATTTGCATGAGGGAGCCATTACCTGTTGTTTCTCTATCTCTCTCTGAGTCTCAGCCCTCCCATAAAGTATTAATTTCATTAGTTGGGCATGGATTTTACAACTAATTCAGTGGAGGGGAACCCAAAGAGCAGTTAGTCACAGGCTCCTTGAGGGGCACCTTGAGATCTGTTAATTGCTTTTCTCCAATCTTCCTGGTAACAACACTGTATGATATATAGGTCACCAAGCATAAAGGCATAAGGGGAAAAGAGCATTAGAACAAAGTAGTTGAAACACTCCCCTCCCCACTCCCCCCACCGCCTCTGAATTCAATCAAGCAATTTTATTTATTGAGCGCTTACTGTGTGCAGAGTAGTCAATTAATCACATTTATTGAGTGCTTACTATGCGCACACCTCTGTACTAAATACTTGGAGAGTACAGTACAACAGACTTGGTAGAAATATTCGCTGTACACAGTGAACTCGTAGTCTGGAAGTAGACAGTGAGGAGCAACATGGCTACTCAGCATGGCTTAGTGGCAAGACCTTGGGCTTGCGAGTCAGAGGCCGTGGTTCTAATCCCAGCTCTGCCACTTGTCAGATGTGTGACTTCGGGCAAGTCACTTAACTTCTCTGTGCCTCAGTTACTTCATATGTAAAATGAGGATTAACACTGTGAGCCCCACGTGGGACAATCTGGTTACCTTGTATCAACCCCAGCGCTTAGAACAGTGCTTGGCACACAGTTAGCACTTAATAAACGCCATCATTATTATTAGTGAAGAGCACTGTGGTCTAATGGATAGAGCACGGGCCTGGGAGTCAGAAGGTCAGGCGTTCTAATGCAGTCTCTGACACTTGTCTGCTGTATGAGCTTGGGCAAGTCACTTCACTTCTCTGGGCCTCAGTTCCCTCATCTGTAGAATGGCGATTAAGACTGTGAGCCCCATGTGGGACAGGGACTGTGTCCATCCTGATTTACTTGTATCCACCCCAGCACTTAGTATAGTGCTTGGCACATAGTAAGCACTTAACAAATGCCACAATTACTATCATTATTATTATTATAAATAATAAATTAAAGATACGTAAATGAAGGCTGTGGGGCTGAGGGAGGGCTGAATAAAGGGAACGAGTCAGGGTGACAAAGAAGGGGGTGGGAAAAGAGGAAATGAGAGCTTAGGGAAGACCTCTTGGAGGAACTATGCCTTCAATAAGGCTTTGAAGATGAGGAGAATAATTGTCTGTTGGAAATGAAGAGGGAGGACGTTCTAGGCCAGAGGCAAGATGTGGATGAGAAGTAGGTGGCGAGATAGCAAAGAACACTGTACTAAGTGCTTGGGAAAGTGCAGAACAGAAGAGTTGGTAGGTGTGATCCCTGCCCATGAGAAACTCACAGTTTTCTGCCTGTGGGGAAGATAATGACTGACATTAGGTCAGTGTGAGCAGAAGAAAACTCTCTCCTAAGCCAACACCCTGGACCACCCAAACCCCTAAACTGACTGGAAAATGAACTCTCCATCTTTCCTTGTGGCCTCCCAGGGAGAAACCAAACTTGCCTTGATGATGATGTTAAGCACTTGTTAAGTACTTGTTATGCACTACTATGTGCCAATGCACTGTTCTAAGCACTGAAGTAAATACAAATTAGTCAGATTGGACACAGTCCCTGTCCCACAAGGGACATACAGTCTAAATAAGAGGGAGGAGGATTGAATCCCCTTTTCACAGTTGGAGTAACTGAGGCACAGAGAAGCACAATGGCCTAGTGGATAGAGCACCGGCCTGGGAGTCAGAAGGTCATGGGCTCTAATATCAACTCTGCTGTGTGACTTTAGGCAAATCATTTCACTTCTCTGTGCCTCAGTTACCTCATAATGATGTTGATATTTGTTAAGCGCTTACTATGTGCAAAGCACTGTTCTAAGCCGCTGGGGTAGATACAGGGGAATCAGGTTGTCCTACATGAGGCTCACAGTTAATCCCCATTTTACAGATGAGGTAACTGAGGCACAGAGAAGTGAAGTGTCTTGCCCACAGTCACACAGCTAACAAGTTTGCAGATCAGTGATTCGAACCCATGACCTCTGCCTCCGAAGCCCAGGCTCTTTCCACTGAGCCACGCTGCTTCATCTGTACAATGCGGATTAAGACTTTGAGATTGAGTTAGGACAGGAACTGTACTCCACTCGATTTGCTTGTATGCCCCCAACGCTTAGTTCAGTGGTTGGCACATAGAAAACGCCTAACAAATGCCACAGTTATTATTATTATTATTATCAAGTGACTTGCCCAAAGTCACCCAGCAGACATGTGGCAGAGTTTGGATTAGAACCAGGTCCTCTGACTCCCAAGCCCATGCTCTTTCCACTAGGCCATCCTGCTTTCCAAGGACTGGTGCAGAGCCTTTAATGGCAACAGCTAATGCCAATTCTTAGCGATCCAGCGGATGGTGCCAATGCTGTACATTGCGGACGTACACTTGGAATCATGTTGGAAAGTCAATAGAATTTCCAAGGTGGTTGGGGGAGGGAGGAAGCATTAATAATTAATCAAGGACTGTGCATTGTTAATGAAGTGTAATATGCTCCATGTAACAATTCTGTGCCCAGCAAGTGCAGAGCAGTGAGATTCATCCATAGCTTAATTGGTCCCTCAGTGCCATAGAGGGCCAGGGCTCATGTATTTACCATTCTAGAAGACCCCTGTCCTGCTTCAGCACTATCCTGACATCCTTCCTGCCCCCAAAGTCCACGGCAACCGATTTGGGGTTTAATTCATTCTCATCTTTGCCTCCAGTAGGGCACCATAACATGCCCACGCTCTGTCTCCCCAGACTCGCCGCTGGGCCTGGATAATAATGCTAATACAGCCCTGCTGTTTGTGTGGAACTCTAATTCTTCCAAAGGGGTTTTCACATCAATTCTATCCTGGCAGCTACTCTGTGAGATAAGAAGAAGCAGGTAACATAATCCATTTTACAGCTGTGTGGCATTGTGGAAAGAGCAGAGGACTAGAAATGAGGAGTTCCAGGCTCATCTCTTCTCAGCCAGGCGTCTGCTGCGTGACCCTAAGCAAGTCACTTGTCTTCTCGGTTCCTCGGTTTCTTCAGCTGTTAAAGGGGAATTAAATGTCTGTTTTCCCTCTCCCTTAGATTGTGAGACTCCTGTGGGAAAGGGACCGGATCTGACCCACTTATATGGAATCTACCTCAGTGCTTAGCACAGTGGGGCACATTTGTCTTGTTTTATGCTGTAGAGTCGTAGTGAACGCTTAAAGAATGCCACAAATACCAAATACCACAAAAAGGATGTCACCCATATAAACCCAGGGCTTCTGGCTGCCAGTTCCATGCTCTTTCCACTCCACCACACTAGCTGGAGTATGGCTATGGTCAGCAGGTCCACATATGGCTAGGAACACTCTCTATTCATATCCAATAGACAGTGACGCTCACCACCTTCAAAACCTTATTGAAGGCACGTCTCCACCAAGAGGCCTTCCCTAACTAAGCCCTTATTTCCTCTTTTCCTTCTCCTTCTGAGTCACCTCAACTCCACCCTCTCTGCTCATCTCAACTCTCTTGCCCACCTTTCCCTCCGCCGCTCTCGCTTCACTAAGGCACAGCCCTGGATCACCTCCTCTGTCCGCCTCCTATGCTCCTATGCTGGAGCTGCCGAGCGCTGCTGGAGAAAGTCCAAGCACCAAGCCGACCTCATACATTTCAAATTTATCCTTTCCTGCCTTAATAATATTGGTATTTGTTAAGCGCTTACTATGTGCCGAGCACTGTTCTAAGCGCTGGGGTAGACACAGGGGAATCAGGTTGTCCCACGCGGGGCTCACAGTCTTAATCCCCATTTTACAGATGAGGGAACTGAGGCACAGAGAAGTTAAGTGACTTGCCCACAGTCACACAGCTGACAAGTGGCAGAGCTGGGATTCGAACTCATGAGTCCTGACTCCAAAGCCTGTGCACTTTCCACTGAGCCACGCTGCTTCTCTTAACTCTGCCCTCTCCTCCGCCAGGTAAAACTTCTTCTCCTCCCTCATCGACACCCATGCCCGTCACCCCCGCCAATTGTTCCGGACCTTTAACTCTCTCTTTAGGCCCCCTCTTCCTCTCCCTCCCCCATCTCTCACCCCCAATGATCTGGCCACCTATTTCCTCACGAAAATCAACACGATCAGGTCTGAGCTCCCCAAAGTCATCCCTCCGCCTCTCCCCTCCCCCCCCACCAACCCTCTCCCCTACTTTCCCATCCTTCCCTGCAGTATCCTCAGAGGAGATCTCCTCCCTCCTTGCAAGTGCCACCCGTTCCACCAGTGCCTCAGACCCCATTCCCGCTCACCTTATAAAAACCATCGCCCCTGCCCTCCTCCCTTCCTTACCTTCTATCTTTAGCCACTCAAGCTCCAGTGGCTCTTTCCCCTCTGCCTTCAAACATGCCCACATCTCCCCCATCCTAAAAAAAACCCCTCTCGACCCCACTTCCCCTTCCAGTTATCGCACTATCTCTCTACTACCCTTCCTTTCCAAAATCCTAGAATGAGTCGTCTACACTCGCTGCTTAGAATTCCTTAACTCCCATTCTCTCCTGGACCCCCTCCAATCTGGCTTCCGTCCCCTCCACTCTACCGAGACTGCTCTCTCTAAGGTCACCCATGACCTCCTTCTTGCCAAATCCAATGGCTCCTACTCCATTCTAATCCTCCTTGACCTCTCTGCTGCCTTTGACACTGTCGACCATCCCCTCCTCCTCCACACCTTATCTCACCTTGGCTTCACGGACTCCGTCCTCTCCTGGTTCTCCTCTTATCTCTCTGGCCGGTCATTCTCAGTCTCCTTCGCAAGCACCTCCTCCCCCTCCCATCCTCTAACTGTTGGAGTTCCTCAAGGGTCAGTTCTTGGCCCTCTTCTGTTCTCCATTTACACTCACTCCCTCGGTGAACTCATTCAGTCTCACGGCTTTGACTACCATCTCTACGCAGATGACACGCAGATCTACATCTCTGCCCCTGTCCTCTCCCCCTCCCTTCAGGCTCGCATCTCCTCCTGCCTCCAGGATGTCTCCACCTGGATGTCTGCCTGCCACCTAAAACTCAACATGAACAAAACTGAGCTCCTCATCTTTCCTCCCAAGCCCGGTCCTCTCCCAGACTTCCCTATCACCATGGATGGTTCGACCATCCTTCCCGTCTCTGAGGCCCACAACATCGGTGTCATCTTTGACTCGTCTTTCTCGTTCACCCCACACATCCGATCCGTTACCAAGACCTGCTGGTCTCACCTTTACAATATCGCCAAGATCCGCCCTTTCCTCTCCACCCAAATGGCTACCTTACTGTTACGGGCTCTTGTTATATCCCAGCTAGACTACTGTGTCAGCCTTCTCTCCGATCTCCCCTCCTCCTCTCTCACCTCGCTCCAGTCTATTCTTCACTCTGCTGCCCGGCTCATCTCCCTGCAGAAACGATCTGGGCATGTGTCACTCCCCTTCTTAAACACCTCCAGTGGTTGCCTATCAACCTCCACTCAAAACAAAAACTCCTCACTCTAGGCTTCAAGGCTCTCCATCACCTTGTAAGCCCGTCAAACGGCAGGGACTGTCTCTATCTGTTGCCGACTTGTTCATCCCAAGCGCTTAGTACAGTGCTCTGCACATAGTAAGCGCTCAATAAATACTATTGAATGAATGAATGAATGCCCCTTCCTACCTCTCCTCCCTTCTCTCTTTCTACTGCCCATCCCACACGCTCCGCTCCTCTGCCGCCCACCTTCTCACCATCCCTCGGTCTCACCTATCCCGCGTCGACCCCCGGGCCACGTCCTCCCACGGTCCCGGAATGCCCTCCCTCCTCACCTCCGACAATTTAATTCTCTTCCCCTCTTCAAATCCCTACTTAAAGCTCACCTCCTCCAAGAGGCCTTCCCAGACTAAGATCCCCCCTTTTTCCTTCTGCTTCCTCTACCCCCCCTTCACCTCTCTGCAGCTAAACCCTCTTCTACCCCCTTTCCCTCTCCTCCTCCCCCCTCTCCCTCTCCTCCTCCCCCCTCTCCCGTCCCACCCCCTCAGCACCGTGCTTGTCCGCTCAACTGTATATATCTTCATCACCCTATTTATTTTGTTTAATGAGATGTACATCATCCTGATTCTATTTATTTGCCATTGTTTTTATGAGATGTTCTTCCCCTTGACTCTATTTATTGCCATTGTTGTTGTCTGCCTGTGTCCCCCGATTAAACTGTAAGCCCATCAAAGGGCAGGGACTGTCTCTATCTCTTGCCGATTTGTACATTCCAAGCACTTAGTACAGTGCTCTGCACATAGTAAGTGCTCAATAAATACTATTGAATGAATATTCCCTTTATTCACCACCCCCAGCCCCACAATACTTTTTTACTAATACATAATATATTTATTTATATTAACGTCTGCCTCCCCCTCTTGACTGTAAGCTTATCATGGCCATGGAATATGCCTGCTATATTGTTCTTTGAACTCTCCCAAGAGCTTAGTATAGTGCCCCGCACACAGTAAACACTCAATAACTACGACTGATTGATTGGAAATACTCCATCAGCTCTCCCCCTCCTACTTCATCAATCAGTCAGTCAGTCACTCAGGAAAGGCCTCTTGGAGGAGATGTGCCTTAAATAGGGCTTTGAAGAGGGGGAGAGTAATTGTCTGTCAGATTTGAGGAGGTAGGGTATTCCAGACCAGGGGCAGGACATGGGCGAGAGGTCATGGTGAGATAGATGAGATCGAAGTACAGTGAGAAGGTTGGTATTAGAGAAGCGAAGTGTATGGGCTGGGTTGTAGTAGGAGAGTAGTGAGGTGAGGTAGGAGAGGGCAAGGTGCTTTAAAGTCAGCGGTGAAGAATTTCTGTTTGAATCGAAGGTGGATGAGTACCACTGGAGTTTCTTGAGGAGTGGGGAAACATGGCCTGAACATTTTCATAGAAAAATGACCCAGGAAGCACAGTGAAGTTTGGACAGGAGTGGGGAGAAACAGGAGGTATGGAAGTCAGCAAGGAGGCGGGAGAGTAATCAGAGTGGGAGAGGATAAGTGATTGGATTAACATGGTAGTTTGGATGGAGAGGAAAGGGTGGATTTTATTCAGTAGTATTTATTGAGCGCTTACTATGTGCAGAGCACTGTACTAAGCGCTTGGAATGAACAAGTCGGCAACAGATACAGTCCCTGCCCTTTGACGGGCTTACAGTTTAATCGGGGGAGACGGACAGACGAGAACGATGGAAATAAATAGAGTCAAGGGGAAGAACATCTCGTAAAAACAATGGCAACTAAATAGAATCAAGGCAATGTACAATTCATTAACAAAATAAATAGGGTAATGGAAATATATACAGTTGAGCAGACGAGTACAGTGCTGTGGGGATGGGAAGGGAGAGGTGGAGGAGCAGAGGGAAAGGGGGAAAAGAGGGTTTAGCTGCGGAGAGGTAAAGGGGGGGTGGTAGAGGGAGTAGAGGGAGAAGAGGAGCTCAGTCTGGGAAGGCCTCTTGGAGGAGGTGAGTTTTAAGTAGAGTTTTGAAGAGGGGAAGAGAATCAGTTTGGCGGAGGTGAGGAGGGAGGGTGTTCCAGGACCGCGGGAGGACGTGGCCCGGGGGTCGACGGTGGGATAGGCGAGACCGAGGGACTATGAGGAGGTGGGCGGCGGAGGAGCGGAGCATGCGGGGTGGGCGGTAGAAAGAGAGAAGGGAGGAGAGGTAGGAAGGGGCAAGGTGATGGAGAGCCTTGAAGCCTAGAGTGAGGAGTTTTTGTTTGGAGGGGAGGTTGATAGGCAACCACTGGAGTTGTTTAAGAAGGGGAGTGACAGGCCCAGACCGTTTCTGCAGGAAGATGAGCCGGGCAGCAGAGTGAAGAATAGACCGGAGCGGGGCGAGAGAGGAGGAAGGGAGGTCAGAGAGAAGGCTGACACAGTAGTCTAGCCGGGATATAACGAGAGCCCGTAGCAGTAAGGTAGCCGTTCGGGTGGAGAGGAAAGGGCAGATCTTGGTGATATTGTAAAGGTGAAACCGGCAGGTCTCGGTAACGGATAGGATGTGTGGAGTGAACGAGAGAGACGAGTCAAGGATGACACCGAGATCACGGGCCTGAGAGACGGGAAGGATGGTCGTGCCATCCACGGTGATAGGGAAGTCTGGGAGAGGACCGGGTTTGGGAGGGAAGATGAGGAGCTCAGTCTTGCTCATGTTGAGTTTTAGGTGGCGGGCCAACATCCAGGTGGAGACGTCCCGGAGGCAGGAGGAGATGTGAGCCTGAAGGGAGGGGGAGAGGACAGGGGCGGAGATGTAGATCTGCGTGTCATCTGCGTAGAGATGGTAGTCAAAGCCGTGAGAGCGAATGAGTTCACCGAGGGAATGAGTGTAAATGGAGAACAGAAGAGGGCCAAGAACTGACCCTTGAGGAACTCCAACAGTTAAAGGATGGGAGGGGGAGGAGGCGCCAGCGAAGGAGACCGAGAATGACCGGCCAGAGAGGTAAGAGGAGAACCAGGAGAGGACGGAGTCCATGAAGCCAAGGTGAGATAAGGTGTGGAGGAGGAGGGGATGGTCGACAGTGTCAAAGGGAGCAGAGAGGTCAAGGAGGATCAGAATGGAGTAGGAGCCATTGGATTTGGCAAGAAGGAGGTCACGGGTGACCTTAGAGAGAGCAGTCTCGGTAGAGTGGAGGGGACGGAAGCCAGATCGGAGGGGGTCCAGGAGAGAATGGGAGTTAAGGAATTCTAAGCATCGATTGTAGACGACTCGTTCTAGGATTTTGGAAAGGAAGGGTAGTAGGGAGATAGGGCGATAACTGGAGGGGGAAGTGGGGTCAAGAGCGGGTTTTTTTAGGATGGGGGAGACGTGGGCATGTTTGAAGGCAGCGGGGAAGGAGCCATTGGAGATTGAGTGGTTAAAAATAGAAGTTAAGGAAGGGAGGAGGGCAGGGGCGATGGTTTTAATAAGGTGAGAGGGAATGGGGTCCGAGGCGCAGGTGGAGGGGGTGGCACTTGCGAGGGGGAGGAGATCTCCTCCTGAGGATACTGCAGGGAAGGATGGGAAAGTAGGGAAGAGGGTTGGTGGGGGGAAGGGGAGAGGCGGAGGGATGACTTTGGGGAGCTCAGACCTGATCGTGTTGATTTTCGTGAGGAAATAGGTGGCCAGATCATTGGGGGTGAGAGATGGGGGAGGGGGAGGAAGAGGGGGCCTAAGGAGAGAGTTAAAGGTCCGAATTTAGCAGTGGATTTTAGCAGTGTTGCAAAAGTTGAACCAACAAGATTTAGTGATGGACTGAATATAAGGGTTGAATGAGAGAGAGGAGTCAAGGAAAACGCCAAGGTTACAGACTTGTGAAACAGAAAGGATGGTGGTGCTGTCTACAGAGATGGAAAAGACAAAAGTAGAACAGGGTTTCCTACATACTTCTCTACTCTAGCACCAGCTTACACACTGTGCCCTAATAATAATGTTGGTATTTGTTAAGTGCTTACTATGTGCAGAGCACTGTTCTAAGCGCTGGGGTAGATACAGGGTAATCAGGTTGTCCCACGTGAGGCTCACAATCTTAATCCCCATTTTACAGATGAGGGAACTGAGGCATAGAGAAGTTAAGTGACTTGCCCCCAGTCACACAGCTGCCAAGTGGCAGAGCTGGGATTTGAACCCATGACCTCTGACTCTTCTCTGTCACCACCGACGCTTCTCCCACATCCTCCCCCTACCCTGGAACTCTCCCCGCCTCCCCTCCCCACCCATACATGCCAGTCCACCACTCTCCCCACCTTCAAAGCCTTATTAAGGTCACCTCTCCTCCAAGAGGCCTTCCCAGTTAAGCCCTGTTTTTCCCACCTCCCTCTCCTTTCTACATCATCTATGCTCTTGGATTAATCAGTCAGTGAATGGCACTCTGTGCAGGGCACTGTACTAAGCACTTGGAAGAGTATAACACAACAGATGCAATCCCTGTCCACAGCGAGCTTACAGTCTAGAGGGGGAGACCTCTGGAACCTGTGAGCTTTGGGCATCTGGTACTACCCTCATCCTAATTCCCACAACACTTATGTCTTATGCTGTCAAGTCATCTCTGACCAATAGCAACTCCATGGACACATCTCTCCCAAAACACTCCACTCTCCATCTGTAATCTTTCTGGTAGCTTATTCACAGAGTTTTCTTGGTAAAAATATGGAAGTAGTTTACCATTGCCGCCTTCTGCATAGTAAACTTGAGTCTCTGCCCTCAACTCTCTCCCACGCCGCTGCTGCCCAGCACAGGTGAATTCTGACTTGTAGCAGGTTGCCTGACACTCGCTAACCACTGCCAAAACTAGGAATGGAATGTGTAGGCCTCTGCTTGACTCTCCCTCCTGTAGCCGAGACTAGTAGAGTACTGGTAACTTTCCAGCTGCGATCCTGAGAGGGCAACAACACTTATGTACCTATCTTCAAATTACATATTATAAATGATTTATTTATATTAATGTCTGTCTCCCCCTTCTAGACTGAAAGCTCACTGTGGTCAGGGAACATGCCTACCTACTCTGTTGTAAACTACCCGGTGCTTAGTACAGCGCTCTACACGTAGTCAGTGCTCAATAAATGCCTTTGGGAGTTAGACTTGGGAGTCAGAGGATGTGGGTTTTAATCCCTACTCTGCCAATTGCTTGCTATGTGATCTGGGGAAAGTCACTTAACTTCTCTGTGTCTCAGTTTCATCATCTGTAAAATGGGGATTCAATACCTTCTCACTGTGTCTTGATCTCACCTCTCTCACTGTTGACTACTGCCATACATCCTACCTCTGGCCTGGAAAGCCCTCCCTCCTCAAATCCACCAGACAATCACTCTCCTCCCGACCCCTTCGAAGTCCTAATGAAGGAGCGCCTCCTCCAAGAGGCACTCCTGGACTAATCTCCACTTTTTCTCAGTTCCCCCTCCCTTCTGCGTCACCCTGACTCGCTCCCTTTGCTCTTCCCCCCCTCCCCGCCCCACAGTACTTATGCATATATGTACAATATCTATAATTCTACTGATTTATATTGATGCCTGTCTCCCCCGTCTAGACATTGTGGACAGGGATTGTCTCTATTGCTGTATTGTACTTTCCAAGTGCTTAATACAGTGCTCTGCACATAGTAAGCACTCAATAAATACTATAGAATGAATGAGTGAATGCTATGCACACAGTAAGCACTCAGTAAATACAAATGAATGAATCAGTGTATGAATACCAGTTCTCCATCCTACTTAGACTGTAATTCAGGACAGGGACTGTGTCTAACCTGCTTAACTTGTATCTACCCCAGCACTTTGAACAGTTCCTGGGAAATAGTGAGCGCTTGACAAATATCATTAAAAAAAAGGCACCCTGGCAGGACCCACCCCCTGAACATGTCACATTGTGGGGTTTGGCAGTAGGGTTTGAATTGGACATGGCCTAAGCGGAAGTGGAAGGGTGGAAGGGGAAGCACTGCTGGCTGAGAACCCCTTAACTGAGAACCCCGGAAAACTCGAGCAGGGAAGGAGATCTGGATCGGAGGGCAGGTGACAGGGAGGGAACTTGGACAGAGAATCAATCAGTTGATTAATGGTATTTATTGAACACTTACCTTTGCAGTGCTCTTGGGAGAGTACAGCACAACAGAGTTAGTAGATAGGTTACTGCCCACCAGGAGCAGATCAACAGGTGTGAACAAGAAGGGAGACTCCAGAGACACTGGAGCCAATTATGATTATTCCAACTTGAACTATCAGTCACTCAGTGAAGGGTCAATTGATCATTGATCAATTGATCAGATAAAAGCAAATGACACCTATCTCCAATCTGCTGCAGGATGAGCCAGAAAGAGGACACCTCCTCCAAGAGGACTCCCCCGACTAAGCCCTCCTTTCCTCTTCTCCCAGTCCTTCCTACTTCTTCCTGACTTGCTCCCTTTATTCACCCCCCTTCCCAGCTCCAAAGCACTTATGGATGTATCTCTAATTTATTGATTGATATTCATGTCAGTCCCCCCCTCTAGACTGTAAGCCCATTGTAGACAGGGAATGCATCTGTATATTGTTCTAGTCTACTCTCTCAAGCATTTAGTACAGCACTCTGCACACAGGAAGCATTCAGTAAATGCGATTGACTGATGGACTGATTTTGGCTTGGAGCTGGTGAGTTGTGGACAGCTGCCCCTGCATTCCTGATTGCTCGCTACTTATGTGGGCTGAAAGTCTTCTCCATCCCTAGACTCTAAGCTCCTCTCTATCAACCCATCAGTCATTCAGTTAATCAATGGCATTTATTGAGCACTCACTGTGTCCAGAGCACTGTTCTAAACACTTGGCAGAGTACAGTACAAAAGAGCAGATAGACAGCCAGTTTACAGTCCAGAGGGAGAAACAGACGTTAATATAAAAAATATATATGTACCAGACACTGTTTTAAGCACCGAGACTGATAAAAGGAAGAGTGGGTTGACACAGTCCCTGTCCTACCTGGGGCTCAAAGTTTGAATCCTCATTTTACAGATGAGGTAACTGAGGCACAGAGAAGTGAAGTGACTTGCCCTAGATCACACAGCAGACAAGTGATGGACCCAGGATTAGAACCCATGGCCTTCTGACTCCCAGGCCCAGGCTTTATCCATTATATCATGCTGCTTCTCATTTATTTATTTATTTATTTATTTATTTATTTATTTATTTATTTACCTAGACTTAATCCTCTTTTCTAGACTGTAAACTCTTTGTTGGCGGGGAATGTGTCTAACAGCTCTGTTGTATCATATTTCCAAGCATTTAGCATGGTACTCTGCACACAGTAAGCATTCAATAAATACCACTGATGAAAGGTCATGGGGCCTGCAGAGAAAACAGGATATACCAGGATGTCCCTTTGCCTCTTCCACCCCAGAGTAAAAACCCACGGGGAGAACTCGAGTTGCTCTGAAGCCCTTATTTCTCCAGAATCATTTCCAGTAAGAATCAAAGCAATTAAGCATCCAACTTAGCCACCACTCTCAGAAAGAAAGGAAATTTTGTAATCAAACTGTTCTCAAATGTGTTTCAGCAGCTCCAGAAACGATGGAGGTGAAGCCCATTTGCAGACTTTTAGATGTCTCGGTACGGACTTTGTTCCCTGATGTGTCCAGACCCACTAAATCTTTTCTAAAATAAAAGTTTTTCAGAAAGAACTCCATGAAAAATTTAGAATGCGGTGTGAAAGTGAGAGCCAGACAAATGCTAGTCTCTGATTCCAACAGATAAAGAAAAACAGCCTCCAGGGAATAGCAATGTGCAAAACGCCTTCACACAGGATTTAGTGCTGAATCTTTCTAGACAGCCCAATGCTGAGACTTGTTAAAAATTGAGATTTTCATGTTGGATGCTGAATTAGAAGATGCTGAATTTTCCATGTCAGTCTCCCCTGATCTTCTGTAATGACCTCAAGGGCAGGGGTTGCGTCGGTTAACTTGATTTTTCTCTCCCAAACCTTAACTAATCTGTGTATTCTGCTCAGAAGAGGCTCAATACCATTGATTGATTGAGTGATTGATGGAAAGGATGGCTAAGTACACATGGTGACATAATGTAACAGCAATCAAGCCTAAGGGATTTTCATACATAATGACTCATCTCAGGCAGAATGCTGTCAAGCTTGTAGTGGGCAGGGAATATGCCTGCTATATTCATTCAATAGTATTTATTGAGCGCTTACTATGTGCAGAGCACTGTACTAAGTGCTTGGAAAGTACATTTCGGCAACAGATAGAGACAATCCCTGCCGCGTGATGGGCTCACAGTCTAAATGGGGGAGACAGACAGCAGAGCGAAACAGACAAAAGAAAAACAGGACAACATCATCAAGATAAAAAGAATCAAGGAGATGTACAACTCATTATTAAAATAAATGGGGTAATAAATAATATATACAAAAGATCACAGTGCTGAGGGGACTAGAAGGGGGAAGGGCAGAGAGTGGGGGGAGGGGAGGGTGATAAGAGGGAAAGAGGGGCTCAGTCTAGGAAGGCCTTCTGGAGGAGGTGAGCTCTCAGTAGGGCTTTGAAGAGGAGAAGAGGATTAGTTTGGCAGATGTGAGGAGGGAGGACAACCCAGGACAGTGGTAGGATGTGGGCTAGGGTCGACGGCGGGACAGGCATCAACAGGGGACAGTGAGAAGGTGAGCGGCAGAGGAGCAGAGTGTACAGGGTGGGCAGTAGAAAGAGAGAAGGGAGGTGAGATAGGAGGCAGCTAGGTGATGGAGAGCTTTGAAGCCAAGAGTGAGGAGTTTTTGCTTGATGCAAAGGTTGATAGGCAACCACTGGAGGTTTTTGAGGAGGGGACTGACATGCCCAGAGCGTTTCTGTAGGAAGATAATCCGGGCAGTGGAGTGAAGAATAGACTGGAGCGGGGAGAGACAGGAGAAAGGGAGATCCGAGAGGAGGCTGACACAATAATCCAGCCGGGATATTATGAGAGCTTGTAACAGAAATGTAGCAGTTTGGATGGAGAGGAAAGGGCGGATCTTGGCGATATTGTAGAGGTGATACAGGCAGGTGTTGGTGATGGATTAGATGTGTGGGGAGAATGAGAGAGCTGAGTCAAGGATGACACCAAGGTTGCGGGCTTGTGAGATGGGAAGGATGGTCTTGCCATCCAGTGACAGGGAAGTTCCACAGTGACAGGGAAGTCAGAGAGAGGACAGGGTTTGGGAGGGAAGATAAGGAGCTCAGTTTTAGATATGTTGAATTTTAGGTGGCGAGCAGACATCCAGGTGGAGACGTCCTGGAGGCAGGAGGAGATACGAGCCTGGAGGGAAGAGGAGAGAACAGGGGAGGAGATGCAGATTTGGGTGTCATCTGCGTAGAGATGATAGTTGAAGCCATGGGAGCGAATGAGTTCACCAAGGGAGTGAGTGTAGCTGGAGAAAAGAAGAGGGCCAAGAACTGACCCTTGAGGAACCCTTACAGTTATCTTGTACTCGAACCCTTACAGTTATCTTGTACTCTCCCAAGTGCTTAGTACAGTTTCTGCATACAGTAAGCACTCAATCAATATGATTGATTGATTGATTGATTGACTAATTGATTGAAGTATGCTTCCCTGCCCAGGATGAATTTTCAGTCTAGAGATGAGCTCCCTGAAAGCAGAGAGCCCCAGCAGGAAGACACTCAAATTCTGAATTCAGATTCTGACCAATCAATCGATCAATCAATAGTATTTCTTGAGTTCCTACTGTTTGTTCTGCCCATAGAATGTACGATGCTCATAAGAGAACACGGTAAAGTTAGCAGGCACAGTCCCAGCCTCCTGTCAATTTGCAGTGTGATATGTAACTGCTTCCCCACTCAGGGTCGCACCTGGAGAGTTTCCAGTACTCTACCAGTCTACTCTACTCTACAGGAAGGAGAGTCAAGATGAGGCATAGCTATTCCATTTCTATCTTGGGCAGGGGCTAGCAAGTAGGAGGTAATCTGCTACAAGTCAAACCGTACCTGCATTGGACAGCAGCGGCACGGAAGAGAGTCAAGGGTGGAGACTCAAGTGTAATAATGTTGGTATTTGTTAAGCGCTTACTATGTGCCGAGCACTGTTCTAAGCGCTGGGGTAGACACAGGGGAATCAGGTTGTCCCGCGTGGGGCTCACAGTCTTCATCCCCATTTTACAGATGAGGCCACTGAGGCACCGAGAAGTTAAGTGGCTCGCCCAAAGTCACACAGCTAAGTGGCTGAGCCGGGATTCGAACCCATGACCTCTGACTCCAAAGCCTGGGCTCTTTCCACTGAGCCAAGCTGCTTCTCTAATGTACTGCACGGAAGGAGGCAGTGGTAAACTGCTTCCATATTTTTACCAAGAAAACTCTATGGATCCACTATCGGAACGATTGCAGATGGAGGTGGGGTGTTCTGTGAGAGATGAGTCCATGGTGTCTCTACGGGCAGGAGAAAACTCAAAGGCGTAAGATAAGACATATAACGGATTGGGAGAGTACGTTTAGATGGACGAGACGTGATCACTAATCAATCAGTGGTATTTATTTCCTACTGTGCATAGAACACTGAACTAAGCATTTGGGTGAGTACAATGCAACAGAATTGGTAGACACGATCCCTGCCCTCAAGAGGCTTACAATCTATTATTTTGTTAATGAGGTGTACATCCCCTTGATTCTATTTACTGTGATTAAGTTGTCTTTTGTCCGTCTGTCTCCCCTGATTAGACTGTAAGCCCGTCATTGGGCAGGGATTGTCTCTATCTGTTGCCAAATTGTACATTCCAAGCACTTAGTACAGTGCTCTGCACATAGTAAGCGCTCAATAAATGCTACTGAATGAATGAATAGTAAATTACAGGTAGGGGAAGCAAGAGAGAATAAAGACAAGCATAAAAGTGCTGTGGGTTGGAGGTGCTTTGAGGACGTGGACGTGGACGTGGAAAATAGGGTAGAGAGATCTATAAGAGTTAGTCAGGGAAGGCTTCCTGGAGGAGATATGATTTTTAACATGGCCTTAAAGAGAGGAAGAGTGGAGGCAGTATGTCATGAAGAGTGGTGAGTTGTGGGATCCTCTAGATTGTAAACTCATTGTAGGCAGGGAATGTGACTGTTTATTGTCATATTGTACTCTCCCAAGTGCCTAATACAGTGATCAGCACACAGTAAACGCTCAATAAATACAATTGAATTGAATGAATGGATCCCTGCTCACAAGCAGACCAAGGTAGGAAAAATTGATCCCCACAGGTCACCCACAACAGTATGTATTCTTAAATTGGCAATTGACCTTGTTCAATGAAATTAAGAGAAAGAGAAATACCTCTGGAAGGAAGGATTTGGTCAGATTTTGACAAATCTTCCAAGACCTAGCAAAGAGATATTTATATTGAAAAACACAGAATGAAGAGTTCAAGAGAGGCTTACATCAGGGCGGACTGATCAGTGACTTGACTCTGAGTGAGTTCTAGGTTGTGGAAGCCCACTGATGTGAACCAGAAAGACATTCTGGGGGATGTGAAGTTGTGGAGACCACCCACCATCCCACCCAAACTTCTTGAGGCTGACCTTGCTCCAGCCCCTCAGTTGCCTAAAGAAGAGCAGCAGGACTCAGTTAGTTGCTCAGAAACTCCAGATGCTCGTACAGGAGTTTCTCATAACTAATCCAAGTCCGGTACAAGGTCAATAGAGTAGATAGTGTTGTTACTTTCACAGTTAGTTCAGGAAATACACATCATAACATTGTGAGAGAGTAATTTTATTCTGGTAGAATTTGTTTCACTACTGAAACAATGTGGCCTAGTTGAGAGAGCACAGTCCTAGGAGTCAGAAGAACCTGGGTTCTAATTCTGGGTCTTCCACTTGTCTCCTGTGTGACCTTGGGCAAGTCACTTAACTTCTCTGGGCCTCAGTTCCCTCATCTGGAAAATGGAGATTAAGACTGTGAGCCCCATGTAGGACATGGACTGTATCCAATCTGATTAGGTTGTATCTATCCCAGCACTTAGTACAGAGTCTGGCACCGAAAAAACACTTAGCAAATACCATTAAAAAAAAATTGGAATGATACTTGATTTAAAGAATCAGCAGGCTGTGTGATCAATCACTCAAACAATCAATGGCGATTATTGAGCACTTACTCTGTGCAGGGCACTGTACTAAATACTTGACAAATTTCAGTACAATAGAGAAGCAGCGTGGCTTAGTGGCAAGAGCCCGGGCTTGGGAGTCAGAGGTCACAGTTTCTAATCCCAGCTCTGCCACTTGTCAGCTGTGTGACTTTGGGCAAGTCACTTCACTTCTCTGGGCCTCAGTTACCTCATCTGTAAAATGGGATGAAGACTGTGAGTCCTACATGGGACAAACTGAATACCTTCTATCTCCCCCAGCGCTTAGATCAGTGCTTGGCACATAGTAAGTGCTTAACAAATACCAATATTATTATTATTATTATTATTGTTAATAGAGAGTAGACTGGATCCCTGCCCACAAGGAGTTTACAGTCTACAGAATAAACTGGCAGATTACAGAAGAGCTTAAAAATCTACATGGCTTCCTAGGTCCAATGTTCTATGTCCCTCTTCATTTTTGCTAGTAAAAACACTTGCTAACGTATCTTCATCGTTGTACTTGTCAACAACCACTATCAGATCTGGAGTTCTCAATCACCTTTATCCTGGCATCTTCAGGTGCTGTGTTCCTTTCTAAAGCATTGAATATTCCAATTCTATTGGATAAGAAGTGAATCCTGTTAAAATCTAGGCACAGCATCTGCTCAGTAAACTTGTTTTTGTTAGATCTTCCCTGGAGAGGGAGGTTGTGGTAAATCGATGCTGCCTGCCTGGGGACACCATGATGCCTGAGGAAGACTAGCATCAGAGGAAAAGAAATTGGCATGTCCATTTGCTATTTCCCAGAAATTATTGTGACAAATGCAGATCTCACTTCGGAAGCTGAGTTGGCTGCTGATTTCTCCAGAAAAACTTTTGGATGATTTTCAGTCATCTTTGAGAGGTAGAAGTTAGAGCTTTGCATCGTGGGTACTGCTTAGGTGAACTGGGTTCTCGTGCCTTGTTAAACCTGCTATCTAGGGGCAGGAATATATACCACGATGTCTACTAAGTGCTCACTATGAGCTAAACACCAGGTTGGATAAGAAGGTTAGCCCCACATGGCGCTCTCAATCCATTTTATCCCACTTTATAGATGAGAAAACTGAGATTGCAAGCTCCTTTTGAGCAGGGAACATGCCTAGAGAATGGGCCTGGGAGTCAAAAGGAGCTTTGTTCAAATTCCAGCTCCACTACTTGCCTGCTGTGTGACCTTAGGCAAGTCCTGTGCCTCAGTCACTTCATCTGTTAAATGGGGATTAAGACTGTGAGCCCCATGTGGGACATGGACTATGTCCAAACTGATTATCTTGTATCTACTCCAGCACTTATAACAGTGCCTGACTCACGGTAAAGGCTTAACAATTATAATTTTTTAAAAAGTACTTAGTTCAGTGCTCTTCATACAGTAAGTACTCAATGAATACCACTGATTGATGGAAGCCCAGAGAGGTCAAGCAATTATCCCCAATTCACAGAGCAGGCCAGAAACACAGCTAAGACCAGATCCAGGTCTTCCACCTGGATGTCACATGCTCTTTCCTCTTCACCACCTCACCTCTAGCAGGATATGAAGAATGAGATAGGATTATGGTCCCAGAGTCCTGGGAATGCCTCACCGTCTGTAGGATCTACACTCAGCCAACAACATTGACAAACCAGTGGGAACTATGGGATTTTGAAATGTGTCATAAAAATCACTAGAATGGGAAATTTGATACACTATCAGATCAGTCAGTGAATCAAGCATTTTCTATGTGCAGAGCACTGTACAAAGTGCTTGGGAGAGTACAATACAATAGAATTAGCAGACACGTTCCCTGCCCATAATGAGTTTACGGTCTAGATCTGAGAAAACCTGAAGACTTCCATGAACAAAACCAACCAAGGCAGGGACAAGAGACCAAAAGAAGAAAGAACATCAGTTTTCTCATGACTGGCGGCATTTTTCTGAGACTGCCTTTCCCAACCTCCTCCACATTTCAGGTGGATTAGAACACTGTTCATAAATGTCATTAGGAGTGCTTCAAGGTGAGTCCTTTATTACATGTGATAAAATTGAGGGAGACAAATCTTTTCTTGCCCCCCTCAAGTCTGTTAATCTCCCTCTAGACTGTAAGGTCCTTGTGGAAGGGAATGTATCTATCACCTCTATTCTAGTGTAATAATAATGATAATGATGTTGATATTTGTTAAGTGCTTACTATGTGCAGAGCACTATTCTAAGCGCTGGGGTAGATACAGGTTAATCAGGTTGTCCCACGTGAGGCTCACAGTCTTAATCCCCATTTTACAGATGAGCTAGCTGAGGCACAGAGAAGTCAAGTGACCTGCCCACAGTCACTCAACTGACAAGTGGCAGAGCCGGGATTTGAACCTGTGACCTCTGACTTCCAAGCCCTTGCTCTTTCCACTGAGCCAAGCTGATTTCTAATAATAATGATAGTGGTATTTGTTTAGTGCTTACTATGTGCCATGCACTGTATAAGCACTGGGGTGGTTACAAGCAAATCGAGTTGGGCACAGTTACTGTCCCACATGGGCTCCCTGTCTCAATTCCCCTTTTACAGATGAGGTAACTGAGGCCCAGAGAAGTGAAGTGACATGCCTAAGGTCACCCAGCAGACAAGCGGCAGAGCGTGATTAGAACCCATGACCTTATGACTCCCAGGTCTGTGCTCTATCCACTACACCATTGTACTCTCCCAACAGCTTAGTACAGTGCTCTGCATGCAGTAAACACTCAATCAGTACCACTGATTTTATGTTTTTTTTAATTTCACCTCCTCCAGGAAGCCTTCCCAGGTAAATTTCTCTACTCCCCAAGTTCCATTCCCCAGCTACCAGCATTTTGCACTAACCACACACCTATATATTCACAACCACCTGAGGCATTTTGGTATTCATTCGCCTTCTTAAGCACTCATTCATCTACATATCAAATTTCCTTCTTCCTCCTGTCTCTAGATTATTTTAGTGTCTGTCTCCCGCTTCTAGACTGTAACCTCTTCAAAGGCAGGGGGATCATGTCTGCTAACTCTAATGTACTCTCCCAAGTGCATAGTACAGTGCTCTGCTCACAGTAAGTGCTCAATAAATATAACTGATTGATTTTCCTGGCTCATGGAAAACGAGTCACCATTTCCATTTTGATCCATATATCATCAAGGTCAAAACTATGTTTTTGCATCTAAAAGAGTAATTCCATTTTCTAAGGGCAGGTTTCAATGATCCCCCAAGAGAAACTCACATTTAAGTAGCTTCCAAATTAATTTCAGCTACATCTTTTGCCATAAGAATAAAGTGTGTGGGATTTGTTCCTCCAGAAGTATTGGTCTGCTTGGGACATAGTTGTTCCTTGGGTGTCGAGAAGCCAAGAGCTTCCCTCTGCCTTGCTTCCAAGAAAGTTAGATCAGCCCCGAGAGCTGAAAACTGGCACCCTGAAAGTCCCCAGAGCTGTAGGTAGTCCAAAACCAACCAGCCCTGCTCCACAGAGCCTAATCTGTGCCAGGCCGGAACACAGCCCTGGCCCTCTTGCACAGCATCTTGGCACCTGTGAACGCAGCCCTGGCACATGTGAGGGACTCTGCCTGGCTCCCCAAAGCCAGCAAGACGCACGGGAGATGCGTGGGAGCAGAGAAAGAAGGAAGTGGGAAGCTTCTGCTCTCAAAAACTGCCTCTGTCCCCCCTCACTCTGAAGCCTCCTCGCCTGGAGGAGAAAGATATCTCAGTCCCTGGGAAAGGGTTCTATCGGCTGATTTTCTGTGCCCTGGCATCTCTCCCAGTACAAATGAATGACTGCTGCTATAGCCCCATGCCTGGGGCCACCCCCTTTCATGAGAGGGTGCCCTCATTCCAAAGAAGCAGCAGCATGGCCTAATGGTTAGAGAGCAGAGGCCTGAGAGTCAGAAAGATCTGGGTTCTAATTCTGGCTCTGCTACATGTCTGCTGTGTGACCTTAGACAAGTCACTTAACTTCTCTGTGCCTCAGTTATCTTATCTGTAAAATGGGGATTGAGACTGGGAGCTCCATGTGGGACAGGGGCTATGTCCAACCTGAATAACTTGTATCTACCCCAGTGCTTAGAACAGTGCTGGCATACAGTAAGTGCTTAACAAGTGCCGTAATTAATTATTAGTATTTGGAGCAGCATTGTGGCCTAGAGGAAAGGGCGCGGGCCTGGGAGCCGGAGGATCTGAGTTCTGTCTCCGCCATTTGTCTGCTGATTGACTTTGGGAAAGACACTTCACTTCTCCGGGCCTCTGTTTCCTCATCTCTAAAATGGGGCTCGAATCTTCCTCCCTCCTACTTAGGCTGTTAATCAGTCGCTGTGTCCAACCTGAATATCTTGAATCTACCCCAGTGCTTAGTACAGTGCTCAGCACATAGTAAATGATTAACAAATAACCTAGGAGAAGAAAAGTAGCAGGATTTTTTCCTCAACCACTAGTAGGTGAGAGAGGAGCAGCAGCTGCATGTTGATGTCTTCTGGGACAACAGACAAAGAAAGGTTTCGTCGATGATCTCCAGAAAGGCATTTGGGGGGTTGAGCTGGGGGCTCCAGGCAGCGAGTAACAGGGCCTGATAAAATCCAGAGTCAGCTAGCATCCTGCTCCTCCTGCTGCTGAGGAGCAAAAGCGAGGGTTCCCGGGAAGGCCCAGCCTGTGGAGGTGAGGAGGAGCGTCTTGAGGAGCAGCATGGTGCTGTGCATAGAGCACGGGCCTGGGAGTCAGAAGGTCTAAACTCAGCTCTGCAGTGTGGCCTTGGGCAATTCACTTCACTTCTCTGGGCCTTGGTTATTTCATATGTAAAATGTGAATGAAGACCGTGAGACCTATGTGGGATGGGGTCTGTGTCCAACCCGATTTACTTGTATCCATCCAGCACTAGTAGAGATCATGGCATAAGGTAAGTGCTTAACAAATACCTTGGTTATTATTATTATTATTATTCCTGTGGTGCCAAACGGAAGAGGTTGCTTGAATGAGGCTCTGATTTGGTTTCACACCTAGAAGTCATCTGGGGAGGGAGGGAGGGATAAGTCCAGCAGCGGCGGCTTGAAGCCTGGCACTAGAAACCGGGAGGAATAGACAGGCTATGGGAAAGCACACCGTTTGCTGCAATGGCCCTTGAGAACCTGGAAAAAGCTCTGAACTGGGAGCCCAAACCCTGGGTCCAAGATGAAGTCACAATGTAGAGAGTTCAGTACCGGAACAGGTTCTTTGGGAGCAGTAATAATCATGGTATTTATTAAGTACTTACTATATGCCAAACACTGCACTTAGTCCTGGGTTAGCTACAAGTTAATCAGCTTGGACACGGTCCCCCGTCCCACATGGGGCTCACAGTCTTCATCCCCATTTTACAGATAAGGTAACTGAAGCCCAGAGAAGTGAAGTGACTTGCCCAAGGTCACACAGCAGACGTGGCGGGGCCGGGATTAGAACCCAGGTCTTCCCTCTGACTCCCAAGCCTGTGCTCTATCAACTAAGCCATGCTGTTTCTCAATAATAACGCTATTTATTAAGCACCTACTGAGTACAAGGCACTGTATTAAACACTGGAGCAACTATCAGAAGTCTAAGACACGTTCTCTGCCTGCAAAATATTAACACTCTAGTGGAAGAGATACCAAAAAAATGGTAGGCACCAGGGTATGACCAGCATAAGGGACAGGGCTGACAGAGGGTGAGATGAGGTGGAATGAGGTAGGATGAGGTGGGATGAGATAAGACCCCACACCTCCAAGGGGTTTGATCTGTCACTGGAGCTAAACCATCAGGTCTTCGTTAATGCTCAACAAAGACCCCTGATTGATTGACTGGTTGATTGAGAAGGCTATCACATATTCCTATGAAGGACAGAGTTGCAAATGACACCCCTTGTTTCCGCCATTTATATCCCAGCAGGCTCTATTCCTTTTAATCGCTTTGTCCCAGAGAGAACAATGGAAAGAAGTAGCCTCAACCCTGGGTCACGAACATCACTCCAGGTTTAGTGGATTGTAGGAAGAATGAGAGGAGGGTACTGTTATGCAATCACTTCTTGGGAAACTTGGCCGAGAAGCCTCCTGCTTTCCAAGGCGAACCCTTTGTTTGGAAGGACCAGGTAGGGAGTGTCGGGATTGCAGCCCAGATGCCAGGATGATAAGAAT
Organism: Ornithorhynchus anatinus; assembly: GCF_004115215.2. NCBI lineage: Eukaryota > Metazoa > Chordata > Mammalia > Monotremata > Ornithorhynchidae > Ornithorhynchus > Ornithorhynchus anatinus. The sequence continues at coordinate 84,563,542 of NC_041732.1, read as the reverse complement.
GCAGGTTTTGAAGGGCACTCCCTGAAGATCCAGAGGCAATAAATCCTGGACCATAAACTAGGACTTTTTTAGCACTCAGTCATCTTGCCTCTTCCTCTCTTCCCTCACTGATTTCCTACTATGCCCAGCACATTCCCTTCGCTCCTCTAATTTCAATCTATTCACTGTACTTCAATCTCATCTATCTCACTTGCTGACCCTTTGCCCAAGTTCTGCCTCTAGCCCGAGACTCCCTCCCTCCCTTTTCATATCTGAAAGACCATCATTCTCCCCACCTTCAAATACTTCCCCAACTAAACTCTCATTTCCTCTTCTCCCATTGCCTTCTACATCAGTGAATCAATCAATTGTATTTATTAATTGTTTACTGTGTGCAGAGCACCCTTCTAAGCACTTGGAAAGGTAGAACATAACAATATAGCAGACACACTCCCTGCCCACATTAAACTTACTGTCTGAATCTCCCTAGTTTTTGGATTTGCACCCTTTATTTATCCCACCTTTAGGCCCACAACACTTATGTACATATCTGTAACTCATTCATTTATATTAATGCCTGTCTCCCTCTCTAGTCATTTCATTCATTCATTCATTCAATAGTATTTATTGAGCGCTTACTATGTGCAGAGCACTGTACTAAGCGCTTGGGATGAACAAGTCGGCAACAGATAGAGACAGTCCCTGCCGTTTGACGGGCTTACAGTCTAATCGGGGGAGACGGACAGACAAGAACAATGGCACTAAACAGCGTCAAGGGGAAGAACATCTCGTAAAAACAATGGCAACTAAATAGAATCGAGGCGATGTACAATTCATTAACAAAATAAATAGGGTAACGAAAATATATTCAGTTGAGCGGACGAGTACAGTGCTGTGGGGATGGGAAGGGAGAGGTGGAGGAGCAGAGGGAAAAGGGGAAAAAGAGGGTTTAGCTGCGGAGAGGTAAAGGGGGGATGGCAGAGGGAGTAGAGGGAGAAGAGGAGCTCAGTCTGGGAACGCCTCTTGGAGGAGGTGAGTTTTAAGTAGGGTTTTGAAGAGGGAAAGAGAATCAGTTTGGCGGAGGTGAGGAGGGAGGGCTTTCCAGGACCGCGGGAGGACGTGACCCAGGGGTCGACGGCGGGATAGGCGAGACCGAGGGACGGTGAGGAGGTGGGCGGCGGAGGAGCGGAGCGTGCGGGGTGGGCGGTAGAAAGAGAGAAGGGAGGAGAGGTAGGAAGGGGCAAGGTGATGGAGAGCCTTGAAGCCTAGAGTGAGGAGTTTTTGTTTGGAGCGGAGGTCGATAGGCAACCACTGGAGTTGTTTAAGAAGGGGAGTGACATGCCCAGATCGTTTCTGCAGGAAGATGAGCCGGGCAGCGGAGTGAAGAATAGACCGGAGCGGGGCGAGAGAGGAGGAAGGGAGGTCAGAGAGAAGGCTGACACGGTAGTCTAGCCGGGATATAAGGAGAGCCCGTAATAGTCTGTAAGTTCCTTATGGGAAGGGCATCAATTGATCAATCAATCAGTCATTTAGTGAGTGCTTACTATGTGCTGAGCACTGCACTAAGCACTTGAGAGAGTGTTATATAACAGGCACATTCCATGACCACAGTAAGTTTACAGTCTTAATGGGGAGACTGACATTAATGTAAGTAAATAAATTACTGATATATACATATGTGCTGTGGGGCTGAGAGGGGAGATGAATGAAGGGAGCAAGGCATAGCAGAAGGGAGTGGAAGAATACGAAAAGAGAACTTAGGGAAGGTCTCTTGGAGGAGATGTGCCTTCAATAAGGCTTTGAAGGGGAAGAGAGTAATTGTCTGTCGAAGGTGAAGAGGGAGGACATTCCAGGCCAGAGGCGGGATGAAAGCAAGAGACAGGCAGAGAGATAGATGAGATTGAGATACAGAGAGAAAGTTGTCATTTGAGGAAAGAAGTGTGCGGGCTGGGTTGTAGTAAGAGAGTAGTGAGGTGAGGTAGGATAGAGCAAGGTGATTGAGTGCTTTAAAGTTGAAGGTAAAGCACTTAACAAATAACCGCTAAAAAAAGTGTGAATCACATCTATCGAGCGCTTACTCTCCCAAAAGCTTGATTCAGTGCTCTGCACACAGTAAGCACTCAATAAATATGATTAACTGATGGATATCTTTAATAGCATTTGTTAAGCACATGATAATAATCATAATAATTAGTTATGGTTTGTTATGTTATTATGGTATTTGTTAAGTGCTTACTAGGTGTCAAGCACTGTGTTAAGCACTGGGTTAGATACAAGTTAATCCGGTTGGACCCACAGTTCCTATCCCAGTTGGGGCTCACAGTTTAAGTAGGGGCAGGATTTAATCTACATTTTACTGATGAGGTAACTGAGGCACAGAGAGGTTAAGTGACTTGCCCAAGGTCACACAGCAAGCAGGTGGCAGAACAAGGGCTAGATTTTGTCCTCCCCAACCCTGATGAGCAAAGAAATTCAGAGGGATTTCTAAAAGCCTCTTTTCTACACTTAGTCGGAGTACATTTCACATCCTGTGTGGTTTTGGGGTTGTTTTCTTTGGTATGAATTTGTAGTGAATACTGTCCAGTGTCTAACAAAGAGAGGCTTGCTGAGATTGGGGCTTATGAGCAGCGTGATTGCCTAGATTTGCAGAAGAAACAAGGATGAACAGTGAAAGCGGGCGAGTACACTGTTTGCTAATTGGTTTGAGGAGGTCAAAGGGAAGCCTGGGATGGGCCGCTGAGCTGTTCCCATCATCTGAAACAAAAGCTCCTCACACCGTAGCAAACCACAATTGAAACTCAAACACTTGGCACTTTCTTTCCTGGTTGACTCTCCAAGTAATTTTCTCAAAACTTGATTACATTGGGACCAACTGAGGCAGAGGCTGGCACAATAGAGCTCAGTCTTACACCCTTGCACGCAGGGAAAAGGAAGAACCCAGCCTAGAATATCCGAGGGAGTTTAAAATGGCAGGAATAACGGGGCTTTTAAAGAAGCGGCTAAATAAAGAAGAAAAGCCAATGTTGAAGGAAACTTATTGGCTACTGACAAGCTCAGATTCAGGGCAAAACCATGCAAATTGTGTTTTTGCCCCTTTCTGAATCTATAGGTGTTCTACAATACTGACTGTTGGAATAATTATAAGAATAATAGCGACTGTGACATCTGTTAAGGGCTTACTATATGTCAAGCACTCTACTAAGTGTCTGGGAAGATACAAGATACTCCTGTCAGACACAGTCCCTGTCCCACACAGGTCTCGCAATCTTAGTAGGAGGGAGAACCAGTATGGAATCCCTGTTTTATTCATTCAATTGTATTTACTGAGCGCTTACTATGTGCAGAGCACTGTACTAAATGCTTGGAAGGTACAATTCCGCAACAAATAGAGACAATCCCTGCCCAATCACGGGTTCACAGTCTAGTAGGAGGGAGATAAACAGCAAAACAAGTAAACAGGCTTCAATAGCATCAATATAAATCCATAGAATTATAGATGCATACACATCTTTGTTAAAATAGAATTATAAATGTGCACATATATACACACAAGTGCTGTGGGATGGGGAGGGAAGTAGAGCAGAGAGAGTGAGTGGGGGTGATGGGGAGGGGAGGGGGAACAGAGAAAAGGGGAGACTTAGTCCGGGAAGACCTCCTGGAGGAGGTGAGCTTTCAGTAGGACTTTGAAGGGGAAATGTGTCCTAGTTCGGCAGATTTGAGGGCATTCCAGGACAGAGGTAGGATGTGGGTCAGGGGGTTGATGGCGGGACAGGCGAGAACGAGGCACAGTGAGCAGGATAGCAACAGAGGACCGGAGTATGAGGGTTGGGCTGTAGATAGCAAGAAGGGAGGTGGGGTAGGATGGGGCAGAGTGATGGAGAGTTTTGAAGCCAATAGTGAGGAGTTTTTGCTTGATACAGAGGTTGATAGGCAACCATTGAAGATTTTTGAGGAGCAGGGAGACATGCCCTAAACGTTTCTGTAGAAAGATAATCTGGGCAGCGAGTGAAGTATAGACTGAAGTGGGGAGAGACAGGAGGTTGGGAGATCAGAAAAGATGCTGATACAGTAATCCGGCTGGGATATGATGAGTGATTGTACTAATATGGTAGCAGTTTGGATGGAGAGGAAAGGGCGGATCTTGGTAATATTTTGAAGGTGACACCCGCAGGTTTTGGTGACTAATTGGCTAGCAGGGGGTGAATGAGATAGAGGAGTCAAGGGTGAGATGAGGTTTTACAGATGAGCTAATTGAGGCATAAAGAAGTAAAGGGACTTGTCCAAGGTCATAGAGCAGACAAGTGGCGGAACTGAAATTAGAATCCAGGTTCCCGACTCCCAGGCCTGCGTTCTTTCCACTAGGCCATGTTGCTCCTGTAATGGCATTAATCCCGCTTTTACAGATCAGAAAATAAACCTGAGCATACTTCACTCTCCACTTTCCCACCTCCATTCTCTCCCTCCTTCCCTCCCTCCCTCAGGCTGTTCCACTGGCCTAGAACCCCTCCCCCATTGCCCCAATCCGACAGTTCCCTCCCCATTTTTCTTCAACAAGTGTTCACAGTGAGCTCCCCACACCCCGATTCACATCAACCCATCAGCCAACTCTTGTCTTATGCCGTCGAGTCATCTCTGACCCATAGTGTCTCTGATCCATAGCGACTCCGTGGACACATCTCTCCCAGAATGCCCCACTCTCCATCTGCAGTCAATCTGCTAGTGTATCCAAAGAGTTATCTTGATAAAAATACAGAAGTGGTTTCCCATTGGCTTCTTCCACGCAGCAAACTTGAGTCTCCGTCCTCGACTCAAGGCGAGATCAGAAAGGATGTCCAAAACTGAACTCCTTATCTTCCCTCTCAAACCCTGTCCTCTCCCTGACTTCCCTGTTACTGTGGACAGCACGACCATCCTTCCCGTCTCACAGGCCCGCAATCTTGGTGTCATCCTTGACTTGGCTCTCTCATTCACCCCACACATCCAATCCGTCACCAACACCTGCCGGTCTCATCTTTACAATATCGCTAAGATCCGCCCTTTCCTCTCCATCCAAACGGCTATCGTGCTGGTACAAGCTCTCATAATATCCCGACAGGCTTATTGTGTCAGCCTGCTCTCTTATCTCCCCTCCTCCTGTCTCTCCCGCTCCAGTCTAGTCTTCATTCTGCTGCCCAGATCATCTTCCTAAAGAAACGTTCTGGGCCTGTCACTCCCCTGTTGCCTATCAACCACAGCACGAAACAAAAACTCTTCACTCTTGGCTTCAAAGCTCTCCATCACCTTGCCCCCTCCTACCTCCCCTCCCTTCTCTCTTTCTACTGCCCACCCCATACACTTTGCTCCTCTGCCTCTGACCTCCTCACCATCCCCCATTCATGCATCCCACCATCGACCACTGGCCCACGTCCTACCACTGTCCTGGAATGCCCTCCCTCCTCACCTCTGCCAAACTAACTCTCTTCCCCTCTTCAAAGCCCTACTGAGAGCTCACCTCCTCCAAGAGGCCTTCCAAGACTGAGCTACTCCCTTTTCCCTCTTCTCTCCCTCCGCCCTCTGCTCCTTCCCCTTCCCCCTTCCCCTCCCCTCAGCTAAGCCCCCTTTCCCTCTGCTCCTCCCTCCTCCCTTCCCTTCCCCTCAGCACTGCGCTTATTTGTATATATTTTTATTACCCTATTTATTTCGTTAATGAGGTGTACATGCCCTTGATTCTATTTATCGTGATAATGTTGTCTTGTTTTGTTTTGTTCTGTTTTGCTCTGCCATCTGTCTCCCCCAAATAGACTGTGAGCCCGTCATTGGGCAGGGATTGTCTCTATCTGTTGCCAAATTGTAATAATAATAATGTTGGTATTTGTTAAGCGCTTACTATGTGCCGAGCACTGTTCTAAGCGCTGGGGTAGACACAGGGGAATCAGGATGTCCCACGTGGGGCTCACAGTCTTCATCCCCATTTTACAGATGAGGGAACTGAGGCCCAGAAAAGTGAAGTGACTTGCCCACAGTCACACAGCTGACAAGTGGCAGAGCTGGGATTCGAACTCATGAGCTCTGACTCCAAAGCCCGTGCTCTTTCCACTGAGCCACGCTGCTTACATTCCAAGTGCTTAATACAGTGCTCTGCACATAGTAAGTGCTCAATAAATACGAATGAATGAATGAATGAATGAATGAATGAATGACTCTCTCCCATGCCGCTGCTGCCTAGCACAGGTGAGTTTGCCTTCCACTCGCTAGCCACTGTCCAAACTAGGAATGGAATGGATATGCCTCTGTTTGACTCTCCTTCCCATAGCCAAGGGTAAAGTACTGGAAAATCTCCAGGTGTGACTCTGAGGGGGGTCAGCCAACTTTAGCACTTATTTATTGATTTATATCTCCTCTCAGAGTTTGTGTATTGTATGTATAATCACTTGTGCAATCACTTTATTCTGATTACCTCTATGTAAATATTTTTATGCCTGCGCACAGAAAGTGCTCAAGAAATATGATTGATCCTTAGCACTTAGAGAAGCAGCATGGCATAGTGAAAAGAGTCATGGCCTGGGAGTCAGAACCTCATGGATTCTAATCTTGGCTCTGCGACATGTCTGCTATGTGACTTGGACAAGTCACTTCACTTCTCCTTGCCCCAGTTACCTCATCTGCAAAATGGGGATCGAGACTGGGAGCCCCACACAGGATGGGGATTGGGTCCAAGCCGATTGCTTTGTATCCACGCTGGCGCTTAGTAAGGTGCCTGGCACATAAAAAGCACTTAACAAATACCATAATTATTATTAGTACCGTGCTCTGCTCACGTTTAGTGCTCAATCAATACCATTGAGTGATTGCATTGTACTCACCGAGTGCTCAATAAATAACTTTGTTAATACTGTGAGTGGGATTTGGGATCCAACAGTTTTGTGTTCAACTTATTGTGGTAGTGTGTTCCTTTTGGTGCCGACCCTCAAAACGTAGCAGTCACCTGACAGAGTGACCCATTCCCTTCACGTTCTTTCTCTCTCAGACCGGTGCCCAGTGCCAGTCGGCAGAGAGCCACAACAAGCTGTATTGACCCTGTTTTAATGAGGAGTGCCTCAGGCTTTGTCAGCTCTCTGGCCTCGATTTTACTGTGGCTCTGTGGCTTAAACAAACTCTCTGATATTATAAAAGGCAGGACATTTTCTTTTAGATCGGGGGATTCGGTGCCTTCTCAACTAGAATAATAGTTCTGGAAGAAATTTGGAGAGGTGTATTCAAAAGCTAAACAAACATCAATTTATTTAAATAATGAGTTGAAAAGGAAGAACTTTTAAAAATAAATGAAGTAGAGAGGAATTTTTATTTGCCTATCTGACACACTGATGAAGTTGAACAAAATAATTATCTGGAAAATAGTTTGACTTCCAGACACCTTTCGAGTTTCCGGGTTGAAAAACATTACGTAATCTATGTTTTAAATAACTTTTTACTTCATTAGGTGAACTTAGTTTTAATCAGAAATAAGAGAAGGATAAAGATGTTCATATTTATCAAGAGCAGGCAGTGTCTTCAACCATTAAATAATAACCACAATGGCACGCATCAATTTTACAAGATAATTGTCTCCTGGGAGATGATAAAGAACAGGACAAGGCTTGCTTCTGTATTAGAGTATGTGCTCGAGAAAGAGAGGGAGAGAAAGAGAAAGGAAAAGAGAGTGCGTGTTTGGTTTCCAAATGAAGTGATTACATTGGCACTGCAGTAACGATGTTTGTTTTTAAAGTAATTGACACGGATTCTGACCCCATGCCTGCTTTCCATTTTGTGAAGAAGTGACCCAGCCTCTCTTCCACTGGCCTTGCGGACACAGCATCCTCACAGAGACGACTGCCAACCGGAACATCCCTGAGTGAAGAATGAGTTATTATTGTTTTTAAACAATGGGGAACCAGAATAAGCATAAACCCTTCATTGAGAAAGTGCTTTTGGATAATTTGCTGGTCAGACTATCAATCCTTCTATTGCTCTAACTTTGTAGCTAGAAAAAAAATCTGTAAATTGAAACCCAAACTGTGCAACTAGAAATGCAGCCGTAGGGGGCTTGGTTCTCTTTTCGGGAGGTGTCACCTGAAATGGCGATCTGGTCCCAGGTCCAGAGAGCTGGTGTAGTAGAGCCCCATCGTGGTTGATGGATGAGGCTCCATCTTGACTTCAGGCCCGAGAAGCTGCCTGGGGGAGCTGATTCTTGTGCCACTACCTGGGGTAGCCCCTCCCTCCCTCTCCCTTCCCGGTCAGTCACGTTTCCGCGAGGGCATGGGGCGCAATGAGGGAGTTGGCTGCCGCGGATAGCGAAATGAGCGTGCGGTCTTCATCCGTGTAACACAGGCCTGTGGACTCCGGAGCAGCAGCAGGGCTAAGGAGAAGCAGCGTGGTCTAGTGGGTAGAGAGCTAGGGCCAGGAAGTCAGAAGAACCTAGGTTCTAATTCCGGTTCCTACACTATTGGGTGACCTTGGGCAAGTCACTTCACTTCCTCTGTGACTCATTTATCTCATCTGTAATATGGGGATTAAGTCTGTGAATCCCATGTGGGACAAGGACTGTGTCCAACCTGAGTGATTCGTATCCACTCCAGCACTTAGAACAACGTCTGGCACGCAGTAAACCCTTAACAAATATTGTTTAAAAAAAAGAAAGGTGAAGATGAGGAGTATTGAATAACATTTAGACATTAAATTCCCAATCGGGGCTAAGGCACTCTTTCCAGGCAAGGGAAATTCCATGTTGGTTCATTTGTTCATTCAGTGTATTTATTGAACACATACTGTGTGCAGAGTACTGTGCTAAGCGCTTAGGAAAGTACAATATAATAATAACCAGACACATTCCCTGCCCTTAATAAGTTTACAGACTAGAGGGGGAGACAGACAATTAATAAAAATAAGTTACAGATATGGACATAAGTGCAGTGGGGCTGGGAGGGGGGGATGAATAATGGGAGCAAGTCAAGGCAGTGCAGAAGGGAATGGGAGAAGGGGAAAGGGAGGGCTTAGTCAGAGAAGGCCTCTTGGAGGAGATGTGCCTGCAGTAAGGCTTCCAAGAGAGGGAGAGTAATTGTCTGTTACTCCAGTGGTTGCCTACCCACCTCTGCTTCAAACAAAAACTCCTCACTGTTGGCTCTAAAGCACTCAATAAGCTTGCCCCCTCCTACCTCACCCCACTACTCTCCTACTACAACCCAGCCCTCACTCTTCGCTCCTCTAATGCTAATCTTCTCACCGTACACCGATCTTCTCTATCCCGCCTCTATCCCCTCCCTCAGCGATGTACATCGTACCTCTGGCCCGGAATGCCCTCCCCCTGCCAATAAATACAGTTGAATTAATGAATGATTATCCCAAATTTATTTTAATGTCTGCCTCTCCCTCTAGCTTGTAAGCTCCTTGTGGTCAGAGAACAAGTCTTTTGACTCTGTTGTCCTCTCCCAAGCACTCATTATGGTGCTCTGCATATAGTGAGTGCTCAATAATTACCACCGATTGGTTGATTAATTGATTAAGCCCCCTCTCCTACTCCCTCCCCCACCCCTCGCCAAGGAACCTAGAGACCTCTGGACCGAACCTTACAACCAGGTCCCTCATCATTTCCACCTGGTGCCCCACCCCCAACCCCTGACCGGAAACCAGGAAATCACACCAGAAGACACCTCACCCAATTCCTGCTGCTGGGAACCACTGAACAGAAACATACGGCCCTGGATTGCAAGCCATCTCAAGAGACAGGAACCATGTCTAATTCATAATTGTGGTGTTAAGTGCTTACTGTGAGCCAGGCACTTTACTAAGCACTGGGGTGGTTACAAGCTGTGAGCCCATGTTGGGATAGGGACTATGTCTAATCTGATTTGCTTTTCAATAGTATTTATTTAGTATATAGTATAAATAACTATAACTATAATTATATATAACTATATTATAATAACTATAATAAAGTATAAATAACTAAATAAATACTATTGAAAAGCAAATCAGATTAGACATAGTCCTTATCCCAACATGGGCTCACAGTCTCAGTCCCCATTTTACAGATGAGGTAACAGGCCTGAGGCACACAGAAGTAAAGTGACTTGCCCCAGATTGCACAGCAGACAAGTGGCAGAGTCAGAATTTGAACCTATGACCTCCTGACATAGGCCTGTAGTCTATGCATTTTGCCAAGCCACTTGTGTATGTTCACCCAGTGCTTAGTACAGTGATCTGCCCATGGTAAGCACTTAATAAATACCATTACTATTATTATTTCTATTAAAGCCTGATCCCTCACCAATGCCACACAGTCTCTGATGCCACATCATGCCAAAATTCCCTTCTCCAACATTTGGTTTCTCTGGCACAATCCTCAATTAGCTCTCCTTCTAGTTCACTGGCAGCTCCTTCATACTGTAATAACAATAATAATAATGATAATAATAATAATAATAATAATGGTATTTGTTAAGCACTTACTATGTGACAAGCACTGTTCTAAGTGCTGGGGGAAATACAAGGTAATCAGTTTGTCCCATGTGGGGCTCACAGACTTAGTCCCCATTTTTACAGATGAGGTAACTGAGGCACAGAGAAGTTAAGTGACTTGCCTAAAGTCACACAACTGACAAGTGGCAGAACCAGGATTAGAACCCATGACCTCTGACTCCAAGCCCGTGCTCTTCTCACTAAGCCAGGCTGCTTCTCTACTATCTTTGGCTGGCTCTTCCTCTAGCTTCTACTCCCTAACTGTGGGCTCCCTCAGAGCTCAGCTGCCGGTCACTTTCTCTTCTCAATCTACGCACACTCCTTGGAGAGCTCATCCCTTTCCAAGGTTGCAACTACCTCCTCCACACATCACCTCTGCCTCGATGTCCCAACCTCTCTCCCTCCAGACAATCTGGCATTTCCTCCTGCCTCCAGAACAACTCTGTTCTGTTTTGCTCTGCCGTCTGTCTCCCCCGATTAGACGGTGAGCCCGTCCTTGGGCAGGGATCGTCTCTATCTGTTGCTGAATTGTACATTCCAAGAGCTTAGTACAGTGCTCTGCACATAATAAACGCTCAATAAATACTATTGAATGAATGAATGTTCAGGACAAAGGAGGTGGTAGCTGGCTATTTTCTTCCCTCCGGAGGCCACCAGCTGGGCTTGATAGGTGGTTTAGCTACTGGTTCTTCTGCTCAGGGGCCACTCTGATTCTCTTCCTCTCCCTCTTCATCCCCTCTACCATCCTTCCCTGCCTCTCTCTCCCTCTCTCTTTCCCCCTCCATCTTGATTCTTTCCCCCTGTTTCCCCTTCCCCTGCTTCTGCCAGCTTCTTCCCCTGTTCATTTATAATGATGGTATTTGTTAAGTGCTTACTATGTGCAGAGCACTGTTCTAAGCACTGGGGTAGATACAGAGTAATCAGGTTGTCCCACGTGGGGCTCACAGTCGTAATCCCCATTTTACAGATGAGCTAACTCGGGCCCGCAGAAATTAAGTGACTTGCCCAAAGTCATACAGCTGACAAGTGGCAGAGCCGGGATTAGAACCCACGACCTCTGACTTCTAAACCCATGCTCTTTCCACTGAGCCATGCTGCTTCTCTGCTAAATCTCTGCTAAATTTAAAATCCTTACTAACCTGCCAGTCTTTCCTTATCCTTCACCAGCATGGCCTAGTGGATAGAGCATGGGTCTGGGAGTCAGAAGGACCTGGGTTCTAATCCTGACTCTGCCCCTGGTTTGCTGTGTGACCCTAGGTAAGTCACTTCACTTCTCTGGGCCTCAATAACCTCATCTACAAAATGGGGATTAAGACTGTGAGTCCTATGTAGGACATGGACTGTGTCCAACCTGCTTAGCTTGTACCTATGTACATATATTTAAATTATATATTTTAAATTATTTATTCATATTAGTGTTAGTCTCCCCTTTAGACTGTATATAGGTAGGGAACATGTTTGCTAATTCTGTTATATTGTAGTCTCCCAAGAGCTTAGTACAGGGCTTTGTACCTAATAATAGCTCAATAAATACAATTTATTGATTGATTGATCTACCCTAGTCCTTAGTATAGTGCTGGACACATAGTAAGTGCCTAACAAATACCACTAAAAACCGCCCAAAAATAAAAAATACAAAGGAGTCAGGAGCTCTGGTTTGTAATCCCAGCTCTGTCATGTGTCTGCTGGGTGACTTTGAGCAGGTCATGAAACTGCTTTGTGCCTCAGTTTCCTCACTTGTAAAATGGGGATAAGAAACTTGTTTTTCCTGTCTTAGATTTAGACAATGCTCTTAGCCTGCGAGCTCTGTGAGGGCCAGTGACTGTCTGACCTGTTTATCTTCTATTTACCCCAGTGCTTGCATAGTGTTTGGCACAGAGTAAGTGCTTAATAGCATGGTAATAATTATTACAGGAAGAACAGAGTAGGGCACACTGCCTCCCCAGCCCTGTCTGGTCCACAAGCTTGGGCACTATTTCAGGAAGAGCTAATCGGTCAGTCAGTCAGTCATTCATATTTATTGATCGCTTACTGTGCACAGAGCACTGTATTTAGCACTTGGGAGAATCCAGTATAACAATATAATAGACACATTCTGCCCTTGCTCCTCTGCCCTGAAGGTATTTCCTTTTGCAGCATTTCCTGATGCAGCTTTTCTTACATTTTGGTGCATCTCCAATCACCACACCCTTGTTCATACTTCAGCAGGCCGGGCCCCGCTATCATGTCCCATTGGAGAAGCAGCGTGGCTCAGTGGAAAGAGCACGGGCTTTGGAGTCAGAACTCGTGAGTTCGAATCCCAGCTCTGCCACTTGTCGGCCGTGTGACTGTGGGCAAGTCACTTAACTTCTCTGGGCCTCAGTTCCCTCATCTGTAAAATGGGGATTAAGACTGTGAGCCCCATGTGGGACAACCTGATTCCCCTATGTCTACCCCAGCGCTTAGAACAGTGCTCGGCACATAGTAAGCGCTTAACAAATACCAACATTATTATTATTATTGCTTCCAATCCCAAACTCCCCCTGATCTGAATCTGGGCCTGGTCCCGGGTCCTGTTCGCTTTCTGCCAGGCTCCAGCTCAAGAGGGACAATGGTCCTGTTCCTGAACAAGGGATGTGCCATCGGGAACCCGGGCTTTCAACATGGGATAATAATGGGACTCGATTCTCCTGGTTTTTGACCAGTTCCACTTCCTGAGATGTTGTGCAACAATCTCTCCCTAATTGATCTTAATGTTTCCCCCTGTAGACTGTAAACTCTCTTTGGGCAGGGAAGAAACTCCTTTAGATAGTGGGTTCTGACCTTTATCTTGTCTTTATTCCAGCTTGCATGAGCCTACCTTTCAAAGAAGAAACTCCCTGGCAATAACTGGCAACTGGGGCATTAGCACAATGTGAGCCTTCTGTTCTCTCTTCCTTCTTGGCACTGCTTTTCCTTTTCAGAAAAATAATCCTTGTGGGCAGGGATCTTGACTACTTACTCTATTGTATCATAGCCTCCCAAGCTCTTAGAAGGATTGGTCTGCTCTCCTGTTCTCCCTCTTCTATCTACCCCAGTGCTTAGTCCACTACATGGCAATATGAAGCACTTAATAAATACCGCAATTATTATGATTCTAATTACAGAAAGTATTGAATAAATACTGTCGCTTGATTGAGTGATTGAAATGGTCACAGGGTTTGGTGAGCCTCAGAATAACAGCAACCTCTTCCATTCCCTGCACTGGTGCCTCACAGCCTAAAAATAATAATAATAATAATTTTGGTATTTGTTAAATGCTTACTATGTGTCAGGCTCAATACCACTAAATACTAAGCACTGGGGTAGATACAAGGTAATTGTGTTGGACTCAGTCCCTGTCCCACTAGGGTTCGCAGTCTTTATCCCCACTTTACAGATGAAGAAACTGATGTCCCGAAGTGACTTGCCCTAGGTCACAGAGCAGACAATTGGTGGAGCGGGGATTAGAACCCAGATCCTTCTGACCCCCAGGCCTGTGCTCTTCCCAGCGGGCCATGCAGCTTCTGTGGCTATTGTCCTATTGTCCTATTGTCCCTTGGGGTCAGTCATCAAAATATGGCCCTGCCCAGCTCTGCTGTGGCAGATGCACCCTGGAGAGATGACTCATACTGCACCTGGGACCTAGGGTTTTTTTAAATAATAATAACAATTCTAGTATTTGTTAAGCGCTTACTATATGCCAGTCACTGTACTAAGCGCTGGGGTGGATATAAGCAAATAGGGTTGGACATAGTCCCTGCCCCAGCATGACTCTCCTCTGTAATCTGCAATTTGGTTGAGCTCAATCTGTATTGCTTGTCTTGTTTTCCTGAGAGTCCCCGCCTCTTCTATTGCTCTGATAGCCCCTTCCTCCTGGCTCTGTCGCCCCACCTCAAGCACCTCTCAGGCAAGTAAGGGGTCCTGACTTAACCCCCACTTCTGGAGAAGAACGACCTGGTTTAATGTTGGTATTTGTTAATGTTGGTATTTGTTAAGCGCTTACTATGTGCCGAGCATTGTTCTAAGCGCTGGGGTAGACATAGGGGAATCAGGTTGTCCCACGTGGGGCTCACAGTCTTAATCCCCATTTTACAGATGAGGGAACTGAGGCACAGAGAAGTTAAGTGACTCGCCCACAGTCACACAGCCGACAAGTGGCAGAGCTGGGATTCGAACTCATGAGCCCTGACTCCAAAGCCCGTGCTCTTTCCACTGAGCCACGCTGTTTCTTCAGACAGGGAGAACAACCACAGATTCTATTATATTGTACTCCCCAAGCACCTAGTACAGTGTTCTGCACACAGTAAGGGCTCACTAAATATGATTGATTATATTATATGGTTTTCATTGATTGCTTATCGTGCGCTGAGCCCTGTACTAGACGTTTGGGAGAGAGTATGATACAATAGAGTTGGTAGAAGAGATCCTTGCCCACAAGGATTATTTTTATAAAAAGGGAAACTGGTGCCAAGAAGGAAGGGAGAAAAGAAGGCTCACATTGTGCTAATGCCCCAGATGCCGGTTTTTGTCAAGGAGTTTCTTCTTTGAAAGGTAGGCTCATACAAGCTGAAGTAAGGAGAGGTGAAAGGTCAGACCCACTAGCCAAAAGAGTTTCCTCCCTCAGAAAAAACAAAGAGTAGTGTGAAGTAGAAGGAAGTGAGAGGGTTCATCAGTCAGTGAATGAATCAATCAATAGTATTTCTTCATTCATGCATTCAATCATATTTATTGAGCATACTGTGTGCAGAGCACTGGACTAAGCATTTGGAATGTACAAATGTACAGATAGAGACAATCCCTGCCCAAGAAGGGACTCACAGTCTAAAAGGGGGAGACAAACAGCAAAACAAAACAAGTCGACAGGCATCAATACCATCAATATAAATACTCATTCATTCATTCAATAGTACTTATTGAGCGCTTACTATGTGCAGAGCACTGTACTAAGCGCTTGGAATGAACAAGTCGGCAACAGATACAGTCCCTGCCCTTTGACGGGCTTACAGTCTAATCGGGGGAGACAGACAAGAACAATGGCAATAAATAGAGTCGAGGGGAAGAACATCTCGTAAAAACAATGGCAACTAAATAGAAACAAGGCGATGTACATTTCATTAACAAAATAAATAGGGTGATGAAAATATATACAGTTGAGCAGACGAGTACAGTGCTGAGGGGATGGGAAGGGAGAGGGGGAGGAGCAGAGGGAGATGGGGGGAAAAGAGGGTTTAGCTGCGGAGAGGTGAAGGGGGGGTGGTAGAGGGAGTAGAGGGAGAAGGGGAGCTCAGTCTGGGAAGGCCTCTTGGAGGAGGTGAGTTTTAAGTAGGGTTTTGAAGAGGGGAAGAGAATCAGTTTGGCGGAGGTGAGGAGGGAGGGCGTTCCAGGACCGCGGGAGGACGTGGCCCGGGGGTCGACAGCGGGATAGGCGAGACCGAGGGACAGGGAGGAGGTGGGCGGCAGAGGAGCGGAGCGTGCGGGGTGGGCGGTAGAAAGAGAGAAGGGAGGAGAGGTAGGAAGGGGCAAGGTGATGTAGAGCCTCGAAGCCTAGAGTGAGGAGTTTTTGTTTGGAGCGGAGGTTGATAGGCAACCACTGGAGGTGTTTAAGAAGGGGAGTGACATGCCCAGATCGTTTCTGCAGGAAGATGAGCCGGGCAGCGGAGTGAAGAATAAACTGGAGCGGGGAGAGAGGGGAGGAAGGGAGATCAGAGAGAAGGCTGACACGGTAGTCTAGCTGGGATATAACGAGAGCCCGTAGCAGTAAGGTAGCCGTTTGGGTGGAGAGGAAAGGGCGGATCTTGGCGATAGAATCATAGATATGTACACATCATTAATAAAATAGAGTAATAAATAATGTATACAAATATGAACAAGTGCTGTGGGGAGAGGAAGGGGGTAGAGCAGAAGGAGGGAGTAGGGGCAATGGGGAGGGGAGGAGGGGCAGAGGGAAAGGGAGGGCTCAGTCTTGGAAGGCCTCCTGGAGGAAGTGAGCTCTCAATAGGGCTTTGAAGAGGGGAAGTGAGTTAGTTTGGCGGATGTGAGGAGGGAGGGAATTCCAGGTCAGTGGCAGGATGTGGGATAGAGTTCGACGGAGGGACAGGCGAGAACGAGGCACCTTGAGGAGGTGAGCAGCAGAGGAGCAGAGTGTACGGGTGGGCTGTAGAAGGAGAGAAGGAAGATGAGGTAAGAGGGGGCTAGGTGATAGAGAGCTCTAAAGTCAAGAGTGAAGAGTTTTTGCTTCATGCGAAAGTTGATAGGCAACCACTGGAAGTTTCTGAGGAGGGGAATGACATGCCCAGAGCATTTCTGTAGAAAGAAATCCGGACAGCAGAGTGAAGTATAGACTGGAGTGGGAAGAGACAGGAGTAAGGGAGATCAGAGAGGAGGCTGATGCAATACAGAGCACTGCAGAGCTCTTGGGAGAGTACAATACAACAGAATTAACAGACACATTCCCTATCAATCAATCAATCAATTTATTGAGCACTTACTCTGTGCAGAGCACTTTACTAAGCACTTGGGAGAGTATGGTATAACAATATAACAAACACATTCCCTGCACACAACAAGCTTACAGTCTAGAGGGGAAGACAGACATGATTATAAATAAATGAATTACAGATATGTAAGTGTTGTACGGCTGGGAATGTAAACTAGCTTTGGGCAAGGTCTACTACCTCTGCTTTGTTGTATTCTCATAAGTGCTTAGTACAGTTCTCTGCACACAGTAAGTGCTCAATAAATACCAATGATGAGGATGATGATGAGGGGGGATGAGTAAAGAAAGCAAGTCAGGGTGCCTATAATACCCAAAATAAGCTTCAAGTCGACAGTCTAACATTAATAATGATGATATTTGTTAAACGATTACTATGTGCCAAGTACTGTTCTAAGCACTAGGGTAGATAGAAGGAAATCAGGTTGTACAACATGGGGCTCACACTCTTAATCCCCATTTTACAGATAAGGTAACTGAGGTTCAGAGACGTTAACTGACTTTCCCAAAGTCACACAGCTGATAAGTGGCTGAGGTGCTTATTGTACTAGCACTTGAAAGAGTACAGTAGAAGTAACTTGACTGATTGACTGATGGAGTGGTGCCAAAGTCTTCAGTGACTTCAATCAATCAATCAATCGTATTTATTGAGCACTTCCTGTGTGCAGAGTACGCTACTAAGCACTTGGGAGAGTACAAGTATAACAGAATTGATAGACCTGTCCAGTGCCCACAAGGAGCTGAGAGTCTAGAGGGGGAGACAGATATTAATATAGATAAATAAATTACAGCTATGTATATAAGTGCTGTGGACCTGAGAAGGGGGTGTAAAGGTGCAAATCCAAGCTCAAGGGTGACATAGAAGGACAAGCGAGTAGAGGAAATGTGGGTTTAGTTGGGCAAATTCTCTTGGAGAAGATGTGCTTTTAATTAGACTTTGAAGGTGGGGATGACGGTTTGTCGGATATGAAGGGGGAGGGAATTCCAGGCCCAAGGCATAGCACAGTGGATAGAGCACAGGCCTGTAAATCAGTAAGTCATGGGTTTTAAACCCTGCTCTGCCATTCATCGTCTATATGACCTTGGGCAAGTCATTTCACTTCTCTGTGCCTCAGTTACCTCATCAAATGCTTAATACAGCATTCTACACACACTAAGCACTCAATAAATATGATTGAATGAATGCATCTGTAAAATGGGGAGCAAGACTGTGAGCCCCATGTGGGACAGGGACTGTGTCCAACCTGATTTGCTTGTATACACACCAGCACTTAGTACAGTGCCTGATACATAGTAAGTGCTAAACAAATACCATTATTATTATCATTATTATTATTATTATTATTATTGTTATTAAAGACAGGATGCAGACTAGAGGTCCACCAGCTTCTTATCTTGCTCTTTCTTTCTCTTCTTTTCCTCCTCCTTTGTTTTCTTCTCCTCTTTTTTCTTACTCATTTTAATGAAAAACTTAATTCCTATATGATTTCATATAATAACCCCTCCATTTTTGGTTTGCAAAAAATATGCAGAAAGCAAGGTGATTCTGCAAATAAAAAAAAACTTTTCTTGAGTGCCTATTTTGTGCACTCTGTACTAAGCACTTGGAAGTGTGAAATAGAATTAGAAGATATGTTCCCTGCCTTTGAGAAGTTTGTAGCCTAGTGAGGAAGACAAACACAATATAGTTTACAGCTAGGAGCAGAGAAAAGAACATTGGATGGTTGGATGGATGGATGGAGGGATGGTTGTATGAATGAATAAGCTCTCAAAAGGCAGTGTAGTTAAGTCTATATGTGCAGAAGTTTAGGGGTGAGTGCATAAGTGCATAGTTGGTTCAGAAGGTCTGAGGGGAAGTTTGGCAAGATGCGATCCAGAATTAATTGGCATTCATCAGATTCATAAGCACTGTAAGTTCTTTGTGGGCAGGGAATATATTGTATTATAACATATTATAATTGTGCTCTCTATATTATAATAGAGCTTGACACATAGTGAGCGCTCAATGAATACTGTTGATTGACTGACTCCCTGACACACTACTCCTGCCCCAATCGGTCAGAAATGCATGCTATCACTAAAATGTCACCACTGATAATAGCTTTGCTCAGACATGGCACCTGTTCTAAAAAGGACTCAGAAAAACAATATTAGGGGCTAGAATTCTCAGGTAGGTAAGGCTCTCATCCCTCTGCCGCTGCTCACAACTTCACCACCACTGGATTCATTCATTCATTCAATCGTATTTCTTGAGCACTTACTGTGTGCAGAGAACTGTACTAAGAGCTTGGAAAATACAATTCTGCAACAGAGACAATCCCTGTCCACAGCGGACTTATAGTCTAGAGGATTTCTGATCCCCTGAGGCATGTGAGATTTCTCTTTTAACCTTCTTCCTTTGGTCAAAGAAGCTCTTTGTGCGCATAAACTGAACTCTTCCGGTAAAGGCTGTCTTTAAATGAATGCCTGGATGGAAAATGTAGCCTAAAACATTTTAATGAATTCCTTCTATGGCAGACAGCCCAAACCAATTTCAAAGTTCCAGACCAATATTTCACAACGTAGTGAAATATAACCCTAAATATCCCAATTATTTAAAAATGAGAAATAGGGCCAAAACAATAGCTGAAAACAAGAAATTCAGCTTCTAACTTGCAACAGGCAGCTGTGGAAATGAAGACACATGATATATGATAATCTCCATTCAACTTCTCATAGCATCCTCGCTCATGAAAATTTAAAATAACTGGGCCAGTGCATAGGGTGGGATGAGGGGTTCCTTTGGAATTTCGGCTGCAAGGACAGGTATAATCAAAACAGAGATATTCGGAGGACCGGAGCAGATGAGCAGAGGGTAGAGCTTTACAATTCCCAAATGTTATTCAACCCTGACTGTTACTCTACAACTAATGGCAAACAGACTCGGTAACTCCAAAAGACCCTCTGAATGACTTCCAGATTTGAATTTACAGCAGATGGCTTCAGAGGCTTGAAATAGGGGCAGGGCCCTAATCTCACTGTGGATTACTGCTCCCCATCTCTGAGTTTCCCTGACTGGCTGACAAGTGGCTATTTCCTCCCTTTACTGGCCATTACCACCGCAATGGGTGTTTATTACAGTGCATTGCACGCAGTAGATGTTCAATAAATGCCTTCACCAAGACTACTGCTGCTTCTAAAAGGATCCACAAATTCAGCCCTGTAATATCTTCCTGGATGTTATGGCAGAGGAGAACTGAAAGACCTCACTTCCTTAAGATGGGGGCGAAGGTCAAGGCAGGTTTACTTGTAAAATTCCATGCATTAACAGCAACCGTTAGCAACAGAGCTCCTTTCAAAGCAATGTTGCACAATCTTTGGTAACCCTCCCTCCAGCCTGAAACTCCCTCTCCCTTCATCTCTGACCAACCACCACCTTCCCCATTTTCAAAGCTTCCTAAATATATCTCTTTCAAAAAGCTATCCCAAGGCAGATCTCTTCTCTCTGCACTCTACTCTGCCTCCTTTCTGCATCACCCAGGCATTCATGTCCATACTCCATGGGCTTAAATGAGATACCCTGACTTGCTCCTTTTATTCATCCCCTCTCCCAGCCCCACAGCACAGATATGTATATGTCCATAATTTATTTATACTAATGACTGTCTCCCCTCCTCTGGACTGTAAGCTCGTTGTGAGCAGGGAATGTGTTTATTATATTGTACTCTCCCAAATGCTTAGTACGGTGTGTTGCATACAGTAAGCGCTCAATAAATACGATTGAATGAATGAATGATGCAGTCCATCACGCTAAGAACCATGGAGCTTATATCTTTAACCTTAGCTATTCGAAGTTGGAGTCCCTTCCCTTCAGTGCTGTCTTGATTTGTGATTAGGATTCTCTCCCACTAGATTGTAGAATCCTTGAGGGTAAGGGATTATGCTCAGTAACTCTATTGTTCTCTCCCAAGCACTTAGTATAGTGCACTACACTGAGTAGTTACTTAATTCCTTTGAGTCGCTTTAAGAAGAATTATGTAGCCTAATAATGTGACCTCAAGTGACAACTTCTTTCCAAAAATCTCACTTTTCCAATATAACAATAATAATTATAAATACTATATTATATATATATAGTTATATGTAAAATAATAATGGTATTTGTTAAGCGCTTATTATGTGCCAAGCAGTGTTCAAAGTGTTAGGGAAGATACAAGGTAATCAGGTTGTCCCACATAGGGCTCACCGTCTTAATCCCCATTTAACAGATGAGGGAACTGAGGCATGCAGAAGGTAAGTGACTTCCCCAAAGTCACCTAGCTGATAAGCGGCGGAGCTGGGATTAGAACCCACGACCTCTGACTTCCAAGTCCGTGGTCTTTCCATTATGCCACCCTGCTTTTCTAAGTTATGCTCCTTCTCTAATCTTCCTAAATACCCAAGTACTCACCCCAACCCCTAAACACATATAAATATTCTTACACTCAGTTGTTTTCCCTACCTGGACTTAATTTTAATGTCTGTCTCCCTTTGATAGACTGTAAACTCCTTGAGGACAGGGATTGTATCCACTTACTCTTATTGTACTCTCCCAAGAGCCTAGTACACTGCTCTGTGCTTGGTAAATGCTCAGTAAATACCATTATTAATTGATTGATTGATTGATTGATTGATTGAATCGTGCTTTTCATAAACTCCAGCTCCAATGATTTGAACCCATCACCCCTAAAACCAGCCCAGGAGGACGTATTCAGGGCCTCAAGAGCCGTGAAAAGCATCACGGCCTAGTAGAAAGAGCACGGGCCTAGGAGTTGAAGGACCTGGGTTCTAATCCTACCTCTGCCTGGCCTGCTGTGTGAGACCTTGGGCAAGTCACTTAACTTCTCTGTATCTCAGTTGCTTCACCCATAAAATGAGGATTAAGACTGTAAAACCTGATTATTTTGTATCTATCCCAGTGCTATGAACAATGTCTGGTAAAATGTCTCCTCATCTTATCAAGCAGCATTAAACAAAAAAGAGTTTAAAATTTCCAGCCCAGTGTCTGCCATGAGCACATCTTAACTATTTCAACCAACACAAACCTTTTTCAACTTTAGAGCATCTGTTATTTGGCCTCTTTTATTTTTAATTGAAAACATTCACTGTCTCCATTCCTGCTGATTCTTCCACAGTATTTCCTAGTTTTAAACTGAGAGCCTTTTGTTAGATTAGGAGTCCTGCTGTGAGGGCCCTGAACCAAGGACAATCTGAAGATACCGTACCTATCCAAGAATGTAGCACAGTGCTCTGAAGCACAATAAGTGCTTAATAAGTAACAGAATGATGAGTATTACTAGATATAATGATAATAACCCCAATAATAACCAATGATAATAATAATTATGGTATTTGTGAGGCACTTACTGTGTACTACCTACTGTACTAAACTCTGGGGTAGATACAAGATATGCTCTTCCTCCCTTACCATCGTTCATTTTCTTATCACCTCCCAGGTGGATTGCCCTAACAATCTTCTTACAGGTCTCCGGGCTTTCTTTCCCTCCCCTCTTCAGTCTCTCCCAAACAGAGTTGCACATATCTTCCCACACTGTTCTGAACACACCCCCTGCCACTCCTCCAATGGCTACTCATTGCTCTCCACATTAAACAAAATCTCCTCAGCAGGCTCCACGCCACCTGCTTCATTTTACCTAGCCACATTCTTCTCCCGCTACTTCCCAACTTGCATATTTTTCACTCCTGTAAAACGAAGCTTGCAACTGTTATCTCACTCTGGGTTCTCCTCCTTTCTCCAGACTGTGGCCCCCTGTCTGGACCTCTTCTCATAACCCCACACTCTACATGTCTCCTTCAAGGCCTCTTGCAAAAGATATTCTTTATTAATTTTCTACCTTTGCAGTTAAAAGTCAGTTCCTCAAAGGCAGGACTCCTGTCTACAGTGCTTGGTACATAGTAAGTGCTTAACGAGTACCCTATTTTTTTTCCTTCTCTCATACTTCAATGCACCTGGCACATACACTTCATCAAACACCTTAGCACTCTTCTCTACAGCCTATCTGTTTACTTATATGCTTTTTAATTACTTGTTTTTTTTCCATTAGTATCTCTTTATCTGACTCTTTTATCAATCATTTGTATTTACTAAGTGCCTGAATGTGCAGGATCTGGCTCTAAGTCCTTTGAAGTGAACAGTAGATGAGTAAACATGATTTCTACTTTCAAGGAATTGACAATTTAGTGGGGGAGATAGACTCTAAAATTATTTACAGATGGGATATAAATATATATATACATATATGTATTTATATGACTATATATGAAAAGCAGCATGGCTTAATGGAAAGAGCACGGGTGGGAAGTCAGAGGTTGTGAGTTTTAACCCCGGCTCTTACACTTGTCAGCTGTGTGATCTTGGGCAAGTCACTTATTTCCTCTGTGCCTCAGTTACCTCATCTGTAAAATGGGGATGAAGACTATGAGCCCCAAGTGGCATAACCTGATTACCTTGTATCTACGCCAGTGTTTAGAACAGTGCTTGGCACAGAGTAAGGGTTTAACAAATACCAACATTATTATTATTATGATGTCTGTATATATGCATATATACATTTCTATATATATTATATATGTAAAGCTGTGAGTATACAAATTTGTGGTTAGCAAAAAAAGTACTGAACTGGCATTTGAGGGAATGTAATATGGGGAGGTGAGAAATTAATCAAGGAAGATCTCCTGAAGGAGATGAGATTTCTGCAGGGTTTTAAAGATGAAGAGAGCTGTGGTGTGCTAGATGTGAAGGGGAGAAAGCTTCAGGCAGAAGAGAGGGCAAGAGTAAGAAGTGGGAGGCAGAAGAAACCAAAGTGAGATAAGGTGAGTAGGTTAGCTTGAAAGGAATGAAACGTATGTGCAGGGGTGTAGGGGAAGAAGGAAGAGGATAAAAAGCTGGGTGGGAGACAACTGATGGCCTTATAGCTCAGGAAGGACAGGAGTTTCTGATTGTTTTGGAGAGGTTTTTGAGGAGAGGGGAGATGTAGACAGGAATGGGTTTTAGAAAAATGATCTTGACAGCAGAGTGATTAGTTTAGCAAGGGAGAGATCGGTGAGGGAGCTGATGGAGTAGCCAAGCAGGCAAAAATCATTCCACCAGTGATATTTAATTGAGCACTTACTATGCACTGAGCACTGTACCAAGTGGTTGGGAAAGTTCAGTACAACAGAGTTGGTGACTCGTTCGCTGTCCACAAGGAACTTACAGTCTAAAAAGGGAGGCAGACATTGAGATAAATTATGGATATGTAAATAAGTGCTGTGGAGCTGAGGGTGGGGTGAATATCCAGTGCTTAGTGTACAAATCTAAGTGCCAGGGTGATGCAGAAGGGAGAGGGAGTAGTGGAAATGAGGGCTTAGTTGGGGAATGCCTTTTGGAGGAGAAGTGATTTTTTAATACAACCTGATTACCCTGTATCTACCCCAGCGCTTAGAACGGTGCTCTGCACATAGTAAGCGTTTAACAAATACCAACATTATTATTAAGGCTTTTAAGGGGGAGGTAGAGGTCTGTTATATATGGTGTGGGGGGAGGATGGGGAATTCCAGGTCAGAGGGAGGACAATAAATATGAGTAAACCCATTGACGGGTTTACAGTCTAATCGGGGGAGACAGACAGATATATTTATTGAGAGCTTACTGTGTGCAGAGCACTGTACTAAACGCTTGGAAAGTGCAATTCGGCAAGAGATAGAGACAATCCCTGCCCAACAACAGGCTCACAGTCTAAAAGGGAGACAGCAAAACAAAACAAGTAGTCAGGCAAATAATAATAATAATAATAACTGTATTTGTTAAGCACTTACTATGTGCCAAGCACTGTTCTAAGCGCTGGGGTAGATAAAAGGTAATCAGGTTGTCCCACGCGGGGCTCACAGTCTTAATCCCCATTTTACAGATGAGGTAACTGAGGCACAGAGAAGTGAAGTAACTTGCCCAAAGTCACATAGCTGACAAGTGGCGGAGTTGGGATTAGAACCCCCAACCTCTGACTCCCAAGCCCATGCTCTGTCTGCTAAACCACGAAATCTGGCCAGAGTTGAGAGACATGTTCCCTACCCACAATGAGTTTATGGTTTAGAGGGGGAGACAGACATTAATTTAAATAAATTACATATACGTACATAAGTGCTGTGGGGCTGAGGAAGGGGTGGATAAGGGTGTAAATCTAAGTGCAAGGGTGACACAGAAGGGAGAGAGGGAAGAAGAAAGAAGACCTCTTCAAGGAGATGTGCTCCAAGAGGCCTTCCCTGACTAACCCCTTATTCCCCCACCCTGTTCACCGTCCCCTCTGCATCAACTATGCACCTGGGTGTGCTCCCATTAAACACTTTAATAACAATAATAGTAATTGCAGTATTTGTTAAGCACTTACTATATGTCAAGCACTTTATTAAGGGCTGGGATAGATACAAGACAACCAAGTCAGACAGTCCCTGCCACTCCTCAGGCTCAGAGTCTAAGGAGGAGGGAGAATAGGTATTGAATCCCGATCTTACAGAAACTTTACATCCATGTCCTTATATCCCGCCATTTCCCTTCTCTGTAACTCATTTTAATGTCTCTCCCCCACTCTAGACAGTAAGCTCCTTGTGGACTGGGAATAAACTTCTCACTCTAGGCTTCAAGGCTCTCCATCACTTTGCCCCCTCCTACCTCTCCTCCCTTCTCTCTTTCTACTGCCCACCCCGCACACTCCACTCCTGTGCCGCTCACCTCCTCACCATCCCCCGTTCTCCCCTATCCCGTCGTCGCCTCCTGGGCCACGTCCTCCCGCTGTCCTGGAATGCTCTCCCTCTTCACCTCCGCCAAACTAATTCTCTTCCCCTCTTCAAAGCCCTACTAAGAGCTCACCTCCTCCAAGAGGCCTTCCCAGACTGAGCTTCCCCTTTTCCCTCTGCTCCCTCTGCTGCCCCTCTACCACTCCCTTCACCTCCCCTCAGCTAAGCCCCCTTTTCCCCCCCTTTCCCTCTGCTCCTCCCCCCTCCTTTCCCCTCCCCTCAGCACTGTGCTCGTCCGCTCTATTGTATATATTTTTTATTACCCTATTTATTTTGTTAATGAGATGTACATCACCTTGATTCTATTTATTGCTATTGTTTTAATGAGATGCACATCCCCTTGATTCTATTTATTGCTATTGTTTTTGTCTGTCTGTCTCCCCCGATTAGACTGTAAACCCATCAATGGGCAGGGATAATGGGCAGGGCCTGTCTCTATCTTCTGCTGATTTGTACATTCCAAGCGCTTAGTACAGTGCTCTGCACATAGTAAGCGCTCAATAAATACTACTGAATGAATGAATGTAGCATTATAGTCTCCCAAGAGCTCAGTACAGTGTGCTGCACGCAGTAAGCACTCAAGTGCCATTGATTGATTGACCAATTGATGTTACAAATGCCTGAAACAGGGTGGTGCCTGTTTGTTGGAGAGGAAGGGGCGGATGCTGGAAATGTTAGAAAGGAAAACTGACAGGATTTAAATAGAATATATTGTTTGAAATACAGGGAGGAGTCAAGGATAATGCCAAAACTGTGGGCTTTAGGAGAGCGGGGAAAGAGATCAACCTTAATGGGCAATTGAGGTGGAAGAGAAGATTTGGGAGGGGAGATGAGAAGTTCAGTTTTAGTAATAAAAGGAAATGTGAGATTGTGAAGGAGGTGAGATGATGGGGCTAGCACTGGTAGCTTAAGCCATGGTTGCAGAAGAATGCCCGAGGGAAATAGTGTCAAGTGAGAAGAAAAAAAGAACTAAAATGGGGCCCTGAGGAATACCCACAGTTAGGGACAGCGAGGTGGAGGAAAAGTCAGCAAAGAAGCTGAGAAAAAGGACCCTGAGAGGGAAGAGGAGAAGCAACTGAGAACTGTGATGTCAAGACCAAAGTTAGAGTGTTTTGCAGCACAGGGTCTAAAGACAGCCGAGAGATGGAGGAGAATTAGCATGGTAGCAGTTTGGGTAGAGAAGAAGGGGTGGATTCTAGAGATGTTGTGAAGGTAGAAAGTACAGTGTTTGGAGGACAGACTGATTATGCCGATTAAATGAAGGAGTCAAGATACAGAAGGAGTGTGACTCAATGGAAAGAACCCAGGCTTGGGAGTCAGAGAATGTGGGTTCTAATCCTAGCTCGTCCACTTGTCTGCTGTGTGACCTTGGCCAAGGCACTTAACTTCTTTGGGTCTCAGTTCCCTCATCTGTAAAATGAGAAGCAGAGAAGCAGCATGGCGCAGTGGAAAGAGCACGGGCTTTGGAGTCAGGGCTCATGAGTTCGAATCCCAGCTCTGCCACTTGTCAGCTGTGTGACTGTGGGCAAGTCACTTAACTTCTCTGTGCCTCAGTTCCCTCATCTGTAAAATGGGGATTAAGACTGTGAGCCCCACGTGGGACAACCTGATTCCCCTGTGTCTACCCCAGCTCTTAGAACAGTGCTCTGCACATAGTAAGCGCTTAACAAATACCAACATTATTATTATTATTAAAATGGGGATTAAGACCATGAGCCCCACCTGGGACAACCCGATTATCTTGAATCTACCCCAGGGTTTAGAACAGTGCTCGGCACATAGTAGGTTCTTAACAAATGCCATAATAATAATAAAGTCAAGGTTTTGGCCTTGCAGGACGGGGAGGATGGTGATGTTGTCTACAGTTAGGAGCAAGGTGTGGGGAGAAAAAGTTTGGGTGGGAAGATGAAGAGTTTAGTTTTGGACATATTGAGTTTAAGGTTTGAGGAGGACAAACAAGTAGAGATATCCTGAAGGCAAGAGTAATTATAGTAGCCATAGTAGTAATAGCATTAGTACTTCATTCATTCATTCAGTGGTATTTATTGAGCCCTTACTGTGTGCAAAGCACTGGACTAAGCACTTGGAAAGTACAATTCAGCAACTGATAGAGACAATTCCTACCCAACAATGGGCTCACAGTCTAGAAGGGGGAGACAGACAACAAAACAAAACAAGTAGACAGACATCAATACCATCAAAATAGATAAATAGAACCATAGATAAATGCACATCATTAATAAAATAAATGGAGCAATAAATATGTACAAATATATACAAGTGCTGTGGGGATGGAAAGGGGGAAGAGCAGAGGGAGGGAGTAGGCGCCATGGGGAGGAGAGGAGGAGAAGAGGGAAAGGGAGGGGTCAGTCTGGGAAGGCCTCCTGGAGGAGATGAGCTCTCAGTAGGGCTTTGAAGAGGGGAAGAGAGTTAGTTTGGTGGATGTAAGGAGGAAGGGCATTCCAGGTCAGAGGTAGGAGGTGGGCTGGGGGTCGATGGCGGGACAGGCGGGAACGAGGTCCAGTGAGGAGGTTAGCAGCAGAAGAGTGGAGTGTGCAGGTGGGGTTGTAGGAAAAGAGAAGGGAGGTGAGGTAGGACGGGGCAAGGTGATGGAGAGCTTCAGGATAGGATACTTGAAGATAGGATAATTACTTATCCTATCCTGCCTTGATTACTCTATCAGCTTCCTTGCTGACCTCCCTGCCTCCTTTCTCTCCCCAATCCAGTCCACATGCCACTCTACTGCTTGGATCATTTTTCTACAGAAATTGTCAGGCCATGTTCCCCCATTCAAGAAACTCCAGTGGTTGCCCAACCACCCCCGCTTCAGACAAAAACTCCTTTTATGCTGTTGAGTTGTTCCTGACCCATAGCGATTCCATAGATGCATCTCTCCCAGAACACCCCACCTCCATCTGCAATCGTTCCGGTAGTGTATCCATAGAGTTTTCTTGGTAAAAATACAGAACTGGTTTATCACTGCCTTTCAGTAAACTTAACTCTCCACCTTTGACTCTGTTCCATACTGCCCAGCACTGGTGAGTTTTGACTTGTAAAGATTGTCTTCCACTCACTAGTCACTGTCCAACCTAGGGAATGGAATGGGTAGGCCTCTGCTTGACTCTCCCTCCCGTAGTCGAGACTGGTAGAGTTCCCAAAACTCTCCAGGTACGATACTGAGAGGGGGAAAAACTCCTCACCATTGTCTTTAAAGGACTCAATCAATTTGCCTCCTCCTACCCACCTCGCTACTCTCCTACTACAACCCAGCCCTCACACTTCGTTCCTCTAATGCTAACTTTCTCACTCTACCTCCATCTCATATATCTCGCCACTGACCTCTTGCCCACATCCTCCCTCTGGCCTGGAACACCCTCCCTCCTCTTAGAAAGGCAATTACTCTCCTCTAGTTCAAAGACTTATTGAAGGCAAAACACCTCCAAGAAGCCTTCCATGACTAAGTCCTCCCCCTGCCCTGGCTTGCTCCCTTCATTCTTCCTCCCGCTCCCAAACCCATAGCAATATATATATTATATATCTGCAATGTATTCATTTGTTTATATTAATGTCTCCCTCTCTAGACTGTGAGCTCACTGTGGGCAGGAAATATGTGTCCATTTATTGTTGTACGCTTAGTACAGTGCTTTGCACACAGTAAGCGCTCAGTACATATGATTGAAAAAAATATGATTGAAATAGTTATAGTAATAGTATTAGTTAAGCACTACTGTGTATAGAGCACGGTACTTAACAATAGGAGAGAACACCCAAGTGGGAATTAGGCATTTTACCTGTCCCTCAGGGGATTCACCATCTAAGAGTAGAAGTGGGGGGAATGATGAAACAATAAAAAACAGCACAGATTAAAACACAAAATATGAACAAAATCAGTAGGATTCTGTGACTAAGGGGAGCAGATTTTCAGGCTTCTTGGGGCTAAGAGCTTGGGGTACACCCACAGCTACCAGTCTTCCCAGGGTTTCGTGGAGACTTCACGCTTTGGGGGCATGTGGGAGCAGCTTTTATTCCTGTCCTGGTGGGCACAGAGCATGCTGGGAGCAGGGACTATCGATGACAGAAATGAGACCGCAGAGAAAGACAGAGGTCCCAGCTGGAGGAGTATGTTGTGGACTCATCTCTGTAGCGAGGGAAGTTTGAAATCATGAGAACAAATTCATTCATTCATTCAATAGTATTTATTGAGAACTTACTATGTGCAGAGCACTGTATTAAGCGCTTGGAATGTATAAATAGGCAACAGATAGAGACAGTCCCTGCCCTTAGATGGGTTTACAGTCTAATCAGGGGAGACAGACAGACAAGAACAATGGCAATAAAAAGAATCAAGGGGAAGAGCATCTCCATAAAGCAATAGCAAATAAATAGAATCAGGGTGATGTACATCTCATTAACAAAATAAATAGGGTAATGAAGATATATACAGTTGAGCTGACGAGTACAGTGCTGAGGGGATGGAACGGGAGAGGGGGAGGAGGAGAGGGAAAGGGGGGAGAAGAGGGTTTAGCTGCGGACAGGTGAAGGTGGGGGTAGAGGGAGCAGAGGGAAAAGGAGAGCTCAGTCTGGGAAGGCCTCTTGGAGGAGGTGAGCTTTAAGTAGGGTTTTGAAGAGGGGAAGAGAATTAGTTTGGCGGAGGTGAGGAGGGAGGGCGTTCCAGGACCGCGGGAGGACATGGCCCAGGGGTCGACTGCGGGATAGGCGAGACCGAGGGACGGTGAGGAGGTGGGCGGCAGAGGAGTGGAGCGTGCGGGGTGGGCGGTAGAAAGAGAGAAGGGAGGAGAGGTAGCAAGGGGCAAAGTGGTGAAGAGCCTTGAAGCCTAGAGTGAGAAGTTTTTGTTTTGTGCAGAGGTTGATAGGCAACCACTGGAGGTGTTTAAGAAGGGGAGTGACATGCCCAGAACGTTGCTGCAGGAAGATGAGCTGGGCAGTTCTCCAAGG
This sequence comes from Ornithorhynchus anatinus, assembly GCF_004115215.2. Lineage (NCBI taxonomy): Eukaryota > Metazoa > Chordata > Mammalia > Monotremata > Ornithorhynchidae > Ornithorhynchus > Ornithorhynchus anatinus. The sequence goes on along the minus strand of NC_041732.1, from coordinate 84,532,830 downwards.
GAGTGGGTGTAGATGGAGAATAGAAGAGGACCCAGAACTGAGCCTTGAGAGACTCTTGCAGTGAAGGGATGGAAGGTAGAGGAGGATCCAGTGAAAGACATTGAGAAGGAGCAGATAGAGAGATAAGAGAAGAATGGGGGAAGACAATGCCACTGAAGTCATGGTGATGGCAACCAATAATTAGAGTGGATGGTACTGTGTGCTTTCAATTCAAATATGACTGAATTGAAGTGAATTGATAGAGATGGATGACATGCACCCTAAAAGAGTAGAAAGAGAGGAATGGAAATTTGGGATAGTGCAAATCAATCAATCAATCATATTTATTGAGCATTTACTGTGTGCAGGGCATTGTACCAAGTGTATGGGATGCCTCTCCCCCTCATTTAAAGCCTTCCTGAAGGCACATCTCCTCCAAGAGGTCTTTCCTGACTAAGTCATACTTTCCCCTTCTCCCACCCCCCTCTGGGTCGCCGTGACTTACTCCCTTTATTCATTCCCCCTCTCAGCCCCACAGCACTTAACCATGTATCTGTAATTTATTTACCTCATCTATAAAATGAGGACTGAGACTACAAGACCGAGTGGAACAGGGACTGTGACCAAACCGATTTACTTGTATCCACCCTAGCACTTAGTACAGTGCCTGGAACATAGTAAGCACTTAACATACCACAATTATTATTATTATTGTTGTTAGTAATAATGTCTGTCTCCCCCTCTAGACTGTAAGCTCATTGTGGGCAGGGAATATGTCTGTTTATTTTTGTATTGTACTCTCCCAAGTGCTTAGTACAGTACTCTGCACACAGTAAGTGCTCAATACATATGATTGACTGACTGATTGGGAGAGTATAACACAATAACAGACACATTCCCTGTCCACAATGAGCTTACAGGTTAGAGGGCCTGCTAAGCTGTCAGCTGTGTGGGGATAGGGAACAATGTTTACAAATTCGATTGTACAGTACTCTTCTCTCCAGTGCCTAGTGAGAGTGGTCTGCACATAGTAAGCACTCAATAAGTTCTAAATAATTAGGGGCCAAGAAAGAAGCTGACTCCTCCCCCGTTTCCCAGTAAATCTTGGGGAGTGGCCTCTTGGGAGAGAGTGGGAGGGGAGACAATGTTGTCCAGGTTTCAGGGATGGTGAGGAGGAGCAGGGCTTGGGTAAGGAACAGGTTGAGGATGAAGGGGAATTTTCTCCCGTTGGAGCAGGGGTTCCGCAGGCCGTGTTAGTCTGGAGCTGTCGGAAGGGGGAGAGGGGAGTGATGGTGTGAGTAGGTTGGATGGCAGTGAGTAATAATAATAATAATGTTGGTATTTGTTAAGCGCTTACTATGTGCTGCACTGTTCTAAGCGCTGGGGGAGATACAGAGTGATCAGGTTGTCCCATGTGAGGCTCACAGTTGATCCCCATTTTACAGATGAGGTAACTGAGACACAGAGAAGTGAAGTGACTCACCCACAGTCACACAGCTGACAAGTGGCAGAGCCGGGATTCGAACCCATGAGTTCTGACTCCCAAGCCCGGGCTTTTTCCACTGAGCCACGCGTGGAGGTGAGGGAGCGAGGGGCTTGTGGCAAAGAGAATGAAAGAAGAACAAGGATATGGTGAATGGGAGTTTTTGAGGGGACCTGATGTGGTCATAGCTCTCAAACTGCCCTAGAGAGATTGTGGAGAAGCGGCTGATGAGGGCAAAACTATTCTAAGAATTCAGACAAGAATGGGAGCAGGGTTAAGGAGAGATAGCTGGAGAATGCACTGGAATCCGGAGAAGGATTTTTTTCAATATAGGGGAGCCGGGAGAATGTTTGGAGGCAGAGGGAAGGGACCATTAGAGATGAAGGGTAGAAGATGGTAGTCGAGGAGGGGGGAAAAGTGGGGACAGATTTTTTAGGAGGTGAGAGGGGAAGGGGTCAGAAGAGTGTTGAAAGTAAAAGAAAAATATAACGGGAACGCCAGTGGGCCCTGTCACCACCTTTCTTCATTCATTCAACCGTATTTATTGAGCACTTACTGTGTGCAGAGCACTACACTGAGTGCTTGGAAGAGTACAATATAACAATAAACAGACACATACCCTGCCCATGACGTCCACTACTGTCCCTGCCGCCCACCCTCCCCTGAGGTGAGTGAGCTTGATGTAGTGCATAGAGCACAGGTCTGGGAGTTACAAGGTCATGGGTTCTAATCCCAGGTCTGCCATTTGTCTGCTGTGTGACCTTGGGCGAGTCACTTTATTCTCTGGGCCTCAGTGACCTCATCTGTAAAATGGGGATTAGAACTGCGAGGCCCATACGGGACAGGGATTGTGACCGACACGATTAGCTTGTATCCACTTCAGGGCTTAGTACAGTGCCTGGCACATAGTAAGCGCTTAACAAATACCAGCAGCAGTTGATGGTGAGTTGAAGCATCGCAGGAGCCAGGAGCTGCGGGTGGGACAGCCCTGCCCCAGTCTCTCCCCCCCCCGGGCCCAAATCCATCCCTACCACTCCCTCTATCCTGGACCACCCTTTCCAGGCTTTGGTTGTTCCAGAGTCGAGTTCAGGCGGCTTCTGGTTCACTTCCACCATTGGGTCAGAGGCCCAAGGTAGAGAAGGTAGATTTTGAAAGCAAGAGGGAGATCTCCTCTTGAGAGACGACGGGAGGTGCAAGGTCATGGAGGAGGGGATGGAAATGAGTAGGCAGGGGTGAGGGGAAGACTTTGAGGAGCTCACACCTGATGGTTTTGATTTTGCCAACAAAGCAGTCGGTGAGGTCATCAGGACCAGAGATGGGGTGGGGGGAGCACTGGGGACTTCAAGAGAGAGGAGGCCTGACATAATCGGTGGGGTGGGGGTGGTCAGTGGGCATGGAAGTCGATGAGGAAGCAGAAATTGTGTTTCTGAGAGGAAGAGAGGACGGTTATAGCAAGTAAGGATGAATTTGAAGTGACTGAAATTGGCCTCATGCCTGGATTTCTGCCAATCGCACTGGAGAGCGGGAGCTCAGGAGCAGAGGAAGCTCTTGTGGAGGTGATCCAGCTATGGGGGGAGGGTGTTATCTAGTGCATATATTGGCAAATGATGTCCACTTGTCTCCCCCATTAAAGTTTAAACACTTTTAGTTAATTAGTCATGGTGTTTATTAAGTGCAGACTTCTGTGCCAAGGACTAGGGCTAAGTGCAGGGGAAGAATGTAGATACTTAGCTCTGACCCTGTCCCTGTCCCTCCAGGTTTACAATCTAGGTGGGACTAGATCGATAAAAAGAACTGTGACAATAGATTGCAAAACAACAGCAAGCAAGAGACCCAGACAATAATGTCAAGAGAAGTAAAACATTTCTTAGGGAAAGGAAGTCTAAGGACTCCCCACTGCTCCAGGCAAACAGCCTGCGCTGGGCATCAAACCTAAGCTCCGTTACGGGCAGACAACCCTATCTGCAAATTCTGTTGCATTGTACTCTCCCCAGCGCTTAGTACAGTGCTCTGCACATAGTAAGTACTTAGTAAATAGGAGTGATTGACAATACTCCTTGAACTTCAGGAAGAGAAAGAGGCAGTCTCCACAGAGTGACCCCTCAAACGGACAGCAACGTGAGGGAGACCAAGGAATCTGTTCTGTCAGTTCTATCTCCAGCGCCCTTCAAAATTAAAGCCAGCCTCTGTTTGTGACCAAATTAATTGAGTATTTATACAGTCTGCCATTCATTCAATCAGATTTATTGAGCGCTTTCTATGTGCAGAACCCTGTATTAAGCATATTGGAGAGTACGATGCAGCAATAAACAGACACATTCCCTGCCCACAAGGAGCTTACAGCCTCGAAGTGGGCGGAGGGGGAGAGACATTAGTATAAATAAATAAATTACAGATATGTACATAAGTGCTGTCACTCTGGGTCAGAGATGACTCAAGGGTGTAAGACAAGATATGTGTTGGGGGGGGGGGGGGAGTGTAGAGGGTTGTCATTCAAGCAAACCCAGTGCCAGCCGCTGCCATTTTGACTCTACCTCTGGTCCCTTTTCAGCCCCAAGGGTGGGATAGCTATTGTGTGGAGAATGCTGAACTGGACATCTTCTTTGTGCTGAATTCTGTAGTGAGGACTTTCTGAATATACAGACCTTTGTATCAGGTACCTTCTTTTTTATGGTATTTGTTAAGCACTTACTATGTGCCAGGCACTGTTCTAAGCACTGGGGTAGCTACAAGGCAATCGGGTGGGATACAGTCCCTGTCCCACAGTCTTCATCCCCATTTACAGATGAGGGAACTGAGAGGTCCAGAGAAGTGAAGTGATGTGCCCAAGGTCGCCCAGAAGACAAGTGGGGGAGCGGGGATTAGAAGCCAAGTCCTTCTGACTCCCAGACCTGTGGTCTAACCACTAGGCGATGCAGCTTCTCAATCTCTCTGGTAAAGCGTGCTGCACTAAATTGCTCCTTTCAAACAGCATCAGTGGTTCTCAAAACCAGGATGATCGGTATGGGTTGAGGAGGTCCAAGAGGGATTCTGGGTTTGAAGTCAACATTTTTCACTGTTTTATCAAAACGTACTTTTATTTTCTTGCTGTATGCTCATCGTGGGCAGGGAATATGTCTGCTAACTCTGTTGTACTCTCCCAAGTGCTTAGTACAGTGCTCTCTGCATAGTAAGTGCTGAATAAATACGATGGATCGAGCCGCTTGATGTCTTATTTAGGACCAGTCGGTGCTGCTGTTCTGCCGAAATTGGGAAGTGAGACATTATATTATTATTATTATTATTGTTATAGTATTTGTTAAGAAGTGCTTACTATGTGCCAGGCACTGTACTCTTCCAGAGACTAACCGGAGGGAGTCCAGAGATCCGCTCTGCTGTGTGACCCGGGGCCAGTCACTTTGATTTTCTGGGTCTCAGTTCGCTAATCTGGAAAATCGGAATTGGGACTGCGCCACAGGGGATGGGGACTGAGTCCAACTCAATTCGCTTGTGTCCATCCCTGCGCTCAGTACAGTGCTCGGCACGTTAGTGAGTGCTTAATGAGCACTTAACCAATACTGCAATTACTACTATGATTCCGCGGCCCCGGGAGCTGCGGTTGAGGCATCCGGTCGGAGACGGTGACCTAGTGCCCGAAAGGGGAAAGGCCGGCCAACCCTCCACCCTCACCCCCTGGGCCCTACCTCCATCAGACTAGCCTCCCTCCCTTTTCTAGTTGCCCCACTGCCTGGGCCTTGGCACGTCAACCCCTGTGTTCACAGGCTGGGCCCGGGCTGGTGTCCTGTGCCCTTTGACCCCCGTCCTCTGGCTAGTCGACGCCGCCCCCGCGGCCTTTTCCTGGCCTTAGTCCTGGTCCCGATCCCGGTCCTGACCCCGGTCCCAACCCTGACCCTGGTCCCGGTCCTGACCGTGGGCCTGGTGCCGGTCCTGATCCTGGTCCTGACCCCGGTCCCGATCCTGGTTCTGACCCTGGTCCCGGTCCTGACCCTGGGCCTGGACCTGGTCCTGATTGGCTTAGTGGAAAGAGCACAGGCTTGGGAGACAGAGGTCATGGGTTCTAGTCCCGCCTCTGCCACTTGTCAGCCATGTGACCTTGGGCAAATCACTTAACTTCTGTGTGCCTCAGTTACCTCATCTGTAAAATGGGGATGAAGACTGTGAACCCCACATGGGACAACCTGTTTACCTTGAATCTACCCCAGTGCTTAGAACAGTTCTTGGCACATAGTAAGCGCTTAACAAATACCAACATTATTATTATTATTATCATCCTGGTTCTGACCCTGGTCCCGGTCCTGACCCTGGTCCCGGTCCTGATCCTGGTCCCGGTTCTGACCCTGGTCCTGATCCCGGTCCTGACCCTGGTCCCGGTTCTGACCCTGGGCCTGGTCCTGATCCCGGTCCTGACCCTGGTCCCGGTCCTGACCCTGGGCCTGGTCCTGGTCCTGATCCCGGTCCTGACCCTGGGCCTGATCCTGACCCTGGTCCCGGTTCTGACCCTGGGCCTGGTCCTGATCCCGGTCCTGATCCTGGTCTCGGTTCTGACCCTGGGCCTGATCCCGGTCCTGACCCTGGTCCCGGTCCTGACTCTGGCCCTGACCCTGGTTCGGGTTCTGGTCCTGACCCTGGCCCTGACCCTGGACCTGACCCCGGTCCTGACCCTGGTCCCGGTCCGAGTGTCCCCGAGCGCAGAGGGGGCCGGGCTGGGGGGTGGAGCCCCCGGGGGTGGTGTCGGGGTGTCCGGGAGCCGGGGGTCCCGGGGTCCGTGGGTCGGCCGGTCCGTCGGTCGGTCGGGTTGGTGGCCGGTAGCGGGGCCGGGAGGGAGGGAGGGAGGGAGGGGCCCGGGGCCCGGGGCCCGGGGCCCGGGGCGGGGGGGAGGCGGGAGGACGGAAGGGGCGGTGCGGCGACAGCGGGAGGAGGAGGAGCAGCGGGAGCAAGAGGAGGAGGAGGAGGTGGAGCAGGAGGAAGCGGCGCTGTCCCTGTCGGTGTCGGTGTCTCTGGGCGGGTGAGTGTCGGAGGGAGCGGGCCGGGGCCGGGGCCGGGGCCGGGGCCGGGGCCGGGGCCGGGGCCGGGGCCGGGAGTGAGGAGCCCAGAGCCCGGAGCGGAGGTCTGGAGCCGGGCCCTGGGAGCCGGAGCCGGGGCCTGGGCGGGGGCCGGCGTTGGGCCTTAGGCAGGGCCGGACGGGCGGGCGGTCGGTCCGAAGGCCGGGCCCGGGCCCCGCGGCGGGGCAGCCCGGGGCCGCCGCTCCCTGTCCTTGTCCCCTTGTCCCCTTGTCCCCTTGTCCCCTTGTCCCGCTCCCGGAGGGCGGGCCGGGCCGAGGGCAGAGCGGGGCCCCGGGGGTCGGGGGGTCCGGGCGGCCGGAGAGAGGGCGGAGCGGGGCGGAGGATGGGGTCAAGGCCCGCCGAGGCCCGGCCCGGAGCCGCCGGGAGCCGGGGACCGGCCGAGGGGCTGCCATTTGGTGATCCCGACTCCCGGGCCCCATCCTAGCCGCCCCCCCCCATCCCTTCTCCCCTCTCTCCGGCCCCCATCTCGGACCTACTGGCCTCCCCAGCCCTGGTACACAATGCTCACCGTGTCCACCGCCCTCCCCCGCACCCAGTGCCCCTCGAGTCCACCGTCTCCCCCGGCACTGGCACACAGCGCCCTCCGTGCTCACGGTCCTCCCCGGCCTTGGCCCACAGTGCCCACCGTGCCCACGGTCCTCCCCGGCTCTGGCACACAATGCCCTCCGTGCTCACGGTCCTCCCCGGCCTCGGCCCACCGTGCCCACCGTCCTCCCCGGCCCTGGCACACGGTGCCCTCCATGCTTACATTTCTCCCCGGCCCCTGCACACGATGCCCTCCGTGCCCACAGCCCTCCCCGGCCCCGACACACAATGTCCTCCGTGCCTCCTGCCTTCCCCGGCCTTGGCTCACAATTCCCACTATCCTCCCCAACACACAGTGCCACCTTACCCACCGTCCACCCTGACACGCCATACCTTCCCTGCCCACTGTCCGCTCCAGCCCCGTCATGCCAAGCTGCCCCAGCCGGCCTACTGCGTGGGCACGCCTGGCACAAAGCCATCCCTGATCACTGCCCACCTTGACCAGCCTGTCAGGCTCCCCAATCTCTGGGCATGCTTAAGTCGTGCAGGGTCCACTCTGATCAACATGGAATAGTGTCTAGAGTACGGGCCTGGGAGTCGGAAGGTTAAGGGTTCCAATCCCGGTTCCTCCTCTTGTCTGCTGGGTGGCCTTGTCCAAATCACTTCACTTTTCTGGGCCTCATTTCCCTCATCTGTGAAATGGGAATTAAGACTTTGAGCCCCAGATGGGACAGGGTCTGCGTCCACCTCGATTTGCTTGTATCCACCACAGCGCTTAGTTTGGTGTCTGGCACAAAGTAACCATGTAACAAATACCACAATCATCCTCCTCCTCTTCCTCCTCCTCTTCCTCCTCCTCCTCCTCCTCATCCTCATCATCAGGGCTCCAAGTGGTTGAGGGGGAGCAGCAGACCCACCTTTGTGGGGGTAATTGTGCCCCTCTTCCCCCCCAAAATTGGCAGTGGATCTCCATAGATTTCCAGCTATAGGGGAAAGTCCTCTTCTCCTCCCTCCTCCGCCCCATTGTGCTTGGACTGACCTCCGTCTACCCATCCTACATTGAGGTCATCCAGAATCGGGTCTCTCTGCTCGTTGATGTCACAGAAGCCTGCCTCTGTCTGGGCCCTCTTCTCTCTGCACCCCTGCTTTTGTCCCTGCCCTTTGTGTAGGGGGCACTGTGAGTCAGAAACCTTTAGGTGGAAGAGGAGATAGAGTCCTCTTCCCTTCCAATACCACAGGGAAGAAGGCTTTACCCAGTTAGCTCTCGGGAATGGGAGAGCTTTCCCTCCCCACCCAGCCTGCCGTGTTTCCCCTTCAAGTTGTCGCGTGGCCTCGGCTTCACTCCGTTACCTCTCACCAGGCAGAATCCTTTTACAGCATTTCTCCCTGGGGATGAAGGAAGATCTGTAATGGTGACCAGAAGCAGGATTTTGGTGCTACCAAAAGTTAGCTTACCAAGTAAGGTGACCCAGAAGCAACCTGCTTGGGGAAAATGCTTCCATCAATAAATGGTATTGGTGGAGCGCTGGTTCTGTGCATAGCATTGTACCAAGCGCTTGAGAGAATATAGTACAATAGACTTGGTAGACATGTTCCCTGCCCACAGTGAGCTTACAATCAACCTGCTTTCCTGTCCTTTATGTTCCTCTTAGGGTTGCTCTAGTTTGGTTCAGGTCGAATCTTTAAAGCAGGTGCTCCGTCCATTTTAGCCTTCATCTCATCCCACACAAACACCTGCACATTGGCAAACTCGCTATCAAACCTTTGTTTAATTTAGTAATCAAAGCTGAGTGGGCCCAAGTAGCCCGTAGCGGGTTTTAATTTCAAGGAAAAGGCCCCTGTGCCCCAATCTGGTGGGATTCCAATATCCTAAAGCTTTCTCTTTCCACATAATAATAATTAATAATGAAAGTATTTGCTAGGCACTTACCACATGCCAAGCATTGTACTCCGTGCCGGGATAGATGCAAGATAATCAGGTGGGACACAGTCCCTGTCCCACATGGGGCTCGTGGTCCAAGTAGGATTGGGAAAGCCACTTCACTTCTCTGTGCCTCAGTTACCTCATCTGTAAAATGGGGATTAAGACTGTGAGCTCCACGTGGGACAACCTGATTACCCTGTATCTACCCCAGCGCTTAGAACAGTGCTTGGCACATAGTAAGCGCTTAACAAATACTATAATTGTCATCTATTTCCCCCCCACCCCCTTGACACATGAGGAAAACGAGATTCAGAGAAGTTTTGCCCGAGGTCAAACAGCAGACAGGTAATGGAGCTGGAATTAGAATCCAGGTCCTTTGAGTCCTAGGCCCATGCTTTTTCCACTAGGATGTACTTGCTCTATAAGATCAACTATGAAATTCTGACTTGAACATTTTAGGTGTCTGGAATAATAATGATTATGGCATTTGTGAACAGTAATAATTACTTATGGTATTTATTAAGCACTTACTTTGTGCCAGGCACTGTACTGAGTGGTGGGGTAGATGCAAGGTAATCACGTTAGACACAGTCGCTGCCCAGATAGGGCTCGCAGTCCACGTACGAGGTTTAAGTGCTTGCTGTGTGCCAGGTACCGTACAAGCATCATTTCTTGCAACCCTGTATGTGTCCCGAGTGCTCTGCACTCAATAAGTACCATTGTTTGACTGATGGTAGTAAGTGTGGGTTTAGTGACAAGATATTCAGGTTGGACACAGTTCCTGTCTCCCATTAGGCTCAGTCTAAGTTGGAGGGAGAACAGATATTGATCCTCCATTTTACAGATGAGAAAACTGAGGCAAAGAAAAGTTAAGTGACTTGCAGTAGGTCGTGCATTAGGTAATGGCAGAACCGACATTAGAACCAAGATCCTCTGACGCCTCCGTGCTGGCCTCCCACTCCAGTCCATGCTTCACTCCATGCTTCACTCTGCTGCCCGGATCATTTTTCTGCAGAAACGTTCAGGGCGTTTCCCCACTCCTGAAGAATCTCCAGTGGTTGCCCATCTACCTATGTGGCAGAATAAAGCTCTTTGCCCTTGGCTTTAAAGCAGTCCACCACCTTGCCCCCTCCTACCTCACCTCGCTACTCTCCTACTACAGCCCAGCCCGTACACTTCGCTTCTCTAATGCTAACCTTCTCACTCTACCTTGATCTTGTCTATCTCACCACCGACCTCCTGCCCACGTCCTGACTCTGGTCTGGACACAGCGCTCAGTAAATACAAATGAATGAATGAAAGTAGGGTTCCATAAGATGAGTGTGAATTTCCTCAGCATGGACAGTCTCCTACTGTACCTACTGGGTACGGATAACTGTACTAAGCACTTAGAAAAGTACAATAGAGGAGGAAGACACTCTTCCTATCCTTAAAGAGTTTATAATCTACTTTAGAACCTGAAAAAGGACAGGAAGTGCCTGACACATCTTCCTTTCTGAACTTCTCCCCTACCGCTCAATTGGAATTTATTGTCCTGCTTCTCTGGCTCTCTCCCTCTATGGGGTTGCCAGCACCAAGCAGAGGCCCAATGTCACAGGCCCAGTGTCCGAACGTGATAGGTCTCTGCTGGGGTGTGTGTGTACACACACACACACACAGAGTTATCTTTTGTGTTGGAAAAAAACACAGCAGAAGGTGAAGTTCCCCTGTGAGGGAGTGTGTGGCCAATGGGGGATCCCCAGTCCCAGCAACATATGGGTAGGTGAACAAAAGGGTTGTGGTGTTGTAGGCCATCGACCAGGTCCTTTCCTTCCCAAGTCCCCTCCTCTTTTCTGGTTTCTGGCATGTGGCGATACTTTCCACTTTTCTCTGGGTTCCTGGTGGCAGTCGGTAACAGTGGCGGTATAGTGATGACGTATTTTATAGGTATTGTTGATCAGCAACAACTTCCGTAAAGAAACTTTAAGTGGTTTGGCTTGGATTTTTGAAAAAAAGAAAAGTTCATTTAAAGTCCATTGGTGAGTTATTGTCACTAAATTATTCATTTTTGTAGCAGGTCCTTTATAAATAAGAAATACTGTCTGATGGACAATGTGGTTAGACTGAATGGCCACACATAGGGAAAGTATATTTGGGAAGCGGGAGGCTCCCCGCTGATAGCTCAGTTCAGTTATCTTGGGCCCGAAATTGGACTTTCTTTGAAAAATAAGTTTTTCGCAGTCTTGAGATTGAAACACAGTTTATTCTATTAGTCATTCTGTGACAAACAGGTTCCAGTCCTGTATTTCTAGCCTTGAAAATGTATTCATTTTTGATTTTTGCAGGAATTCCTCCAGTTTTACCAAGAAAGACAAACTGTTAAACAGGGAAAAATAAATGACCCTCAAAAGAAACTTCTTTTTCATGTAGGTGGTGACAGGTCGTATTTATCCAGTTCACGTTCTCTAGAACTACTTTCAAGACCACCGGTGGCAATAAACATATTAGCAAAGCCAGTGGGGGAAGTAGAAGATAGCTAGAAATATAAATGTATGTTTTAAAGAGGGAAATTTCCTCTTTGATCTAATTGTTATTGCTGTTCCTATTTTGGCAGCGATGGAGAACCATGGTGGGGCATGTCAGGTCTTGTGCTTTCGGGGCGATGATGAGTGAAAGAGACAAGGCCGTCTCTGCAGTTGTTCACTTTACCGTCCCCTCCAGGAAATAAGACCGACGCTGAGACCACATTTGACTGACTTGATTTCCCGTTCTTCATCGGGAGAGAAAGTTTGTGTTGGAATGCAGAGACAAGAGAGATTGAATTAGAAAGACTTTTCTAATGAGTATTAAATGCCATTTGTATAATTTGTGAATTATTGTGGCACCTATGAAGTGAATACAATGCGTTAGGTGCCAGGGAGAATATAGGATAATCAGGTGAGACCCATCGTTTTGAAATGTGCCAGTGGTTTCCGCAATGCTAGTGATTCTAAGATGGCACTTTGTAGGTCCATCACATCGATGGTGTTTATTGAGTGCTTCCTTTGGGCCGAGCCTTGGATCGTAAAGATTGCCAAGCAAACGGTCATGGATTTAGAGAATAATTTGTGCTTTGGAATAATTGAAATGACAGAGGTTGTTCTGGACTTATCTAGGTGGTCCTGGTAGCTTTGTGTTTTCAGAAAGTTATCCCAGGGCTTTATTCCGTCGGGTTTTAAAGAGGTACATGGAATTTCTTCATTTTAGTTGCTCTATCAAATCCATATGCTACGACTCAGCAACATTTTTTGAGCGTCCTCATTGTGCAGAGCTAGCTCTTTGGAGGAAAGTGAACAACTGAACCTTTGTCTAATTCCCCCTAACTTTCCCAGAGTTGTATAGGCATGGCATGCACTCAAGTCTTTTAGCCTCCGCAGGCAGGTGCGTACCCTCTACCTGGAGCAGCGGCAGATCTGAGGGCTCCCACCCTCGAGGTCCGTTATTTGCATTTTCTTGACCTTTCAGCCTGGCCCTGTTGACTCTTGCTTGTCATGGTGGCAATCCCCTTACCTACCACCATCTAGTTGTCAGTCAGTTGTATTTAGTGAGTGCTTACTGTGTACAGAGCACTTGGGAGAGTACAACATAATAAGCAGACACATTCCCAGCCCTCACCGAGCTTATGGTCTAGAGGGGGAGACAGACATTAATATAAATATGTAAATTACAGATAAGTACATACGTGCTGTGGGGCTGAGGTCGGGGTTGGGGGGATGAATATGGATATGCCCCTTCGATGGAGGAGGAGCTGGGACAGAAGGAAGAAAGATGGGAAGGAAGAGAGGAGGAATAATGGTAGAAAACAGGGAGAGAAGGAGGAGAGGGATGAGGGAGGGAGAGGGAATGTTGGAGGAAGAGAGGGGGAGAGAGGGGCTAGATTATGAGCCCCATGAGGAACTGGGACTCGGTCTGATTTGATGTGTTTCTATCTATCCCAGGGCTTAGCACAACACTTGACACAAAGCCATGCACCATAATTAAATGAATAAGTGCAGCTATCTGATGCAGTGCACTCTAATAAGGACTCGGGAAGGGCAACAGAAGCACATAGTGCACTTTCCCTTCCCATGAGGAACATACATTCTAAGGGGGGGGGGGCGCGGGGAGAAGGGGTCATTGGGGAATAGCTCACCACCTCCACCCCTCCCCACAACTCCCCCCGTGGCTGACTGCAGGAAGCTCGCTGACGAAGCTTGCCATCCCGCGCCTTCGGCTTCCCAAGTCCACGCGTCTCGCCGCCACCCGGAGCTGCTCCCCTGGCCCTTCCACAGGCAGACACCAAGAGAGATCTCAGCACTGTTTGATGGTGTCTGAATGTGGTCACAAAGTAAACAATTCCAGTTCCAACCTCCTTTTCCTAGCTCTAGCCCCCTTCCCCAGTCCTCCAGGACCCTTTCTCTCTACTTCCCCACAGTCACCCAGGGGCTCACATTCCTCTAGCCCTTCCCCCTCTTATCTCAGGGTGTCCCAGTCTCATCCTCTCCAAGTCCATCCAAAGTAGGGTCACTCTTTGTTCTATCTCCCCTTTCAGGAGCAGGAGCCTCACTCCTCCAGAGTCCCAGTTCAGGACTCTGAACCTCGCCCTCACCCAGGATCACTCCAATCCCTCCCTGTGCTCTGTGCCCATCCAGGGTCTGCAGCTCGAGCTCTCCCTGTGTCCTGCTTTCCCAAACCTACAGCTGGGCACCTCTCCCCTCAAGATGGCCATGGGTCTCCCTCTCCATCAACCTGCCACCCCACCCCCTGCTTCCCCAATCCTTCCTTCTGTTTGTTTCAGCCAAGTCTTTCCACTTCCCTGGGGGAGAGGCATCCCGGAGTGATTCTCCTGGCTTCCTCCTCCCTCTTCTAAGTGTCAAGGCCAGTGACATTGACTGTCACAGGGGAAAGCAAACATATCAATCAATCTGAAGTATTTATTGAGGAATTCCTTAGTGCAATACTTTGTCCTAAGTGCCAGGGAAAGTGTAATAAAATTAGTAGACATGATCCCTACCTGCAAGGATGGTGCAGTCTAGTGGACATGTTCATAAGTAATGCGATCAGAATAAATAAATTTGAATGACCAATAAAGTGTATGTGTGTATGTATCCCTACTCTGCCAATTGTCTGCCTTGTGGCCTTGGGCAAGTCATTTAACTTCTCTGTGCTTCAGTAACCTCATGTATAATGGGGATTAAGACTGAGTCCCATGCGGGACTGGGACTAAATCCAACATGATTTGCTTGTATCCACCCCAGCGCTTAGTACAGTGCCTGACACATAGTGAGTGCTTAATTATTATTATTATCACCTGGAGATCTGGCCCATAAATATATTCTGCTCACCTCTTGTCTAGAGGGCCCCATCCTGATCAATTTGGTCCATACACTTATTTGTGAGGTAATTTAAGAAATAATAACAATAATAATAATGTTGGTATTTGTTAAGCGCTTACTATGTGCCGAGCACTGTTCTAAGTGCTGGGGTAGACACAAGGGAATCAGGTTGTCCCACGTGGGGCTCACAGTCTTAACCCCCATTTTACAGATGAGGTAACTGAGGCACAGAGAAGTTAAGTGACTTGCCCACAGTCACACAGCTGACAAGTGGCGGAGCCGGGATTCAAACTCATGACCATAACCTTTGTATCTGCTTTAAGTTTATCAATCAGTGGCATTTACTGAGCGCTTACTGTGTGCAGAGCACTGTTTTAAGTGCTGGAAGAGTACGGTACAGTAGTCGGTAGACCTGATCCCTGCCCACAAGGAGATGCATTGACTGATTCCTTCTTTTCCAGGTCCCTAGCTGTTTCCATTTGTGAATGTAGAAAACCCATCCCTAGGATTTCTCAGGCTCGGAGAGACTGTGGCAGTATTCCTGGTGGTATCCCTGCTCCCACCCCCCGTGGCCACTGTCACCCTTCCTCAGCTCCCACCTGACCTGTACAGACACTCAAAGTTCAGCTGACTGCTATCGCCGTGGCCGCCACTATCAGCCAACCCCCCAGAGATGAATTCCCGGGGAGCTACTGGATCCTGAAGGTGCTCCTATTATTGGATGAGTTCCATCTTATCTTTTTTGGCTTACTCCCTTCTGAAGTGCTAATGAAAAGAAAAAGTGCCCAAATCAGCAAAACAAATTGGAAGAAGGGAATAAAGAGCTGGGTTACTCCATAAACCCTTGAAAAATGGGCAGGCTGGCCAATTTTTATTTCATTTTTAGACTCCGAGGCACCAACTTGAGAAGGGAACCCTTAGCAGGTTTGACACCGTCTCCCCAACCCAGAGTTACATTGAAATGGAAACCATTGTTTCATCAGTCATTAATATTGAAAGCATAACAAAAACAGTAAAAGGTTAACTTCCATATACTGCAGTTGCATTTTGAATACAAGTGGTTTGATCTAAACCATAGAGAACTGAATGATGTTTGGCCCCTAATCAGTGAGATCGCATCTTCTTTTAAACTAGTAAAAATGTTTGGTGGTAGTGTGGGTTAGATCAGTGCTTGACCTTTGCTTCTCTCACCCTGCCCTTTTTCCTTTTCTCCCAGGAAATGGTTTTATATTCCACTTCCCCCCTTCTCTTTCTCAAACTTCTCAATTTTATTTTGGCCTAAATTTCTTTTTCTTTTCTGCTTTCCTCTCTGTGTCTGCTTATTTGTCTCTCACTCTGTGCTTAGACACCTGCCCCTGTACGACCTCTAAATAATTAATCTATTAGTGGTATTTATTGACTGCTTACTATATGCAAGGCTCCCTACTAAGCACTTGGAAGAATACACTTTATTGGAGTTGATCCCTGTCCTCAACGAACTTACCCTTCACCTCCTTTTTCCCTGCCGCTCGTTATCCTTCTGTGTTCCTCTTTTCATCATCTCTGGTCTTCTCTTAGGTTCATTTTATGTTTAATCAGCCTTTTCCAGTTTCCAGCACTTCTCCTCCCTGCCTACCCTGCTCTTAACACCCTCTCTGTCCCTATCCTGGCATTTTGTTTTCCTTTTATCCAGTTGTTAGTTTCTTCCCTTTTCTTCTCCTCCTCAGTTTCTCCCCTCTTCCTGTTTCCCCCTTCCCAATTTTTTTGTTTCTCCCGCTTCCCGTCTCTTCTGCTTCCCAGTGGTTCTCTAAGGCCCTCGCTGGCTCGGTCGGTGGGAGAAAGAGGAGAGGTGTCTGGTCCTGCCTCTCCCAACATGTACCTGTGCAACTGGAAGCTCCAAAGGGAGGTCGTGGGGGCCTCACTGGAAGGATTTCCAAGAATGGGAATCCTCCAAGAATGGGACTCTGACGGCATGATCCTGCCAGTCAGGAAAGGAATGGGATGATGAGTCTGATGACTCCACTTAGAGCAAACTAGTCACTGCATGTTTTAGGAAACGGAAAATAACGTATCTTTTGAATTAAATTATGTACTGGTGCCTTTTTCATGCGCTCTTCAGCTTCCTATTGACTCTACAGTGCTTCTATGTGCTTCTATGACTCACGCTATTCTAACATTGAAGGCTGACAAAGCCACCTGGACAAGAACTTTTAATTTTGATATGTATGGAGAGAGAGAGAGAGAGAGAGAGAGAGAGAGAGAGAGAGAGAAGAGAAGAGAAGAGAAGAGAAGAGAAGAGAAGAGAAGAGAAGAGAAGAGGAGAGGAGAGGAGAGGAGAGGAGAGAGAGAGGGCTTAGTTATGTTTTCGTGGCAGCAATAATTTTCTGTAATTAAGAACTTCCTCATTTGCTTCAGCTTTTCAAACTCTGCCTCAGACCTGAAACAAAGTCCTTCCATTCTATGCAGTCAGTACTTGTTCTCTGTTTTGTTGCTTAAACTTTGACACCTTAGAAATTCCCTTCTAGTTAGAATTAGTGGAATATGTTTTTCCAAGCCCTGTCAAAGATGCTGTTTCTTCAGCTGTCGCCCTCATGTAGGAGGGAATAATCGAATCTTGAATTATTTTATTTGGAAATCTATGACAGACTTATGTAATCAAAATAATGATAGTATTAAGTGCTTACTCTCTCCCGAGCCTTGAACTAAGATCTGGGTGTAGATACAAGATACAGGGTTCCTGTCTTACACAGTGCTCGGAGTCTTTTTATCCCCCTTTTCAGATGAGGAAACTGAAGCCCAGAGAAAGTAAAGTAATTAATTATTTTATAAGTGTGAAGAACTGAACTCATGGTGTTTCTTTAAAAGGGGTGCCCAGATATTGTTTTTGTCTCTCTCGGGGGGTTGAGGTTAAGAGTGTCAGAGGCAGCTGGCTGGGGTGTTCTGACCACAGGAGGTGGAGTAAAGAATACTTTTGCCAGTGACTCACTTATAGAAATTGCACAACTCCAGGAAATGGCTCAGGAAAAAAAAAATGGGGAAATTTACCTGAAAGGAATGTTGTGTGAGTTAAATGGTGGTCACTGTTTCTTATGACTTTTCAGGTGGAGTAAAGGAGGAGGAAAGTCACGGGCCTAATAGTGGTAGAAGTAGTTAGAATGAGCCCGTCACCGGGCAGGGATTGTCTCTCTCTGTTGCCGAATTGTACATTCCAAGCGCTTAGTACAGTGCTGTGCACATAATAAGCCCTCAATAAATACTATTGAATGAATAGTAGAAGAAATGGTATTTTTGAAGTGCTTGTGGGCACACTGTTGGTAGTAGGAGTAGTAGTGGTGTTTATCAGTGTTTACTGTGTGAATACTCAGGAATTAGACATGGCCCCTGTCCCTTGGAGGGCTGAATGTTGAACTGGAATACACAGTAACTTTGGATTCCCCAGCCTCGTATTCACTTCGCCTTCCAGCTGTGCCCAGTTCCTGACTCTCCCACCACCTTCCGCTTACCCATGCTGGTTCTCCCCACTTGGAGCCTTTCGGTCTGACCACAGCTCTCCCCCTATTCAAAGCCTGGCTTAAGTGCTACATCGTCCAACAAGCCTTCCCAGTTATTTTTCCCAGCATTCAGCCACAGAATTCTACCAGCCGGTGTTTTTTTTTTTTAAAGTGGTATTTGTTAATAATAATAATAATAATAGTGTTGGTATTTGTTAAGTGCTTACTATGTGCCGAGCACTGTTCTAAGCGCTGGGGTAGACACAGGGGAATCAGGTTGTCCCACGTGGGGCTCACAGTCTTCGTCCCCATTTTACAGATGAGGTAACTGAGGCACCGAGAAGTGAAGTGACTTGCCCACAGTCACACAGCTGGCAAGTGGCCGAGCCGGGATTTGAACCCATGACCTCGGACTCCAAAGCCCGTGCTCTTTCCACTGAGCCACGCTGCTTCTCTTGAGCCACGCTGCTGCTTGTTAAGCACTTATGTGTCTGGTACTGTAATAAGTGCTGGGGTAGATAAAGCAAATTAGGTTGTACACAGTCCATATCCCACATGGGACTCAGTTTTACCTTTACAGGTGAGGTAACTGGGGCACAAGGAAGTAACATGTCCAAGTTCACACATCAGACAAGTGGCAGAGCTAGGATTAGAACCTGGATTCTTCTGACTTCTAGGCCTGTACTACTTCTCACTAGGCCACACTTCTTCTTTAGCACTTGTGAATTTTTATATACCCATCTTTGGCATTCTTGTGTGTATATATGTATGTGTATAGTAATCAAAGTAATTTTGGTATTTCTTAAGTGCATATTATGTGCCAAGCACTGTACTGAGAGCTGGGGTAGATATAAGATAGTCAAATTGGAGACAGTCCATGTCCCATATGGGGCTCACGGTCTAAGTAGGAGTGAGTACGACTTAATCCCCATTTTACAGATGAGGAAACTGAGGCCCAGAGAAGTTAAGTGACTTGCCTAAGGTCACACAGACTAGTGGCAGAGCTAGGATTAGAACCCAGGTCCTCTGACTCCCAGGCTTGTGCTCTTGCCACTAGGCAATGCTGCTTCCCTAATTTCTGTCAGTCTTATTGTAAATGTTTTGGTGCTTGACTCCCTGAATAGAGTGTAAGTTTCTTGTTAGCAGTGAATGTGTCACTTCATTATTCTCAACTGCCCAAGAGCTCAGAATGGTAAACTACAACTTGAGGGATCTCAGTAAATACTTCCATTTACTGAGAGCCTTCATTGCTAGTATTACTCCCTCTTTCTTCTATTTAAATTATGGATCTGGAAGGAACTTTGTGAGATCATCCAGTCTAGTCTTTGGCCTTAGGCAAATGGACCACTACATGGTCTAGGACAGATAAATTGAATATCCTTTCTGAAAAGATCCTCATGGATCAATCGGTCAGTGGTATTTATTGAGAACTTACTGTGTGCAGGACACTCTACTAAATCCTTGGGAGACTACAGTGTAATAGAGTTGGTAGACACTGTCCCTGCCCTCAAGCAGCTTAGAGTTGAGTGGGGAAGACAGACATCAAAATAAATAACAGGTAAGGGAAGCAGCCCATCAGTGAATCAATCAGTGGTATTTATTAAGTGCTTACTGTGTCCGGAGCACTATACTAAATTCTTGAGAGAGTGCAGTACTATAAAGTTGATAGACATAATCCCTGCCCTTGACAAGTTTAGAGTCTAGAGAGGGAGCCACAATTAGAGACAGCGAGCAGAGGAGGAATCGGTGAATGATAATGATAATAATAGTGGCCTTTAAGTGCTTATTATGAGACAACAACTGTTCCAAGTGATGAGGTAGATACGAACTAATCCCTGTCTCACATGGGGCTCACAGTCTTAATCCCCATTTTACAGATGTGATAACTGAGGCACAAAGAAGTGAAGTGATTTGCCCCAGGTCACCCAGCAGACCCATGACAGAGCCCCAGATCTGTACCTTTTCCACAAGCCCACGCTGCTTGGTCATAGGGGTAGGGGAAAACAGGAGAGGACAGTGTGAAGGAAGCCAAGGTTAGATAATGTTTCAAGGAGAAGGGGGTGGTCCACGGAATTAGAAGACAGACGAGAGGTCGTGGAAGATAAGAGGCCCTGTGATTAGGCAAGAAGATCATTGGTGACCTTAGAGAGGGCTGTTTCCATGGAGTGAAATGGGTAGAAGTCAGATTGTATGGGATCGAGGAGAGGAATTGGAAGTGGTGAGGGGGTGGGGGGGTGGCGGTACACAGCTCGAGGAGTTTGGAAAGACAAGGTAGGAAGGAGCTGGGGCAGATAACTGGAAGGTGCTGTGGTGTCAAAGATTTCTTGCTTTTTTTTTTTTTAAATAGTGGATACATGGGCGTGTTTGAAAGAGGTGGAGAAGGAGCCTTTGGAGAGTGAGCAGTTGAAGATGGGGAAAAACGGAAGGGACAAGTGTTTTAATATGGTGTGAAGGGATGAATTGGATCCTCAGGTGAAGGGGATAGATTTTAAGAGGAGGAGGGAGATTAGAGGGAGCGCTCTTGAAATACTGCTGGGAAGGACAAAAGGGTTGAGGAGGATGGGACTTGAGAGATGCAGGGGAGGTTAAGCCTAATGGTTTCAATTTTATTGGTGAAATAGGTGACAGGAGATATGGGGTGGGGTTTTGAAAAGGGAGATTGGTCAGGATCAGCTGGGGCATACAGTGGGCAATGTGGGAGTCAATAAGGATGGGGAAGTATTGCTGGGTAGGAGAGCAGGTGGATTTATAGCGGGTGAGGATGAATTTGAACAGAGTATAAGAATATATGCTGTGGGCTGAGAGTAGCGGGGGTGGGATCAGTATCAAAGTGCTTAAAGGGTACTGACTTAAGTGCATAGATAATGTAGATGGGAGGGCAAATGGGATGGGGAAATGAGAGGTCAAGGAAGGCTTCTTGGAGGAGATGTGATTTTAGTAGAGCTTAGGAAAGGGGGAGAGACGTGGTTTGTGGATATGAAGGCTGGGTTGGCTCCTGGCCAGAGCGAGGATGTGGTCAAAGGGTCAACAGCAGGAAAGATGAGAATAAGACGTTGCAGGAGCGAAGCGTGTGGGCTGCATTTTAGCGGAGGATTAGTGAGGCAAAGTAGGATGGGGAGAGCTGATTGTGTGCCTTAAAGCCAGTGGTGAGGAGCTTCTCTTTGTTGCAGAGTTGGATGGGCAACCATTGGAAGTTTTTGAGGAACGGAGAGATGTGCATAGAACAGTTTTTCAGAAAAATGATCCAGGCAGTGGAGTGAAATATGACTCCACGTCCTCTCTTATTGCTTAATCCAGTTTCCGGCTTGCAGGTACTCAAGAAGTTCTTCCTTGGGACCAATCTAAATGTCTCTAGTTTTATGTACATTTCCTAATATTGAGTCTTTAGTGGAAATATTCCCCATCTGTAAAATGGGGATTAAATCCTACTCCCTCTGCTTTGACTTTGAGCCCAAAGAGGGACAGGAACTATGTATAACCTGAATATCTTGCGTCTACCCCAATGCTTAGGACATTATTCAGCGCATAGTAAGCGCTTAACAAATTCCATTAATATTACATGGGGATCAGTGGTATTTGGGTGCTTACTTTCTTCAAAGCATTGGCTTAAGTGCTTGGAAGAGTAAAAGGTAACAGAGTTGGAGACATGTTCCCTGCCCACAAGGAGCTCACAGTCTAGATCAGCTGGTTCTTGACCTCCATTCTAACCTGGCCTCCCTCCCTATTGCATGCTTTGGAAGGTTATTTATTTTTTAAAGATATCTGTTAAGCACTTATAATGCGACTATGTGCCAGGCACTGTACTAAGTGCTGGGGTAGATACAAGGTGATCAGGTTGGACAAAGTCCATGTAGAAGCAGCGTGGCTCAGTGGCAAGAGCCGGGCTTGGAAGTCAGAGGTCATGGGTTCAAATCACGGCTCTGCCACTTGTCAGCTATGTGACTATGGACAAGTCACTTCACTTCTCCGTGCCTCAGTTCCCTCATCTGTAAAATGGGGATTAAGACTGTGAGCCTCACGTGGGATAACCTGATTACCCTGTATCTACCCCAGGGCTTAGAACAGTGCTCTGCACATAGTAAGCGCTTAACAAATACCAACATTATTATTCCACTCAGGATTCCATTAATCAGGCCTAGGTGAGTACTAATGCTTGAGCTGCTCAAAACCGACAGGCAGGTGAAACAAACAGGATTTAATTTGGAAAGTCATTAGATAACACATACTAAAATTTACACCAGAAAACCCTCAAATATATCAATCTCTTAATAATGATAATTATAGTAATTATGGTGTTTATTAAGTGCTTACTATATGCCAAGTACTGTATTAAGCATTGGGGGAGATGGAAGATCATCAGGTTTGACACAGTCCCTGCCCACGTGGGATTCACCATGTAAGTAGAAGGGAATAGGATTGAATCCCCTTTTTAGAAATGAGGAAACCGAGGCACAGAGAAGTTAAGTGACTTGCCCAAGGTCACACAGCAGACAAATGGCAGACCTGGAATTAGAACCCAGGTCACCTGACTCCTAATTGTATGCTCTTTTCACTGGGCCATATATTTTCCTTGGTCAACCTTCCCATCCTCTCAATCAGTTGAGAAGCTGCACGACCTAGTGGATTGAGCACAGACCTTGGAGTTAGAAGGTTCTAAACCCAGCCCTGTCTCTTGTCTGCTGTGTGACCTTGGGCAAGTCACTTCACTTCTTTTATCTCAGTTACCTCATCTGTAAAATGGGGATTCAATACCTCTTCCACCTTTTACTTATACATTTATTTAATCATGTATACTGAGTGCTTACTTTGTGCAAAGCACTGTACTAAGTGTTTGGGAAAGTACAGTAGTTAGGCTTGTGACTCCTGTGTCTAAACTGATTATCTTATATATTCCCCAGTGCTTAGAATAGCGCTTGGCACATAGTAAGTGCTTAACAAATACCAAAATTTATTTTTATTGTTATCATTGTTTATTGATCACTTACTGTGTTTAGAGCACTTTACTAAGTGCTCTCTCAAGGGGATATGTGTTTACCCATGTGAAGCGAGATCTTAAGGGGTTCCTTCTCTCTCATCCAGTGTCAGGAGGAGGAAAGAAAAGACCAGACAGGGATTCGGCTTCCTCCCTCCAGGACCGACCCTAAACACGTCAGGTGTCAGTCCATTTTGCTGGAGAAATTTAGTTATCGCCTTGACTTTTTTTTAATGGTATTTGCTAAACACTTACTATGTGCCATGCACTGTACTAAGCTCTCAGCTAGATGGTCCCTTTCTGTTGTCCATCTGTACTTACTCCCTTGGTGAACTCATTCGCTCCCACGACTTCAACTATCATCTCTGTGCAGATGACACCCAAATCTACATCTCCTCCCCGGTTCTCTCCCCCTCCCTCCAGGCTCGTATCTTCTCCTGCCTTCAGGACGTCTCCGCCTGTATGTCCGCCCGCCACCTAAAACTCAAGATGTCCAAGACTGAGCTCCTCATCTTCCCTCCCAAATCCTGTCCTCTCCCTGATTTCCCTGACATTGTGGATGGCACTACCATCCTTCCCGTCTCACAGGCTCGCAACCTTGGTGTCATCCTTGACTCTGCTCTCTCATTCACCCCACACAACCAGTCTGTCACCAAAACCTGCTAGTCTTACCTTCACAATATTGCCAAGATCTGCCCTTTCCTTTCCATCCAAATTGCTACCTTGCTGGTACAAGCTCTCATAATATCTTGACTGGATTATTGCATCAGCTTCCTCTCGATCTCCCATCCTCCTGTCTCTCCCTGCTCCAGTCTATACTTCACTCCGCTGCCCAGATTATCTTTCTACAGAAACGCTCTGGGCATGTCACTCCCCTGCTCAAAAACCTCCAGTGGTTGCCTGTCAACTTTTGCATCAAGCAAAAACTCCTCACTCTTGGCTTCAAAGCTCTCCATCACCTGGTGGACTCTTATCTCACCTCCCTTCTCTCCTTCTACAGCCCATCCTGCACACTCTGCTCCTCTGCCACTAACCTCCTCACGGTGCCTCGTTCTCGCCTGTCCCGCCGTCAACCCCTGGCCCATATCCTACCTCTGACCTGGAATGCCCTCCCTCCTCACATCCGCCAAACTAACTTCCCCTCTTCAAAACCCTACTGAGAGCTCACCGTCTCCAGGAGGCCTTCCCAGAATGAGCCCTCCTTTTCTCTCTACCCCTCCTCTCCTCCCCATTCCCCCTATTCCCTCCCTCTGCTCTTCCCCCTTCCCCTCCCCACAGCACTTGTGCATATTTGTATATATTATTTATTACTCTATTTTATTAATGATGAGTATATATCTGTGATTCTATTTATTTTGATGGTATTGATGCCTGACTACTTGTTTTGTTTTGTTGTTTGTCTCCCCTGTTTAGACTATGAGCCTGTTGTTGAGCAGGGATTGTCTCTCTCTGTTGCCAAATTGAACATTCCAAGCGCTTAGTACAGTGCTCTGCACACAGTAAATGCTCAATAAATATGAATGAATGAATGCAAGCTAATCAGGTTAGACAGTCCATGTTCCATATGGGGTTCACAGTTTGATCCCCATTTTACAGATGAGGTAACTGAAGTCCAGTGTAGTAAAGTGTTGACTTGCCCAAGGTCACCCAGCAGATAAGTGGCAGAGCCACTTCATTTCCCTACAACTCCCTGGACGACTCTCAACAATGTCTGTTGAATGACCTCGAGGGTGACCAACGACTGACAATATTGCTTAAGGATCTGACCAGTGTAGAGTTCAGAGGGAAGGATTGAATGCCTGTCTCAGACTGTGAGCCAGTTAGTCATATTTATTGAGTGTTTACTGTGTGTAGAGCACTGTACTAAGCACTTGGGAGAGTACAATATAACAAGACACATTCCCTGCCCACAATGATCTTACAGTCTGGAGTTGGTAGACATTTTTCCTGATCACGAAGAGCTCAGATTCTAGAGGAGACAGACGGAGCCTCAGGAACTGTGCCTGACCTGATCATCTAGTATCTGCCTCAGTGCTTGGGAAAGGGCTTGACATGTAGTAAATGCTTAACAGATGCCACAGTTGTTATTTTTATGAACAGTGACTTTCTAACTTCTGCATGCATGCTCCTATTGATGTATATTTTCATAGCCTGCCTTTAAAATAATCAATCAATCGTATTTTTTGAGCATGCAACTAGTCCTGACTAATATTCAGTTTATGGTCGACAGTGCTGTCTCTGCCTTTTCAAGTTATAGCCTATCAACTTTCCCTCCCAGCATACTCAGGAAAATGACATTTTTCTTGATCTCTTTCCTCTGCCTAGTAGAATGGAAGAGTTTTTTTGGAATCTTTTATGTTTTGTGCTAGTTGCATCTTTTTCATCCCTTACTTTTGTAATCACCCCCACAGAGTTTTTTTATTATTATTGTTATTCTTTAGTGCGCTGGCCTGTTCTTTATTAACTTTCCTTTTGATCTTTCAAATCCTTTGAGCTCTCCGTTTAACCAAACCAGTCGGGTTTTATGCCCATCTTGCTTTGCCACTGCACTGATAGAGGTTGTTTTTCAGCATGTAGAACTGTGTTTTCTAAAGAGCAGCCAGCATTCTGAGACTCCCATGCTTCTTAGCCTATCCTGCCAACATATCCTTCTTGCTACCAATGCCCTAAAGTTTGTTTTCTTACTGTCCAGTTTCTTTATCCTATTGGTTTCTCTCCCTCTCCAGATCTCAAATATGTAAACTTGTGATCACTCCCACCAAGATATCCAACCACCAGATCATCAGTTAATTCTTTCCTTTAGGAAAGTGAATAAGCCCATTAGCCCCAGTTGACTCCTGTACCTTCTGCCTCAAAGAAATCCAAAACTCTGACATGATCTTTGCCATCAGTAGCATTTATTGAGTACTTAGCACTTGAGAAAGTACAATAGTGTTAGAAGATGTGGTCTCTGCCATCCATGTGGGCAGTCTGAGAGGGATTTGCTAAGATGCTTTTCCTGGTAACTATTAGATCCTGACCCAAGGCGATCCTAGCTGCATTTGCATTCACATATTAGATTCCATTCCTCTCCCAACACTAGACTGCAGTCTCCTTGAGGGCAGTGATCATCTCATGGCATGATCACGACTTGGTCTTCATTCTCTTCGTATCTTCTTTTAACCCAGACATGATCCCTACTGGCCTCTTGTTTCCTGGACCTCTGAACCTGTGGAGCTCCCCCTGATATTTAAGGTAAGACCACCTCCCTTTACTTAGTCTTTCGTGACACGCTTCTCCTACCTCTCTGCCCTCCAGTATCTACTCGGGTTCTTATTCAGGTTTAGCTTTTTCCAAGGATGAACCGAAAGAGGATGAGATTGTATGAATTGTTCCATTCCCTGCCAGAAAGTGTCATTAAATTGCAGGCTCCTTGGGGCTGGGATTGTGTGTACTATATCTGTTGCAGTGTATACTCCCAAGCGCTGGGTTGACTATTCTGCACAAAGTAAGCACCCAATAAATATCATTGGTTGATTGGTTAATTTAGTGTCTGATGGATGAATGTTTAGCAGGAGCCTGACCTGTCCCGTCCTGATAGACTCACACATTAAACTCGTGTTATCTGATGCTTTATCTGTGGGGAAGCCATGGAAGCTGGAATTTCCAGGATCTCCTCAATCCAGGAATCATATGGTCTGATGGATCCCCTGTGGGAATTGTCACTACCTCCCGGGCAGAAGGAGTTGATGGTGATTGGGATGTTATAGTTCTTCCCAGGGTTAGGGAAGACATGCCGATCAATCCATTCATTCAGTCGTATTTATTGAGCACTTAACTGTGTGAGAGCACTGTACTAAGCACTTGGGTGAGTACAGTATAACAATAAACAGACACATTAGAGAAGCAGCATGGCGTAGTGGATAGGGCATGGGCCTGGGAGTCAGAAAGTTGTGGGTTCTAATTCTGGCTCTGCAAATTGTCTATCTGTTTGACCTGGGGCCAGTTACCTCATCTGTAAAATGGGGATTGAGACTGTGAGCCCTAATTGGGACAAAGGACTGTGTCCAACCCATTTGCTTGTATCCACCCCAGTGCTTAGTACAGTGCCTGGTCCATAGTAAGCGCTTAACAAATACCATTATCATTATTATTATTATTATTATTATTATATTCCCGGCCTACAACGAGCTTAAAGTCTAGAGGGGTATCAGTCACTCAGAGGCATTTATTGAGCTCTTACTGTGTGCAGAGCACTGTACTAAGTACTTGGGTGAGTACAATACAACCAAGTTGGTTCCCTGCCCACTGTCCTCAGCATTTTGGACTTTGATAGTTGTTTCAATTATATGCCCAGTGATTCATTCAGATTACAATTCCTCCACCTTTTCTTCCCCACTAGGTTGTCAGCGCCTTGTGGTGTCTTCTGTTTCTGATACCCAGTGGGGGCTCAGTAGATCCTATTAGAATTTCTATGGCTAGAGGGTTGGGGAAGGCACATTGTACCAGTTACCCGGGAACCTCCTGCACAAGTTCATGAAGCCGGCTGCTTTGGGCAGGTGTCTACTCCCTGAGCTGCAGTGAGTTTCGGGGCAGAGGTAGGATGTGGTTGAGGTGGTCGGCAGCAAGACAGATGAGATGGAGATAGAGTGAGTAGTTGGCATCAGAAGAGCACAAAATTTGTGAACTGGGTTGTAGTAGGAGAGTAGTGAGGTGAGGTAGGAGTGGGCAAGGTGACTGAGTGCTTTAAAACCAATGGTAAGGGGTTTCTGTTTGATATGGAGGAGGATGGGTAGCCTGAATGTTTTTTAAGAAAAATGATCCAGGCAGCAGAGTGAAGTATGACCTGGTGTAGGGAGAGATGAGAGGCAAGGAGGTCAGTGAGGAGATGAATGCAGTAATCAAGGCGAGATATAAGTGCTTGAATCAGCATGGTAGCAGTTTGGAGAGGACAGGATGAATTTTAGAGATGTCATGAAGGTAGAACCGACAGGATTTGGTCACTGATTGAATAATTGGGTTGAACGAGAGAGATGAATCGAGGATAATGCCAAGGTTATGGACTTGTGATATGGGGAGGATCGTGGCCTTGTCTACGGCGATGGGAAAGGCAGGGAGGACAGAGTTTGCGTGGGAAGATGAATGAGTTTTGTGCTTTGTGTTTCATCAGTCTGCTGGTCAGCATGCTTTCAGTATCCAGCCTCATGGGCCCTTCTATTCAGTGAGTACAGTACTGAATTACTGGAAAAAGCACACCATTTGGCAATTCTCCTCCATCTTCCTCTTCCAACCGTGGGATCCATATAGGACTCAATGGTTTTCTCTCTATGCCAGGTTTGGATAATAATAATAATAGTGGCTTTGTTAAGTGTTTACTATGTGCCAGGCTCTGGGGTGGATAGAAGATAATCAGGTCAGATATAGGGCCTGTCCCATATGAGGCTCACTGTCTTAAGTAGGTGGGGGAACGGGTTTTGAGTTCCCATTTTACAGATGACAAAATTGAGGCCCAGAGAAGTTCAGTGACTTGTCCAAGCTCTCACAGCAGTCAAGGGACAGAGCTGGGACTATAACCCAAGCTCTCCGATTCCCAAGCCCTTCCTCTTTTCACTAGGCCTCGGTGCATCTAAAGACAGAAGCTTGAAAGACATAGTGGGGGCTGGCTGGCAGAGGGGGAAGGGCAGAGTCAGGCTGATTTTACTGTCCTCCCATTCTCCCATCCCAGGGCATTTGGATCAGGTGAATGGAGACTGCAGGGGAAAGCACTGTGTGATTTACCTCACTCCACCTGAAATCTCTTCTACTGAAAGGATTTGGGTGCCTCATGAATTCCATACAAGTTTGATTTTATCTGAATATGAACAGCAATCGCTCCTGGTCCTGCCTCAGTGAAAATCAATCAATCAGTGGTATTTATCAGGTGCTTACTGTATTCAAAGCACTGCACATCATGCTCGAGAGAGTAGACTGTAACAGAGTTGATAGTCCCGCTCACTGTCCACATGTGGACTGAGCAAGCATTCCAACCTTTGCCCTTTCCCAACTCACTGTTTTGCGGTTAGTGGTGAGCGGAAAGAGTGGGTGGGAAGGAGAGTTATCCAGGCAGGGATGGAGGAAAGTCTGCTCATTTTGAGAGAGAGTGAAGAGGGGGATCGACAGCCAGAGTGACTGATTTTCCTTTTTTTGGCCAAAACACGGGAAACACCAGGGGAAAGTTGCCTCTCAGTTGAGAAAGATTTACTTTCTAGTTGAAGGGAGAAAGAGTTAAGGAAGTTTCTGCAGTGGAGGTGAACTGGGGTTTGCCAGTTTGTTAAACCAGAAGGCCTACCCAGCCCCTCCTCCCTGGTATTTCACAGTGATGGTGGGAGTCCTGAAGGGTTAGTCCGGCCCCTTACCAACCCCGATCTCAGCCACCTCTTGCTAAACTCTGGGTTCACCAGCTTACTCCCGCTACGGCGACCTCCTCACCGTCCCTCGGTCTCGCCTATCCCGCCGTCGACCCCCGGGCCACGTCCTCCCGCGGTCCTGGAACGCCCTCCCTCCTCACCTCCGCCAAACTGATTCTCTTCCCCTCTTCAAAACCCTACTTAAAACTCACCTCCTCCAAGAGGCCTTCCCAGACTGAGCTCCTCTTCTCCCTCTACTCCCTCTACCACCCCCCTTCACCTCTCCGCAGCTTAACCCTCTTTTCCCCCCATTTCCCTCTGCTCCTCCCCCTCTCCCTTCCCATCCCCTCAGCACTGTACTCATCTGCTCAACTGTATATATTTATTACCCTATTTATTTTGTTAATGAAATGTACATCGCCTTGATTCTATTTAGTTGCCATTGTTTTTACGAGATGTTCTTCCCCTCGACTCTATTTATTGCCATCGTTCTTGTCTGTCCGTCTCCCCAGATTAGACTGTAAACCCGTCAAACGGCAGGGACTGTCTCTATCTGTTGCCGACTTGTTCATTCCAAGCGCTTAGTACAGTGCTTTGCACATAGTAAGCGCTCAGTAAATACTATTGAATGAATGAATGAATACATGTGGTCTCCCCAGCTTGGCTTTGTCTTGCCTCCTTTCTTCTCTACTGAACATTGTGTCCTTTGGGTCACTGCTACCATGCTCTTCCTTTTCCCTCCCAGCACTCATGCCCAGCACATAGTCAGTCTTTTCTCCATCCCCATGTGTGATTTGCAACTCTTCTCATTCCTTTTAATTATTTTACTTTCATTTTTTTCATTAGAAATATATAATGCTACTCAAAAATGTGCCCTACTAAATCCATATCTCCTCCAAAAAGCCTTCACTGGCCGAACTTTCATCTCCCCAGCTGATATGCCCTCCCTTCTGCATCTCCTGTACACTTGGTTCTGTACCCCTGAAACACTTTGATACTCACCCCATCTTCAGCCTCACGCCACTTCTGTACATATCCTTATATTCTGTCATTTCCTGTGAGTAATTTATTTTAACCTCTGCCTCCCTGACAGTATTGTAGGTTCTTTAAGGGAAAGGATCATATCTTCTGACTCTGCTGTACTCTCCCAAGCACCTAGTACAATGCTCTGCACAGAGTTAAGGATTCAGTAAGAACCAGTGAATGAATGACTGAAACCCGGTCTCTGGCCGGATCAGGTTGACACTGACCTCAGTGTCTTTTCTCTCTTTCTCTCTTTTTTTTCTTCTTGTGGTTTTCTTCCCATTCCCCATATCCTTTAGTTTTATTTACTAGAAGAGACTGGGGCTTAAGAGAAGGAGCTCAGACTTTGGAGAAGAGGATCAGGATTCTAATTCTGGGTCTGCTCCTTGCCCGTCGTGTGGGTTTGGACAAGTCACTTAACTTCTCTGTGCCTCAGTTTCCTCACCGGTAAACCAGGGATTCATTCCCTGCTCTCCCTCCTATTGAGATTGTGAACCACATGTTTGATCTGATTAAATTGCATCTCCAGTGTTCGACACATAGTAAGTGCTTGAAAATGCCAATATTTTTTCCTTTCCTTTCCTTTGGTCCTCCATGGTATCCTTTCAACTTCTGTTCCCTTCATCACCACCATCAGCCCCTTCCCTCTAGGGACTTTCTCCCTGCTGCCCCGCTTTCCTCTCTTTCCATACTGTTTTTGCCCTTGTCCTGGATGGGCTCCTGGCTGGGCCCTGATGGTGGCCCCTGTGTGTTGCCATACTGGCCGGTCCTTGGAGACTTGGTCTAGCCCACTCTGCACAGAGCCGAGCCTCAGGAATCACTGATTTTGAAAAACCAATCAGCCCACAGACTTTTCTAGCACCTTGACCCCTCCATGTAATTTGCCCTGGCAGTTGAATTAATTCAATACCCTTTTCCAGTTGCTCCAAAAAAACCACTAATCCCTCTGGCCAAGTGGCTACTTATAAGGGTATTGACATTCTGATGGTTTTATAAATCACAAAACTGAAGTTCCTATTGCTGTGACTCTTACGGTGAAGTTTTGACCCATAAAACAGTTTAAAATTTGGTTTAGCGATGCTTAAGGGTTCAGAAACCTCTTGGATTTCATGTTTAAAACATTTTGAATTTTTATACGTCTCTGATTTAATTGGATTCTTATCACGTGTTTTAATTGAGTTGTGTAAATTGTTATTTCTGTAAATCCCATAGTAAATTACAGATACAGTGATCATGAAGAACAGCAATAGGGGACATTATTGGTATGGAATAATCAATCAGTGTTCTTTCAGTGGTATTGATTGAGCACTTACTGTGTGCAGAGGACTGTACTTAGTGCTTGGGAGAGTACAATGTAACCATAAACAGACACATTCCCTGCCCACAAGGGGCTTACAGACTATAGGAGGAGATGGACATTAAAAAGAAATTATG
Organism: Ornithorhynchus anatinus; assembly: GCF_004115215.2. Taxonomy (NCBI): domain Eukaryota; kingdom Metazoa; phylum Chordata; class Mammalia; order Monotremata; family Ornithorhynchidae; genus Ornithorhynchus; species Ornithorhynchus anatinus. The sequence goes on along the minus strand of NC_041732.1, from coordinate 84,501,259 downwards.
GATTTGTATAGATGCTGTTTGGCTGAGGAAGGGATCAGTATCAAGTACTTAGACATACAGATGCAAGTGCCTAGGTAGTGAAGAAGAGAGAGGAATTAGGGGAAATGAGGGCTTAGTTGTGGAAGTGGCTTAAATAAGGCTTTGAAGGTGGTAGTGGTAAACTGTCATATGAAAGGTCTACTAAATGGTTAGTACAGTGTTCTGCTTGCAGTAAGCATTCGATGAATGAGTGAATGAGTATTTGATGAAGGTAGAGGGAGTTCTGGGCCAGAGGGAGGACATACTAGGGCAAGGGGTCATCTGCAGGGTAGACAAGGTTGAGGTTCAGTTAGTAGGTTGACAATAGAGGATCAAAATATGTGAACTGGGTTTTAGTTGGAGGTAAGATAGGCGGGGGTAAGGTGATCGAGTGTTTTAAATCTATTGCTAAGAAGTTTTTCATTCATTCATTCAATAGTATTTATTGAGCGCTTACTATGTGCAGAGCACTGTACTAAGTGCTGGAAATGTACAAATCGGTAACAGATAGAGACAGTCCCTGCCCTTCGATGGGCTTACAGTCTAATCGGGGGAGACAGACAAGAACAATAGCAATAAATAGAATCAAGATGCGCATAGGCACTACGGAATTGGAGTGAGCGGATACCTAAGTTCTTTGAAGGGGCATACTCAAGGGGCTGTCTGAAGTGTCACGCAGCATGAGAACGTGAATCAAACGGTCAAGCAGTAGCTTTTAATAATGATGATGGTATTTAAGCACTTACTATGTGCCAAGCATTGTTCTAAGCACTGGGAGACATACAAGGTTATCAGGTTGTCCCATGTGGGACTCAAGTCTTAATCCCTGTTTTGCAGATGTGGTAACTGAGGCACAGAAAAGCTGGGTGACTTGCCCAGGGTCATATAGCTGACAAGTGGCAGAGTAGGGATTAGAACCCACAACCTCTGATCCCCAAGCCCGTGGTCTTTCCACTAAGCCACGCTGCTTTGTGTTTGAGGTGGATGACAACCACTGGAGGTTCTTGAGGAATGATGAGACATGGACTGAATTTTTTTTTGGGGGGTTGGAAAATTATCCTGACAGCGAGTGAAGTAACGATGTAATGTAGAAAGACAGGAGGCAGGAAGGTTCATTGAGGAGGTCGAGTCATTGAGGAGGTTGATGCTGTAATCAAGGTGGGTTATAAATAACTTGGATCAGCGTTGGAGCAGTTTGGTTGGAGAAGTTAGGGTGGATTCTGGAACTGTCGTGAAGGTTGTAAAGTGCTTAGTACAGTCATTTGCCCACAGTACTCAATAAATACGCCTGAGTGAATGAATGAAAGATAGAACTTAACAGGATTTGGTGATAGACTGAAAATGTGGGTAGAATGAAGGAGGTGGATGACAATAATGCCATGGTTTCAGGATTGTGAGACAGGGAAGATAGTGGTGTTGTACATTGTGATAGAGCCTTGTCGAGAAGATGAGGAGTTCTGTTTTGGACATGTTAAGTTTGATGTGTCAGCGGAACATCTAAGTAAAATGTCTTGAAGGTAGGAGGAAGTTTCAGAGAGGGAGAGATTCCTGGGCTGAGGAGGAACCGTAAATATAGACATGGTGAGTTGAAGCCATGGAAGCGAATGAGTTCTCCAAAGGAGTGGGTATAGGTGGAGAATAGAAGGGGACCAAGAACTGTGCCTCAAGGGACCCCCATAGAAGGTGGGAGGCAGAGGGAGGCACCTGGGAAAGAGGCTGAGAATGAACAGCCAGAGAGATCAGAGGAGAACTAGGAGAGGACAGTGGCAGTGAAGCTATGGTTAGAGAACGTTTCCAGGAGAAGGGGGTGGTCCCCAGCATTGAAGGTAGCTTGAGAGTTCAAGGAGGATTAGGATGTTGCAGATGATTGATCACCTTTGAGAGGGCCATTTCCATGGAATGAAGAAAGGGGCAGGAGCCAGATCGGAGGGGGTCAAGAGGAGAATTGGAGGAGAGGAAATAGAGGCAGTGGGGCTAGACAACTCACTCAAGGAGTTAGAAGAGGAATGGTAGGAGGGAAATGGGGTGATAGCTGGAGGGACCCGAAAGGTCAAAGAAGTTTTCTTTTGTTTTTTTTTTTTTATTATAGGGGATACGTGAGCATGTGTGAAAGCAGTGGGAAAGAAGCCTTTGGAAAGTGAATGGTTCCAGATGGTGGTCATGGGGAGAAGGAGGGAGGAGGCAAGTGTGTTGATCAGGTGCAAAGAGATGGGGTTGGAGGTTCAGCTGGAGAGGACAAATTTTGAGAGGTGGTGAGAGATCTCTTGAGATACTGCTAAGAAAGTGGGAGAGTTGAAGAAGAGGCAGGAGGAGGGAGGTGCTGGAGAGGAGCAAGGGAGATTTTTAGGGAGATCACACCTGATGGTTTTCATTTTCTCAATTAAATACCTGGCCAGGTCATTAGGGGCAAGAGATTGGGGAGGCTAGAGGAGGGAGTTAAAAATCTGAAACAGCTGGTAAGGGCTTTGGGCAAAGGAGTCAATAGGAATGGAGAAGTAATGTTGCCAAGTGGAGAGGACAGAGTTAAAACAGGCAAGGATGAACTAGAGGAGGAGGAGGTTGGCCTTTTGTCTGGGTTTCTGACAGCAGTGCTCCGCTGCTTGAACACAAGAGCGGGAGAAGTGTTCCGTGGAAGTGATCCAGGGTTGCGGGTTAGTGGTTCGAGATTGGCGGAGGGTCGGGGAGCAAGGAAATTGAGTTGAGTCGAGAGGGTGGTATTAAGGGGTGGATTTGAATGTTGAGAAACTAATTTTGGTATGGAAACCTAATGGGTAATAATGACTAGAAAATTGCAGGGCATCAAAAGATCCGAAGTTCTGATGGGGAACTGGACAGAATTGTGGGGAGTTCCTATGTGGGAGAGAAGGAGGTTGTGATCCAATAATCGTTTTAAAGTATGTTGGGCTTGGAAAAAATTCTGATCGTAAACTAAGAATCTAGAAACAAATTAATGAGTTAGACAATTTTCAGGTGAAAAAAGCAGGAAGGAGTCTGTCCTAGATATATAAACCAGGAGAAGTGTTCGGTTGAGGACACCTTTTAACGACTCTCCCAACTTGATTTGGGTCAGGTTAATTAATAATTGTGACATTTGTTTAGTGCTCACAATGAGCTAAATACTGTACCAAGCACTGGGGTATGAGTTAACTGAGGCAGACACAATCCCTGTCTCACTTGGGACTCAAGTCTAAATACAAGCGTGAACAAGTATTAAAACCCCATTTTACAGATGAGGAAGCTGAGGCACCGAGAAGTTAAGGGACTTCCCCAAGGTTGCACACCTGAGAAGTGGCAGAGCTGGGGTTAGAACCCAGGTCCTCTGATCCCCGGGCCTGTGTTCTTTCCACTATGGCTTCTCAAGCATATGGTAAGCCTGAGAAACATCATGCCAATGTCTTTTAGAAAAGCAATTTAATGGGAAGCAATGTGGCTTAGTGGAAAGAGCACAGGCCTGGGTGTCAAAGGACTTGATTTCTAATCCTAACTCTGCCACTTGTCTGCTGTGTGACCATGAGCAAGTCACTTAACTTCTCTTTACTGCAGTTACATCATCTGTAAAATGGGGATTAAGATGCTGAGCCCTTGTGAGACATGGACTGTGCCCAACCTAATAATAATAATTATGGTATCTGTTAAGTACATATTATGTGCCAAGCACTTTTCTAAGCACTGGGGTAGATACCTGGGAATCATTTTATAGATGAGGTAACTGAGGCACAGAGAAGTTAAGAGGTTTGCCCAAGATCACACAGACAAGTGGAGGAGGGGATTATCTTGTAACTACCCCAGTGCTTAGTACAATGCCTAGCACATAGTAAATGCTTAACAAAAAACACATTTACCACCATTATTAGTCAGTGCTTAATAAATGCCATTAAAAGTGGGCCCGGAATCATCACATAGGTTTTGAGGATTGGTTTGGAGATTAATAAATACCTCTTTTAATGTCTGCCTCCCCCTCTAGACTGTAAGCTCAATGTGGGCAGGAAATGTGTCTGTTTATTATTATACTGTAGTCTCCAAGTGTTTAGTACAGTTCTCTGTACACAGTAAGTGCTCACTAAATGATTGAATGAAGGTGTTAGTTCATTTGATCATATTTAAGTGCTTACTGTGAGCAAAGTACTGTGCTAAGTGCTTTAAGCAATGTACTAAGTGCAGAAAGTAGGGGCTTAACTAGGGCACCTGGATTTATTTACTTAATCTTTTCCTACGGGGGAAAAATGAGTCGGCAGTGCTTACATCATGACAGATGACCTTCAAGAGGAAGGAGAAGCATCCAGATGAAATTGAACATTGGGAAAGCAAAATTTAGTAGGTGTAGAACACTAGTAATTTGAACCTCGTGGAAGCTTTGAAGCAGAGGAGTCCAAGAAATCTGGTTGATCGTCAGAAACCCAGTACTGCAGGCTGAGAAACAATCTCTTCCAGTACTGAGGAAGGGTGAGGCAGGTAAAACTCGATCAAGTTTATTCTAAACTGAGAGCTGGAGGGTCATGAAAGGCCTGTGGGATAGCTACAAAAAGTGGAAATCAGGCCAGATCACTAAAGAATACTGACAAATAGCCCGATTGTGTTGGGGCAAGATTAGGGGCAAGAAGATACCTCTGGCAAAACACTTAAAAGGTAACCAATTATTCTTCACTTTTTTTAGGCAGAGGAAGAGGGCCAGGTAGAATGGCACCTGGTCAAAAGGGAAAGCTGATAACAGGTGCCTGAAAGGACAGAAAGCTCACCCACCTCCCTTCTATTCTGTCTTTACAAAAAGGTAAACTGTAAACAGTTGACTAGACCAAGTCTCTCTCTCTTTTTCTCTCTCTCTTTTCTGGAAGTTTAGAAAATCAGATTTTGAATAGAAGAAACAGTTGTAGGGTTGAAAAAAAAACCCAGAAGAAAACCAAGAAACCCCAAAGTTTTAAAAACAGATGGTCTGATGGCATCCATCCTTGGGAACTCTAGGAATTCACCAGTTTCTTTGCAGAGCTACTCATTTTCTGAGAACTCTAGGGAAGTAGGTGAGGTCCCTGAGGGAACAAGGGGCTGGCTATCTTAGTAATTACCTACAGATAAGCTTAACACTGATCCCCTGGAAGTGCTAGAGCAAATTAGGAAGCAATCAGTTGGAACCTACTAGATTTTTAGGATAGCAGCCTACAGGTTTTTGGAAGACCAGTTCATGCCTGCCTGGTTTACCCTCCTGAAATTGTAAGAGGGGCAGACCATTTAAGTGATAGATGGACTATACCTAGATAGCAGTAAGGGTTTTGCTCCCTTCTGTAATAGAGTTATCCTCTGGTTCAAAGATTCCTTCTAGACTGTAAGCTTGTAATGGTTATGGGTAGAGAATGTGTCTCCCAACCCTGTTGTAATCTCCCAAGCACTTAGTACACACAGTTAGCACTCAGTGAATACCACTGATTGATTACATCCCTTGTCTTAAGCTGTCCAGTCATCTCAGATTCATAGCGACGCCATGGACACAGCTCTTCCAGAATGATTCACCTCCATTTGCAATCATTCTGGTAGTGTATCCCTAGAGTTTTCATGGTAAAAATCATTGCCTCCTTCCCCAAAGTAAAACTTGAGTCTTCTTCCTTGATTCTCTCCCATGTCGCTGCTGCCCAACACAGGTGAGTTTAGACTTGTAGCAGATTGCTTTCCACTCACTAGCCACTGCCCAAGTTAGGCATGGAATGGTTATGCCTCTGTTTGACTCTGCCTCCCATAGTCGAGATTAGTAGAGTACTGGAAATTCTACATGTGTGACCCTGAGAGGGGCATTACATCCATAGGTGTGAGTATAATGAAAGAGAATTTTGGGCCCTCTTTGTCTGTAGAAATACAGTACCCTATGATCACCCATTAATAGGACTGTTCAGTCACTGACAGTTAAGAGTGGGTGAAAGCTATGCTCTTTCACAAATGGGACTTGTGCTCGAGTGGTTTTCGCGGTAGTTGTGAGGGTTTGTACCAAACCATCCACACTCTCACCTCATTCCCTACTTCCCAACGGCACCCACTGAGAGATTGCCGGTAGGGAGAAGGGGCGCAGTGTGTGAACCCAAACAGAATAACCCTTGAGATCTCAACCACAGCAGATGCCGTCCAGTGCAACCTGGTTAACAGGAAAAAATTTGATCTTGTTACTATTACTAATCCTGACAATAATTGTGTTATTTGTTAAAGCATTCACTGTGTACAAAGCACTTTTTTTAAATTGCTGGGGTAGATTTGGGTTAATCAGGTCAGTCACAGTTTTTGTCCCAAATGGGGCTCAAGTATAAGGGGGAGTCAGTCGGTCATATTTATTGAGCACTTACTGTGTCCAGGGCACTGTGCTAATTCCTTGAGAGCGTACAGTACAACAATATAACAGACATATTCCCTGCCCACAATGAGCTAACAGTCTAGAGGGGGAGACAGACATTAAAACAGAGAAGTAGCAATGCCTAGTGGATAGTACACGGGCCTGGGAGTGAGAAGTGTCACGAGTCCTTGGCTCGTACCAACCAGGACTTTCCTGGACCGGGGTAGCCTCAGTGACAAAAGAGTCCCACCAAACCACCAACCACCAAGGTTACTGTGGAAAGTGTACTTAGTTTTTACCAATGTGCAAGAGAGTGACACATACACACTCTCACTCCACCAAGGGTTCAGTACCAGTCTGTCGGTCAAGGGAGCCTGTTCTGCCAATTCCGCAGCAGAAGGTTAGGAGAAATTCCTGGCAAAGTGGACCGCTGACGCTGCAAGGCTCCTCTGCAAGCCGCTTCCTTCAAAAACTGCTGCTTCCTCTCTGCTTCCTTGTGAGTCAAAGCCACCACCTTTTATCTGCCTTAGACGTCGCAGCTGTGGCTCTGTGGACCAATCATTGATTGCTGATTGCTGCATAGAACAGGGAGAGAAGGTCACATCTCCCTCCATGCCCCGACCCCACAGGCCGGCAGTGACCCACCCTGAAGTTAGAGCACCCCAGTTCCTTTGCGAATTTCGTCTTTGTTGTTGTCTGAGGGATCACAGACAGTCACTAGTAAAGCAACTTGTTGCGGCCTCACCATAGGAAGAATCTGGGTTCTAACCCTGGCTCCTTCACTTGTGCGCTGTGTGACCTTTGGCAAATCACTTGACTTTTCAGAGCCTCAGTTCCTCATCTGTAAATGGGGATTAAGACTGTCAGCCCCCATGTGGGACAGGGACCGTGTCCAACCCAATTTGCTTGCATCCACCCCGGCACTTAGTACAGTGCCTGGCACATAGTAAGCACTTAAATGCCGCAGTTATTATTATTAGGTAATTAGTCCCCATTTTATACATGAGGAAAATGAGGCACAGAGAAGTTAACTGGCTTGCCCAAGTGGGCAGGCTTCATAGCTGGGATTAGAACCCAAGTCCCTGACTCTCAGGCTCTGGATCTTTCCACTAGGCCCCTCTGTGTCTCAGTAGTAGTGATGGGTACCTGCTGGGTTTGAGAGAAACTCCCAAGTCAGAGCTTGGTTTTAGCATGTGGAGTAGGATTGGTGATCCAGAAGATCAGCTCTGGGGCCATTAGTGTCTAATATCTTTGTTGGTGCCCGAACACCAACAAAATCAACAACGGATATGCTCATCAGATTTGCAGATAAGACTAAGCTGGAACAGGTCATTAATGTTTTGAGTAACACTGGGACCTCTCACTGGTTTCCATGCCTCCAGCCTCTTCTCCTGATCAAGTCTGTACTACACGTTGCCACACCGATTTTCAGAACCCTCCACCAGCTTCCCGTTACCCTCCATATCAATAAGAAGCTCTGCCCAATGACTTCAACTCTCCCTACCTCCCACCTATTGGTTCTTTTTCTCCTTAGTCCTCAGCTCACTGTTCAGATCTCTTAACGTTGTTCCTCATTCTCCTTTCTCCTGTCTCTTCCCCGTCATTTACACAGTTCTCTTGCTTAGGAACCCTCTTCCTACCCTAATCTGGCAAATTACAACTCACACCATGTTTTAAACAGTCCTGAAATTCCCTGTTGCTTGATCAACTCCCAGCCCCCCGAGGTGATATCAGTATATTGGCCACTTCCAGTCCTTAACTTATTTATTCATACATTTCTTCAGCCCTTGCGGATGTATAATAAATTGTTCAGTCAAATATTCTGATTTATATATCAAAATAGATTCTTTTCCACTGGACTGTAAACTCGTTTTGGGCAGGGAACGTATCTACTAACTCTGTTATAGAGTACTCTCCCAAGTGCTTACTACAGTGCCCTGCACACAGTAAACTCTCAGTTAGTACAATTTATTGATTAGTTGGAATGTCCTCACCTCCTCACCGTTCCTCGATCTCGCCTATCCCGCCGTCGACCCCTGGGTCACGTCCTCCCGCGGTCCTGGAACGCCCTCCCTCCTCACCTCCGCCAAACTGATTCTCTTTCCCTCTTCAAAACCTTACTTAAAAATCACTTCCTCCAAGAGGCGTTCCCAGACTGAGCTCCTCTTCCCCCTCTACTCCCTCTGCCATCCCCCCTTTACCTCTCCGCAGCTAAAGCCTCATTTTCCCCTTTTCCCTCTGCTCCTCCACCTCTCCCTTCCCATCCCCACAGCACTGTACTCGTCCGCTCAACTGTATATATTTTCGTTACCCTATTTATTTTGTTAATGAATTGTACATCGCCTTGATTCTATTTAGTTGCCATTGTTTTTACGAGATGTTCTTCCCCTTGACGCTGTTTAGTGCCATTGTTCTTGTCTGTCCGTCTCCCCCGATTAGACTGTAAGCCCGTCAAACGGCAGGGACTGTCTCTATCTGTTGCCGACTTGTTCATCCCAAGCGCTTAGTACAGTGCTCTGCACATAGTAAGCGCTCAATAAATACTATTGAATGAATGTCAGTCCCTTGTGGGCAGGGAATTTATATTGTGCTTCATTTGTCCTTTCAAGTGCTTAGTACAGTGGATCACAATGAGTAGATGTTCAGTGAATACCACCACTGCTGCTGCTGTGACAGGGGAGGACTTCAGAATGAATTAGACAAATTGAGAAAATGATTCAATACCAAAGAGGATGGAATTCCATAGGGATAAGTGCAGGGTAGAGCATTTTGGAATGAAAAACAAATCTTACAAATACATGATGGGGAAAAGCTTGCTAGGTCCCCAAAATTGCCAGGCACAGGAAACAGACCTAGGGATCGTAATTGACTAGAGCTGGTGAAAGGATCATCCATTTGATTCATTATTGATAAAGCCAGACTGATACTTGAGTGTATTTAATAGTAATATGCCTTGCAGAAGTCTAGAAGTAATCTTTCCAAAATCTTCTGGACTATTTAGAACCTTATTCATACATTGCGCCTATCTTTAGCCTGCAGTTTAAAAAAAAAAGAGAGAGAAATTAGAGGAAGTGCAGAAAAGGGACAAAAGTCATTATTAAAGAAGTAAAAAATAGGACCTATAAGAACTTAAGAGTTTCGAGAGGAGAAGCGGTAAGGGATGATTTTTAATAACTTCCTTAAAGGAAAACTAGGGTTTTCCTGGAAACTTGATCTATTCTCATTGTTCACTGAATACCAAGACCATATCTAAGGTCACTGAGACCTTAGGGTAGATAGAAAACTAATTAAAAGGTAGGAAATAGAAGGAAGGTCACGATTAACAACCCATTTTTCAGACTGGAGAAATATAAGTAGTGACATACCTCAGGGATCTGAACTCGGTTTGGTTTTGTTTACTATCTTCTGACCTCGGAGAGTGGATGGGAAGTGAAATTTCAAAAGTTTGCAAGGGCACTAAATTGGTGGTAAATGTTGTGGAGATGGCAACAAACTCCAATGAGACTTCATGAGGTGGAGTTAGGAAACTAAACAAGGCAAATGAGTTTCATTGTGAGCAAGGGCAGAATAATGTTCCCAGAGAAAGAGAATCCAAAATACAATTATAGGATTATGAGCGCTGAGCCATCAGTCCCAAGTCTGGAAAACCAACGTTGACTCTTTAAGTCATAGATCTAGTGTGTGCCCGCTTCCAAAATTGCCAACCAGATTCTGGCCATCACTAGGAAGAGGCTAAAAACCAAATGGAAGGCAGAGTTTGGTCACTGCTTAAAATTGTGGTATTCATTCATTCAGTCGTATTTACTGAGCCCATATTGTGTGCAGAGCACTTTACTAAGCACTTGGGAGAGTACAAAATTAACAATAAACAAAGTCCGTGCCTATGGTGAGCTTCCTCTGCCTGTCTGTTCCTAGGTCTTGTCCAAACTAGAGCTGGACAAAGGTGCAGACAAGGGCCAACAACAAGATAATTGTGGAGGAGGAAAAACTTTTGGTGGAGGATGGGCTGAGTAGATTTAGGGCTTGGTTTGAAAAGTAAAAGGTGTAGCAGGAACATGGTGGAGTTTATAAAACCACAGAGGGTGTGGACAGGGTGAATATGAAATTGTTCACCAAATTTTACATCATCAGGTCAGGAGGCACTCACTGGAGCATGATGGCATTGGGTCCAAAGCCAACAAAATTAAAGACTTCCTCCAATAGACGAGAACCATATGGTACTGATTCCCCAGGAAGTTCTGCGGCCAAAAATAGCAACACGTTCAAGAGATTTCTGGATCAATTAGTGGTTGAGATATCTTTGGTGGGTTACTTGGGAGAAAGTTAGTGATGGCCCATTCTTAGAAATTAGAGTGGATATCAAAATGAAATGCCGCCATCTCGGAATTGTAACCTGGATTCAGATCACAGCGGAGCACGGTGGATGTGATTTTCTCAGCATGTCAGATGGGGGAAATTACAAGATGTAACACCAAGACCAGAGCATTTAACACACTTAAAACTTCTGGATTCTGAACACTGATGAGTACGTTTTGCTGCCCTGGAAAGTTTATTAAGAGTCTCGAGACTACTTTAAGATGGCATGGCTATTTGGACTAGCGTGAAAGGGATCCTGTAAGCTCATTGTTGGCAGGGAACATGTCTACCAACTCTGTTATACTGTACTCTCCTAAGTGCTTAGTACAGTGCTCTACACACAATAAGCACTCAAAAAAATATGATTGATTGATTGACCCTGGATGATTCTTTCCCCCATTGCCAACAGGCCAAGGCAGAGAAGCATTCATTCTACGCTGCCAGGCCCTATAATAAAATAGGATACTTGGAGGCAGGTGTTAGAATGCTTCCAACTCAGACTGAATAATTTGTATTTGTAATTCTGGTATTTGGCAAGTGCTTACTAAGTGCCAACCACTGTGCTAAGCCCTGGGATACATATAAGCATATCAGAAACAGTCCCTGTCCCACTTAGGACTCATAGTCTAAGAGGGAGGGAGAATTATAATCAGTCAATGGTATTCAGCACATATTATTTGCCAGAACACTGTACTAAATGCTGGGGTGGATACAAGCAGATTGGGTTGGACACAGTCCATGTCCCATGTAGGGCTCACAGTCTCAACCCCCATTTTACAGATGAGGTAACTGAGGCATAGAGAAGTGAAGTGACTTGCCCATGGTCACATAGCCGACAAGTGGCAGAGCCGGGATTAGAACCCATGACCTGCTGATGCCCAGGCCTGTGCTCTATCTACTCCACCTTGTGCTTCTCCATTAACAATGGCATCTAAGAGCTTACCATACGCCAAGCACTATACTAAGTGCTGGGGTGGAGACAGGTAAATTGGCTTGGACACAGTCCCTGTCCCAAACATGGCTCCCAATCTCAATTCAGCATGGCTCAGTGGAAAGAGCCTGGGCTTCGGAGACAGAGGTCATGGATTCGATTCCCAGCTCTGCCACTTGTCAGCTGTGTGACTGTGGGCAAGTCACTTAACTTCTCTGTGCCTCAGTTCCCTCATCTGTAAAATGGGGATTAACTGTGAGCCTCATGTGGGACAACCTGATTACCCTGTATCTACCCCAGCACTTAGAACAGTGCTCTGCACATAGTAAGCGCTTAATAAATACCAACATTATTAGTCCCCATTTTACAGATGAGGTAACTGAAGCACAGGAAAGTCAGGTGACTTGTCAAACAGGAGACAAATGGTAGAGTTGGGATTAGAACCTAGGTCCTTCTAATTCCTATTCCCATACTCTATCCACTAGGCCACGCTGCTTCTATACCCCTTGAGCACTTGATATTCACACCAAAGCATTCATGTATGTATCCATGATTTATTTATATCAATGTCCATCTCCTCCTCTAGATTGTAAACTCCTTGTGCGTGGCTCAGTGGAATGAGCCCAGGCTTGGGAGTCGGAGGTCATGGGTTTGAATTCCGACTCTGCCACTTGTCAGCTGGGTGACTGTGGGCAAGTCACTTCACTTCTGTGTGCCTCAGTTACCTCATCTAGAAAATGGGGATTAACTGTGAGCCTCATGTGGGACAACCTGATTACCCTGTATATACCCCAGTGCTTAGAACAGTGCTCTGCACATAGTAAGCGCTTAACAAATACCAACATTATTATTATTGTGGGCAGGAAATATGTCTTACTGACTCATGCACTGTATTCTCCCAAACACTTAGTACAGTACTCTGCACACCATAAGCATTCAATAAATGCTACTGATTGAAAGAGTTTACAGCCTAGTAGGGGAGACTGACATTAAACTATGGATATGTAGGTAAATGATGTGGGGTAGAGGATGGGGTGACTATCAAATGCATCAAGATGACACAGAAGGGAGAGGGAGTAGGGGAAATGAGTGCATAGAGAAGGTATCTTGGAGGATATGTGATTTTGATAAGGCTTTCAAAGTGGAAAGAAAGATAATGGTATTCATAAAGTTCTTACTATGTGCCAAGCACTATACTAAAGGCTCCGGGAGATAGAAGATAATAAAGTCCTCCGAGAGGTTCACAGTCTAAGTAGGAGGTAAAACAAGTATTTTGTAGATGTGGGAACTGAGGCATGGAGAACATACGTGGCTTGCCCAAGGTCATAGAGCAGGTTAGTTGCTAGAATTAGAACCCAGGTCTCTGTCTTCTAAACCTGTGCTGTTTCCACTGTGCAAACTGCTTCATATCTCTCAGATACGAAGGGGAAGGGAGTTCCAGGCCAGAGACAGTATGTGGGTGAATGGTAGGCAGTGAGATAGATGAGACTGGAGTACGGTGAGTAGGTTGGTGTTGGAAGAGCCAAGTGAGCATGGTGGATTGTAGAAGGAAATCAGCTAGGTAATATAGGAAGGGTCAAGGTGACTGAGTGTTTTAAAAACAGTGGTAAGGAGCTTCTCTTTGGTGAAGTGGGTGGGTAACTACTGGAGGTTCTTGAGGAATGGGGAACAGTAGGCTGAACTTCTTTTTAGGAAACTGATCTGCGCAGCCGAGTGAAGTATGAACTGGAGTGGGGATAGACTGGAGGCAAGGAATTCAGCAAGGAGGCTGATGCAGTATTCATTGTGTGATGGGATAAGGACTGGATGGGATAAGGACTGGATCATCGTGGAGAGGAAAGGGTGGATTTTAGCAATGTCATGAAGGTAGAACCGACAGGATGTAGTGATAGATTAATTCTGTGGGTTGAATGAGAGAGATGAGTCAAGGATAATGCCAAGGTGACTTGTGAGATGGGGGAAGATGGTGGTGTTGCCTATAGTGATGGGAAAGACAGTGGGAGGACAGGGTTTGAGTGGGAGGGAGGAAGAAGTATTGCAGATGAGAATAGGTCATTTCCTTGTTTAAGGAGCAAGAATCACTTATGTCAGGGACTAGTCATTTTCCAAACAAAGGTTTTAAGGGGTATCTATATAATTAAAACCACATATGGTCCTAGAATTTCACTGTAGACATTATCATCCAGATCTGAAAAACAGTCATTTAAGAATCTCTGCACACAAATGACTGGGTCCGAAAGGCCCATCCCCAAGAAGCCCGGTGATTGTAAACCACTTCACGGAATCAGCCGGGCACTGTGAACTTAAGGTCTGTGTCAAGAAAACCGAAGTAGTGAATCAGCCTGCGTCAGGGAAGCCAGACATGTGACCAAATACCTATATTGACCACACAGAGATAAGGATTGGACTAAATGCCATTGCCTAGGTAGCATGCTGCCCAATGTTGCGATGATAGACGGGGAAGTAGAATATCAAATCAAGGTTGTCAGACCATTCTTTGGGAGACTGTCAGAGGGTGGCGGCAGCTTGGTAAATAGGCTTTTGACTAAAGTTCTTTTGTTTTATGGTATTTGTAAAGCACTTTGCGCCAAGCACTGTACTAAGTGCTGAGGTAGGTACAAACTAATCTGCTTGATCAAAGTCTGGGTCCCAAGCAGCGTGGCTCAGTGGAAAGAGCACGAGCTTTGGAGTCAGAGGTCATGAGTTCGAATCCCAGCTCTGCCACTTGTCAGCTGTGTGACTGTGGGCAAGTCACTTAACTTCTCTGTGCCTCAGTTACCTCATCTGTAAAATGGGGATGAAGACTGTGAGCCCCACGTGGGACAACCTGATTCCCCTGTGTCTACCCCAGCGCTTAGAACAGTGCTCTGCACATAGTAAGCGCTTAACAAATACCAACATTATTATTATTAGATCTCATCCCAATTTTACAGATGAGGCAGCCGAGGCACAGAGAAGCAAAGTGACTTGCCCAAGGTCACCCAGCAGACGAGTGATGGAGCCGTGCTTAGAACTAAGTCTTTCTGCCTAACCAAGTCCGCCTGCCTCCCAGGCCTGTGCTCCGTCCTCTAGGCCTCTCAGCTTCTCAGAGTTCTACAGAACTTTAATGCCATTCAACCTTCTTTATGGTAGGGAGACTCGATTCCCCACAGATGTCAGTTAATCAGTGTTATTTATCAAGGTTTCTTGTGTGCAGAACACTTTACTAAGTGGTTGGGACAGTACTGTACAGTAGGTAGGATCTCTGCCCACATGGCCCTTATAGTTTAGAGGGGAAATCTGATATTAATAGTAGTAGTAATAGTATTAAGTGCTCACTGTGTGCAGAGCACTGTCCTAGTCTCTCAGCTCAGTGTAGTCAGGGAAAGGGACTACCAACTCAGTTGTAATTAACTCTCCCAAATTAATTCCACCTTAATCCAAGCATTTATTCTATCCTGCCTTGATTACTGTATCAGCCTCCTTGCTGACCTCCCAGGCTCCTATCTCTACCCACTTCAGTCCATAATTCACTCTGCCACCTGGGTCATTTTTCTGCGAAAATGCTCAGTCCTTGTTTCCCCAACTCCTCAAGACCCTCCATTGGTTGCCATCCAACTCCATATCCAACAGAAACTCCTTACCATCGGCTTTAAAGCACTCGATCACCTTGCCCCCACACCTCACCTCACTGCTCTCCTGCTACACATCATTCCACAGACTTTGCTCCTCTAATGCCCAAGTTCTCACTCTACCTTAATCTCCTCTGTTTCCCTGCCAGCTTCTCACTTACATCCTGCCTCTGGCCTGGAACACCCTCCCTCTTCATAAGTGATAATTACTCTCCCCACCTTCAAAGCATTATTGAAGGCACATCTCCTCCAAGAGGTCTTCCCCGACCAAGCCCTCATTTCCTCTTCTCCCACTCCCTTCTGCACCACCCTTGCACTTGGATTTGCTCCCTTTATTCAGTCCTATAAATAATTTATTTGTATTAATGTCAGTTTCAGCTCTTAGACTGTGAGCTCATCGTGGGCAGGGAACATGTCTCCCACCTCTGTTATATTAAACTCTCCCATTTGCTTAGTACAATGCTCTGCACACAGTAAGCACCCAATAAGCTGCACCATTTGCCTGCCATGGGATCTCGGGTAAGTCATGTAATCTATCTTTTCCTCAGATTCCTCATCTGGAAAGCGGGGATTCAATATGTGTTCTCCTTCCTATTTTGACTCTGAGCCCTATGTAGGACAGGGACTGTGTCCCACCTGATTGTCTTGTATGTACCCCACTGGTTAGTACAGTGTTTAGCACATGGCAGATGCTTAACAAATACCCTCCCTCCCTGCCACTGTCTCTCCCCTCATCCCCAATATATATATATATATATATATAAATATATATATATAAATATATATATATATATAAATATGGACTTGAATTGAAACAGGAGAGATTTTAGTTGGACATCAAAAAGGACTACTTTACTGTCAGGGTAATGACATTCTGGAGTGGACTGTTAATAGTAACATAATAATTGTGATATTTGTTAAGCACTTACTCTGTGCCAAACACTGTACTATGCATTGGGTTAGATACAAGAAAATCAGATCTGACAATCCATGCCCCACATGGGGCTCAGAGTCTAAGCAGGAGGGAGGAGAGGTCCTGAGCCCCCATTATAGTGATGAACAAACTGAGGCCCAGAGAAATGAAGTGACTTGGTCAAGGTCATATAGCAGGCAATTGGCAAAGCCAGGATGAGAACCCAGGTCCTCTGATTTTTGGGCTTGTGCTCTGTCTACTAGGCCACACTGTTAAGGGAGATGCATGCCTGTCCGTTACCACTATCTGGAAGCAGAAGATTGGTCCAGATGATCACTTTCTGCAATGCAAATACTTTATATTTTTTATATATTGCAGGCATATTTCTTTAGACAAAACTAACTTCATAGAAACTTTGGAATTTTTATTTCCAGTTATCTGAAGGAGTTTATGAAGAATTTCATTCTCCTGTTTTTCATTCACTGCCCTCTCCAAGTATGTTTATATGTGTCTTCTGCTGGATTTGACAAACATAATAGATCTAATTCAAGGCAGCATTTAGGGAATGACCATAGATTACTGTTTGCTGTAAACTCCTGGTTGCTCATTGGCGGATGAACAGCACTGCCAATTTCCCCCTGCTGTTGCTGGGTTTCTTAGGGCTGCCCAGATGTGTCCTAAGGACACGCCCCTGCCCATCAGGTGAGGGCTGGTTTCCACGGAGATCAGCCTGGTCTGTTTTCAGTGTCTCCATGGTGAACGGGTTCTCATGATTATGCTGCTTCTGTTTTCTCCCCTACGGGAAAGACAACTCACCAAATCTCACACTGCTGCTCTCTGGTTTCGCAGCATCCTGCCTGGGTTCATTTCTGATCTCGCTTTCAAAAAAAGGTCTTGGGGAGCCCTGAGGACAATACAGGAATTGGAGTTAGGGGAAAGGGAGTAGCCAGAAAACACTTAGAACAGTGCTTGGCAGATAGTAAGCGCTTAACAAGTACTATCATAATCATAATAATAATCATAGTGATAATAATAATAAAAACCCAGATTCTACAGCTCTCTTTCCAAGCCCCTCAGATTGTTGCTGGTGTGAGACACATTTGGTACCCTTTCTGGGCAGGAGAAAGGCAATCAATCAAATTTATTGGGTGCTTACTCTGTGCAGGGTATTATACTAAGCACTTGAAGAGTACAGTGTAACAAAGTTGGTAGACCTGTTCCCTGCCCACACTGAGAGACAAAAGCCAAGAACATTTATGTGGAGAGATCTGTATGGTTTGGGGAGGTTGTTAATAAGGAAGAACGCACATGAATGATTGTGAAACTGGAGACTCAGTTTGAGGAGAAACGGAAGAAGTTTAAAGGAGGAACAGGCTTCAATATTGAAAGTAGGTCATTCCAGCCCAATAATTATCCCCTCTTTCGTACTGGTGAAGGAGGAACAGGCTTCAGCAGCGTGGCGTAATGGATAGAGCATGGACCTGGGAGTCAGAAGGTCATGGGCTCTTATTCCGGCCCTGCCTCCTCTCTGCATTATGACCTTGAGCAAGTCACTTCTATAGGCCTCATCTGTAAAATGGGGATTGAGACTATGAGCCCCATGTGGGTCAGGGATTGTGTCAAACCCGATTTGCTTGTATCCATCCCTGCGCTTAGTACAGTCTGTGGCACATAGTTAAGTGCTTAGCAAATACCTCAATTAGTATTATTATCATTATTAATGAATGTAGGCCATTCCAGCCCCAACGATTCTCCACTCTTTCATACTGGTAAGAGAAACGGCAACTTTGAAGCAGATAAGATCAGCTTTTTGGATGAGAATTAGATTAAAAAGAAAATTCCATTTGGTTTTTCAGAAGAAGGTTTGATATGAAAATTACTATAGAAAACAATATATGTACATAGCTCCTTTATAGAAGATCTGTAAATAGGTCTCCTTAGTCTTCGAGCTATGTTGTAAGATCTCTTGAGGCTCCCCTAAAGATAAGGAAAGAGTAAAGCAATGCACCCTACCCAGCAGGTTTTAATGCATTGTCTCATTGGGCATCCTCTAGACTGTTAGCTGGTCATCTAGACTGTAAGCTTTGTGGGCAGAAAATGTATGGTATATTGCACTCTCCTAAACGCTTAGGACAGTATTCTGCATTCAGTAAGTGCTCAATATGTATGATTGATGATCTCAGTGATGGTCACTTTCAGTTATCAAATCGAGGATTTTTGTTTCCAGAGGGACTATTAACAGCCATATCTAAAAGTGAGAGACGAGAGTTAATTGTCTCCTCACCAGCCCTGGTCTCTCCACAAGTTTGTGAACATAGTGTAAAGCTCCATACACATCTAACCAAGTTCAGTTTCAGGAGTGAAAGTGAAGAAGAGAAGAAGTGGTGGGAAAATCTGATGAAGTGGAAGGATTCTGAGGCACGGAAAGATGTGTGCTGAACAACGTCTCAGAAAATTGATCTGGGCCAGAGAATGAAGTATGGACCTGAGAGGGAAGAGACTGGAGGCAGGGAGTGTCTATGAGGTGGCTGAAGCAGTAGATAAGTCAGGGTATGGCAAGCGCTTGGACCATTGGAGTGACTGTTTAGATATTCATTCAGTCATATTTATTGAGCATTTACTGGATACAGAGAACTGTACTAAGCGCCTGTGAAAGTACAGTATAACAATAAACACATTACCTCCACTCAGTGAGCTTACGGTCTGGAGGGTTAGAGAGGAAGGGGTGGATTCTGAAAATGTGGTGGGAAATACTAACAGGTTTTGGTGACAGATTGAATCTGGGAGTAGAAAGAGAGGGTGGATTCAGAGGTAATGCCACGATGATGGGCTTGAGAGATGGGGGAGGATAATGGTGTTAGCAAGTGTGATGGGAAAGTTACAGGGAGAGGAATAATCTCTCCCATTAGATGACAAGTTCCTTCTAGGAAGGGATTGTGTCTACCTACACTATAGTACTCCCAAGCTTAGCACAGTGAACTGCACAATATGAATGCTCAGTAAATGCCACCAATTGATAGAGAATTGGGGAAGAAAGATGAAGAGTTCAGTTTGGACATATTGAGATTAAAGGGCTGGCAGGACTCCCACGTAGCGACATCCCAGAGGCAGAAGGAAATGTGAGATTGCAGAGGACTGGGGTGGGATAGGGGTGAAGGGGCTAAGTGGGGGAGAGTGGGGAGGTTGAAGTCTGTTGAGGTAAATTGGAGGCATAAGCAACAACAGGAGATCTGGTACCCCAACAGTGGTGAATTACTTTAGTTTTTCTATTGCATAACACTCATTGTTGCTTGTTTCTTTGGTTTTTAATTTCACTAGCTTTTTTTTCGTTTGTTTTATTTTCATTTAAAGACAGAAGAACATGCTGGATGCCATTCGTGGTTCAGGTCAATGGTCTGTTCAGTCCAGAGCTCTATCTTCAAGGAGCCACCAGGGTACTTGATGGAAAAGTGCAAGACTGCAAATTCCTTGTGCCGAAGGAACATGACTACCAATTCTGTTGAATTCTAATAATAATAATTATGGTCTTTGAGTGCATATGATGTGCCAGGCACTGTTCTAAACACTGGGGTAGATACAAGATAATTAGGTTGGACAGAGCCCCTGCTTTACATAGGGCTCACAGTCTTAATCCCCATTTTACAGATGAGGGAACTGAGGCCCAGTAAGTCAAGTGACTTGCCCAAGGTCACACAACAGAAAAGTGGTGGAACTGGCATTAGAACTCATGATTTTCTGACTCCCAGACCCATGCTCTATCCACGACGCCTTGCTGCTCACAAGTGCTTAGTATAGTGCTCTGCACACAGTAAGCACTCAAAAAATACCATTGATGAATTGTTTACTCCTAGGCAGGAGAAAGGCAATCAATCAAATTTATTGGGTGCTTACTATGTGCAGAGTACTTTACTAAGCACTTAGAGTACAGTATAACAGAGTAGGTAGACCTGTTCCCTGCCCACAGCGAGAGGCAAAGGCCAAGAATATTATGGAAGAGATCTATGCTGCAAAAGACTGTGTGGTCTGGGGAAGATTGATAATAAGGAAGAATGCACATGAAAAATTGTGAAACTGGAGACTCAGTTTGTGGGGAAAAGGAGGAAGTTTAAAGAAGGAACAAGCTTCAGTAATGAAAGTAGGCTATTCCAGCCCCATCGACTTCCACTCTTTTATACAGAGAAAGAGGGAACAAGCTTCAGCAGCATGGCCTAATGGATAGAGCACAGGCCTGGGAGTCAGAAGGTCATAGGTTCGTATCCCAGCTGTGCCTCTTTTCTGTTGTGTGACTTCTCTGGGCCTCAGTTACTTCACAAGACTGGAATTCAAGAGCCCCGGCTTCTAATCCTGATTCTGCCTCTTACCTGTCATGTGACCTGGGAGAAGTTACTTCTCTGTTCCTCAATTCTGTAAAATGGGGATTACATAGCTGTTCTCCCTCCATGTTAGGCTTTGAATGCTATGTGGGATAGGGATTATATCTGATCTATTATTCAGTGGTATTTCTAAAGAATTTTCACAAATCTTGAGGGGTACATTGTATATCATTTCTCCATTGATTTGAATTTAATGAGGGAATAGGTAGAGTAACAGAGAAAGCGATTAGGGCACCCAACTTGCTAGGCCATCAAAGACAAAATGCCAACTAGCGTTACAAAGAAGTGGCCCCTTGAATTCTCTATTAAACTGGACCATTAGAGAATATGAGAAAATTTCTCATACTTGGTTCAGCAGGGAGGAGTGATCCAGATCAGACCAGGACCACTACTACTACTAATGATCCAGACTACTCCCCTGATTAGACTGTAAGCCCATCAAAGTGCAGGGACTGTCTCTATCTGTTACCGATTTGTACATTCCAAGAGCTTAGTACAGTGCTCTGCACATAGTAAGTGCTCAATAAATACTATTGAATGAATGAATGAATGACCACACAATCAGTGGCATTTATTGAGGGTCTACTGTGTGCAGAGCACTGTACTAAATGCTTGGGGGAGTACAGTACAACAGAGTTGGTAGGCAGGTTCCCTGCCCATAAGGAACTTACAATCCAGAGGAGTGGAACTTCTTTCCTTTATTGAGAAGAGTGTGGTACTCTTCGTAGCTCACCCCTCCATCTATCCAGAAATGCTCCTTGAGTTGGAAACTTTACCACTGAAAGACATGTGCATCCTAGTTTTTTTAAAAAATGACAGTAAAAGAAAAGAGGTGTACAAGCAGTGTGATGATAATATTGGGAATTCACAGTATGTGCCATCTTTTGCTTACAAAGCACTTCACAAATATGAACTAATTCACCCAACATTCCCAGAGAGTAGGTGTGTCAACATTCCCATCCTGCATAGAAAACTGCTGAATTGTGGTTGCCACAAAGGACCAAAGCCAAACAAGATTTGGAATTCAGTTTTTCTGGCTCCGTGTCATTATACTCAAAGCACATGTCATTTGTTCATTTCTTCTCTTTTCTGTTTTCCTCAATTGAGTTTCAATGCAGTTCTATTTACTTTTGACTCGGCACACTAGGAGTAGCTTGCCCTGAGAGAAACTAAAGCAAACTGAATATTTGTGTCAAGCACAAAAGTGATATTGAATTGAGTCGTTAGGTAAGTTATAAATAAAAGCCAAATATGGTGAGTGTAGGCTCTGCCTTTGCACGCTGAAACTTGGCCATGGATTCTCATTTGTCACTATGGCAATCGCTTGGTCAAACATCTCTCAGAAAATTAAGGCCAAGTTCAAAGACAAATGCACCTGAGCTGGAAAAACTGAATTAGTATCATTTCAGACTTCCTAAAGGGCTACGCATTTTTAGAGTGTATGTGGATAACTCTAAATAAATGGATAGATTTAAAAGATAGCTTTTTATATTTAGGAAGTAAAATATTGACTTTTAAACCCAGGTTACATGGTATAATTTAGCCAGCATTCCAGTTACATCAGAGCTTTGCAAATGTTGATGTGAGAGAAAATGAATCTGGAACCATTCAAGTTTTGGTTTTAATCATCAGTGGTTTGAATGGGACCTTAGCAATAATGCTAAGTCCCCACTACAATTACTAAGTAGTGGAGTAGGTATAAATTAATCAGGTCAGATGCAGTCCCGGCTCCACATGAGACTCACCGTCTAAGTATTAGGGAGTATTGAGTCCCTGTTTTACAAATGAGGAAACAGGCCTAGAGAAATTAACTCACTTGCCTAAAGTAATTAGTTGTATTTATTAAGCACTTACCACATGCAGAGCACTGTACTAAGCACTTCGGAGAGTACAGTATAAAAATGGACATACTCTCTGCCCTCAATGAGCTTACAGAACCCAGATTAGAACCCAGTTCCTCTGACTCCTAGGCCTGTGCTCTTTCCACTGGGTCACAGTGCTTCTCAGAGATACATCTTGAAGGTGCCCCACTGATAGGTTTGCATATGGGCTTTCAAGACCACGGCTTAAGGGTGAACCCCAACTGCCCTGCTGTTAACAGATGCCGGCCCTTCTCAGTCTTCACTCCTCTCCTCACCTTTTCTCCTTTCCTGATAGCCAGTCAGTTGTATTAGCATTTACTACATGCAGAGCATTAGGAGAGTACAGTACAGCAGTATAACAGGCACATTCCCTGTCCACAGTGAGCTTACGGTCTAGAGAGGGAGACAACACAGTAATATAAATAAATAAAATTACAGCTATATACGTAAGTGCTGTGGGGTTGGGAGATGGGATGAATAAAGGGACAAGTCAAGGTGATGCACAAGGGAGTGGGAGAAGATGAAAGGAGGACTTAGGGAAGGCTTCTTGCAGGAGATGTGTCTTCAGCAAGGCTTTGACGGCAGGGGACGGTAATTGTCTGTTGGATATGAAGAGGGTGGGCGTTCCAAGCAGGACATGGACAACAGGTCGGCAGCGAGAAAGATGAGATCAAGGTAGATAGGTACTTGCTATGATGAAATTTCAGCATGAGAATCGAAAGTGGAAGCTTGCTTCTGATGTGCACCTAATATGTTAGGTCTGAGAAGTCTGTATCATTGTGTCCTCTCTCTGGGGCCATAGGGCCCTAGCCCCAACTGCACCCTTTGGATTTTTATGCAGGAAAGGTAACAGAGCTAGTCTGCCCTGCTCATGGATTTGGAAGAGAATCAGAGGAGCCAAGATGGTGACTCTGTTTCTGCCTTTTGCCAGCAGAGATCCTCGTAGCACAGGTCGGAGCCCGGTGCAGGCTGGGTTATTGGCAGTGTAGGTGGGAGTTGCATGCGGCTCATGTCTTTGAGTGTGTGTGTGAGCACTGGGCTGATATCTGGAGCTGGAGCAGCGTCACCACTGACAGACATGTGATAAGATCCAAGGCTCGATTGCTGGGGCAAAGGGAGTTGCTTATGGCCTGGCCTAAGGACAGGAGAGGGTCAAAGGAGAGTTGGGAGGGGACAAGGAGGAGGAGCCCAAGCCTGGAAGTCAGAAGGACCTCGGTTTAAATCGTAGCTCTGCCACTTGTCTGCTGTGTGATCTTGGCCAAGTCACTTCACTTCTCTGTGCCTCAGTTACCTCAACTGTTCAATGAGAGATTAAGGCTGTGAGCCACATGAGACGTAAATTGTGTCCAATCTGATTAGCTTGTATCTACCTCAGCACTTAGTTCAGTGCCTGACATATAGTAAGCACTTAACAAGTGGCATAAAAAAAAGAAGATGAGGAGAAGGAAGAGAAGACACTCTACCTTTCCCTTTCCTTGCTCTCTCTTCCTCTCCACCTTTGGTCCCTCTTCTCTCCCCTGCTCTCCATTTGCTTTCATTCCCTCCCTCTTCTGCCTTTCCTTCTGTGTCTTCCCATCCAAAATCCACCCCCAGTTTCACCCCCTTGCTCAGACTGAAAAACCCTCAGTGTGTGTGCATATTGTGACATGAGACTCTTCATTTGGAGAATGGTATTCTGCAAAAGAATCTAACCTGGTTCTGGTGTGGAACAAAGATCAAACATAATGGTTTGTTCACATGGTAAAACGGTTCCTTTCAAACTGGGTTGCTAGTGAAACGAACTTACTTCTCAACCAAGTCCTAAATGTATTTTTTGTCCACATCAAAGAAGCCCAGGAGTTGAAAACCAGGCTGGGAGGTGATCAGTGACCAAGAGGCCCTGATTGGGCTATTGGTTTTATTCCGGTATGTGATGGAGAAACTTAAACACTTGCTTTACTTATAATGGCTTCACCAAGAAGGTTTTGGGGGACCAAGTTGAAAGAGAAAAATCTTCTCAGAAATCTTTTCTTCTCTGAGAATTAGGTAATGACTCTCCCCCACCCAGCATCCCCCCAACCCTTTTGCAATTGTAAAATGGCAAGGAATAGCCTGGAATATTATAAAATGACCTTCAGTAGTAGAACAAGAAAATTTGGAAGTGGATGGATGGTAAAGGAGGTGCCATGGATTAATACTAACTTGAATTGCCTTTTAAAAAATAAAAATGAAAAACTGTTCATTGATCTGCCTCTTATAAATATATATTCAAAGTCAGCTTCTTTTAGGTTAGAAAGCCAATATAAGCCATTCAGAGCAGTCACAATGGCAGGAGACAGATGGCTAACCTAAGAAAGATGGTGCATATATTTTTGGAAGAATGGACAGAATTAAGTGATCTTAAATCACCTTTGAGCTGGAAAATGAGAAGAAAAAGAAAGAAGAAGATTAGATGGCCTAACAGAACTCTCTAAATTTCTAATGTCTGGAGTTCTAGAAAGGGAAAGTTCACTTGAAATACTGACGAAGCAGTATCATCTTACTGAAAGTATTTTTGGTAAGATTTGAAGTAGAAAAGGAAAAGTGAATGAAACATTGGGTGCCAATTCATTCACTTGTATTTATTGAATGCTTACTGTGTGCAAAGCACTATACTCAGCACTTGGGAGAGTATAATGTAACAACAGCCAACAGGCACTTTTCATGCCCACAATGAGCTCACAGTCTAACCCTGGACTCTCTTCTGGTGTAGGATGACACAAGGCTATTGACTTAGATAAGGGTCTGTCCCACCTGGGCTCAAAGTCTCAGAGGTAGGGTAGAAGAGCAGGTAGTTTCTCCATGTTTTACAGATGAGGTCCAGAGAGGTTAGACTGTAAGCTTGATGTGGGCAGAGAATGTGTCTCTACCAACTCTGTTATATTGGGCTCTCTCTAGTGCCTAGTTCAGTGCTGTGCACAAAGTAGGGGCTCAGTAAGCACCCAAGATCTCCAAGAAAGACAAAGGCAGAGCAGGGGCTAGAACTCAGGTCTCCTGATTCCTCGTCCCATGTCCTTCCCAGTAGACCACACTGCCTAGAGTTGTTGTAATGGTGAATCGTGATTCAGAAAAACATCATAACTTGGCCAGAAATGTATTATTCCACCCTGTGGTAATCAGACTATTTACCAGTAGGAGCTTGCCTGGTGCAGTATGTAATATGTAGCCTATCTTTTGTTTACATCTTTATCTATCCATTTCTCCGTTTCAGTTTGCAATTCACTTGATTCTCTAACACGGGGTTTGGGTTCTCGCCAAACTGTGCTGGAAGGAAGAGTCTTGCTATAGTACTTTGAGTCCACTGCTGTGTACGAGCACAAAACTTTTCTTCTGACTACCACAGCGTCACAGGCTCAAGTTGTTGGGTGACTGTTCCCCCTGTTCTTAGCAGGATATTCTTGCCAAAACACAAAGGTAAAAAATTAGGATAGAACTGAGTGAATTTTATTAGTGGTCACGACTAAATGTTCACCGTCATAGTTGATAGCCTCGCGGCACTTATGAACATATTCATAATTGATTTACATTAAGGTCTGTCACCCCCTCTAGACTGTAAACTTCTTGCAGAGGGGAATGTGTCTCCCAACTCTGTTATATTGTTCTCTCCCAAGCGATTAGTACAGTGCTCTGCACACAGTAAGTGCTCAATAAATAAGATTGATCGGTCATTTTCGTTGTTCGTGTCCCACTCCATATTCAGTCTTCGGTCAAATCCTGTCGGGTCAACCTCCACAACATCTCCAGAATCCGCACCTTCTTCTCCATCCCAACTGCCACCACACTGATCCAGGGAGCCTCAACACTCGCCTCCCTGCCTCCAGTTCACTCTTTTACTTGGATCACTTCTCAGAAACATCATTTGCACTTGTCTCCCCACCCTGCAAAAACCTATGTGTTCTCTTCTGCATGTGCAAGTCACTTTTTCTTTTGGGCCTCATTGGTGACCAGCCCAGCTTCCCGGAATCAAGAGTCCACTTTTTTCTGGGTTAATATCAGGGTTTTTAGAGGAAGCGTGCAAAATGTAGGAGTCGGAAGGACTTGGT
This sequence comes from Ornithorhynchus anatinus, assembly GCF_004115215.2. Taxonomy (NCBI): domain Eukaryota; kingdom Metazoa; phylum Chordata; class Mammalia; order Monotremata; family Ornithorhynchidae; genus Ornithorhynchus; species Ornithorhynchus anatinus. The sequence goes on along the minus strand of NC_041732.1, from coordinate 84,474,827 downwards.
TCCTAATCCCAGCTTCGCCACTTGTCTGCTGTGCGACCTTGAGCAAATCACTTCATTTCGCTGTGCTTGTTACCTCACCTGTAAAATGGGGATTACATGTGGGAAGGGACTGTGTCCAATCTCATCATCTTGTATCTACTCCAGCACTTAATAAAGTGCTTGGCACATTGTGAAAGCTTGACACATATCTCGGTGATTTTTATCGTTATGGCAGTCTAACCAAAGTTACCCTTGTTGAATAGGGGCGCCCATTGGGTGTGGATCTTTCCTCAGTGAGAGCACAATTTAACCTGACCCTGTGTTTGCGGAGTTCTGTGGGTAACTTCAGGAGACACCCCCTGAAGTCCCAGAAGGGTACTCACCTTGAGGAGTGACAAACTGCCCTCTTAGAGGAGCAGTTAGATTTCCTCTTTGCTGACTGTTTCTCTCTGTCATTGGGTCTGCTTGGCCTTGGAGCCAGAGGTGTGGGAAATCCAGCTAAATCTTGCATTGTTTTAAGTCCGCGTTGTAGAGTTATTTGCGTGGCTCATTCTGGGTAATGTGTTCCAGAAACAGAGTGGGTGGGGAGGTTAGTGGGTTTTTTTTTCTCTGTTTGTGAATGAAGTCCTCCTGTTTTAAACAGAGTGCCTTACACATTTTCAGGTGGAGGGTAGGTTTACAAGTCAAGCATCTCTGGCCTGGGAATGGATATTGCTCAGTTGCTGTCGCTGTTAGGTCAGGTTGCTGAGCAACCATCAGATGCAATGGAAAAGGTGGGTCAGCGATCTTGCTTCAGATCAGGAGTTGACATAAAACAGATTTCTTCATTCCAGTGAGCAGCCTGTTGAGATCCTGCAGGCCTGGGGCAACCTATTAGGAAGATTTATCTTCCCACCCAAACAAAGCACCTCCACTCATCGTTTCCACTAGGGAATCCAGGAGCACCTGGAATTGAGAGATCTCTGCCAGCTAATTTAGACAGGATCAAAAGCTGGCAAACTCCACTAGGCAGCATGGCCTAGTGGGAAGAGCACGGGCCTGGGAGCCAGAGGACCTGGGTTTGAATCCCAGCTTTTCCATGTACCTGCTCTGGGAAGTCAGCATGGCTCAGTGGAAAGAGCCCGGGCTTGGGAGTCAGAGGTCATGGGTTCGAATTCCTGCTCTGACTCTTGTCAGCTGTGTGACTGTGGGCAAGTCACTTAACTTCTCTGTGCCTCAGTTACCTCATCTGTAAAATGGGGATTAACTGTGAGCCTCATATGGGACAACCTGATTACCCTGTATCTATTCCAGCGCTTAGAACAGTGCTCTGCACATAGTAAGCCCTTAACAAGTATCAACATTATTATTCTCTTTGCCTCAATTCCTTCATCCACAAAAATGGGAACTTAATACCTATTCTCCCTCTTACTTAGACTCTGAGCCTCACAGGGGACCTGATTATCTTGTATCTTTCCCATCACTTAGTACAGTTCTTGGCTCATAGTGAGCGCTTAACATATTCCACCCCCAAACACCAACCCAGACTGTACTCTGTTCCATGATGTCATTGGAAATCAGACCGAGTTCTTTGTCTCAAAATTGCACCTCTCCCGTACGTTAAGGGTATGTGAAGTCTCCATTCATCTAAATCTTCAGAAATGATCCAGTAGGAGTATAGTGATGATCAATCAATCAATCAGGAATCAGAGGACATAGGTTCTAATCCCGGCTCCGCATTTGTCTGCTGTGACGTGGGGCAAGTGATTTAACTTCTCTGTGCCTCATTTACCTCATCTGTAAATTGGGGATTAAGACTATGAGCCCAACATGGGACAACCTGATTACCTTCTATCTACCCCAGGGCTTAGAACAGTGCTTAGCCCATAGTAAGCGCTTAAAAAAATACCATAATTATTATTATTTTTTTTGAGAGCTTCTTGTGTGCAGAGCACTGTACTAAGCACTCAATGATAGCTGTTTCATTTTGTGGTGGTTGTTGGGAAAAGCATAAGCACCTTGCTGCTGTGGGCCAGTTATTAAATGGGGAGTGGTCCAAGGCCGATTGGAAGGCTGTGGGCCAGGCACCATTTTTACTAAATTCTGGGAAAGTATTGTTTTCCCCCCTCCCTCAGCACACTTTGTCTGGTTGTGCCGTGTTTCCCAAATAACTTGATAAGGTTCCAAGCCCTCAAAGAAACCCCAGATAGTTTACATTTTCCCACTCTCCCTGTCCCAACCTATAGGTCAGGGACAGCAAGACTTTGGCCGATTCCCATTTTCTTTCCTCGCTGCAGAAACCAAGGCCACGTTTTCAGGACAAGTCGTTCACTCACAATCTCGTCGGCGTCCTTCTCCTTGCTCAGTCCAGCCCATTCGTTACAAAGACACCCGGTCTGTGCCCTGCTTGTCTTCTTGTCAGTTGCTGCTCCCAAGTATTTGTGTTGCCTTGGACTCATAGCTAATGAGGCAGAAGATGAATTATGATACTAATAATTATGGCATTTGTTAAGCACTTACTATGTGCTAAGCCCTGTTCTAAGCACTGGGGTAGATACAAGGTAATCAGGTTGTCCCATGTGCGGCTCACAGTCTTAATCCCCATTTTATAGATGAGTTAACTGAGGCACAGAGCAGTCAATTGACTTGTCCGAAGTCACACAGCAGACAGGTGCAGAGCTAGGTTTAGGACCCATGTCCTCTGACTCCCTATTTGCCATTAGGCCTAGCTGCTTTTGAAATTGTGGTATTTGTTAAGCGCTTACTATGTGCCAAGCACTGTACTAAGTCCTGGGGTAGATACAATCAAATTGGGTTTTACACAGTACCTGTCCCACATTCATTCATTCATTCAATCATATTTATTGAGCGCTTACTATGTGCACAGCACTGTACTAAGTGATTGGAATGTACAATTCGGCAACAGATAGAGACAATGCCTGCCCAACAATGGGCTCTCACGTGTGCCTCAGAGTCTCAATCCCCATTTTACAAATGAAGTAACTGAGGCATGGAGAAGTAAAATGACTTGCCCAAGGCCGCACAGCAGACAAATGGCGATGGTGGGATTAGAACCCATAACCTTCTGACTCCCAGGTCTGTGTTCTGCCCGCTATGCATAAACACTCATCTGCCCTTTTCTGCCAACTGGCAGGTGAGGTATTGATTTTTTGGTTGTTGTTCCGAAGATGTAAAGTTATCAGATCAATCAGTGGGTTTTTGGAGCATTCATTATGTGAAGGAGCACTATACAAAGTACAATACTAATTTTGGTTGATGCTATCCCTGCCCACAAGGAGCTCACAGGGTTGGGCGCTCATGGGGGCAAGAGCCGGTTAAGTGGCTTTCTAATAATACACTTCGGTAATTACAGTCACTCAAAAACACCCACACCCTCAGACCCGATGTCCCGGCCAGAGGCTTTGGAGCCTCCTCTCCTGGCTCACTTTCAGTTTAAGAATTTGGGGCTTGGTGGGGCAGTGCTGAGACATTTAATGGAGGTCACCACATTCCCAGCCCCCGTGAAGTTTGAGCCTTTAAGTCAGGTAGTGTCCCTAGCCCATAAGCATCTGTTTGCATGATGGGTTTGATTTCATCTTCTGAAGAAACCGAAACAGAAAGTCATATAAATGTGCATTTGAGCCCCCTCCCCCTGGCCTTGGCCTCACCATGGGGCCACAGCTGTCCAAACTCATCTCGAACCCGACTGATTTGGGCTCGGTCCAGACTCCACCCCAACGGGCCTGTTGGGGCCTGGGCAAAGGTCTAATACACCCAACCCCGGAAGTCGGCTGCCTTTTCCATTTTCTCATGCTGGAGCAGTGTTTTCTACCCTGTCAGGGAAGTTTATTCCAGTCCATGGGATGGAATTTGTCATGAAATCAGTAGTCTGGATTTCTGACATCCACACACTTAGTGAAAGGACTCGTTGACTTCCCTTACTAGCTCTGGGACAGTGAAGTGGTGTTATGACAAATTGGAATGATACAGGGAAGATTACAAGGATGAACTCCAATTCATCCTTGAGTGAAGCATTCCATATTTTCAATTTTATCTATTTGTACTGATGTCTGTCTCCCCACCTCTAGACTTGTGGGCAAGGAATGTAACTTTTATTTTGTTGTACTTTCCCAAGCGCTTCATACAGTGCTCTGCGCACAGTAAGCACGATTGAATGAATGATTGAAAAGTCCGGTTCACGTTTTGCTTTAACACCTGCATTGTTTTGGGTGAAAAGGAGATTGAGCATGCACCACATGCGAATTCTAATAATAATAATAGCTGTGAGATTTGTTAAGCCCTTAGTGTGATGCCAAGCACTGTTCTAGCTGCTGGGAGAGGAACCATATAATCATGTCAGACATAGTCGCTGGCCTTAGTTTAAGTAGAATGGAGAACAGGAATTTACTTCCCCCCTTTACAGATGAGGAACCTTAGGTACAGACAAGTTCAACGACTTTCCCAAGGTCACACAGCAGGCAAGGGACTGGGTCAGGATGTGGATTCCCAGGCCTGTGCGCTTTCCACTAGACCATTCTAGGCACTGGGGAGGAGAAATAGGACACGGGCCTAAGAGTTCCAACCTCATGGCGAAGTTGGGTGGGGGAGGGGAGCCTAGAGAAGGGAGTGAGACAGAGTGAAAACTGCTGTATTGGTAGACTAATCCTCTTTAACTTAATAACATCATCTAGTAGATATGACTCAGTTGTAAATCCTCTTTCAAAACTCTTGTCATTTTAGACTTTCACTGTAGGGGAAATCACCTTTGAAAATCTGCGTAGTTAACATTAAGTGAAAAGACTGTTTCCTTTTGACGTACAAATAAGTTAGATGACTGTTGATATTTGTTGATCGTTGTAGCTATTTGCTCTAATTTGGTGCTGAAGAATGCTTGAATTTATGTACTCAAAAAAATTCCCTTGGGTTTTGATGGTGAATCTAATTCCAAAAGGTGAACACAGCACTTATCGAGCTGCTACTGCTGTGAGCACTTGGTCACGTAAAGCAGAAGGAGAAAGACCAAGTCCCGGCCCTCAGGGACCCGCAGCTAGCCTCATGAGAGGTGCTTTTAGAAGCCATTTAGTATTTTCAGCGGGCTCCTGCGGGTGCCCTTGCTGCAAACAGGAGTCCACAGATTTCATTGGAATAGAAATGAGTTAGGAATGGCACCTCTAAAATCAGTGTGCTTGCATATCCAGGATCTCTTGTGAACTCACTGTGAGTGTAGTACCTGGTTCTCGAAGAATGTTTCCCCCCTGCAATGGTGCCAGCCACATACCAGTGGCATTGGGAAGCAGCATCACCACCAACCCCTCGCCCACATCCTGCCTCTTGCCTGGAACGCCCTTCCTCCTCATATTGGACAATCACTTTCCCCACCTTCAGAGCCTTATTGAAGGCACAACTCCTAAGAGGCCTTCCCTGACTAAGCCCTCCTATCCTCTTCTCCCTCTCCCTTTTGCATTGCCCTGACTTGCTTCCTTTATTCACACCCCATCCCAGCCCCACAGCACTTATGTATATATCTGTAATTTATTTATTTATATTAATGTCTGTCTGTCTCCCTCCACTGTAAGCACACTGTGGGCAGGGAATGTCTGTTTACTGTTATACTGTACTCTCCCAAGCACTGAGTACAGTACTCTGTACACACTAAGTCCTCAATAAATATGATTGAATGGATGAATAAAAGAGCTTGGGCTTCAGGGTCTGCCTGCGGTGTGACGTTGCTACCTCATCTTCTGGACTGTGAGCCCATTGTTGGGTAAGGATCGTCTCAATTTGTTGCCGAATTGTGCTTTCCAAGGGCTTAGTACAATGCTGTGCACACAGTAAGCTCTCAGTGAATGAGTGAAGTGGGAAATGAAACTGTGAGTCCCACTTGGGACAGGGACTGTGTCCAACCCAATTTGCTTGTATCCACCCCCAGCTGTTCGAACAGTGTCTGGCACGCCCCTGTCCTCTCCCCCTCCCTTCAGGCTCGCATCTCCTCCTGCCTCCGGGACGTCTCCACCTGGATGTCAGCCCGCTACCTAAAACTCAACATGAGAAAAACTGAGCTCCTCATCTTCCCTCCCAAACCCGGTCCTCTCCCAGACTTCTCTATCACCGTGGATGGCACGACCCTCCTTCCCGTCTCTCGGGCCCGCGATCTCGGTGTCATCCTTGACTCGTCTCTCTCGTTCACCCCACACATCCTATCCGTTACCGAGACCTGCCGGTTTCACCTTTACGATATCGCCAAGATCCGCCCTTTCCTCTCCACCCAAACGGCTACCTTACTGCTACGGGCTCTCGTTATATCCCGGCTAGACTACTGTGTCAGCCTTCTCTCTGACCTCCCTTCCTCCTCTCTCGCCCTGCTCCGGTCTATTCTTCACTCCGCTGCCCGGCTCATCTTCCTGCAGAAACGATCTGGGCATGTCACTCCCCTTCTTAAACAACTCCAGTGGTTGCCTATCAACCTCCGCTCCAAACAAAAACTCCTCACTCTAGGCTTCAAGGCTCTACCTCACCTTGCCCCTTCCTACCTCTCCTCCCTTCTCTCTTTCTACCGCCCACCCCGCACGCTCCGCTCCTCTGCCGCCCACCTCCTCACCGTCCCTCGGTCTCGCCTATCCCGCCATCGACCCCCAGGCCACGTCCTCCCGCGGTCCTGGAATGCCCTCCCTCCTCACCTCCGCCAAACTGATTCTCTTCCCCTCTTCAAAACCCTACTTAAAACTCACCTCCTCCAAGAGGCCTTCCCAGACTGAGCTCCTCTTCTCCCTCTACTCCCTCTACCACCCCCCCTTTACCTCTCCGCAGCTAAACCCTCTTTTCCCCCTTTCCCTCTGCTCCTCCACCTCTCCCTTCCCATCCCCACAGCACTGTACTCGTCTGCTCAACTGTATATATTTCCATTACCCTATTTATTTTGTTAATGAATTGTACATTGCCTTGATTCTATTTAGTTGCCATTGTTTTTACGAGATGTTCTTTCCCTTGACTCTATTTATTTCCATTGTTCTCGTCTGTCCGTCTCCCCCGATTAGACTGTAAGCCCGTCAAACGGCAGGGACTGTCTCTATCTGTTGCCGACTTGTTCATTCCAAGCGCTTAGTACAGTCCTCTGCACATAGTAAGCACTCAATAAATACTATTGAATGAATGAATGAACGTAGTAAGCACTTAAAAATTGGTATTATTACTACCAATAATAAATACCATAAAAATTGTAGAATCATGAGACAGGTTTAGAAAGCAAAATTGTGATCCTACCAAACTCATCAAAATTATTCAAACATAGTGTAAAACACTTCTTGCTTATTAAAGCATCACTTTTGAAATTTTGTAATGTTTGGCCTTATGGTGTTTTTTCATTGGGCCTTTTTTGTTTGTTTGTTTGTTTGTTTCATTTGATTGGAGATCTTTGCAGGGAACTTGTTTGCCAACTGTTATATTGTACTTTCCCAAGGCTTAGTACAGTGCTCTGCACACAGTAAGAACTCAGTAAGTTACCATTGATTGATTTGAGTAGACTCCCCAGCCTTAGTGGCTCCATACTTAAATGGTTAGTTTTAAGGGCTGACTGTTTTGTTGAGGAATAGGATTGAGTTTCCCTGGAAGTAGATTACATAAGAAGATCGTGTCTTCTATTGAAAAAAGTTGCTTTTTTCACACTGGCCTATTCCCCTCGTATTTCCTATGCAGTTCTGGAACCCAGAAATTTCAGTGAGTTGACTCAAATGCTTACATTTAGCTTGCAACAAATATGTAAAGTTATTTGGCTTCCAGTCTTTTTTCTTTTTTTCCTTTTCTCTCATCCAAAGCAACAGTATCTGCCAGTCATAACCAGAGCAGATCCTGGAATAGAATGGAGTAGAATTGTCCATGACAGTGTAATCCTTTTATGCCTGGGTTCTTCGGGTGTCAGGCTTGTAGATGCATCCAGGTATGGCTTTTCATTAATAGTTTCAGTTTGGGTCTAGGTTCTTGGCAGTGGTTAGATATCATCACCCCTCTCAAATGGCATTTCACATGTAATGGTGTTTGTCTCTGGGCTGGTCCGCAGGAGAAAGAAGTAGTGAGTGTAACCTGGAGCATAGCATGTGCCCTACCTACACATGCACTGTACTTTCATAGTTATTAAAGCACAAATGGTAATGAACACCAAAATTAGTGTTTTTTAACTGCTTCTGGGCCATATTGAATCTTCTCTTTTAAAGAATTCAAGCTATTTTTTGAAGTTTATTTTTCTTTCTGTGGGATTGGCATATCTCCAAATTTCCCAAGATGTTACATTTGGAAATAGAAGGCAGTTTTTAGTACATCCTAAGAGCAGAGAATTTGGAGAAAGCTGTGGCCCCAGCACTCAGTCAATCAGTGATATTTAATGAGTGCTTACTTGGTAAAGAGAGTTGTTAGATGTAATCTCTGCCCATAAAGGATTTTCAGTCTAGAGGGGGAGATGGATATTTAATTACAGATAGGGGAAATGGCAGTGTAAGGAAGCCAGCACTGACCTCTTTGTTAAACTGCAAACCCTTAGGCTGGTGAAAGTTCTTTTATGAAAAAAGCCAACTGAATTGGGTAGTTTCCAGTAGTTCAGATAGCCAATAAAGCTGTATTTCAGGGCATCAAATACTAAATTTTGGTGTACCAGGGGTAGAGGGTTTGTATACGTGTAAGCCTTTCATTGTACTTGTGTAGGTGATTCCTGTGAAATCTTCAGCCCCATATCCATCCCATCCTTCATTGTCCAGTCCATATTATTGTTGTTTTCTGTCCCTTTCTTACCAATCCTTTTCCCTAGTTACTTTCTCATTATCTTTCCCTCTAATTCTCCCTCTTTCTCTTCTACTCCTATGACTATTCCCCTTTCTTCTGTCTTTGATCAGTCCTCTCTTATCTAGTAAGTCTTCTGTCATTGGGCAGGGATTGTCTCTATTTGTTGCCGAATTGTATATTCCAAGCGCTTAGTACAGTGCTCTGCACACAGTAAGCACTCAGTAAATACTATTGAATGAATTTCCCCTTCCTTCAATGTTAATAACAGTAATAATAATTATTATGGTATTTGTTAAGCACTTACTACGTGCCAGGCACTGTTCTAAACTCTGGGGTAGGTACAAGCAAATGGGTTGGACACAGTCACTGTCCTCCATGATGCTCCCATTCTCAATCCCCATTTTACAGATGAGGTAACCGAGACACAGAGAAGTGAAATGACTTGCCGAAGGTCACGCAGCAGACAAGTGGCAGAGCTGTGATTAGAGCCCACGACCTTCTGATTTCCAGGCCCATGCTCTATCCACTACGCCACGTAGTACTGTCTCTGCATTCTTTAAACATTTTGATTTACCACCCTAACCACAGAACACGTATGTACATATCATCATACTCTGCTGCTTCCTGTATCTTTATTTTAATTTTGGTCTCCTCCACTAGACTATAAGATCCTTGAGGGCAGAGATTGTCTCTACCAACTGTTCTATATTTTTTCTCCCAAGCACTTAATAAAGTGCTCTCCACCCAGCACTCAACAAGTATCAGTGGTTGGTTGGTGGATTGATTTTCTGTTCCCTCACCTTCCTCCCATCTCTCTTTCCACTCTTCCTGGTTGCTCTTGCTCTTCTATTGTGCGTTTTGGGCTGAAGGGAGAGGTCGACCCCTTTGGCTGAGGCTTTTGGCAGTGCTTTCCAAGCTAAGCAAATGTCCACTCCCTCCTGCTTTCCCTCTCCCATTCCTGCTCCTTCTCCTTCTCTCTTTTCCTTCTCCGCCCTTTCTCCCTTTCTTCCCTAGCGGTTCCCCTGGCCCTTTCTCTCCATTACTCAGTAGGCAGTGAAGAGAGGCCGGGGTGGGGGGATGTTGCTTAGGTGGTAATGGCCACTCTCTATCCAGAAGCCAAGTAGCAGTGAGTGCCAACGTCATTTGCCGCCTTCTCCTCCGGAAATGTGGAACCTGTCCAGTCAGAGGCCAGTTGACCAATCCAACTGGATTGTAAAATTTTGTGTTGAAGTTCAGTCTATCGAGAAAAAGAAAATAGCATCTCTGTTGTTCCTTGTGGTCTGTTTGATCCTTGTCTGGATGGAAAGGCTGGGGCCAAGCCTGCTCTAGGGTCTAGGCATTGTTTCGTAACCAGCCCAAAACCCGCCGGGTGAAATTTCACTTATGGCCTGGAAGGGCTGACGTATGCATGACGTTCACCAGCCATCCAAGGACTTCTGTCCCGTCAAGATGTACTGGGGAAGAAGACTCTGTTCTCTCTTGTTCCATTAATCAGTCCATTGGTGGTATTTTTTGAGTGTCTATTGTGTGCAGAGCACTGTGCTGAGAATCCAGCAGAGCACAATACAATTGTTAAACATGACCCCTGACCTCAAGGAGCTTACAGTCTTGTGGGGGAGGCAGGCATTAAAATAAATTACATTTGGGGATGCAACCAAGTATAAGACTATGTACATAAATGTGGTGGGTGGAAGTTGGGTGACTATCAAAATGCTTAGGGGAGGCATTGCATATGTATGTATATATCTCAGTCAATCACTGAAATTTATTGAGCACTTGCTGTGTGCAGAGCACTGTACGAAGCACTTGGGAGAGTACAAGAGAGTTGGTAGACATGATCCCTTCCCAAAATGAGCTAGTTTCTCAGCTCCCTGTGGGCAGGGATTGCCTATACTTACTCTTTGGTATCATGCCCTCCCAAGAGCTAAATACAGTGTCCTGAACACAGGAAGTTCATTCAATCATTCAATAGTATTTATTGAGTGCTTACTATGTGCAGAGCACTGTACTAAGCGCTTGGAATGTACAAATCGGTAGCATATAGAGACAGTCCTTGCCCTTTGACGGGTTTACAGTCTAATCGGGGGGAGATGGACAGCAAGAACAATAGCAATAAATAGAATCAAGGGGATGAACATCTCATTAAAACAATAGCAAATAAATAGAATCAAGGCGATGTACATCTCTTTAACAAAATAAATAGGGTAATGAAAATATATACAGTTGAGCAGATGAGTACAGTGATGAGGGGATGGGAAGGGAGACGGGGAGGAGCAGAGGGAAATGGGGGGAGAAGAGGGTTTAGCTGTGGAGAGGTGTAGGGGGGCGGTAAAGGGAGTAGAGGGAGAAGGGGAGCTCAGTCTGGGAAGGCCTCTTGGAGGAGGTGAGCTGTAAGTAGGGTTTTGAAGAGGGGAAGAGAATGAGTTTGGCGGAGGTGAGGAGGGAGGGCATTCCAGGACCGCGGGAGGATGTGGCCCAAGGGTCGACGGCGGGATAGGCGAGATCGGGGGACGGTGAGGAGGTGGGCGGCAGAGAAGCGGAGCGTGCGGGGTGGGCAGTGGAAAGAGAGAAGGGAGGAGAGGTAGGAGGGGGCAATGTGATGGAGAGCCTTGAAGCCTAGAGTGAGAAGTGCTCAATAAGTACAGTAGAATGATCGATGTGGGTTGGACCTCAGACCACCACCGGGCCCAGCACGTGCATTTTGGAAGTCTGACATGATTAAAGACAATAGGTTTATATTTCTGCTTGCTGCTCAGAGGATGAGTCATTTGTTAGTAGAAATATCTGAAAAGACAAGTTGGATAGGTTGGTTTAAATTTAGGAATGATAATTTTTGTCCTTTTTCTCTTTTACTGTTTTTCTTTTGTTTCTATCAATGAAACACATATCCCTGAGAGTAGAGTACTGCGAATGGGTTGTCCTTAAATACCAGTAGAAACCCAGTAAATTCACCGGGCTGAAAATGGGCAGCAAACTCCAAACACAATTTATAAATGCAGTATACTTTTTTTTCCAATAAAAGAGCCCAATACTGAACCAGCTACAAGTGAATTTTGTCACTCCTTACAGTTAATTTGGCTAAATCCCAAAGGAATAGTCTTTTTGCTAGATTTTAGTGCAGTTTGTTTCAGTATGACTGAAAAACAAATGCATTTTCATGTAGTCAGGCTAAGAAAAGTAGAGAAACATAATGATGGGTGGGGTTTTTTTGTTGAATTTTTTTTTATGGCTGCCTTTCCTAAAATTTGCATCCACCTCCAAACTACTTGTGCAGGGCCAGTTGCCCAATTTCGTGCCCTTGGCTGCTTTTTCTCCTCCTCCTCCTTGTCGCTCATCTGCTGGTGCATTATTTCCTGACTCTGGCAGCCTTTCCCTCAAGATGGGTGGTGGAGGGTGTCAGCGGGAGGTGGGGGAGGCGAGGGGGTGGGGGAGGAAGGGGCGGGGCGAGGGACCAAGGTACATTTGTAGAAAATAGAGGAATAGGATGAATTTCAGTCAAGAAGCAGCATGTCCTTGTGGAAAGACCGTGGGCTTGGGAGACAGAAGACCTGTGTTCTAATCCTGGTTCCTCCACTTGTCTGTCATGTGACCTCGGGCAAGTCACTTTTTTCTCTGTGCCTCAGTTATCTCATCTGTAAAATGGGGATGAAGTCCTCCTCCCTCTGACTTAGACTCTGAGCTCTATGTGAGATAGAAACTGTGTCCAACCTGATCATCTTGTATCTACCTCAGCGCTCAGAATGTTCATTCATTCATTCAATTCATAATTTATTGAGCGCTTACTGTGTTCAGAGCACTGTACAGAGTGCTTGGAAAGTACAATTCGGCAACAGATAGAGACAATCCCTACCCAACAAAGGGCTCACAATCTAGAAGAAGGGCTCATAGTCTGGAAGAGTGCTCGACTCATGAGTACATAACAAATGCCATTAAAAAAATTAGGGAAAAGTTCAGGGCAACTCACCTAGGCCAAGAGAACAATCTGCCCTACTGACGATTCGGGCCAGGAGTGCTCGGCAGAAGAAGGATCAGAAGATTTTGGTGAACTCCAAGCTCACGCCAGGCATCATGGTTGGTGGAACTCTGGGTAGAGTCAGCGGCCATGTTATGTTACTGAGTTCCAGCACTTAGAACGGAGCTTGGCACATAGTAAGCACTTAACAACTACCATTATTATTGTTATTGTTATAATTATTATAAATTTCTCTCTGTTTCTCTCCAGGAAATGGCTCCGATCATTAAAGGAAGCTGAAAAATACCCATGAACCAAAGCGCACCTCTGGGCGTTGGGAGCCGACAGTCCCGGCAGAGTCATTGATTCGGCAGGATTCGGTCCCGAGGCAGAATGAAGAAGATCAGTCTGAAAACATTCCGCAAGTCTTTCAACCTGAATAAAAACAAAGAAGAGAGCGACTTCGTGGTGGTCCAGCCGTCATCCCTGGCCGGCGAATTTGCTAAAGACGATTCCCTGTTCGGGAGCTGCTACGGAAAAGAGTTGACCGGCTGCGAAGTGAACGGCGAGGACGAGAAGGGCGGGAAGAACCGATCGAAAAGCGAGAGCCTGATGGGCTCGCTGAAAAGGCGGCTGTCGGCCAAGCAGAAGCCCAAGGGAAAGGGCGGGCCGGCGTCCTTGGGCTCCGGCGACGAGGACAGCTTTTCCTCCTCCTCCGCCCCGCTGGCCTTCAAGGACGCGCGGGCCCAGCGGCCCCTCCGGTCCACATCTCTCCGCAACCACCACTACAGCCCGACCCCCTGGCCCCTGCGGCCCACCACCTCGGAGGAGACCTGCATCAAGATGGAGGTGAGGGTGAAGGCCCTGGTGCACTCGGCCCACCCCAGCCCGGCCCCGAACGGGGTGCGCAAGGACTTCCGCGAGCTGCAGCCGGACGGGGGCGGCCCGGAGCCCAGCGGTGGCTTCCCGAGGCCGGCGGCCTCTCCCGCCGGGGACCTGCGTCTTCACATCGACGACCACGTGCCTGTAGTTATCGGACTCGTGCCTCAGGACTACCTTCAGTACACTGTGCCTTTAGAGGAGGGGATGTACCCCCTGGAGGGATCGCGGAGCTGCTGCCCGGACGGGTCCTCGCCCATGGAGGTCTCGTCGGCCGCGTCGCACGCCGGGGTGGGCCCCTTCTCCGAAGAGGAGGGCCGGCGGGAGGCGGCGGCGGCGGCCCCGGACGGCCCGGGGGATCCGGCGGGGGACGGCGTGGGGCTCGGCGCCCTGCAGGGCCCCCAGCCCGACCCCGGCGACCCCCCGCCCCTATCCCCGCTGCTACCTCCACTGCAGAACAACCCCATCCAAAGGAACTTGGGCGGCCTGGCCGGCCCGGGGGCCCACGGGGCCGAGAGCGTGCGCTGCCATCTGAACTTCGACCCCAACTCGGCCCCCGGGGTCGGGAGGGTGTACGACTCGGTGCAGAGCAGCGGCCCCATGGTGGTGACCAGCCTGACGGAAGAGCTGAAGAAGCTGGCTCGGCAGGGCTGGTACTGGGGCCCCATCACCCGCTGGGAGGCGGAGGGCAAGCTGGCCAACGTGGCCGACGGGTCCTTCCTCGTCCGCGACAGTTCCGACGACCGTTACCTCCTGAGCCTGAGCTTCCGCTCCCACGGGAAGACCTTGCACACCCGGATCGAACACTCCAACGGCCGGTTTAGCTTTTACGAACAGCCCGACGTGGAGGGGCACACGTCCATCGTCGATCTAATCGAACATTCGATCAGGGACTCGGAAAACGGCGCCTTTTGCTACTCGCGGTCCCGCCTGCCCGGATCGGCCACCTACCCCGTCAGACTGACCAATCCGGTGTCGCGGTTTATGCAGGTGCGCTCCTTGCAGTATCTGTGCCGTTTCGTCATTCGCCAGTACACTAGGATAGACCTGATTCAGAAACTGCCTTTGCCAAACAAAATGAAGGATTACTTGCAGGAAAAGCACTACTGAAAGCCCACCGGAATCTCGCATCTTGCACTTTGGGAATAATAAAAAAAAAACCCACAGAAAACAACAAAAAAAAAAAACCAGAGAGAGATCGAAATACAGTTTACAAATGTTTGTTGCTCTCAAAACCTTTTGCTGCCATAACAATGTTTCAGTTTGTGGGTAGTTGAACCACGGTTCTGTTTGGGGTTATTTTTTTGAGGGGGGAGGGAGGGCGACGGGAGAGTGCTGGCAAGGTGTTTGGGATTTATTTTTGATTTTATTTTTTAAGAAAAAAAAGTCTTGAGGTTTTTAGAAGTTTGAAGAATCTTTCATCAATGTGCAGAATAATCACAATGTGAATGATAAAATTCTCCTGACTCTCCCCCTACCATGTCCTTCGCTGCTATCCACTGTGATTTTTTATGCATTAAAAGCACATTTCATGTTCTTCCTCCATTCAGTAAGGTCTGTCTCTTTGAATTGCCCCATTTTCGAAAGCCAAGTGGAGAAATAGGCCAGTGTGATAAATGCCAGGCAAAGGTTTGCATTTTCCCCAAAAGGGATTTCCCACCTTCAGAACCGAGTTGTCTTTAAACAAACCCCGGTGGAGAATACACGGGTGACCTGAGTTGCTCTAACGGAGCCCACATATGCAGTGTAACTTTTTACCTGCCCCGTGTCCTAAATCCACTTCTAAGGTCAACCGTGGGTTTTGGCTCCAGAGAGTTGAACTTTTCTTTCATTGCCCTTGTATTTATTTATTTTTTGTCTTCATGGCTTTTAATAATTGCCTTTTTCAAATAGCCTTCCTTGGAGAAATCTTGAGCACGTACGCCACAGATCTAGAAATTGTGGTAACGTCCGTGAGTTGACTGGCAGAATACCTGCATATCGGAAACGGGTGATGATGAGATGGATTGTGATCTTGGCTGTAGAGCAGCTCCTTTGGCCGAAGCCATTTTTCTTGAAATGCCTCATTACCTGTGGTTCTCCTCAGACGTGAGAGTTGCATTCCCGTGAAAACTCGCACGGAAGTTCTCACTACGATATCGTGGCCTGCTTGGCTCGTGCTGTTGGAAGAACTCGCCCTAATCCCCGAGATGCGCTGAAAGCCTGCCTTGCGGCAGAGCTGAGGGCATCTACACTACTCCAAAATAATATGATTTATCCTTCGTTATTTTTGCCTTTTGTCCTTGTTCTCTTGGGTGGACTTCGAATGTACAATTCCTTTTTTAGTATGACAAATTTTAACGCTTCAAAAGGTTTGATAATGTACCCACTGATTAGGAAAAAAAGTTCCCGTGGTGGGGTTCTTATTCAGATGTGGTTTTTATACACTGGGGATAGAAACAGGTCTGAGTTACCCTGAGTTTTAATTGGCTGGGGAACTGCAAAACATGTGTTGGGTGTGGATATTGGAAAGATTCTGTCCTAGTCAGTTAAGATGCTACTGCTTGTCACTGCTACTGTCCTGAGACGATTGAATGAATAAAAACACTAAGGAGCTTTTGACCCTCTCTCACTGAAATTACCTCTCTGTCTTAAAGGTGACCATGTCCTTCGTATTATTGAATTTCCAGTTACCAAAGCGTGCCATTTCTCCATATGCAGTCGATCAGTGGTATTTACTGAGTCTTTACTATGTGCAGAGTACTGTACTAAGCGCTTAGGAGAGTACTTTAGAGAAGCAGCGTGGCCGAGTGGATAGAGCACGGCCCAGGGAGACAGAAGGTCTTGGGTTCTAATCCTGACTCTGCCACTGGTCTGCTCTGTGACTTTGTGCAAGTCATTTCAATTTGCTGGGCCTCAGTTACCTCATCTGTAAAAAGGGGATTGGGACTGAGAGCCCCATGCAGGACAGGGAATGTGTCCAAGCTGATTTGATTGTATCCACCCCAGCACTTAGTACTAGTCAGTGCCTGGAACAGAGTAACCGTTTAACAAGTACCACAATAATAATAATAACAATTATTATCTTAATAATAATTATCTTAATAATAATTGTTATTATTATTATTAAAATACGAAATAATTAGCAGTCATGTTCCCTCCCTCAATGAACTTACAGTTTAGACTTCTGCTCAAAAGGCTACCCTGTGCTTACCCCACAACTTTCTAGGTAGAGTGGGGACTGGTTTGTTCAGCGTGACCCAGAAGAAAGGGAATGAAAGGATTATCTCAATTCAATTATGAGTGCAAATGATATTTTTATATGTGCTAAATACATTCACCATATTGCAGTTTTCCACTGGATCACAGCATAGCATAGATCACAGTCGCTCTTTGGAAATGGTCACTGTTCTCTGGGTGATCCTTTTAAATTGATTCCGGTTAGTTTGGGGGGTTTTCCTCTGCCCCCTAAACTCTTCCTTTAGTTGGCACCCCTAGATTTTCTGTCACTACAAGTAACGATGCCTGAATGCATGCTCTTTTGGGGTAGCCCGATGGCACCTTTCTTTTGTTTTACTGCAGTGCAGTGGCCCTAAAGGACACAAGCCCTCCTACCTCCCGTTAAAGCCCTTCAATTACCCACAGCCACCTCTGCATTATTTTTACAATTCCTACTGAAGGGGGAAAATTCTTATTGGAATAAATGTCACACTGGTTAGGAAGAAGCTTTTTCTGCTTTCTTCACTTTAAATGTTCCTCTCTCAGACTGAGGGCTCGTGACCCAACACGCGTTGCCTGATAGGTATCAGAGATCTTAGAAGCGACCTGCCTTTCTCTAATATGTGGTCAAATTAGAGCAAAACTTCATTAAAAGCCCATCAATGCAAGAGTATTTAGGGACTTGACAGGATTTTATACTTGCCCCCAATTTATTACGTGAACAAGGCTGGAGCCGGCGTGTTTATGATTTGGTGCTCATTTCAGAGTCTGGGTTTTTGCATAGTGAATCTAAATGCTTGATCGGTCACATTCTATTTGTTTTTTGGGAGGTTCTGATGCCATGTACCGGTGTGTTTCATTGCCTTTTAATTGAAAAGGGAATGGTAAATTAATTTTAGCTCAGCCTCTTGCACTCTTTAAAATGGCAGCCATCCGTTGGAGATATACTTCTAATTTCAGTCACAGACTGAGAAATTTGGGTGGTAAAGGTGGACACTCCAATATGTGGAGCCCAAAAGTAGGGGGAGCACAAATTCAAACCAACTGGAAAACATATTTTCCAGGTGCTCCGGTAGTATCTTTGCTTATGAGGAGAAGTAAATCATCCAGCCTTAGGGGGTGCCATCCACATTCACTCGTTCGTTCAGTCGTATTTACTGAGCGCTTACTGTGTGCAAAGCACTGTACTAAGCACTTGGAAGAATACAATATAACAATAAACAGACACATTCCCTGCCCACAACGAGCTTATAGTCTCAAGGGGAAGCTTACTAGAGTTTTGGTGGGGGCCCATAGGAGCTTGTAAAAAATGCTCCATTGGCAAAAGTAACATCAGGCTTCCCAGACACTGGAATGCCATGAAGCATAAAGAGCAGAAGTAGCTGCAAATAGTCTGTATTAAGGGAAAATTGTTCTCATTCACTGTGATTGGTACAAGTCATCGGCAAGTTCAGAAAGCCAGTAGCTTTTTTTTACACCTATGAAGAAGCGGTAGATCCGAAATGGCGTTTGGGACAATCGAGTCACTTCTGGGGCAGCCAGCCATCTCGTTCTTCAAGTGATGTGTCTCCAGTGTGCTTGGAATCCAACGGGTCAGACAACCTAAATTTGCCTCCATCCTTTTTCCTTTTGGGCAAAATAAAGCATCATTCATTTGGATCTGAAATATTTGACCTAAATTGCCCAACGAAGGTGATTAAAGAGGACAGATTAAAATATTTTAACTAGGGAAGAGTGTCACACAGTAGCCTCTCTGAGTAATGCCAATTGTAATTCAGCGTCCTATTTGGAACGATTGTACTTTTCCCAAGATTCTCGTGGAGAGGTCAAGAAGAGTGTAATTTTTCTCTTAATCCTAACTGCATTTCATAGTGAATTTCAGTTACGAACAATAAATCACACTACCAGCAATATGCAGTATTGCCAATGACTCTAATAAGGAACAGTCCCAAGTTCCATGGATTCTTTTAAATTCTAAACTAAAATATTGGTACAGTGATCCTTTTGTTTCTCTAAGAGTTTTTTTAATCCTGTAAAGAGTTTCTTTTTTTAAAAAAAAACCACCCTTGTTATTATTGAATAATAATAAGGCGATATGTCAGGCAATTTGCTGCATCTAAAAAGTGTTCTCAGCTCGACGCCCACAGGTCATGGAAAATTCTTATAGAATTTTATATTTAAGTATATTTGTTGGGTTAAAATCATTTTTATAGTGGTGACGGAGTGCCAGGAAATGAATACTTGCAATCCAGATTGCTGTAGTTTACACTTTTTCTGTATGTTTCAAACCAGGTGTGTCCCATTTGTACTTAGCACACCTCAGAATGACTTATCCAAAGCCCATTGATTTTAATACGTGTTTTGGTTTGTAAACAAAATTATAGTAATTTCTTGCACATTTTTGAAAAATAATTGTATATGGATTTATGTATCTGCTAGATACAGTGTGTAAATAAAAAAATCATTCACAAAATGAGTTGCACTGGAGCCAGTAATTGCTTCCCTAAAGCAAATCCTGAGTTTTTAATGTTCTTGGTGTGTGTACTGCATGATCTTGGGATTTCTTCCCTTGATGTCGCCTGTTTGTGGAACACCTCTGCCTCATTCTAATAATAATAATAATGATGGTATTTGTTAAGCGCTTACTATGTGCCAAGCACTATTCTAAGTGCTAGGGTAGATTCAAGGTAATCAAGGTGTCTCACGCAGGGCTCACAGATGAGGTAACTGAGGCACAGAGAAGTTGTGACTTGCACCAAGTCACACAACTGACAAATGGCAGAGCCGGGGTTAGAACCCACAACCTCTGACTCCCATGCCCGTGCTCTTTCCACTAAGCCGTGTTGCTTCTTTTCACGCCCCTTGCTCCTGTTTGAACTTTATTCGCTGCAGGCAAGTGGGAAACAAGGCCCCAAAAAAAAGGCTTTTTCATATCAGCCAAGGCATTTATGCTGTGCAGCCTTTTCCGGGTTTTTTTGGGAGCTGTGCTTTAGTACCATTTCTTTTATCACTCTCATTTAGATATATTTGGAAGGGAAAAAAGACGGTCCAAGTGAAGACGACTTTGGGAAAATTAATCAGTGGCAATAATTGAGTGCAGAGCACTGTATTAACCATTTGGGAGAGTGTAACAATAGAGTAGGTAGACACGACCCTTGCTCTCAAGGAACTTACAGTCTATCAATCCATCGGTGGTATCAATCAGTGTTCTGTGTGCAGAGCATCGTACTAAGTGCTCGGGAGAGTTAAATACCACAGTTGGTAGAGACGTTCCCTGCCCACAGTGAGCTTCCAGTCTAGTGGGAAGTTTACAATCTGTAAGATTATATTTGCTGGGAAGTGGATTATACAATTCCCAGACTGGAAGTATGGTGATCATTTTTCCCCCAAATTCTCATAATGTAAAGGGAGCAGGGAATGCTTGGGGGAGACTGGTTTCAGAGATCTGCCATTCCCGGGGTCTTTTCCCTCATGGGAACATCTCAAGTCTTCTCAGAGAACTGAGATGAGCAAATCTGGGAGTTCTGCTCAAAATATGGGAGGGGGAGCATCACCCTCAGTAGTGTTGGCCCCTGGAAGTATTTTTGTTGGCGGTCTTTGTTAAGTGCTTACTATGTGCCAGGCACTGTAGAAAGTGCTGGAGCCTTGTCTTATACTTTTGAATCGTCTCTGATCCATAGTGAATCCAAAGACACGTCTCTCCCAGAGCGCCCCACTCTCCATCTGCAATCGTGAATGTATCCCTAGAGTTTTCTTGGTAAAAATATGGAATTGGTTTACCATTGCCTCCTTCCACGCAGTAAACTTGAGTCGGCATCCTCTACTCTCTCCCAGGCCACTACCGCCCAGCAAAGGTGAGTTTTGACTTGTAACAGATTGCCCTCCGTTCGCTAGCCACTGCCCAAGTTAGGAATGGAATGGGTAAGCCTCTGCTTGACTCTCCCTCCCATAGCAGAGACTGGTAGAGTTCTGGAAACTCTCCAGGTGCTCGTTGTAACTGGAGTAGATAAAAGCTAATCAGTTTGGACACAGTCTGTGTCCGACATGAGGCTCACACTCTTAATCCCCATTTTACAGATGAGGGAACTGAGGCATAGAGAAGTGAAGTAACTTGCCCAAAGTCACACAGCTGACGTGGCGGAACCAGGAATAGAACCCATGACCTCTGACTTCCAAGGCTGTGCTCTTTCCACTAGGCCACACTGCTTCTCTTGGCTCAAGTTTGGGGGAAAACCAAGAAATTTCCCAAGCTTGCTGAGATATTCCCATGAGTTTGGGGCCTGAATTTAGTCCTTTTAAAAAGAAGAGACCAAGATGCAAGACATAAGATGATTGGGCAGATGGAGAAGGTGGATGACAGATTGAATGAGTTAGGACTCTGCACATAGTAAGCACTCAAAAAATACCATTGATGAATGACCCTCAAGTTAGAGAAATGAAAGCTGAAACACCTGATTGAGGTACATCCCACTCATCCCCTTCATGGGTAGGGATGTAAATTCAAAATTGTTCTCCATATTCCACCCAGAGGACAAGGAGCTGGAGGGCGTTTAGTTCAAGACACAAGGAAATACACACTCACCAGGAAGCTGAGCACAAGATATCTGCTCCTCCCAGGAAGTCAGGCAGAGAGATATCATCAGTAAAATTGGATTTGGTTATAAATTCATGGATGAGTGGTACATATTGGGTTAATAGAGGGAAAGTCAGAGATGGGGAGGGGACAGTTAGGGATGTTGGGTGGTCTACCCCGAACCATGGTGTCCAGGAGTGTAACCAATCAGTGGTATTTATTGAGTGCTTACTGTATGCAAAGCACTGTACTAAGTGCTTGGGAGGGTGCAGTTCAACAGAGCCCAAGTCAAGTTCCCTGCCCACAAGGAATTTGCAGTCTTGCACTTTTCCATCAAGTACCCTGGTGGCCCCTTGAAGACAGCCCTCGACTGAACAGACCATTCGCCTGAACCACGAATGGCATCCAGCGTGGCCTTCTGTCTTTAAATGAAAAGAAAACAAACAAATGAAAACAAACCTAATTGAATTGAAAACCAAAGAAACAAGCAGCAATGAGAGTTATGCAATAGAAAAACTAAAACTATTCTCCACTGTTGGTGTAAACAGATCTCCTTCTGTTGTTGCTTATGCCCCAAATTTACCTCGACAGACACCCTTTCCCTGCTGTAGTATGCACTCTCGCATTTTTCTGCCTCTGGGATGTCACTGGGTGGGAGTCCTGTCAGCCTTTCAAGCTCAGCATGTCCAAAACCGAACTCCTGATCTTTCTTCCCCAGTTCTCTACAGTTGGTTGAGCACTTACTTTGTGCAGAGCCCTGTGCTAAGCTTGGGAGAGTACAATAGAGTAGGTAGACACGATCCCTTCCCACAAGGAGCTTGTAGTCTAGAGGGAGAGATTATTCCTCTCTCTCTAATTTTCCCATCACACTTGAAATACCATTACCCTCCCCCGTCTCTCAAGCCCATCATCTTGGCATTACCTTTGACTCCTCCCTCTTTCTACTCCCATATTCAGTCTGTCACCAAAACCTGTCAGCATTTCCCCCACCACATTTTCAGACTCCATCCCCTTCCTCTCTATCCCTCTAGTCCATAAACTCGTTGTGGGCAGATGATGTGTCTGTTTATTGTTATGTTGTACTTTCCCAGGTGCTTAATACAATGCTCTGCACATAGTAAGTGCTCAGTAAATACGACTGACTGAATATCCAAACAGTCACTCCAATGTTCTAAGTGCTTGCCATACCCTGACTTACCTACTGCTTCAGCCTCCTCATGGACACTCCCTGCCCCCAGTCTCTTCCCTCTCAGGTCCATACTTTATTCTCTGGCCCGGATCACTTTTCTAAGGTATTTTTCTACCCACGGCTTTCCACTCCTCAGAATCCTTAAATAATAATTGTGGTACTTTTTAAGCACTTACTATGTGCCAAGTACTGTTCAAAACGCTGGGGTATATACAAGTTTATCGGGTTGGACAGAGTCCCTGTCCCACATGGGGCTCAAAGTCTTAATCCCCATTTTACAGCTGAGGCAACTGAGGCCCAGAGAAGTGAAGTGGCTTGCCCAAGATCACAGAGCAGGCAAGTGGCAGAGACTGGATAATAATAATAATGGTGGTATTTAAGCGCTTACTATGAGCAAAGCACTGCTCTAAGCACTGGGGAGGATACAAGGCGATTAGGTTGTCCCATGTGGGGCTCACAGTTTTTAATCCCCATTTTACAGATGAGGGAACTGAGGCACAAAGAACTTAAGTGACTTGCCCAAAGTCACACAGCTGGCAAGTGGCGGAGTCGGGATTAGAACCCAGGTCCTCCTGACTCCCAGGCCCGTGCTCTTTCCACTATGCCATGCTGCTTCTCTAGAAAGCCAACTTGGACCATACGGCCATGACGACCCATTGCTTTCTGTGAAACTCTGGACTTCTGACATTGTCACTCCATCAGTTCTCCCCTATTAACTCTCTTCTCCCACTACACCCCAACCAACACACTTTATCCCACTCGAGCTAACCTACTCTCTCTGCCTCATTCTCATGCATCTCACCGCTGACCCGTTGCTCACGCCCTCTTTTCTTCCTGGAACACCCTCCCGCTTCAGTCTGACAGATCACAGCTCTCCCTCTCTTTAAAACCCTTCTGAAATCACATCTCTTCTGGAGGCCTTCCCCAATTAATTTCTAATCTTCCTAGGTTATATCCTCTGGCACTCTAACCTTCCTTGTGCTACTGGGTGGGGTGCCTGTACCTATGTTCTTATATCTCTATGTTCTCTATGTCTTTCGCCTATCTGCTATTTGAGTCTGTCTCCCCTGCTGGATTTTAAGGGAAGGATGCAGCTCTACTAATTGTATTATGTTCTCCCAAGCCTTACTGAGTCCCCAGTGTGCAGAGCACTGTACTAGCAACTGACTGATTGTGTCAGTGAAGAGTGGAGAGACCTAAAGTACAGAGCAGCGTGGACCTAATGGATAAAGCATAGGCCTGGGAGTCAAAGGACCAGGGTTTTAATCCCAGCTCTGCCACTTGTCTGCTGGGTGACCTTGGGCAAGTCACTTATTTTATCTGTCTCAGTTTCCTCATCTGTAAAATGGGGACTCGATTCTACTCCCTCCCACCTAAGACTGAGAACGCCATGTGGGACAGGGATTGTGTCCTAGCTTTTCATTCGTTTGTTCATTCATGCAATCGTATTTATTGAGCAATTACTACTACTAATAATGATAATAATTATAGTATTTATTAAGTGCTTACTATGTGCCAGGCATTGTACTAAGTGCTAGGTGGGTACAAGCAAATCGGGTTGGATACAGTGCCGGTCCCACATGGGGCTCGCTGTCTCAATACCCATTTTACAGATGATATTAACTGAGGGCCAGAGAAGTGAAGTGATTTGCCTACAATTACACCGCAGGCAGTTTACTGTGTGCAGAGCACTGGATTAAACTCTTGGAAGAGTACAATATAGCAGTAAACACACATTCCCTGCCCACAGCGAGCTTTCAGTCTAGAGAGGGAGATGGACACTAGTATAAATGAATAAATTATACTTATGTATATAAGTGCTTTGGGCCTGGGAGGAAGGATGAATAAAGGGAGCAAATCAGGGCAATGCAGAAGGGAGTGGGAGAAGAGGAAAGGGGGACTTAGTCAAGGAAAGCCTCTCAAATCTGATGATCTTGTGTCTAAACCAGCACTTAGTGCTTGAAACATAGTAACTGCTTAACAAATTCCATAATTAATTATTACAGAGGGAACCAAACAAATTTGATTTATGAAATTATTTGACCTGCAGCAACCTTCTAAAATGGCTTCACCTTACATGGTGCTTCCAAATAACAACATTCAACTGTAACAGAGAAGAGGCTCCTAGTCATCTGATCTGAATGTTGGATGTTTTGATGTGTTCAGTACTGAAAGAAATAGCAAATCCACTCCCGACTCTCTCCAGTGATACCTAGGTGGTGGAAAAACGAGGACAACCTCTGGGCTGAAATGTTTAGGGAAAGTCCTTGGGAACCCCGTAGAGCAGGGAGTTGCAGAAATCACTGACCCGTTATCAGGTCTGCTCACTGGAAGAGAACTAACCCATAAAATGATTATAAGGGTATTTCTAAAGCATTTGGGTAAGTGCTGGGGCACGCACAAGAAAATCAGATTGGATACCATTCCTGCCCCACACTGGGGCTCACAATTTACCTTATTCCCATTTTAAAAGCGCTCATTGTGTTTCAAAGTACTGTTCTAAGTGGTGGGGTAGATAATAATAATTATGGTATTTGTTAAGCACTTATGTGCCCGGCACTGTACTAAGCACTGGGGTAGATGATACAAGCAAATCAGGTTGGACACAGTCCCTGTCCTACATAGGGCTCACAGTCTCAATCTCCATTTTACAGATTAAGTAACTGCGGCACAGAGAAGTGATGTGAGTTGTCCAAGGTCACATAGTGGACATGTGGCAGAGCCGGGATTAGAACCCAGGCCCTCTGACTCCCAAGCCTGTATTCTATCTACCATACAATGCATTTTACAGTTGAGCAGACAGAGATGCAGAAATGATTCCCTCAAGGTCAGGCAGTGGGCTAGTGGCGGAGGCAGGATTAGGATCTGGGTCTCTTGACCCCCTTCAATCCCGTGCTCTTTCCACTAGGCTGGGCTTTCCTGTCTAAACTGATGCAAGCAAACATGTTAGGCAAAAGGCATGGAAGACCATTTCCTAACACAGATAACATATTGGGGAGGGCAGCCAAGAAGCCCCCCAAAGCTGACCTGGTCCCAGCCTTCTCTTCTGCAGGAGTGGTCTGGCAATCTCCGCCTCCCGGGCCGTCCTTCTGCCACAAAGCCTCCCAACCCCCCACCCCAACCCATTCCCCATTCAACCTCCCGAGTCCGACGTCCGGGGTGCGGCTTGAGGGTGGTGGATGACAGTGATGGAAGCATGGTGGAGGGCCCCGTGGTTTCAGGTAACTCTTACAACATCCCAGCCAGCACACTTAGCTCCTCTAATGCCAACCATCTCCGTGTACCTCAATCTCTTCTATCTCACCGCCAACCTGGCCCCGAGACTGGGACCAGGGAGAATAATAATAATGATGATGGTATTTGTTAAGCGCTTACTAGGTGCCAAGCACTGTTCTAAGTGCTGGGGTAGATAGAAGGTAATTAGGTTGTCCCACATGGGGCTCACAGTCTTAATCCCCATTTTAAAGGTGAGGTAACTGAGGCACAGAGAAATGACGTGACTTGCCCGGAGTCACACAGCTGACAGGTGACAGAACCAGGATTAGAATCCACGACCGCTGACTTCCAAGCCTGGGCTCTTGCCACCGAGCCACACTGCTTCTGGAAGCACTTGAACGGCTGGAACGGTTCACGTGCCTGCAGACAGTAAAGGGTTTGGCCAAGGTCACTTCTGTTTCGTAGCGAGAACAGAGCACTGCACTCAGTGGGTGTCCAACAAATACTATGTCAGCTACCAAATAGCACAGAACACAAGCTCGCTTCTGGAGAATTCATAGTTCAGTTGATTTCTTTTTTAGCTGCCGCCTGTCTAGTGCTGGTCCCGACCCGGCCTGACACTAAGGCAGGGAGGCAGGCAGACGGTGGACTCACCTTCCCTCCCCTTTCAAGATCTCCTCTCCTTTAGCCACTCAGGGTAGGGGATGGGGGAGAGAAGGGTCATTTCTCCAGCAATAAAGTGAATCCACATCTGAGCATCATAGAGGAGTGGGTTAATGAACAACTTCCCCTACCCCAGTGCCATGCTGGTCTCCAACTTGCAATTTGGTCAAGTAGGTAGCTTATTTATGAGCAAGGAATGTGTCACTTTTTAATGCTGTACCTTCCAAACTGCTATTTCAGCGCACTGCATCTGTAATAATAATAATTGTTAGTATAATAATGGTGCTTATCATTTACCCTCCCCCCCCCCCCGCCGATGTGTCAGCCCCCACACTGTACAGGGTCCAGGTAGCTCATCTTGTAAGCTTGTTTTTGGCAGGGGGAATGTGTCTGTTTATTGCTGCATGTACTCTCCCAAGTGCTTAGTACAGTGCTCTGCCCACAGTAAATGCTCAATAAATATGATTGAACTAATAAATGGTTCTGAAAGAATTTATCAATCTATGATTCCCTACTAGAAGCAGCGTGGCTCAGTGGAAAGAGCACGGGCTTTGGAGTCAGGGCTCATGAGTTCGAATCCCAGCTCTGCCACTTGTCGGCTGTGTGACTGTGGGCGAGTCACTTAACTTCTCTGTGCCTCAGTTCCCTCATCTGTAAAATGGGGATGAAGACTGTGAGCCCCACGTGGGACAACCTGATTTCCCTATGTCTACCCCAGCGCTTAGAACAGTGCTCGGCACATAGTAAGCGCTTAACAAATACCAACATTATTATTATTATTATTATTATTATTACTTACTTTCTCATTGTCCTTTTCATATCTTTCCCTCTAATTCTCTCTCTTTCTCCTCTCCTCCTATGACTATTCCCCTTTCTTCTGTCTTTGATCAGCCCTCTCTTATCTAGTAAGTCTTCTGTCATTGGGCAGGGATTGTCTCTATTTGTTGCCGAATTGTATATTCCAAGCGCTTAGTACAGTGCTCTGCACATAGTAAGTGCTCAATAAATACTATTGAATGAATGAATGGTATTTATTGAGCACCTAGTGTGTGTAGATCATCTTATTAAATGTTTAGGAGAGTAGAATACGATAGATTTGGTACACACATTCCCTGCCCACAAAGAGTTTACATTTTAGTGGGTGAGAGGGATGTTAAAATATATAAAGCCTACATAAGTGCAGTTGGCTGGGGTGAGGGGAATATCAGCATGGCCTAGTGGCAAGAGTGCAGGTTTGGGAGTTAGAGGATATGGGTTCTAATCCCAGCTCCTCCAAGTGTCTGCTGTGTGACCTTGGGCAAGTCACTTAACTTCTCTTTGCCTCAGTTACCTCATCTGTAAAATGGGGATTAAGACTGTGAGCCCCATGTGGGACAACCAAATTGCCTTGTATCTACCCCCAGTGCTTAGAACAGTGCTTGGCACATAATAAGCATTTATGAGCCATCATTATTACTGTCATTATAATCGACGCATAGTCAATGCAGAAGGGAGGGTGGAAGAGAGGGTTTAGTGGGCGACATGTGATGGGATGTGGATGTGGATGAGATGTGACTTGAGTAAGGCTCTGAAGGCAGGGAGAGTGATGATCTGTTAGGTGTGAAGAGAGAAGGAATTCAGGCCAGAGGGAGGGTGTGGGTGTGGATGTAGGTGTCAACAGGGTGTGGACATGGGTGTGGACAATGGTGTGAATGCGGGTGTGGATGTGGGGGATCCTGCCCTTCTGCTTTCCCCGATGGCCCTGATGAGCTAATCTCTCTCCCCACCACGGCCCTCCATTCTCCACCTCTTCTTCTCTTAGGCTGCCCAGTCATCTCTGATCCATAGCCACGTCAGGGACACAGCTCTCCCAGAAGGCCCCAACTCCAACTGCAATCGTTCTGGTAGTGGATCCATAGAGTTTTCTGGGTAAAAATACGGAAGCAGTTTACCACTGCCTCCTTCTGCGCAGTAAACTCGAGTCTCCGCTCTCTACTCTCTCCCGTGCCGCTGCTGCCCGGCACGGGGGAGTTTTAACTTGTAGCAGATTGCTTTCCACTCTCTAGCCACTGCTGAAGCTAGGAATGGAATGGGTATGCATGCTTCTGCTTGGTTCTCCCTACCATAACTGAGACTGGTAGAGTACTGGAAACTAGGTGCCATTCTAAGAGGGGGCCCATTCTCCAGGACCTGGCCCAATACACTGGAGGTTCTTGAAGTGGGGAAAGATGGACTGAATGGTTTTGTAGAAAAATGATCTGGCAGCATAGTGAAAAATGGACTGGAGGGGGGAGAGACAGGAGGTAGGGAGGTCAGCAAGGAGGCTGATGCGGTAATAAAGGTGGAATAGGATAAACTCATTCAATAGTATGTATTGAGCGCTTACTATGTGCAGAGCACTGTACTAAGCGCTTGGAATGAACAAGTCGGCAACAGATAGAGACAGTCCCTGCCGTTTGACGGGCTTACAGTCTAATCGGGGGAGACAGACAGATAAGAACACGCTTGGATGAACATGGTAGCGGTTGGAGGAAGAGCAAAGGGTGGATTTTAGCAATGTTGTGAAGCTGCTATGAGCCTCAGCTCTTGTGTGATTTCATTTATTCAATTTGAACAGAGGTTTATTTTTATTGCTCTGTCTGTAAATACCTTTTATTATGTCTGTCTTCCCCATTAGGGCTTAAGCTTCTTG
Organism: Ornithorhynchus anatinus; assembly: GCF_004115215.2. Taxonomy (NCBI): domain Eukaryota; kingdom Metazoa; phylum Chordata; class Mammalia; order Monotremata; family Ornithorhynchidae; genus Ornithorhynchus; species Ornithorhynchus anatinus. Next base: position 84,445,759 of record NC_041732.1, on the reverse strand, counting down.
TGGGCAGGGAGGAATGTGTCACTCATCCTCTTGATCCTATTTATCATGATTATGTTGTCTTGTGTTTGTCCGTCTGTCACCCCAGATTAGACTGTGAGCCCGTCATTGGGCAGGAATTCTCTCTGTTGCCGAATTGTACATTCCAAGCGCTTAGTACGGTGCTTTGCACATAGTAAGCGCTCAAAATATGCTAATGAATGAATGAACTTGCTTTTTGCACTTGCCAAGAACTTAGTAAAGTGCATTGCAAATAATGTTATTCATTGGAGGCAAGGATGGCCCCAAAGTGGTCTAAGTTATACTTTCCTTTAATCAATCAATCCATGGTATTTATTGAGCATTTTACTGTATGCAGAGGACTGTTCAAAGTGCTTGGGAGAGGACAATTGAATTGATAGTGCTTATAGTCAAACAGGGGAGCCAGACATGTGAAATACATTTCATGTAAGGGAAGCAACCAAGAACATGTGCTTCGATGTTGTAGGGGTGAGGTGAGAACCTAAGTGCTAGGGATGAGATTAAGTGCATGGAAGAGGAAGTAGGAAGGGAAAATAGGGTGGAGGGGATGAGAGTTTAGTTCAGGGAAGCTTTCTGGAGGAAATTAGACTAGACCATAAATTATTTGGGCACAGGGACCGAGTCTACCAACTTGTGCTCTCCTGAGATCTTAGTACAGTGATCAGCACACAGTAAGCATTCAATAAACAACATAAGCACAGTAGATAGAGCACAGCCCCGAGAGTCAGAAGGTCATGAGTTTTAATTCTGGCTCCAGCACTTGTCTGCTAAGTGACCTTGGGCAAGTCACTTCAATTCTCTGTGCCTCAGTTACCTCATCTGTAAAGTGGAGATTGAGACTGGGAGCCCCTTGTGGGACAGGGACAGGTCCATCCTTATTTGCTTAAATCCACCCCAGCACTTAGTGCAGTGCCTGGCACACATTAAGCATTTAACAAATACCACAATCATTATTATCCTCTAGACTGTAAGCTTGTTGTGGGCAGGGAATGTCTTTTTTTAGTTATATTGTACTCTCCCAAGCACTTAGTACAGTGCTCTGCACATAGTAAGTGCTCAAAAAGTGCCACTGAATGATTGAATTAATGAATTAGATAAATGTGATGTGGTCTCAGGAGAGCTTTGCGGTGGGGAATGTGCCGGTCTGTAGAATACATAAGGGGGAGGAAGTTCCAGGCCAGAGGGAGGGTGTGAGTAAGGTGTTGAAGGCCAGTGAAACAAGAGTGAGGGAAAGTGAATAAGTTGGTATTAGAAGAGTGAATTGTGTGGGCTGGGTTATAGCGGGAGAGGAGTGAAGATAAATCAGGAGCAGATCTGATTGAGTTCCTTGTTTGATGGAGAGAGGGATGGGCAACCATTGGAGGTTTTGGAGGAGTGGGGACATGTGTACAAGATGATTTATTAGAAAAATGAGCTGGGCAACAGAGATGAGGATGGTGGTGTTGTCTACAGTGATGGGAAAGTCATGGGGAGAAGTTCGTGAGGGAAGATGAGAAGTTAAGCTTTAAACTCAACACTAACCCTCCACCTTCCAAATTTATTCTTAGAACTTGTCCCCAGCCTTTCCCAACTTCATCTCTGCAGCTCTGGGGAGACTATTCTCATCCTACCTGACCTATTTATTCTCCACCCTCCCCCACACTAAACTCACTCTGAGGTGGGCAGTGAGGGTGGCTGAGAAGGGACAAGTGAGGTGAGAAAAGGGATGGGGGTCTGGAGAGAGATGCTAAAAGGATGGTGGAATGGGGATTGGGGGTTGGGGGGACAGAGGAAGGGCAGGTTGAGTAAAGAAAACACAACTTCCTTATAGACCACTGACTGCCACAGGTTATTCCCATAGACATCAACAGCTAGTGAGTTCAAGTACCACCTTGCTGCAATACACTATTCAATTAATTAACAGCATTTTATTTATTTATTTATTTATTTATTGTAATGGTGTGTGTTGAGACTATTAAGTTGGACACAGCCCCTGTCCCACATAAGACTCAGAGTCTTTATCCCCATTTTACCGATGAGGCAACTGAGTCACAAGAGAAGTTAAGTGACTTGCCCAGGGTCACACAGCAGGTAAGTGGCAGATCAGGGATTAGAACCTAGGCCCTCTGACTCCCAGGCCCATGCTCCTTCCACTTGACCATGATGCTTCTTATTTATTTATTTATTTATTTATTTATTTATTTATTTATTTATTTATTGAGCACTTACTGCAGTGCAGAGCACTGCAGTAAGTGTGTGGGAGAGTACAGTACAATAAATTGAATAATAATAATAATAATGTTGGTATTTGTTAAGCACTTACTATGTGCTGAGCACTGTTCTAAGCGCTGGGGTAGGCACAGGGGAATCAGGATGTCCCACGTGGGGCTCACAGTCTTAATCCCCATTTTACAGATGAGGTAACTGAGGCACAGAGAAGTTAAGTGACTTGCCCACAGTCACACAGCTGACAAGTGGCAGAGCTGGGATTCGAACTCATGACCTCTGACTCCAAAGCCCATGCTCTTTCCACTGAGCCACGCTGCTTCTCTGATTTACCACTGATTGATTTATTGATAAACTCCATCGGACAGCGGAGAGATTACGAGAGAACATCTCCAGACTGGTCCAGTCATGGTAGAGCTAGGAGAGATGCCGGAAGGGAATACAGTGGCTTTGGGAGATTTCAGAAATAGCAATTTAAAAAGTAAACATTTCCTAAGCCTTAGAAACCTTCTTGATTATGAGCACCATTTGATCGTGGGAGAAGGCTCAGTTCGATTTAATCATCCTCACGGGAGTCTTTTCACCATAAACAATAGAAGCTTCCAAACTGGTGTCCCTCGGTTACATGGGTTATTTCTTGACTGATCCCAGTTCAAGGGAACAGTGACTTTTTTCAAAGCTAAAAATAGTAGTTGTTCTAAGCCCACAGAGTCAAATCCACCGTTTCAAAATGATTTGGATTTTCAAGTATTCAAGGACCCACTGTTTAGTCCTTTCCCCCTAAAATTGTTCAGTTCACAGACAACACTTTCAAATCAAGTCCTGCGGTTTAAGATGGCAGGCTGTGTAATTGGGAATTTGGAGCAAGGAAGGAAGGGGGGAGGGAGGGAGGGAGGGAGAAGGATGGAGAGAATACAGGAGAGGGAGAGAGATGGAGAAAGTCCAGGGGAGTGTTAGAGAGAGATGGAGGGGGGGCGAATCAGTAGTATTTGTTTTATGCCTTCTCTGTGCTGGGAAAGGAAAGAGGGAGAGGGAGGGAGTGAAATAATCCAAGGGTGGTGTGGGGAGAGAGATGGGGTGAGAGGGTCCAGTGGGGGGAGAGGGGAAGGATGAATCCAGGGGAGGAAGTGGAAGGAAAGAGGGAGGGGAGAGTCAATCAATCATATTTATTGAGTGCTTACTATGTGCAGGGCCCTGTACCTAAGCATTTGGGAGAGTACAATATCACAAAGTTAATAGATCTGTTCCCTGCCCTCAGTGAGCTTACAGTCTAGAGGAGTAGACAGATATCAACATAAATAAAGTACCTAAGCATTGTGGGGCTGAGAGAGGGGGAATAAAGGGTGAAAATCCAAAGGCAAGGGCAACACAGAAAGGCATAGGAGAAGAGGAAATGAGGGTTAGTCGAGGAAGGAGATGTCTTCTTGGAGGAGATGTGCTTTCAGTAAGGTTTTGAAGGTGGATAGAGTGATCCTCTGATGAATATGAAGAGTGAGGCTTTCCAGGCCAAAGGCAAGATGTGGGAGAAGAGTTGGTGGCGAGATAGGTGAGATGGAGGTACAGTGAATAAGTGAGCATTAGAGGACAGAAGTGGTGTGTGGGCTGTCCAGGGGAGGAAGAGGAGGGGGAAAAGGGAAGAAAAGGAGGGAAAAAGGGGCAGGGGAAAGTCCAGGGGAAGAAGGGGAGAGGGGATGGAAGAATCCAGAGGAGGAAGAGGAGAAGGGGAGAGGAGGGAAGAGTCCAGGGGAGGAAGAGGCGGGAGAGAGGCGAGGGAAGAGTTCAGGGGAGAAAGAGGGTGAGGGGAGGGAAGGATCCAGAGGAGGAAGAGGAGGGAGAGAGGCGAGGGAAGAGTTCAGGGGAGGAAGCGGGAGAGGGGAGGGAAGGATCCAGGAGAGAAAGGAGGGAAAGAGGGAAGGGAAGAGTCCAGGGGAGGAAGAGGGAGAGGGGAGGGAAGGATCCAGGGGAAGAAGAGAAGAGGGAAGAGACCAGGGGAGGAAGAGAAGAAGGGAGAGTCCAGGGGAGGAAGGAGAGAGGAAGGAAGAATCCAGAGGAGGTAGAGAGAGAGAGAGGAGGGAAGAGTCTAGAGGATGGAGAGAGAGAGGGAGAGGGAGGGGGGTGGGAAGAGTCCAGAAGAGGAAGAGGAAAAGAGGAGGACAAAGTCCGGGAAGGGAGAAGGGGGCAGTGTCCAAAGCTGGAGGAAGGAAGGGAGGGAGGGAGGGGAGAGAGGGGGCAGGTTGGGGTTGGGGCGGGGCGTGGAGCCGGCCTTGGGCCCCGCGGGCCGCCGAAGACGCTTGTCCCGCCCCTCCGGGCCTCCGGACCCCCGGCCCGCAGGGACCCCGCACGGCCCGCAGGGACCCCCCCCTCCACCTCCCCCCACGGCCCGACCCCCGGCCCGGCCAGGACCCTCCGCTCCGGAGCGCGGGGACCCTCGGCCCGCGGCAGCCTCCAGGCGGCCCCGCCGCGCCCCCTGGCGGACACGGAGCGCAGGTGCCGCGTCCCGCCGCGCCCCCTGGCGGACACGGCGCGCAGGTGCCGCTTCCCCGCCGCCCCCGGCCCGCGCCCCGCTCCCTCGCACAGGCGCCCGTGGAGCGGCCGACCCGGCTGGTTGGAGAAGCAGCGTGGCGCAGTGGGAAGAGCCCGGGCTTGGGAGTCAGAGGTCATGGGTTCGAATCCCAACTCTGCCCCTTGTCAGCCGGATGACTGTGGGCAAGTCCCTTCACTGCTCAGTGACCTCATCTGGAAAATGGGGATGAAGACTGTGAGCCCCACGTGGGACAACCTGATGACCCTGTAATAATAATAATAATAATAATGGTGGTATTTGTTAAGCGCTTACTATGTGCAGAGCACTGTTCTAAGCGCTGGGGGAGATACAGGGTCATCAGGTTGTCCCACGTGAGGCTCACAGTCTTAACCCCGATTTTACAGATGAGGGAACCGAGGCACACAGAGAAGTTAAGTGACCTGCCCACAGTCACACAGCTGACAAGCGGCAGAGCCGGGATATCTACCCCAGCGCTTAGAACAGTGCTCCGCACATAGTAAGCGCTTAACAAATACCAACATTATTATTACTGAGCTCCTGCCACCAGAAGTCCAGTTCACCCGCCCGGGGCAGGCTCGGGGAAGCTGCCAGTGGGCCACGAGATGCTGGTTGGTTAAAGTTGGGTCACCGTGGCTTAGGGCTGAAAATAAAGGCAGTCGTTTGGTTCGTGGCTCACTCCGTTCCCTCCTGGTTCACATGAACTCCTTCTGGGCAGGGGTTGCCACTCTGGATTGTTGCGCTGTACTTTCCCAAGCGTTTAGGACAGTGCTCTGCACACAGTAAGCGCTTCATAAATACAACTGATTGAAAGAATAAACTGTGCTTATTATGTGCCAGGGGCTTGTCAAGGGTCGGTCTCCTGGAGCTTCGGCTAGGTCCGGGGTAATAATGATAGTAACGATAATAATCACAATAATGGTGGTATTTGTTAAGCGCTTATTATGTGCCAAGCACTGTTCTAAGCGCTGGGGGAGATACAAGGTCATCTGGTTGTCCCATGTAGGGCTCACAGTCTTAATCCCCCTTTTACAGATGAGATAACTGAAGCCCAGAGAAGTTGTCACACAGCAGACAAGTGACAACCCACGACCTCTGACTCCCAAGCCTGGGCTCTTTCCACTGAGCCAAACGATAAGAATAATAATTTGCTAAATGCTTACTATCTGCCAAGCATTGAGTTATAATAATGATAATAATGATGATATGTGCCAAGCACTACACTAAGCGCTGGAATGGTTAGACCGGCAACTTGAGTTGGCCACAATCCCTGTCATTCATTCATTCAATCATATTTATTGAGCACTTACTGTGTGCAGAGCACTGTATTAAGCTTTCGGAATGGACAGTTCAGCAATAGAGACAATCCCTGCCCAACAACGGGTTCACAGTCTAAAAGTGGGAGACAGACAACAAAACAAGTAGTCAGACATCAATACTATCAAGATAAATAGAATTGTAGATATATACACATCATTAATAAAATAGAGTAGTAAATAATATATACAAATATGCACAAGTGCTGTGGGGAGAGGAAGGGGGTAGTACAGAGGGACAGAGTAGGGGGAATGGGGAGTAGAAAAGGGGCGGAGGGAAAGGGAGGGCTCAGTCTGGGAAGGCCACCTGGTGGAGGCGAGCTCTCAGTAGGGCTCTGAAGAGGGAAAGAGAGTTAGTTTGGTGGATGTGAGGAGGGAGGGCATTCCAGGTCAGTGGTAGGACGTGGGCCAGGGGTCAACGGCGGGACAGGCGAGAAAGAGGGACGGTGAGGGGGATAGCGGCAGAGGAGCGGAGTGTATGAGGTGGGCTGTAGAAGGAGAGAAGGGAGGTGAGATGGGAGGGGGCAAGGTAATGGAGAGCTTTGAAGCCAAGAGTGAGGAGTTTTTGTTTCATGCTAAGGTTAATAGGTAACCACTGGAAGTTTTTGAGGAGGGGAGTGACAGGCCCAGAGCGTTTCAGTAGGAAGATGATCCGGGCAGCGGAATGAAGTATAGACTGGAGCGGGGAGAGACAGGAGGATGGGAGATCAGAGAGGGGCTCACATTTTCAATCCCCAATTTACAAATGAGGTAACTGAGGTCCAGAGAAGTGAAGTGACTTGTCCAAGGTAACACAGGAGATAAGTGGTGGAGCTGGGATTAGAACCCATGACCTTCTGACTCCCAGGCCTGTGCTCTATCCACTACACCATGCTGCTTTCCACAACTAGGTAATTGGATTAGGCACCTTCTCTGTCTCTCAAGCGGTTCTAATCTTTTACAGATGAGGAAACCGAGGCTTGGAGAAGTCCCAAAGTCACACATCAGGCAAGTGATGGAGTCAGGATGAGGATACAGGTCTCGAGGCCAACGATGATATGCGGATGATCACATGATGGTGAATAAAGGTGATGGAGATGGTAAAGGGAAAGGGAGGAAGAGAACTTCTCTCATTCAATGCATAAAGTTTTCCAATTCTTCTGTCCTTTGGGAGCTGTGTTAATTCTTTGAGGCAGCCAGGGTGACCTTTAGAGCTTTGCGGCAGGAATATTCATTCATTCATTCATTCAATAGTATTTATTGAGCGCTTACTATGTGCAGAGCACTGTACTAAGCGCTTGGGATGAACAAGTCGGCAACAGATAGAGACAGTCCCTGCCGTTTGACGGGCTTACAGTCTAATCGGGGGAGACGGACAGACAAGAACAATGGCACTAAACAGCGTCAAGGGGAAGAACATCTCATAAAAACAATGGCAACTAAATAGAATCAAGGCGATGTACAATTCATTAACAAAATAAATAGGGTAACGAAAATATATACAGTTGAGCGGACGGGTACAGTGCTGTGGGGATGGGAAGGGAGAGGTGGAGGAGCAGAGGGAAAAGGGGAAAATGAGGCTTTAGCTGCGGAGAGGTAAAGGGGGGATGGCAGAGGGAGTAGAGGGGGAAGAGGAGCTCAGTCTGGGAAGGCCTCTTGGAGGAGGTGATTTTTAAGTAAGGTTTTGAAGAGGGAAAGAGAATCAGTTTGGCGGAGGTGAGGAGGGAGGGCGTTCCAGGACTGCGGGAGGACGTGACCCAGGGGTCGACGGCGGGATAGGGTTTGAAATACACAATGCAGCTTCCAAACTGTGACCTTACTCCTATTCATTCATTCAGTTGTATTTATCGAGTGCTTACTGAGGGCAGAGCACTGTATTAAGCACTTGGAAAAGTACAATAGAACAATAAGCTGAAGCATTCCCTGCCCACCACAGGTTTACAATCTAAAGCAGTGTGGCTCAGTGGAAAGAGCACCGGCTTGGGTCATGGGTTCGAATCCCCGCTCTGCCACTTGTCAGTTGTGTGACTGTGGGCAAGTCACTTAACTTCTCTGTGCCACAGTTACCTCATCTGTAAAATGGGGATTAAAACTGTGAGCTCCACATGGGACAACCTGATCACCCTGTATCTACCCCAGTGCTTAGAACAGTGCTCTGCACATAGTAAGCACTTAACAAATACCAACATTATTAAAGGACCAGCTCTTAGAGCAAAGTGGCATCATTGTTCAACACAAGCTATACGCAGTTAATGGAATGCCCAAGGAAAGGTTCTTTCCACTTGTAGGAAGCCTGGGCCTGCAGTTGGAGTGTGGTTCTAGATCAGCTCAAGAGGACAAGGCACTATATCTCTGAAAACAGATCTCTCTGTTTGTATCTCTGCAGGTCTGGCTATGGGTACCTCCACTCACAAAGCGTAGCTGGCAGCTTTCAGTTGATCAGTACAGTTTATTGAGCCCCCATTAGATGCAGATTACAATTCTAAGTGCTTGGGAGAGAACAGTAGAGGCAAAGAGATAATTCCGGTATTCAAGAAGCTTACAATCTGATGGGGAAGACAGATACAAGATTAGTTAGGAAGAAAGAGGAAAGAGAAAGATGGCTAAGTATTTAAAATAGTAGAATACATAAATGCGCATGACTAATATGGATGGCTGAGTATATCAATCAATCAGTCAGTCATTTATATTTATGGAGCACTTACTGTGTGCAGGGCACTGAATTAAGCACTTGGGATAGTACAATATAATTAATTTGCTAAACAGATTCCCTGCCCACAGAGAACTTCCAGTGTAGAGGAGGAGACAGACAATGATATAAATACATACATTCTGGATACTCCCTTCCCCTCCACAGCATTTGTATATGTTATTACTCTATTTTATTAATGATGTGTATATATCTATAATTCTATTTACTGTAAGCCCATTGTTGGGCAGGGATTGTCTCTATCTGTTGCCAAATTGTATGTTCCAAGCACTTAGTACAGTGCTCTGCGCACAGCAAGCACTCAACAATGGGCTCACAGTCTAAAAGATGGGTTCACAGTCTAAAAGTTCTGCCAAAATGATTGCAGATGGAGAGTGGGGCTTTCTGGGAGAGATGTGCCCATGGCGTCACTATGGGTCGGACACGACTCGACAACATACGCCAACAAGAACAAGGTAAGATTGGGCAAGGTCATCAAGTGCTTTACAGCCAATGGTAAGGAGTTTTTCTTTGATCTGACTATAAGGGCTGAAGGAGGTATATGGGAGACTTTGGTATGGAGAGAAAAAGAATTTACAGGAAAAGGCTGATCCAAGTATTGCCTCAAATTCCTTTGTGAATGGAGGAAGTCTTCCCTTGATGGGTCTGGTGGGGTTACAGTGTTCTCCGAAGATACCAGACTATGACACCAGGTACCATAGAAACAGAGTGGTCTAGTGGAAAGAGCATGGGCTTGGGACTCAAAGAATGCAGGTTTAATCCCAGCTCTGCCACATGTCTGCTGTGTGACCTTGGGTAAGTCACAGCACTTCTCTGGGCCTCAGTTCTGTAAAATGAGGATTAAGATTGTGAACCTAATGTGGGACAGGGACTGTGTCCAATCCAATTTGCTTGTATTTTCCCCAGCACTTAGAACAGTGCTTGGCATATAACAAGTGCTTAACAAATACCATAATTATTATTATTATTGTTACCTTAGACACAACCCGCACTCTGCATATTGTCATGTCGACATTGGTGTCCATCGTGACAGGTGTTAGGTTCACCAGTAGCAGCCTCTGGACCCTCAGAACTTCTCCTGAGGTCCCTCTGAGGTAGCCTGTTGCTAGGGGAGGGTTTCCCCTCAGAAGACAGTAGCATCATGACTTAGTGAAGAGAGCTTGGACCTGAGAGTCCGAGGGCCTGGGTTCTAATTCTGGCTCTGCCAGTTGCCTGTTGTGTGGCCTTGGGTGAGTCACTTAACTTCTCTGTGAATCAGTTTCCTCATCTATAAAATGAGGATTCTCCCTCCTACGAGTCCTATGGGGGATGGGGACTGTGACCAACATGATTAACCTGTACCTATCCCAGTGCTTAATACAGTTCTTGTCACATAGTAAGCTCTAAACATAAGAATAATAATTTTAAAATAATAACGATAATACTAAAATGGGGATGAAATACTCATTCTTCTCCTACTTTGACTGTGAGCCCCTTGTGGGATAATAACTGTGTTCGACCTGGAGATTCCTATCTGCCCCAGTGGTTGGTGGAGTGGATGGCACATTGTAAGAGGTTAAGAAATACCACTATTAAAACATATATGTTACCTGATCATTCATTTCTCTGGCTTTGGGTTGGAGAAATAATAATAATAATGATGATGATGGTATTTGTTAAGTGCTTACTGTGTGCCAGGAACTGTTCTAAGTGCTGGGGTAGTTACAAGATAATTGGATTGGATACAGTCCCTGTCCAATACAGGGCTCACATTCTTAATCCCCAATTTACAGATGAGGGAACTGAGGCACAGAGAAGTGAAATGACTTGCCCTCCCAGCAAAATTATTCAACAGCGAGGCTTCTCTCTGTGACCTTTTCCATTAGTCGTTTTCCTCTGGCCCTTGAGCCCGGTTGCATTTTAATGAATTGTGATGAATGTTTTCACTCCCCGTCTTCTAACAGATAAATGATGGGTGAGAGAGCAGCCATCTGTCAGGTCCACCCCAGGGCGTTCAAGGAATCAGTTAGAGAAGGTCTTTCAGCACTGAAGCTTGGTGGGAGAAATGAAAAGCCACAACTGTTCCCATTGCTTTTATTTTTGCAGACAAAAGGGCAGAAGTGGGGTTAGAAGCCAGGTCCTCTGACTCCCAGGCCATGCTTTCCACTTTGCACTAGGCCATGCTGTTTCTCAAATCACAGTCCTGTTCTGCTGCTCCATCCCCTGCTCTGGTTTCCTCTGGTCTCCTACCACCCTGTTCTTTTGCCCAGCTCCCCAAGGCCCTCCAATCAATCAATCCTATTTATTGAGCACTAACCATGTGCAGAGCACTGTACTAAACACTTGAGAGAGTACCACACTACAATATATCAGACACACTTTCCTTTTGCTCCCCCTTATCCTCTTCCACAAGAATTCTTGGGGGATATGAGGGAAAGGGTGGGGCCAGCAGAGAAGCAGCATGGCTTAATGGATAGAGCATGGGTCTGGGAGTCAGAAGGACCCAGGTTTTAATTCTGACTCCAGTCCCTGTCTGCTATGTGACTTTGGGCAAGTCTCTTAACTTCTCTGGACCTCAGTAACCTCATCCGTAAAATGGGGATTAAGAGTGTGAGCCCCATGTGGGTCAGGGACTGTGTCCAACCTAATTAACTTGTATCATTCCCAGCACTTAGAACTGTACTTGACACATAGTAAGCACTTAACAAGTACGATAATTATTATTATTATTGTTATTGTTAGCCTCGGCCAGAAGTTCTCACTCAGCTCCAGATCTGGTGATTTTCAAAAACAACAGCAGCGATTGCAGCTTTTCATTTCTCTCACCTAATTTGCCTATTCTGTGTCCTTGTGCAAGTCAGTGAACTTCCCTGGGCCTCAGTTTCCTCATCTGTAAAGTGGGGACTCAGTAAAATGTGAACTCTGTAAAATCCCTGCTCTTCCTCCGCCTCAGACTGTGAACCTCATGAGACAGGGACTGTGTCCAATCTGATAATCTTGTATTTAGTCCCATGCTCTGTACCTTGTAAGCAATTAACAGATTTCACAGTCATTATTCACACTGCTCCCCTCCAACTGCCCCATCCAGCCCCGTCCTGAAGGGGGAGTCCCCCGTCCGACATGGGCTGACACCCCAGATCTTTGCCTCCTGAGCATTGGAGGGGGCAGGAGCAGGGCTGAAGGGCTGACCAGACCCCGCTAATGGACGGGAAGATGATTGCTTCCCCTCCTCCTCATGGCTTCAGAGATCACTAGAGGCCTCAAGAAATCATGAGAGGGCAGAGCCCTACCCAGTGGATAGGGAGATATCTCTGTTTCTAATCACTCCCTGCCCCTGCAGGGGATGGGGGTTTTGCCCCACATTGTTCAGGTGGGCTGCAAGGAGGCTGATCAATAGGCTTATCCCACCTAATGAAGTAAGGAATCTGGTCCCAGATCTGCCACTTGTCTGCTGCGTGACCTTGGGCAAGTCACTTCACTTCTCTGGGCCTCAGTTACCTCATCAGCAAAATGGGGATTGAGACTTTGAACCCGGCATGAGACAGGGATTGGGTCCAACCCGATTTGCTTGAATCCACCCCAGCGATTAGTACTGTTCCTGGCAGTTAACAAATATGGTAATAATAATAATACTAATTGGAATGAAAAACCAACACTTTCTCCAAGACAACTTACCCCAGGAGTCTGATTTGAATGAAAAATCAACACTTCCTCCAAGACAACCTGCCCCACCTGATTCCTTCAGCTCTCCCTCTCCTGTGAACAGAGTCAAGGTTTGGTGTAAAGTTGGGACACGTTCTTCCATCAGTGGTATTTATTGAGCACTTACTATGCACACATCATTGTACTGAGTGCTGAATAGACAATAGAGTTGGTGGATAAGATCTCTGTTGACAAGGAACTTACAGTCTATGGAGGAGACAGACTCATAGCTAAAGCTAAAACGATCCTTCCCGTGGTGGGCTCTGAGTCGTAGGAAGGAGGGAAGAGGTAAAGAGTGAGTAACTTGGCATAGCCAGGGGAAGAGGGACCAAGTTATTACCACAGTGATTTTTAGGAGATTTCTAAAATTCTTTAGAGTGGCCGGGATCAATGCGATAATCAACACCCATTAGTTCAGAGTGACAGTAGTTTGAACCATCCATTCTTTGGGTCTGGGAGCTTGGGAATTTAGATGTTTGCATGTTCCATAGTTTGAGCCAACCCCTTCAACAAATCGACCTTCACTGGCATGAGGTCCCCATCATGATTTGGATTGGGTAGGCCCAGGCTCAATCGGAGATGGTCTCGCTCATCTCTCTTCCACCCATAGTCCTCCACTGGGCAGTTTCTTCCCAGGGAAGGTCTTGCAAGAACTCAAACAGGTGGATTACCTTTTGTTCACATTGCATTGTATCTCTAGAATAAAAGCTCTACCATGTCTACCGACTCTATGGTATTGTAACCTCTCCCAAATGCTTAATATAGTGCTCTACACTCAACAAGCGCTCGATAAATACCACTGAATGTTTGCCAGAGCAGTAGAAGGAGACCCAGGGTAATACCAGCCCTTGGAAAAATGCTACCATCAGGCTGCCACTTCCAACATTAGGTGGGGCTCAAGGGAGATTTTCCAGGAGAGATGTTTGGAGGGACATGGGAAACTAGAAGAACAGAGAATAGATGCAGTAAGTCAGCTGAAGGATGTACATTGGATTGGGTGGGAAAACAATAGGAGAACCAGCTTTCATAAGCAAGTAGCATGGCCTTGTGGCAAGAGCATGGGCTTGGGAGTCAGTGGACATGGGTTTTAATTCTAGCTTTTCCACTGGTCTGCTGTTTGACCTTGAGGAGGTCACTTAATTTCTCTGTGATTCAGTTACCTCATCTGTAAAATGCCAGTTAAGATTATGAGTCCCATGTGGGACAGGGACTGTGTCCAACCTGATTACCTTGTATCTACCCCAGTGTTTAGAACAGTGCCTGGCACATAGTAAGCACTTAATAAGTACCATTATGATTATTATTATTATTGTTATTATCTCAAACTGGAGCCTTTGTATGGATGCAGAGAAAGGCACTGAGGTGGAAACCAATTTACCCTTGCTCAAAAGATGCGGGTAGATGGAGGCTGCTCCTAACCCCATGCGGATGGGAGAGATATTTTACCCCAGACCCTCCTCAAGTCCACCCCCAAAATACAAAGTTGGTCCCCCCCCAAATAGTTACAGTAGGCTGTAAGCTCTTTGAAGGCAGGGATCACGTCTACCAACCCTGCTGTATTGTACTCTTCCAAGGACCTGGTACAGTGCTCCGCACACAGTAAGCGCTCAATAAATACCATTGCTCGATTGTTGGTAACTTTGTCCTGCAATTTGCTGTGAGAACGGTCCATAGGTGACATAATTCAAGAACTGGGATGTGTCTTTTGGAAGAGGTCCGGTTCTCGAGGCTGTGGACATTGCCACAGCTTTGTGGATCTTCACTGTGGTAATAGTCAGGACTGAAGTATTATTACCACTACTCACTGTAATGCTCTGTACTAAGTAGTGGGTGACACAACAGAAGCAGAAAAAGCTGATTCCAAATTCTGCCTGCCAAATCCACGCTTTCCTCCTTGATCTGATTTTTCTACCTCTTTGTCTATCTGAACATCATTGGCTCGTGGACCGCCACCAGTCAATGTAATCCTTGGAAATGAATCTGGGGGATTCAAATTACAAAGCTTTGGAATACTCTCTCCTCAGCAAGCAACACAACCCAAGACTTTCCTGTCATACTTCTGCTGTTACAAGGTTATGGGAAGTAACCTGGGAATACTATAAGATAATAATTATGGTATTTTGTAAAGTGCTTACCACATTTCTGGCACTGTACTAAGCATTGGGGTGGATACAAGCAAATCGGGTTGAACACAGTCCCTATCCCACACAGGGCTCACTGTCTCAATCCCCATTTTACAGATGAGGTAACTGAGGCACAAAGAAGTGAAGTGACTTGACCAAGGTCACACAGCAGGAAAGTGGCTGAGGCAAGATTAGAACCTATCACCTTCTGACTCCCAGTAGCGTGCTCTATTCACTATGCCATCCTGCTCACAGATTCCTCTAGATTGTAAGCTCACTGTGGGTAGAGAATGTATATATAAACTCCATTATATTGTTCTCTTCCATGTCCTTAATAAAGTGCTCTGCACCCAGTAAGAGCTCAAAAAATATGATTAATTGACTTTACTCTAAATTTGATTTCTATTGTTTCCTACAATGGGCATTGCTTTATGGGCATTGATAAAACTTCAGGCCATTCTCCCTGATAATGGATACAGGACACTCTTACTGCCGTTAACTGTAAGAACAGCTAATCGGCCTATTGGTGGGACAAAACAGACTTTGTGACAGACTTAGGGATAATCAACTTATCCTATCAACCCTGATGTTGCTGTATATCACAGGTGACCGTCATTGCACCAGGAATATAAATCTCACAATCTCTGAGATCCCCAAAATGTGCCAATGTCAGAGGGACTGGAATGAAATTCACACAAGCTGTTCAAGCCCCTGGGAACTCAATGAAACTCAAGGGCTTAGTACAGTGCTCTGCAAACAGTAAGCGCTCAATAAATACGATTGAATGAATGAATAAAGGAACTGTGTGTCAGCTAGGGATGAATCAACAGTCATTCCTACCTTTCCCTTCTCCAGCTTTATGGACCAGCTGTCCATCAGTTTAGCCAAACCCTTCTGGGCCCTAGGAAGGAGATTGGCTCTTAATTGTAATGCTATTACAATTATAATTACACACTGAGAAGCAGCATGGTCTAGTGGAATAGAGCACAGGCCTGGAAGTCAGAAGGATTGGGATCCTAATCCCGGCTCCTCCAATTGTCTGCCTTTGTTACCTCCGGTAAGTCACTTCACTTTCCTGTGCCTCAGCTACCTCATTTGTTAAATGGGGATTAAAACTATGAATCCCATGTGGGACATTCATTCAATAGTATTTATTGAGCACTTACTATGTGCAGAACACTGTACTAAGCGCTTGGAATGTACAAGTGCTTGGAATGTACAATGGACTATATCCAACCACATTAGCTTTGTATAATGCCTGTATAGTGCTTAGCACGGAGTAAGCACTTAATACCATAAAACAAATGTAATTGAGGGGGTCCATTTTCTGATCCTTCAATTTAAGTGATGGAGGAGCAGTATTGTTTAGTGGATAGAGCAGGGGCCTGGGAGTCAGAAGGACTTGAGCCTAATCCTGGTTCCATTTGCCTGCTATGTGACCTTGGGTAAGTCACTTTACTTCTCTGTGCCTCATCTGTAAAATGGGGATTGAGACTGTGTGCCCCATGAGGGACAGGGACTGTGTCCAAACTGATTAACTTGTATCCACCCTAGCACTTAGTACAGTGCCTGATACTTAGTAAGTGCTTAGTACATACCATAACAAAGTGATGAATAAAGAGAACCTTTCCCAGTTTATAAATGGAGTAGGGAAGTACTGATTAGAAGAACTGTCGGTTCCACAAGATATTGCACAGAACCCACATTTTTTAAGGAAGCACTGCAGTCATACGGTTCTCTCTGGAGGATTCCATAGTGATTAACCTTTAAGGCAACAGAGCTCATCAACATTTTATTAACCATCTTCTGAATGGAACCCCTTGTTTTCCAATCATGCTTATTATGCCACTTCTGCTCTTTCCCTTGTTGGTTGTTCTTTCAGGGTTTTGCATTTTATACCAAGTAACTTCCTCTACTACACTCCACTACAGGGAAAAGGATACCTCAGCTCTTTTGCTTTGCTGGAGTATTTGCTGAGAGCTTTGGGCCAGCCCGAATACTCAGAGACACCAGCAGTGAACACACCTGCTCTAGGATGGCCTGAGATTGAGTAAGGAAGCCTACAGCTTCCTCTACCTCTACGCAGAGTAACAGCTTTATCAGTACCATTGATGTAAATCGCTGATAATTATATTCAACATCTTCCAGTGAAAAAAGGGTTGGCTTCATTGAGTTATCGAACTCTATATGGGAATAAAGGGAATGGTAAATCCCATAGAGTGGATTTCAGAGGCCTCTGGGTAAAGCTGTTTGGAAAGAGATGAACTAGAGGATGTTAATACGGGAAAGGTGGGATTAGAAGTCCTTGTTTCTGAGTCACTTAAACAAATGTGACTAAAGTGTCTACAATGATTTTGCTTCTTTACTTATTTTCAGATGTGCCCATTCCTATACTTGTAAGTGAACTAGTGTACCTCTAGGGACCACCCTTCTTGTGGTGAAGGACCAATAGTCTTATTTCATCACCAAGCTCCTGTATATTGTAATCTCCTCCCCGAAGCCTGTAAACCCTTTATGGGCAGAAATCACACCTACCAACTCTATTGTACTGTACTTTCCCAAGCCCTTAATACAGTGCTCTGCACAAAGTAAGCAGACACTTGATGCAATGGATTGATTGCATTCAGAATCTTCCTTTCTTTGCATTTCTTCCAAATTGGCTAGTGGCTTACCCCTGACATTTTTTAAACCTTACTTTGCTACCTGGACAGAGTCACTTAATTTCCTTCTCCCCTTTATAGCAATAATAATAACAGTTGTGGTATTTAAATGCTTACTAGGTGTCAGGCACTGTACTAAGCCCCAGGGCAGGTACTTCCAAATTGGGTTGGACACAATCCCTGTCCCACATGGGGCTCCCAGTCTCAATCCCTATTATGCAGATGAGGTAAATGAGACACAAAGAAGTGAAGTGGCTTGCCTCAAGTCACATAGCAGCATGGACCTGAGTATTTTGAAGAGATCGGATGTCTTTGCATCATGAGGCCTTCACTGAATAAGGACTGTGTCTAATCTGATGATCTTGTATCTGCCCCAGAGGTCTAGCACTGTGCTTGGCACATAATATGCACTTAACTACCACAGTTATTATTTATAGCACTTGCTCACTCTTATCCCAAGTCATTTTCCTCTCAGCATTTGGAGATGCTAAAAAAGCAGGTTGAATTGTATTGATTCTTTCCCCCATTTAGCTTTCCAGACAGGGCCCAGGTAACCGATACAGCTGAAAACCATCTCCTGATATGGAACCAGATAAAAAATGTTTTGAGAGCAATTCAGGAAAACAAGTATATATTAAGGTTCTTCTGTAGCTAACAAATACTATGCAAGTTTGAATAGTAACCTTTTAATAATATATGCCTATCAAGGTTGAGAAAGTGGTCTTCCAAATCATGTTGTGGGCTGGCAGTCGGATGTTTCATGAAATCTAGAACTTGTGAATAGTCTAAGGGGGAAGGAGAACCTGCATTTAATTCCCATTTTACAGATGAGGTAAAAGAGGCACAGATAACTAAAGTGACTTGCCTGCGGTGACCCAGCAGGCAATTGGCAGAGCTGTGATTAAATCCGAGTTCTCCTGGCTCCAGGGCTCATGTTCTTGCCTTTAGACCAGATTGCTTTTCCAACATTTGATAGAGCTGCAGAAGAGCATGGTTTGGGTAAACAGAGGCTGGACAGCTTCCCTTAAGAATGTTTAGAGAGCTAGCATCCCTTGCTTTTTAACTTCAACCTTCAGAATCAGTTTGCTGCAGAGCTCCAGGCCAAGGGCATTTAGACTTTGATCAGTTCTACAGATTGATTTTAATGGAGGGGGCCTAGAGACTCAACTCACACACCTCTTGCCACATAGGGCCACTGCCAGGGTGTACTCTCTCAAGTGCTTAGTACAGTGCTTTGCACAAAGTAAGGACTCCATAAATATTGTTGATTGATTGATTGATTGATTTAGTGGACTCTCATTAGCCACACCCCTGGCTTTCCTGTCCTAGGCCTTCTCCTTGTGTTTGGAACTGCCCCATTGACCTGCCCTTAATCCCCTCTCCCTGTAGTCACCATGAAAACTATAAGGGAAGACAGAAATATGGTACCCAACATGTCTCATCCTGGAGTACTGAGGAAACACTGCTTCCCCAGTGGCCTACTACTTTCCTCAGAAGAATCTGAGCTTTGTCTGAGTTTTCTTTCAGTCAAAGAAACCTGAGAACTAAAGGCTGAAGGTAAGCAAAGTTTCCTTTGAATGTGGCTTTCTCCTTCGATAGCTTCCCTGCTCTCAGCCTGAGCCATAAACCCCGTTTAGATTGGGTGAGGGCATCAACACTTGCTCCTTGCTTGCTCTGAGGTCTTCACTCACTTTCTCTGTGACCCCCACTTGCTTGCTCTGTGACCGTGGATGAATCACTTAACCTCTCTGTGCCTAGATTTTCTCATCTATAAATCGGGGATAGAATAGCTGCCCTTTGTCCCTCTTAGTCCCTGTCCTACAGTCAGAGCCTGTTTCTGAACTGATTGCCTTGTATTCACCACAGCACTTATGAAATACCAAAATTAAAGACTGGAAATTGGATCAATATCTGTCCTGATTGCAGATGGAAAGAAATTAGCACCTTCACCTGGAGGTGGCTAAGGAGGAATCCATGGATGGTGTGACTGAGAGGAAATTAATATGAGAAATACAGCAGTAATTTGCAGGGTTTGGCAAACCTGGGTTAATGTTAGGACAAATGCAAGGGTAGGAGAAATCTGGGTTTGTTCTACAATCTGACTTCAGGCAAGTTATTGTTTTTTAAAATCTTTAAGTGGCAAATAAGTGTTACCCTACATTGCTGAACCATGGGTCTAATTGCCCTGTGAAGTGAAGAAAACAAGCAAACCTGGATAATACTCTAGAACTAAGGCCTTGAAGCCCTAAGAATGTTACCCCAATCAACTACTTTGTGTAGCCATTCTGCTATGTGAACCTGTTAACCAAATTTAATTCCTAGAAAATAAAAATCTCTCACAGCTGGTCTCAGAGGGATCTCACTGCTGGTTCACAAGGTATTTTGAGGATATAGTATCTAGCGGCTTCCTTCCTATCACATAAAGTGGCAGAGTGCTGGTGGAATCCAGTTAAATACTTATGAGCAGCAGCGTGGCCTAATGGAAAGAGCACAGGCCTAGAAGACAAAGGAACTGTGTTCTAATTTTGGCTTCACCACTTCTCTGCTATGTGACCTTGGGCAAATCACTTATCTTCTCATCCCTCAGTGCCCTCATCTGAAAAATGAGGATTGAATAACTGTGAGCTCCATGTGGGACCTGATAATGATATCACTCAGTGGAAAGAGCATGGGTTTAGGAGTCAGAGGTCATGGGTTCTAATCCCAGCTCCATCACCTGTCAGCTGTGTGACTCTGGGCAATTCACTTACTCCTGTCATTTTACCTCTGTAAAATGGGGATTAAGACTGTGAGCCTCACATAGGACAATCTGATTGTCCTGTATCTACCCCAGTGCTCAAAACAGTGCTTGGCACATAGTAAGTGCTTAACAAATACCATCATTATTATTATTACTCCAGCCTTGGACATATTCTTTTTGTATACGTTCTTTCTTCTCCCACATAAATTGTCTAGGGGTTTGGGATTTTCTAGATGCTTCTCAAATTTTCCACTGAAGAGACTCCTTTGAGACTTCCCTCCCCAGAACCACTAGAAAAAATGGGAAAACAAATTATTCTATTTGTTTCTCTCAGAGAGAAATCCTCTTGGGATAGAAACTCATTATCCATTAGATCCTATAAGAATAGGTGGTTGGAGTGAGGGGACAATTTAAGAGGGTCTGGGTATGGATTCTGGGCAGTGTTGAATTAATCATAATCATAATTGTGGTATTTGTTAAAATATGCCAAGAACTGTGCTGAGCCCTGGGGTAGATACAAAATCAGTAAGTCGAAGTCCCACATGAGGCTTACAATCTAATGGGGAGAAAGCACAAGTTAAGAACATTTTTAACTGGAATGCTGGCAGCTGCTGGCACTTAAAATACTTATGGTATTTGTTAAACACTTATTATGTGTCAAACATTGTTCTAGGCACTGGGATAGATACAAGTTAATCAGATCAGATACAGTCCTGTCCCCTGTGGGGCTCATAGTGTTAAGTAGGACTTTTCAGAGATGAGCGGTCTTTGGGGGGTTGTGGGAAGAAGGAGGGAAAGACCAGCCTCTGGGCAGGCAGTCCAGGTACTGGAGGCAGAGTAAGCTGGGAAAGGTGGGCTGTGACTAGTGGTGACTGGAGTCAGCAAGGACTGGGGATGGTGCAGTTCCTCCCCCATCCCATCTGTCTTCTGTCAAGGCCAAATGTTCCCCCTGCCAACCCCTGCCCCCTGGTACTTTCTGATGGTGCAGCCCAGTTCAGGCCTCTTCCAGGCTTGATTCTGGGAAAGGGGAATTTTAGAGTTGTGGATGGGTGGGTTTTGTGAGTTTTTAGTGGGCATTCAATGGCTGTTTCCGTAGGCTTTACAGGTAGGCAGCAGATGACTCTGCATCATACTCTGAGGAGAATTCTGATCAACCAGAAAACATCCCTAGGCCCAGAGTTCTTGCTTCTCTTGGCTTGGCTGCTATCTCTCCCTGGGGCCCTGTGCTCCTCCCAAGATAGCAGGAGGAGGGTCTCATTTCCAGGGTCCGAAGTGTTTTGTATAGTGTTCTGCACACAGTAAGCACTCAATAAATGCCACTGATGGCCTGATTCTTTATCATTTGTTCATTCATTCAATAGTATTTACTGAGCGCTTACTATGTGCAGAGAATTGTACTAAGCGATTGGAATGTACAATTTGGCAACAGATAGAGACAATCCCTGCCCATTGACGGACTTACAGCCTAATCGGGGGAGACAGACGAAAACAGTAGCAATAAGAGCATTCATCATACAGAGTGCAGCCCCTCAACCCAGTCCTCTCTGCTCTAAGCCTACGCTGATCCCAGGACTCCCTACAGAGCCAGCCAGTCACAGCAGAGCAGGGGGACTGGAAGTTAAGAGTTCCGGCCCATGAGATGGGGAGAGAGATGGATGGCAGAGGTGAAGTAGTTGCTCTCTCACCCTACAGGGCGTTCTGGGCCTCGTCACTCCCCCAGAGAACAGCCCCCAGACAGTTGGCCTGGGAAAACCAAGCCAGGTCTCATCTCCTCTGAGTAGCTCCACCCTCCTTGACACCCAAACACCATCTCTAGGGTCTCACCAGTCCCCAGAACATTTCACCTCAGAGCCAATTTCCTGGGTGCTGAGATGTCCTTAGGGGACAGGCTTCATGAGGTAGGAAGTAGTCTGGCATCTGCCATCACTCCATACCCAGCCCTGTCCCCTCTCCCTGACTACTCTCCCCCTCTTCAAAGTCTTATTGAAGGCACAACTACTCCAAGAGGCTTTCCCTGATTAAGCCCTCCTTACCTGCGAAGCAACATGATGTAGTGAATAGAGCATGGGTCTGAGAGTCAGTAGGTCATGGGGTCTATTCTCAGCTCAGCCACTTGTCTGCTGAGTGACCTTGGGCAAGTCGCTTCTCTTTTCTGTACCTCAGCTACCTCATTTGTAAAATGGGGATTGAGTCTGTGAGCCTCATGTGGAACAGGGACTGTGTCCAACCTGATTTGATTGTATCTACTCCAGTGGTTAGTACAGTGCCTGGAAAATAGTAAGCACTTAACAAATACCATTATTATTATTATTTCCCCCACTCCCTTCTGCATCACCCTGACTTGCTCCCTTTATTCATCCCCCTGCCCGCAGCCCCACAGGACTTATGTACAGATCTGTAATTTATTTATTTATATTAATGACTATCTCCCTGTCTAGACTGTAAACTTGTAGTGAGCAGGGAACGTGTCCATTTATTGCTATAGCATATGCTCCCAAGTGCTTAGTACAGTGCTCTGAACACAGTAAGAGCTCAATAAATATGATTGACTGGCTGACTCCCTTACTGGTTCCCAATCTGCGCTAACCACCGCCCCCCTGCCCCCCAGCCCAGAGCCATCATACTCCAGATCCAGTCCCTTCCCTCAGCAGGGGAGGGTGGGCTCTGACCCCCTGCTACTTGTCTGCTTTGTGACCCTGGGCAAGTCAGTTCATTTCTCTGTGCCTCAATAACCTCAACTGTAAAATGGGTATTGAGACTGTGAGCCCCACATGGGACAGGGACTGTGTCCAACCCCAGAGCTTAGTACAGTGCCTGGCACATAGTGAGTGCTAAACAAATCCACAATTTTTATTATTATTAAGACCAGCTCCAGACCCCAGCTTTGAGTCCCTGGGGGGCAGGGGAAGCCCTGGGTGGTCCTAATAGGAACCAGTAGGTGTTCCCAGATAGGGCCAGTCTCATGCCACTCTGACTGTGCACCCTGTTCTGGTTGGACTGGGAACCCCTTGCCCTATTCTGTCCAAGGAAGGGTCCCCACCCCATCACCCAGGAGAATTTCGAGTCACCTTGACTCCAATCAATCAGTCAGTCATGGTATTTATTGAATGTTTACTATGTGCAGTGCAATGTACTAAGCACTTGGGAAAGAATAATACAACAAAGTTGTCAGACACTTTCCCTGCCCTCAGTGAGGTTACAGTCTAGTTGGGAAGAAAGACAATTAAGTAATTTACAGGGAAGGGAAAAGTCATTCCGTGAGGATAAGGATACGTACATAAGTGTGGTGGATTGAGGGTTGGGTAAATATCAAGTGCTTGGAGTAGGGGATGAGTATCAGCTGCTTAGGGGGTACAGATTCATTCATTCAATAGTATTCATTGTGTGCTGACCATGTGCAAAGCACTTTACCAAGCATTTGGGAGAGTACAATCTAACAAATCCAAGTGATTAAAATGTTACCAAAGGGAGGGCAAGTAGCAGAAATGAGGTCTTAGTCAGGAAAGGCCTCTTGGGGGAGTTGTGATTTTAGAGAAAACTTTGAAGGTAGGAAAAGTGATGATTTGTTGAGTGATGATGTATGAAGAGGGAGGTTGTTCCAGGCCAGAGGGAAAAAGTGGAAAAAGAGTTGGTAGTGGGATAGATGAGATGAAGGTACAGTGAGTAGATTGGTATTAGAGAATCAAAGTGTACAGGCTGGATTGTAGTAAGAAATCAGTGAGGTGAGGAAGGAGGGCCAGAGCTGATTGAGTACATCAAAGCCAATGGTAAGAAGTTTCTGTCTGATGCAGAGGTAAATGGACAGCCATTGGAGGTTTTTGAGGAGTGGGGAGACATTGGCTGATTTTTTCTAGGAAACTGATCCTAGCAATAGAGTGAAGAATAGACTGGAGGGGGGAGAAACAGGAGGCAAGGAGGTCGGCAAGGAGACTGATGCAATACACAATAAATCTTATTGTTTGACTAATCAGAGAGGGAACAGGAGAGAAATGTTTCTATTAAGCCCAAGTAAGATAGCTTTTCTGGGAGAAGGGAGAGAGCAGTCCACAGTACAAAGGTAGCTGAGAGGTCAAGAGACATTAGGACAGAATAGAGTCCCTTCGATAAGGCAGAAAGACCATTGCTTACTTACCAAACGCTTACTGCAGTGCTCTGCACACAGTAAGCACTCAGTAAATACGATTGAATGAATGAATGAATGCTTGAGAGTGACCTTTGAAAGCTGTCCCTTTTGGAGGGATCTTTCCTCTAAAAGGAAGATCCAACATTACTTCTCCCCTTAGCTGCTTCTTCAAGAAAATAATCTCTGCTCAGTTTGGTAAAACTGACTAGGCAATGTCCCTCCTCTCCCCCACCTCCCACCCTCTGCTCTTCCCCCTTTCCCTCCCCCCAGCACTGTGCTTATTTGAATATATTATTTATTACCCTATTTATTTTGTTAATGAGGTGTATATCACCTTGATTCTATTGATTTTGATGATGTTGTCTTGTTTTTGTTTTGTTCTGTTTTGCTTTGTTGTCCGTCTCCCCCGTTTAGACTAAGAGCCCATCACTGGGCAGGGATTGTCTCTATCTGTTGCTGAATTGTACATTCCAAACGCTTAGTATAGTGCTCTGCACATAGTAAGTGCTCAATAAATACTATTGAATGAATGAATGAATGTCCATCCACAGTGCAGTCTTCTCTCCTTCTGGTTTCCCTGTCCCATGGCTTTCTGGTTCACAATTCTATGTATTGGGGCTGGCAAATTTCTCCTTTGCCTGGGTTGTACACAGGCAAAAACTCTCCAAAAGTCCGTAAACCTAGCTGGATAAAAAAAGTCTCCCCCTCTAGTCGATAAGCTGATGGGTAAGGAACGTGTCAAAAACCAACCAAAAAACCAACAAAAATTCTGGTATATGGTACTCTCCCAAATGTTTTGTATGATGCTTTGCACCCAGTAAGCGCTCAATAAATATGATTGATTGATTAATTGAGATGTCTGCTTCTCAAGTAAGTTCAGAAACATTTTCTGCAACAAGGATGAAAAATGAAATTAGCCTTTTTTCGGGTATTTTCGTGGCGATTGAAAACTTGGTCAGGAGAGGGCACTGCGGACTGCTCGAGCTGATTTGGGACTGGCAGATTCTCATAGAAAAGAGCTGAGTAGGAGCCTGGACCTCGAGCTCGGCTCAGATTTAGAGGTGAAACGGAAACCCGAGGAAACCCGGCGTGGAGAGAGAAAGAGCGTGAGCACTCCAGAACC
This sequence comes from Ornithorhynchus anatinus, assembly GCF_004115215.2. Lineage (NCBI taxonomy): Eukaryota > Metazoa > Chordata > Mammalia > Monotremata > Ornithorhynchidae > Ornithorhynchus > Ornithorhynchus anatinus. The sequence goes on along the minus strand of NC_041732.1, from coordinate 84,420,539 downwards.
GAGCTTGGGAAAGCAGTGAAGGGGATTCACACCACTAGTGAAGCAGCTGGCCTAGTGGATAGAGCACGGCCCTGGGGGTCAGAGGGACCTGGCTTCTAATTCCAGTTCCACCATTTGTTTGCTGTGTGATCTTGGGCAAGTGGCTTAACTTCTCTGGGCCTCAGTTGCCTGATCTGCAAAATGGGGATTAAGACTGTGGCCCCACATGGAATATGGACTGTGACCAACCTAGAGCAGTGCTTAGGTCAGTGCCTGCTACACAGTAAGGGCTTAACAAACAGAGAAGAGCAAAGCTGATTTGAGAGTTCCCAGTCCTTAGCTTTCTGACTCCTCGAGATTCCTTGCTTTATAATAATAACTGTGGTATAGTTAAGCACTTGCTATGTGACAAGCACTATACTCAGCACTGAGAAATGCAAGATAATCAGTTCAGATACAGTCCCTGTCTCAAATGGGGCTCGTAGCCTAAGGGAAAACAGGTGAGGAAACCGAAGCCCAGAGAAGTTAAGTGACTTGCCCAAGATCACACTGTGGCTAAGTGATAGAACCAATTCAGATACTCCTCTTTAGCAGTTGGATTGTTCTGCTGCTTCCCCTGTCCCTTGTCCGACAGGCCGGTTATCAGTCTTGGCCCACTTAAACATGGCTGTGTTCTATTTGACTGCTTAAAGGCTTTCCAAAGCTTTTCCAGGAATATTTCCTGGTGAGGTTAAAGAGATTGGTGGAGCACTTGTAATAGTAATAATAATAATCATTGTGGTATTTGTTAAGCACTTACTATGTGCCAAGCACTGCTCTAAGCACTGGGGTAGTTATAAGGTAATCGGGTTGTCCCACGTGGGGCTCACAGTCTTAATCCCCATTTTACAGATGAGGTAACTGAGGCACTGAGAAGTTAAGTCACTTGCCCAAGGTCACACAGCAGTCAAGTGGCAGAGCCGGGATTAGAACCCACATCCTCTGAATCCCAAGCCCATGCTCTTTCCACTAAGCCATGTTTTTACTGTTCACGATCAAACTGTGGTTTGAAGCCATGGCTGGGCCAGGCCCTGAGGGCTCCCCCAGAGGATGAGGTGGGTCGGGTGAGGCAGGCTGGGTGACAAGGTCTGGGTAAAACAGGGCTGTGTGGGAAGGGGTGAATAGGATGGGCTGGGTGGGCCAGATTGGGTGGGGTGGGCTGGGTGAGGTGGGCCAGGTGAGGCGGTCTGGGTGGGAAGAGCCGGGTAGGCCAGGTATGCCAGATTGGGTGGTATGGGCTGGGTGGAGAAGGCCTAGCAGGCCGGGTTGGGTTGGAAGGACCAGGTGGGTTGGGCTGAGTGGTCTGGGCCGGGTGCGGCGGGCCATGGCTAGTGGACAGGCTCTCTGCTCTGCTGCCCCATCACTGCTAGGATCTCGCTCTCTCAGGGGCTGGGTCCGCTGCGGGACTGGCAGTGCCTGAGCCATGTGCAGACTCATGTGCCTTCCCATGCTGGATACCCAGAATCCAGAGTCGCCTGCCTACAGACCCCTCCACCACCCTCACACACACACACACTCACACACTCAGCCCCAAAATAGGCTACTTTCCTGGCAGTGAGAGGTCAGTGGGGGATTCAAGATCAGTCTAAGTCAGGGTGCCAACTTCTGAGGCCTTTGCCCCTCTGGGTTTGGGGGTTTGGGGTGGTGTCATTTTGCCACAGTGTCTTTTGGGCCATTGTTGGGGTCACTTTGCTCTACAGTCTCCTGGGCCAGGTAGGCAGGCAGCAGCTGTAGGTTGTCGGCTCTGCCCCTTGGGTGCCACAAAAGATGGAGCCGGGACAGGGACCTGGTTCAGTCCATCTTTGGGCCTGATCTCAGCAGGGAAGGAGTCCTTTTAAAGTTCTCACCACATTTCCTGGGTGACATCTCTAGCTCTGTGTGTGTGTGTGTGTGTGTGTGTGTGTTGGCGGCAGGGAGGGGGTGGGTGTATTTCTCTCCCCAAGCCCAGTGTGTGTATCAGTGTGCATATTTGTGTCCTTCCTTGAACCTGGCGTATGTCTGTGTATAAGCCTGTCCTTCCCACATCAGTCAGTCAATCAACTGAGTGCTTACTGTGTGCAGACAATATACCAGAGTTGATAGACACGATCCATCCCCATAAGGAGTTTACAGTTTAGAGGGAGAGGCAGATACTAATATGAATAAATAAATTATGGATAATTACATAAATGCTGTGGGGCTGAGAGTGTGGTAAATAAAGAGTACAAATCCAAATTCTCTCCAGAAGGGAGAGGAAGTAGGAGAAATGAGGACTTAGTTGGGGAAGGCCTCTTGGAGGAGATGGGATTTTTATGAGCGCTTTGAGGCAAGGAGAGAGAAAGAGGAAGAGAGAGAGAGTGTCTTTATACATCCCTCCCCAGCCCTGTGCATACCTGTGGGTATGTCCTTTCCTCAATCCTGTGTGTGCATGTCACTGCATGTGCATGTCCCATGATCCTGCATGTCTTGTGTGTCCTCCTCAACTGTGTACATTTCTGTGCCTCATTTTCTCTGAGCTGACCTGAGCAGAGTTCCACTGTGATGAGAGTTCAGACTGAGAAGCAGCACAGTCTAGTGGAAAGAGCCCGAGCTTTGGTTCTAAATTCTGACTCTGTCATGTGGCTGCTGTAGGACTTTAGGCAAGTCACTGTACTTCTCCTTGCCTCAGTTTCCTTCCCTGTAAAATGGGGATAAAATATCTGTTCTCCCCACCCCATGTCTGATCTGCTTATTTTGTATCTATCCTAGCACTTAGTTTAGTGCTTGGTACATGGTAAGTGCACAAAAATTACCACAGGAGAGGGATATAGCCTCCTTTCTCTGCCTAATGCTAATGATGATGATGATGGTATTTGTTAAATGCTTACTATGTGCCAAGGACTGTTCTAAGCACTGTTACTGAGCTTTCCCCTGAGCTATTGTGTCATGGTTTGGTAGCTGTTAAAGGACTTGTCTGCTGGAACCCCAACCCCTCTGTATTTATTTATCTGTAATTTATTTATTTATCTCTATGAATGTCTCTCTCTAGATTGTAAGCTCATTGTGGGCAGGAATGTATCTGTTTTTTGTTATATTGTACTCTCCCAGGTGCTTTGTACAGTTCTTTGCACACAGTAAGTGCTTAATAAATATGACTGACTGACTGAATGAATGTGAATAGCTCAAATCCCCTGTGGGTCTGAATGAGTTGTCTTGCAAGAAGTTTTGACAGTAGAGGAGCTGTTGTTAATGAACTCAAACAGCTGGAAGTTACTAGTCATTTCTACCTGATTTATCCGGCATCCACCAAACTGGCAATCAACCCATTAGTGTTATTTACTGAGCACTTATGAGGTGCAGAACACTGTATTAAGCACTTGGGAGAGTTTAAGCACTTAAAACAGTGCTGTGCACACAGTAAGCTCTTAATAAATATGATTGATTGATCCAAAGCGCTAGGCAAGTTTCCTGCCCATGATGAGTTTACAGTCTTCTGAGGGATGCAGGTAAGCAGAGAGAGTGAATGTTTGCTCCTGATAAATTAAATGTCACAGGGAGATTAGGAGATTATATTAAATGACAACTTTATGTCACCACTTAATCAATGTTATCTATTAAATGCTTTCCTGGGGTCCAAGCACTGTACAGGACAGGATTCCTGCCCACAGGGATTTTAGAGTCTAGAGGGGAGACAGACATTTAATTAATTCACAGATAAAGGAACTGGAAGAGTATAAGAATATGTAATTAAGAGCTGTGGGGCTGATAATGGGGTGATTATCAAGTGCTAAAGGGATACAAATCCAAGTACCTAGGTGATGCAAAAGGGACAGTGACCAGGAAGAGGAGAGCTCAGTTAGGGAAGGCCTCTTGAAGAAGATGTGATTTTAGAAGAACTGTAGAGGTCTGTCTGAAAAGAGGAGGGAGGGAGTTCCAGGCCAGAGGGTAGAAATGCATAACGGGTAGGTGGTGAGATAAAGGAGACTGAGGTACAAGTGAAGAAGCAGCATGGCCTAGTCAATAGAGCACAGGCTTGGGATTCAGAAGGATCTGGCTTCTAACCCCAACTTTACCACTTGTCTGTGTGACCTTGGGAAAATCACCTAACTTCTCTTTGTCTCAGTTACCTCATCTCTAGACTGTAAACTCTCGGGCAGGGAATGTATCAGTTTATTGTTATACTGTACTTTCCCAAGGGCTTAGTACAGTGCTCTGCACACAGTAAATGCTCAATAAATACAGTTGAATGACTGATCTGTAAAATGAGAATTAAGACTGTGAGCCAAATGTGGGACATGGACTGTGTCCAACCTGATTAGCTTCTATCTACACCAGCACTTAGTACAGTGCCTGAAACATAGTTAGTGTTTAACAAGTACCATTTAAAAAATAGTGAGTAAGTTGCTGCCAGAGAAGCAAAGTGAGGGGACTGAGTTGGAATAGAGCAGAGAGCTCAGGTAGGAGGGGGAGAGTTGATTGAGTGCCTTAAAGCTGATGGCAAGGATTTTCTGTTTGATGTGGAGGTGGATGGGCAACCATTGGAGGTTTTTGAGGAGATGAGAGATGTGGACTGAATGCTATTTTAGAAAAAATGATCTGGGCAGCAGTGCGAAGCATTGATTGGCTTGGGAAAAGACAGAAGGCATGGAGGTCAGCAAGGAAACTGATTGCAGTAGTCGGACCAGGATATGATAAGTGCTTGGATCAGCTTGGTAGTAATTTGGATGGAGAAGGAGGGGTGGAATGGAGAAATGTTGTGAAGGTAGAACTAATAGGATTGGGGGATAGATTGAAAATTTGGGCTGAATGAGAGCGATAAATTGAGGATAATGCCAAAGATATAGGCTTGTGAGACAGGGAGGATGGTGATGTTGTCTACAGTGTTAAGAAAGTCTTGGGGAGAACACAGTAGTCAGATGGGATACTGTTGTGGTGGGGTGGGGGAGGAAGAAATTTAATCCCTATTTTTCAGATGGGGAAACTGAGGCACAGAGAAGTTTAGTAATTTGGCCAAGGTCCCAGAACTTGTAAATGGCAGAACTGGGACTAAAATAAAGGTCTCCTAACATTCTGTCCAGTGCTCTTTCCCCTAAGTCACGCTGTTTTTCTTTTTATTTCAGTCTGCCCTGTTAGAGGATAAGCTCCTTGAGAACAGGGAAGGTGACTCTTTCAGTTGTATTCTCCCAGGGGCTTCATGCAATTCATCTCATTCAGTGGTTGCTCATTAAACACTATTATCACTACTGCTTGACGTCCACATATTAAAGCCCTACCCAGATAACTCTGTTTTCAAAGGCGAAGCATCAAAGTCTTGGGGGCAAAGCATTAAGCCAGCAATCGGGAAATCTGGGCCATCCCCTGAATCGATCCATCGACAGATTAACCTCTCTGTTGCACCACTGGGATGAGGCTGGGTCTCCTCTGCGTCAAGATGGACCTAGAGGAGACTTGGCTGCCTGGAAGGAGGTTGGATTAAGGGCAAAGATCACCCATGTGGATCACCAGGGCAAAGATCACCTGTGTGGATCACCAGCAGGGGAATTCCCCTCACCAGCCCAACCTGAAGCGGGATGACCAGAGGGGATTTATTGGAGTAAGCAACATGGCATAGTGGATAAGGCATGGGCTTGGGAGTCAGAAGGTCTTGGGCTCTAATCAGGGCTCCCCCACTTGTCATTGTGTGACCTTGGGCAAGTCACTTCATTTCTCTATGCCTCAGTTACTTCATCTGTAAAATGGGATTGAGACTGTGAGCCCCATGTGGGCCAGGGACTGTGTCCAACCCAATTTGCTTGTACCCACCCCTTTGCTTAGTAAAGTGCCTGGCACATAGTAAGCACTTAACAAATGCCATAATTATCATTATTATCAGCACTTAGAACAGTGCTTGGCACATAGTACTTAACAAATACCATCATTATTATTATCATTATTATTATTTCCCACTGAATTTCCTGACTGCAGTTTCCATTTCAGACCGGATTCTGGCAGTGCTTGGGCGGGGAAGACAGAGCCATGGAACACTTATCCCCATGCTCTCCTCCCCTGATGGACAGGCAGTAATCCTATTTTCTCTCCCTCCACCCAAAAGAGCCACCACTGCTCTGCGTAGGCCCTGAGACCAGACTGACTGATCATGAAGTTTTGAAGGCAAGGGGTCATGGTGTAGAAGGTGAGAGACCATCGGGAAGAGGAGAGGCCCGCCCCTCATTATTTAGTTCCCCACAAAGAAGCTACTTCGCTTCCCACTGAGGGAACTCATTAGCCCTGGCTCTGTTATAGAGGAATTTAAGCGACAAGATGACATGCAAATCCAGGCTCTCTTGCAGCCAGGTGAAGATTCAATTTAGTCACTAGGTGGCAGCAAGAGCCTCTCGGCAAGTCTCCTCATTGTATTCGCAATTAACTTTTTTTAAAAAATAGTATTTGTTAAGCCCGTATTACCTGCCAGGCAGTGTACTAAAAGCTTGAATAGACATGAGTTGATCAGGTTGGCCATAGTCCATGTCCCAAAAGGGGCTCAGAGTCTTAATCCCCATTTTACAGATGAGGGAACTGAAGCACAGAGAAATGTAGTGCATTGCCCCAGGTCAAGTGTTTAGAACAGAGCTTTGCATATAGTAAGCTCTTAATAAATACGATTGAATGAAATGAATGAAGGTCATGCAGCGGACAAGTGGCGGAGCTGAAATTAGAACCCATGTCCTTCTGTCTTCCAGGACGGTGCTCTATCCACTGGATAGCATTTCCCATTTTGTATTTTTGTGGGTTGGTGCCAGAATCAGCAAAGGTCAGGATTTACATGAAGTTATGTACCTACAGCCTTGGTCTCCTGGACACTAAAAGGCAGTTCACAGTCCACCCCTCTAGACTTTAAGCTTCTTGTGGGCAGGGATCGCATCCACCAACTCCCCTGTATTATATTCTCCCAAGTATTTAGTATAGCACACCGTACACGGTAAATGTTCAATGAATACCATTGATTGATTGGGAAAAGCTGTTCAGGAACATCTGCAGCATGTCTTCTTATTGTGGCTTTCTAGAGCATAAAACAAATAATAAATATATATCCCGTAAAGGGCGTCTTCTAACTCCACTGTTCCACACAGGGTCAACACAGTAGTCTCCCTTCTTCTAAAAGATGGGATTCTACTGACTCGTGGGGGACACCAGATGATTTGACGGTTGTAGGTGCTCGCTAAGCTCCCAAGAACCACCAGGCACTTAAAGGTTAAGAAAACATCTTTGTGACGTCCCTTCATCCATGACATCTTTATCCCGGCCCTAGTCTTGTCCTTCTCTTGCTAAAGAAAAAGGTCCTGATCCCTGGGATTAATGGCCCTGGAGCCAGTGGGTGATCAGGGATTCAGCCTGCACCAGGGGTTACTTTCCAGAGGCAGCATGGTGTAGTGGATAGAGCATAGCCTGGTAGTCAGAAGGTCATGGTTTCTAATCCTGGCTCTGCCTCTTGACTGTTGTGTGACCTTGGGCAAATCACTCCACTTCTCTGTGCCTCAGCTACCTCATCTGTAAAATAGGGATGGAAACAGTGAATCCAACATGGGACAGGGACTGTGTCCAACTCGATTTGCTTGTATCCACCCCAGTGCTTAGGTCAATACCTGACACATAGTAAGTGCAGTGCTTGACACATATTCATTCATTCATTCAATTATATTTATTGAGCATTTACTGGGTGCAGAGCACTGTATTAAGCACTTGGAAAGTATAATTAGGCAACAGATAGAGACAATCCCTATTCAACAATGGGCTCACAGGGGGAGAAAGACAATAAAACAAAAAAAGTAGACAGTAAGTGCTTAACAAATACCATCATCACCATTATCATCATCATCATCATTTCCAAGCCCTTCCCTACCCCCTCAGACAGCATGAGGGAGGCCCAGCTCTCTGAGCCATATAGGGAAGTTTTCCCAGAAGACTGGTTCTTCGGCTGGTGCCTGTGGCCTGTTTTGACTTCTCTTGGCTTTTATTCCATCCTACCCTCCCTGATGGACCCAGGTCCTCTGACTCGCAGGTCTGTGCCCTTTCCACTAGGCCATGCTGACTGGAAACCTGAGTTTCCTGCAGTGGCCCAACCTCAGACTTTTGCTACGCATCGGTCCCCACCCTAACCCTTGTTGGCCCAGGGGGCGCTGGGACCACCAGAGGCGGGGCTGCCAAGGGGGCCAGCAGGAGGTCATAGCGTGACCTGCCATCACAGAAGCCACATGGTGTAGTGGATAGAGCATGGACCTGTGATTCAGAAGGTCATGGGTTCTAATCCTGACTCTGCCACTTACCTGCTCAGTGGCCTTGGGCAAATCCCTTTACTTCTCTTGTGCATCAGTTACCTCATTTGAAAAATGGGGAGTGAGACTGGGATCCCCGTACAGAACAGCGAATGTGTCCAGCCTGATTTGCTTGTACCCACCCCAGTGCACAGTACCGTGCGTGGCACAGAGTAAGAGCTTAACAAATACCACAATTCTTATTATTATTATGTGGCAATGCCAACTTTTTGGGCAGCCCAGGGCTGACTTGGTTCGCTTCTAGGGCAGAGTGGACAGAGAGCACAGCTCAGTTCTGCTATGTAGTTTTGCTGTGCTGCCAGTTGAGTCTTGATGACTAGGGAGAAGCAGCATGGCCTAGTAGAAAAACTACAGGCCTGGAAGTCAGAGGATCTGGATTCTAATCCTTTTTCATCACTCACCTGCTGTGTGACCTTGGGTAAATTGCTTAACGTCTCTGTACCTCAGGTTCCTCATCTGTAAAATGGGGATTCAGTACTTGGTCTCCTTCTCTCTTAGACTTTGAGCCCTGTGTGAGATAGGGGCTGTGTCTGATCTGCTTATATTGCATTTATTCCAGCACTTGGCAGAGTGCTTGACATGTAGTAATCACTTATCAAGTACCAAATTAAAAAAAGGGATCACTCCAACTCAATGTGAGTTCATGTTGTTTTAATAGTAATTATGGTATTTGCTAAGAGCTTGTTTCGTCTTATGCTGTGAAGTCATTTTAACCCATAACGACTTCATGGATACATCTTTCCCAGAACGCCCCACCTCCATCTGCATTCGTTCTGGTAGTGGATCCATAGAGTTATCTTGGTAAAAACATAGAAGTGGTTTACCGTTGCCTTCTTCTGCATAGTAAAATTGAATCTCCTCCCCTGACTCTCTCCCTTGCTGCTACTTTCCAGCACAGATGAGTTTTGCCTTGTAGCAGATTGCCTTTCACTCACTATCCACTGCCCAAACTAGGAATGGAATGTGTCTGCTTCTACTTGATTTTCCCTCCCATAGCCAAGACTGGAAGAGTACTGGAAACTTGCCAGATGCAATCCTGAGAGGGGGTTAAGAGCTTACTATGTGCCGAATACTTTACTAGACACTGGAGCCTGGGGCTAGGTACAAGAAGATAATCAGTTCTTCTACCTCTGCCTGGGAAGTAGAATTCAGTTGATTGCATCAAGTTCTGTGTTGTCCAAGAAAATCTTTGGTGGTTGTGTGTGGTGGGTCCAATTCTCCCAGCAATAAAAAAGACTGAACATACCTTGGGTTTTGTTAACCTTCAGTATGATGGAGAACTTAATTTGTGTGTTTTATGATGCTTGTTAAGCACTTACCATGCATCAAACACTGTTTTAAGCACTGGGATAGATATGTTCATTAGATAGGACACAGTCCCTGTCCCACATGGGGCTCACAGTCCTAAGTAGGAGGGCAAATAGGTATTGAATCCTCATTTTACAGTTGAGGAAACTGAGGCACATTGAAGTTAAGTTAAGCAAGGACTTGTCAGAGCAATTGTCAGAGCCAGGATTAGAATCCAGCTCCTCCAACTCCTAGGCCTGTATTCTTTCCACTAGGCCACATTTCTTCTCAACTTAATGCTTTGCTATCACAAAACTCTTGGTGTTAGTCTCACAAAGAATATGCCAGGTTTCTTGACTCAGGATTCTACTTCTGAGTTCTTACCAACTGTTGCACTGTACTTTCCCAAGCAGTAAGTACAGTACTTTGCACACAGTAACTACTCAATAAAACACCATTGATGATGGTTTGTGCATCACTGGCCAGCGTGCTTGCCTAGGTAGCAGAATTATCTACTAATATTTGGCTCTTTGTTGTTTTTTTTCTGGATTTTTGTAGGGGTTTGAAGGTCTGTTTCATACCGGCAAATAACCTTGGTTTTCTTCAGATTTCTTCCAAGTGTGAAAATTATCAATCAACCAATCAGTGATATTTATTGAGCACTTATTATGCACTAAGTGCTTGGGAAAATACTAAAGAGTTAGTATACATGTGCCCTGCCCACAGTGAGCTCTGCTTTAATTGTGTGACAGGTTTTCAGTGGATTCCTTGAAGTGTAAAGCAGAATGTGCATAGAAAGTTCCTTCATCCTAGCAGCTTCTTAGGGGTTTCACTGTTGATGTTTCTAAAAGCTGTCACCCCATTTTCCCCTGCTGATGTGTCTATGATCGATTCTTTCTTACATCCAGATGCCTTATGGTTTCAGAATGTTGAGAGAAGGTTGCTCACCTCTTTGGGGCAGGGGCAGGAGGAAAGCTCTGCTTTTAAGGGGGAACCCTCACTCTTCAACTGTGAGCCTCCTGTGGGACAGGGATTGTGTCCCACCTGATGGTAATAATAATAATAATAATAACAGTAATGGTATTTGTTAAGTGCTTTCTGTATGCCAGGCACTATACTAAGCGCTGGGGTGGATACAAGCAAACTGGGTTAGGCCCTGTCCCACATGGGGCTCACAGTCTTAATCCCCATTTTACAGATGAAGTAACTGAGGCACAGAGAAGTGAAGTGATTTACCCAAGGTCACACAACAGACAAGTGGTGGAGCCAGAATTAGAATCCAGGTCCTTCTGACTCACAGACCCATGTTCTTTCCTCAAGGATTATATCTTATCTACAGCAGAATTTAGTATAGCCCATAAGCTCATCCTCTAGACTGTAAACTCATTATGAGCAAGGACTCTGTCTGCTAATTCTGCTGTATTGTACTCTTCCAAGCACTTAGTACAATGCTCTGCACTTAGTAAGTGCTCAATAAATATCATTGATTGATCGATATAGTGTTTGTCCCACAATAAGCACTTAAATATTATTATTATTAGTGTCCTCCCTATGGCCTGATTGTTCCTCAGGTAGGATTAGTAGTAGTAATAATAGCAGTTATTAAGGGTTTACTACATGCAGAGCACTGTACTAAGCAATGGGAGAGAGTACAGAGGGAGGAATTATACATGGTCACAATCTAAGAAGGCAGATGATAGTATTTTTTGCAACAGCTACTATCAGAGAACCCGCCTCCCATGGCTGACTTCCACCTTTCATTGTAATTCATCTTTTGAGCCCCTAGAAGCATTTCTCCATGGAGTTCTGCTGAAACACTCTCCCCCCTCCCCCTGCTGGGTATCTGTTTATTTTAGCCATGGTAGCAGCAGGCTCTGGCTGTGAAAAGACACGGAGCCCAAACTAGGAGAGACTCAGACAGCCAGAGGCTTCTGTGGCTCCTCTCACACAAGCCCCTTCAGAGGAAAGGGTCTCAGAGCTGGAGACCATGAAGCGCTATTTAAGACACCAGGCGTTGCCATTTTGAAAAGGACAATCAAATGATTTTGTCCATATTTTTAAAATAAAAAATGAGAGCAGAGCAGTTTGCCTTCCTCCCTTGGCAGCTATTTGAGATGTTTAATATTTAAAAGAAAAAGGTGGACTGGAGAGCAGGGAAGCGGTGACGTGAATGCAAAACTGTCCCTGTGTCTCCTGGCCCTACCCACTCCCAGAAGATTCTGGGAAAATAGCTTGGGGAAGAGAGAGGGAGAAAGGGAGAGAGGCAAGAAGGGTAGGGTGGAGTGGGGTGGAATGATTGGGGAAGAGAGATGGGACAAAGCTTTTAAAAAGCTTGATTACTGCATTAACCTCCTTGCTTACCTTCCTGTCTTTTTTTTTTAATGAGATGTGTTTAGCGTTTTCTATGTGCTAGGCACTGTACTAAGTGGTGGGGTAAATACAGGCTAATCAGGTTACATGCAGTCCCTTTCCTACAGGAGGCTCACAGTCAACCACAATTTTACAGATGAGGAAACTGAGGAACAGAGAAGTGAAGTGACTTCCCCATAGTCACACAGCAGACAGGTGGTGGAGCCGAGATTAGAATTTAGGTCCTTCTGACTTCTAGACCCATGCTCTGCCAACTAGGTCACACTGCTTCTTGATGCCTCCTGTCTCTCCCTACTCCAGTCCACACTTCACTCTGCTGCCCATATCGTTTTTCTACAAAAAGATTCAGTCCATGTTTCCCCACTCCTCAACCACCTCCACTGACTGCCCATCTGCCACAACATCCAACAGAAACTTTTTACCACTGGTTCCGAGCTCTCAACCACCTTGCCCCCATCTCCCTTATATCTCTGATTTCCTACTACAACCCAACCTGCACGCTTCATTACTCTAGTTCCAACCTACTCACATTACCTTGATCTCATCTTTCTCACTGCTGACTCTTCACCCAAGTCCTGCCTCTGGCCTGGAATGCCTTCTCTCTTCATATCCGGCAGACAAATAATAATAATAATAATTTTGGTATTTGTTAAGCACTTACCATGTGCCAAGCAGTGTTCTAAGCGCTGGGTAGATACAATAATAATAATAATAATGTTGGTATTTGTTAAGTGCTTACTATGTGCAGAGCACTGTTGTCCCATGTGGGGCTCACAGTCTTAATCCCCATTTTAACAGATGAGGTAACTGAGGCACAGAGAAGTTAAGTGACTTGTCCAAAGTCACACAGTTGATCACTCTCCTCATTTTCAAAGCCTTATTGAAGGCACATCTCCTTTAAGAGACTTTCTCTGACTAAGCCCTCGTTTCGTCTTCTCCCACTACCTTGTGTGTTGTCCTTGCATTTGGATTTGCACCCTCAGTCCCACAGCACTTACATACATATTTATAACTTATGTATTTATATTAATATCTGTCTCCCCCTCTAGCCTGTAAATTCCTTGTGGGCAGGGAACATATCTATCAACTCTTTTATACTGAACATTCCCAAGTGCTTAGTTCAGTGCTTTAAACACAGTAAGTGCTTAGTAAGAGAATCAGCGTGGCTTCGTGGATAGAACATAGGCCTGGGAGTCAGAAGGAACTGGGTTCTAATCCCAGCTCCCCCATTTGGCTTCTGAGTGACTTTGGACCACTCACTTCATTACTCTGGACCTCAGTTACCTTGCCTGTAAAAGGGGTATTGATTGTGAGCCCCATGAGAAACATGGACTGTGTCCAACCTGTTTGTATCCACCAAAACACTTAGTACCGGACACGTAGTACATGTTAACAAATATTATAAACAAAAAAAGATGGTGTTCTTTTCAAAATGACACCTCTAGATCATTCGTGGCTTGGGGTGGGGTAGGTTTTTCCAATTTTATAATTTTCTCCAATTCTCTTCTTTTCAGAACTTTCTTTTAGACTTGTGAAAAAAGCACAGCTTTACCTCTGGCCTGCTGTTTGTCTTTGGGAAAATCCCTTAACTTCTCTGTGCTTTAGTTTGCTCATTTATAAAATGATGGTAAAATACTCCCTCTCTTCCTTCTTAAATAGGGAGGTTTGTATGGGATAGGGTCTGGGTCTGTTCTGATCATCTGATATCCAGGCCAGCCGCTGGCACACGGGAAGCACCTAAATACCATAATAATCCTAACACTGCTACCTCTAGACTATATGCTCGTTGTGTGCAGGGAATGTGCCTATCACCTCTGTTGATCTGAACTCTCCCAATGTGCACAGTAAGCACTCAGTAAACACCACTGATTGATTGACCACTGATTGATATTGTTGTTCTGAAAAATATGCTTAAGGCTGAGCCCGATGGATAGTAGAGGTTAAAGCTTGCTGCCTGGTACCCTTTCCTGTCAGTCACGTAGATGTCGGGCATTGAATATGAGGAGTAAGGAGCTGCTTAATCACCCATTCCCAACCTCACACTCCGAGTGTGCCCCAGGGATCCCAGCCACCTGGATTACAAGCCATTCCTCGCTCAGACCAATGAGCCACCCAGTCCTGTCATCTGCTGTCTTGTTTCTGGAGAAGCTCCATTCATTCAAGAGTATTTATTGAGCGCTTACTGTGTGCAGAGAACTGTACTAAGTGCTTACTATAAGAAGGATGGGGGAGAGGATTGTCCCTGGAGCTGAGCCACAAGATGGAACTTCCCGAGGTGACAGAAGAAGGGCTGGTCACCAGCCTGGGCTGGCTAGGGCATTCCGGCTGGAATTGGGGTTTATCATTCATTCTTATTTCATTCAATCATATTTATTGAGCACTTACTGTGTTCAGAGCACTGTACTAAGCTTTTGGGAGAGTACAGTAGAAGATTAAACAAACATATTCCCTAATCAAATTCAACCTCTAGACTGTAAGTATAAATACGGTCGATTGACTAGTTGATCCCATGTGACTGTTGAGCCGGGTAGAGACCAGGTGAGTTTGGGGCACCAAGTTGGGGAGTGATGAGGGAGGAAAGAGTCTGTTGAGCCCCACCCTTCCCATCAGCTGGAGACATTTCCATGGGGCACGGGTGGTCTTCTCCCCTGAGGAGCTCATGGAGGCTCTTCAGCCAGCCTGCTGGCTAGAGGGAACAGAAGGCTTTGAGAGGCAGGTGGCAGTGATGGGTTCCAATCAATCAGTCAATTGCCTCTTTTGAGTGTTTATTATGTACAGAGCACTTCACTAAATGCTTGGGAGAGTACAGTGTAACAGAATTAGCAGACATGTTCCCTGCCCCTAATGAATTTACAGTCTGGGGCGGTGGGAGGGGAGACAGATACTAATATTCCATCAGATACATTTCTCTCAGAGGGAGCTGGTTTTCTTGTGCCTTCTCAGGAGTCCGGATCCAGCTCCACATCTGTAGTAATTGTAGTATGAGCAGTAATGCAATATTCTGTACCAAGCCCTGCCCTGTAAGCTCCCCCTCTAGACTGAAAGCTCATTGTGGGCAGGGAACTTGTCTACCAACTCTGTTATACTGTATTCTCCCAAACTCTTAGTTCAGTATTCTGCACCCAGTAAATGTTCAATAAATACGATTGATTGATTGATTACTAAGTGCTTGGGAATGAAGAACACAACCCAAGACACCTACACTGCACGGTGTAGGGGAAATGTGTGCTGGGTTTGGTTCTCTCCTAGCTTTTCGGTGCTTGTCAGCGGGATCCGTCGGATCTGGCAAAGGGGCTGAGAGGCAGGAGCAGGGGTGGGAGACCTTCCTTCGTGTGCGGATGGGAGGGAACATTCAGAGTCTTGGCCTGGCACTTCTGCCCTCTGTGGGCGCTCTGGATCCTAACTGGGGACCAGTTACACAAACATTTGGAGTGGTTTTCTTTCAGTAAACAAGTCTTTGCATGACAAAAGAAAGTTGCTGAAGGGAGGGCTCCACATCCCCGAGGCTTAGTGGATAGAGCCTGGGGATGGAAGTTAAGAAGGACCTGCATTCTAATTCTGGCAGAGCCATATATCAGCTATGTGACCTTGGGCAAGTCACTTCACTTCTCTGCCTCAGTTCCTCCATCTGTAAAATGGGGATAAGAGTATGAGCCCACTGTAGGACAAGAACAGATTAACTTGATTAACTTTTACTACTCCAGAGTTTAGAACAGTGCTTGGCACATAGTAAGTGCTTAACAAGCACTATAAAAATTATTATTATTGTTACCGTTAACACATTTTCTGACATGGGCTGACCCAGGTTTATAAATCAGATATCTGATTGTTTCAGTTTAGTCTCTCAGTGAAGCCAAGCTTCTCCTCCCCCCGCCACTGGGAAGGGGCTTTGAAAGCTCTTCTGGGATTATAGTGGCCTCATTAGCACAGAAGACTCTGAAAACCATAATAGCAGGGAAAGGATCCACAGCTTCTCAGGACAGAACAAGGCACTAGAAAATGTTTCCTGCTCATTGTCTGGTAACTGAGAAGATATGGCTTCCTTTCAGAGTAGAAAGGAAACAAAGTAAAGCAGAATTGCTTTTGCGGTTCCTTGTCCAGGCTAAAAGCTGCACCTTTGTAGTTCTCTGGGTCCCTTCCCCAGTTGGATGGAGAAGATTGACCCTTTTCAATACCACAGAAGGCACAATAGCCTGCCAGCCTAGTGTACTTGCTCCTACGGTTGAGTGGGGTCCCTTGGATGTTACATTAAAAAGTGAACTTGGTAGCTGAAGCAACTGAATTTCCACAAATGGAAAGAAAAAAAAATGAAGCAGGCTTTCTTAGCAGAAAATGAAAACCACCCAGGAGAAATTTCTCCATCCAAAAATATTTGCAGGAGGCAAGATACTCTGTACATTGAAGTGTGGCCTAGAGGAAAGACCACAGGACTGGAAGTCAGGAAACCTGGGTTCCATTGCTGACACTGCCACAGTTCTGTTGTGGGACCTTGGGCAAATCACTGAGCTTCTCTGTGTCATAATAATAATAATGGTGGTATTTGTTAGGCACTTACTATGTGCCAGTCACTGTTCTAAGCACTAGGGTAGACACAAGGTAATCAGGTTGTCCCGTGTGGGGCTCACAATTTTATCCCGATTTTACATATGGGGTAAGTGAGGTACACAGAAGTTGTGACTTGCCCAAAGTCATACAGCTGACAAGTGGTGGAGCCGAGATTAGAGCCCACGACCTCTGACTCCCAAGACCGCGCTCGTTCCACTAGACCATGCTGCTTCTCATGAGTGGCCTCATCTGCAAAATGGGGATTAAATACCTGTTCTTCCTTCCGCTTAGACCATGAGCCCCAGGTGGGACAGGGACTGTGTCTGTTCTGATTAGTGGGTAATGTTAGCTAGGACCCTAAGCAACCACACCCCAAGTTCCAACCTGCAGACTGCATTGGTGGTGTTCAGGTACTGGCCTGAAGCGATATTAAGTTATTCAATAGCAAGTGGCACGGAAGAGCTGAGTTTATTGTCTGGTTCCCCTGCAGATCTTTATTCCTCGGTCTCTCTCTTCTCAGAGGTTGACCAAACCCAAAAAGCTGAAAGGACCCCAAACCTCAGATCCAACACCCCTTTGCAGAAAACCTCAAGAGCCTGGCCCTGGGGTTCACTCTTTGAGACCTGTGATTCCCATGAGTGCCACCCAGAAGGTGAAGTGATATTCATTTCTTTTTCTGCCCACAGCCTATTGCAGTCTTAGCTGACACTAGGAGGTAATATATGCTTAAGCTTGGCATTGCCATCCCAACGAGTCTCTCCCTCTGTAGAGATCATCATCTCTAACACTACACATGTCTGATCACTATGGTGAGGCCTCAGGTCAGTTTATAGGTGGTCAGCTCCATCTACATCCCTGGGGAATTCCTCTTCAATTTCCATTTAATAATGGTGGTATTTGTTAAGCGCTTACTATGTGCAAAGCATTGTTCTAAGCGCTGGGGGGATACAAAATCATCAGGTTGTCCTACATGGGGCTCATAGTTTTAATCCCCATTTTACAGATGAGAGAACTGAGGCACAGAGAAGTTAAGTGACTTGCCCAAAGTCACACAGCTGGCAAGCCCGGGCTCTTTACACTGAGCCACGGTAACACCAACAAATCTCTCCTGCACTGCCTCCACATCTCCTCCATCTTTTTTAAAATATCATTTATTAAGCGCTTACTATATACTGTACTGTATTAAACATTGGGGTACATACAAGCTAATCATGTTGGACATAGTCTCTGTCCCTCATGGAGTTCACAGTCTTAATCTCCTTTTTCAAGATGAAGCAATTTAGGCATCAATTTAGATGAAGTGAAGTGATTTGCTCAAGGTCACACGGCAGACCGGTGGCAGAGCCAGAATTAGAAACCAGGTCCTTCTGGCTTCCAGGCCCATACTTTAATCGTTAGGCCGTGCTGCCTCTCATTACACACATCCACTTTATTGCTGTTATCTTGATGATCTGGTCCCCCCCTCAGAAATGGGAAACTCTCTCAACAGGGGCATCTCAATGTTTACCCTTCCATTCCCCTCTGTTTATGAGTGATTGGCATGTAATCATTTACCAAATTCTACAATTATTATTGCTCGAAGTAAAATGACAGACAAATGCCCCTTGGCCAACAAACCTTCAGTCTTCTGTGAGCATCATCAACATTGGTGTTTGAAAGAGGGGCCCCCTGTCAATGAGTACCAGAGTAAAAAGAAAATGCTTATGGCCCTTGGGAAACATAAAGACAAAAATATGTCCAGATCTGCTAAATTTTCCACTGTGCTCCAACCAGAGCCATGTTCAGGAAAAAATCAGCTTCATTCTCTCCATTTTTACCAGTCATTCATTCATTCATTCAATAGTATTTATTGAGCGCTTACTATGTGCAGAGCACTGTACTAAGCACTTGGAATGTACAAATCGGTAACAGATAGAGACAGTTCCTGCCCTTTGACGGGCTTACAGTCTAATCGGGGGAGACAGACAGACAAGAACAATAGCAATAAATAGAATCAAGGCGATGTACATTTCATTAACAAAATAAATAGGGTAATAAAAATATATACAGTTGAGCAGACGAGTACAGTGCTGAGGGGATGGGACGGGAGAGGGGGAGCAGCAGAGGGAAATGGGGGGAAAAGAGGGTTTAGCTGTGGAGAGGTGAAGGGGGCGGTAGAGGGAGTAGAAGGAAAAGGGGAGCTCAGTCTGGGAAGGCCTCTTGGAGTGGGTGAGCTGTAAGTAGGGTTTTGAAGAGGGGAAGAGAATGAGTTTGGCAGAGGTGAGGAGGGAGGGCATTCCAGGACCGTGGGAGGGCATGCACCAGGGGTCGACGGTGGGATAGGCGAGAACCAGTCCACCCTGGACAATGACTGTGACCAGGTCCCCAAGTCTGCAGAGGCATTATGGGTATACAGTAGGTACCTCACCTCAGCCGAGCTCATCCTGCAATGCAACAATAATTCAGTGTTGGGCAGGAGCTAGGTGAAACACCCCGCTTAGAGGGTTATATAGTGAGAAACTGAATCGAATGAATTCTCTAGCACATGAGAGTTGTAGGAAATGGCTGTGATGCTGATGGGGAAATCCAAAAGGACAAGGAAAACATCCCCCAGCGGGTGCGTCGGAGGAGATGGGGAGAAACCTTTTTGGAGAGCTATAAAATATTTACAGAGCAACTCCGGCCGAGCCCAGGAGCACGCTGAGTCAGTGGCAGTGACTGAATGTTTAGCATCTACAAGGAGCTGTGCTGAGGCTCTAAGGTGCTGGAGATTTATTGCATGATGAAGCCCAATGCCTAGTTTCACACAGTGACTCGCAACCTGGGGAGAAATGGAAAATAATGTGCACTTGCTTCCCAGAACACCTTTTGTGCAAGACCAAGCTGCTCCTAGCCAAATGTTCCTTAAGGCCTTCCTATGTCCATGTCAGGGGATGGGTTTCGAGGCAGAGGGTGTGCTATGTGAGAGCAGCACACATGTAGTAGCTTGCAAGTAGCTGGCACTTAGGTTCTCAGCCAATTCCCAAGTCCAGCCTCATCATTAAAATTCTCTTTGTACGATAGCAAGCATTTCGCTTTGGGAGGAGGATGGAAAATAAATCTATTGTTTTATCTGGATTGGAAAGGGGTGCCTCCCATTCTGGGGAGATTTATGAGTTAATATTGATATGTGAATTGGTTGCTGATCTAACTTTCTCTCCCCAAGATTCTTGCTTCAGGAGGAGACAAGAAAGTGGGGAAGGAGTCAGGGCTGGACGAGCAAGCCTGGAATAGGCATAAATGAATGAGCTCATTCTTGCCTGCCTCCAAACCTGGGAGCTCAGGTCTAGATAGGGCTGGTTTAGTCTGGTTCAGACTGATTTGATCTTGTTTGTGGTGGATAAGACTGGTTTAGAGTCATTTGGGGTGGTCCAGGCTGGTTTGGGCTGGTTTCAGCTGATTCAGGCTGGTTTGAGGTAGGCCGGGAAATCCTTGCATTGGCAATGGTTCCAAAAGACCCAAGTTGGCCCCAAAACAGCATGGCCTAGTTGAAAGAACATGTGGCTAGGAGCCAGGAGGCCTGGATTCTAGTCCTGTTCTCCCTCCCCTTTAGGCCATGAACTCAGTATAGGACAGAATATGGGAAGCAGTGTGACCTAATGGAAAGAATTTGGACATTGGATGACTTCAGTTCTAATCTTGGCTCTGCCACTTGTGTACTGTGTGACCTTGGGCAAGTCATTTTTTTTCCTGTGCCTCAGTTATCTCTTCTGTAAAATGGGGAGTAAGACAGTGAGCCCCATATGGGACAAGAATTGTATCTAACCTGATTAACATGTATCTACCCCAGTGCTTAGCACAGTGCCTGGCACATCATAAGCACTTCAATCAATCAATCAATCCATCAATCATATTTATTGAGTGCTTACTGTGTTCAGAGCAATACACTAAGTCCTTGGGAGAGTATAGTTATTTAACAGAGTTGGTAGACATGGTCCTTGCCTACACTGAGCTTACAGTCTAGAGGGGGAGGCAGACATTGATATGAATAAATAAATTATGGATATGTACTTAAGTATTGTGGGTCTGATGGAGGGGTGAATAAAAGGTGCAAATCCAAGTGCAAGGGCGATGCAGAAGGGAGGGGGAGAAGGGTAGGTGAGGGGCTAGTTGGGGAAGGCCTCTTGGAGATGTGCCTTCAATAAGGCTTTGAAGGCTGGGGGGTAGTGATCATCTATCAAATATGAAGAGGGAGAACATTCCAGGCCAGAGGCAGGACATGGGCCAGAGGTCAGCAGGGAAATGAAAGAGCTTAAGGTACAGTTAGGACTTAAAACGTACCATAAAGAGAAAGAATCTGTGTCAGACCTAATTACCTTTTATCTATCTCAGTGGTTAGTTTTAAGTGCTTAAAAATAATAATAATAATGATATAATGATGATGACAGCCCTGATTTGGGGAACACAGGGCAGCTCTGGAGCCTGTAGGGGGTCTGGGAGGAGGGAGGAGAGTCCGAATTGTACTTCTGTTGAAGGTTCAATTCCTTCAGTCAGTCAGTCAGTCAATCATATTTATTTAGTGCTTATTGTGTGCTGAGCACTGTACCAAGTACTTGTGGGCGTACAATTTAACAGCAAAGAGATACTTCCCTTCAGCCTTTGTTTCAACTGGAGCATCAGACTCCGAGAAGCACTTGGTCACCTCAGCCTCATGGCCCACCCAGACCAGAACTCTGTCTCCAAAAGTCAATCAATCAATGGCATATATTGAGTGGAAGGAGCCCAGGCCTGAGAGTTAGAGGACATGAGTTCTAAATCCAGCTCTGCCATTTGTTTGCTGTGTGACTTTTTGCAAAATCACTTAACTTTTTCTATGCCTCAGTTTCCTTATCCTTAAAATGGAGATTAAATCCTACTCCCTTTTACTTAGACTGTGAACACCACATGGGACAATGGACTGAGTCCAACCTGATTATCTTGATTCTACCCAGCGCTTAGTAGAGTATCTGGCACATAGTAAGCTCTTAACAGGCACCATTAAAAAAAAGGCAGAAAAACCATTCACTGAGTGCTTCCTGGATTTAATGTCCTATACCAAGTGCTTGGGAAAGTATTTCAGAGTTAAAATATATTTTCTTGCCCCTAAGAAACTTGTGCTCTACAAGAAAATAAGCCTGTCATTCAGAGGTGTGGTTTGATTTTACTACGGGATACTGAGGCTCCCCCTGGTCCAGGAAGATCCTGGTTGGTATGAAAATAAACATATTTTCAAATAGAGTAGAAAAATATGGAAACAACTGAATACACACACATACACACATATATATACATATATATATGTATATATATATATATGCACACACACACAATGGCAAAACATGGACATAAATAGTTATTTTATTGGTATTTTTTTAGGCTCTTAAAATGTGTCAAGCACAGTTCTAAGCTGTTCTCTAGACTGTAAACTTGTTGTGGGCAGGGAAAATGTCATGTCAATCAACTCTGTTGTACTGTACTCTCCCGAGTTTTGAGTACAGTGCTCTACACACAATAAGTGTTTAATAAATGCCATTGATGATAATGATGATAAGCTCTGGGTCAGATGCAAGTTAATCAGGCCGGGCAGAGTCCCTGTCCTATATGGGGCTTACAGTCCAGTAGGAGAGAGAACAGGTATTAAATCTTAATTTTTCGGTTGAAGAAACTGTGGCACAGAGAAATTAAGTGACTGGCCTAAGGTCACACCGCAGGCAAGTGGAGGAGCTGGGATTAGAACCCAGGTCCTCTAACTCCCAGGCCTGTGCTTTATCCAATAGATAATACTGCTACCTGTGATTAAATAGTTAAATGCTAAAGAAAGACATTGGGTTGCTATGATACAGGTGTTGGGAATTATTTGGGGAAGGCATTTGGGAAGGTGGTAGAAAAAAATGATGATTTCATCCTTTTTACTAATAGTGTCCTGTTGGGAATGATGTAGGCTGGCAACATTTTGGAATTAAATATTTACAAGGATGACTTAGGAAATCAGGAAAAGGTAGAAAATCAAAGATTACTTTAAAAGTACAATAAGGAAAAGTAACAAAAATGTTTCAGATAGCTAAAAAGAATGTCATGCTTGGACTCTCTATCCTTTTGATATAATTATTGTAGCAACAGAAAATTGAATTAAAAAAAAACAAAACCTCTCTCCATGTCCTAATAATTTTGACAAGGAGAGTAAATTGTACAATCCCTTTCTCCAGGCACTGGGAAGATTACTATCTGATGGTGACAGTATGGGATGTTTCATAAATATTACAGCTCACCAAAATAACTGATATCTTAATGCAAATAAATTAGCCAGGGTCCATGTAAAGTCCGTGTGCTAATTTGTGCTGCAGTAGCATAATTACGTTTTGCTCCAAATATAGGCACCTGACAGGGAACACAGTGAAGATGAGTTATTCTGTCAGTTTCAGTATTGATTTCTTGAGTTTTGCTTTATGCCTTCAATAAAAACAATTTTCCAGGGTATAGTACTGAAATCTCCAGTGTGTTGTGAAGCCCTGTGGCCACAAAGGGCAGATGCCTCGGTTACATACTCAGGGAAGCTGCACTGCATTCTGGGTTGTCCTCCAGGAGGCACCTGGGCAAGAGAGAAGCAGACAACTCCTCTTAGGTTGTTAGGTTTGATCAGGGAAGACTTCTTGAAGGACATGACTATCTTGTGTTTATCCTAGGGCATAGTACAGTTCCTCGCATGTAGTAAGTGCTTACCAGATATCATGATTATTATTACAACTTGGAGCATGGGGCTTGAATTGAGACGGTTCAGATAGAATTTCCAGGAAAAGGAGGGGAGGTCAGCCCAGTGAGCAGACTGAATTTCAAAAGAAAGTTTCCTGAGGAAAGCCTGAAGAAAAGAGTCTAGGAGAACAAGACACAATCTCTTAAATTGTTTTTTTTAGACCTGCTGCCTCCATGCACTCTCCTCCAATTCTCCCCTTGGCCTCTGGCAAACCGCCCTTTCTAACTTCATCAATGACTTCTTTCTTGCCAATTTTAATTATCTACTCCATCCTAATCCCCTTCACCCTCTCAGCTGCCTTTGACACTGTCAACCACCTCTTCTCCAAAAATGCTATCCAACTTTGGCTTCACTGACACTGTTCTCTCCTGGTTCTCCTATCTCTCTGGCTACTTCTTCTCAATTTCTTTTATTGGTTCCTCCTCTGCTTTGCACAGACTATCAGTGTCCCTCAAAGCTAAGTACTGGGTTCCCTTCTATTTTCCATCTACTCCCTCTCCATTGGTGAACTCATTCAACTCTTTGCTTTCAGCTACCAGCTCTACACTGATAATTCCCAAATCTACCTCTCTCCCTTGCAATCTCACATTTCCTCCTGCCTTCAGGATATCTCTACTTGGATGTGCTGCTGTCACCTCAAACCTAACATGATCAAAACACAACTCCTCGTATTCCCACCCAAACTACCAACTTTCCCATTACTATAGATATCACTTTACCATCCTTCCTGTCTCCCAAGCTTATAAACTTGGCATTTTTCTTAACTCATCTCTCTCACTCCACCTGGAATATTCAGCGTGTCACCAAATCTTGTCTTTTCTACCTTTCCATCTCTAGAATTCCTCCCCCTTCCTCACCACCCAAACTGCTACCACCTGGTCCAAGCATTTGTCATATCCCTTCTTGACTACTGCGTGTGTCTCCTTGCTGACTTCCCTGCCTCTAGTATCTTCTCTCTTCTACACTTCACTCTGCTGTGGGATCATTTTTCTAATAAAATGCTCTATGCAAGTATCCCCACTCCTTAAAAACCTCCAGTGGCTGCCCATCTATTTCCACATCAAACAGAAACTCCTTAACATCAGGTTTAAGGCTGTAATCAGCTTTTCCCCTCCAAACTAACCTTGCTAATTTCCTTCTACACCCCAGCCCGCATATTTCACTCCCCTAATGTCAACCTACTTGTTGTACCTTGATCTCATGTTTCTCATCCCATCCTCATGTGCTCACATCCTCCATCCAGCCTGGAACTGCCCCCAACTTTCATATCTGTCAGACCACCACTCTTCCCGTCTTCAAAGCCCTGCTAAAATTGTATCAGTCAATTGATCAATCAATAGTATATGTGGAGAGTTTACTGTATGCTTGGGAGAGTACAGTATAAAAGAGTTGGTAAACACATTCTCTGCACACAATGAGGGAACTGCTCCCTAATTTCCCCACCACATTTGCCCTCCCTTCTGCATTCCCTTTGGACTAAAACCACACCAAAACAGGTCAGGGTTTTAGCACCTGCTGCTTGCTATATGGCTAGAACTAGCCTCTTTGTGTAAAGATGCTGCTTGGGACTCACAGTCTCAATCCCCATTTTACAGATGAGGTATCTGCGTCACAGAGAAGTTAAGTGACTTGCCCAAGTACCCTCCTTAGTGCTTAATATGGTGCTCTGCAGACAGTGAACTCTCAGTAAATACCATTGATTGATTGTCTCAACATAATCTTCACAGCCTGTAGGGTCACATTCCATGTGCTTCCTCCTTAAGAAGCATTTAGTTTAGTCTATTTTGTAACTACCACTCTTGAGCTTCACTGGGTGTCTTTCTTCCCAGGGCTGTGAGATTTGGGGAACCATGATTCTGTGTTTCCCTGTCCACAGCCTTCCTGATTCTGTACATTTCATTCCTAACCCCTCTTAGACTGAAAATTTCCAGACCTTTTCACTCTCACTTCCTTGGACATGTCTCTCCCCATTCCCCACTCCACCCACCCCTGTTCATCATGGATGACCTTCTTGGTCCCTTCTCCAGCTTTATTGGCCCTCTTAGAGCTGTGGTGTGGGCAGTCCATGCTGCGTTCTAAGTGTAGGTACCATGATTTGATTGGCAAGATGGTAGAACCTTGCCTATGTATGTTTTCTATACCTTTCCTGATGATGCCCACCACCTGGTTGGCTTTTTTTGATTACTGTCATCCAATGCCATAATTATTTGTATTCTAATCGGAGCAGGGATTTAGAACAGTCATCTAGGACTCCAAGATTTCTGTTCTGTCACGGGATGGGTGTCTGTGAGCTCCAGCTGGCCTTCAGTGAACAATGACAGTGCTGGACACCTTCTTCCTCACTATAACCCAGCCAGCCCAGCCAGCACACTTCGCTCCTCTAAAAACCAACCTACTCACTGTCCCTCAATCTCAACTATCTCACCACCAACTGCTTGTTCATATCCACCCTCTGAACTGGAACTCCCTCCCTCTTCACGGTCTCCAACTTCAAGCCCTTCTTGTCTTATCTTCTCCAGGAAACCTTTCCTGACTAATCTCTTGACTTATTTCCCTCCCTACTGTATTATCTATGCAAATGAATCTGTATCCCCTAAACATTTTATTTATTTATTTATTTTAAGTGGCATTGTTTAAGTGCTTACTATGTGCCAGGCATTGTACTAAACACTTGGGTAGATAGAAGCTAACCAGGTTGGACATGGTCCATGTCCATATGGGACTCACAGTCTTAATTCCCATTTTACAGATGAGGTAAATGAGGCACAGAGAAGTGAAGTGACTTGTCAAGGTCACCTGGCAGGCAAGTGGCAGAGCCGGGATTAGAACTCATGTCCTTCTGAATCCCAGGACCATGGTCTACTCACTGAGTCACGCTGCTTCACTTCTGTAGAGATCTTTATATTTGATTGCTTTCCCTACCTGTAGTGTATTTTAATGTCTGTTTCCCCTGCTAAAGTATAACTTCCTTAAAGACAGGAATTGTTGTCTACTGACTCTATTTACTCTTCCAAGTGTTTAGTATAGCGAGGTATAGACAGTAAGTGCTTAATAACTACTTTGATTGACTAAGATCTACATCCCAAGTAGAAGTCTTCCCGCCCAGCCCAGGCCTCCTCCCCACCACCTCAGGAAAGCACTGAGAAGACTGAAGAGCAATCAAGTGCTTTGCACACAGTAAGCACTCAATAAATGCAATTGAATTGAATTGATCAATCAGTTGTATTTATTGAGTGCTTACTGTGTGCAGAGCATTGTAGCAAGTGCTTGGAAGAGAACAAAAGTGTAGGGAGAGAACAGTGCTTGGCACAGGGTAAGTGCTTAACAAATACCATCATTATCACATAAGTCCTGCATTCAAGGAACTTACAGTCTATTGGAAATGACAGCTTTAGGCCCCCTTAAATGTAACACACATCACCCTCCAAGACTTCTCTGTAGGTGAAGTTCCTTGAGGGCAGGGATCATGCCTACCAATTCTATTGTATTGTATTTTCCCAAATGCTTAGTACAGTACTCTGCACACAGGAAGCTCTCAGTACATACCATTTATTGATTGCACATCATAACGCAGGACTTCCTCAGCCCAATTTCTTTCTCCATTAATTCAAACACAACTGTCTCCATGGCTCTGGCATCCTGAGCAGTAGTCAGTGAGAGCCCCAGGTCCAAAGACTCTAGGACAGGGGTCAGCCCTGGGGACACAGAGAGCCCTGGGGGTGGTGATTGAACCTAGTCCTGCTTTTCTATTCCCTCAGTAAGACCAGGAAGTCCAGCAGAAGCCTCCCCCGATCAAACGGCCGATCAGATTTTCTGAGTGATCACCTTCCCCCGGCCTGCTCCCAGAGAACAGGAGCAAGCAGTTGCCCGCCTCATCCTGTGTGACCAGGCTGGAGCCTCGGCCACTGGGGTCTCTCAGACACCCGGACAAATTGGGCGGGAGGCTAGCAAAGTCAGTAATGAGAATTAAGATAGGCAGGAGGCAAGCAAGGCTCCTGTTCCTGGGTTTTGTTGTTCAAGATGATTTTTCGAGCTCGCGCTGGGACAAATTGGCTTTCCTACCTAGTTGGTTAAGTCAGTGTTTCCCACAACCTACAGAAAAAAACCAACAAGCCAACTGCTTTCCTGGAGTAGTGCTATTGCTGCTGATTTGTGTAAGCGAGAGGAAACCAGGGAGTAGGTGTTTGCAGTCTGTAGTCTGCCACTGGGGAGGGAGAGAAGGGAGCAAAGTGGCAAGCTAGGG
This sequence comes from Ornithorhynchus anatinus, assembly GCF_004115215.2. Lineage (NCBI taxonomy): Eukaryota > Metazoa > Chordata > Mammalia > Monotremata > Ornithorhynchidae > Ornithorhynchus > Ornithorhynchus anatinus. The sequence goes on along the minus strand of NC_041732.1, from coordinate 84,393,058 downwards.
CTATTATGTGGGCATATTTCTATGGGCATCCATGACCAAAGCCTGTGCCAAAAGGCTTGGGACATGAATGATGGAATTCACCTCTGCTAGCAAGGAGTGGGAGGTGAGGGGGCAGAGCAATAATGAAAAGAGGAAAAGCAAGCCTGACTTATGAAAAAGGTTTGAGGTATTTGGCCCAGTGCTCAGTACAGTTAAGCACATAGTAAGTGTTTAACAAACGCCACGATTATTACAACCCTTTGCTTCATAAGGATTTTCTCATGGGTCTCTGTAAGAAGTCATGCTGATTCTAATTAAAGTGGAAATTAGTCAATATTGGCACTGGGCCACATAAATCACTTGGCATGCCTTCTCTGGTAGATAATCTATTACAGCTCCATTGAGTCTAAAGCAAAAAAAATCCATCATTTTCACTTAGGACCCATTATTGCAGGAGAGCCTGTAGAAGGTCAGGAAGAACAACAGGTAGAGCAAGTTCGAGTTAGCAAATGTTCCATTCTCAATACTGAATAGGAAGAAAGCTGATGAGACATACCTGCTAGGGAGCACCAGACTTCTAATTTGTTCTGATGTTTGACTTAGAAGAGATTGACATGTAGTAAGCAGCATGACTTAGTGGATAGAGCACGGGTCTGAGAGTCAGAAGGACCTGTGTTTGAATCCAGCTCTGCCACATGTCTGCTGCGTGACCTTGGACATGTCACTTAACTTCTCTGGGCCTCAGTTACCTCATCTGGAAAATGAGAATTAAGAGTGTGAGGCCCATGTGGGACAAGAACTGTGTCTAACCTGATTAACTCGTAGCTACCCCAGAACTTAGAACAGTGCTTGGCACATAGTAAGTGCTTAACAGGTACCACAATAATGATAATAATTATTATTACTACTACCAAACAACTGCTCCATGATGAGCCAAAATGGGGTAGTTGCAAAGTGGGTAGACAGAAGTATCGATTTAAAGATGCAGTAGGGGAAATCTCCAATATGGTGGCATAGCAGTAATAATAATAATAATAACTGGTATTTGTAATCATTTGTAATATTTAATTACAAATAATTTAATTTTTAATTATTATTTGTAATAATGTATAATACCATATGTAATCATGGTATTTGTTAAGCACTTACTAAGTGCCAGGCACTGTACTAAACATTCATTCATTTATTCAATACTATTTATTGAGCGCTTACTATGTGCAGAGCACTGTACTAAGCGCTTGGAATGTACAAATCAGTAACAGATAGAGACAGTCCCTGCCCTTAGATGGGCTTACAGTCTAATCAGGGGAGACAGACAAGAACAATGGTAATAAATAGAATCAAGGGGAAGAACATCTCATTAAAACAATAGCAAATAAATAGAATCAAGGTGATGTACATCTCATTAACAAAATAAATAGGGTAATGAAGATATATACAGTTGAGCAGACGAGTACAGTGCTGAGGGGTTGGGAGGGGAGAGGGGGAGGAGCAGAGGGAAAGCGGGGAGAAGAGGGTTTAGCTGCACAGAGATGAAGGGGGGGTAGAGGGAGCAGAGGGAAAAGGGGAGCTCAGTCTGGGAAGGCCTCTTGCAGGAGGTGAGCTTTAAGTAGGGTTTTGAAGAGGGGAAGAGAATTAGTTTGGCGGAGGTGAGGAGGGAGGGTGTTCCAGGGAGGATGTGGCCCAGGGGTCGACGGGATAGACAAGAATGGGGGACAGTGAGGAGGTGGGCGGCAGAGGAGGGAAGCGTGCGGGATGGGCAGTAGAAAGAGAGAAGGGAGGAGAGGTAGGAAGGGGCAAGGTGATGGAGAGCCTTGAAGCCTAGAGTGAGAAGTTTTTGTTTTGTGCGGAGGTTGATAGGCAACCACTGGAGGTTTTTAAGAAGGGGAGTGACATGCCCAAAGTGTTTCTGCAGGAAGATGAGCCGGGCAGTGGAGTGAAGAATATACTGGAGTGGGGAGAGAGAGTTTGGGTACAAGCAAATTGGGTTGGATAAAGTCCCTGTCCCAGTTCGGGCTCACTGTCTCAATCCTCATTTTACAGATGAGGTAACTGAGGCACAGATAAGTGCAGTGACTTGCCCAAAGTCACAAAGCAGACAAGAGGAGGAACTGGCATTAGAACCCATGACCTTCTGACTCCCAGGTCTGGGCTCTGGCCACTACATCGGTGTTGCTGGTGGTAGACAGCTGGGGGACAGCCCCCAGACACAGATTAGAAGTTTGCACTGAGCGGAAATAAGTATGAAGCTTACCATTATGCATTTCATCTCGGGGGCATCATGGCCAAGTGGAAAGAGCCCAGGCTTAAGAATCAGAGGACATGGCTTCTAAACCTGGCTCTGCCACCTGTCCACTGTGTGACTTTTTGCAAAGTCACTTAACTTTTCTGGGTCTCAGTTCCCTTATCTGTAAAGTGGGGGTTAAATCCTACTCCCTCCAATTTAGGCTGTGGGCCCCATGTGCGATAGGAACTGTATGTCTGCTGTGATTTTCTTGATTCTACCTCAGCGCTTAGTACAGTGTTTAGCACTTAGTAAGAATTTATTAAGTACCATTAAAAATGGGGGGCAGGGATTGGAGTTTGAGAAGCTGAGGATAACTGAGGGTACCTCAGTTGAGGTAGATGATTTGTGTCTCCCACTGGATTGTAAACTCTTGCAGGGTGTTTTGCGACTGCTCTTTCCTTCCAAGGATTTAGTAATTTACTAAATTTCAGTGCTTAACACTTTGTACGGTGCTTAACATGTAGAAGGTGCCCAAGAAATATAATCAACTGTTGGACTGATAGGTTCTAGTCCTGACTTTGCCACCTACCTGTTGGTTGACCTTGGTCAAGTCACTTAATTTCTCTGTGCCTCAGTTTCCTCATCTGTAAAATTGGGGTAACATCATAGCCATTTTCCCTTCCTCTTAGATGGTGCCTATATGGGACTGAGCCTGTAACTATCTGATTATCTGACTATCTTGAATCTTCCCCAACACTTAATAAACGCCATAAACATTCTTATTATTAATGTAAGTTAATCATATTGTATCTGCTTCAGTGTTTAGCACAGCACTCAGCACATAGTAAAAGCATCACAAATACCATAGTTTTCATTGTTTTTATTGAGAAGCAACATGACCTAGTGGATAGGACACAGGCCTTGGAGTCAGAAGGACCTGCATTCTAATTCTGGCTCCGCCACTTATCTGCTGTGTGACCTTGGGCAAGGCACTTTCACTTCTCCGGGCCTCAGTTATCTCATCCATAAAATGGGGATTAAGACTGTGAGCCTTATATGGGACAGGGACTGTGTCCAACCCAAATAGTTTGTATCTACCCCAGCACTTAATACAGCTCCGGGAAGATAGTAAGTTCTTAACAAATTCTACAATTATTATTATGTTACTATTATTATTATTATTATTATTTTTAATTTGGGATTGCTGTTCCGGCAGGGTTGAGCCTGGCCATTGTGATAGCCAATTGGGGGGCCCAACATCCTCTCCATCCCTGCCCATGAGCAGCTTTGGAGATGATGGGCACATTGCATGCTGAACACCAACCAGTCAGTTCTGAGTCTGCTGTGGGGCTGGGACCTGGGCTCTGGGTTCAAGGCAGGCACTAGGAAGAGTGCGGGGGGAGGGGTGGTGAGACTCCAGAACAGAGATGATGTTGCTTTCCATCTGTAGATGTACCACCACCAGAACCCCTAGGAAATCCTAAGAGCTAAGAGATGCCCTGAAACCCTTATGTTTTTTTAAAAGGCTTTCCCACCTCTCTCCTGCTGTCCTCTTGGTCACCCAGTTCCCAGTGTCCCCGTGCCTACCTGCTTCTGTCTTTTCTCTGCATGTTTGCTGTCTTTCTGACCCTGCCTCTCTGGAGCAGTTTGGAGCCACACAAGCCCCTTGTCCACACTAGAAAACTCTACTCTAGTTTCCTCCCAGCTTAGGTGCAGCAGGACTCAGAAGTGTCAACTGTTACTCCTTGGGTGAATTAAAGTCATTGGTAATTTTTGTATGTTCAAGACTGGGGTAGTGATGTGGGGGTGTGGAGGAAGAGAGAGGGAACTTTCTTTCCTCTTGACTGTAAGCTTGGTATAGGCAGAGAACGTGTCTATCAACTCTGTTGTGTTGCACTGTGTTGTGCAGAAGCAGTGTGACTTAGTGGAAAGAGCACAGGCTTGGGAGTCAGAAGATGTGGGTTCTAGTCCTGGCTCCACCACTTGTCTGCTGTGTGACCTTTGCAAGTCACCCAACTTTCCTGGGTCTCGGTTACCTTATCTGTAAAATGGGGATTAAAAGTGTGAGCCCCATGTGGGACAACCTGATTACCCTGTATCTGCCCCAGAGCTTAGAACAGTGCTTGTCACATAGTAAGAACTAAACAAATACCATTATTATTATAATGTTGGTATTTGTTAAGCGCTTACTACATGCCGAGCACTGTTCTAAGCGCTGGGGTAGATACAGGATAATCAGGTTGTCCCATGTGAGGCTCACAGTTAATTCCCATTTTACAGATGAGGTAACTGAGGCACAGAGAAGTAATGTGACTTGCCCACAGTCACACAGCTGACAGGTGGTGAAGCTGGAATTAGAACTCATGACCCCTGACTCCCCTAAGCCCATGCTCTTTCCACTGAGCTACACCACTTGTATCTATGTCTGCTTTCCCCCATCTAGACTGTGAGTTCATTGTGGGCAGGGATTGTCACTGTTTATTTTTCTACTGTACTTTCCCAAGTGCTTATTACAGTGCTCTGCACAGAGTAAGAGTTTAATAAATATGATTGATTGAATGAATGAATGAATGAATGAATGAATGAATATCTACTCCATTGATTAAAGCATTGCTTGGCATATAGTAAGTGCTTAACAAGTACCATAAATATTATTAATAATTCCTCTCTTCTGTGGCTCCAAGGAGGTTGCAGAGTATGAGATTGCTGGTGTTGAACAGTAGACCTTTTTGACAAGGATCTGTTTCTCACTAAGTATTCAAAATATTTGAATGCCAGGGCTAATTTTCTATTCTACTTGAAAATTTGATTTTTATGTGCATGTTAGGTCTGGGAAAAGGGAAGAATAATTAGATCATGACACAGAATTGTCATCCCTGAGAGGGCTTCTGCTGGGCAGGATGAGAAGAATGGATAACAACAGGATATGGAAGCAGCTGTTGGATGGTGAAATGAAAGAGGGAACCCTCACCAACCAGGAGGGCAGAATAAATGGGGTAAGAGCTCAAGGAAGCCTCTGCTCCAGCAATATCCATTCAATCATATTTACTGAGCACTTACTGTGAGCAGAGCACCGCACTAAGCACTTGGGAGAGTATAACAATAAACAGTCATATTCCCTGACCGCAATGAGCTGTCTAGAGGGGGAGACAGACATTAATATAAATAAATAAATTACAGATACATACATATGTGGTGCAGATTCATGGACCTTTGGGAATTCTAGTGCAGCAGAAAGATCAGCCTAGAGGACAGCAATTGAGAAAGAGGTTGCTCTCCTAGAGCCAAGGCTTGGTGAAGAGCAGAAGGCTAGGAAACAGCCTCCAGGGCAGGGAAGGATAGCAGGTGGTGCAGGAGGGCACCTCATTACCACATCCATATTTTCATCCATCCAAACTCACTCACATGGTTAGGATCTCAGCACCAGAAGCACCATCTTTGATCAGAGAAAGCTAGTCCTGCTCTATGAGTGGATTTAGTGCCAATTAGAATTCCTAGGTTTTCCGATAATCTTAACTTATCTGTGTGCAAAATGCTTTTCATTTTGATTCACTGAGACATTTTTCCTACTAATTAGGTACCGTTAGACTAGTCCAAAGGCAGTTATCGAGTATTTAAATGGCCGTTAGAAGAGGTCAGCTTCAACACCTTATAATTATGTCCCCGTTCCCCAGGCCATAACTGTTGAAGGCACCTCAACAGTTGGAGTACTTCAGGCACTCACTGTGCCCTGATTTCATCTATCTTTCCACCGACTCCTTTCACACGTTCTTCCTCTGGCCTGGAACTCCCTTCCCGCCTCCATATTCACCAGACCACCAATCTTCCACCTTTAAAGCCTTACTAAGGTCACATCTCCTCAGAGAGGCCTTCCCCAATTAAGGCCTCTTTTCCCTGGCTCCCTCTCCTTTCTGTGTTGTCTGTGCACATGGATCTGTGATCTCTGAGCTATAGATATTTGCCCCACCCTTATCCCCACAATCCTATGTACATATCTATGAATTATGTATAATAAATAATTTATTTATATTAATGTCCATTCTGTAAGCTTGCCTGTGGTCAGGGAAAGTGCCTACCAACTCTGTTGTACTTTCCCAAGTTTTTTTTAATGGTATTTGTTAAGCTCTGGGGAAGATACAAGTTAATCACATTAGACACAGTCCCTGCCCCACATAGGGATCACAGTGAAATGATCTGAGTTCTAATCCCAGCTTTTCCACTGGCCTGCTGTGTGACTTTGGGCAAGTACCTGATCTTCTCTCTGCCTCCTTTTCCTCATCTGTAAAATAGGGATATAGTATCCACTCTCCCTTCCCCCACAGATTGTGTGATCCATGGGACTGTATCTACCCTAGAGCTTGTCACAATAGTTGGCACATGGTATGTGATTAACGAATATCATAATTATTAGTTTTATTATTACTAGTAATAGTAATTACTAGTAATGATAATAATAAAAAATGATTGCAGAAGAGAAGCAGTGTGACCCAGTGGATAGAGCATGGGCTTGGAAGTCAAAACGATCTGGGTTCTAATTCCAGCTGTGCCACTTGTCTGCTGTGTGACCTTGGGCAAGTCATTTAACTTCTCCGTTCCTCATTTCCCTCATCAGTAAAATGGTGATTAAGACTTTGAGCCCTCTGTGGGGCAAGGACTGTATCCAACCTGATTATCTTGTATCTACACCAGCACTTAGTAAAGTGCCTGGCACATAGTACATGCTTAACAAATACCACAAAAAAAGGAAGAATTGATAAAAGCAGAAAACACAATCTGAGGAAGGTCAAAGGCCCTTCTTAGATGGATCTACTTCCTAGATCAAAGTAAAATCCCAAATCAATGGATTTGAGATCAGCAAACACTAAATGCTACAGGCTGGAGGAGGGAAAAATGACCTGGCAGGATGAGGTGAACACCCAAGAGGAACTCAGTGATCAACTGAAGAGGAAGCACTGAGAATGATGAAGTTTCCACAAGTGACAGAGAGCTGCTTCCTTAGAGCCCCGCAGCTGGGTCAACTCAATCTCGGCAAGCCATCGGCACTGAGCTCAGCAGACACACAGAGCAAACATTTCAAAAGACATGAAAAGCTGCTTCCAACACTCCAGGCCAAGTCTCTACCTCTTCCCAGAAGATTCAGGACTCTCTCAGGCTCCAGTGGAAAATTCCACCTTGTTTTCCTTCTGTTTCTAGGAATGTCTCTTGTTCATTGTTCTAATGTGTATAATGTAAAAAATGTGCATTCATTTGGACCCCTCGATGTGGAATCCATGATGATTCAAATAGGGGTTGTGATCTGTTTGGATCATGGAGAAAAAAACTCTCCTCGCTCCTCTCCTTGCACCTCCTGGATATCTTGTCCCTTAAAGACTCAGTGTTTAATAATACCAACATTATTAGTTAAGCGCTTACTATGTGCCGAGCACTGTTCTAAGCGCTGGGGTAGATACAGGGTAATTAGGTTGTCCCACGTGAGGCTCACAGTTAATCCCCATTTTACAGATGAGGTAACTGAGACACAGAGAAGTTAAGTGACTTGCCCACAGTCACACAGCTGACAAGTGGCAGAGCTTGCTTTCTCACCTCCATCTCCCTAGGGTGACAGGGGTGTGGATGTGACTGAACCCTCTCTGATGTCAGCAGGAAATGGGGTTTCCAACTGGCAAAAGGAAGAAAATGGCTGGAGAAGGGAGAGCTGGCATAGTGCAGGAATTCAGTTGGTGCCATGGAAGAGGGTGAATGAATAAAATCTCTCTCTCTTTTTCTTTCTGCCTCCTTCCAACCCTCTTCTTTCTCTCTGTCACCTCTTGCTTTATTAACTTCTCCCATTCCCCTTCTCCTCTGTCTCTCTCTCTTCCCCACTTTTTCTCATTCTCTCACTGTCTCTCTTTATCTTCCTCCCTTCCTCCTTCTCTTTCTTTTGCTCTATTGCCCCTTTCTTTTCCCTTTCTCTCTCTCTCTTTTTTCTCTTATCTCCCCCTCCCTTTCTTTTCTTTCTCTCTCTTTACCTTCCCCTTCCCCTTTCTCTTCCACTTTCTTTCTCCCACTTCTTTCTGTCTTTCTCTGCTTATTGAGTCCAGGGAACGTGTCTACAAACTCTGTTTTATTGTGCTCTTTCAAGCTCTTAATACAATGTTCTGCACACAGTAAGTACTCAATAAATATGATTGGTTGTAGAGCTGCTGCATCTTTATCTTTCTTTCAGGCACTGGCACCTTGTGCTTGGCCCACTAGGAAGAGAAGACAGTGGTTCTTTAGTTAGGCAGCAAGCTCTATTTGGCTTTTGAGGTTCTAAGAGGATACAGAAACTGCTATAAGAAAGTGTCTTCCCATTAACATCTATGTATATTTTTGCATATAACATGGAAATAATATGGGCCTGGGAGTCAAGATAATAATAATAATGATGATGATGGTATTTGTTAAGAGCTTATTATGTGCCAAGCACCGTTCTAAGTGCTGGGGTAGATACAAGGTAATCAGATTGTCCCATGTAGGTCTCACAGTCTTAATCCCCATTTTAAAATTGTGGTAACTGAAGCACATAGAAGTTAAATGACTTGCCTAAAGTCACACAGCTGACATGTGGCAGAGCCAAGATTAGAACACACAGCCTCTGGCTCCCAACCCCGTGCTCTTGCCACTAAGCCATGCTGTTTCTCTAAGTTGTGAAGTTGTGCCCAAGGTCCTACAGCAGACATGTTATGGACCTTGAATATTGTGGTAAAAAAAACCCTTGTGCTGTGTTTCTGTGACTTGATCTTTTTTGATTTGACAATAATAATAATAATATTTTTAAGTTCCTACTATGTGCCAGGCACTGCACTAAGTGCTGGGGCAATACAAACAAGCCAGGTTGGACCCAATCCCTGTCCCACATGGGGCTCATAGTCTTAATCCCCATTTTACAGCACAGAGAAGTTAAGTGATTTGCCCAAGGTCACACATCAGACAAGTGGCAGAGCAGGGGTTAGAATCTAGATTCTCTGACTCTAAGGCCTATATTCTATCCACTAGGCCATTCTGGAGTAGGAAGGATAGGCTTTTGGTTAAAATGTCCCACTAGAGGAGTTTGTAGTAATCCTTATTTGGGGAGAGCTAGATTTGGTCCAGACTCAGGCTCTTGCCACTTTGGTCACATCATAAGATAGACTGCAGATATCACAATAAGTGCGATTTGAAGAGGGTAGGGAAAGTTAAGATACTTTGGGAGTGGAAAGTCACAGTCCCTCTGGAGATATGTTTAAGGAGCTTTCATTTCTAAATCGTTCCATTTATCTGTTTCTCCTATGCCGTCCTTCCAGTGTGATTCTGGGACACAGTGGATGCACAATAAAATGCCAGTTGATGATGACCATGGAATGAAAGTGGAAGCAATTTAACTTTTTAAAGAAATCAGTAACGTCCACAGAGCCTCTCCCTTCCGAGAGCTAGAAGAGAAATTCAGGTGAGGGAATGTCACGTTTGTTCCTTCTGAGGTTCCTTGGCCCTTAAATGTGGGTTCATGCACTGTTGGGGTGGGATTTGATTTTCTCACAGGGACACACTCCAATATTATTCTGTAGAACTTGTGAGCTTCTCAGTGGAGGGGGCTGCCTTTGAAACCAATGGGAAGTCTGAGCATCAAAGAAGATCCTTGACATTTATGTTCTTTGTTGGAAGAGTTCAACTTGCGGAAAGCAAAAGATGTTTTGAAGAACTAGCCAAGTTCTTCAAAATGCATCTCTTCCTCAACTCAGTCTTTACAGGGCAACATTAAAGTAGCACTGTTGTTTAAAAAGGAGACACATTTTAAAGGTGAAACCCTGAGATGCACAAGGAACATTTGCTCAATCTATTCTTCCTGCATTATTAATCAAACTCGATTGCAGGATAAACCACTGCTCTTGGTTTTTCAAAATGTTTGAATGAACTGTTCACAGGAAGTCTTCCCCGATTAAATTCTAATCTCCCCATCCTATTCTCTCCAGCTCCCACATTGGGGCAGTTAGGGAGGGCTTACTGTATGGAGAACACTGTAACCGTATACTCTAAGACTTGTCTTGTCTTATGCTGTCAAGTTGTCTTCGACCCATAGCAACGCCATGGCCACATCTCTCCCAGAATGGCCCACCTCCATTTACAATCGTTCTAGTAGTATATCCATAGAGTTTCCTTGGTAAAGAAATGGAAGTGGTTTACCATCGCCTCCTTCCATGAAGTAAACTTGAGTATCCACCCTTGACTCTCTCCCATGCTGCTGCTGCTCAGCACAGGTGGGTTTTGACTTGTAGCAGATTGCCTTCCACTCGCTAGCCACTGGTCAAGCTAGGAATGGAATGGGTAGGCCTCTGCTTGACTCCTTCCCAGAGTTGAGACTGGTAGAGTACTGGAAACTCTCCAGGTGTGACCCTGAGAAGGGATAATCTGATACTTTTTCCTATTTATAATGTACTTTAGTGTCCATCTTCCCTTCAAGATTGTAATCTCCTTGAGGACAGGAATCATGCCTACTAATTAGACTCAATTCTCTCGAATACCTATTACAGTTCTCTGCACATAGTAGGTGCTCAATTAATACTGCTGGTTGAAAATTTCATAGAAAACTCGATTTCAAGGATGACTATGAGCCCCCTGTGAGACAGACTGTGTCCAATATCTTTACATGTTTCTACCTCATGTTAGTACAGGGTTTGGTACATAATAAGCGCTTAACAAAAATTATTATGATTATTGGTGTTCTTGTTTTTCTTATTGTTGGATAAGCAGATCCTTGGTCAGCTTTGCTCTTTCTGTATGACCTTGGCTGTTTCACTGCCATTAAGCCTCTCCACCAGGGCAGTGGAGAGCACTGGGAAAGTCAAAATCACCCTTTGGTCATCTAATCGGAAGCAGAGTGGCTCAGTGGAAAGAGCCTGGGCTTCGGAGTCAGAGGTCATGGGTTCGACTCCTGGCTCTGCCACTTGTCAGCTGTGTGACTGTGGGCAAGTCACTTAACTTCTCTGTGCCTCAGTTACCTCATCTGTAAAATGGGGATTAACTGTGAGCCTCACGTGGGACAACCTGATTACCTTGTATCTCCCCCAGCGCTTAGAACAGTGCTCTGCACATAGTAAGCGCTTAACAAATACCAACATTATTATTATTATTGTTCTCTGAAGAGGTGAAGGAATGGGGCACAGGACCCCAGAGAGGTTGAGTCCCCTGCCACCCTCTCTGTGAAGCTCGGCCCTGCCTGCTGAGTAGCATGTGCTTAAATATTTAATGTTAAATAGTGGCTTGTTTCTGTGTTTACTCCTTCCTCTCTCTCCATCTTCCCCACATTAGTTTCTGAGGTCATTAGGAGCCTCAATTCCCTTGTACAGTCTCAAATGCCTATTCCAGGCACACACACACACACACACACGCAAGCACACATACACACTCTCACACACACATTTAAGGTAAACAGTTAATAGCAACACTGATTTCACAGTGGATCAAGATATATTTGCAGTCAGCCAAGGATATTTGGTACCCAAACTTGGAGGAAATGATCAGACATCCTAAGCTTCAGTATGCTGGAAAACTGTCAGTGGGAAATGTCAACCATCTCTCAAACATCTCACTGTACTACAGCATTTTCTTTGCCACAAAGCATTATTAGACTTTCTGCTGGGAAGACATTTTCAGTGAGAATCAGTCTCAATTATGAGAACACTGAAACTGTGACAGATTTTGCTGAAATATTTTTGGAAAATGTGTGTGTGTGTGATTTCACCTAATAACCATGATTTTGGGGGGCCAGGGACTTTGTTCAATGGAATCTGATTTTGCTTGCTTGTAAATTTCTCAAAATGGGATTTCGCTAATTGTTCTCAGCAGAGCTTGATCTGAGAAGGGATGAGCCACATTCAGGAAAAGAATGTTCCTGGAGGGACATTTGTGAAATTAGTGATGGGAAGAAATACTCTTTTTTCTTTTAGCAAAATGGAGATAGGTCCTTGCCCCTCCCTTCTTCCCCACTGCATTTCTGCACATAGCCTGTAGAAGCCTGTAATAGCCGGCTTCTGTAGGAGCAGCATGATCTAGTTAATAGAGCGTGGGTCTGGGAGTCAGAGGACCTGGGTTCTAATCCTGGCTCTGACACTTGTCTGCTATGTGACTTGGGCAAGCCACTTTACTTCTCTGTGCCTCAGTTTCCTCATCTTTAAAATGGGGATTAAGACTGTGAGCCCCATGTGGGAGGACTGTGTCCAACCCGGTTATCTTGTGTCTACCCCAGCGATTAGTACTGTGCCTGGCATATAATCAGTACTTAGCAAATATCATAATTATATTATTATTAACCTTATTCTCCTTTGCTTCACCTACATGGAATTTATTTTATGTCTGTCTCTCCCACTAGAATATGAGAAGGGATCATGTTTAACAACTCCATTGTGTTTACTCAACCATTTAGTACAGTGCTCTGCTCTCAATAAGTGTTCAATAAATGCCATCGCTTGATAGGAAACACAAAGGGATTCTTTTGGCAAAATGGCATCATTTTATTAATAATAGTATTTGTTAAGTGCTTATTATGTGCCAGACACTGTGCTACGCACTGGGGTGGATACAAGCAAATCAAGTTGGACACAGTCCCTGTCCTACATGGGCTCACAGTCTCCATCCCCATTTGCCAGCTGTGGGAACTGAGGCCCTGAGAAGTGAAGTGACTTGCCCAAGGCCACACAGCAGACAAGTGGTGGAGCCAGGATTAAAACCCATGGCCTCCTGACTCCCAGGCCCGTACTCTATCCCCTACACCACACTGCTTCTCCTAAGCAACAGACCTTTTCAGCGGAGGTTTTAGAGCAATTAGTGATAGCAACCTGCCCTGATCACCCTCCATATATCCCTTAAGAATACCAAATGACAGTTGGAAGGTCATTCAGGTGGTATGCTGATAAGCTATTTGACTTCTGCCCCTGGTTTGGGGGAACCTTGTCAATCAGTTCGCTAGTACTAATGAGTTATCTGATGAAAACTTGCCCAGCTGCTCAGAAGGTCGCTGAACACGTGAACCTCACATTTAGCCCAGCACTGACGGTGTTTGTGTGTGGGGGAAAGCTTTGATTAGCTATGAGCATGAGTTAATTAAGGAATAAGAAGAGGTCTTATTGGGACATTTCAGAGAACATCAATAAAGAGCAGTCTAATATTCAGGGTAAACATTCGGCTCTCGGATTTCAAAATGAAGAAATTAAGATTCTTTCAGAGCATTCTTAAAGGAGCTTGCTCTCTTCTGCAGCGTTTAAAAGCACACAGACTTTTAGGCTTCTAGAAAATGATTCCTGGATTTTCAAACTGCATCCTAGAGATATTATGCTCCGATAAACAGTAGTGTGATCTAGTGGAAAGGTCAAGGGCCTGGGAATCATAGGGAATCTAATTCTGGTTCTGCCATTTGTATGCTGTGTGACATTGAGAAGTCATTTAACTTCTCTGTATCTCAGTTTCCTCATCTGTAAAATGTTCTCCATCTCCCTTACACTATGCACCCCATTTGGGACAAACCCTGTGTCTGACCTAATTATCATGCATTTACCCCACTTCTTAGCACAGTGCTTGATACCTAGTAAGCACTTAACAAATACTACAATTGTTATTATTAATAATAATGAATCAATCAATTGTATGTGATTTATATGGTATTTATTAAGCACTTACCATGTATCAGGCACTGTTCTAAGTGCTGAGGTAGATATAAGGTAATCACGCTGGACACAGTCCCTGTCCCACATGGGGCTCACAGTCTTAATCCCCATTTTAAAAAGAATTGAAGTGACTTGCCCAAGGTCACACAGCAGAAAGGGGTGGAGCCAGGGACTAGAACGCAAGATCTTCTGACTCCCAAGCGCTTGCTCTATCCATTAGACAGCACTTCTCTGTGCAGAACATTGTACCAAGAGATTGGGAGAGTACAATATAGTTTGAAGACGTGAGCCTTGCTCTCTAGCCCGTCAAACGGCAGGGACTGTCTCTATCTGTTGCCGACTTGTTCATCCCAAGCGCTTAGTACAGTGCTCTGCACATAGTAAGCGCTCAATAAATACTATTGAATGAATGAATGGTTGTCTACGGTGTAATGATATTCCCTAAAATCCTTCTTCAGAATATTTGTGTGTGTGTTCTTCTTGCTGAAATAAAGAAGAAAAATGCACATTTCTGAAATACCACTGGGGTCTGTTGTTCTATGAGGTTAAATTTTGGATCTGCTACCCTTTCTCCCATATTGGGAGATAGCGTGACCTCTTGGCAAGAGCAAGGATTGGGAATGGGGTTCTAGTCCCAGCTCTGCCATTGCCCTTCTGAGTGACCTTGCACAAGTCACTTAACTTCTCTGTGTCTCAGCACCTGCAAAGTGGGAATAAAATACCTGTTCTCTCTCACTTTTAGACTCCTGTGAACTCTTTTGGGACAGAGAAGGGAGCATGGCTTAGTGGCAAGAAATGGGCTTCAGAGTCAGAGGACATGGATCCTAATCCTGGTTCTACCACTTGTCTCCTGTGTGGTCTTGGGCAAGTCATTTCACTTCTCTGGGCCTCAGTTCTCTCATCTGTGGCCAGAGGTGATGGCACCCTTGAATGTGCTGCCCTTCAACTGCACATCCTAAAGAGCAGCCAGAGTCTCCGGCAACCCCCTGTGTCTCTCTGATTTGAAGAGCCTCCCCTGTCAGGGTGGGGAAGGGCCTGGCCTGCACCGAGATGTGAGGGGCTTGTAGAGGTCTGGGTCCAGGACTGGGTTGACTCTTGCGGTGATAGTGCAGTGTATTCTGGGAAAAGCTCCCCCCAGACCTCCACTGGCCTGTGGGAAGAATGATGGTGCCCGATAATGGTAATGTGATTCTACAAGGTTGAATTTATCACATACTGATGCCAGGCAAGCCACACAAAGAGATCCAAGCAGGAGAAATCCTCTTCGATGGGAAAACTATAAAGTTCTCTGGCAATCTGTCTGGAGAGAGATCATGGAAGTAATACTGAATGACACCCTGAAAATCTTCCAGCTGGGAGGAGACTGAAAAGGAAGCCACAGCCGGCCTTCACAGCAAAATCATCCATAACTATGGCCTTTCTTCAATTCATTCTAAACTGCTTCTTGGACTCACATTTCCTTTTCTAAAGATAGTCTTTGTCCCTGCACTACTATCAATCATGCCCCTCACCATCAGCATAATCAATAGCCTCCTTGAGCACTGGGTAGAGCACTGTAGTAGGAGCTTACCATGCAAAGCGTTGAACTGAACCGTTGTGGCCAGGAAATCTGTCTACCAACTCTATTATATTTTACTTTCCTAAGTGCTCAGTACTGTGCTCTACACACAGTAAGCGCTCAAAAAAAACAATTGATTGATTGATTATTGTGTGCAGAACACTGTACGGTCCTATAAGAGCATACAGTACAAGCAGAAGACCTGATCTCTGCCTTCAAGGAGTTTCCATTTTAATGGAGCAGACAGGCAGATAATAGTCGTTTTCAAACAATAGCAATAAAAGCAGATCAGTTGATCAATCAATAGCATTTATCGAGCACCTACTGTGTGCAGAGCTACACACACAGCTCTGTGTGTGGGGAGGGGGGAGGCTACACTGTAACAGTAGATAGACATGCTCCCTGCCCACAATGAACTGATGACATTGATAACAGCAAGAGCCAGCAATAACTATATGAATAAGTAAATGAGAGAAATGAATAGGCTAATAAGATTAAATCACTTAATTACTGAGCACTTACTTGTTCAGAATACTGTGCGAAGCACTTTGGGAGAGTACAATAGAGGTAAAATATTCAAGTTAGTGCTAAAGTTGGTTAATGGAATGACACTGTTGTGGAATGGCTTCTCAGGACCTTTCAGTCAATCAATCAATTAATCAATCAATTAATGTTACTTATTGGGCACTTACTTTATATAAAACACTGTACTAAGGGCTTGAGAGAATATAATATAATAAATCTGGTAGATACAATCCTTGCCCTCCTGGAGCTTATGATAGGGAAGCGCTGAGGGGAAGGAGAACTGTGGCCTCAAGGATTTGACTGGGAGAAGGAGGTCTCTAAACTTATGTGGGCAGAGAAGCAGCATGGCCACATGGCTAAAGCACAGGCCTAATAGAAGGACTTCGGTCCATCACATGTCTGCTGTGACTAGCTCCATCACATGTCTGCTGTGTGATCTAGGGCAAGTCACTTTACTTCTCTGAGCTTCAGTTACCTCATCTGTAAAATGGGGATTAAGACTGTGATCCCCATGTGGGACATGGATTGTGTCCAACCTGATTAGCTTGTATCTGCCCCCAGCACTTAGTATAGTGCCTGGCCCAAAGTAAGGGCTTAACAGATACCATAAAAAAATTAAAGGGAAACATATCTACCAACTCTGCTGTATTCCACTCTCCCAAGCCTTTCGTCTTTCTCTGCACACAGTAAGTGCTCAGTAAATACTATTAATTGACTCTAGGCAGAAGGAAGGGAAAGGAGAGTGGAGAGGTCAAGCCAGGGAGCAGAAAGGAGTAGAGTGTTCAGTTTGGGGTGGTCTTCTGGTTTCAGTGAATATACATTTTCCACACAATTTGGGAAGGAAGACCGCCTGCTAACCTCAGGGATAAGGTCTGGGTTGGTGGCTAGCACCGATGTGGCAGGTGAAATTCTCTGACTCACGCCTCTCCCCGGAGATCTGAAACACGAGTTTAGCTGAAAATGAGCTGCCCGGTGAAGAGGACACGGCTTCGTCCGTGAGTCAACTCCTTTGGCCGTAGGAGAAAGTTGGGGATCGAAACTTTACAAACTTTAATTGGGATTTCATCATTTTTCGCTCCTTTTTTTTGTTGTTCGTTTTCTCTAAAGGTAAAAAAGTTTCCTCCTGTGGCTGAGTTTCAAGCTGACATTCTGTAGATAGGACACAGTGGGTGACTGAGGGTCTGATGCTAGAACTCGCCGAGTCTCTGATTTTATGTGGAAATTCTGTCTTTATCCCTGGCTCCTCTGCACCAGTTAAATGTGCTGAGAAGAGGAACTTTTCCACAACGTTGCAAATGAAATTTCAGGGAAACTTGTGATTGGTTGCTTCTACTCTCTGAGTCACTGGTGGAAAATGGCAGCAGCCTGGGAATTAGGGTGTAGAAGAGGAAAAAATGCAACATATCCATCCAGGTAGTCCTTTCTTTGTGTTGTATCAAACAAAATGGGGAACTGGGGAGTTGGATTGAAGAAATATCCCCATAATGGTGACTGGGTATATCAGTTATTGACACTCTGATCTGCTAACTAGTCTGGGGGCTGGTTTGTGGGGAAAAGGACAAGGAATAGAGCTAAAATGCAAACTTTAAAGAAAGGCTGAGGCTGGGTCTAGAGAGTGGGTTGGCTGAGGCTAGTTTGGAAGAACACGTGTAGTTTTGTGACAATCATAACAACTGTAGAGTTTTGTTAGCACTTTCCATGCACCAAAGAATTTACTAATCACTTGAGGAGAGACAAGATAATGGGGCTCCCAGTGCAAGTAGAAGGGAAGACAGGTAACCGAATCCCCATTTTACAGATGAGGAAACTGAGTTTCATAGAACTTAAGTGATTTTCCCAAGGTCACAGAGTAGGCATATGGCAGAACAGGAATTAGAAACCAGGTCTTCTGACTCCCAGGCTCTTTCCACTAATCCACAATGCTGCTCATTTGCAAAGTTTCAGACTTTTTGTTTCTGGAGGTACTTCCCGTCCTGCTCCCTCTTGCTTTTCCCCTCCACTCCCCTAACCACCAATGGAGTATGCATTGGAAGTAGGGGTGTCTATTGCTGTTGAGCATTTTTAGAGCTATACTGGCCCATGGTTACAGATAATGATAATAATAATAACAAAAATAATTGTAGTATTTGTTAAGCTCTTACTATGTGTCAGGGACTGTTCTAAGTGCTGGGGTAGATAGAAGTTAATCAGGTTGGATACAGTCCTTGTCCTGAATGGGGCTCACAGTCTTAATCCCCATTTGACAGATGAGGTTACTGAGGCCCAGAGAAGTGAAGTGACTTGCCCAAGGTCACAAAGCAGACAAGTGGGGAAGCTGGGATTAGAACCCAGGTCCTTCTGACTCCTAGATCTGTGCTCTATCTGGAACCTGTAACCCCGGATTGGCCTTCCCACAGTGCCCTGGTGCTGGTCTCAGTGGGTTGGGGTGAGGACATACAGACACATCAGCACACACCATGACCACTTCTGAAAAAACACTCCTAGAAACCCCACCTCCAAGCAACATCCAGGGCAACAACCACAGTTGCTGATGAGGGTTTAGCCACATCCACCTCCACCCCTGGGGCCCAAGGAACCCTATTTAGGCATTCACTGCTCTCCCTAAATGGGGAAGGGGCTAAGAAAAGGATCCTCATGATTCCTGCCTCATCAAACTCAAGACTGAGAAGCAACATGGCCTAATGGAAAGAACATGGGCCTGGGAGTCAGAGGACCTGAGTTCTAATTCTGACTCTGCCAACTCTTTGCTGTGTGACATTGGTGAAGTCACTTAAATTCTCTGTGCCTCAGTTCTCGTGTTCTTGTGTTCTTCCTCCTACTTAGACTGTGAGCCCCGCATGGCACAGGGACTGGTTCCATCTGAATTGACTTGTATCTATCCCAATGCTTAGAACAGTGTTTGACACAAAGTAAGCCCTTAACAAATACCATAAAACAAACCAACAAACTGGCTTACCAGAGAATTATAATAATTATAACAATTCTGGCTTTTGTTAAGGGCTTACTATGCACCAAGCACCAAAATGAGTAGTGGGGTAGATACAGGATTATCTGGTCAGACACATAGTCCCTGTCCCAAATGGGTTTTCCTAAGAGGGAGGGATAACAGTTGAGCATTTTGCATTTTCCATATTGCAGATGAGCAAACTGAGGCATAGAGGTGTTTAGTGACTTGCCCAAGATCATTTAGACTGCATTTTAGACTGTAAGCTCTTCCTCTAGATCATAAATTCACTGTGGGCAGAAAACGGGTCTTCCAAATCTCTGGCCTTGTACTCTCCCAAACATTTAGTACAGTGCGCTGCACATAGTAAGCACTCAATAAATACCGCTGATGATGATGATGAGGGAATGTGTTTATTGTTGCACTGTCCTCTCCCAAGAGCTCAGTACTCTGCTGTGCACACAATAAGTGCTCAATAAATGCCATTGAATGAATGAATGAATGATGTACATGGAAATGCATGTTCATATGTACCAGGAGAGGTTGAACCAGAAGAGAAACATCTTTCAACATATGGCATGAACAGCATTTTGATCACTGAAGTGATCAAAAGGAGAGCCCCTGACACCTTTCAAAATTTGAACTTTACTGTGTAGACTTAAACCAAACTTCAATGTCAAAAACTAAGACTAATTCCAGCAGCATAACACTAGCCCTTTTCTGGAGTGTCAGAGTCATCACAGAGAGAGGGGACAGTTGAAAGACAGAAAGACGAGCACTCTTGCCCTGGGTTGGAGGGTTGGATTATCTCAAAATTGCTAATTTGGGTCTGTCATTCCAAATGGTCCAATACCAGTTTTCCATGAGTAAGCCTCTCAACTCTGTATGACTGTCCCAGGGAAAGAGACGGGTGAGCAGATCACTGAAGAATATGGGGCTTGGCTACTGGAAGAAATTAACATTTCTGCTTTGTGTCTTTCAATAATCAGAATCATAGTACTCAGAAGGTTTAATTCAGGAAACAGAAAAAGAAAAGGAGACAAAAAAAATCCAAGAAATCCCAAACCACTCAAATTAATTTTAATTCTTGAAATTTCTACCACCAGATTTTTTAGGGAAACTAAAGAAGGGCTTTATCAATTTATCAGGATTCTGAATGGGATTGAACCACCCAGATTAGCTTTAATTATTGAAATTTCTACCACCAGGAATTTTAGGGAACAAAGGAGGGGTTTATCAATTTTTCAGGATTCTGAAAGGGATTGAACATGGGAAGGGCCAATGGAAAACTTTTTCCAAGAAGCACACAGAATGGCTCCAGGCACAGGAAAGAGAGGAGAAAAAACCCCCCAAAAGCCTCACTTGAGCCTTTTAATTAGCCTGACTTTAAGGCATCTGGGAAAACAGGAAATGCAGGGATTACCTTTTGGGAGATACAATGTGTTTGAGAGGTTCTTTCCATTTATGTCTGAGAGCAGGTAAGATCTTTTGCCTTCTAGGTAATATAATCTACTTTGTTCCTCTTCACCTTAGTCCCTTAATTCTGCCTTGCAAAACATAAAAGTATTTGTTTCTGAATGTTAGTTTTCTGTAGCCTTATTAAAAAGATATCTCCTCCAAGAGGTATTTCTTGACTAGACTTTCATTTTCTCTTCTCCCACTCTTTTCTTTGTTGCCATTGTACTAGAACTTGTACCCTTTATTCACCACTTTCTCAATGCTTATGTGCATATCTGTAATTTGTATTAATGTCAGTCTCCCCCTCTAGACTTTGTTATTATTATGGTATTTGTTAAGTGCTAGCAATGTGCCAGGCACTCTGCTAAGTGCTGTGGTGGTTATGATCAAATTGGGTTGGACCCAGCCCTTGTCCCACATGGGCTCACAGTCTCAATCCCCACTTTACAGATGAGGTAACTGAGGCCCAGAGGAGTGAGGTGAAGTGACTTGCCCAAGGTCACACAGCAGACAGTGGCAGAGCTGGGATTAGAACTCATGACTTTCTGACTCCCAGGCCTGTACTCTATCCACTATGCCATGCTGCTTAGTTCACTGGGGGCAGGGAAGGTGTCTGACAAGTTTTAGTACAGTGCTTTGCACACAGTAAGCATTCAATAAGTACAATTTACTGTAGGGTTTTCTTCAGTGAGGTTCTCAGTAGGGTTTCCTGTTTCAGAAGCAAATGAGGAAGGAAGCCCAAGGGGAGCATGCCTGCTGGAAAATACCCACATTGATCAATCAACTGTATTTATTGAGTACTGAACTGTGTGTTTGGGAGAATACAACATAACAGAGCTGATATATCCATTCCCTGCCCATAACGAGCTTAAAGGCTAGAAGTAAATAATCAGGCTGGACACATTCCCTGTCCCACATGGAGATCGCAGTCTTAGAGGGGAGAGACAGGGATTTCATCCTCATTTTACAGATGATAAAACTGAGGCCCAGAGAAATTAAATGACTTGCCCAGGGTCACACAACAGGCAAGTGGCGGGGCTGGGATTAGAACTCAGGCCCTCTGACTCCCAGGCCCAAACTCTTTCCACTAGGCCATGCTGTTTGGAGCTCAGGACTGGAGAATGATCCATGCCACTCCCAGACAAAGAAAACAAGCTGGCGGGAGACTAGCAGTCAGTCAGTTGATTTATTATCCATCAGGAGCATTTACTGAACACCTACCATACTGCATGCCCATTAAGGCACTAAATGTTTGGGAGAATACAATAAAGTTAGTAGACGTGATCCCTGCCCTCAGGAAGCCTGAAATCTAGCAGGGGAGACAGGAGACAGGTATTAAAATAAATTACAGATAGGAGCAGGAAAGGAAAGTGGATATGTGTATATATGTGTGTGTGTGTGTGTGTGTGTGTATGTATTTATATGTATATATATATATATGCACTTAAGTAATTGAGTGCAAAATACATGTGCTTAAGTGTTACAGGTTAGAGTTTTCAAGGGTGTAGTTGATTCAGCAGTGCTGGAGTTGGAGGGCTATAACCAGCGGAGTACAGAAACTAATCAGGGAAAGTCTCCTGGGGGTGGCATGCCTACTGGAAGGGCTTTGAAAGTAGCTCTCCAAGGGGCTATGGGCAAATGGACAGAGGTGAGACTCATCGGCATTCTGGATTTTCCATTGCCCATGAATTGTTGGTCCCTAATTACTGGTAAACTACATGTAGCTGTGCCACTTTTTTTCCTGTTTTCTAGAGAGTTTCTGGCATATGCAACAAGGATCCACATAGAAGAGAGCACTGGTCAAAGCAGTTTCCCTCTGGAGATAGCTGAAGGAAAGTGAATAGGGATCAGGCTGGTACTAAAAGTATCACTGTCAGCAGGTTTTACTGAACACCTACTGAGTTTGGGTGCCATTATGTGTTGTTGATTTATGACTTGTGTTTTTTAATAATAATAATTGTTCCAGTTATCAAGTGCTAACTATGCACCAAACACTGTATTAAGTGCTTGGGTAGTTGCAATATAAATAGATTGGAGGCAGACTCTGTCCCAGATGGGTGTCTCCATCAAAGTGTGAGGGAGAATGGGTATTTATTCATTGTTTTACAGATGAGGAAATCAAGGTACGTAGAAGTTGACAGGTGCAGGGTCACAGAACAAACAATTGGCAGAGCCAGAATTAGAATCCAGGACTCTTTCTGCTGAGCTATGGTGCTTCTCTAATGTTTCTTTGTTTATAGCTCCTTTAATGCTTTGTAACTTGTGTATTCATTAGTTTATATCTATAAAGCAACATAGCTTAGTGGATAGAATCCGGGCCAGGGAGTCAGAAGGACATGGTTTCTCATCCTGGCTCTGTCCCATGTCTCCTGTGTAACCTTGAGAAAGCCACTTAACTTCTCTATGCCTCAGTTACCTAATCTGTAAAATGGGGATAAGAATTTGAGCCCCATGTGGGACAGGGACTGTGTCCAACCTGATTAATTTGTAACTACCCCTGCGCTTAGAACAGTGCTCGGCACATAGTAAGCACTTAACAAGTACCATTATTATTATTGATGATGGTTTGCAGTCAGGTCCCGAGGAGACTCAGCACTCTGTGCACAATAAGCGCTCAGTAAATAAAATTGAATGAATGAATTTCTGGGTTGAAGTGGGGGACAGAGCCCCCAGGGAGAGCTGAGCAGATACCAGGGCTCCAGTTCTTTCCCAGCTCTGGGCCGAAGGGCCTCACTCACACTCTGGCAAAGGCTGGAAGGAGATATGTCTGTAACTGTAAGCATTCATTCATTCATTCATTCATTCATTCATTCAATGGTATTTATTGAGCTCTTACTGCGTGCAGAGCACTGTACTAAGTGCTTGGAAAGTACAATTTGGCAACAAATAGAGACAATCCTTACCCAACAATGAGCTCACAGTCCAGAATGGGGGAGACAGACAACAAAACAAAACAAGTAGACAGGTAGACAAGTAGACAGGCATCAGTAATGTAAAAACTTTCCATTTATGAGCTCCTGTGTGACAAGAGGCTACTGTGGATGGGGATTTCACCAGCATTTCTGGCATTTCTAGGCCAGGTCCATATGGTGGAAAACATATAGCTCCTCCTCTAGACTTTAACCTCACTGTGGGCAGAGAATGTGTGTTACACTGTTTTACTCTCCCAAACGCTTAGTACAGTGCCCTGCATACAGTAAGCACTCTGTAAGTACAATTGGCTGACTGATAGAACTGCTTTATTCGGAGCAGATTGCCTTGAGAAGCAGTGTGGAAGAGTACTGGCCTGGGAGTCACAGGACCATGCTTCAAATCCTGGCTCCAACTACTTGTTTGCTGTGTGACCTTAGGCAAGTCATTTAACTTCTCTTCTCTACCCTAGTGTTTAGAGCAGAGCTTGGCACACAGTAAGCTAGAACAAGTACCATTATTATTATTACAGAGAGTAGATTGGTGTTAGAAGAGGGGTGTATGTGGTTTGAGTTTTAATAGCATTGCATAGTGGATAGAGCACAGGCCTGGGAGTCAGAAGGTCATGGGTTCTAATCCTAACTCCACCACTTGTCTGCTGTGTGACCTTGGGCAAATCACTTCACTTCTCTATGCCTCAGTTACCTCATCTGTCCAATGGGGATTGAGACTGTTAGTCCCATGTGGGATAGGAACTGTGTCCAACCTGATTTGCTTGTATCACCCCAGTGCTTAGTACAGTGTCTGGTACACAGTAAGTAGTTAACAAATACCAGAATTATTATTAGTAGTAGGAGATCAGCGAGGTTAGCTAATAGGGAGAGAGCCAATGAGTGTCTTACCTTCTATTTGGTAAGAACAAACTGATCTGCAGTCTGCAAGGGGTTGGATGAAAAGTTGAGGGATCAGCTGGTCCAGCCCCCTGCATCCAAGCAGATGAGTGACTAAGCATATAGGACAGATGGTGTCTGTTCTTTCCTCACTAATCTCCAGGGATGAAGATTTTGTGACCACCCTCATTTCAGGGTTTTTCCATTCTGATTATTACAAAGTCCTCCCTTATGTTTAATTGAAATCTTTCCTGCTTCAGTGTTAAACTCAAAGACTCAGCCCTCAGCTCTGGACTTTGGTCACTTACAAAGCTTGGGGAGTTGTTCTAAAAGCATCTCCAAATGTTTTCAGAGAGAGAATCCTGCCCCAGCTAGGCCACAGACAGGCTGCCCGCTAAGTGCCTGGTTTTAAATTTTCATGTAAATTGCAGATTATTTTTTATATCTAATTTAAAATATTGATCAGAAAGGCTCTGCGCTTCGGAAATGGGCCCATGAATCCTGCTCTTTATGGTTCTTCCCAGCAGGCGATGCAGAGCAGCAGAATAAATAAATACATTTCACACTGTGGTATCCCCAACAGAGTTACTTCTCTGTACTTAAATTCCATGAAAAATGGTGGCCAGAGAGTTTGCCCTTCCATTTGGTATGTCCTCAAGCGAGGTCATGCAAAAAGAGCAGCCAGATCGAGATATCAGCCCCATATCAGACCTCAGGGACCCGGAGACTGTAAAGAACTTCTCACAGAACCAGGCTGGGATAAGACTGCAGGAGGGTGAAAAGACAATCTCGCCAGTGAAATCCCCAGAAACAGAGATATCTTCTTCAACCATGTCCAGTCATGGCCTCAGGGGTCCCAAAGCCTCATGGAAAGGCTTTATGATTGGTTAGAAAAACTAGGAAGCCCGAATTGGGTCCATTAATCCTAATCCCCAGGTTTGTGGTTGGTTTTAATTTCCATTTTGGAAGGTAAATATTCCTCTTGCAGCATCTAGCTCAGACTGGATGCATTGAGCCTCGGCATAGGCCTCGCCCCACTCCAGCCCAGCTGGTGTCCTGGTCTTAGGCTTCTTTGACCAAGCTCAGGGGTCCCTGCTTATTTCACGGGGACCTTCCCCTAGCAGGCTGGGAACCCTGGGAAACCAGGTGGGGAGATGCTTGGCACACAGTAAGAGCTCAATAAATATGAATAATTGATTGATTGATTGGCTATCAGGCTTCTCTTTCCTTGGCACCCTCCCTCTATTCCTCTTTTCCTCTCTCATCTGGGCCATTTACTCTTGGACTGTGACTTCCCATGCGTGATTCTGGCTTCAACCATGACTTCTTCAGTCAATTGTATTTATTGAATGCATAGTGTGTGCAGAGCACTGTATTAAGCGCTTAGGAGAGTACAGTATAACAGACACAGTCCGAACCCACAACGAGCAAGCTACTTATGCCACTGCCTCTTTACCCAAAACCACCTCCACTCCCCCAAGTCTTGGGTGGGTTGAGCAGAATGGATAATGGAAGACAGAAAGGACCCTCCCAGAGACCTCAGCAGCAAGCTATCTGGCTAATGTCCCAGTTAATCGAATAGACTTGATTGAGTACCTACTGTATGCAGAACACTGCACAAAGACCCCAGATGTGTTAAATGATAGCACTGTAGCCTAGTGGAAAGACCTTGGGCCTGTTGGGGCCTAAGGACATGAGTTCTAATCCCAGCTCTGCCACTATTCTACTGTGTGACCTTGGGCAAGTTACTTCACTTCCCCGGACCCCAGTTCCCTAATCTGAAAAATAGGGATTCAATAACTTAACATGTCCAAAACTGAACTCCTTATCTTCCCACCCAAACCTTCTCCTTCCCTTGACTTTCTCATCACTGTAAATGGCACTACCAACCTTCCTGTCTCGTAGGTCCTTAACCTTGGCATTGTCCTTGACTCCTCTCTCTCATTCAACCCATATATTCAATCCATCACTAAATCCTGTCAGTCCCACCTTCACAACATTGCTAAAATCTGCCCTTTCCTCTCTATCCAAACTGCTACCATGCAATACAGTCACTCATCCTATCCCACCTGGATTATTTCATCACTCTCTTATTTGACCTCTCAGCCTCCTGTCTCTCCCCACTCCAGTCCATACTCCACTTTGCTGCCCAGATCATTTTTCTACAAAAACCTTCAGGACAAGTCACCCTGCTCCTCAAAAAAATTCCAGTGGTTGCCAATCCACCTCTGCATCAAAGAAAAACTCCTCACCATTGTCTTTAAAGCACTCCACCACCTTGCCCCCTCCTACCTCACCTCACTACTCTCCTTCTAAAGCCTAGCTGGCACAATTCGCTCCTCTAATTCTAACCTTCTCACTGAGCCTCTCTCTTGCCTGTCTCGCCACCGACTCCTAGGCCCGTCCTGCTTCTGTCCTGGAACTCCCTCCCTCCTCAAATCTGACATATAATTACTCTTCTCCTTCCCCCTTTCAAAGCCTTATTGAAGGCATATCTCCTCTAAGAGGCCTTCCCAAACTAGGCACCCTCTATTTCCTCTTCTCCAACTCCCTTCTGCAACGCTCCCTTTGAACGTCCCCCCTCCCAACCCCACAGCACTTATGTACATATCTGTAATTTATTTATTTGTTTTGATGTCTGTCTCCCCCCTCTCAACTGTACACTCATTGTGGGTATTGTTGTAGTGTACTTTCCCAAGTGCTTAGTACAATGTTGTGCACACAGTAAGCGCTCAATAAATATGATTGAATGAATACCTGTTCACCGTCCTACTTACTCTGGGAACCCCATAGGGGACCTGATTATTTTGTATCTTCCCCAGGGCTTAGTACAGTGCTTGCACATAATAAATGCTAAACAAATACTAAAATTACTATTATTATTATTTTTACCCTCTAGGACCTTATTAACCTTGTGGAAAAGACTATGTTAGTCATGATTTTTTGTGTCCTTGTTCTCTAGTGAGCTCTCTGATAGAATGGCATATCTGTGCAGCATAATTAAAGATGGAGGTATGGCAAAGTTTGGGGCATCCCTGACAGCTTTCCAGGGATATCAGTGTGTCATGGGGCATTGTTTGGGAACCCTTGTTCCATCAGGGTGTCTGTCTGTATCCAGAACAGCAGCTGAGAATCTAAGTTGACTGAAGCCGCATAGTGGAAGTAGCTGGTGGTACTTAATTAGTCTGAAAAGCAAGCTTTGCAGGAAAAAGAAGTATACAAGAACAATTCCAGAGTTTCTTCTACAAGAGCTCTTTGTGGGCAAGAAATGTGTCTGTTTATTGTTACAATGTATTCTCCCAAGCACTTAGTACAGTGCTTCACACTCTGTAAGTGCTCAATAAATACAACTGAGTGAATGAATGAGTAGCATAGGCGCCAAGAGAACCTAATTCTTTGTTTTCCAGACTTTGAACACAAGCCAGTTCATATATTTTCTCTCTGTACCTTCAGTTGCTGTCACTACACAGCTTCTATGAAAGCTAAACTCTCAGTGGCTGTTTACTCACAGACTTGGCTTAGTGAGAGCCAAGATTTACATTATTACAGGTGTGTACAGACAGTAACTCTTCCTCCTTCAAAGCCTTACTGAAGTCACATCTCCAAGAGGTCTTCCCTAAGACCTCCTTTCCTCTTCTCCCACTCCCTTCTGCATCACCCTGACCTGCTCCCTTTATTCTACCACTCCACCACTCCACCACTCAACCAATTTGGCCAAATTCACTATCAGAGATGACATTTCCTTTGAGTCCCATCAATCAGTAGTATTTATGGAGAGCCTATTGTGGGCGGGGCACTGTATTAAACACACCAGAGAACACAAATAGAAAACCTGGGTCCTGCCCTCATTATACAATCTAGCAGGGAGGACAGACACAAACCAATCACATTTAGGAGGAAGATGGAAAAGTGGATATGCAGGTGAGTGAATAAGTAATAAGGTACGTATGACAGTATGTAAACTACCAGAGATGGTTCTTAGTACATAAGTGCATAGTTCATTCAATAATATTTACTAAGTGCTTATTATGTGCAGAGCATTGTACTAAGCGCTTGGAATGTACAATTCGGTAACAGACAGAGATAATCCCTGCCCATTGACGGGCTTACAGTCTAATCGAGTTGGTGTGGAAATGTTGAAGTAATAGTTGGGGGGATTAAAATCAGGAGAAAATAGAAATGAATCAGGAAGACCTTTTGGAAGAGATGTGATTTCATTTTCTCCATAGATGTCTGGAGGATAATTGGGCCCATCCTGACCGCTCTGGCAGGATTCCTGTTCCCGATTACCCTGGTACAGACTATATGTTGGTATTTGTTAAGCGCTTACTATGTGCCAAGCACTGTTCTAAGCGCTGGGGTAGACACAGGGGAATCAGGTTGTCCCACGTGGGGCTCACAGTCTTAATCCCCATTTTACAGATGAGGGAACTGAGGCACCGAGAAGTTAAGTGACTTGCCCAAAGTCACACAGCTGGCAAGTGGCAGAGCCAGGGTTTGAACCCATGACCTCTGACTCCAAAGCTCGTGCTCTTTCCAGTGAGCCACGCTGCTTCTGAGGAAGATGAGGCTGAGATCAGTGAATGTAACTATACAACAGTGTCCTAAATATGGAGTGGGCAATAAAAGGATCAGTCAGACAAAGAAAAATATAGGCGGTTTGCAGGGATGTGAGTGAAAGTTTTTGGAAGCTAAAGGGAAGAGGCAGACATTGCTTTTAAATTTCAAAGACTTACCCTGAATAGTGTGGAAACTCAGGCTGTAAAAATGAGTTTTGCATAATAAATGTGTTTTATGGGGCACAGATATTGCTTTGAAGTGAAAGCATAGGCTACATCAACTCCAAGAACTCTATCCATCACAGGCAAGGAACTGAGTTAGGCTGGTGCAAAATCTTTGAGTTTGTACTTAAAAGGCAAGGCACAGGGCAGACATACTGTTAAGAAATAAGGGAAATGGGGGAGTGCTTGTGGGCATGCAGTGCAGCTGGTGAAATGGCACATGGAATATTTCCTGAACACCCAGAATTGCAATCAGGGAAAGGGTAGTCGTATGACTCCTGATTCAAGTGACCGCACTGGTCTGTGGCATCAGCCTCAGCACCCACACGAGGTAGAGGACACTGATCAGTGCGTCAAAACCATCCCAGCTGGCTACAGAGGCCGGGGCAGGACATAGTTTCCATGGCAACCTGGACAGCCTGCCCCTAGAGAGACATCGAAACAGTCACTACTGCAGCAGCTTCTCTGACTCAATTGCTCCACATTCCCTTTGCTGTTGACAGGTTTCTGGAAGGCCCATTCCCCATTGGAGAGTCTTGGTCAGTAATAATAATAATAATAGTATTTAAGTGCTTAGTATGTGCCAGGTCTTCTACAGAGCACTGGGGTAGATACAAAATAGCCAAGTCTTTGTCTCACATAGGGCTCACAATCTAAGGGGAAAGAAGAATAGGCATTTTGTCTCTATGAGCAGATCAATCAATTGATGGTATTTATTGAGTGCTTTCTTTGTGCAGAGCACTGTACTAAGTACTTGGGAGAGTACAGTATAACAGAGTTGGTAGACACCTATCTTGCTCACAGTGAGAAGTAGCATGATCTAGTGGAAAGAGCATGGGCCTAGGACTCAGAGGACCTGAGTTCTAATCCCTGCTCTACCAGTTGCTTGCTGTGTGACCTTGAGCAAGTCACTTCACTTCTCTTTGTCTTAATTCTCCTGTTCTCTCTGCTACTTAGACTATGAGTTCCATGTGGGACAGGGACTGGGTCCAACCTTTATTGACTTGTATCTACCCCAGTGCTTAGAACAGTGTTAGACACATAGTGTGCAGACCTGGGGTATACCCCTAGAATCGAGTCCTTGGGAAGACTAGCATTCTGGAAGGCAAAAATCAGAAGGAGACATACATTGCAAAAGACTCATGCACCTGTGTGACAGTGGAGGTGATAATTGCTTTTACAAGGGATGGATTTGGAAAGGAAGAGTGGGTTTTGTCAGTGTGGATGTATGAATCATCATGTCACTTGGAGGTGCTTTTGAGCATGTATTTGTGTTTTGTGAGATCTGAGTGTATGAATGTGTGAGTGTGTGTATTTTAGTACATGTGGCCTAAGGGTGTGTGTGTGCAAATGTGTATATACCCTTTCTCACACCAGGGAACTTTCCCTCCTGTAAAATAACCTCAGGTGCCAACACTCTGGAATTTAATTCTGTGTGTTTGAGCTCACAGCCCTTTAAATAAGCAATTACATCCTAATGCTTCAGGGGAAGTTACCCGTGTAATGTTCAGTTAGCTCTTCCTCTATTATGCCTTTGGGACCATACAAACCATCTCTTTTCCAGAAGGCTAGTTTTACTCCTCTGCCTCATTCAAAATAGCCAGATCCCTGGAAAGGTAGGATGGCTTCCTGCTTTAACCAGAGGAGAGGAGGTCGAGGTGCTGGCGGTCTCCAGGAGGCACATATCACCGATCCGATTCATCCAGCCTGCATTCTCCTTGTCTAGGTGGGGAAAGCTGCCACATTTGGCTGGATGATGGGGTCTCGAACAGACACATTCCCTGCCCACAAAGAGCTTAAAGTCCAGAGATAGAGACAGACATTAATATGAATCAATAAATTTCAGATATGTACATAAATGCTGTGGGCTGAGATGGGGGATGAATAAAGCGAGCAAGTTAGGGTGGTGCAGAAGGGAGTTGAAGAAAATAAAAGAGAGCTTAGTCAGGGAAGATCTCTGGGAGGGGATGTGACTTCAATAAGGCTTTGAAGTGGGGGAGAGTATTTGTCGGTTATGAGGAGGGCGGGTGTTGCAGGCCAGAGGCAAGATGTTGGAGAGAGGATGTTCCAATAAGTAGAAATGAGCCTAACTGAAGGAGTTTACAGTCTGGTAGGGGAAGAAAGACTTAAATAAATCACAGGTAGGAAGAAGCAATGGATTATAGAGATAAGTGCTATGGGGTAGAGAAGTTAGCACCTAAGTGTTTCAATTAAAGGGAAGTATTACTGAAGTGGTAGTTGAAGGTGGAGGTATAAGGCCGAGATTGATTAGGAAATGCCTCCAGGAGCACGTAGTAGAGTGCTCTACACACAGTAAATGCTTAATCAATACCATTAGTTGATTGTGATTTCAAAGGGGGTTTTAAAGATGCAAAGAGCAGTGGTCTACTAGATGAGGAGGGAGTTCCAGGTTGAAGAAAGTGTGTGAGCAAAACCTTTGTGGTGAGATAGAAGGAGGCATCCTGGCTAAATTGGCTTCAAAGAAGAGTAGTATGGGAGCTGGGGTGTAGTGGGAGAGGAAGGAGGTCAAGAAGTGGAAAGAGAATTGACTATGTGCCTTAAAGTTGGAGGTCAGGAGGTTCTGTCTGAGGAGGTAACTGTTGGAAATGTTTTGAGGAGAGGGAAGATGGTTTGCACAGTTCTGTGTTAGAAAAGTGAACCAGGCTGCAGCAAAGTTGAGTCAGGATATGAGAAATGCCTGGACCAGGGTGGCAGCAGTTTGGATGGAGAGGAAGGGGTGGATTCTGGAAATGGTACAGAGGAAGAACTAAAAGGTTTTGGTGATTGGCTGGGGCGGGGAGGGAAATGAGTGAGTAGGTGGACAGAGGAGAAGCTCAGTTCAATGTGCATGGATGATTTTCAACTCATTAGCCAGCTAAATTTAGGACCAGGACTAGAACCCAGGTGTCCTGATTCCCAGAGCAGAGTACTTTCCACTGCACCCACAGCAGGGCTGAGTCGTTGGTAGACAGCAGCATTTTACAAGCTCCAAGTTAAGCTGGGATTGAATTGTTATGGAACATTTTCTCAGCAAATTGATGAGCTCCCTGCCATCCCTCAGTGCTTAATCACTATCCACAACTAATGATAACAGTTATTTTGAGGTGATGGAGACAATTAGTAAAACAAATCAGTAATGGAAGGCACAGAACGATGAAAGAATTCAAATCCAGATCTTCCCCGAAACTGCTGTGTTAGGTAGCAGCAATCAAATAAGACCTCTAAACGGCATCAGCAAGAAACATAAACCCAATGTAGGAAGGATTTTCAAATCAGCAGTTTTGCCAATTGCTTTAGAATTCTCCTGCTGTGCCTCCAAATTCATCTTGTTATATTTCTTTGGCTCTTCTCTTTCCCTCCCTATCTCCTTTCCTCTTTTCTTCTTTCCCCCTCTGCTGCTCCACTCTCTTTAGATTCTAAGAGCTTTGTGCTTACCTGAATAATATGTTTAACAAACAACAATTTCAGGCACAGGTAAGAATTGACAGTGGAATAAAGAGGCTTGAACAGCCTCACTCTCCACTCATTGCCCCTTCCTTCCTCCCTCTTCTTCCATCATTCCATAACTACTAAGCCCCTAGGAGAGTAATATAGAATTAGTAGACTCTAAACTCTCCCTTTTTTTTTAAAAAAAAGTTACTTGTTAAGTGCTTATGTGCCAAACACTGGGATTGATTCAAGATAATCAGATTGGGCAAAGTGTCCCACATGGGACTCACAGTCTAAGTAAGAGGTAGTAGGATTTAATCCCCATTTTACATATGAGGAAGTGGAAGGACAGAGAAGTGACTTGCCCAAGGTCACCCATCAGATAAATGTGAGCTGGGATTAGAACCTAAGTCTCAGCTGCAACCAGAGCGCTTGTGAACTCATAAGAGCCATTAGCACTTATGTATATATTTTACATGCCTAATTACTTAGACACTAACTCATATAGCTGATTAGAGTTGATAAGCAGTGTGGCTTAGTGGCAAGAGCATGGACTTGGGAGTCAGAGGATATGGGTTCTAATACCAGTTCTGCCACTTATCTGCTGTGTGACCTTGGGGAAGTCACTTAACTTCTCGGTGCCTCAGTTACCTCATTTGTAAAATGGGGATTAAGACTGTGAGCCCCACGTGGTCAACCTGATTACCTTGTATTTACCATAGCATTTAAAACAGTACTTGGCACATTGTAAGCTCTTAACAAATACCACAATCATTATTATCATTGTAGTCAGAGAACTAATAACCCATAGCTTTGGTTTTCCCTGCAGGAAGTGGGGGGTTTAATGTGGTGGGGGGAGCACACACAGTTGACCTCAAACTCTGAAAACAATCTTTTTTTCAACTGATTCAACCCTGCTTTAAGAAAAGATGGGTAAGAGCAGCTTTGGCAGAGAACCTCAGGGAGTTGTGAGACCTTGATGGGTTCAAAGCGCAGGCTGACCAGTTCTAGAGGTAGCATTCTCAGCTGGTGCCCCCAAAATGATCCAGTCTGACCCAGCTCAGGTGGCCAGAGCTGCAGCTGGAAGCTCCTTTCTCTTCCCACTATCTGGTAGAGTGGGTCATTTTTGGCCAGACCTGGGCAACCAACCTCAATTTCCATGTTGACCCCTGGCTGGCATCTATCCTTGATGGGAGGGAGGGGGTGGGGAGAGCAGGACTCCTGGAAAATGCTGCCTGGTATCACTGCCATCACCAAGGAATGGTGGGGTGGCAAGGCAGAGGACTTGTGGAATGGTACAGGATTCATTTGTGTTTTCCCTGTCTCAATCTCAAAATCTCAATCTCCCAAACAGCTAGCCTTCCAGATCATCCCTGACTGTTGGAGTAGAAGCTGTTGGTTTGTCAGGTTGGTAGAGAGTTTATTTATGCTTAGGGAGCAGCACCCCAGTGGGGAAGCATGCCAATGGAAAGAGTCAAACATGGTAACCCCCTCAGGTTTAAACGAGGTAACTCCCTCAGGGTCAAACATGGTAACCTCTCAGTTTCAAACTTGGTAACCGAGGTGGATCATGTTAGAGGAAGCCCAAGTGCTGGGAAATGCAACTTTTCACTTGGAAAGGAGATAGACAACAGGTGAGTATGTGTGTGTGCACGTGCGTGTATGTTTATGAAAACTGCTTTTACCTACCACCCTTCAAAATTTCTGACCCTGCCTGAAGTGAGTCCCCTGTGGCTTGGAAAGTCTGACTACATTCAAGAGGTGAATCCTTCCACCTCTGACATGATCTGTTAGTTCCTTGTGGTTAGGGAATGTGTCCACCAACTCTACTGTACTATACTCTTCCAAGTGCTTAATACAGTCCTCTGCACACAGTAAGCATCCAAAAAATATTATTGATTGATTCAGAGAGCTAGGAGGAAATTCCTGTTTTTCCTCAAGGGGAAGCTTAGCTTTCAACCCTGCATGGCCAAGCCACTCTGGATACTGGCATTTCCCATAGATTTGGTAATAAAAATTGTGGTATTGTTAAGTGCTTCCAATCTGCTAAGCATTGTACTAAGCACTGGGGTAGATACAAAATAATCATGTTGGTAAAAGATCCAGTCCCACATAGGACTCGCAGTCAAAGTGGGTGGATGAACAGGTATTGAATCCCCATTTTATAGATGAGGAAACTGAGGGTCCGAGAAGTAAAATGATTTGCCCAAGCCCACATAGGTAGCAAGTGGCAGAGCAAGAAAAAGAATCTAGATCCTCTGACTCCCAGGCCCATGCTTTTTCCTCTTGGGCACACTACTTCCCCTCTCTCTGCCTTCTCACCTGACTCTGAAGCTTTACAAAGCCCCGGTGTACAGAGAGACACTCTCTTAGAACCTAGGGACCTGCTTGCTCCAGATTAAGCCCAAGTCCATAACCACATGCTCTCCACCAACCCTTCTTCTCCATTTCTTGGTGTCTAAACTCAAGCTAGTAAGAAATCCCACTCAGCTTAGTAGCAAAGCCTATCTGTTAGAGAGAAAGAAAGATGGACTGGCCTAGATGAAGCACCCGCAGACAAAGAGGCAGAGTCAGTTTGTTGTTGTGCAATGGGAGAAGCTCTTTCTGATCTTCCTTTCCATTTTCCTCCTGCAAGTGCATTTTTACTAGCTGTCCCTTGGGGTCCTTGTTTCTAAAATAATTCTGGCTTTCCTTTCGTTTCCCATTCCAACTTAAGGGCTGGGGATGGTTACTCCACAATGCTCTGTTGTGTTCCGTTTTCCTGCCTCATTGGGCAAATCAGCGTCTGCAGAGAAGGGAGGCTGGCTCCGCCTTGAGACGTTCTAAGCCCAGAAGTTCTTAATGCACTTATCCCCTGAGGATCCAGTCTTGGAAGGCAGCATGCTGGCTTTGTTTTCCAATGTGTTCAGTCTGGAAAACTCACTCATTTGGACAAACAAAAGCTGTTAACGATTGACTGCTGTTTGTAGTTCCACACATTTTGTCTGAAGTTAATGAGTCCCAGGATGAAGGGAGCATATATTTTTCCATTTGAAGAATTCTTGATATTTGTCTTGGGCTCCCAAGCAGGGCTTATGGGATCTAGGAGTCTGGAAGGTAGATCTTTGGCTGTCTACACTGATCCAATTCCTAAATAATCTCGATGATTCTGGCGGGAAAATGTTTGCTCTCTTGCCCTGGGCCTGAACCCTCCTCTTGAACATTTTTAACCCCAAACCCAGCCTGCAGATGACATCTGTTTCACAGTGAGCAAGGATACTAGGTGCCTCTGGGAGGGCTAATGAGGATGCCTATATCCATTACCTGAGGTGGCTTTGATTGTGGTTTTAAGGGATGAGTTGTGTGACAGAACTAGCTTAGAGGAGTTCAATGAATTCTGATGTAAACTCAATATGTGCAGGGAATGTGTCTCTTTATAGTTATACTCTCATTCATTTTAATCATTCAGTTATTTTTACTGAGCGCTTACTATGTGCAGAGCACTGTACTAAGCACTTGGAATGTACAATTCAGCAACAGATAGAGACAATCCCTGCCCAACAACGGGCTCACAATCTAAACAGGGGAGACAGAAAACAAAGCAAAACAAGTAGTCTGGCGTAAATATCATCAAGATAAATAGAATCATATATGTACACATCATGCTCTGTACACTGTAAGTGCTCAGTAAATACGATTGAATGAATTAATAATAATGATGGTATTTGTTACTTGCTTACTATGTGCAAACACTGTTCTAAGTGCCGGAACACTAATCTGAATGGGTGGGTACAATGATGAAGGGATAACAACCCCTGGCTAAATAGGCTCTTCAGGACAGAAACGGCATGGCCTGGTGGAAAGACTATGGGCCTGGGAATCAGGAGACCTGAGTTCTAATCTCAAACTAACCTGCTGAATGCCCTTGACCAAGTCATTTAACTTCTCTGTTTCTCAGTTTCTTTATCTGTAAAATAGGGATCAAATACCTGTTCTTCTTTCTTAGACTGTGGGACAGAACCTATGTCTGAGCTAATTGTTCTGAATCTACCCTACTACTTGGCCCATATTAAGTGCTTAACAAATACCATAATTATTATTATCACTCCACTGTTGTTATTGGAGTTTTTTTGCCACTGCTGAGAGGGACCTCGGGGCCTGCTCTCGGGTCCCCAGGCAAGTGGTGTATAGTCACCTAGGTGGCCAGAAACAGAGTCCTGAGCCTATATAGGCTCCTCATGGGGTGGAGTGAAGAGTTGTCCTTCTCTTTTTTTTTTGGTATTTAATTGCTTACTATGTGCCAGGCACTAAGCTAAGCACTAAGGTAGATACAAGCTAATTAGGATGGACACAGTCCATGTCCCACATAGGCTCCCAGTCTTAATCCCCATTTTACTCATGAGGGAACTGAGACAGAGAGAGGTGAAGTGCTTTACCCCAGGTCACCCAGCTGACAAGAGGTGGATCTGGGACTAGAACCCTGGTCCTTCTGACTCCCAGGCCCATGATCTATCCAAGAGGCCATGCTGCTTCCCTGTGGTCAGGGATGCAGGGCAGAGCGGTCTTTGGTATGGGCAGATGGTTGGCCCTTTCTTGCTTCCCCTCAATGTCTTGATACTACTCTCAGAGCAGAGACCCCACTGCCATGACGATCCTGTTGGTTGGTGTTACCTGTCCAACACATAGGATGGTACTGGGGCCCTCCCCAATCAAACAGTCAATGGTATTTATTGAGCATTACCTGTGTGCAGAGTAGGAGCCATGATATTTGTTAAGCATTTACCATGTGCCAGGCACTGTACTAAGTTGCAGGGTGGATACAAGCAAATCAGGCGGATACAAGCAAACTGTCCCCAAACCGATTTGCTTCTATTCATCCCAGTGCTTAGTATGGTTCTTGGCATATAGTAATCACTTAACAAATAACTATGATTATTATAATTATTATTTAAAGGGTACAGTCTAAGTGCAAAGGTGAGGCGGATGGGAGAGGGAATAGAAGAAATGAAACCTTAGTCAATGCCTGCTCTCCCCATGGCTGGATGGCTCGATCCTGCCTTTGCCTCCCTGCCCCCGGGTTCGGAGACCCTAGTTGACTTGCTCCAGAAGCTTCTTTCTTGGCCTTCTCCCCCTGACTAACCTGGGCCTTTCTCCCCTACCCTGGCCACTTCCCTCTGCTGTTCCCCAGTGGCATCGTGACAATAGTAGAAGCAAACAAGCTGGAAGCAGCATGGAATAGAACTTTGGAGCATGGGCCTGGGAGGCAGAAGGTCATGAGGTCAGAAGGTCAGAAGGTCCCTGCTCTGCCACTTGTCTCCTGTGTGTCCTTGTATAAGTCACTTCACTTCTCTGTACCTCAGTTCCCTCATATGTAACATGAGGATTGAGACTGTGAGTCCCCTGTGGGACAGGGACTGTGCCCAATTTGATTTGCTTGTATCCACCCCAGTACTTATTACAGTGCCTGGCACATAAGTGCTTAACAAATACCATTATTATTATTATTATTATTAATAATAGTTCCATGACTTCCTATAGTCCATTAGTCGATCATATTTATTCAATGCTCACTTTGGGCAGAGTACTGTATTAAGGGCTTGGAAGAGAATAATATAACAGACACATACTAAGAGCTTGGAAGAGAGCAATATAACAGACACAGTCCCTGCCCACAGCCGAGCAGGCAGAGAAGAAGACATGACTTGGTAGGTGGGTGGTCCCTGGGGGTGGTTACAGTAGCTGAGGGGGCTCCTGGCAAACCTTTTGTCTCTTCTATCAGGGTCTAGGACAATGGCCTGGTTGCTGCCACCCAGTTGGGTAATAGGAAGGAATGGCCAGTTGGTGCCATAATCTGTGCATGGGCAAAGGGAACAGCTGAAGTCACCCATAATAATAATAAAAACAATAATATTCATTCAATAGTATTTATTGAGATAATGGTTGTGGTATTTAAGTGCTTACTATGTGCCAAGCACTGTTCTAAGCACGGGAGTAGAGGGGTAATAATAATGTTGGTATTTGTTAAGCGCTTACTATATGCAGAGCACTGTTCTAAGTGCTGGGGTAGACACAGGGGAATCAGGTTGTCCCACATGGGGCTCACAGTCTTAATCCCCATTTTACAGATGAGGGAACTGAGGCACAGAGAAGTTAAGTGACTTGCCCAAGGTCACACCGCAGACAAGTGGCAGAGCGAGGATTCGAACCCATGACCTCTGACTCCAAAGCCCGTGCTCTTTCCACTGAGCCACGCTGTATCTCCTTGGGGTAGATACAAGGTAATCAGGATAGGCCCAGGCCCTGTCCCACATGGGGTTCACAGGCTCAATCCCTATTTTACAGATGAGGTAACTGAGGCAGAGACAAGTAAAATGACTTGCTGAAGGTCACACAGCAGGTAAATGGCAGAGCTAGGATTAGAACCTGTGACCATCTGACTCCCAGGTCCATGCTCCATCCATTACACCATGCTGCTTCCCCTATTGTAAAGAGCACAGCACCAGGAGTTAAGACACCTGTGTTCTAATCTTGGCTCTGCCACATGCCTGCTTCAAGACCCTGGTCAAGTCACTTACCTTAAATAGGGATTTAATATCTGTTCTTCCTCCTCTCTAGGCTATAAGCACCATGTGGGCCGGGGGCCATGTTGGTTCTGATTGTTTTGAATCTAACCCAGGTCAGAACACACGCTTGACACATAGTAAGCCCCGAACAAATGCCACAGTTATTATTAGAAACATCCGTGACCTCCTCAACCCACAGTGTGACAATGCAAAGGTTTCACACTCATAGCAAGGCCGATGGTGACCAATCCAGCCACTGGCTTTTAAATGGTGCTTGGTTCCTCGCTTCTTGGCCCCTGACAGGGCTCCCGCTGAGGCTTTGCCTTCCAGAAGTGGAAAACCACTTATCTTCCAGGAGGGGTGTTTACTCCTGTCCAACAGGCAGCCCCAGGGCTTGGCCAGCAGGGGAGATGTCGGCAGCCAGGAGCATAGAGCAAATCTCATTAATCTATTGAATACTTTGTTTTATTTGAATGTTCAAAGTTTGCTCAGAATTAGTATTATTCTCATAGGCGAACGGCAGGATTACCACTGATGACACAGTTGGCTTTTCTTCAAAGACCAACTCTATTTGAGTTTCTGGTGCACTGACATACTTTGGAAAGCACTGTTAGCCCACAGGAAGCATCTGAGTGAAGCGTTGTCCAGCAGGCTTTACATTTTGGCAGATATAACCGATCTGTCATCATTTGACTGAACTACCACCAAAGGTAGGAAGATGGTTTTGCCTTTGTCAGAGTTGAATATAACTGATCTGTCATCATCTGACTGAACTCACCATCAGAGGAAGGAAGATGATTTTGTCTTTGTCAGAGTTGAATACAACTGATCTGTCATCATCTGACTGAACTCATCATCAAAGGTAGGAAGATGATTTTGTCTTTGTCAGAGTTGAATATAACTGATCTGTCATCATCTGACTGAATCCATAACCAAAGGTGGGAAGTTGATTTTACCTTTGGCAGAGTTGAATTCCTGATCCCTACTGGGGCAGTGTTGCCCACTGGAAAGAGCGTGGGTCTGGAAATAGGAATCATTCATTCATTCATTCATTCAATAGTATTTATTGAGCACTTACTATGTGCAGAGCACTGTACTAAGCGCTTGGAATGAACAAGTCGGCAACAGATAGAGACAGTCCCTGCCGTTTGATGGGCTTACAGTCTAATCGGGGGAGACGGACAGACAAGAACAATGGCAATAAATAGAGTCAAGGGGAAGAACATCTCGTAAAAACAATGGCAACTAAATAGAATCGAGGCGATGTACATTTCATTAACAAAATAAATAGGGTGATGAAAATATATACAGTTGAGCGGACGAGTACAGTGCTGAGGGGATGGGAAGGGAGAGGGGGAGGGGCAGAGGGAAATGGGGGGAAAAGAGGGTTAAGCTGCGGAGAGGTGAAGGGGAGGTGGTAGAGGGAGTAGAGGGAGAAGGGGAGCTCAGTCTGGGAAGGCCTCTTGGAGGAAGTGAGTTTTAAGTAGGGTTTTGAAGAGGGGAAGAGAATCAGTTTGGGGGAGGTGAGGAGGGAGGGCGTTCCAGGACCGCGGGAGGACGTGGCCCAGGGGTCGACGGCAGGATAGGAGAGACTGAGGGACGGTGAGGAGGTGGGCGGCAGTGGAGCGGAGCGTGCGGGGTGGGCAGTAGAAAGAGAGAAGGGAGGAGAGGTAGGAAGGGGCAAGGTGACGTAGAGCCTTGAAGCCTAGAGTGAGGAGTTTTTGTTTGGAGCGGAGGTTGATAGGCAACCACTGGAGTTGTTTAAGAAGGGGAGAGACATGCCCAGATCGTTTCTGCAGGAAGATGAGCCGGGCAGTGGAGTGAAGAATAGACTGGAGCGGGGCGAGAGAGGAGGAAGGGAGATCACAGAGAAGGCTGACACAGTAGTCTAGCCAGGATACAGGAAGCTTAGGTTTTTTCATTTATTAAATTCTATTTATTGAGCACTTACTGTGTGCAGAACACTGCACTCAGCACTTGGGACAGTACACAGAACAATGAACAGACACATTCCCTGCCCACAATGAGCAAATTTCACATTCAATAGTATTTCATTCAGTAGTATTTATTGAGTGCTTACTATGTGCAGAGTGCAGCGTGGCTCAGTGGAAAGAGCACAGGCTTTGGAGTCAGAGTTCATGGGTTCGAATCCCAGCTCGGCCACTTGTCAGCTGTGTGACTTTGGGCAAGTCACTTAACTTCTCTGTGCCTCAGTTACCTCATCTGTAAAATGGGTTAACTGTGAGCCCCACGTGGGACAACCTGATTCCCTTGTGTCTACCCCAGTGCTTAGAACAGTGCTCGGCACATAGTAAGCGCTTAACAAATACCAACAAATACCAACACTGTACTAAGCACTTGGAATATATAATTTGGCAACAGAGACAATCCCTGCCCAATGATGGGTTCACAGTCTAATCGGGGGAGACAGATAGCAAAGCAAAACCGAACAAAACAAAAACAAGACAACATTATCACGATAAATAGAATTTGGCCTGCTGCATGACCTTGGGTAAGTCACTTTGGACCTCAGTTTCTAATCTGAAAATGGGAATAAAATGCCTATTCTCCCTATCTGATAATGATGCTACTATTGAATGTTTACTATGTGCCAAGCTAATCATATTGAGCATAGCTGCTGTTCCACATGGGACTCGATGTCTATGAGACAGGGAGAATAAGCACTCCTCTATTCGACCACAATTGCCCCACCTGCCTTCTTTCCCATACACTCACTACCTGCAAATCTTTCCCGTTCCCCAACAGAGGCCTCTGATCTTTTGTTCCTCTCCAATTCGCTTGGGTTGTTATGCCCAATTTGATCTCCATACCCAAACTACCTGCTTTTGATGCATAGATAGACACTCCCAATATCACTCTCTCCTCTGAATTCAACTCCCTTGTTTCCCTATCCTTCTGCCCATCATTATGACTAACTTGCATCCCTGAATCTTCTCCAAAGTACATTTCCTCGACTCCTGTGCACAAACTGAGGAGCTTTTTGGTGGAAATCTAGACATCAGCCTGACCTTGACTGTCTCATTTCATCCTCACGTGCTTTAACTCTGCCCTCTC
This sequence comes from Ornithorhynchus anatinus, assembly GCF_004115215.2. Taxonomy (NCBI): domain Eukaryota; kingdom Metazoa; phylum Chordata; class Mammalia; order Monotremata; family Ornithorhynchidae; genus Ornithorhynchus; species Ornithorhynchus anatinus. Next base: position 84,351,083 of record NC_041732.1, on the reverse strand, counting down.
TTCTGCCTAGCAACATAATTTCTGCATCTTGTTGACTTGCATGCCCTTTGCCCACAACTCCCCAGCCCCACCCACCTGTTTCACAGGTTTGGCTATCTCCTCAAATCCCAATCCTTCTGCCCCCAACCTCTTGTCCATAATGACCTATCCATTTTTTTCTTGGTAAAATTGAAACCATAAGGCTTGATCTTCTTTTCCTCTCCCCAGCTCCTTTCCAGGCCCTCCCTCCTGCCTCTTTTTAACTCTTTCATCTTTTCCAAAAGTATCTCAAGATATATTCTGCCTACTTTTAAAATTTACCCTCTCCACCTACACCTTCTACTACGTCCCTTCACACTTTATCTAAACACCTGCCCCCTCCTTTCTTCCCTCCTTGACTGCCATCTTCAACAGTTCACTTTCCAAAGACTTTTTCCCCACTGTTTTCAAATATGCTCCTGTATGCCCATCCTAAAAAAAAAAAAAATATCAACCCTCCCTCAACCTCATGACTCCCTCCAGTTAATGCCTCATCTCCCTTTCATGATTCCTCTGCAAACTCCTTGAGAGAGTAAGTAGACTAAACCTCCTACTTCCACTTTCTCTCCATTAATTTTCTCCTTGATCCTCTCCAGTCTGGCTTCCACCTTCTTCATTCCATGGAAACTGAACTCTCTAAGGTCACCAATGACCTCCTTCTTGCTAAAGACAATGGCCTCTATTCCATCCTTATCCTCTCAGGTGCCTTGGACACTGTGGCTCACCCCCTTCTCCTGGAAACATTCTCTAACTTTGTTTTCATGGACACTGTCCTCTCCTGGTCATCATCCTCCTCTCCCATTCCAACTTCTGAGTCTCTGCCTCCCACCCAGTACTTGTGGGAATCCCTCAAGGCTAAGGTCTAGTTGTCCTTTTATTCTCCAATGACACCCACTCCTTTGGAGAATTCATTTGCTCTCATGGCTTCAACTACCATCTCAACACAGATGATTTCCAAAATTACGTATTTAGCCCTGTTTTGTCCTTTTTGACAATCTCATATTTCCTCCTGCTTTCAGGACCTCTCTTCTTAGTGCGAACACCTCAAAATAGACATGTCCAAAGCAAAACACCTCATCTTCCCAACCAAACCCTATCCTCCCCAATTTTTCCCATCATTGTAGATAATATCACTAACCTTCCTGACTTCAAAGCCTGTAACTTTGACATTAGCCTTGACTCAGCTCTCTCATTCAACCCCATATTCGATCTATCACCAAATCCTGTCACATCTACCTTCACAACATCAGTATAATCTGCCCTTTCTGCTCCATCCAAATTCTACTCTGTTGATCCAAGCACTTACTATATCCCACCTTGATTACCGTATTAACCTCCCTGCCTCCTATCCTCTTTCATCACTCTACTGCCTGGATCAATTTTCTAAAAAAAAAAAAATGTTCAGTCCACTTTTTCCTGTTCCTTGAGAACCTCCTGTGACTGCCTGTCTCCCTCCCCATCAAACAGAAACTCTTTAGAATAGGCTTAAAAGCACTCAATCATCTCTACCTTACCTTGTTGATTTTCTATTATAACCCCTTCTAGACTTTAAGTCCCCTCTCAGAATCGCACCTGGGGAGTTTCCAGTACTCTACCAGTCTCGTCTATGCGAGGGGGAGACAAGCAGAGACATACCCACTCCATTCCTAACTCGTGCAGGGGCTAGCCAGTGGAAGGCAATCTGCTAAAAATCAAAACTCACCCATGCTGGGCAGCAGCGGTATGGGAGAAAGTTGAGGGCAGAGACTCAAGTTTACTGCCTGGAAGAATGCAGTGGTAAACCACTTCTGTATTTTTAGCAAGAAAACTCTATGGATATACTACCAGAACAATTGCAGATTAGAAAGTGGGGTTTTCTGAGAGAGATGTGGCCATTGAGTCGCTTTGGGTTCAAGATCGCTATGGGTTCGAGACAACTCGACAGCATAAGACAAAACAAGAGACTGTAAGCTCATTGTGGGCAAGGAGTATGTCTGTCAGCTATGTTATTCAGCACTTACTGTGTGCAGAGCACTGTAGTCAGTGCTTAGACTGTGACTCCCATGTGAGACAGGGACTGTGTCTAACCAGATAAGCTTGTATCAACGCCAGCACTTAGAAGAGTGCATGTCCCATAGTAAGTGCTTAATAAGTACTCTAAAAAACTCTGTTGTTTGCTCCCAAATGCTTAGAGAAGCATCTAGATGTCTCCCCATCTAGACTGTAAGCTCAAAGTTGACAGGGAATGTTCTTTTTTTCCTACTCTATCCTAGTAGATCCCCTACTCTTAGAGAAGCATTTGGGAGCAAACAACAGAGTTTTTAGAGTACTTATTAAGCACTTACTATGGGACACTCCCTGGAGGTGAGTCAGGCATGCAGCGTGACTCAGTGGAAAGAGCACGGGCTTGGGAGTCAGAGGTCATGGGTTCGAATCCCAGCTCTGCCATTTGTCAGCTGTGTGACTGTGGGCAAGTCACTTCACTTCTCTGTGCCTCAGTGATCTCATCTGTAAAATGGGGATTAAGACTGTGAGCCTCACGTGGGACAACCTGATTACCCTGTAAATCTATCCCAGTGCTTAGAATAGTGCTCTGCACATAGTAAGCGCTTAACAAATACCAACACTAGTAGTGTTCTGTATGCAATACATGCTTAATAACATTTATTTATTGATTGATACCACCCAACCAACACTCTTTGCTTCTCTGATGCTGACATATTCACTGTACCATGATTTCATCTAACTCACTACTTACCCCTTCCTCGCATCCCCCCTCAGGCTGGGAATGTCCTCCCCTTTATTTCTGAAAGACCACCACTCTTCTCACCTTCAAAGGTGTCCTAAAATCACATCTTGTCCAAGAGGCCTTCCCTAACTAAGCCCTCATTTCCCCTATCTGCCCTCCCTTCTGCATCCCCTATGCACTTGGATCTGAACCCCTTTGAACACTTGATATTCACCCCATTCGCAGTCTCACAGCACTTACTTATCTGTAATTTATTTTAATGTCTGTCTCCCCATCTAGACTGTGAGCTCAAAGTTGACAGGGAATGTTCTTTTTTCCTACTCTATTGTATTGTACTTTCCCAAGTGCTTAGGAGAGTGCTCTGCAAAGAGTAAGTATTTAGTAAATACCATTTACTGATTGAGGGTTCTAACACCTTGGCTGGTATGGGCAGGCAACCCTGGGAGAAGCCCACCTCTGAAGCCTCCTTGTCCATCCCATTTTGGGTCTGCCCTCTGAGATCCCCACCCCCATCCTCCTCAGGCCATCATGCATCTGACTAGAATCCTGGCTTGACTCTGTGGATCAAGGCCCTGGCTGTCCCACTGAAACCACCATAATGTCCCGTAATGAACAAGAAGGCTTCTGTGGCTTTGATGGGGCTGTGATGTGCCATTGATCTCCACTGGTTTCTCTGTGGTCCCATGGAGAGGCCATGGGGTTTGAAAGGAAGTGTTAGCATTTGGCCTGTGAACAGATTGGATAACGATAGAAAATGGAGTCTAAATTGTGTGAACTGCAGAGGAAAGCCACTGTCTGTCTGTGCCCATCTATGTAGTTAGTGCTTATAGGCTGTGAAATCTGCTGGCATTTGGCCATTGTTTGAAAAGGCTCTTCCCTCTCTGAAACTTGCAAAAGTGTCTGCCTATTGGCTGTCAGATCAAAAGACTTGCCGTCTGAGGACTGTTTGTCCAATAATCCCCCTCCTCCTGCACCCCTGTGGGAGCAGCACCAGCTGGCCAAGGAAACACATTCTTTTTAATCTACTTAACCCACTACTCCCCCGGGAAAAGCAAATGCAGTTCATGTTGCTTAGATCTATAGCGGAGTATCTGAATTCTAAGACAGTGGATCAATGCAATGGCTGACTGAATAGTAACCGTAGAACTGGAACGAAGAGCCATAATGTAATTCAGGGTAGCAAGTTCTTGTTTCCATTTTCTGTTTCCAATCTTGGATTTTTGTGATGGCTTCAATAAAGATTCTATATGATTCTTGGTAGACTTAATTTCCAAACACAATTCTTTTTCTGAACAATTAATCAATGCCATTCATTGAACACTTACTATGTGCAGAACACTGTATTATGTGCTTGGAAAAGTACAGTATAACAGAGATGGTAGTCACGATCCCTGCCGACAAAGACTACAGTCTAGACAGACTTTAAAATAAATTACAGATAAGTACCTAAGTGCCATGGGCCTGAGGGTGGGGTGAATATCAAGGATTTAAAAGGTAAAGATCTGCATACACAGGTGACATGGAAGGGAGACAGGAGAGGTGAAATGAGGGCTTAGTCAGGGATGGCCTCTTGGAGGAGATGTGATTTTAATAAGGCCCTGACATAAGATTATTTTAGCCCTAGCCCACGTAACCCTTCTCTACTTTCTCAGCCCTGCAAATCTGGAACATTCCCAGGTACAGATGCCCACTGAGAGCAAACAAGGGCCTTGAAAAGTGAAGAAAGATAGTACTGATGGATGATGATTATGTTATTTGTTAAGCTCTTACTATGTGCCAAGCTCTGTACTAAGAACTGGGTTAGATAAAACAATCAGGTGAGTACAGTCCTTTTCCCACAGAGGGGCTCACACTGGAGAGGGGGAATGAGAAAGGGGTATTTAATTCCCATTTTACAGATGCTTACAAAACCACCATTATTCTTAGTAGTGTTATTAATAATAAATGAAAGATACAGTCCCTACCTTCATGCTTAAATCTAATGTAGCAGGTCCATTCATTGAGAGAACACATTAGAGGCATTCCACTTAATCCCTTTGGTGCCACAGAGCTCCTTCATCTTCTTGGTGAAACCCAAGATTTAGCTATAGGAAAATGTCAACTGAATGTAATGTGTAAATGGAGCAGGATTACATGGAAAAGTAAAGAAACAAAACAAAATCTTGCTTTCTTCAGTTTACAGTTTACATTCTAAATCAATCCTCAGTGTCAAAGAACTCTTCTGCGGGAAATAAAACCCCCTGTAATTCGAGCCGTGGATGTTTGAAAAGTGCCTGTGAAGTTTTATGGGCACCCAAGAGGATAGCTGGCACCACTGGGGTTTCATAGAATGATCTGTGTCAAATGGTTGCAGTGGGAGTGATGGCAGAGGTCCAGGTGCCATGCCAGAATGCTGCCCAGGAAGAATTTGCATTTCCAGTTATTCCCCAGCTCACCCAGGGCCCCCTTTCTGGGCTATAAACTGTCCAGTTTCTAGCCCTGCCTGATCCAGAACAAGCCATGGAAGCTCTCCATCCCTCCTGTTTATGCTGGCTTGCCTCCAAGCTGAGAGAATCCTGTCATCCCTACAAGTCACTGTCTGCAAATCAGTCAAGTGATGATACTTATTGCATGCTAAATGTGTGTTGAGCACATACTGTACAAAATACTTGGGAGAGTACATAATAAAGTTAATAGACATAATAATAATTAGTGGTACTTGTTGAGCACTTTCTATGTGCCAAGCACTGTTTTAAGTTCTGGGATTGATACAAGTTAATCTGGGTGGACAGAGTCTCTGTACCACATGGCACTCGCACTCTTAATCTTCATTTTACAGATGAGGAACCTGAGGCCCAGAGAAGTTAAGTGACTTGCTCAAAGTCATACAGCAGACATGTGGCAGTGCAAGGATTAAAACCAGACATGAGTCCTGCCCTTAAAGTCCTTGTGGGTAGCGAATGTATCCACCAACTCCGTTTTATTGTACTCTCCCAAGCACTTAGTTTAGTGGTCTGCACATTGTAAACACTCAAGAAATATCACTCATTGATTATAAATGAATAGGGGAGGCAGAAAATCACATAAATTGCAGGGGCAGCAGCCAGCTGATCTTTTCATAAGACTGTAACTCCAAGATGGCTCCAGCCATACCTACATTCCCTTTCTTTCCCTAGGAACACAACCAGACACCTACTCTCTTCCTTGAGATTCCAGCTTCCCTCCAGACCTGAGGAACACTACTTTCTTGTTAGGTGAGAACCTGGGGCTGATCGGGAACCCACTTGCTCTTCAGCTCAGAAGTTGGATGTCGATTGAGAAACTCGCCATCAAGCCTGTCTAGACTGTAAGCTTGTTGTGGGCAGGGAATATGTCTGTTTATTGTTATATAGTACTCTCCCAAGATCTTAGTACAGTACTTTGCACACAGTAAGCACTTAATAAATGTGACAGTAAATGAACAAATGAATTGCCTTCCTGGTAGTCAGATTTCTCTTTGAATCTATAGTTTGGTTCCAAAAAAGGATGCTCCTGTCTCCCCTATCCTGAAAACAAAACAAAACAACAACCCTCTCTTGACTCCATGTCTCCCTCCAGTTATCGCCTTCTACCATTCCTCTCAATTCAATAGTATTTATTTAGTGCTTACTATGTGCAGAGCACTGTACTAAGCACTTGGAACATACAATTCGGAAATAGATGGAGACAATCCCTGCCCAATGACGGGCTCACAGTTTAATCGGGGGAGACAGATGACAAAGCAAAACAGAACAATCGAAAACAAGACAACATTATCACGCTAAACCCAGCTCCACCACCTGTCCGCTGTGCCTTGGGCAAGTCACTTCACCTCTCCAGGCCTTAGCCACCTCACTCTTAAAACGGGGATGGAGACTGTCCAAACTCTATGGGTGAGTTGTCTACACTCGCTGTCTCAAATTCCTCTCCTCCTTGACCCTCTCCATTCTGACTTCCCTCCCATTCACTCCACAGAAACTACCCTCTCAAAGGTCACAACGATCTCCTCTTTGCCAAACCCAACAGCTTCTACTCCATCCTGATCCTCCTCAACCTCTCAGCTGCTGTTCACACTGTCAACCACCCTCTACTCCTGGAAACATTATCCAACCTTGGCTTCATTGACACTGTCTTCTCCTGGTTGTCCTCTTACCTTTCTCACCATTCATTCTCAGTCTCCTCCTCTTCCTCCACCCCCTAACGGTGGAGGTCCTTCAAAGTTCAGTTCTGGGTCCTCTTCTATTCTCCATCTACACACACTCCCCTGGAGAACTCATTTGCTTCCATGGCTTCAACTACCACCTCTATGTGGTTGATGCCCAAATCTACATCTCCATCCTTGATCTCTCACCCTCTCTGCAATCTTTCCTTCAAGACATCTCTACTTGGATGTCCTCCCCATCACTTCAAACTTAATATGTCCAAAACAGAAACCCTCTCCTCCCCCGACTTACCCATCACTGTAGACAACATCACCATCCTTCCTGTCTCACGAGCCCATAACCTTGACGTTTGTCCTTACTCCTCTCTCTCATTCAACCCACATAGTCAATCCATCACTAAATCCTGTTGTCCCCACCTTCCCAACTTCACTAGAATCCACGCTTTCCTCTCCATCCAAACTGATGCCATACTAATGCAATCACTTATCCTATCCTGCCTGGATTACTGCATCAGCCTCCTTGCTGACTTCTTAGCCTCCTGTCTCTCCTCACTCCAGTCCAAACTTCACTCTAGATCATTTTTCTTCAAAAAAATTCAGGATATGTTTCCCCATTCCTCAAAAAACTCTGCTTCCCCATCCACTTCTTCATCAAAGAAAAAATTCCTCACCATTGGCTTTAAAGCCAATGTCTGCTCCTACCTTGTCTGCTCCTACCTCTCCTTGCTACTCTCCTACTACAACTCAGTCCGCACACTTTGCTTTTCTAATGCGAATCTTCTCACTGTGCCTCCATTTCATCTACCTCACTGCTGACACCTCGCCCACTGCCTTTGGCCTAGGAGGCAGGGAGAAAGGAGGCCTAATGCCCTCCTTTCTTAAATTCAACAGACAACTCAAATTCAAATTCAACAGACAATTACTCGTCACCACTTCAAAGACTCAGTGAAGGCACATCTCTCCAAGAGGCCTTCCCTGACTAAGCCCCCCTTCTCTCTTTTCCCACTCCCTTCTGCTTTGCCTTGACCTGTTCTGTTTTTTCTTCCTGCCTCCCAGCCCCACAACATTTATTCACAGACCTTTAATTTATATTAATGTCTGTCTCTTCCACTCTAGACTGTAAGCTCACTATGGGCAGGGAATGTGACTGTTAATTGTCACATTGTACTCACCCAAGCACTTAATACAGTGCTCTGCACACAGAAAGTGTTCAGAAAATAAAAGTGAATCAGTTTATTTTTGTTTTAGAAGATCAGGGCTTGATCTCTGCTAGAGTATGAAGCAGTTAAGCTGTGTTTAGAGCCCCAACACTGTGAATTGATTAGTAGTTGCAATAGTAGTAGTATGAATGAATAGTACTTATTCATTCAATTGTATTTATTGAGCACTTACTCTGTGCAGAGCACTGTACTAAGCACTTGGAAAGTACAATTCAGCAAATAAAGAGACAATCCCTGCCCACACTGGGCTTACAGTCTAAAAGGGGGGAGACATATCAAAACAAGTAAACAGACATCAATATAAATAAATAGAATTATAGATATATACATATATGCATAAGTGCTGTGGGATGGAGTGGGGACGGAAGGGCAAAGAGAGTGAATTGAGGTGAGGCGGAAGGGAGGGGGAGTGGAAGAAAAGAGGGATTAGTCTGGAAAGGCCTTTTGGAGGATGTGAGCTTTCAGTAAGTAGGGCTTTGAAGGGGGGAAGAGAGTTTGGCGGATATGAGGAGGGAGGGCATTCCAGGTCAGAGGTAGGGTGTGGGCCAGGGTTTGATGGCGGGACAGGTGAGATGGAGGCACAGTGAGAAGGTTAGCACCAGAAGAATGGAGTGTGTGGGCTGGGATGTAGAAGGAGAGAAGGGAGGTGAGTTAAGAAGGGACAAGGTGATGGAGAGCTTTGAAGCCAACTGTGAGGAGTTTTTGTTTGCTATGGAAGTTCCTAGGCAACCACTGGAGATTTTTGAGGAGCGGGGGTTTCTGTAGAATGTTTCCCAGAATGTTTCTGTAGAAAGATAATCCAGACAGCAGCATAAAGTATGGGCTGAAGTGGGGGGATACAGGAGGTTGGGAGGTGAGAAAGGATGCTGATGCAGTAATCCAGACGGGATAGGATGAGTGATTGTACTAACGTGGTAGTGGTTTGGATGGAGAGGAAAGGATGGATCTTGATGATGTTCTGAAGATGAGACCGGCAGGCTTTGGTGATTGTTTGGATATGTGGGGTGAATGTGCGAACAAAGTCAAGGATGACACCAAGATTACGGGCTTGTGAGACAGGAAGGGAAATAGTGCCATCCACAGTGATGGGAAAGTCAGGGAGAGGACAGGGTTTGGGAGGGAAGATAAGGAGCTCAGTCTTGGACATGTTGAGTTTTAGGTGGCGGGAGGACATCCAAATGTGCACACATACTGTATTAAGTGCTTGGGAAATACAAGAATGGCAAGTTCCATGCCAATATGGAGTTTACACTTCAGTGGGGGAGACAGATTATAAAGATATTTACAAATGGAGTAATCGAAGGAGTTCTGAAGGCTGTAAGCTCTTGTGGACAGGGATCATGTCTACCAATTCCACTGTGTTGTACTTTCCCCAGCGTTTTGTAGAGTGTTCTGCACATAGTGAGTACTTGATAAAATTCATTGATTGATAAATCGAGGTTACCAATTGTACAATTGAATGAATATATATACAAAAGCGCTCAGGATAAGAGCCCAAGTCCTGGAGATGGTTGGTGGGTTCATATGATTTGGGGTGCTGGGAACTAATGGAATGTTTGTTGGAGAAGGTGGTATTTAAGAAGGTCTTTGAATTTGGACACCTGCCTGCAGAATCTTCAAGGAAATAGAAAGAGCCCATATTTCATTATCGATTGCCCCCCCATTATTAAGGCAGAATTTCCGAGGATGATACTTTTTGGGAGTTTAGCAGCTGTTTCTTCTCTTCTTCAAGGCTATTTTCTAGTGTTAAGAATCAATAATAAGGTTAGATGCCTTTGGTTTACAGTTATCTCTTTTCTTTATGTTTCCCAAAGAATATGGAGATGTGAGAGTTTATTCAGAATTTTTAATACAAAATTCCTTTTAGAAAATTGTATTTTTTTTCCTCAGTGGTTTTCCATCAGGTTAGATGCTTGCAGGTTCCCAGCTCTCTGCATCCAGTGGAAACAAGTGATAATCTGTGCAGCAAAGCTATATATTTTCATGGATTCCTAGCATGACATTTCCAGAAACTGGCACTTACGACCCCTCAATCATCAAGTAATAACAAACCAGCTTCACATTTTCATATTTGAGACAAACTTCTGGTTTTCCTCTCAGGCTGAGAACTTTCTTAGAGGATGAATACTTAACTTTAAATTTTGTCTTGCTCATCCCCAAACTCGAGTTGTTTTAGTTATGCAAATTTATGACTGAAATAACAGTTTATTGAGTATTAATAACTTATGCTAAATTGCTTCCTATTTTTCCACTTTTCTGTATTAGTGCTGAAATAGGTCATCAGGATTCCTTGTTTAAAAGAACAATAGACAGCAGTAGACTATTTTGAGGGAAATGTTTCTTGTGGATAAAATCATGAACATTTTTTATGGTATTTGTTAGGCACTTATTTTGTGTCAGGTACTGTACAAAGTACTGAGGTAGATATGAGCTGATCATGTTGGACACAATCCCTTTCCCACATGGGGTTCACACTCTTAATCCCCGTTTTCCAAATGAGGTAACTGAGGCACAGAGAACTAAAGGGACTTGCCTAAGGTCACATAGAAGACAAGTGAGGAAGTTGGGATTAGGACCCAGGTCTTTCTCTCTCCCAAGCCCACACCATTCCAACTAGGCCATGCTTCTTCTCTTTAATAATCTATTTATTTATAAAGACTTTCTATGTTTGCAGCTCACCTCATGACCAGTGCTGACACTCTGAACTAACCAATTTAATATTGTTAGTTTTTTTGTTTCCCTAACATACAAGGTGAAAGCAAAAATATCTTTTCACTGAGTTGGCAAGTGCTTATGGTTGGAAAGCGGTGGTGGGAAGCAGATGCTGCCCTCTGACAAAGTTAGGTCATCTCCTTCCCTCCTCTCACTTCCATTTAGATTAGATTTAGATTAACCCCTAATCTGGTCCCGTTCAGGCAGAACAACTCCCGTTTAACCCCTCTCTGGAGTTCGAGGGGCGAGATCGCTCTCCTTCCCAAATAGCTCTGATGGAATGTGTGGTCTGGATAACCTCATTTTGAGAAGGATAGGGTAAAGAAGGGAGAGGGGAGGCTGAGGCAGCAAGAGACAGCAGGGGTGGGGCTGAAAGATGCAGCACTTTCCTGGTTTAGGCCCACATGGACAGGACAATCACATGACCCTCCCCCTCATGCCCCCCCAACTAAAAACAATAATTATGGTATTTGTTAAATGCTTATTATGTGCCAAGGTCTGTTTCCCCTTCCCTTGGAGGGTATATTATTGACCAAGACATTTTCACGTGATGAACTGTTGACTAAGAGGGGGACGGAGCCGATGGACAGAGGGGTTTGCATCCAGTCTCTGCAGGGATCTGAGACTGGCGGCGGTGTCGATAAATTGCCCGTGTCCCCAGCGACAGTCTTGTTTCTTCCCTTTTGCAGTATCCGCCGTGGTACTCCACCCCCTGGGGAAACCCACGTGGCTCTTTCCTCAATGCTGACATTTCCCTCTCTCAGGGATCCCATCTCCCCCCTCTCCTTCTGCAGTTGGGATGAGCCAAGGGTTCCTCGATGAATAGGGAATAAAGCCCCAGGTTGTTGACACAGAAGAATAGCGGTGGTAAATGCCAAGCCGAGCTCTGCGGCTGCATTATTTACAAGCTGCGAGTGTCCGCTGGGCCACTGTTTTCTGGATGCTGACGGCGTGTGGCAGCCCCCGAAGTAGGGCAAGGTCGGCCGGTGGAGGGCTGCCCCTCTACTAGCCAGTCTGAGGGCTTAACAGTGGAGACTGAAGCTCATGATGATGGGTCATCTCAGGGCCACTGCTCTTATCGCTTGCCTCCTTGTCAGCAAACCCTGGCTCTTATTCATCGTTTCTCCACTGCCTTTGTTGGTGCTTCCGCTCACTTCATCTCCCTTCTCGGCCACAGAGAACAAGTAGGTCCCCAGGGCCCACCTGCTGCTCTGGAAGCAGGCTGGGGCCATGCTGTCTGGACGAGGCTGAGCGCGGAGAGCCGGCCCGGGAGGAGAGGAGGTCTGAGCCGTCCACTGCAGAATTGGCAGGACCATGGGTGTGTTGGGAATCTGATGGAGTGGAACCCGGTAGACTCTGACAGTGAGAGAAAATCTCAGCCACTTCCCTCCTCTTCCCCACTGCTCACTCAGTGTCCATGACTCACCTGTGGGGTCAGTCAGCCAGTCATATTTATTGAGCGCTTACTGTGTGCACAACCCTGTACTAAGCACTTAGGAGAGTACAATATAACAATAAACAGACACATTTCCTGCCCATAGCAAGTTTAAATTAGAGATATGAACATAAATGCTGTCGGGCTGGGAATGGAGGGGATGAGAGAAAGGAGCAAGTCAGAGTGATGCAGAAGGGAGTGGAAATATACTTTTAATAAGGCTTTGTAAGTGGAACACGTCTTGGAAGGTGGCGTTATTGAAAGAGCACACTGCTTCTCCGCTAGATTCTAAGGTTGTAGAGGGCAAGAATCCTACCTACCACCTCTATTGTACTCTCCCAAGTGCTTAGTGTAGTTCCCTGCATACAGTAAGTGCTCGGTAAATACCATCAGTTGGTTGATTGGCTTAGTTTTCCCTCACACTCCATCAGCTCTCCCTCGCCTACATTACCTTGCTGATTTCCCTCTACAACCCAACCCACACCCTTCACTCCTCCAATGCCAACCTACTCACCGGACCTCAGTATCAACTATCCCACCAAAGACTTCTTGCCCGTAACCACCCTCTGGCCTGGAACTCCCTTTCCTTTCATAGCCGACAGTCCACCACTCTTCCTCCCTTCAAAGCCCTCCTAAAACCACATTTCTCCAAGATGCCTTCCCTGATTAAGCCCTCATTTACCCTGCCTGTCCTGCCCTCCCCTCTGTGTTGCCTATATACTCGGGTCTGTATCTCTTAAAACTTGAAATTCACCCCTTCCTCAGCTCCCCAGCACTTATGTACATAGTCTTATCCTTTGTATCTATAATTGATGGTAATATCTGTCTCCCCATCTAGACAGTAAGTTCCTTGTGGGCAGGGATCGTGTCTATAAGCTCTTTCATTGTACACACTCAAGTGCTTTAGTACAGTGCTCTGCACACACTAAGTGCTCAGTAAACACCATTGATTGACTGATTTATTGAACATGATTAAAGCCCCTAAGACATTTTGCCTCGAGCCCTCCAACTGTCTATGCATTTTAAGGAGTCTGAATTCAGTTATCCTCAGTTTGATTACACCTGCTCACTGAACTGCACCTTAGTGAAACCTATTTCATATCCAGTGAGCTTTCTGAATACCTTATACCTGTTTATTTTGGAATATGTCACATCTTCTCTATAGAAAATAACTCGAGTACAAAGATGCTTATGCTTATTCAACATTCTGAACAAATGAATTCTGAGGAAGTTTTCAAGTTGCCAAATGTGTCACTCCATCCTTGTCCTTTACTTTTCTGTCCAGTCGGGTAGAAAAACAGTCCCTGTAAATCGGGCCAGAGACATGCATGTCCCACCAAGTCCTTTCCCCTCCCTTCCCGGAGCCCCTCCAGACATCTGCTGCTGCTGAGCCCCTAATTCTTGTTATTTTACAGTCCAGATTTTACCCTTGACATTTCACTGAGGCAAAGAAAGGAAAAGCATGTGTTGGCTTATGCTAGCTCTGTTTCTTGCTTTGCTTGCCTACAGTGGGCAGGCGTGAAGGTTGGCATTGTTGCCAGGCAACCTTGGACTGGCTTTGGCCAACAAAATAATTATTAATAATTATAGCATTTGTTAACCAGTTGTTATGTTCCAAGCATTGCACTAAGCACTGGGGTAGATACAATGCAATCAGGGAGGACAGAGTCACTGTCCCAGTATCACAGACATCACTCATCTCAACAGAAGCCATTGGCCTAAGTGGAAAGAGATGGGCTTGGGAGTTAGAGGACCTGGGTTCTAATCCCAGATCCACCACTTGACTGCTGTGTGACCTTGGGCCACTTAACTTCCTTGTGCCTCAGCTCCTTCATCTTCAAAATGGGAATTAAATATCTGTTCTCCCTCCTACTTAGAAAGTGAGTCCCATGTGGGGCCTGATTATATTATATCTAGCCTCAGCTCTTGGTACAGTGCTCGGCACATAGTAGGTATTTTAACAAGTAAGCTGCTGTTAATAAGCTGCTTGAGAAGCAGAGTGATGTAGTGGCTAGAGCACAAGTCTGGGGGTCTGGTTTCTAATGCCAGCTCTATCACTTGTCTGCTGTGTGACCTTGGGCATATCCCTTAACTTCTCTGTGCCTCAGTTCCTCATTTGTAAAGTGGGGATTAAGACTGTGAGTCCCATGTGGGAGAAGAACTTTGTCTAACCTGATTATCTCCCAGAGTTTAGGACAGTGCCTAGCACATATTAAGTACTTAACAAATACCATAAAAAACACCACAGTTATTCATGGGCCTCATTTATTCAGGTTTTGCTGTGAAATTTACAAATGATCAAAACAAAGTGGGGTTTTAAGAGGCATTCTACCTATTTATATTGATATTATTGATGCCTGCCTACTTGTTTTGTTCTGTTGTCTGTCTCCCCCATTGTAGACTTTGAGCCCGTTGTTGAATAGGGATTGTTTCTATCTGTTGCCGAATTGTACTTTCCAAGTGCTTAGTACAGTGCTTTGCACACAGTAAGTGCTCAATAAATATGATTGAATGAATGAATGAATGGATGATTTTATATTTTGGACCCAAGTTTATGGCACGCACAGTGTAGCTTAGTCCAAGGGCAGTGATTCTCCAGTGAAGTCGTGAAGTCCCAGGGCTCTGTGGTTCCTTTTAATGCCAAAGAAGCAGCACAACTGCTAGTGGAGGCCAGAAGTGCAGGCCCCAAAGAGATGCTTGTCCCTATGGAGAGGGACCACTCGACTGATGACAAATCTCCCCTTAAACAACTTGGCCAATCTGGTCCAGTCTGTATGGTCCAACATCCACTGGGGACAAAGAAAATCAGTCCCCACCACTGTCCTGTGCTTTCTCAGGGTTGGAGGCTGGGGAGTGGGTGAGGGAAGGATGGGACAAGGAGCTAAACAGCAGGCCTGCAGAGCTGGAGGGGCCAAGGTCCTGCTCCTGGCTGATTCCGGCTTCTGCTCCCAGATTGTGAGAAGCAGCATAGCCTAGTGGCAAGAGCATGGGCTTGGGAGACAGAGGTCATGGGTTCTAATCCCAGCTCTGTCACTTGAATGCTCTGTGATCTTGGGCAAGTCACTTAACTTCTCTGTGCCTCACTTCTCTCATCTGTAAAATGGGGATTAAGACTGTAAGCCCCACGTGGGACAACCTGATTACCTTGTATCTATCCCAGAGCTTAGAACATATAGTAAGCGCTTAACAAATACTATGATTATTATTATTATTATTACTGTTTTCTCTGCTCTGCTCCCTTCAAATTTCCTGTCCCGATTTCTACTGGCTGCTGGCCTTTGTGCTGTCAGGATTGGTTTTCCCAGAACTGAGAGTCACTACTCACTAAGCCACTGGCACTTTGGCAACAAAAATTCAGACAGTTCATGTCTGATGACCAGTTTTATGTCTTTTCAAAACCCTAAAAGCCCCAATTTCAAAGCAAAAGTTGATGGCTGGTTCTTTGCCTGTCATTTAGTTGCTGGGGCACTAGAGTTCATGTTAAGATTTGTGGCGCCAAGAGGAAGTTGAGCTGATTGTTTTGAAAACTCCTGCACAAAAAAACTGCAGGTCTATACAGTGCACCATACTAGTGGATCATTTGATCAATTATCATTCAGTGGTATTTACTGAGTGCTTACTGTGTACAGAGCAAGTGGAAAGACCATGGGTCTAGAAATCAGAGGACCTGGATTCTAATTTTGACTGCCACTTGTCTGCTCTGTGACCTTGGGCAAGTCACAACTGCCCTAGGCCTCAGTTTCCTCATCTGTAAAATAGGGATTCATTACCCCATCCCTTCTCAGAATGTGTGTCCCATGTGTGTCTCAGAATGTGTGTCCCACAGACAGGGACTGTGTCCAACCTGATTATCTTGCACCTACCCCCGTGCTTTACACAATGCTTGGCACACAGTAAGTGATTAATGAATAATGAAATAGTTATCATCATTAGGAGTAGTAGTCATATTATTAGTAGCATTTATTAAGCATCTACTCTGTGCAAAGCACTGTACTGAGTGCTGGAAAGAAACGCGTGGGTGAGAACCAGACAGTTTCTAGCTCCAAGGGGTCTCAACCTAAGAACGTGAATAAGATCCATAAGGAATGGTGACATTAGGGGAAAAAAGGGCAAAAATAACATGAGGCATGGACAATGAAAAAAACAGTAAGAGCAGTAGAGTACTGTGGCTAAAGGAGCAGAGTTTCAGCCTCGTGAAATGCAGCCATTAGAGGGAGGTTTCCTTGCTGTTACTGGCATTTTTCTTCCATTTTTGAGATGGCATTTGCTGGGAAAATGCCGTGATTTCTGTTTGGTGAACACTTCCTCTAAAAAAGATATTGGAATTTGACAAGTTATTAATTTCTCTGTTTTCAAGAGGCCAGAAATGAACACCATTTGCTCTCTGCCCTGGGGGATGGACAGGGGCTGTGAGGTCAGGCCTGGCATGGGTCAGACAGCATGGGACAGACTCACTTTGCCTCCCCAGGGCAAATTAAAATCCTAAATGAATACTAATGAAAGAATATCCTAGGAGCCAGAGTGCAGAAGAAGGCGGGGGACCGGGGCAGACAGGAGCCTGAATTCATTACCTGTAATGTGCCCCAATAAACCGGGTGCCGGGGCATTCAGAAGGTCACGTCAGACTAGCTGATTAAATGCCACATTTCCTGTTTCAAGCGTATTTCCACTTTTAACTTGCAGAAATAGAAACTTTTTCTGATGAAATGCCTCGTTCCTTAGGCGGGAATTTCACTTGCCAGCTCAGCAGGGAACACACAGACTCACGTCATCCATCTCTTTGACCTGGGAGAAAGGAACTGAAAACAGGGTTAGTGATCCCCATGTTCTGGCCAGGAATTTCCTTTAATCAACTGGATCTGGCAGGTAGCAATAGGAACAGTTCTAATGGCCTAATGGAAAGCTTGGGCAAGTCACTTCACTGCTCTGTGCCTCAGTTTCCTCAATTGTAAAATGGGGATTTAATACCCATCTATTCTCCCTCCTTCTTAGATTGTGAGCCCCATATGGGACAGAGAACATGTCTGACTTGATTAACTCGTATCTGCCTTAGCGCTTAGAACAGTGCTTGACACATAATATGTACTTAACAAATACCATTAAAAAAAGAGCATGAACTTGGAATTCAAGAGACCCAGGTCCTAATCCCAATTCTGCCCAGGTTCCTATGTGACCTTGGACAAATCATTTAAACTCTATCTTTCAGTTCTCTCTTCATCTTATTCTGTGATCCCCGTAAGGGACAGGGACTGTCTGATCTGTCATCTTGAATCTACTCTGGTGCTTTGCACAATGCTTGGCACAAAACCAAGAACTTCATAAATGCCATTGTAAAATAAAAATATAGTAAGAATTGGATTTTCTACTAATAGCTTAGTAACTTTGAACAATGTCACTCACTTGGGGAAAGGGGTAAGTTACCATTTCTGATCCAGTGAAAGGCATTTTAACCACAAAAAAAATGCTTCCTCCCACTTGTTCCTGGTTTAACTTTTGCCACAGAACTGTGTTCCAGATGCTAGCCCCTTCCCAGTCAATCAATCAATAATATTTATTGAGAGATTACTGGGGCAGAGCACCATACTAAACACTGGAGAGCATACAATTATAAAAAAATAATAATAGTACTTGTTAAATGCTTACTGTGTGTCTAGCACTGTTCTAAGTGCTGGGGTAGATACAAGTTAATCAGGTTGGACACAGGCCCTCTATCACCTGGGGCTCACATTCTCAGTCCCCATTTTACAGATGAGGTAATTAAGGCAAAGGAAAGCTAGGTGACTTGTCAGAGGTCACACAGCAGACATGTGGCAGAGCAGAGGTTAATACCCATGTCCTTCTGACTCCCAAGCCTGTGGTCCCTCCATTGAGCCACACTGCTTCTATAAGGCTGGTAAACTTGCTCCCTACCCTCAAGGAGCTTACAACCAGGAGTGACTGGAAGAATTGAACTCAAGGCTAGATGGGACACTGAGGATCTCGGTTAGACCTGTGGCATGCCTTCCACCAGAGCTGACCTGGCTGGGCCTTGATTTCTTCACCTATAGCTGGCTGGGCTTCCCCTAGTCTGCAAGGTTAGGAGAAAAAAATTAAGGGATAAGGCCTGTCAAACACTAAGAACATGGAAATAGAAGGGGAAAAATCGTGCCTCCTGAATTTAACAGAAGGATTTTCTCAGGCAGATACTGTTGTAGAGTCAGACAGCTGGATTGAAGAATCAAAACTAGGTGCTGTGGAACAGAAAACATAAGAAGGAAGTGACAGTGAATAAGCATTTTTAAGTGGTGAGGCTAGGCATTTAGATAACAAATTATGTTTCTTAGGCAAAGAGCCTCAGTTTTGAGAGCAAACTCAAATCAGTGGTATTTACTGAGCACTTACTGTGTGCAGAAGTATTGTTCTGAGTGCTTGGGAGAGTTCAGTAGAGTTGGTAGGCACCATCACTGCCCACAAAGTTCTCACACTCCACTGGAAGAGATGGCATTAAAATAAATTACAGGTAAGAGAAGCAACTGGGTAATTTCTCTTCTGCCGGAGTTGGGGGCCCAGAATATACTGAAGGTGGGTCCCCTGCACTGCCCAGCCATCAGGAAACAGATAAATAGTGTGTTTGAGCCCCTTCTCTATGTCTGAGCACTGTACTTAGAATTTGAGCAAGTACAATAGACATGAAAGATATATGCTATGATCTGAAGGGACTATAATTTAACAGGAAAGACCAGCAGACACAACACATTTACTGTCTTTGGAAGTAGGAAGAAGGATAAAGATGCAAATAGAATAACAAGCATAAGGAAAGCTGTAAAGGGGAATAAAAAAGTGAATGGATGGATAGAGTATGAAGAAGGATGGATGTGTCAGTGTTATGTCAGTCCGTCTATTTGTAAGTGCTAAAGGGGGTTGTTAGGATGACCCTGGTCTGGGGTGGGGACCAACACTTCAAACTTAATTTAACATGTCCAAAACAGAGCTCTTTATTCATTCAATCATATTTATTGAGCACTTACTGTGCAAAGCACTGTATTAAGCACTTGGAATGTACAATTCGGCAACGAATGTATAATCCCTGACCAACGACGGGCTCACAGTCTAAAAGGGGGAGACAGACAGCAAAACAAAACAAGTAGTCAGGCATCAGTACCATCAAAATAGATAAATAGAATCATAGATATATACACATCATTAATAAAATAGAGTAATAAATAATATATGCAAATATACATAAGTGCTGTGGGGAGGGGAAGGGGGTAGAGCAGAGGGACGGAGTAGGGGCGATGGGCAGGGGAGGAAGGGCAGAGGGAAAGAGAGGGTTCAGTCTGGGAAGGCCTCCTGGAGGAGGACTTTGAAGAGGGGAAGAGTGTTAGTTTGGCAGATGTGAGAGGAAGGGCATTTCAGGTCAGTAGTTGGACGTGAAGCAGGGCTCGATGGTGGGAAAGGCGAGAACGAGGTGCAGTGAGGAGGTGAGCGGCAGAGGAGCAGAGTGTATGGGGTGGGCTGTTGAAGGAGAGAGGGAGGTGAGGTAGGAGGAAGCAAGATGATGGAGAGCTTGGAAGCCAAGAGTGAGGCTTCTTCGTTTCATGCGAAGATTGATAGGCAACCCCTGGAGGTTTTTGAGAAGAGGAATGACATGCACCGAATGTTTTTGTAGAAAAATAATCCGGGCAGCGGAGTGAAGTTTAGACTGAAGTGGGGAGAGACAGGAGGATGGGAAATCAGAGAGGAGGCATGATTCTCAATTCAACTGTCTCACTCAACCCTCATATTTACTCTGTCACTAAATCCTGTTGGTTCAACATTCACGTCACTAAAATCCACCCTTTCCTCTCCATCCAAACTGCCACCACATTAATCCAAGCACTTATCCCGTTCTGCTTTGATTACTATATCGGTCTCTTTGCTGACCTCCCTGCTTCCTGTCTCTTCTCACTCCAGTCCATACTTCACTCTGCTGCCCAGATCATTTTTCTAAAAAACCTTCAGTGCATGTTTCCTCCACGAGAACCTCTAGCGGTTGCGCATCTACCTCTACATCAAACAGAAACTCCTTACCGTTGGCTTTAAAGCACTCAATCATCTTGTCCCTTCCTATCTTAACCCGCCACTCTCGTACTACAATCCTGCCACCCAGTTTGCTCCTCTGACAACCTACTCGCTGTACTTTGATTTTGCTTATATTTCACTGCCGACCTCTTGCCCAAGACCTGCCTCTGTCCTGGAACACCCTTCCTCTTCATATGTAGCAGACAATTACTCTCGCCACCTTCAAAGTCTTATTGAAGGCATATCTCCTCCAAGAGGCCTTACCCGACTAAGCTCTCATTTTTTTCTTCTCCCAATCCCTTCTGTGTCACCCTTGCAAGTAGATTTGTTTCCTTTATTCACCCCCCTCCCTCAGCATCACAACGCTGATGTACATACCTGTCATTTTTTTAAAGGTATTTAAGTACTTACTATGTGCCAGGTACTGTATTAAGTGCTGAGGTAGACACCAGTTAATCGGATTGGACACAGTCCCTGTCCCACATGGGACTCACAGTCTTAATCCCTATTTTACAGATGAAGTAACTGAGATCCAGAAAAGTGAATTGACTTGCTCAAGGTCACGCAGCAGACAAGTGGTGAAGTCAGAATTAGAACCCAGGTCCTTTTGACTCCCAGGCCCATGCTCTATCCACTAGATAATGTCTGCTTTCCCCTCTAGATTGTAAGTTCATTGAGGGGAGGGAGCATGTCTATCAACTCTGTTATTTTATACTCTACCAAGCATTGAGTATGGTGCTCTGCACAGAGTAAGGGCTCAATAAATATGACTAATTGATTCATTGTGGAGTTGAATCAGGGAATGCATCCTGGAGGAGGTGAGATGTCAGGAGGAATTTGAAGCAGGGGAGAGCTGTGGTCTGGTAAATTTGACAGGGAGGTGTCTCAGTCAGCAGGAAGGGTGTAAACAAAGGGTTGGCCACCCCAAAGCATTCTGGGACTTGTAATAAGTACATCCCAGAATGTCGATTTTCCAAGGATAAGATAAATTTGATGTGACATCATCATGTCCTACTCTCTGACACAATAAGATGCAAAGTGGTCCTGGAGCCAAGGAAGGAAAGAAAGACTCTAATCCTGAGAGCTGCACACTGATTTCATACTTTTTTATATCCATAGGAGCTAATGGCCTCTCTCAGCAAGGCTGTTTTTGTCCCCACAGTGAGGGATTGCCCAGAAATGCCCAGTGCCCCTGGAGGAGAGTGCACCCCATGAGTCTCTACCTCTGCCTCTGCCCAACTGCCAAGTCAGGAAAGAGGATGTCAGCATCCTTGGGCCCCAAGGTTTTGTTCTCTCCTAGAAGTGGGCCGTTATGGTCTGCTGTCCAAGCAGAAGGACCTTGGTGATGAGTTTGTTACTTGGTGCACTCATAGACACATGGGACCAAACATTTTAGGTTTCCAGTGGTCATGCCAGAACGAAGACTCCAGGTAGAACCATAAGCCCATGAGCCGAGCCTGGGTCCAGGTCCAAAGTGGGCCCAGGGAATGTTTGACGATCACAGCATCAATGGTGATGATGGTAAGGAGGACAAGATGATGACCACAGTGGCAATGATGATGATGCTAATGATGTCGATGACAAAAGTGACCAGAGCGATTACAATAAGGGTGATGTTAATCTGGTGATGGTCACTCTTTTTTGGATGGGAAGATTACAGGAGTTTATGATGGTTCATCCCCTCATCCCCTGCAATAGACAAGCAGTAATCCCCAGGGGCATTATAGGAGACTTTAATTGTACATTCCAAGCACTTAGTACGTTGCTCTACACGTAGTAAGCACTCAATAAATACTATTGAATGAATGAATGACTAAAATGGGTCAAATAGGTATGGGTAGCAGAAGCCACAAAATTAACAGAGCCTCTGGAATCCATTTTGTGTTTGTGCTGAGCTCTTTAGAAATCCCAGCCTGAAAGCTTCTCCTTTCACCAAAATAACACCTTTCTTCTGCAATCCTACTCTGTGTCTTCTTCGAACACTGCTCTTCAGTGGATAGAAATGAGGACAATGACGAGCTCTTTGAAGAAATGGACGGGGTCATTATCAAGGCTTCAACACATCTGATTGAAAATACTATAGTAGCTCAGCACAAAGAACCATTCAGCCATCTGCCTTTGCCCCGAATGCCAGACATCTCTTGGCACTGACCTGCTGGACTTACCCAGCTTTGCTCAGTGCTGTACAAAGTCACACTGAGGTCTTACTCCCGCAAGCTCTGAAGTCAGTGTCTGCTCAGAGAACAAAGACAAGGGTAGCAAGTAGGCCTTCAGCGTAGAGTGCCTTCCAGATCTGACCCTGGATATTCTGCTGCACACACTAAGCGTGTAATATATGCCCACTGATGATGATGTTAGTGACAGCGCCACTGTGGTATGTCCTACTCCAGGCTGGGCCATCCCAATTCCTTGCTGCATCTTTATTAAACATCTTTAGTTAGTGACATTATGCTTTTAGATAACCAAGACCCTCAGGTTTTCTTCTGTAATACTGGTGCCTGGATTCATGGTTTTTTCATTTCTTTTATCATATTTGTTGAACACTTACTATGTGTTAAACTGTGGGTGACAAAAGATAGATCAGGCAAATTTCCTTTCCCAAATGAGGCTCACACTCTAAGATGGGGGGAGGGAGAACAGGTATTTAATCCTCCTTTTGCAAATGAGGAAAATGAGGCACAGAGAGAAGCAGTGTGGTTGAGGGGAACAAGTGCAGGCCTGAAGGTCAGAGAACCTGGGTTCTAATCCAGAGTCTGTCACTCGTCTGCTGCATGACCTTGGGAAAATCATTTTATTTTTTTCTGCCTTAGTTACCTCATCTGTAAAATGAGGATTGAATCCTACTCCCTCTTCCTTAGACTGTGAGCCCCAAGTGGGATATGGACTGTGACCAGCTTGCTTAATAATTACTGTGTTGTTATGTGCTTACAATGTGCCAAGTACTGTGGTGGATATAAGCAAATAGGGTTGGATACAGTCCCTGTCCCATGTGGGGATCACATTCTCACTCCCCATTTTACAAATGAAGTAACTGAGGTCCAGAGAATTTAAGTGGCTTGCCCAGGATCACACAGCAGACAAGTGGCAGAGCCGGGATTAGAACCCATGACCTTCTGACTCCCAGGTGCAGGCTATCCACTACACCATGCTGCTTCCCCATCTTAACTTGTATTTACCCCAGTCCTTTGTAAAGTGCTTGTCACAAAAGAAGTGCTAACAAGTACCATAATTATTAAAGAGGGTAAGTGACTTGCAAAAGGTCATACAGGAACTAAGTGGCAGAGCCTAGACTAGAAACTGTGTCCCCTGACTCCCATCACATGCTCTTTTAATTAGTCTATGCTACAGACTTGCCCTTGTCTCTGCTGAACTGTAGCCTGTGTATGCAGGACCGGATCACAAGAAGTCTAAGAATTTGCCACCATCTAATCTCCCACTCAGCATTATGTGTAATATGTTGGGGAAAGCAACAGATTTTGTTAGATGTTCACCCTTCCAAATTATTATGGTAATTATAATATTTCATTTTTTTAAATTTGTACATGTTAAGTGCTTAACAAATGTGTCAAGCACTGTTCTAAACACTGGAGTAGGTACAAGTTAATTAGTTTGGACACAGTCCCTGTCCCTCATAGGGCTCACAGACTAAATAGGAGGGGGATCCCCATTTTACAGTTGAGGAAACTGAGAAACAGAGAAGTAAAGTGACTTGGCCACGGTCACAGAGCAAACAATTGGCAGAGCAGAATTGGAACCCAGGTCCTTTGAATCCCAGGCCAGTGGTCTTTCTACAAGGCAGCACTGCTTTATAAGTACCTACTCTGTACTAAATTCTAGGGTTGATATAAGATAATTGATTTGAACACTCCGTGTCTCACACAGGGTTTGTATTCGAAGGGGGAGGGAAATCAAATATCACAGCCCCATACTACAGACATACTTGCTGAGGAGCATTAAAATTAAATGATTTGCCCAAGGTCACATAAGAGGCCGGGGACAGAGTTGGATCTAGAACTGATTTCCAGGCCTATGATCTCTCCACTAGGCCTTGCTGTCTCTAGAGATTATTTATTATCCAGCATTGGCCATGCTTTTAGTCTTATAAAACCACACTGTACCTTTCATTTTCATCAAAGACACAGTCTGGGCAGTGGAACCATTTTCTTTCCTCACTTTTGACATGGTCAAGCTACAAACAAGTTAATAAGTGAACTGCATAGCAATAATAATCATGGTTTTTGTTAAGTGCTTACTATGTGCCAGACACTATACTTAACGTTGGAGTGGATACAAGCAAATCGGGTTGGACAGAGTCCCTCTCCCACATGGGGCTCAAAGGCTCAAGCCCGATTTTACAGATGAGGTAACTGAGGCTCAGAGAAATGAAGTAACTTGTCCTAGCTCACACAGCAGACAAGTCGCAGAGCTGTGATTAGAACCCATGACCTCTGACTCCCAGGCCTGTGTTTTATCCATAACACCACGCTGAAGGAATGTTTTCATACATTAAATTATCTATAGTGCTCCCACCTCTGCAAACAGGAGAAGAATTTTACTGACTTCCTTCAAGGTCTTGCACAAAGCATCTGAATTTTCCTGCCTTTTGCCCAAATTTCACCCCACAGCAATAACGTTTTCTAAGGCCTTTGGTTTATTTGGCTTCTTCAGAGCTGATAGGACTCTTGGGTGTGAGAGAGACACAGTGAAGAGAGGTGGAGTGAGGAGCATCGACTATGGAAAGTTAATATGTTGGAATCAGGGTAGAAAACCCAGAGAAGAATCTTGTGTATTTGCTTTTCAATGTGTATTTTAGCCAACTGATATGTATGTTTCATTATAAAATCAAACTTCCCCCACTGACTGTTCAAATTCTCTCCTTTCTTGTGATATGCATCTGTGGCTGCTCCCTTATGAGATCTTTTTCCCTGTAAACAATGATTCTGCTACCATGCCCTCACTAGAGGCCTTGCTTGGGTCCTATCTTGAATTATCACTCAATAAGAACAATTCAGAGCAAATGTTAATTACGGCATGAAGTATCAGTTGTTCCTAATGATCACAACATTTAAATGCCAGGCAGCAGTTTTGGGGGATTAATTCTGTCTAATACAATCGGCGTATGTGTGTGTATTGGGGGCTTAAAAACACACCCTCTAATGTTCACTTTACTGTAGTTTGCAATGATTTTCTGGGGAGATGATGGTGATCCAGGCCTTAACCCGTCCACTCCTCCACCCTGAAGAAGGCCTGGACATATTTGAAGCTGTTATGAAAAGATCAACCACTCCAGCCCCGTGTAACTTCATAGGCTCAATGGCACCTTCGGGAATCGGACATATAATGTTTGTGCTAGCTGCAAAATGCAATGCTAAACTGGTCGCCGTATAAATGTAGGCTTAAAGCTGAGAAAGAGCGCATAGTTCTGAGCTTTAAATATTTAAAAATGCTCTGAACTGATCACTCCTTTGGGTCCTAGCTGGTTTTGTTCAGCTGGATTTTATGTATGCTAAAACTATTCTCCGTTGTGGACTCTAAACCATACAGTTTCATCACCCTCAAGGGGTTGCCTACATTCCTTATCAATAAGTCATATTTATTGAGTGCTTACAGTATGCCGAGCATTGTATTAAGCGCTTGGGAGAATACAATATAACAATATAACAAATACATTCCCTGCCCACAAAAAGCTTACAGAGTCTAGAGGAACCAAATGGTCCTTTAATGGCAGCAGTCTAAACAGGGCATTATTTATATTAATGTCTGTCTCCCCCTCTAGACTTTAAACTCCTTGTGGGCAGGGAATGAATCTATTTATTGCTATATTGTACTCTCTCTAGTGCTTACTAGAGTGCTCACACACAGTAAGCACTCAATAAATATGACTGTCTTGAAGCAGCATAGCTCAGTGGAAAGATCCCGGACTTTGGAGTTAGAGGTCATGGGTTCTAATACTGGCTCCGCCGCTTGCCAGCTGTGTGGCTTTGGGCAAGTCACTTAACTTCTCTGTGCCTCAGTTACCTCATCTGTAAAATGGGGATTAAAACTGTGAGCCCCACGTGGGACAACCTGATCACCTTGTATCCCCCCCCAGCACTTAGAACAGTGCTTTGCACATAGTAAGTGCTTAACAAATACCACTATTATTATTATTGTCTTATGCCGTCGAGTCATTCCAACCCATAGCGACACAACAAGACACATCTCTCCCAGAACGCCCCGCTCTCCATTGGCAATCATTCTGGTAGTGTTTCTTGGTAAAAATATGGAATTGGTTTACCATTGCCATCTTCCATGCAGTAAACTCGAGTCT
This sequence comes from Ornithorhynchus anatinus, assembly GCF_004115215.2. Taxonomy (NCBI): domain Eukaryota; kingdom Metazoa; phylum Chordata; class Mammalia; order Monotremata; family Ornithorhynchidae; genus Ornithorhynchus; species Ornithorhynchus anatinus. The sequence goes on along the minus strand of NC_041732.1, from coordinate 84,324,461 downwards.
CCACCCTCAACTCTCTCTCATGCCTCTGTTGCCCAGCGTGGGTGAGTTTTGACGTAGTAGATTGCTTTCCACTCGCTAGCCACTGCCCAAGCTAGGAATGGAATGGACAGACCTCTGCTTGATTCTCCCTCCTGTAGCCAAGACTGGTAGAGGACTGGAAGCTCTCCAGGTGCAACCCTGAGAGGGGAAATATAACTGACTGAATAGTAAACCACCTAACATTGGATCCCACCAGCAGCACTTGGGAGAAAATTCATTTCTCAGAAAGTTAACAGTATTAAATTTTTTGCTATAATAATAATAATGTTGGTCTTTGTTAAATGCTTACTATGTGCAGAGCACTGTTCTAAGCGCTGGGGTAGATACAGAGTAATCAGGTTGTCCCACATGAGGCTCACAGTTAATCCTCATTTTACAGATGAGGTAACTGAAGCACAGAGAAGTTAAGTGACTTGCCCACCATCACACAGCTGACAAGTGACAGAGCTGGGATTCGAACCCATGACCTCTGACTCCCTAGCCCGGGCTCATTCCTCTGAGCCACACTGCTTCTCAAATGCTGCTATGCTGGTATCTATGTCCAAGCCCCACTTTTAGACCCATGAACAGAACACTGGCTTGGAAATCAGAAAACCTGGTGTAGGGAGTGTTGTGCCCTGGCTCTGACCCGCCATAATCTCAAGGCCGAGTCACGCACACTACTGCACCTTCGCTGTTATGGTATGCGCCCTGGACACATGCAGACCAGGCAGGTAAACACCTTAAGTAAGCCGTTTTGCTTTTTAATAATGTTAATAATAATGTTGGTATTTGTTAAGCGCTTACTATGTGCCGAGCACTTTTCTAAGCGCTGGGGTAGACACAGGGGAATCAGGTTGTCCCACGTAGGGCTCACAGTCTTCATCCCCATTTTACAGATGAGGTAACTGAGGCACCGAGAAGTTAAGTGACTTGCCCAAAGTCACACAGCTGACAAGTGGCCGAGCCGGGATTCAAACCCATGACCTCTGACTCCAAAGTCCGTGCTCTTTCCACTGAGCCACACTGCTCTTCATAGTGACATCACACAGCATATAAAGTGGCAGTCCCAGCTGGGGGGGGTGACGTGGTGTGTCTCCTGTGCCCTGCCACCACTCAGGGATGTCCCGTAAGTAACTTCCCCAAATAAACCACTTATATATAACTAATTAAGCCTGACTGGCGTGGTCTGCTTCCTTTTCCGGAATCTCTAGATCGTCCCATTATGGCAGAACTGGGCAACTCTGCGGCATTTGCCGTTACACCTGGGTTCAAGTACTGGTTCTGTTTGTTGGGGCTGTACCATCAGAGATGAAGGTTTCTGACCATAGAACCATCTAGACCCAGAGACCCAGCAGGAATCCTGAAAAATTGCTGTCTGATGTGGCGAACACAACGATGATGATCAAAGCAAAGGAGCCATCTCTTGGAGCCCAGCTCTGTGGCACACCATCGACAGAGTGCTTGGGTCACCTCTGCCCAAAATGGGTTCTGCCTGGAAAAACCTTTGTGTGCATGTCACAAAGTGCTACACTATCATTATTACTATGGCTGTCATTGTCATTGAGGTTTGTTGAACTGACAGGGCCTTGTTTCATGGTTACACTTTCTAATGTGTCTTTGTTTCCCATTCTGCCTCCAGCTTTCACTATTCTGGAGCAATGATAAGGCATAATAAGATACAGGGTCTGCTGGTGTAAACCTAACAGCCTAATCTTGGAATCAGTAGAAATGCAATTAATTCCTGAAATCTAAGTGACAGAAACATAATCACCAGCATGCATGTGCATGCACACACACACACACACACACAAATATTTAGTGATCCTTTGAACATTTAGAAGACATAACTGATAAAAGCATGGGCTTATGGGTCAGAGGACCTGGGTTTTAATCCTAGATCTACAACTTGCATGGTGTATGACCTTGGAAAAGTCATTTAACTTCTGTGTGCCTCAGTTACCTCAAGGGGTTCCTCCAGGGTCAGTTCTTGCTCCTCTTCAGTTCACCATCTATGCTCACTCCCTTGGTGAACTCATTCGCTTCCACGGCTTCAACTATCATCTATGTGGATTATACACAAATCTACATCTCCTCCCCCGCTCTCTTTTCCTCCCTCCAGGCTCGCATTTCCTCCTGCTTTCAGGACATTTCCACCTAGATGTCCTCCCATCACCTAAAACTCAACATGTCCAAGGCTGCACTCCTTATCTTCCCTCCCAAACTGTCCTTTCCCTGACTTTCCCATCACTGTGGACGGCATTACTATCCTTCCCATCTCACAAGCCCACAACCTTGGTGTCATCCTTGACTCCTATCTCTCATTTACCCCACACTTCCAATCTGTTACCAAAATCTGCTAGTCTCACCTTCACAACATCACCAAGATCCGCCCTTTCCTCTCCATCCAAACCACTCCCATGCTAGTACAATCAGTCATCCTATCCCGACTGGGTTACTGCCCAACCTCCTGTCTCTCCTCATTTCAGTCTATGCTTCACTCTGTTGACAGGATTATCTTTCTACAGAAACATTCTGGGCATGTCACCCCCTACCTCCAAAATCTCCAGTGGTTCACCCTCCCTCCTCAAATTCACCAAACAATCACTCTTCCTCCCTTCAGAGCTCTAGTGAAGGCTCATTTCCTCCAAGAGGCCTTCCCAGAATAAGACTCCTCCCTCCCCAACCTCACCCCGACTCGCTTCCTTTTCCCTACCCCACCCCCCGACTCCAAAGTACTTGTGTGTAGATGTACATACCTATAATTCTATTTATAGTAATGCCTGTTTTACTTGTGTTATGTATATATATCTCTAATTCTATATATTTATATTGACGCTATTGATGCCTGTTTTCCTGTTTTGATGTCTGTCTCCCCCTTACTAGACTGTGAGCCCATTGTGGGCAGGGATTGTCTCCCTTTGTTGCTGAATTGTACTTAGTACAGCGCTCTACACAAGGTAAGCACTCAATAAATATGATTGAATGAATGTGTGGCAGGGGCTATGTCCACCCTGATTATCTTGCATCTACCCCAGTGCTTAGTACAGTGCCTGGTACATAGTAAGTGCCTAACAAATAAAATTAAAAAAGGATAGTAAAATTAATCTAGTGATCCTCGCATGAGTGGAAGGAGCAGCACAGGGCCCCCAGTACAGGTCCCATTATACATAGGTAGATCCTGGCTTCTTATGTGCTGTCATGTTTATTGTTTGCAGGCCCCAGCCCTCTTTTTCCTACAGATTCAAATGATGAAAGCCTGACAGTAGAAACATAAATAGGTAAAGGATTTTTGCTGGCAACAGAGGTCAGTGAGTTACTCCAGCATTTCTCACAGTCAGCTCTCTCCCCTTTTTCTTCGGGAAGATTGGCTAAGAAGATGGGGTTAATAGTGCATTTTTGAAGTTCTGGAGCAGTGTTCCTTGATGTTCTTAACTAGGCCTAGTGGAAAGAGCACAGGCTTGGAGTCAGAGGCCCCGAGTTCTAATTCCACAACTTGATAATAATTAATAATAATAATTATGGTATTTGTTAAACACTTAACTATGTGCCAGGCACTGTACTAAATGCTGGGGTTGATACAAGCAGATCGGGTTGGGCACAATCTCTGTCCCATATGGGGCTCAAGGTCTCAGTCCCCATTTTACAGTTGAGGGAACTGAGGCCCAGAGAAGTGAAGTGACTTGCCCAAGGTCACACAACAGACAAGTGGGAGAGCTAGGATTAGAACCCATGACCTTCTAACTCCCAGGCCCATGCTCTATCCTCTACGCCATGCTGCTTCTCAACTTGCCTCCTATTTGACCTTAGGCAACTCACTAAACCTCTCTGTGCCTCAGTTTCCTCATCTGTAAAATCAGGATTAAATACTGATTTTTCCCTTCTACTTAGACAATGAGCTCTGTGTGGACAGGGACTGAATCTAATCTAGATGGACCATATGGACCCTAGTGTTTGGCACATAGTAAGTGCTTCACAAATGCAACAATTATCATTATTATTAAGGAATTGCCTAAGGGGACAACTGAACAGTCAATTCCTTCCCTTCTCCTATAAGTACATAGTTATATCTTTGATTTATCATCATTCAACCATGATGTTTGAAAGATGTACAGATCTTGGCAATCAAACAAAGGCCATCAGTTAATGTTCTCCACTCTTGAGCTATCACTACAACTGGTACATTAGAAAGCGGCCTCCAAAATATCAAAAAGGCTAAAATTTAAGATCCTATAGAGTAAAGAGACCCAAAAGGCACTCTGTGAGAACATCTCACCCTCTCTATTAGAATGGGGAACCCCAGCTTCAAGTGTCGAATCCAGGTCGGGAAGAGACCTTACCCTATGGCCATCTTCAACCAACTGGGCTGAGACCCAGTTTCTCTTGCTTTTAACTGACAATCAGGAAAATAAAATTCCCCTCATAGAACCTCTTACTGAGTTTGTCTATAATGCCACATAAAAAGTCTTATAAACACCTGCCCGCCCCCCTCCGGCCCAGTCACCTTCAGAACTTAGGGGTTTTTTTTAATGGTTTATAAATGCTCACTATGTGCCAGGTGCTGTACTAAGCACTGGGATAAATCTAAGATAATTAGGTTGGACACAGTCCATGTCCCACATGGGGCTTACAGTCCCATTTTACAGATGAAGTAACTGAGGCACAGAGAAGCTAAATTCAAGTTGCACAGCAGAGGAATGGCAGAGCTGGGATTAGAACTCAGGATCTTCTGACTCCCAGGCCCATGCTCTTTTCCCTGGGCAACACTGCTTCTCTTCTATTTATACCCATCCTCAACATCTGTGTATGCGGTTTTGTTCCATTATTCACCAATTATTTATTCCGATGACCCTAATTGTACCTATCTTCAGGTTTGTCTCTCCCGTTAGAGAGTAAGTTCTCTGTGGTCAGAGAATGAATAAGTTCTTTCTTGTTACGTTCTCCCAGATGCTTAGTACAGTGCATTGAAACCAGTAGGCCTTCAGCAAATACCATTACCACAATTCGTTAAGCCAACTAATACTGGGAGGAGCAGAAAAAGAGGAATCGTGGCAGGCTTGCAGTGTTCAACCATTTAGACCCTGCAGGCTTCCCAAGTACAATGACCTAAATGTTAATAAACCTCTTTGTGGAACTCAAATTTACATTACCCAAGACCTCTTTGTGTAAATACCTTCTAGGGCTGTCTGAAGTCAATATAAAGTATAAACATTAATCACATTTTAAAAGGCATAATCAAACAGATTTTATGTTGAATTCTCCCAAACTGGACAGTGGCTTAAAAATTGGCCTGCAAAATTAGTGACGCACCATCTAAGGACTGCATAATATAAAGGACTGCTCTGGTTATCACAGGATATAAATACACAGGAAAGGTGAATATGAACAACAGAGACTGTTGCCTGAATTAATGGAAGTGGTAGATAATAATACAAGGTCAATACAAGGGTGGAAAATCATTTCCAGAACTCAACACACACTTGCCTGATGTGTGCCCTTGGACAAGTGATTTAAATTTTCTGTGTCTCAGTTTCCTCATCTGTAAAATCATATTACAGTTCTCCCTCCCACTTAGATTGTGAGTCCCATGTGGGACAGGGACTATGTCTAACCAGATTATTTCATAACTACCCAGTGCCTGGCACATGATAAGTACTTAACAAATATCACAATTATTAATAGTGTTTGAAACCTTGAATAAACCAACCAGTGGGCCAGAAAACTTAGGAAGGTAGTCATTCGGGCTCTTCACCTGACATTTGGAAAATAGAGTTTGGGGTCCACAGGGCGATCCTGGAAAACTCCAAGGAAATGACTGAGATTGCTACAGCTGCCTTCACCCTGTTTTCAGAATCTCTCATTGGAATCTGGATGGGTTGATAACAGCTGCTGTTGTGTCCTAGATCTGTTTCTATTCCAACTAAAGCTGCTATTACTGCTTTGCAGACAATGGCAAGACTCATTGCAAAAGCAGGTGTTTCTAGGAGTGCTAAGGAACACAAGGGCCTCTCTGTCCAGGTTTTTTCCAACAAAAAGAGTGAAGTGGAATCTAGCAACATTTCTGAAATATAGAAACCAAACCCAACTTCCATTTCAAGCTGAAAAAGAAATGTTTTAGGGTGCATTTTAAATGAACCTCACTCCTCAGTGACTTTGAGGGAATTCATTCATTCATTCGATCATATTTATTAAGCATTTACTGTGTGCAGAGCACTGGGAATTTATTTCAGGTTTGTAAATTTACTAGATTATGAAGTTCTTGAGGGCAGGGATCATGTCTAGACTGTAACTTTGTTGTAGGTGGGGAATGTGTCTGTTATATTGTTGTGTTGTACTCTGCTAAACACTTAGTTCAGTGCTTTGCAAACAGAAACCACTCAATAAATACATCTGATTGATTGATGTCCACCAGTTTGACTTCTGGGATGGAAGGATGATGCCTAGTGAAAAGATCATGGGCCTGGGAGTCAGAAAACCTGAGTTCTAATCCTGACTCTGCCACTTGCCTTCAGTGTGATCTTGGGCATGTCACTTAACTTCTCTGTGCCTTATTTTCTTCATCTGTGAAATGTGGACTACAACCTACTTCCTCCTAATTAGACTGTAAATCCTTTAAGTGACTGGAACTACATCTGACCTGATTATATTCTATCTACCCCATTGCTTAGTTGCTTGGCATATAACACTTCATGAGTAACATAATTTTTTTTATTAATAATAATATTACTACTCTCTCATATGCTTAGTTCAGTGTCTGCACTCACTATGCACTCAATAAATGCCATTGATCAATTGATGCTTCCATACTATTTCTCTTAGGAAAATCTCCCTCCTACTTTCTAAAGGCTCATGTAAAGTCACTTGGACATCACTGAAGTCTATGCTACAGCAGGAGTGGATGTTCAGATGACCTACATCATTGTTTTATGGGAAATCTGATATCCATTTGCTGTGTCATGTGAATGGAAAAAAGTAATATTAAAGTGGAAGCTCACAGGAAAGAACACTTTTATTGTAGAGAGGAAGAGAATGGCCACTCTGACTGTGGTTTCTCAGACCTGGAAGACCAGAGACAGGAGAACCAGAACTAGGAGTACCATGTTGGCTGCCCTTTGGCTGATTGGTAATTGTATTAACCATTTCCTCCCCTTGAGAAAGCTCCAATAGAGAAGTTGACCACGTGGTGAGTCCTTTCTGGGACATTTGCATTAACTCCATTCATCTATTAGCAAACAGCTTCAGTTTCACTAATCAATGAGTTCCCTCTCCTGCTGATGCTCTACATTAGCTCTCTCCAGTTAAAAGAGGGCTTCCTGCAATGGAGCAGGAGTTGCTGCTCTGCTAATGTGATCAGCAAACAGTCCTCTCCCTCCCACAACAGGTTTAGCCAAAGATATCTCTCCAGCTGATCAGGAAACAGTCTTTGGACTATTATGCCAAGTTTCAGTATAGTGTCTGCTCCTCACAGGCTCTGTGTTGATTATCTAATGCCTGATCCTGAACCAACCTAACTCCCACGTTGAGTTCAGTACTCTGAACTCAGTAAGGGCTTAGTAAGTACCTCTAATTGATTTACTGTGGGAAAACTGTAATTTTTTTTTATTAATTGGCACTGCCCTTTCCACAAGCACTTCAGATAATGCTTTTCCTGCATTAGGATTCTAATTTACATGGGAAGAATGATTCTTTCTGTGGGGCTCTTTTGATCATTAAAGATGTAAATTTGCAGAGAAAGTGCTAAACTAGATTGCTACCTGTGAGACATCCTTCAGGAAGGGATGATGCCAAAGGGTCCATTTATAAATTTTGAAAAGCAGCTTGGCCTAGTGGGTAGAACATAGGCCTGGGAGGCAGAGAACCTAGATTCCAATCCTGTTTTGCCATTTATCTGCTGTGTGACCTTGGGCAAATCACTTAACTTGTCTGTGCCTTAGTTACCTCATCTGTAAAATGGGGATTAAGACTGTGAGCCCCCTGTGGGACAGGGACTGTGTCTAAGCCAATTTGCTTGTATACACCCTAGCCCTCAGTACAGTGCCTGGCACTTAGTAGGGGCTTATCAAATACCACAATTATTAATTATTCATTTTTGAAGTTATGGAATAGCTGGCAGTGATGGGAGGGGATAGGGAGGAATTTAGGTATGGCAGAGGAGATGTTCCGAGTAATTCAGATGAGTGGAAGAGGGCTGTCAAGAATCTCTGAGACATGATAAACTTTTAGACTTTATTTGACTCTCACTCGGTTTTGATCTCTTTCTTAATATCCCATTTTTGCTTTCTTGTTTTAAGTGTCTCTAACAGCCAAAGAAGGAATTCCATTTTGTCCTACCTTCCTCTGTCTTGGGAGAATGGAGCAAAATTATGTGTGAAGAACCATGTGGTCGTTCTCGTATTTCCTAAATTAATATAAGCAACTTCTGAAGTTATCAGCAGCCCTATTTTGCAGAGATTTGCTTCTGAAGTTTAACACATTTGCCTCTTTTAAAACTTTCACACTGGGGATTTTAAGTGACACTGAATGGCAGAGAGGTAGCACTCTGTCCCCAATTTCTTAAAGCACCCTGTGAATTGCTGCAATTTTTAGGATTACTGAGAGAAATCCAAAACCCATTTTCACTCACACTGGTGGGCCTAGAAAAGTCCAGGTAATTTTTAAGGAAACTTTTTGAGCCCCCCTCAGAATCAAGCCCTATATGCAATTAATAATCCACTGTGGTGTTTATTAAATGTTTACTTGGTACCAAGCACTCTAGTAAGTGCTGGGATAGATGTAATGCAATAATAGTGGTATTTGTTAAATGCTTACCTTGTTCCAAGCATTGTGCTAAGTAGTGAGGGGAGATACAAGGTAATCTGCTTCCACATGAGGCTCACCTGTGGAGGAGAACAGGTATTGAATCCCTACTTTGCAGATGAGGGAGCCGAGACACAGAGAAGTCAAGTCACTTGCCTGAGGTAACAGAGCAGGTAGAGGAGCTGAGATTAGAACACAAGTCCTCAGACTCCCAAGCCTGGGCTCTTTCCATTAGGCCAAATCAGATCAAACATAGTTCCTGTCCCAAAAGGGGATCACAGTCTAAGAGAGAAGGAGAACAGCAGAAAAGGATTACAAGCACGGACACCAGCTCCTCTGAACTACTTCTGATTCTAGGAAGCAGTTCAACAGTGGTTTGACAGAGGAAAAGTTTACATTTTTCTAATGGTAAATATTGTGAGCCCCACATGGGACAAGGACTGCTACCAACATGATTTGCTTGTTTCCACCCCAGCGCTTAGTACAGTCTGGTGTGCTTAACAAAGTAATTGCTTAATAAATATCACAGTTATTATCATTCTTATATTGGTTTCATTTCCACCCGTTAACACCAGGGGTAGCTACTCCTCTGAAAACAAGGGGTAGGAAACACGAGAACACCAGATATTAGAGTTTCTTGGTGAATCCGTGCATCATAGATGATGGTTCATTGCCTAAGTAATAATAATAATAATGGTAGTGTTTGTTAAGCGCTTACTATGTGAAAAGCACTGTTCTAAGCGATGAGGGTGATACAAGGTGATCAGGTTGTCCCATGTGGGGCTCACAGTCTTAATCCCCATTTTACAGATGAGGTAACTGAGGCATAGAAAAGTTAAGTGACTTGCCCAAAGTCACCCACCTGACAAGTGGCAGAGCTGGGAATAGAATCCCTGACCACTGACTTCCAAGCCCGGGCCCTTTCCACTGAGCCGTGCTGCTTCTTTCAAATAGTAGAACTTGGTGACAGTACTACCTTCATTTGGTTGTTGGCAGCTGTGTAAAGTTTGACTTAGGGCTGCTTTGCACTTCCGCATCACCCGCTGAAATCCTTCCCCCACCCCTGTGCTGAGTATGCAAGTCCTTGCCGAACTTTCATATGAGAGACAGTACTACATGCTTCTGGGGTCCCTGCCTCGATGATGAAAAGGGAAATTCTGAGCATAAGACCCGCAAAAGAAAAACATCCAGTCCAGGACCCTTCCTTAGTGGTCCCTGATGACTTGTCTTTTTTTTTGTCTTATGCAGTTGAATCATTTCAGACCCATAGCAAAACCACAGACACATCTCTTCCAGAACACCCCGCTCTCCATCTGCAATCATTCTGGTAGAATATCCATAGAGTTTTCTTGGTCAAAATATGAAGTGGTTTGCCATTGCCTCCTTCCACGCAGTAAACATGAGTCTCCACCTTCGATTCTCTCCCATGTTGCTATTGCCCAGCACAGGGGAGTCTTGACCTGTAGCAGATTGCCTTCCTCTTGCTAGCCACTTCACAAGGTAGGAATGGAATGAACAGACCTCTGCTTGACTCTCCCTCCCATAGCCGAGACTGGTAGAGTACTGGAAACTCTCCAGGTGCGACCCTGAGAGAGGTCCTGGGGACTTAGAAGGACCAAAATGTTCGTTGCCTTCTTAGACATCCATCCTCATGGACAGTCCAAAGAGGCCAACTTCCCCCTCTCCATCCCTGACTTGCCCTCCACTGACCTAGCATAGATGTCATCCAAACTCTTCTGGAAGCTGACAGCATTTCTGGCTGCTGTATTTCTTTAAAGGAATGAATTCTCATCTGCTTACCACCTGATGGTAAAAAAGTGCTTCACGTTTGGTTTGATTTTGACCATACCACCCTCAAGCTTAAACTCTGTTGCTGAGGGATTTGGCAAGGAATGACCCATGTTCACCTTTTTCACTTCTCCCAAGATTTTGTAGATTTCAATCATGTTCTCTTGAAATCCTAACCTAACCCTAACTCTAAATTCTTTTCTTAATGATATTTGTTAAATGCTTGTTATGTGTCAAACACTGTTCTAAGCCCTGGGGTAGGTACGAGTTAATTAGATTGGACACAGTCACTATCCCACATGATTTCCCAATTTAAGTAGGAAGAAGAACAGGAAAAGTGAGGCACAGAGAGAAGTTGTGACTTACCCTAGGTCACACAGCAAGCAATTGGCAAAACCTGCGTTAGAGCCCAGCTCCTCTCACTCCCAGATCCTTGCTTGTTCCACAAGGCCATGCTGCTTTTCAGTATTGTTCTAAAATGAAAACCTTAATCCTGTCAGTCTCTCCTTTGCCAGAAACATCTTGGTGCTCTACCTCTAGATCTTCTCCAACTTTGTTGTGACCTTCCTGAGACCTGGTGACCAGAAACTGCAGGTAAGTACATTCTTTGCTTTTATACAGTGCTAGAAATATTCCCTTTTTCATGGTTTTCTACCTCCTATATGATGATAATAAAAATAATAATAAAAATTATGGTATTTGTTAAGTGCTTACTATGTGCCAGGCACTGTACTAAGCACTGGGGTGGATTCACAAAAATTGGGTTGGACACAGTCCCTGTCCCATATGGGGCTCACAGTCTCAATCCCCATTTTACAGTTGAGATAACTGAGGCCCAGAGAAGCAAAGTGACTTACCCTAGGTCACACAGCAGACAAGTGGCAGAGTAGGATTCGAACCCATGTGCTTTTAACTCTCAGGCCCGTGCTCTATCTGCTATGCTATGCTGCTTCTCAATGGCCCCCCGGGTATTAAGATATTGTTACTCACATCTCCATGCCTAGCTTATTCTCTCCTAAAATGTTTGTTCATCCCTTGCTCAGGTGGTTTATCTCCTGGAGAAATGAATCTTTCATCATCTTCTTTCTATTCCCAGCAGCATGATGAGAAATGAGACAATTGTTTCCTTCCTCTTCCCTTCCAGGCTAGAGGAAGCACTGTTTATCTGAGGGATAGGAAAAAGGAATATTTAGACTGGACAATTACTAAAGAAAATCAACTTCATCCTTATAGACTGAATCCTCTATTTCTGCTATAATGCCTGATTGGGAAGGGCTTTCTGCCTCTGACACGTTCAGACAGCTAATTTGTCAATCAATCATCTTTATCGAGAGCTTGCTGTGTGCATAGTACTGTACTAAGCACTTGGAAGTATAACACAACAATATAAGATACACTCCCTGACCACATCAAGCTTATGCCCCACTTAATAATAATAATAATAATGTTGGTATTTGTTAAGCGCTTACTATGTGCCGAGCACTGTTCTAAGCGCTGGGGTAAACACAGGGGAATCAGGTTGTCCCACGTGGGGCTCACAGTCTTAATCCCCATTTTACAGATGAGGGAACTGAGGCAGAGAGAAGTTAAGTGACTTGCCCACAGTCACACAGCCGACAAGTGGCAGAGCTGGGATTCGAACTCATGAGCCCTGACTCCAAAGCCCGTGCTCTTTCCACTGAGCCACGCTACTTGTGACCACCCCTGTAAGCTGGATGGGACAGAACATCAACTCAAGCTAAACTATACAAAAAGACAGGCAGGGGGAAACTCCTGTGTAAATATGAGTATATTCAATTGAATTTTAAAATTTTGATTCCTCCGTTTGTAAATATTTTCATCTGAGTCTTCCTGTTTCAGTTTAAGCTCCTTGTGGATTGGATAAAAGTCAGATGCATCTGCTGTGCTTTCCCAAAAGCTTGGTATGGTTCATTGCAACTATTTACTATTCATTCAATTGTATTTATTGAGTGCTTACTGTGTGCAGAGGATTGTAATATTTATTATTGTCACTACTAGTTCTTCTACTACTCTTACCACCACCATCTCTTGGCATCTATGACTGTGTGCCAGCTTATTTAATGCCTGTGGATATAAAAATAATAACAATAGTAATGGTGGTATGTGTTATGTGATTTCTATGTGCCAAGAATTTCATAGATCAGACACGGTCCCTGTCCCACTCAGGGTTCACCATTTAGACTGTGAGCCCGTCGCTGGGCAGGGATTGTCTCTATCTGTTGCTGAATTGTACATTCCAAGTGCTTAGTGCAGTGCTCTGCACATAATAAATGCTCAATAAATACTATTGAATGAATGAATAATAATCATGTTGGTATTTGTTAAGCGCTTACTATGTGCAGAGCACTGTTCTAAATGCTGGGGTAGATACAGGGTGATCAGGTTGTCCCACATGAGGTTCACAGTTTTTTAATCCCCATTTTACAGATGAGGTAACTGGGGGGGCACAGAGGAGTTAAGTGACTTGCCCACAGTCACATAGCTGACAAGTGGCAGAGCTGGGATTCGAACCCATGACCTCTGACTCCCAAGCCTGGGCTCTTTCCACTGAGCCATGCTGCTTCTCTAATGAATGAAAGGAAGTGGCTATAATCTTCTTATGGGAATGTAACTACTCACTCTTTTGCATTGTATTCTGCAAGTTAGTACAGTGTTCTGCACATAGTAAGCACTCAAAAAATACCCTTGATCATGCCTGCTCTCAGCAAGTGTACAATAAATACCACTGACCGATTTTTACCGACGAGGAAACAGCTGAACAGAAAGTGATGTGACTTGCTCAAGGTCACACACCAGGAAAATGGTGGAGTGGGAATTAGAATTCAGTTCTCTTGACTCTTAGTCTTGAGTTCTCTCCATCAAAATGCACTGCTTCTCAATGAATATAATAATAATGGTATTTGTTAAGTGCTTACTATGTGTCGAGCACTGTTCTAAGCTCTGGGGTAGAATCAGGTTGGACACGGCCCCTGTCCCACTTGGGCTCACAGTCTTAATCCCCGTTTTACAGATGAGGGAACTGAGGCACAGAGAATTGAAGTGACTTGCCCAAGGTCACATAGACAGGTTGTAAAGGAAGGATTAGACCCCAGGTCTGTCTGACTCCCAGGCCTGTGCTCTATCCACTGGGCCATGCTGCTTCCCTTTGTAAAAGATGTAGGCCAGACCCAACAAAGCCTGAAGCCACAGCACCGCATAGTGATAGTGACTTAGGGCCTGTTTGATGAGGTCTTCGGTTTGCTAGACGGTAAATCTACAGTCTGCTAGACTGTAAGATCCTGAAGGGCTTGCACTGTTGTATTTTCCCAAGAGCTTAGTAAAGTGGTCTGCACAGAGTTAGCTCTCAGTAAGGTTGATTGATTGATTGATGGACTAATTCTGCCTTGGACCTGGCTTGAGACCTTGTCTGCCCGATTTGGCTGGACAGTGTGAGAAGGGGTCAGCTTGGTCTGCTAAAGGAATGAAGTCACAGTTTAGGGAGGAGTGGGGCAGAAGGGAAGTAAAAGGAGTTACAGAACTCTTCCTCCACACTCTCACTCCTGTTTGCCAATTAAAAATTGTTCATGAAAAGCAAGCTGTGTTTACTCCTCCCCTGCAGATCTGGACACCCTTTGAGTGTAGCTTTATAGTTATTACATCAAAGACACAGCAAATTGTTCCATAATTCAGTTTACAGATTCTGCAAACCCTGCACAAAAAATGGCTTAATGTCTCGGGAAAGACGAGCGTTTATCCAGTGAGTTTATTAACACACTAGTCGGATTGAGTTTTTTCTCTACTCCTCACAAAGCAAAGTTTCTGCTGAGCCTGTCAGACCTGCTCATGGGAAATTGCACTCCCTCTGTGCTCCACACCTGATTTCATTGACTGCTCGACGTGAGGCAGCAAACCCCAGGAAGGCCGGCAAGAACAGCTGGGCTCAGTGGATGCTGCACCCGAAAGCCTCCCTGCCAACATATGGCCTGGCGCTCCTCTGCTCTGTTGATTCTCTTCAGGGGAGGTTAGCACTGGACGAGTCAGAGGAACTGGTTTTCAGCCACCAATGGCTGTCTTTGGCTCACTCATTTTTCCAATGAACTCCAGGCACATGGGGCTGCTGGTTCTCCTGGCAGCCGGAAGGGTAGCGGGGATTTCTTGGCATCGGCCGGGTTCTGACGATGGGGTTGAAGCTAGAGAAGGTGAGGCCCAGTGTCACTGGTGTGGAGCCTGTGGGTGGGGCTGGTGCTCAGGGATTTGGGGGGGAACTGAGAACTGCTGCCATGGAGCCATGTTTGGCCTAGTGGAAAGGGCATGGGGCTGGGGGTTAAGATATCTGGAATCTAACCTTAGCTCTGCCACTTCCCTTCTGTGTGACCTTAAGCAAGTGACTTAACTTTGTGACTAGACTGTATACTTGATCTAGACTGTAAATTCATTGTGAGCAGGGAATAGGTTTGTTTATTGTTACATTGTTATATTTGACTCTTCCAAGCGATTAGTACAGTGCTCTGCACACAGTAAGTGCTTGATAACTGACAACTTCTCTGGGCTTCAGGTTCTTTATCTGTCAAATGGTAATAGAATGCCTGTTCTCCCTCCCCATAAGACTGTGAGCCCTGGATGGGACAGGGACTATTTGACAGGGAAGCAGCATGTTGTAGTGGATAGAGCATGGGCCTTACAGTCAGAAGGTCATGGGTTCTAATCTCACTGTCACCTGTCTGCTAAGTGGCCTTGGGCAAGTCACTTCATTTCTCTATGCCTCAGTTACCTCATCGGTAAAATGGGGATTAAGACTATGAGCCCTATGCAGAACAGTGCCCAGCATATAGTAAGCGCTTAACAAATATAACAGTCATTATTATTATTATTATTATTGTTATTATTATTCTGTATATCCTCTAGAGCTTAACATAGAACTGGGCACATGGTAAGCCCTTAACCGAATACACAGTTAACATTATTACCAAGCACAAAATTCATTAGAAGCAGCTTTTCCAGGTGGGCGATGAGCTGTATATTTTACAAACATACTTGTGGTGAACTTCATACTCCACAGGAGCCTAGTACAGGCCTCTGAATGAAGTTGTAGTGCTGGAGTGGGCTCCTACTGTGGACCAATTAAGGAACTGAGATTGTACAATAGAAAGTGGCATAGTCCTTTGTGGGCAGGGATTGCTTCTGCTCCTTCTCTTGGTTCTCTCAAGCACTTGCTACAGTGCTCTACACACAGTAGGTGCTCAGTAAATACCATCAATCTATTGCTAGGCCCCTGCTCTTGAGGAATGTAATAACTAATAATATTAATCATGGTAAGTGCCTAAGCACTTACGATGTGCCAGGCACTGTACTAAGTGCTGGAGTGGATACAAGCAAATCAGGTTGGACATAGTCCCTGTCCCACGTGGGGCTCACAGTCTCACTCCCCATTCTCTGATGAGGTTATTAAGGCACAGAGAAATTAAGTGACTTGTTCAAAGTCACAGCAGATAAATGGCAGAGGTGAGATTAGAACTCATGACCTTCTGACTCTCAGGTCCATGCTCTACCCACTATGCCATGCTGCTTCTTTAGGAAAGGGACATGTTGGCTGACAGGGTTAAATATCTAATAGGTTGAAGGGTAAGCGAATAGATAGGCCCCAAGTTTGGGATTGACCTAATTTAGAGAAGACTGACAGAGAATTACTGGGTCCTTTTTCCAGGGTAGGCACAAGCTCCGCTGAAGAGAGTTTTTGAGTTGTTCGGTTTCATTTGTTTTTCTACGCAGTCTCATAAGACCAGGTCTCTCAAAATGGGTAATGTTCCATTCTGCCATCTGACTACTAGCTATTGGTGGGACCTTTGCGGTACTGCTTTGGTCTGGATTGGTGGGAGGAAGGTGGCCATGGAAGAGGCCCAGGAGCAGGGAAGAGGAGAAGGTGGTGTCATGGAGACACTTTCAGCCTCCTTCTCCTCCTGTTTGTTAGTAGTGAGCATGCCCCAGCTGAATGGACCCTTTCTCGAACATCACTGGGAATTCTGGAGAAGTTGAAACTAAGCTTCTCAGACTAAGCCCCACTTTTCCTCTGCTCCTTTTCCCCTCCCCATTGCCCTGACTTGCTCCTTTGCTCTACCCCCTTCCCCCCTCACAACATTTGTGTATATATGTACATATTTATAATTCTATTTATATTAATGATGTCTATAATTGTATTTATTAATAATAATAATGGTATTTTTTAAGCTCTTGCTATGTACAGAGCACTGTTCTAAGTGCTGGGGTAGATACAGGGTAGTCAGATTGTCCCAAGTGGGGCTTAAACTTTTTTTTAAAACCCCATTTTTACAGATGAGGTAACTGAAGCACAGAGAAGTTGAGTGATTTGCCCAAGGTCACACAGCAGACAAGTGGTGGAGTAGGAATTAGAACCCTTGACCTCTGACTCCCAAGCCCTTCCACTAAGCCAACTGCTTCAATTTATTGATATTGATTGATGCTACTGATGCCTATTTACTTGTTTTGATGCCTGTCTTCCCCCTTCTAGACTGTTAGCCTGTATGGACAGGGATTGTCTCTATTTGTTGCCGAATTGTACTTTTCAAGAGCTTAGTACAGTGCTCTGCACACAGTAGGCACTCAATTCAAGTGAATGAATGAATGACTGAATGAAAGAAACGGCATGTTACAGGCCCATGTTGCAAGTCCAGGAAGTTGTGATGTTGGCAATGGGTGACAGGATGTGCAGGATGGTTGTGATGGACAATGACTTAATCCCTTCTTATCCCTCTTTCCCTATTTTCCCCCTTTACTCCATTCCTTCTTTGTCTCTCTTTCATCCTTTTTCCCCCTTCCCTCTCTCACTTTCACTCTCTTCCTATTTCTCTTTCTTTCTCTCTCCCTCTCTTCTCTCTCCTCTTTTCTCTCTCTTTCTCTCTCCCTCTCTTCTCTCTCCTCCTTTCTCTCTCTTTCTCTCTCTGTCCCCCAGCCCTTCCTATACCCTTCTCTTTCCTCATTGGAGGCTCCACCCTTATTCCATTTTAGTTGACCAAAGTTGAGAGCCCGTAATTGAGGTATTAATCTGGTTTAAGCTTCGGGTTTGCTCCAGATTGTGTGCACCACAGGGCCCAGGGAGCAGTTCTTACCAGGATGTAAACAAAAGGAAACAGCACCCACACCCAGAAGCAGCCCTGGTCTGTGCTAGTTTAAATGTACTGAAAGAATACCCTGAATATTCCTTAGAAAAGTGTGACCAATATTTCACTCTTTAGGGTAGAAAAGTTCAAGCAGAACTCAACTAGCTCCTGTAACGAGACTTGGGGTTGTAGAAATCTAACTTTTGAGAACCAAAAGCCTTGGTCATTTACTTGATCTCAGGAGGTGACAAGCACTATGAACCGAATATGAGGATGCCTAATAATTATGATGATGAGGAGTTGAAAGAGGTGGCCCTTCCTAAAATAGAATTTCTATCACTGGAAGTATTCATTTCAAAGTAGAAAACAGTCTCTGTCTTTCTTTCTCAACTGCCTCTCTTTATTCCTTGGCTTTAAAGCCTGAAATCCAGATTTTGTCGGAAAGAGCATGGTCTAGCGGAAAGAGCACAAGCCTGGGAGTCAGAGGACCTGGGTGCTAATCCCAACTCTGCCACTTGACTGCTGTGTGATCTTGGGCAAGTCATTTAACTTATCTGTGCCTCAGTTTCCTCAGCTAGAGATGTAATTCCTGTTCTCCCTTCTATTTAGACTGTGAGCTCTTTGTGGGACAGAGACTATGTCCAACCTGATTAACTTGCTATGACTCCAGTGCTTAGAAAACTGCCTGACACATAGTAGATGCTTAACAAATAGCATAAAAAAGCTGATATTTTACTAATGCATCTAGTTTTGACTGATTGGACCACTAGTAGTGTATATGTAGAAGTTGCAGTATCAGTGTAAGTCAGTATGGTATTTAGTATGGCATTTTGTACAAGTTCTTTACCCTCAAAAGATAATAAATACCACTGACTGCTTGGTTGACTGGCAATCATGTGAAGGTAAGATTTACCCTTGCTTCACTCTTACCTTTGTTATCTAGAGGGCTAGAGATCTTAGTGTTGCTATCTTTCTGAAGTATCTGCTCTGAAACAGTCACCCACGCCACTCTGTTGCTCAGCAGGCTGGTCTATTCTCTGCTCTTGTCTTCCAGCTGACTACTAAGAGACAATCCACAGGACGTCCGCTTATTAGCCGTAATTCCGCCCGCTCCTTAATGACCCAGAACACTATAGATGTGACTAAATGGGATCATTGAGGTTGGGACTTCCTCCCCCGGGGAGGTTCTGGATCTGCTTCGCACATGACTCCCAGCTGGCTCTCATCGTGGCCCCCGCCGGGACAGGCCCGGGCCCGACCCATTGCATACTAGCCACTCCATCTTCCCGGGGGGCGCTGGGTGTGGGAGTGGTCTTCTCTTTCCTGGGGGTTTGCCTGACTGTCTCTGGAAAGTTAGAGGGTCACTGTGACCCCATCGGGGCAGGAGCTGGGCTGATGGGAGCTAAGTCTTTTTAAACTGGCCGGTGTGGCCCAGGCCTGGGAGTCGGAAGGACGTGGTGTAGTGAGAAGCAGCTTGGTGTAGTGGATAGAGTATGGGCCTGGGAGTCAGAGGGTCATAGGTTCTAAACCTGATCTGCCACTTGTCAGCACAGTTCAGTGTTTGGTATACAGTAAGTGCTTAACAAATACCACAATTATTATTATTATTATACTGCTATGCCATATAGTTTGAGGATTTTGTTGACTGTGTCTCTATAGCACCACCCCATTTACCATTTTCTCACTTGAGCTCAACATAGAGCCTGGGCATCTGGCTGTTGTCAACTCTTCTCCCACATCCTACCCAGGTGTGATGTGTGGAATCAACCAACCATTCAGTCATTTGTATTTAATGAGCACTTACTATATGCAGAGCTTGGGAGAGTTCAATATAACAGTGTTGGTGACACGGTCTCTACCCACAAGGAGCTTACTGTCTAGAGGATGGTGGTCTGGGTATGTCTGGTGTCCTGACTGTTGCAGGGGTCCGGCGGCTGGTCTTTGGGAGAAGGGGAGGCTGACTGGGAAATTTGTTCTGACTCCTCAGCGGTGAAGACACATGCCTATGGAGGCTGGATTATGTCTGGGCCAGTTATACTCTCAAAATCAATTGCTTAATCAATCAATCAGTCAATGGTGTTTATTATGGTGTTATTATGGTTATGGTGTTTATTATGCACTTACTGTGTGCAGTGCATTCATTCATTCAATAGTATTTATTGAGCACTTACTATGTGCAGAGCACTGTACTAAGCGCTTGGATTGTACAAATGGGCAACAGATGGAGACAGTCCCTGCCCATTGATGGGTTTCCAGTTTAATCGGGGGAGACAGACTGACAAAAACAATAGCAATAAATAGAATCAAGGGGATGAACATCTCATTAAAACAATAGCAATAAATAGAATCAAGGTGATGTACATCTCATTAACAAAATAAATAGGGTAATGAAAATATATACAATTGAGCAAACTTGGGAGAGGACAATACAACAAAGTTGATAGATGCATTCCCCACCCACAAGGAGTTTACAGTCTAGAGGAGGAGATGCTTGGACAGATCTTTGCATTTTCCAAAGAAGGCAGAGGCTCTGGGTGATGCAGTCTTCTCAGCTTCTGTGCTTTGTGCTTCTGCTTGCTGCTCTCTAGCCTGCTCTCCATGATGAGCTGGGGTTAATGCTGAGCACTGGGTGGACCCCCAGAGCAAGCACTGGCATCCAGTGGGCTGACATTCTTGACACTGCCCCTGTTTGAGTGGAGCAAACTCCTTAGAGGAATAATCATTGGGGTAATTGTTATGGTGCCAAGAACTGTGCTAGAAAAAGGATATTCAGCTTGGACACAGTCCCTGTTCCACACAGCACTCACAGAAATCAACATGGCCTAGTGAATAGATCATTAACACTATCAGGTCTGAACTTCCCAAAGTCACCCCTCCCCCTTCTCCATCCCCCTGCTCCCAACCCTCTCCCCTTCTTTCCCATCCTTCCCTGCAGTATCCTCAGAGATCTCCTCCCTCCTCAAAAGTGCCACCCCCTCCACCTGTGCTTTGGACCCCATTCCTGCTCACCTTGTAAAAGCTATCGCCCCTGCCTTCCTCCCCTCCTTAACTTCTATCTTTAACCACTCACTCTCCAATGACTTCTTCCCCTCTGCCTTCAAACATGCCCATGTCTCCCCCATCCTAAAAAAACCCTCTCTCGACCCCACTTCCCCTTCCAGGTATCGGCCTATCTCCCTCCTACCCTTCCTTTCCAAACTCCTAAAACATGTCATCTATACTCGCTGCCTTGAATTGCTCAACTCCAACTCTCTCCTGGACACCCTCCACTTTGGCTTCCATCCCCTCCACTCCATTAAAATGCCCTCTCAGAGGTCACCCATGACCTCCTTCTTGCCAAATCCAATGGCTCCTACTCTATTCTAATTCTCCTCGACCTCTCAGCTGCCTTTGACATGTCGACCATCCCATTCTCCTCCACACTTTATCTAACCTTGGCTTCACGCACTCCATCCTCTCCTGGTTCTTCTCTTATCTTTCTGGCCATTCATTCTCAGTCTCCTTTGCGGTCTCCTCCTCCCCGTCTCATCCACTAACAGTAGGGGTTCCTCAAGGGTCAGTTCTTGGTCCTCTTCTGTTCTCCATCTATACTCACTCCCTTGATGAACTCATTTGCTCTCACGGCTTCAACTATCATCTCTGTGCTGATGACACCCAAATCTACATCTCCTCCCCTGTTCTCTCCACTTCCTGAAAGCTCATATTTCCTCCTGCCTCCAGGACGATTCCACCTGGATGTCTGTCCACCACCTAAAACTCAACATATCTAAATCTGAGCTACTTATCTTCCCTCCCTGTCTTCTCCCTGACTTCCCTGTCACTGTGGACGGCATGACCATCCTTCCCGTTTCACAGGTCGACAACCTTGGTGTCATCTTTGACTCATCTCTCTCATTCATCCCACATATCCAATTTGTCACCAACACCTGCCAGTCTCACCTTTACAATATCGCCAAGATCCGCCCTTTCCTCTCCATCCAAAGTGCTACTGTGCTTGTACATGCTCTCATAATATCCCGACTGGATTACTGTGTCAGCCTTCTCTCTGATCTCCCTTCCTCCTGTCTCTCCCCATCCAGTCTATTCTTCATTCCGCTGCTCGGATCATCTTCCTACAGAAACGCTCTGGGCATGTCACTCTCCTCCTCAAAAACCTCCAGTGTTTGCCTGTCAACCTTTGCATGAAACAAAACCTCCTCACTCTTGGCTTCAAAGCTCTCCATCACCTTGCCCCCTCCTACCTCCCCTCCCTTCTCTCTCTCTACTGCCCGCCCTGTACACTCCGCTCCTTTGCCACTCACCTCCTCACTGTCCCCCGTTCACAGCCATCGACCCCTGGCCCACATCCTACCGCTGTCCTGGAATGCCCTCCCTCCTCACATCCGCCAAACTAACTCTCTCCCTCTTCAAGCCTTACTGAGAGCTCAATTCCTCCAGGAGGGCTTCCCAGACTGAGCCCCCCTTTCCCTCTGCTCCCTCTCCCCTCCCCTTCCGTTCCCCTCCCCTCAGCACTGTGCATAGTTGTGTATATTATTTATTACCCTATTTATTTTGTTAATGAGGTGTGTATCTCCATGATTCTACTTATGTTGATGATGCTGTTTTGTTTTGTTCTGTTTTGCTTTGCAGTCTTTCTCCCCAATTTACACTGTGAGCCCATAATTGGGCAGGGATTTTCTCTATCTGTTGCCGAATTGTACATTTCAAGTGCTTAGTACAGTGCTCTGCACATAGTAAGTGCTCAATAATGCTAATGAATGAATGAATGAATGAATGAATCACGGGCCTGGGAGTCAGAAGGACCTTGATTTTAATTCCAGCTCTGCCACTTGTCTGCTGTGTGATTTTGGGCAAGTCACTTCACTTCTCTGGGCCTCAGTTACCTCATTTTTAAAATGGGGATAAAGACTGTGAGCCCCATATGGGACAGGGACTTGGTGTAACCTGATTAGCTTGCTCTACCCCAGTGCTTGACAAATAGTAAGGACTTAACAAATACCATCATCATCATCATCACTCTAAGGGAGAGCAAGAACAGGGATTGAATCCCCATTAAAAATGAGGAGATTGAGAACCAGAAAAGTTAAGAGACTTCCCCAAGGTCTCCCATCAGTCATTCAATAGTATTTATTGAGCGGTTTCTATGTGCAGAACACTGTACTAAGTGCTTGGAATGTACAATTCAGCAACAGATAGAGATAATCCCCACTCAGTGATGGGCTCACAGTCTAACTCGGGGAGACAGACAGCAGAGCAAAACAGAATGAAACAAAAACAAGACACTATCACGATAAATAGAATCAAGGGGATGTGCACCTCATTAACAAAATATATAGGGTAATAAACATATACAAATGAGCACAGTGCTGACGGGAGGGGGAGGGGGAGGAGCACAGAGTGGTGGGGGGAGGGGAGGGGGAGCAGAGGGAAAGGGGGCTCAGCTGAGAGGAGGTAAAGGGGGAAGGGGGAGGAGCAGAGGGAAAAGGGGGGCGCTCAGTCTGGGAAGGTGTCTTGGAAGAGGTGAGCTCTGAGTAGGGCTTTGAAGAGGGGAAGAGAGTTAGTTTGGCAGACGTGAGGAGGGAGGGCATTCCAGGACCGTGGTAGGACGTGGGCCAGGGGTCAACAGCGGGATAGGTATGAACCATCAGTCAAGTGGTGAAGCCAGGATTAGAACCCAAGTCTCCAGTCTCCCAGTCCTGTGCTCTGTCCACTTGGCCACTCTGACTGTAAGCTTACTGTGGGCAGGGAATGTGCCTGTGTAATTGTTGCATTGTACTCTCCCAAACACTTAGTACAATGCTCCACACACAGTATACACTCTCTAAATACAGTTGACTGTTTCTCTTGGAACGAGGTCTTTTCTATTCAAATGAGGCTCATTCTGGATGGGGAGGGATCTCATCAGACTTTCCCCTGTAGCAGGAGATTAGTAACAATAATTGTTAAGGGTTAACTATGTGACAAGCACTGTACTAAATACTGAAGTAGCTACAAGGTAATCAGGTCTTGCAGAGTCCCTGTCCCATACTCCATGCCATCTACTCTTCCCAGGTGAGTGACAGTGGGCTGGGACCCAGCTGGAGTCAACTGTGATTGCAAGCAGGTCGACTCCTTCTCTCCCCCTACCCTGCCCACCTCCCCAACCCCAGCCCCTGCCAATAGCAGGTGGTGACAACATGGCTCAGTGAGAGAGCCCGGGTTTCGGAGACAGAGGTCATGGGTTTGACACCTGGCTCTGCCACTTATCAGCTGTGTGAATGTGGGCAAGTCACTTAAATTCTCTGAGGTAACTGAGGCACAGGGATTAAGACCATACATGGGGATTAAGACTGTGAGCCTCACATGGGACAACCTGATTACTCTGTATCTACCCCAGCACTTAGAACAGTGCTCTGCACATAGTAGGCGCTTAGCAAATAAGAGAAGCACTGTGGCTCAGTGGAAAAAGGCTGGGCTTAGGAACCAGAGGTCATGAGTTCTAATTCCGGTTCTACCACCTGTCAGCTCTGTGACTTTGGGCAAGTCACTTAACTTCTCTGTGTCTCAGTTACCTCATCTGTAAAATGGGGATTAAGACTGTGAGCCTCATGTGGGACAATCTGATTACCCTGTATCTAGCCAGCACTCAGAACAGTGCTGTGCACATAGTAAGCACTTAACAAATACCAACATTATTATTATTATTATTAATGACAGTAGTTGTTACTGTCACTTACTATATGCCAGGCAACTGTACTAAGTACTCTTTCAAGCACCTAGTACAAATGGTGTTTTAAACACAGTTAGCACTCAGTTGGTGTGATTGAATGAATGTTGATTTAAAGCTGATAAAGGAGAGCTTGTGAACAGGGATTGTTTCTCTTTATTGCTATATTGTACTTTCCAAGCACTTAGTACAGTGTTCTGCCTGTAGTAAGGGCTCAATAAATATGATTAAATGAATGAGAGTGAGTCCTGTTGCCAAGGCCCAGAAGCCTTGGGTGAGTTCAGCCCTGAGGCAGGGAGTTGTGGGAGAGTCCTAGGGGACCCTAACCCCATTTCAAATGGAATCGATTCACAGGCAGACTTGCTCAATAAGATAGCCTAATTCATCTTGGCCCCAAGACAGCAATGTCTTTAATGTCCACAGTTCATTCAATAGTATTTATTGAGCGCTTACTATGTGCAGAGCACTGTACTAAGCGCTTGGGATGAACAAGTCGGCACAGTCTGGTAGGAGTTGTTTTTTTCCCCATAACATCAGAAACATTAGTGTCCTATAATATTTCAGGAGATCCACAGTCCTTTAATATCTCTGCCACTTGTCAGCTGTGTGACTGTAGGCAAGTCACTTGACTTCTCTGTGCCTCAGTTACCTCATCTGTAAAATGGGGATTAAGATTTGTGAGCTTCACGTGGGACAACCTGATGACCCTGTACTACCCCAGCTTTTAGAACAGTGCTCTGCACATAGTAAGCGCTTAACAAATACCAAGTGGAATAATAATAATAATAATAATAATAATAATGAAGGAATTTGTTAAGCACTTACTATGTGCCAAGCACTGTTCTAAGCGCTGGGATAGATATAAGGTAATGACGTTATCTTACTTGGGGCTCATAGTCCTAATCCCCATTTTACAGATGAGGTAAATGAAGCACAGAGAAGTTAAGTGACTTGCCCAAAGTCACACAGACAGGTGGCAGAGTCAGGATTACTGTACTATTTGTGGAGAAATAGAATTAGTAATAATAAAGATTAACTATCTACCAAGCTGAGGTACTCAGTGTTGAGGCAGGTACAAGATAATCAAGTTAGACACAGTCCCTGTCCCACATTCATTCATTCAATCGTATTTCTTGAGTATTTACTGTGAGCAGACCACTGTATTAAGTGAAAGTACAAGACAGCAATAAAGATAGCCTATCACTGCCCACAATGGGCTTACAGTCTTTGGGGGTGGGGGGGGCAGAGGCAAGTGTGGGAGAAAGAACAGGAATTGAATCCCCACTTCACAGCTGAGGAAACTGAGGCCTAGAGCAGCCAAGTGACTTCCTCAAGGTCACATGACAGGCAAGTGGCAGAATCAGGATAAGAACCCAGGTCTCTTGATGCCCTGTCTCTTCAGCGTGGCTCAGTGGAAAGAGCACGGGCTTGGGAGTCAGAGGTTATGGGTTCAAATCCCACCTCTGCCACTTGTTCAATAGTATTTATTGAGCGCTTACTATGTGCAGAGCACTGTACTAAGCGCTTGGGATGAACAAGTCGGCAACAGATAGAGACAGTCCCTGCCGTTTGACGGGCTTACAGTCTAATCGGGGGAGATAGACAGACAAGAACAATGGCACTAAACAGCGTCAAGGGGAAGAACATCTCGTAAAAACAATGGCAACTAAATAGAATCAAGGCGATGTACAATTCATTAACAAAATAAATAGGGTAACGAAAATATATACAGTTGAGCGGACGAGTACAGTGCTGTGGGGATGGGAAGGGAGAGGTGGAGGAGCAGAGGGAAAAGGGGAAAATGAGGCTTTAGCTGCGGAGAGGTAAAGGGGGGATGGCAGAGGGAGTAGAGGGGGAAGAGGAGCTCAGTCTGGGAAGGCCTCTTGGAGGAGGTGATTTTTAAGTAAGGTTTTGAAGAGGGAAAGAGAATCAGTTTGGCGGAGGTGAGGAGGGAGGGCGTTCCAGGACCGCGGGAGGACGTGACCCAGGGGTCGACGGCGGGATAGGCGAGACCGAGAGATGGCGAGGAGGTGGGCGGCAGAGGAGCGGAGCGTGCGGGGTGGGCGGTAGAAAGAGAGAAGGGAGGAGAGGTAGGAAGGGGCAAGGTGATGGAGAGCCTTGAAGCCTAGAGTGAGGAGTTTTTGTTTGGAGCGGAGGTCGATAGGCAACCACTGGAGTTGTTTAAGAAGGGGAGTGACATGCCCAGATCGTTTCTGCGGGAAGATGAGCCGGGCAGCGGAGTGAAGAATAGACCGGAGCGGGGCGAGAGAGGAGGAAGGGAGGTCAGAGAGAAGGCTGACACAGTAGTCTAGCCGGGATATAACGAGAACAACTTGTCAGCTGTGTGACTGTGGGCAAGTCACTTAACTTCTCTGTGCCTCAGTTACCTCAACTGTAAAATGGGGGATTAAAACTGTGAGCCCAATGTGGGGCAACCTGATCACCCTGTATCTACCCCAGCGCTTAGAACAGTGCTCTGCACATAGTAAGTGCTTAACAAATATCAACATTATTACTATTATTATGTTGCTTCTCGACATGATCTCTGCCTAAAAGGAGCTTACAATTGAGCAGAAATTCTAGCACATAGAGAAGGCATGAAGGAAGCAGAAAGGAGAGAGGCCGCATACCAGAAATGGACCGTAAAACCCAGTAATGAGAGAGGGGATGAAAGCAGGAGGGAAATCCTGAAGCTACAAAAAGTCTTTAGAGCAGGAGAAGAAGCTGAACATAACAGGGGATGTTCAAACCAGAACATAAGGTGAGGGAGTCAGCTGGAGCAGTGACAAGCAAAGAGACATAGCTCAACAAAGATTCAAGCAGGTACAGAGGCCAAGAAAGTCAGAGTAATGGCCCAAGGGAAACGCTAAGCTTCATGCAAAATAGGGAGGGTTATTGCTTGTTCCATTTTCTTCTCTGCCATCACATTATTTCTCAAACGACAAGCTTCATTAAGGTAATTCTTGTTAAAGACATATTTCAGCTTGTTACTCTCTCCTGGGCACATGCCCAGAGCAATTGGCAGTGATTTATTCCATTTTGCTGAAATACCTTGCAAATCATCACTGTTTGTCTAGTGCCCATAATGTGCACGCTATAGACTGCCACTGCCGATGCGCCTTCTTGGCGATATTCTGTGCTGCCTCTCACAGAGGCCTGAAGAGTATCTACTGGTTAAATAAATACTCCTCAATTTCCATCACTTGGACTTTATGGCCTCTTAGCGTTCACTCTCCTGACCACTGTCAACAACGGGGTTCCAAAACAGTTAACTGACTCTCCACTGCAATTCATAGTCATGCGTACATCTTCCTGCAAAGACTCCTGTGAGCACCTCTAATCAGTCATTCCCAAAGCTCTGTCTTGAAGACTTTCAATGTTTCTCTGTGTCTGTGGAGCTGGAAGAGTTTCTCAGGGGATTGTGAGAATTTGCCAGGATCATTAGGCAACTCCATGTCAGAATGGTGCTGGGTTCAGAGCTGAAAATGCTTTGCCTGATCTGTTTCCCTTCGTTGCAGGAGAAATGGTGCGCTGGGTGATAACCTGAGTCCTACTCGATTTATTCCACATCAACTAGATTGAGGATGCACTGTGGCCTAGCGGAAAGACCACCAACCTGGAAGTCAGAGGTCCCGGGTTCTAATGCCTGCTCCCTCACTTGCCTGCTGTATGAACTTGGGCAAGTCACTTCACTTCTTTGTTTCTCAATCTCATCTGTAAAATAGGGATTAAAGATGTGAGTCCTGTGTGGTACATGGACTGTGTCCAATCTGATTATCTTGTGTCTACCCCAGAGCTTTGTACAGTGCCTAAAGGTTTAATTACCATGAAAAAAGCAATGAGAGATCAGGAAACTGAAGCCAGTTTTTAAGCGATTTAGCATTTCAATTTAGCCAGATTCATAAATTGTAGTAATTGTGGTATTAAGCACTATGCTAATTGCTGGGGTAGATGCAAAATAATCAGGTCAGACACAATCTCTGTTGTCTAAAGTGGAGGGAGACCAGGTATTTAATTCCTATTTACATATGAGGAAACTGATGCATAGGGAAGGGGTGATGTGCCCCAGGTTACACAGCAGGCAGGGATGGATCTGGGATTAGAACCCAGGTCCTCCGACTACTAGTTCTGTGCTATTTCTACTAAGCCATGTCTCCTCACTCCTCAAGAACCTCCAATGGCTGTGCATCCACCTTCGTGTCAAACCAAAACTCCTCACCATTGGCATTAAACACTCAATCAGCTCACCCCATTCTACCTCATCTCACTGATCACTTAGTATAGCCCCAGTCCCACACTTCGCTCCTCTAGTGCCAGCTTATTCACTCTGTCCTGATCTTATCTATCTCACCACCTTCCCCTTACCCACATAACCTTCTTAGCCTGGAAATCCCTAATTCTCCATATATGCATGTGGAGAGGTAATGTATATGCATCATATACATTACATCATATACATGTCTAAAACTGAGCTCATCTTCCCTCCCAAACCCTGTCCTCTCCCTGACTTGCCTGTCACTGTGAACGGCACAACCAACCTTCCTGTCTCACAGGCCCTCAACCTTGGTGTCATCCTTGTTTCAGGTCTCTCATTCACTCTACACATCCAACCTGTCACCAACACCTGCCGGTCTCACCTTTACAATATCCCCAAGATCTGCCCATTCCTCTCCATCCAAACGGCTATCGTGCTAGTACAGGCTCTCATAATATCCCGACTGGATTATTGTGTCAGCCTTTTCTCTGATCTCCCCTCCTCTTGTCTCTCCCCACTCCAGTCTATTCTTCATTCCGCTGTCCGGATCATCTTCCTACAGAAACGTTCTGGGCATGTCACTCCCCTCCTTAAAAACCTCCAGTGGTTGCCTACCAAACTCCACACATAAAAAAATTTCTCACTCTTGGCTTCAAAGCTCTCCATCGCCTTACTCCCTCCTACCTCACCTCCCTTCTCTCTTTCTACTGCCCACCCTGTACACTCTGCTCCTCTGCCACTCACCTCCTCACTGTCCTCTGTTCATGCCTATCCCTCCCTCGACCCCGGCCCATGTCCTACCACTGTCCTGGAATGCCCTCCCTCCTCACATCTGCCAAACTAACTCTCTTCCCCTCTTCAAAGCCCTACTGAGAGTTTACCTCCTCCAAGAGGCCTTCCCAGACTGAGCTCTCCACTTTTTCCTCTGCTCTGCCTCCACCCTCTTCTCTTCCCTCTTTCCCCTTCCCCTCCCCTCAGCTGAGCCCCCTTTCCCTCTGCTCCCCCTCCCCACCCCACCTTCTGCTCCTCCCCTTCCCCCTTTCCTTCCCTTTCCCTCAGCACTGTGTTCATTTGTATATATTATTTATTACCCTATTTATTTTGTTAATGAGGTGTACATCCTCTTGATTCTATTTATCGTGATAATGTTGTCTTGTTTTGTTTTGTTCTGTTTTGCTCTGCTGTCCGTCTCCCCCGATTAGACTGTGAGCCCGTCATTGGGCAGGGATTGTCTCTATCTGTTGCTGAATTGTACATTCCAAGTGCTTAGTACAGTGCTCTGCACATAGTAAGGGCTAAATAAATACTATTGAATGAATATATGCCACACCACCACTCTCTCCATCTTCAAAGCATTACTAAGGTGGCATCTCCTTAGAGGGCATCTCCAGAGGGCATCTCTGCCCTCTCCTCCGCCAGGCAAAGCTTCTTCTCCTCCCTCATCGACACCCATGCCCGTCACCCCCGCCGATTGTTCCGGACCTTTAACTCTCTCCTTAGGCCCCCTGTTCCTCCCCCTCCCCCATCTCTCACCCCTAATGATCTGGCCACCTATTTCCTCACGAAAATCAACACGATCAGGTCTGAGCTCCCCAAAGTCACCCCTCCGCCTCTCCCCTCCCCCCCAACAACCCCCTCCCCTACTTTCCCATCCTTCCCTGCAGTATCCTCAGAGGAGATCTCCTCCCTCCTCGCAAGTGCCACCCCCTCCACCTGCGCCTCGGACCCCATTCCCTCTCACCTTCTTAAAACCATCGCCCCTGCCCTCCTCCCTTCCTTAACTTCTATTTTTAACCACTCAATCTCCAAGGGCTCCTTCCCCTCTGCCTTCAAACACGCCCACGTCTCCCCCATCCTAAAAAAACCCGCTCTTGACCCCACTTCCCCCTCCAGTTATCGTCCTATCTCCCTACTACCCTTCCTTTCCAAAATCTTAGAACGAGTCGTCTACAATCGATGCCTAGAATTCCTTAACTCCCATTCTCTCCTAGACCCCCTCCGATCTGGCTTCCGTCCCCTCCGCTCTACCGAGACTGCTCTCTCTAAGGTCACCCATGACCTCCTTCTTGCCAAATCCAATGGCTCCTACTCCATTCTGATCCTCCTTGACCTCTCTGCTGCCTTTGACACTGTCGACCATCCCCTCCTCCTCCATACCTTATCTCACCTTGGCTTCACGGACTCTGTCCTCTCCTGGTTCTCCTCTTACCTCTCTGGCCGATCATTCTCGGTCTCCTACGCTGGAGCCTCCTCCCCCTCCCATCCTTTAACTGTTGGAGTTCCTCAAGGGTCAGTTCTTGGCCCTCTTCTGTTCTCCATTTACACTCACTCCCTCGGTGAACTCATCCGCTCTCACGGCTTTGACTACCATCTCTACGCAGATGACACGCAGATCTACATCTCCGCCCCTGTCCTCTCCCCCTCCCTTCAGGCTCGCATCTCCTCCTGCCTCCGGGACGTCTCCACCTGGATGTCGGCCCGCCACCTAAAACTCAACATGAGCAAGACTGAGCTCCTCATCTTCCCTCCCAAGCCCGGTCCGCTCCCAGACTTCTCCATCACCGTGGATGGCACGACCATCCTTCCCGTCCCGCAGGCCCGCAATCTCGGTGTCATCCTTGACTCGTCCCTCTCGTTCACCCCACACATCCTATCCGTTACCAAGACCTGCCGGTTTCACCTCTACAATATCGCCAAGATCCGCCCTTTCCTCTCCACCCAAACGGCTACCTTACTATTACGGGCTCTCGTTATATCCCGGCTAGACTACTGTGTCAGCCTTCTCTCTGACCTCCCTTCCTCCTCTCTCGCCCCGCTCCGGTCTATTCTTCACTCCGCTGCCCGGCTCATCTTCCCGCAGAAACGATCTGGGCATGTCACTCCCCTTCTTAAACAACTCCAGTGGTTGCCTATCGACCTCCGCTCCAAACAAAAACTCCTCACTCTAGGCTTCAAGGCTCTCCATCACCTTGCCCCTTCCTACCTCTCCTCCCTTCTCTCTTTCTACCGCCCACCCCGCACGCTCCGCTCCTCTGCCGCCCACCTCCTCGCCGTCCCTCGGTCTCGCCTATCCCGCCGTCGACCCCTGGGTCACGTCCTCCCGCGGGTCCTGGAACGCCCTCCCTCCTCACCTCCGCCAAACTGATTCTCTTTCCCTCTTCAAAACCTTACTTAAAAATCACCTCCTCCAAGAGGCCTTCCCAGACTGAGCTCCTCTTCCCCCTCTACTCCCTCTGCCATCCCCCCTTTACCTCTCCGCAGCTAAAGCCTCATTTTCCCCTTTTCCCTCTGCTCCTCCACCTCTCCCTTCCCATCCCCACAGCACTGTACCCGTCCGCTCAACTGTATATATTTTCGTTACCCTATTTATTTTGTTAATGAATTGTACATCGCCTTGATTCTATTTAGTTGCCATTGTTTTTACGAGATGTTCTTCCCCTTGACGCTGTTTAGTGCCATTGTTCTTGTCTGTCCGTCTCCCCCGATTAGACTGTAAGCCCGTCAAACGGCAGGGACTGTCTCTATCTGTTGCCGACTTGTTCATCCCAAGCGCTTAGTACAGTGCTCTGCACATAGTAAGCGCTCAATAAATACTATTGAATGAATGAATGAATCTCCTTCAAGAGGCCTTTCCTGATTTAAGCCCTCTTTTCCCCACCTTGCTCTCCCTTCTGCGTCGTCTATGCACTTCAATCTGTGACCTTTGGATGTTGATATTTGCCCCATCCCCAACCTAACAACACTTAGGTACATATCTTTAAATTATATGTTATAAATTACCTTTTTGTTCATATTAATGTCCGTGTCCCATTCTAGACTGTAAGCTTGTCTTGGGCAGGGAACAGATCCACTAATTCTGTTATACGGTACTCTCCCAAGTGCTTAGTACAGTGCTCTGCACATAGTAAGTGCTCAATAACTACGATTGATTGATTGATTAAACTACAATGCTTCTGAATTACTAGCCTGTCCTTTCCCCATCTAGCTGAATTTTGTGGGGCAGGGGGCTTGGGGATTCTCCATGGGGGCATCCAGGTCCATTCCCCAAGAAGACCAGATTCTCATCCCAAATCTACTGAGTAAATAGTCACCATTTACATACTGGAAGGAAAATTCCTTCATAAAGCACCATAAGTGAGTCTTCAATGCCAGTGTGTCAGCCAATTAGTAGTGATAAACACATTCTTGGATGTGCCTGCGTAATCCTCCTTGGAGAGGGTCTTCCCCAAACTGCTCTGGGCCTCTCCTGCCATGTTGATGTTCACACACGCCTGACTTCCAGCAGCAAGCCTGCTCAGACCCCAGGAAGGAAGGTTACTGGGTCAGAGTGCCTGCAAACTAATGGAGCAACAGTCAACACACTATTAGGAGGTGTACTGATAGGGATCAGGAAATGCTGGAATTTCAGTTGGCTGTATAGACTCGGTGTGGTATTGCTTCCCTGTCCGGGAGCTGTTAACTGCAAAGGATGTAAACTGAACCTCTCTATTATCAAAGAGGGATGGGGTGAGGAGTTTTTGTTTGCTTGATTTGTTTTTGTTTCTTTTATAATATTTTTAAAACGGTATTTGTTAAGTATTTACTATGTGCCAGGAACTCTACTAAGCGCAGGGGTAGATACAAGTTTATCAGATTGGACATAGCCTCTGTCCCTGTCATCCATTGCCTGGGGATGGGTTCATTTGGGAATTGGTGCAGTGAGAGAGAGAGAGACTGGGGACAGAAAGCCTGAGTTTTTTACAAAATTTATTCTGAGAGGTGAATTGAATTGTTTGTTTTGGATGCAGCAAATTGAACTTCCCTTTTGGGAGGAATGTGATTATTTAGTGATATTAGAGCTTCCCTAATGGGAGGAATATACTTGTATGTTACTTGTGCGTGGCAGAACACCCAGGTCCCACCCAGGCAGAATTCACTTAAGGTTTGTTCGCACTTGGGAAGGTGGCCAACTCCCACCCAAGAGCACTTCCCACTTGGGAGGAATCCACGTAAGTGTTACACACCCGTGGTGAAGCCCCTAGCTCCCACCCATGAGTACTTCCCTCTTGGGAGGAATCCATTTACGAATTACACACCCAAGGCGAAGAGCCTGACTTTCAGCTCCATGAGCATTCAGCAGGACGGGACGCTCACCCATCCCACGGCTCTTCACTCGGTGCAGGCAGAGTGGGCTTCTCAAGCTCTGGACAGAGGCGACCTGCAGCCGGCTGCTGCAAGTCTCGATCCACTGCACAGAAGGTCAGACACTGCAGGTATTTATCACTTGTGCTCCTAGGCCATTTCAGCTCCTGGCTTCAATTATACAACCTCTGCCCTCCCCACTCCTCCATACCTAATTTGATTGGCACGGGGGTGAGGGACACTATCTTGTGCCCCCCAAACTTTTGACCTTGAGATGATGGGTATCCACGGGTCATCTGGGGACAGACCTACATAGGGTTGACAATCTTAATCCCCATTTTGCAGATGAGATCACTGGGGCACAAGGAAATGAAGTGATTCGCCCAGTGTTACACAGCAGACAAGTGGTGGAGTCAGTATTAGAACCCAGGTCCTAAACCCAGATTTGGAAATGAAGTGATGGAGACACCCGTCACCTCTCAGGCCTCTCTCCCTGTCTAGCTGAAGTGTTATACCAGTTGGCTGGTCTGGCAAGGGAGCCAGCACAATAATAATCATGGTATTTGTTGAGTGCTTACTATGTGCCAGACATTGTACTAAGCAGTGGGGTTGGACACAGTCCCTGTCCCAAACGGGGCTCACAATTTAAATCCCCATTTTACAGATGAGGTAACTGAGGCACAGAGAGGTGAAGTGACTTACCCTAGGTCACACAGCAAGCAGGTGACAGAGCTGGGATTAGATCCCAGGTCCTTCTGACTCTCGGGCCCATTCTCTATCCACTAGACCACCCTGCTTCTCAGGATTCCTTCTTATGAAGATAATGTAGCAAGATTCCAGAACACTGGGCTTCTCGTTTCCTCTCTACACTAAAGGCGTGGCATCTCTCAGTAAGTCAAAACCCTCGCTGGGCCTTACCCTGATCCCAGGAAGGAGATCAGTTAATTGATCAGTACTATTTATTGAGTATTAACTGTGTTCAGAGCACTATACCTAGACCTTGGGAGTCTCTAGACTCGTCTCCCTTTCTAGTCTGTAAGCTCGTTATGGGCAGGGAATGTGTCTGTTATATTGTACTCTCTCAAGTGCTTACTATAGCGCTCTGCATATAATAAGCGCTCAATAAATATGAGGGACTAACAATACAGTTGGTAGCCATCATCCCTACCCTCAAGGATCTTCTTCTAGAGCTAGACCAGATGAGTTTATAATCCACTGGGAGAGCTTTGGGGCTCCACAGAACAGGGAGCTAATATATGGAATGCCGGAGTTGCACCACATTGTTCAAAACCATCACTGATCTCTCCTAGAAACACCAATCAACCAGTCAATCAGAGATGCAACATGGCTTAGTGGATAGAGCTTGGGTCTGGGAGTCAGAAGGACCTGGGTTTTAATCCCGGCCCCACCGGGAAGTCTGCTGTGTGGCTTCTGGCGAGTTACTTCATTTCTCGGTGCCTCGGTTGCCTCTTCTGTAAAATGGGGATGAGAGTGTGAGCCCCATGTGAGACAGGGATTGTGTTCAACCTGATTAGCTTGTATTCATTCATTCAGTCGTATTCATTGAGAGCAACTGTGTGCAGAGCATTGTATTAAATGCTTGATCTACCCCAGTGCTTAGAACAGTGCTTTGCACATAGTAAGTGCTTAATGATTGCTATTAATATTGTTTATTATTATTAGAACCCACAGTCTCTAACTCCCTGCCCTGTGCACTTTCCACTTGGCTATGTAGCTTATAAGAAAGGCAAAATTTCCCAAACCAGCGCATCAAGAGGGAAATCATGTTAATGATACATGTTTAATTTCAGTAAGGATAAGAAAGTTGGCAGTGCATCCACCTGCTGCCCACAGGGGAGGAAGACATGGCATCTGTCCAGAGGAATCTGCTCTGACTCACCTGCTCCTCCTTTCTCAGCTCACAGCGAAGCAGGCACTTCACCTCAGTCAGTTAGGGACTCATCCACCAAGCTCCTTCATCTCACCTCTCTAGCCCTGGTTGTGTCAGCTGACTCCTCCTGGAGCAGCAGGAGCTTGACCTTTGCCCTTTCCCCCAGGTCAGGGGGCCGCTGCAGGTGAGCTGCCAGATCCACACAGGATAACATTCAGCTCTGTGTTAAGGAGAGGAGTTGTAACAAGTTTCCATCTCATTTCATTCTTTAATGAAACTAGGAATCCAGATCCCCGGAGCAGAGCGCTCACCTTTTCTTCTTGTCAAGCAGGCTGTCCCCCCTCACGGTGTATGTTGGCAGCCCCGAGGCCTGAAAGGAGCCGGCATAATGGAGGACAGCTCATTAGCAGGAGACGCACACGATGCTTGGCTGCCCCTTCGTCAGCAGCCTTGCCGAGGAGTCTTTGCTTCCAAAGATTCACGAGACGATTCCGTTAGAACTGGAGAATACGTTTGATCTTTTTGTTCTTCCTCGGTTTCTGAAAAAGTGGTAATTGTTTCAAATCAATTTCTTTCCTCGGTGGATAACTTCTCATTCTTCAAACCCTTGATTTTACACACCGGCATCACAGATTTTGTTCACTAGTAATGTAAATGTTCTATAAATGCACTTGAATCAAATTGAATTAATGTCTTGAGAGAATTAAGGCCGTTTACAGGAAGTTCATGGACAAAGTGGTCCCTCCAGTACCCATGGCTGCTCAGGTGCCCATGTCTTTTCTGTACCTGGAACTTCTCCCCTCACCCCTGCTGCAGTCAGACACCAAAATATGAGAGCTCAGCAATGTTTAATTGTTTCTTAATTTGGTAACTATGAAAACAAATCTGGTTCAAGTTGCCTTTCCTTGAGTCTATTACTTCTTCCCCAGGACTCTCTCTTCCCCAGGACCAACTTCCCTGTTGGTATCCCAGGACTCACATTCCTCTGGTCCTCCCCACTCCTCTCAGGCCATCCAAGATTCCAGTCTTACATTCTCCAAGTCACTAGGAAGCGAGACCTCTAAATGTTCTTTATCCCCCGAAGGGCAGGAACTTCCCTCCTCCAAAGTCCTAGCTGCTGGACTCTGGCCTTCCAGTTTATCCTAACCCCATTCAGGGATTTTGAGACTCTGAGCATCATTCACTCATTCAATAATATTTATTGAGCGCTTAGTATGTGCAGAGCACTGTACTAAGCACTTGGAATGTACATATCGGCAACAGATAGAGACAGTCCCTGCCCTTTGACGGGCTTACAGTCTAACCGAGGGAGACAGGCAGACAAGAACAATGACAATAAATAGTCAAGGGGAAGAACATCTCATAAAAACAATGGCAAATAAATAGAATCAGGGTGATGTACATCTCATTAAACAAAATAAAAACAAAATCATCTGGGATAGGGACTGTGTCCAACCCGATTTTCTTGTATCCACCCCAGCAATTAGTGGCTGGCACATAGTAGTGCTTAACAAATACCATGGTCATTATAATTATTGCCCACTCTGATCCCCCCTCCCCGTGCCCTTTGCCCATTCAGTGTCACAGCCCGAGCTTTCCCTGTGTCCTTCTATCCCAGAACACAGCTCACCACCTCTCATCTCAAGATGACTAGGGATCTTCTCTCCAATTACCGGTCCCCCTACTTCCTCCCCAACTCTTCTCTCTGATTGGCTTGGTGAGTATTTACATTTCCCTTATGGAGGGGGAATATGGAGTGATTCTCCCGCCTTCCTCCACCTTCTTCTAAGTGTGGGAACCAGTGAAACTCACCATCACTTCCATCATCCTGCAATGCTTGTTATGGGCCCTTTAAGAAACTCAGTTCCAATCTCTGGAAAATTTGCTTGTCAGTCTACTGACCCGAAAGATTGATCAGTCAATCTATCAGTGGTATTTACTGAGCATTTACTGAATGAAGAGCACTGTACTAAGTGCTTGGGAGAGTACAATAACACTAGATGGAATTCCTGCCTACAGAGAATTAACAGTCCCCTGGAATTTATAATTTCATGTGATTCTATCTAAATCTTTCTTCAGGTGCATTCTCTGCCTCCTTTTTTCATCCCATTGATCCCCTGTGGTATAATTTCTCAGCAATTTTTATCTTCTTGAAGGTGATGGGATCTATCTCCTGCAAGCTGATGGTTGCTGTGTTTTTCTTAAAATAGATTTCAGCTATTCACTTTCATCCTCAGTCTCTTTCTTCCCCTGGAACGGTTAGTTAACATCTTTTACTTAGCCTTGGGGAAAAACCAGCATGGAGATAGTCATCAGCACTGAAGAATTCTTGCCAGGCATGAACTAGCTTCCCTATTTGGATGGGAGAAGGGGGCTAGACTGATGTTGCCTTACCATTTTTCTTCTTCCCTCTCTGAGGTGGTTGAGCTTGTTTGGGGATTAGCCTTCTCCTAAGACTGATCTGACATTAGAGTGGATTCTAGTAAAGGTATTAATAGTTTATTTACTAAGTCCTTACAGTGTGCAAAGTAACATACTAAGTGGTAGGAAAAATAATAGATGGATGAAAATTGGATAGGGACCTCTCATCTTCAAGGGGCTTACAAATGAAGGAAGAGGTGAGGTACATGGGATTGGAGTTACATGCTAGGATGAAAGAAGGTAAACAAAAAAACCTAGAAAGACCTGTGTTTTAATGCCAGTGGCCTTGGGCAAGTCATTTAACTTCTCTGTGACTCAGTTACCTCATCTGTAAAGTGGGGATTTAGATTGCGAGCCCCATGTGGGATGGGGACTGTGTCCAACCGGATTACCTTGTATCTATCCCAGCTCTTAGAAGAGTGCCTGGCACATACTAAGCTCTTAATGAATGCCATTAAAAAAAAGAACATAAAGGCAAGGACAGAGATAACTAGAATTAGAACTAGAATTAGAATTAGGATATGGTAACTAAAGTGGAAAGGCTTCGAGGTCCTTGTGGCTCCAGAATCTACTCATTCGTTCATTCGGTCTTATTTATTGAGTGCTTACTGTGTGCAGAACATTGTATTAAGCACTTGAGAGAGTGCAGTATAACAGTGAGCTTACAGT
Source organism: Ornithorhynchus anatinus (assembly GCF_004115215.2). NCBI lineage: Eukaryota > Metazoa > Chordata > Mammalia > Monotremata > Ornithorhynchidae > Ornithorhynchus > Ornithorhynchus anatinus. The sequence continues at coordinate 84,285,681 of NC_041732.1, read as the reverse complement.
TTAGAGGGGTAGACAGACTGATATAGGAGCAACAGTCACAGCCATGACTTCCCAACATTTAAAAGTTGAGAAGGGCTCACTCTATTGCTCTAGTTTTACTCTTTCTTCCTCTAGAATGGGGGCTGATAGGAAGTCTGAAGTTTTGGGGACTGGGCTGTTCTTACAGAGTTTTCTGGTCGCCAAGTATATTTGGATCGATTATCTGTTCACCTTATCCTAGTTCACTAGATTCAGGCCAAGCTTGCGGTGTGTCCCGGGAGAATGTTCTGTCCCTGGAACAGGGGTTGGTGGGAAGTTTGACGTTGTCGGGGCTGGGCAGCTCTTCGAGGGTTTTCTGGTCTCTAAGAATGTTTGGATGAATTTTCCATTCACCTCATCCTAGTTCACTAGATTCAGGCCAAACCAGCAGTGTGCCCCAAGAGAACATTGAGTATACCATATGTGGGATTGGCACAAGAACAGGAAAGGGCAGTGGGCTTTTAAAATATTTTTTATGGTATTTTTTGAGTGTATAGCCAAGTACTGTACTAAGCACTGCAGTAGATCTAAGTTAATCAGGTTGGACCCAATCCATGTCCCATATGGGACTCACAGTCTTAATTTCCATTTTACAGATGAGGGAACTGAGGCAGAGAGGTGAAGAGCCAAGATCTCACACAGACACACGACAGATCCAGGATTAGAACCTTGGGCCTTCTGATTCTCAAGCCGGTGCTCTATCCACTAAGCCACACTGCCCACGCTGCTTCCTATATGAAAGAGAGATGGATGTGCCCTTTTCCATTCAATTTCTTGCACCAGAAAAAAAATAGCAAATTGAAGAGATTCCCCATCTTTCTCCTTCCTCACCAATCTCACTCATTTACAGTAACATTTTCCAAGCTGAAATCTATTTTTAAACATTTAATTGTAAGACACAGTCCTAGACTTCTTCAAGTGTGTGTTCTCACAGTCATTTCACCTCTGTCGGCCTATAAGATAATTGCACCTGATTGCCTAAGGACATTAACAACAGCCAAGGTCAAGGTCAGCTCAAATCAAATGTAATTTCTTCACCACTGTGTCTTTGTTTTCTGTTTTCAGCCTGCCAATGAGTGTGGAAGCACCTGACATTTTGTATTTTTACATTGTTTGGAAAAATATAGTTATTCATACAGCAATTGCTGGGTCACAAATCATACTCTGAAAGCTTGTCAAATGAATTTTTCTTCAAATCGGTCAAAAACGATGACATCTGACAGAGAGAGATCCACTCTCAGAATTGTTTTCAGGGGTTATTCATAATTATCCCCTGGTTAATGTCAAAAACAAGATACATTCCCGCGAATTGCAGTCCTGTTCTACGGAAGTCGACATGTGAGAAAAGCAGAATCAGAATGATAGTGCAATGGTTTGCTGGCGAGATCAGATGCCCTTGGCTAGTCCTCAAAGCATTATACATACAGCGTGAACTCATCAATTCTTTCAATGCTCCTGGGCCATTAGTAGATGTCAAAACAAGTCATTCATCATTAACACTTTGCAACCCCCATGTGATCCTGACAAAAGGCCTGCCAACGGAATGGTTTGTTGTTTCCCACAGAGCAAATTAGGAAACATGGCAAGTCACTACTTGACACCCTGCCTGGCAAGATCGCAGTCTCACCCTAGAAAAGCCAAAACCAAACCAAAAATTGTTACGCGTCCCTAAAAAAACTTGTAGGGCCCTTCTAGCTAGCTCTCACACACATACACACATCCATCCATCTCTGTCTCCCCCCAACACACTCTTAGTTCTACTTGAGAATGTTGATGGATCCTTGTATATCCCAGGCAATTCTGCAATTTTCTTACAAAAGCTTCCCCCTTTAAAGATGATGCCATGGGAAGAAAAAAATCTGATCAGCACTTGAAGACTTAATCTTTACTTCAGTTTTGAAAGTTATCAAAACTGCAGACAAAACAAGGCAGCCAAATGTTTCCAAGAGGGAGAGGCCTTGCTGCTCTGTACCTTCCCAGTGTTCCTCAAAACATGGCATACTGAAGAAATGCCCACAGATTTCACGGGATGCCAACATCTCCACCGACTTCAAGAAGAGAGCTGACAGCTGAAACTGTCACGTGGAATCTCGCGGCTCTCCACTGATGGCAGGATCATGGGAGAATCTTGACCCAAAAGCGTTTTTAACCAAGCACTCCCAAGACTGCAGTGTTGCTTTATCAATCAGTGGTATTTACTGGTCGCTTACTGTGTGCAGAGCCCACTACTGAGCACTCTAGACAATAGAAGGCAAGCAAGTGGAAGTGATCATAACTACAAGCCAGATTTAGAAACAGGGTGGCTATAAATAGAAACAAGTATGATTAAGAACCCCTTTCTCCAATATTCAAAACATCATAAACCAAGAATAAAATTGGAGAAAAACCAGAATATGAACTATCCTGCTTCAGAGATATCTTATCCACAGAGATTTTTTATCCGTGCTGCATCTTAATATCATATCTGAATTCTTTTAATAATTATGGTACTTGTTAAGTGCTTTTTAGGTACCAAGCAGGGTTCTAAGCACTGGGATAGATATGAGTTAATCTGATTAGACACAGTCCCTGTTCCACCAAGGGCTCACACTCTGAATCCCCATTTTACAGATGAGTTACCTGAGGCCCAGAGAAGTGAATTGACTTATCCAAGGTCATGCAGCAGACATGTGGCAGAGGCAGAATTAGAACACAGGTTCTTCTGACTCTCGGGCTCGGACTCTATCCACTAAGCCACGCCACTCCTCAACAAGGAGCAGATCTTACCAAGGTAACAGAGGGAAGATAGACAACATTACTTTTGGTGAATTTGCAGATTGCATTTGGGGAGGAAAGAGAATTTGAGACTCAGGGTTAACTGAAGCTCTGTAAAACAATCGCAGCATTCAACCTTCCCTATGGCTTTGCGATCTGTGCTTACCACAGAAGTCACATCAAATTCTTAGAGGAGTTCACATCCGCCAATGGCATACGCCAGGTAAAACTTTCTTTTTCTAGAATGACATGCGTGATGATGAAGCTCTATCTATACTAATAAGCATGGCTGAAAAGACTGATATGGAATAGGAATTTTATTTCAAATTGTGTGTTGCATTAAAGGGTTTGTCTCAGGGTCTATTTCTGTTTTTGAGCCTGCCTAATGTTATCCCCAACCTAATGAATCCTTTGCTCAAGGAGAGCAACCTTACCAATGATACTAGTAGTAGTACAGGGAAGTACTACCATGGTCCAGAGATTAGACTATGAGCCTGGGAGTCCGAAAGACCTGGGTTCTAATCCCAGCTCCCCTGCTTGTCTCCAGTGTGACCTTGGGCAAGTCACTTCACTTCTCTATGCCTCAATTACCTTATCTGTAAAAGGGGGATTAAGATTCTGATCCCCACTGTGGGACAGGGACTGTGTCCCACCCAATTACCTTGTCTCTATCCCAGTGCTTAGTACAGTGCCTGGAACATATTAAGTGCTTAACAAATACCACATATTAGTATTTTTAGTAGTAGTAGCAATAGTGAGTGGTAATAGTAGTTAGGAGCTGCAGCAGTAATAGTGGTGGTAGTAGTAATAATAATAACAATGATGGCATTTGTTAAGCACTTACTATGTGCACGGCACTGTGCTAAGCGTTCGGGGGGATACAAGGTGATCAGGTTGTCCCACGTGGGGCTCACAGTCTTAACCCCCATTTTCCAGATGAGGTAACCGAGGCCCTGAGAAGTGAAGTGACTTGCCCAAAGTCACAAAAGTGACAAGCGGCAGAGCCGGGATTAGAACCCATGACCTCTGACTCCCAAGCCCATGCTCTTTCCACTGAGCCATGCTGCTTCCACAAATAGTACATGGAATAGTGGATAGAACATGAGCCTGGGAGTCAGAAAGTCGTAGGTTCTAATCCCTGCTCCGCCACTTTCATTCATTCATTCAATAGTATTTACTTGCACTTTATTTGTTAAGTGCTTACTATGTACAGAGCACTGTTCTAAGCGCTGGGGTAGATACAGGGAAATCAGGTTGTCCCACGTGAGGCTCACAGTCTTAATCCCCATTTTACAGATGAGGTAACTGAGGTATAGAGAAGTTGTGACTTGCCCACAGTCACACAGCTGACAAGTGGCAGAGCTGAGATTCGAACCCATGACATCTGACTCCCAAGCCCGTGCTCTTTCCACTGAGCCACGTTGCTTCTCTACTGAGTGCTTACTATGTGCAGAGCACTATACTAAGTGCTTGGAATGTACAATTCGGCAACAGACTGTTTGCTGTATAGCACTTGTTTGCTGTATGACCTTGGCAAGTCACTTTGCTCTCTGGGCATCAGTTAACTCTTCTGTAAAATGGGGATTGAGAATGTGAGCCCCCTGTGGGATAGGGACTGTGTCCAACCTGATTTTCTTGGATCCACCCTAGCATTTAGTACAGTGCCTAGCACCTATTAAGTGCTGAACAAATGCCACAGTTATTAGTAGTTGTCTCTCCTATGAATCAATGGTGGCATGAGAGTTTGTGGATGACAGTGAAACTTAGAGATGTGCTACTGAGAGGCAGGGTTACCTATAATGGAAAAGGTCTAAGCCGAAATATTGAAGTTGATTCACTTGTGCTGGGCAGCAGTTGCATGGAAAGAGTCAAAGGCAGATGATCACGTGATCAAAATGTTGATCAAAGACAAGGCTGAGACTTAAGTTTTTTCTGGGTGGAGGAAGGCAATAGTAAACCACTTCCGGATTTTTTTTAACCAAGAAAACTCTATGGAAAACTTTAAAATTGCTATGAATCGGAAACAACTCAACAGAATTTAAACAAACAACAAAGAGTAGGAGTAGTAGAAGTACTAGACCGTGACCACCTTGTGGGCAAGGAATATATCCACCAACTCTATTATGTTATAGTCCTCTAAGAATTTAATAAAGTGCTCTGCCCAAAGAAATCGCTCAATTAATATGATTGATTGATAGCAGCAGTCACTCTCCAATGACCTCCTGCTCCACCACACCTCACCCACTCACCTAAGTGCTAGAGTTGGACAAAGATATGATGGCTCAGGGTGCTGGGAAATTAACTGGGGGAAGCTTGTTGGAGAAGGTGGGATAATAATGTTGGTATTTGTTAAGCGCTTACTATGTGCAGAGCACTGTTCTAAGCACTGGGGTAGACACAGGGGAATCAGGTTGTCCCACGTGGGGCTCACAGTCTTAATCCCCATTTTACAGATGAGGGAACTGAGGCACAGAGAAGTTAAGTGACTTGCCCACAGTCACAGTTGACAAGTGGCAGAACTGAGATTCGAACTCATGAGCCCTGACTCCAAAGCCCGTGCTCTTTCCACTGCGCCACGCTGCTTCTCAGATATAAGTAGGGATTTGAAAGTGAGGAGAGCTGCCATGTAGGAAAGGCAGAAATCTCAAGCCTGAAGAGCAGCTTGATTGAGGATTAGGTGGGAGAGTTGGGAGAGGTGGGAGAGTAGGGAGGGAGGTACAGCTAGAGTTTGTCTAGAGAAGAGAGAAGAAAGACGAATGGGGTGTAGCAGGTGAAGAGAGCAGATAGATAAAGCGGGGTCAGTTAGTAGAGAGGCAGGCCTGTGGTGGAGCCAGGATTAGAACCAAGTCCTCTGCCTCCCGGGCCCATGCCTTTCCTACTAGGCCATGCTACTAGTGGGGGTCTCTGTTCCTCCTACCATGTGCATCACCCATTAGGAGGCATGAAGGATATACAAAACCTGGCTGTGATGTAATCAGAATTCTCTACTTGTCAGATTGGTTTCACACTCTATTGTTTACCCTTAATTTCAAATGGAAACGTGATTTGGGCTGAAAGAGAATCACTATTCATCTTTTCTACCAAAGAAAAACTGGAATATGCTTTCTGATGCAGCTGCCTTCCCTACTAGTGATTTATGTCCCACTACCACACTGAGAGTCAGGAAGCCTGAGCGGTGGATGTGCTGATGCATCTTTTATAAAGGGGGATCCAGGTCAATCACTCAATAGAGGGAAATGGAAATCTGTATTGTTCAAACTTTGGAAAAGTAGAACGGGAGATTTCAAAAATTGATCTTCCAGCAGCAAATAGTCTACCTTTTTTTCCATGCTGGTCTGTCTAGCTGCTTGCTTGCTGCTTCTTTATAAATGTCACTGAATATTTCCAGACTATCTTCCCTTTTCCATCTTCTTTTTCATGGATAATTTCTCCTGAGACATACTGGATGAGAGCTGGGTTTTAAAAAGAGTAATTGTAGTATTTGTTAAGCTCTTTTTATTTGCCAAACACTATAGTAGATACAGTGTTATCAGATCAGACACAGTCCCTGTTCAACATGGGACTCAGTCTTAATCCCCATTTTACAGATGAAGTAACTATGGCACAGAAAAGTTTAGTAACTTACCCAAGGTTGCACAGCAGGTAAAACACTGCCTGGCCTATTGGATACAGCACGGACCTGGGAGTCAGAAGAACATGGGTCCTAATCTTGGCTCCACCACTTGCCTACTGTTCGACATCGGGTAAATCACTTAACTTCTCTGTGCCTCACTTACTTCATTTGTAAAATGGGGATTAAGACCGTAAACCCCAAATGGGACAGGACTGTGTCCAACCTGATTATCTTGTACCTACCCCAGTGCTTAGTTCAGTGCCTGGAACATAGTATGCCCTTATCAAATACCATAAAAAAAGTGGCACATTTGAAATCAGAACCCAGGCTCTCTGATCTTGGACAAATCTCTGACCTGGAATACCCTCCCTCCTCACATCCACCAAACTAACTCTCTTCCCCTCTTCAAAGCCCTACTGAGAGCTCACCTCCTCCAGGAGGCCTTTCCAGCTTGAGCCCTCCCTTTTCCTCTGCTCTTCCTCCCCTCCCCATTCCCCCTGCTCCCTCCCTCTGCTCTACTGCCTTCCCCTCCCCACAGCACTTGTATATATTTGTATATATTAATTACTCTATTTTATTAAAGATGTGTATATATCTATGATTCTCTTTATCTATTCTGATGGTATTGATGCCTGACTACTTGCTTTGTTTTGTTTTGTTGTCTGTCTCCCCCTTCTAGACCATGAGACTGTTTTTGAGTAGGGATTGTCTCTATCTGTTGCCGAACTGTACTTTCCAAGTGCTTAGTACAGTGTTCTGCACACAGTAAACACTCAATAAATACGATTAAATGAATGAATGAATGAATGAAAATTTCTTGGTGCCTCAGTTTTCCCATTTGTAAAAAGAGCACTGGATACTTGTTCCCTCTCCGCCTTGTGAATCCCAGGTGGGACAGGGACTATTTTGCATAAATCCCAGCTCTTCTGAGGTCAGTGTTTACAAAGACCACTATTATTTTTATTATTATTCTTACATGCTATAGCACTCATTCCTACCTGAACAAGTGCTTAGCACAGTGACTGATACATAGTAAATGCTTAACAAATACCATTAAAAAACAACAACACCCAGATTGCACTGGGATCATTTTTAAAGATTCTGGAGGTTGAGATTTTGCACTGAAAAGTGGATCCCAACCCCTCCTGATGGAGCTGCAGTCCAGATCCAGAGTACCCTGCACTGCACTTTGACGGGATGATTCTCAGAAGGCAGCAGGGACACTCAATAGGCATCAACTGAGCTGAAGAACAAAGACACCTCTTTATTTCCCCACTTCTCCTACCTGAGTCTCTTAGAGAATGGTTCTCAAATCATTCAATAGAAGTATGCACAGCCTGTCCTTTGGCCCAAATAATTATGCATCTCCATGGACCCTGCAGCCATCTTCCCTTCTCCTTTGTGTTCTAAATTACAGGTTCAAAATGCCCCTTCCTCTGTGATGGAAAAGAACATGATATCCTGTTTCCTCTCTGCTGAACGGCTAATAATGAGAAAATATTATGCCTGTCTCTGGCATGGAGAGGTCCCTGGAGAAATCGAAAAAGCTGTTTCCACCAGCATCTCATTACAAGTGAAAGCTTTATCATTTTTAACTCACCATAAGAAGATTCTTTCTTTTTCATTTGGCTTTGCCTTTTGAAGCTCAAATTTTTCCTTTGTGATCTTTGTTTTTATATTGGCAATGACAAATATTCCTACACTGATACCTTTGAAAGAAAACAAACTGCTTGTGTGCTGTGACCTTGGGCAAGTCATTTATCTTCTCTGTGCCTCAGTTACCTCTTCTGTAAAATGGGGATGTAGAGTGTGAACCCCACGTGGGAAATGGACTTTGTCCAATCTGATTAGTTTATATCTTACCCAGCCTTTAGTACAGTGTCTGGCACATAGTGAGTTCTTAAGAAATACCATTAAAAAAGAAAGAAGCAAATCCCTATCCCTTCCCAAGAATAAAACATTCATTCATTCATTCAATAGTATTTATTGAGCGCTTACTATGTGCAGAGCACTGTACTAAGCGCTTGGAATGAACAAATCGGCAACAGATAGAGACAGTCCCTGCCGTTTGACGGGCTTACAGTCTAATCGGGGGAGACAGACGGACAAGAACAATGGCAATAAATAGAGTCAAGGGGAAGAACATCTCGTAAAAACAATGGCAACTAAATAGAATCGAGGTGATGTACATTTCATTAACAAAATAAATAGGGTAATGAAAATATATACAGTTGAGCAGACGAGTACAGTGCTGAGGGGATGGGAAGGTAGAGGGGGAGGAGCAGAGGGAAATGGGGGGAAAAGAGGGTTATGCTGCGGAGAGGTGAAGGGGGGGCGGTAGAGGGAGTAGAGGGAGAAGAGGAGCTCAGTCTGGGAAGGCCTCTGGGAGGAGGTGAGTTTTAAGTAGGGATTTGAAGAGGGGAAGAGAATGTTTGGCGGAGGTGAGGAGGGAGGGCATTCCAGGACCGCCGGAGGATGTGGCCCAGGGGTCGACGGCGGGATAGGCGAGACTGAGGGATGGTGAGGAGGTGGGCGGCAGAGGAGCGGAGCGTGCGGGGTGGGCGGTAGAAAGAGAGAAGGGAGGAGAGGTAGGAAGGGGCAAGGTGATGTAGAGCCTTGAAGCCTAGAGTGAGGAGTTTTTGTTTGGAGCGGAGGTTGAAAGACAACCACTGGAGGTGTTTAAGAAGGGGAATGACATGCCCAGATCGTTTCTGCTGGAAGATGAGCCGGGCAGAGGAGTGAAGAATAGACTGGAGCGGGGCGAGAGAGGAGGAAGGGAGATCAGAGAGAAGGCTGACACAGTAGTCTAGCCGGGATATAATGAGAGCCTGTAAGGTAGCCGTTTGGGTGGAGAGGAAAGGGCGGATCTTGGCGATATCGTAAAGGTGAAACCGGCAGGTCTTGGTAACGGATAGGATGTGTGGGGTGAACGAGAGAGACGAGTCAAGGATGACACCAAGATTGCGGGCCTGAGAGACAGGAAGGATGGTCGTGCCATCCACGGTTATAGGGAAGTCTGGAAGAGGACTGGGCTTGGGAGGGAAGATGAGGAGCTCAGTCTTGCTCATGTTGAGTTTTAGGTGGCGGGCCGACATCCAGGTGGAGACGTCCTGGAGGCAGGAGGAGATGCGAGCCTGAAGGGAGGGGGAGAGGTCAGGGGCAGAGATGTAGATCTGCGTGTCATCTGCGTAGAGATGGTAGTCAAAGCCGTGAGAGCGAATGAGTTCACCGAGGGAGTGAGTGTAAATGGAGAACAGAAGAGGGTCAAGAACTGGCCCTTGAGGAACTCCAACAGTTAAAGGATGGGAGGGGGAGGAGGCGCCAGCGAAGGAGACCGAGAATGACCGGCCAGAGAGGTAAGAGGAGAACCAGGAGAGGACGGAGTCCGTGAAGCCAAGGTGAGATAAGGTATGGAGGAGGAGGGGATGGTCGACAGTGTCCAAGGCAGCAGAGAGGTCAAGGAGGATTAGAATGGAGTAGGAGCCATTGGATTTGGCAAGAAGGAGGTCATGGGTGACCTTAGAGAGAGCAGTCTCGGTAGAGTGGAGGGGACGGAAGCCAGATTGGAGGGGATCCAGGAGAGAATGGGAGTAAGGAGTCCCTTTTGGGTAGGTACCTACCTCAGTCATTAATACTATTTAGAAATAAATGACTCACCAAAACATTTCTTTAAGTTAGTTTCATTCTAGGGCCACATTTTCAAAATATTCCAAAAAATGATACACAATTTTCTTCAATAATAATAATAATGAATAATTGTGGTATTTGTTAAGCGCTTACTATGTGTGAGACACTGTATTAGACACTGGGGTGGATACAAGCAAATCGGGTTGGACACAGTCCCTGTCCTTCATGGGGCTCACAGTCTTAATCCCTATTTTATGGATGAGGTAGTTTAGGTACAGAGAAGAGAAGTAACTTGCCCAAGGTCACACAGCAGTCAAGTGAAGGAGCCAGGATTAGACCCCACGTCCTTCTGACTCCCAGGCTCATACTCTATCCTCTAGGTTACTATTATAATCACTTTCTTCATCAATATTATAACATTTATTAAGGGCATACAAATCAAAGCACTGGGTTATGCAATGAGAAAAGATAGAAGGATATTTCCCCATGCTAGTAGATGTGATCAATAAAAGATAATCCCTTCAGACATAGTCCCTGTTCCATAAGGAGCTCAGATGTAAGTGGGGGAGGAAGTAGTTAATAGAAATAAATTTCCAAACAATGCACTGCAAACTACTGAAGAGGTCATTTAGTACAGTACTCTGCACACAGTAAGTGCTCAATAAATATGACTGAATGAATCATTTAAGATTAAACAATCTAAATGAGCAATGTTAGAATATTGAGCTAAAGTAGAAGCTGGAATGGACAGTCTTCAGGCTCCTTCCTGCCCTGGGACAGTGTTCTTTATTTTGTCCTGATTCTCTAAAGCAACAGTGGGAAGGGAGAAAATCCATCATTGCTAATATTTCCCAAGTCCATCACACAGAATTATGTGATATAATGTAATGCCTAGTGGTAATACAATCTAGTTACTAACAAATCATTCAAGCTCTGTTCCAGCAGTCACCACTATTGGTCTGGATTTTGTACCAAGGCCTTGCTGTTGGTTACCCTGTAAAACTGATGTTTGCAAAGCCAAAGCGTTTGTCATTACAACCTGGCTGACGTCTGTGTCAAGGGATGGGGCTGGTGGGAACGGTGAGAGTTTGTTTTGCTTTTATGGGGAGTCAGAGGTGCTTTGCTGCTCAGTGTTTCTGAATTATTCGTTTGAATTTCTGGGCTCCAGTGTTGACTATTTTGCCAATGGGTGAATCAATGGTGACCGTGACAGACTTTGGAGGGCTAGAGATACTTTAGGCCTTCTAGTTTATGTAATGCCATTTCCTCTCTAACATACTTCTTGTTTTCTGTTTACGAAAGAGAATCCAGCGATGTCTGTTAGGAGATATTATTGGGTGTTGATTAGAGAAGAGTCAATTTTCTTTTCTTTCAAGTGGCAGGAACTGTGGGCAGAGTATGTTTAACATTAATGGAAGTGCAGGTCTGACATCCCATACGTTCATGTCTTAGGGTCAGGGAGGCTTTCTGAAAAACATATCTGTCCCAGGTCCAACCACTGAATAAGATGGGTTCCACTGTTTTTTTAATGATTCATTTTGAATGAAGAGACGAAAAACTCTCGATACTTAAACAAAGGTCATGCTTGCATCATTGATTTTCCCTTTATTACCACTCATGGTAGAAGTGCCCAGTGCTCTCTGCCAGAGAGTGAAGGGAAAAGAATGCTTGGATGAGTCTTCCTTATGGGGAATCAGCTAATTTCAAAATGGCCTCTTGAGAAGAGATTGTTCAGCACGGATGGTTCCAGTAATGGGAATCCTGCAGCACTCACTTGCAAAATGATAGATTGTACTCTGAGAAGTCAAGATCTTTTATCAAGTCCCTATTCCAACTTTAGTTTCCTCAATAAAACGTTGACCAGCTCTAAGGATGGGAAGAGGGTTTTACGTAGACAATGGCATTCCAGATGAAAATGACAGAGGAGAGGAAACTCTTTTTATATTAGCTAAAAGTCTTCTAAGGACCATTTCGCTTTCTTGATCAATTTTTCAGTCAGTATTCTGAGGAAATAATATGTACGCTGTAAAGAAAATATGCTTTGTGACTTTGCTAGATTTTCCTAGAACTCACAAAATCAATCTCATCTATCATCAACCAATTATTAATTGAGTGCTCACCCCTGAGGGATAACTTTCTCAAAATGAGCTGTATTGTTAATACTATATGAATTTTATACCTTTCTCCTGAGTAATATTCCTTTTTTCTGAGTGATATTCTCTAGACAAGTGCCCATGAGACCATCTGCTTAAACTATCAATCATCCACATTTCTATCACACTCACATAAACACATATACAAGCACACACTGAAACGGAGACACCATCAGGTATAATAAGATGAAAAGTTATTTTCTTTCAAGTACCATTTTAGAGGGAAAAACGTGTAAATGTAGATGCACTGGGCATTACACTAAATTAATCTGATAATATGAGTGAATTGAACAAGCTGTGCAATATAAATATTATAATCACTTCTTGATCCAGAAGTGCCACATCCACAAAATGAGCAATTACCCTACATCTCCTGGGAGTCGACTCTAATTAAAAGCAGGGATATGGTGCTAAATACGAGTGCATGTAAATAGCAACCATCAGATCCGTGAAGTTCAGACTTGGAAATCAGTGTTTCCTCTGTTTCATATCCAAATCTTTGGATTCTGAACTTGTGGGACTTTTGAGATGGAAGTGCGCATCTACTTCTGAAATCTCACTTCTCCATTTCCCTGCTTTAAGTATCTGAATGCTATTCTAGAGCCACTGACAGGTTGATTGATTCTGGACTTTCGCACTGTTTTTCCAGTGGTACTTGTTAAGCACTTATTATGTGCTAGACACTGTACTAAGCTCTGGGGAAGATACAAAATAACTAAATTGATCCCAGTCCTTGTCCCATATGGGGTTCACAGTCTAAGTCAGAGGGAGGAGCAATGTGAAAGGCATGTGGCCTAGTGGGATGAGCATGAGTCTGGGTGTCAGAGGACCTGTGTTCTAATCCTTGCTCCACCACTTGGCTGCTGTGTTATCTTGGGCAAGTCACTTCACTGTGCTTCAGATCCCTCAACTGTGAGATGGGGATTCAATACTTGTTCTCCTTTCTACTTAGATTGTGAACCCCACGTGAGACCTGACTATCTAGTATTTACCCCAGTGCTTAGTAAAGTGCTTGGCACATAATAAGGACTTAACAGAAACATTATTTTTATTATTATTATTAGTAGTAGTATATTTCTAAGATCTTGGGAGAATAAAGTAGAATTAGTAGACTTCATTTCTTCTCTTAAGGAGTTTAGACTAAATTACAGATAGAAGGAAGAAGGAAAAGGAAATATGCACGTGTTAGTGTTTAGCTAATAGACGATATGTAAATGTGAATAAAGGGGCTTTGGGAGGTTGAGGTTACTTGAGTATTTAGGTGGGATGGAAATCTGGAAATAGCAGGTGAAAGATATAAGGTGGGGTGCACTTAGAAAGCCTTCTGAAGATTTCAGAAAGGCTATGAAGGAGGGGAGAGCAGTGGTCTTTCAGATATAAAGGAGTAGACAAGGGTGTGAGGAAGAAGCTGGTAGCAAGAGCTACAACAATGAGGCAGAGTGAGTAGGTTAGCTTGAAAGGAAGAAAGTTTGCGCTGAAACATAGTGGAAGAAGAGTTAGGAGGGAAAGAGCTGATGGAATGCCTTTAAGCAAATGGTAGTGGTGAGTTTCTGCTTGATGCCAAGAGGAATGAGCAACCATCTTATCTGTTAGGGAAGTGGGGAGACACTATGAAGCACAATTTCAAACAACAGAGCAGAGCGATGGGAGAACACTACAACAGACCGACCAGCCTGGAGAGCAGCAATCACGGAAGGCAGTGCTGTTCTGGAGGGAAGGCCTTGTGGTGAAGATCAGGAGATTGAAAGGCAGGTTCAGAAACAGACAGGCCCTGAATGAGCTATCCCAAGTGCAAACAGTGTGGGATGGACTATTGGTCATCATTTAGACTGTGAGCCCGTCACTTAGACTGTGAGCCCGTTGTTTGGCAGGGATTGTCTCTATCTTTTGCCGAATTGTACATTCCAAGCTCTTAGTACAGTGCTCTGCACATAGTAAGTGCTCAATAAATACAATTGAATGAATGAATGAATATATATGTCCTTAAAGTCACACAAGTGCCTAGATGGGATATTACTGTCAGCATCATTATCTTCAAAAATGAGTGATATACACATAAATGCATATGTTAGAATTAAATTATAGAGAGGTCTTAGAATTAAAATGTTTCAAGTTTTCTTTGAGATAATAATGAATACCAACATTTTCGGTGGAAATCCAAATTTCCATAGAATTTTTTTTTGAGGGAGATGTGAGAATCAGTAAAATAATTTTATCAGAAGCTGCAAAGCTTTTCTGGCCATTATAACCTACATTCTATTTATGATTTATGACTCTTGTTGAAGGGAATCAATTGTTTCCTGGAGATTTATTTCCAAGACGCAGATTTTAATTTTATGCCGATGATACACGATGAGGGATTGCCTTCATTTTCATGTTTCGGTGTCACTGCATGTTCAGACAGAAACATTGTTTGCAGAAGCTCATTCTTGTCTCCATATGCACTTGAGTGACAAATGGCCACTTGGAGACACTCTTTGCACTTCAGGGATTTCCAGGTTTTTTGAGGTCAAATCTAATTTTCAGCAGATTTTTGACATATTGCCATATTGTAGTTCTGGAAGGATGGACCTTGAAATGGCAAGAATCAACCAATGACAATAAATTGAGATCTCTGATGTTTCCTTCTCCTTTTGGGCAGAAATGAAGTGACTATTCCATAGGACTGGCTAGAGTTATGGCTCACTTAATTCTAAAATTATGACATAAATAATCAAGACTACATAATATTCTGGATTAGAAATGTAAAAGACAATTTGAGAACTGAAGTTAAATCAAGGTAGTTATTTTGTGAGAATGGTTTTCCGTCATTTAATAATGATATTTGTTAAGTACTTACTATGTGTCAATCACTGTTAATTGGGCTGGACACAGTATCTGTCTCACATGGGGCTCAGGGTCTAAGGAGGAGGAAGTCCAGGCATTGAATCCCCATTTTCCAGATGAGGAAACTGATCACAGAGAAGTTAAGTGAGCCTGAGATCACACAGCAGACAAGTGATGGAGCCTAGATAAGGCGCCAGAATTAGAAGCCTGGTCCTCTGACTCTCTGGCCCTGTTCTTTCCACAAGCCACATTACCTTTCCTTAGTTTACTTAGGAACCTGGGAATCTGTTTCCTTTCTCCCACTGAAAGGGGATCCTACTTGAAAACTCTAGGTTATTATACAGAGGTAATAGCCAATGCATATGAGCACATTCATATGTCTGTCCTTTGTACTTGAAGAAGTTATTGTGACTCTATTGACAGATGCAGAAAAGGTAACTGAAAGACCAAAGTGGGTTCCACATTTCCTTGTTTGCAAGCAAGGATAGTTACTCATTGTTCTACTGAGCAATACACTGAGCTTGTCCCTGTTTTGGACTCTGGCTCTTTTTTTCACAATCTTTATGAAGACTTGCTCAAGTAGAGCAATCTTCTCTCCTAATTGCTGCCTGCCAGGCTGATATATCTGCTGCAGTAGTCTTCCAGCTGACCCCTGCCATGTCACACTGAGACTTTTATTTTCTGCCCTCCATGTTGAATGGGTATCCTGCAGTCATCCATTTTCCTCTTATGTCCTACCCAGCAAAACTGTTACTACGAGCAATACTTCAATGATGGTGAGAAGGATCTTGTTGATGGTTATCATGCCCTGCTATTTGATGTTCATTATGTTTCATAGAAAACATGAATGAAACTTCTCCAAGAACTATGTCAGGGCTGCATCCAGGTCTCGCAGGCGTATAAAAGGTTGGACATCACAACAGCCTTAAAAAGCTGCAACTTGGAGCCCCTTTTAGTCACCACTTTCTGTGTTGCAGTCTTCCAAAGGTGGTGCTGGCCTTTTAAATTCTATTTTCCATCCCTTGATCTAGCTATGCATCTTTGGTCAATGTAGTGCCTAGGCTGACTGAGAAAGAAGAACACATGCATTCTGCACTCCCGTGGGGATCTGGGCAGTGGACATTCAATCTGACCAGGTATAATTTATTCAAAAGTGACTCTGCAAACAGCTCTCTTTGGTGAGACAATAGCAAAGATGAAAAATTGCACCGTGAAATCTGCTGGTCATTTTTTACCTGTAAAACATATTCATCTTATGATGATTCTGCAGAACAGAGATATAAAAGTACTTAGGATACTGTATTCCAATCTTTTAATTACACAGGATCTATTCAAGATTAAGTGTCCAATTTTGCCAGAGAGAAAATAAAATTTGCCCCCTCAGGACTGCAATAAACCCAGGGTGGTATGAACCTTATGAGTTCATTTAAATTGCTGGATTAAAACCTGCCAGTTTAAAAAAGTTCAGAGTCCTTAGCATAGGTGTTCAGACTAACACAACTTCTCTCTCAGCATTTCTGCTCCTACTACACACTTGTGAACTCAGAACCAACCATAACACTTTTGCATATATTTTATATACCCTTTCACTTAAGCACTAAGTCTCACAAATGTATTCATTTTTTCTTCCGTTATCTATAAATTACTTTATGTTTGACTCCCCCATTAGATTGACCTTGAGGACAGGGGTCACATCTATTAACTCTATTGTGGAATGAGGATGCTTCCAAGTGCTTAATATGATGTTCCGCACACAATAAGCACTCAGTATTGCTGATTGATTCACTAATTAATCCCGAGAGCTCTGTCATGTAGAAGGAAGAAGCTTGGCTCCATTTCATGTCTTGCAGCTCCTCACCTCTAACGAGGTCGTGCCGATTGTATTATATTCTTCCGGAATAAGTGTACTGGGGAGCCAAGCTGGACACAAAGGGGTTTCTGAGTCCCATTCAGGGAAAGCCCTCAAAACCATGGACCCTGAATCATTAAACTGAATAGAGTGTCCCTAGAGAATTTGAGGGAAACATCCTCAGATGCATCAGATGCATCAGAGGGAATATACCCTGGACAGGAAACTTACCCTATAGCAAACACCGGCAGCCATAGAGGAACTAAATGAAGATTTGTCATGTTAGGGGTCCATTAAAATTGTCATCCTGCCCAGGCCTGCAGTCGCTACCTTGCACTCCTGAAATGCATGTTCTCACACGCATACATACACACACACACACAAACAGGCACACCTCTCTGGTCGTGTCTATATTCAAGATTAAGCAGAAGTACGCCAGACTCTATGAGGGACTGATTGATTCAGGCTGCTTCGTTTCAAATTGGAAAGTGTGCTGCTGTCCTGAATGATCACTCTTCTTATTAATCGTCTACAGATAGGGAAGGAATCCTTGAGCTGGAAACTGCCCCTTTTCCAGGCAAGGGACAGAATGCTAAATCAAACATACTGTGTCCATTCAAATCAGCGTATCCAATGTGAGACCCCTGGGAAACACAATGCAAATTGTGAATAGGGCATTATACAATCAACAGGTAGCCAGTTTTTTTGCTATTAGATAAAAAATGATGAGGGTGGTCAAATGGAAAGAGTGCTGGACTGAAAGACAGGAGTACTAAGTTCTAAATTCATCTCTGGTATTTACCTGCTGTGTGACCCTGAACAGGTCACTTATCTTCTCTGTGCCTGTTTCTCATTTGTGAAAACAGTTAAAATACCTGTTCTAAATACCTGTTCCCAGCTGAACTGTTAATGTCTCCACTCGACTGCAAGCTCCTTGTCGGCAGGGATCGTGTCTACCAACTGCTCCTCTGCCAAACCCTTAGTACAGTGTTCTGTACAAAATAAGCACTCAGTAAATACCATTGATTGATTGAAAGATTTATTGTTTTCCCTCCCTATTATGCTGTTCACTTCATGTGGGACAGGATTATGTGCACCTGATTATCTTGTATCTACCCCAGCACTTAGTACAGTGTCTGGCACATGGTTAGTGTTTAATAAATGTTATCATCAATCATTATTATTATGATTGGATATCAAAGGTGTCTGTAATGGCAAAAAGAGTCTCGGACAGATAATTCATCTCTAAGGCAGAGGTTGTGCTCTTGGCAGACATTGAGGAAAAGTTACCCTGGTCCCAAGACTGTGCATGTATATATCATATTTCTACCAGTACCTCACTGTATTCCAGCCAGAGAGACATGTGTTGGTGGAGGAATTGCCCCTAATTCTTTGGTCATGTCCTGTTCAAAACAATGAAAGCAGCCATTATGGAAGGATTGACTACTTTGAAAGTAGAATAATACTTTTCATTAGATTTTCAGGCAAAGTGGACCACTCAGTGTTGGCTAGTGTCCAGTGTCTAGGAGAGGCACACTGAGCTTTAGAAGTAATATTAGTAATGGTATTTATTTATTTAGTGCCTATCGTGTGCGATGTAGTCTGACTGAAGAGAAGCAGTATGGACTAGTGGAAGGAGCATAGGACTGGGAGCCAGAGGACCTGAGTTCTATTCCCAGTTCTGTCACTTGCCTGGTGTTTGATCTTGGGTAAATCGCTAAGCTTCTCTGTGCTTCATTCACTCATTCAATCAATCATGTTTATTGAGTGCTTATTGGGTACAGAGCACTGTACTAAGCACTTGGAATGTACATTTCGGCAACAGATAGAGACAATCCCTGGCCAACAATGGGCTCACAGTCTAAAAGGGGGAGACAGACAACAAAACAAAACAAGTAGTCAGGCATCCATACAATCAAGATAAATAGAATCATAGATATATACACATTGTTAATAAAATAGAGTAATAAATAATATAGACAAATATGCACAAGTGCTGTGGGGAGGGGAAGGGGGAAGAGCAGAGGGAGGGAGTAGGGGGAATGGGGAGGGGAGGAGGGGCAGAGGGAAAGGGAGGGCTCAGTCTGGGAGGGCTTCAGTTTCCTCATCTCTAAAATGGACATTAAATATCTATTCTCCCACTTATAGCTACCCAGTGTTTATTGGCACATAGAAAGTGCTTAACAAATACCATAGTTATCATTGTTATTATCATTATTATTAACTAAGCACTTTGAAAAATACAGGAGATGCAAATGACACATTCCCTGACCACAAGGAGCTCCACTGTGATGGAGAGGCAGAAATAGAAACGTTCAAAAACAGTGGAAGCAGAATGAGTAACTCCTTGTGGCAGTTAAATAGGTTCCACAGTGGGGTGGCACACTGCTCTATGAAATAATCTTCAGTTGAAATTGTCAAGATGATATACTAGGTCACCCGATCTGACGAACTTGAGGTGGCACCACGAAAAAGGGAGGTGGGACTTTCAATGAAGCTGAGGAGGAAGAAACGGAGGCCGACTGCAGACCTGCTCGTGCTTTCTTCCCGAAACTAAAGCATGTGTGGGTGTGCCAGGAACTTACCCCCACAACCTGGGGGACCCCAGAATGGGCCACTACTGCCTGGTGTCCCCCCCCCAGCTCCTCAAGAGAGTTCATGGTGACTGAGGTATGCCTCCCCACTTGCCCACCGGGAGTGTGGAAAGCTGTGCGGGAGCAGAGGGAGACAGAACTTGTGAAAAGCTGTTGATGGAATAACTAACTGTGCCAGGCTGTGCAAGTGAATGGGGATACACATGCACATGGGGATGGCGGGGAAGTCCTTTTTCCCTCCCTTCAAAGTAGGAAAGCAGCACAAAGTGATGCAGAAAGCACCTGTGAGAAGCCGCATATTTGTTTTCATTCTATGTTAAAAAAAAAAAATCAATCCCCTTGGGGCCAGAGGGGGTCCAAGGCAGGAGCAACTTCCAGATCAGGGAGAGCTGGGGCTTCACTTCAGATTGTGTCACATGACTAGGAAGGGAGCCAGTACCAAGAAGACCTGTAGTTTAACCCCTTGGTTTCGGGATTGGTAAAACTGATCAGATGCCCAGACAACTTTGTAAACCAGCCAAATGCCTCTCATGCAAATGGCACCTCTGTGGCACACTTGTTGGAACATCTATACATCATTCTTTTCTCTCTTGCTGGTGACCTCTGGCTCCTGACTCCTCCCCGCCTGGAAATCCCTCCCCTTCACATCTGGCTGTTCACTACTCTCTCAAATGTCAAAGCCCTTCTAAAATCACACCTTCTCCAGGAAGCCTTAATGGATTAATCTCTCATTTTCTCTCTTCCTGTATCTCCTCAGTCTGCACACCTCAGCACTGGGGCCTCATTGCCCCTTCCCACCCCATTGAATTTATGTACATATCTAACTAGTATTTTTTTAAGCACTTATTATGTACAAAGCACTGTACGGGGTAGATATTCCACAACCAAATTAGAAAAAGTCCATGCTCCACAAGGAGTTCACAGTCTAAGAGAGAGGAGTACAAGTATTTAATCCCCATTTTATGGATGGGGAAACTGAAGCATAGACAAATGAAGTGATTTACCCAAGGTCACTAATTTAGGTGGTGGAGCTCGGATTATAACCCATGCTTCCTGACTCCCAGGCTTGTGCTCTTTTCATTAGGCCACTAAACTTTGTTGCTTCACTTTATTTGTAATTTATTTTAGTGTCTGTCTCCCCCTCCATATTCTAAGTTTGACTCCCGGCTCTGCCGCTTGTCAGCTGTGTGACTGTGGGCAAGTCACTTAACTTTTCTGTGCCTCAGTTCCCTCATCTGTAAAATGGGGATTAAAAGTGTGTGAACCCCACGTGGGACAACTTGATTATCCTGTATCTCTCCCAATGCTTAGAACAGTGCTCGGCACCTAGTAAGCGCTTAACAAATACCAACATTATTATTAATCATCTTGAGAGATCATATCTACTAATTCTATCATACCCTGCTAAGAGCTTAGGATAATATTCTGCACAAAGGGCTCAATAAATGTCATTGATTGATTGATAGCTTCCTGGGTATAATAAAGACTTTGAAAAATAGAGAAAAAGGAACCAGCAGAGTGAAAGGTTAGAGATAGTATCAAGAGTGGGGAGAGGGTGGGAGCAAGTTGTTTTAGGAGACAGCTGGGGAAAAGGAAAAGATGTACAAAGGGATAGAAGACCATTGAAGATGAGAGTGTTGTCCTTGGGGAAGTTCAATGCCTCAGTGTTTTCTATTTTGTCACCAAAATAGTTAGTGGGGTCATCAAGGGCCAGCAATACAAAGATGAACTGTGTTCTTGAAATCTGTTCCTTGGGCAGCTTTGTCCAGTCACGTAAGGAGAGACATGAGGTAGAAAATCAGATCAGAACACTAATGTATCCTTTTGGAGACTCACAGCTAAAAATAATAATAATGATGATGGTATTTGTTAAGCACTTACTTTGTGCCAAGCACTGTACTATGTGCTGGAGTGGATACAAGCAAATTGATTTGGTTACTGTCTCTGTCCCATGTGGGGCTCACAGTCTCAATCCCCATTTCCAAATGAGGTAACTGAGGCCCAGAGAAGCAAAGTGACTTGCCCAAGACACACAGCTGACAACTGACGGAGCTGAGATTAGAACCCATGACCTTCTGACTCCTAGGCCCAGCTCTAGCCACTATGCCATGCTGCTTCCCAGGTAAAAGTCAGCCACTAACATGGCATCAAAACCCAAGGGAAATAGTGATGTTGAAGTTTCTCTAAGGCTGAGAGACCTGAACATCATACCATAGACTTCTAGAGCAGTTCTACCAGTGAGTAATGTTTTCAATCAGGGGGTAAGATAGGATCAAAAACAGTGAGGTCTTGGAATTCAGTCTGAACACTGGGATTGAAGCAACAGCTGGGCTTTGGCAGCAAGATACCCAAACAGCTACAGCTGCTCTAGGATTTCTGGCTTTAAAGACACAATGAAGCAAAACCTCTAACTCTATGGCGTAGCAGTGGATGTTTGGGAGATGGCAATGGCAGAAAATTCAGCTCAGTCTTCAGCATCTGGGATTGGAATACTAAGGTATAGACTTCAAAAAGATTGTGACAACAAGGGGGAGCAATGGAAGAAGTGCTAAGCACTGTGGGAAACAAATATAACAGTGCAGCATAGACATGTTGTGGAAAGAATTCTCAGTCACTCATTGGTCTGGACAATCTCACCTTCAATGTTGATACAAATCCTCCGACCATTGCATTGTCTTCAAATCCACAGGCCAGAGAGACCTACATGTGTATATTACAAAGGAGCAGCAGATAAACCGAGGCTGTTTCCTAGAAATTCGGTAGAAGAGTAGGTGCTGTCTGCAAAAAAATAGAACAGTAATTATTCTTGGAGGAGAAATCCTTAGCTCAAGAAAACAAAAGAAAAAAAGTGGTGTAAGTGACAGGGGAATTCCAAGAGTTGCTTCTGGAATTACATTCTGGAATGAGACAATTTAAAGCTGTACTACTGTTGTTCCCAGTTAAGATCATTAACACAGGCAGGTAGCAATCTGAATAGTAATGTCTTTATTCATTGATCTTTAGAACTCAAAATTTTGAATCAATTAAGTAGAAAAACAATTTCATTCTTTGTTCTTCTAACCCGCTGATATTTCTTATGGTACTATTGAAAGAACTTTCCAATTAAATAATGATTTTCTAGCTTTAATAGCGCTGGACTAAACTAATGCTATTATTGAGTGTACGTCCTCTTGAAGCACAAGATTAGCTGCTTCCTTTTACTGCAATTAAAACAAATTGACCAATCAGAAGCCATATGTAATAGGAGCACTTTACAGTGTGATTGCTTTTGGAGGCAGCACTAAGCAGTTCTCTGGGATTCTGAAAGCAGGAATTCATCCTTTGAGCCAACCATTCTATCTGGAGGTGACTCAGGAACCAGAGATTTCTCTCTGACTAGATTATAAAACTCCTCTGGTCTGGGACTGTGTCTCTTAGACTAATTCATTAAAGGCCAGGGGCCCTATCTAATTCCCACCCATCTACTTTTTCTTAGCACTTTAGTAGTGTTACACACACCGTTGGTGCTTAAATATTATTGCTAGTACTTCTAATTGCATTGCACTTCCCCAAGTACTTAGTGTTGTGCTCTACAAAAAGTAGTCTTGACTGATGGCCAACAGACTCTCAGTCTTTTGGAGGTGGACTCAAAGGGCTGAGAGGAAATAGGATCAGGAATTAATCAGTTAACCGATCAATCAATCAATGGTTCTTATTGAATGCTTACCATATATAGAACACTATACTCAGGGCTTGGGATAGTACAATACAACAGTGTTGGTAGACATGTTCCCAGCCCAAAGGAGCTTACAGTCTAGAGGTGGAGACAGCCTTTGAAATAAATTATGCATACACATGTAAGTGCTGTTGGAGAAAACCCACTACATTTTCTAGTAGAAAATGAAACTTAAATTGCCTGCAGCACCTGGGGTCGGAGTTGGAAACAAGGTTGTAAGAAGAAGCTCGTCTCTGTCTATCTGTCTGTCTCTCTCTCAGACCCCTCCTTTCCTCTCCCCCCAACACACAAACAGTCATGCACTTGAACCTGGCTGTCTGCTTCCTGGCAGAAGGTGTTCCATGTACTCTAAGTAACCTTTTAGTCTCCTATTTAGCTGGTAACCCCTCCCATGTTTTCTCAGAGAAAATGGGAGATTCAAGGAGAATAATGTAAACATTTAGGAGGTAGACTTTGTGATTTGGCTTTCTGAAAGTTTTCTCCTCTACTTTCCCTTCTTGAGCATTAGAATTAAATCAGTTTATATGTTGTGACTGATTCTGAAAATACTTTATATCAGTATTCTTCATTTCTCCCAGGAATGGAGTCCTATATTTTGTGGAGACACATTCACATCCCATTTTCCTTGCTTATGATTCATAGGTTTGGGGATTACAGTCACTATGAGAGATGTTTTTTCTGGTTTACCACTTTGATGGTGGCTTTGAAGGCATTTACTCTGGTGAGTCATTCATTCGTTCAATAGTATTTATTAAGCGCTTACTATGTGCAGAGCACTGTACTAAGTGCTTGGAATGTACAATTCGATCCAAAGGCTACCATAATGAGTAATCACTCCCAACACACATTGAGATTGGGTACAGACTCCCTCTGTTGCCTAATGTCTACAAGTTCAAGTTATTTTGTTAAGTGATTATTACATGTGAAAACACTGTGGTTAAACTTGGGTCAGATAGAAGATGGTCAGATCAGAAACAGTCCCTTTTCCACATGGGATTACAATCTACAAGGTAGGTAGAGCAGGTATCCTATCCCCAATTTATAGATGAAGACACTAAGTCCATGAGAGGTGAAATGACTCAGCCAAGATTTCAAAACATCTAGTGGAAGAACTGTGATTAGAACTCTGTTCTCCTGACTCTCAAGTTCTGTGCGGTTTCCACTGATCATTTATTCCCCCTATCTTTTAATTCCTAAAACCTGAATTTCAGTGGCACTGAACTGTTGTCATCTCAGGAGAGAAAAATCCTAACCCAAGTAGAGCTAAAGAATTGGAGTCCTTCAATTTTCCCAGGCAGAAGATCTTATTACAACCCAGGTTGCACATACCATTCCTGTAAAGTCAACCTATTAACTGCTCCTCAGTCTCATCTATCTCACTACCAAACCCTTGCCCACATCCTTCTTCTGGCCTGGAACTCCCTCCCCCTTCATGTCTGACAGACCACCACTCTCCCCACCTCCAGAACCTCCTAAAAATCACATCTCCATCCCAGATAAGCCCTTATTTCCTCTAGTCTCTGACTCCCTTCTGTGTCACATCTGTACTTGAATCTGTACCCTTTAAGCACTGGATTTTCATCCTATTCTCAGCCTCATAGCACTTATGTGTGTATCTTTAACTTATATTAATGCTTGCCTCACCCTCTAGAATGAAAACTCCGCGTGAGCAGAGATCATGTCCCTCTCCCAGCCCCACAGCACTCATGTACGTAGCTGTAATTTATTTATTTATATTAACATCTGCCTCCCCCTCTAGAGCATAAGGTCACTGTGGACAGGAAATATGTGTTTACTATTACACTGTACTTTTCCAAACACTTAGTACAGTGCTCTGCACACAGTAGGTGCTCAATAAATACAGTTGATTGGCTGCCTCAAGCACTTAGTACAGCGCTATGCATACCGAGAGCACTCAGTAAATAATGAATATCATTGATAGATTGACCCACATGCACCAACGGAAGTGCAGACTTGAGACACGATATTCCATTTCAGCAACTTAATTTGCATTTTTTCTTCTTTAAGAATCATCTGCACCAAAGACTTCTGACATTCTTGGTCCAAATGGTGCCATGCAGTTTCTGGCTCAGTAATGAGACTTGCCAATCTTAATAATAATGTTGGTATTTGTTAAGCGCTTACTATGTGCAGAGCACTGTTCTAAGCGCTGGGGTAGATACAGGTTAATCAGGTTGTCCCACGTGGGGCTCACAGTCTTCACCCCCATTTTACAGATGAGGTAACTGAGGCACAGAGAAGTGAAGTGACTTGCCCACAGTCACACAGCTGACAAGTGGCAGAGCTGGGATTCGAACCCATGACTTCTGACTCCCAAGCCCGGGCTCTTTCCACTGAGCCACGAATCTTCCTGACCACATTTCCCCAAAGCTATAGAGTCCATGGTGTTCCCCCCTCAGGTCCCAGCAATGGTTCACCCCAGTGGCCTGAGAGCCTCTGCTTGGAACTGGTTCCTTCCTGGAGCTTCAAACATTGACCAAGTCTCAGTCTCCCTAATTGGGGAAGAAGGACCCGTGGGGAGGGGAGCGGCAAGTTGGGAAGAGAGGTGGAGAAGCAGGAGATGGGAAGGAAAGGGTGGGAGAGCTGTTGGTCAGGCTGGGCTAACCCTGTCCCAGCAGGCTTTTCTCTTTCCTGCTCTGCCAGGGACCAACCACCCATTGGTCAGTCCATACTCCTGCCCTGACTCCCTTCCTCCCCGATCTTAGAATCATCTTTTCTGTCACAACCATTTCTAAGGGTCAGATCTTGCCACCATTGGTCCAGTTCAAAGTACAAAGGATAGCGAGGTGCCAGGACCCAAAGGCAGAGACCCATTCATTTGAAAGTCAAGGAAGTTCAGGGAGAAGTTTTCCTGAATCAATCAATCAAGCAGTGGTATTTACTGAGCACTTACTGTGAGCAGAGCACAGTATGAAGTGCTTGGGAGAGTAACAATAATAATGTCATTTGGTACATGCTTACTGTATGCCAAACCCTGTACTAAGAGCTGGAATAGATATGAGATGATCATATAGGAGACAGTTACCTGTCCCATGTAGGTCTCAAAGTCTAAGTAGGAGGGAGAACAGGCATTTTATCCCCATTTTACAGATGAGATAACTGAGGCACAGGGAAGGAAGTTAAGTCCAATGTCTCCCAGCAGTCAAGTGGTGGAGGAAGAATTAGAACCCAGAATCTTAAGGTAGGATAAGAGTTATGCTAAGATGACAATTAGAATCTTATCTTTTGACTCCCAGACCTGTGCTCTTTCCATTAGAACAGCTGCTTCCCTACAGTACAAAAATTTGTAGACATGATCCCTGCCCTCAAAGAGCACCTAAATTTTCTTTAAGGTGATTAAAATGTAAACAGATAATTGAATTCAAGACTCACACAATAGGGCTTCTCAAATGATTCCCCCCTACCTCTCCCATGTCTGGTTGTTGAAACTCTAGACAGTGTCTGAGGGTCTGACAGTGCATTAAAATGTCGGGTAATGAGTGTGAATGGGAAAAAACACCACTGAGGATCTTAACAATTCCTTTGGGAAGTCAGTCTATAAACAAAAATAATCCTTATCTGATTTGATTTTAAAATTAACCTTAGCTTCTGTGTGTTTGACAATTCTCCATTACCGCTGATAAATTGCAGCCTATTTTGACTTCTTATAAAGATATACTGCATTTTAGTATTCTAGTGAAACAAACAAGGTACCTTAGCCTTCCCCTGTTATTTATATTGTCATGAACAACTCAATAAAAAGCAGCCTTTTAGCATGGCACATTGGGGTTCATATATATTCATGTGATGTGTATCCATAAATTTCAGCTGATATTAATGTTCATTAAATCTAATCTCTGAGAACATTTTCTGAAGTAGATGAATATGCATCTGCTTTCCTTCTTTGTTCTGTAAAATCTACTGTAATTCTCAGCCTATATTAAGGGGAAACAAATTTCATTGGTGTGAATATTTATGCCTGAATTTTGAGGGAAAGAATTCTTTCTCAGAGATGGCATCAGTTCCTCGAAGAGAAGGGAAACTGCAAAAAGCAATGTTAGTATGTGATAGGTGATCCTTTTTTTCCTCATTCAGTTAACTGTCCTGCCTTGAAATGGGACCTGGAGCCTACTGTATTTCAGTCTTTCCCTCTTTCAGTTCCAGTGCCTAGAAATAATTTAGGGCCATCCAAATAGGTCACGGTTTTGACTCTTTTAGTGCCCTTCAGGTGAAAAGAAATGTAGGAAAGATGAGTCATGAAGAAAGACTCTGTAAAATAATCTAGTACAAAACTTTATTCTCCCTGGAAAATACCTGAGAAATATGTTGGAAGATACGCTCACCTGGGAAATGTGTTGAATTTAACCTAGTAAAAGAAAGCAATTCCTGAGTTTTTACAATAATGAAACAAGGGTGATTTTAAATTTGTTTTGAATAGTGCTATCCTCGTGTTTTTTTCAGATTTCCTGCCATCGGTTCTAGCTCTGTATTTCCAGTGGAACTCAGCAACTCACAAGATCACATAGTAAGCAGCAAAACAATGTCCCTGAAATAGAGGAATTAAATATTTCTCATCTTTATACTGTTTATACCTTATACCAATAACAGCCAGTGAGGCTTTATACATACAGTATTATTTTAGGTCATTCTTAACAGATAACAAAATAGATCTCCCCATAATAAGGTGCATGAAAAATTTAATACAAAGACCTTTTTTGACAACTCCTCAATAGCAATTGAGACGGCCAGGGCCCTTCTGAATTATTAGCACCCCACTGGGTTTATGAGAGACCGCTATTTGAATCCTTTGAGGAGACGGGAAGGGTGGGTGCTTGCTTGCCTGCACAATCTGCAATAAATTCATATTTCAGTGACCTTTCAACAAAGAACAGTAGTTTATTCCCATTTGCTTGAGAAATGGCTAAGAGGTTCAAGAAAATCCCTGGAATTTAGAGCACCTGTTAGAGACTTTTCTGCTAGGTTAATCTATACTAAATTACCCAATAACTAATTTTATATTGATCACCTGAAACCAAGCAGATGCCTCATTGGTTTTCTGCTGGAAGATCTAAATGTGTTCTGTTGGAGTACAACAGATCTGAAAGAAAATGAGTCTTTCTTTGGTAGGATGCGAAACCAAATAAAGTATTCTGAATTCTTTTGGTTCTCGAAAAGTGTTTTAATTTTTAGCTTAGAAGACTGCCAGTTTCTCTATGAAATTCTCATGGTCCTTGATTATCTCTGCTTAGAAATTGCTTCTTTCGGGGTAGGAATTGCATTTGATTAGGACCGCTAGGTGTCCTCAGATCTATTTTTTAATTTTCCCTTACTCTAGAATTTTCTTAGTCCCTGTTATCTCAGAGTTGAAGACTTTATCAGTTCTATCAAGATTGCAGACTACAAGACAAGAAACAGGGAGGAAACTGACATAATGAGGAGGAAATTAGTATCTGAAAGAAGGCACTCCCAGGAGGAGAAGGAAGTTAGTAAAATGAAATATTTGGAAGTTTACAGCTTTTTCTTGAATAAAATGATCCTATCTAGAATTCCCTCACCTCTTAGCCTATATGAGGCAGGGAATTAAGCATATTGATGAGGAGCTTAAAAATATTTGAAACATTTGGCTAAGAGATTTTACAAAATGAATAACCAGTCTGACAAATTAAAGGACTGGTTCCTTGCGGTTCAAATTCTATCGTGCCAGAAATAGTGCTGAGTGAAGAAAGCCAAGTCCCAGGATTCCAAAGAGTTTAATTTAATGCAGACTGTTTTATGAAAATGAGATTGCTCCTCTATCACTGAGTGAGGGAATTTAGAAAGTGCTAGAAATATTCGGCCCATATCACTGATGTGAGTGAATAATTGGGAACTCAGACCAGTGATTTAACCACATAACCAATTTTAGTCAAGTACAATGAAGCATAGAAATACTGGGCTAAATAATGTCTCCTCTTTGGCAAAGTGGGATGTTAATGTTTATTTTTTGCTGCAAGTCTGCTAATACTCTCTACAAAGTGGTCAATTTGTTTTTCCTGGATTAACTGTATTTTGTCATTTCCTGCATTTTACCAGATTATCTCTCAAGGAGAGAATGGGGACTCATGCAAAGAACATAGGATTAGGAGTCAAAAGACACTGGCTTGAATCCAGCTGTACCACTGCCTTTCTATGTGGTCTTGGGCAAGTCATTTAACTTTTCTGGGCCTTAGTTTCATCATCTAAAAAACAGGGATAAGATACCTGCTCTTCCTCTTAGACAGTGAGTCCCCAGGGACTCTGCCTGATCTGATGATCTTGAGCTCCCTAAGTCTTTGACATGTAGTAAATGCTTTATGAATACCTTAATGATTTATTTTTATAATTTTCAAGGTGATCTCATTCATTCATTCCGTTGTATTTATTAAGTGCTTACCGTGTGCAGAGCACTGTACTAAGCTCTTGGAAAGTACAATTCAACAACAAATAGAGACAATCTCTGTCCACAACGGGCTCACAATCTAGAAGATTCATTCATTCATTCATCCAAGCATATTTATTAAGCGCTTACTGTGTGCAGAGCACTGTACTAAGCATTTGGAAAATGCAGTTCGGCAACAAATAGAGGCAATCCCTATCCAACAACGGGCCCAATCTATACACTTTTCTCCTTTTAGTTCCAACTTGTTCACTGTGCCTTGAACTCTTCTATCTCAGAGTTGACCCTTTTCCCACATCCTCCCTTTGGCCTGAAACTCCCTCCCCCTCCCTATACACCAGACCACACTCTCCCTTCCTTCAAAGCCTTTTTAAAGCATGATCAAAGCCTTATCTCCTCCAAGAAGCTTTCCCTGATTATCATCTTTTCCCCTACTTTCTCTCCCTCCTGCATTACCTAGGAACTTGATATTCACACCACCCTGAGCCCCATGGCTCTTATGTACCTATCCATAATTGATTTATTTATATAAAAGTCTGTCTCCTCCTCTAGACTGCAAGCTCCTTGTGGGCAGAGAACAAACATGTCTACCAACTCTGTTGTGTTGTATTCTCCCAAGTGCTTAGTAGGGTGCCCTGCACCCAATAACCATCAAATAAATGTCATTTATTGACTGGTAATACCATTTATTGATTAGGTTCAGTCCCATGTCAAGTCTTCTCTAGTCAGTTATTTGGATATTAAGGGTTATGCCATATATGCTGACCTCCTCCTTGTATGGATTTCTCAATGGAAATACATTTTTTTTTGTTTGAATTTCCAATTATTTGTTATTTAGGGAATTACTTGCATTTTAAAATAATGGAAATAGAATTAATGATTTTTCCATACTCAGCAAAGAAGCTTTTGGATTAATAGTCTTTGTCATAAAATAATTTGTCCAGACCCCTTTTACTAGTACGCTAATGGAGCTTTGGTTTCAGAAAGAGCATGGGACTGGAAGGCAAGAGACCTGGATACTAGCCCTGACTCTTATTGCTGTGTGACTTGACAACTCAGTTAACCTTTCTGAGTCACAGTTTCCTCATATGAACATGATGGATGAAATACTTGTTCTCCCTCCCTCTCTGACTGTGAAGCCCATGTGGAACAAGGACAGTCCCCAATCTGATTTTCTTGTTTCTACATTAATGCTTAGAGCATAATATATATTATTATTATTATGTGGGGAAACAACTGCTTGAAGTGCACGCCACAACCACCATGCTGCTCAAGCGGCTAAAGGGGACGGGGTCACTGCTTCAGAGTAGAAACAAAACAGCCTACGTTAAAACTAGCTCAGAAGGAAAGGAAAGGGGAGCAGGGAGCTGATAGGAGAGGTCAGACTGGGAAGAGAAGGAGAGGGTTGGGAAGGAAAAGTGTGAAGAGGCTGAAAAGAGAAAAGAAAGGACAAAAATCTCTTCATGTATCCTGGCTCAGGTAATCATTGTTTTAGTCTTTTAGACAGGTGACAGGGCGGTCTTTGGTTTATATTTTGCTAAGCTGAATCTGTCTTTGCTCATGGTAGGAAGAACTCCAAAGGTGACATTTCACTAATGACTGCTCCAAGAATTGGCAAAGATTGATGCAGTGGGTTGATTACATGCCTTCATGAGAAACATATGATACAGACAGAAAATGACATTACATCTTTGAAAAAAACCTGCTCCATTCATTCAAGAAAACAAGCTTCAAAATAGTGAAGGATTAAATTTCTACATACGTATTTCCTTCTGGATCCTGCCATTTTAGTTGTCTGTTCACCAAATCTGGATTAATTTTCAAGTACTGTTCAGTCGATCAAACAATAAAACAATAGCATGCATTGAGGGCTTTGTGTGCAAAGCACTATACTGACCAGTTGGGTGGTATAATAGAAATACTAGAGGTCATCCCTGTTCTCAAGGAGTCATCCACTTTTCTTAAGCCATCAAGCCCATAACCCAGACAACCTTCTCTTGGCAAACACATTGATGCCCTCGACACCACCCTCTCAACTGAAATTAACTCTCTCATTTCCTTATCCCTTGGCTGATCTCATACCATTATCTCACAGCACTCGATCACTTCCACAGTCTGCTCCCATTTCTCCTGTGCATGTGCCACAGAGTGCTGCTGAAGGAAATTCAGATAACAGGCTGACGTTGGCCACTACAAGTTCTCCCTTGCCTGTTTTAACTCTGCTCTCTCCTCTCCCTGGCATCACTATATCTCCATCCATATTGACTTCCATGCCAGCTGCTCTTTTTAGTTGTTTCAGTTAACTCCCTTCTCCAACACCCTTTCCCGCACATCCTGATCTCTTGCCCCTAATGACCTGGCCACATATTTTATTGAAAAAATTGAAACCATCAGGTGTGCCCTCTTTTATAAGCTTTCCTGCTCCTCTCCAGTCCCTCCCTCCTCCTGCCCTTTCTTCGATTCTCCTGCCTTTCCCTGCAATATCTCAAGATGAGTTCTCTCACCTCCACCACCACTTCCTCCACTTGCCCACCTGATCCCATCCCTTTGCACCTTTCAAAGCACTTCCCCAATCCATTCTTTCCTCTCTGACTGCCATCTTCAGCTGTTCACTCTCCAGTTGCTTCTTCCCCACTGCTTGAAAACCTCTTCATGTCTCGCTTATCCTAAAAAACCCTCCCATGACCCCACAGTTCCCTACAGTTATCGCCCCATCTCCCTCCTATCATTCCTCTCCAAACTCCCTGAGCAAGTTGTCTAAACCTGTTGCCTCCACTTACTCTCCTCCAATTCTCTCCTTGACTCTCTCCAATCTGGCTTCCACCCCCTTCACTCTACCAAGCTGCCCTCTCAAAGGTCACCAGTGATTACCCTCTTGCCAGATCCAACAACTATTCTATCCTAATCTTCTTTGAGCTCTCAGCTGTTTTCAACACTAATGACCACCCCTTTTCCTGGAAACATTATCCAACCTTGGCTTCTCTCCTGCCCCTCACCTTGCCCCATCCCACCCCGGACCACTGCAGCCTGTCCTGAATTCTCTGGCCAGGCCTGGTCCAGCCTAGCCTGGCTGGGCTCGGCGGCAGAGCAGGTCCCTGGACACAGAGAGAATTGAGGCCTGGTTAGTGAATGCGGGACTGGTCAGTCCAGGGGCCGAGGCTGGGCCTGGGGCCAGGCTGGGAAGGGGTGGGCCAGAGCACATGCAGGGAAGCCTGGAGCTTGTTAGTAGTCACTGGGGAAACTGACCACATATATACTGAACCAGGCCCTTGCCCCACTCCCACCTCCTCCTCATCCTCCTCCTCCTTCCCCAACCCCCTTTCCTTGTTCTCCTCCTCTTCCTCCCAGGTATTCCTTGAGTTCCCCTTTTGGAGCCCCCCAGTTCCCTGGGACACTGATCCGGGCCTAGCAGACTCTGCTGTAGTAGGTTTTCTTCTGGGGCAGGAGGGAGAGGGGACAGGAGAGGAAGGGTCCCATCACTACCCTGGGACTACTGAGCTATCTGACCCTTGCCTCCACGACACCCATCTGCTGACCTGACCCCGCTCCCCTCTCCCAGACCTCCACCCTCCTCTTCCAATGCCCTGGGGCTCTGGTGACACCTCAGGGTTGACACTTGCCTGCTATGTGACCGTTGGAAAGCCACTTAACTTCTCTGTACCTCAGTTACCTCATCTGTAAAATTGGGATTAAGACTCTGAGTCCCATATGGGACAACCCAATTACCTTGTATCTACCCCAGCCCTTAGAAAACTGCTTGGTATATAGTTAGCGCTTAGCAAATACCATTATTATTATTATTATTATTACTGTCTTCTCTTGGTTCTCCTCCTATCTCTCTGGCTGCTCATTCTCATCTCTTTAGCAGACTCCTCTTCTCTCTCCCAACCTCTAAGTGTGGGGGCCCCTCAAGGCTCAGTTATGGATCTCCTTCTTTCTCCATCTATACATACTCCCTTGGAATACTCATTCACTCCCAAAGCTTCAACTACCATCACTATGTAGATGAATCCCAAATCTACATCTACAGCCTATTTCCTCCTGCCTTCAGGACATCTCACTTGGATGTCCTGCTGACACCTCAAACTTAATGTGTCCAGAACAGATCTCCTCATCTTCCCACTCAAACTCTGTTCTCCCTGAGACTTTCTCATCACAGGTCTCCCTGACTCACAAGCCCATAACCTTGTTGTTATCCTTGACCCATCTCTCATTCAACCCACATATTCAGTTCATCAGCAAATTTGGTCTGTTCAGTCCTCATAACCACTAAAATTAATTCATTCATTCAATCATATTTATTGAGCGCTTACTGTGTGCAGAGCACTGTACTAAGCGCTTGGGAAGTACAATTCGGCAAGAGATAGATCTCTCCATACAAACTGCTACCATGTTAATTCAAGCCCTTATCCTTTCCCACCTTGACTACTGCATCCTGTCTCTCTGGACTTCAGTCCATACTTCACTCTGCTGACTGTATCATTTTTTTGCTTTTAAATTCAGTCTATGTTTCTCCACTCTTCAAGAACCTCCTGTGTATGCCCATTCACCTACGCATCAAACAGAAACTCCTTATCATAGGCTTTAAAGTACTCAATCACCTTGTCCCTATTTAACCTACGCTTAACTAAAGCTAACCTACTCACTGTACCTCGATCTTATCATCTCGTTGCTGACCTCTCTCCCACAAACTGCCTCTGGCCTGGAGCATCCTCCCTATTTATAACCAACAGACAATGACTTTCCCCACTTTCAAAGCCTTATTAAAAAGACATCCCCTCCAAGAGGCCTTCCCTGACTTGGTCCTTCATTTCCTCTTCTCCCACTCCCTTCTGTGTCACCTTTGCACTCGGATTTGCACCTTTTATTCAGCTCTTCTTCATCCCCACAGCACTTATGTACAGATCTAAAGCAGCATGGCCTGGTGGATAGAACACAAGCCTGGAAGTCGGAAGGATGTGAGTTCTAATCTTCGGGCTCCACCACTTGTCTGCTATGTGACCTTGGGCAAGGCACTTAACTTCTGTGGACCTTATTTACTTCATCTGGAAAATGAGGATAAAGACTGCGAGCCCCATGTGGAACAGGGACTGTGTCCAACCTTATTATCTTCTAGACCGTGAGCCCATTGTTGGGCAGGGATCGTCTCTATTTGTTGCTGAATTTTACTTTCCAAGTGCTTAGTACAGTGCTCTGCACACAATAAGCACTCAGTAAATATGACTGAATGAATGAATGAATCTACCCCAGTGCATAGAACAGTGCCTGGCTCATAGTAAGCACTTAACAAGTACCACAGTTATTATTATTAATTTGTCTTCTCTTCTAGACTGTAAGCTTGTTGTGGGCAGGGAATGTGTTTACCAATTCTGCTATACTGTACTCTCCTAAACGGAACAGTACTCTGCACACAGTAAGTGTTCAAAAACTATGATTGATTAATTGAATGATTACAATTTATCAGGGGAGACTGATACTGCTATTTCTGCTATTTGGCTTTCAGGCTAGAATTCTTTTTCAGAATAGGTTTTCATTCCATTTGAGAACTAGACCTGGGCACTGCTTAGACTTAGCAATAAAAGTCTTATTAAACAGGATATAAGTGCTGGTGGCAGTAGATGGAAGATTTGGTATTCAGCAGCACAAAAAAGTGAGTCGACCACAGCTCCATCATTGTTTCTGAGGAAATCCCCTTCAAGTCCAGTAATGAGAAAGAAATATTTGTCTCCTGTGGTTTAGCACTGGCTTCAGGACAGGGCACCTGTGGCCCTATTGACCTTGAAGAAAGTGCAGTAGTTGTTGCCTGAAGTGGCCAGACAAGTCTTTCTTCTCCCCAGCACCTGAACCTTTGTCTCTAGCTTTGAATAATTCTTCTAACCAAAGACCAGAAGGAGCTCTCCCGCCATGGTTGATTAATAGATTAATCTGACATTTTCCCCAGTCATACATGCTGTTTGGTTCCCTCTAATTCACTTAGCAGAGAGCAGACTGAGGCAAAAAATGAGTAGAGAGCTCATCCCCTTTCCTACCTATAGCTTTTAATTCCCTCCAAGTAGAGGGTACTAAAACTGAGTAAAATTACAATTTCCCTCATTTATTGGAGTACCAAAGCACTAAAATCTTCTTGATGAAAATCCCTGCCAGGAAACTAAAATATTAGTGGTTGGGACTGTGAGTCAGGATCCCTAGGTTGTACTTACAG
Source organism: Ornithorhynchus anatinus (assembly GCF_004115215.2). Lineage (NCBI taxonomy): Eukaryota > Metazoa > Chordata > Mammalia > Monotremata > Ornithorhynchidae > Ornithorhynchus > Ornithorhynchus anatinus. Next base: position 84,249,915 of record NC_041732.1, on the reverse strand, counting down.
CCCTGCCACTGACCTAATTTTTGATCTTGGGTAAGTCACTGAAGTAATCTCAGATTTAGTTTCCTCATTTGTGAAATGGGGATAGATTACTTGACTTTACCTCTCTTAGATTGTGAATCTATGGAAGGGACAAGAAACAGCATGGCTCAGTGGAAAGAGCATGGGTTTGGGAGGCAGAGGTCATGGGTTTGAATCCCGGCTCTGCCACTTAGCTGTGTGACTGTGGGCAAGTCACTAAACTTCTCTGTGCCTCAGTTACCTCATCTGTAAAATGGGGATTAAGACTGTAAACCTCACGTGGGACCACCTGATTATCCTTTAACCTCCCCTGTGCTTAAAACAATGCTCTGCACATAGTAAGCGCTTAACAATACCAACATTATTATTATTACTCTGAGAAACTGTGTCTCCTAATGGAAAGAGCATAGGCCTGGGAGGCAAAGGACCTGGGTTCTAATCCTGACTCCACCACTTGTCTGCTGTGTGACCTTGGGCAGGTCACTTAACTTCTCTGGGTGTCATTTTGCTCATCCCTAAAATGGGAATCAAATACCTGTCCTCCCTTCTTTAGACTGTGAGCCCTATGTGGGACAGCGACTGTGCCTGATTCATTCAATTGTATTTATTGAGCACTTACTGTGTGCAGCACACTGCACTAAGCACTTGATCTGATTATCTTGCAATTAGAGTTTGGTAAGAACTTAACAAATGCCACAGTTATTACCAAATAAGTAAATAATCATAGTCCTCCCTAAAGGGAAATTCAATTTTCCTTATCCAAAATAATTAAATAATTATATCCTTACCTAAAAGGAAGTTCAATTCACAGCACAGAATAAATTTTGTTTGGCTTAGCCCTTGACTCCGGCCTTTTACTCTTGCCGCACTGATTCCCGAACCTGTCCCTGAGGGATGGGTGACAGGTGGCAGAAATGATCTGCCATAGAGGAGCTTACACTCTAGAGGGGGAAACCAGCAGGGTGATCTGAGCAGGAGCAACGGCAGAGATTGTAAGCTCTTTGAGGGCCGAGATTGTGTCTCCTAAATCTATTGTACTCATCCAAGTGCTTGGCACAGTGGTTTGCACAGAGTAAGCACTTAATTAATACCATCAATTGATGATTGATTATGCTTTATTATGATTGAGATGGATGCTAAGCCTGAAGAGATGAATCCTCCAGATAATTTGCTGGTGGAGAGCTCCGACGATTTCTCTTACGCAAGGCTTACCCTCTATCTTGTTACCATGTATCACTTCCGGGAAGAACATCAGCCTGCCTGTCTATTGCTCATCAGTTTATGATTCAACTCACTGTCAGGAAGGGTTTAGGATGACAGATACCCTGAGCTGGCCCGTCTGTAGTTCTTTGATTTCACTCCCGTGCTCCCGGGCTTCCTCTCTGAGCATGTTAACAAATTTCTTAACCCTGGAAATTTCTGCTTGCCAGTCCAGATAGCCACAGCACAGACACAAAGGAACTGGAAATAAATATTTTAGGAAATAAAGGGAATAGAGTCAACATCTCTTATAAATCCTGGAATCCTTGAAGGATTTTCCGATTAGTGTGTTTGCCTTCTTGATGGACTGCATGAAACTTTCAAGGTTTATGGGTGAGATGGGAAGTGGCAAATGTCCTTTCGTTCATTTATAATTTACAAGCAAATAACCCCCACCAAGAAACACCTTGTCAACTAGTTGTGCCTGTGGATTTTACGGCACCTGTGAAAAAGACCATGTGTAAACGTGGTACTAATGTTTTCTCTCTAGCTCCATTCTGTGGTAGAGCAGTCCCACAGACAGTCACTTCAATCCCGCCACCAGGAGATGTGAAACACTTTCACCAGATCATTCCCATGGTACCCCTTGCTCCTTCCCAGAATTTGCTGCCAGTTTCCCCCTGTAGAGTGCAAGCTTCTTGAGGGCAGATCATGTCTACCAACTGTCACCAGTCACCCTGGGACTAGTTCAGGAATCAGTGCTGTGAGAGAAAGAGGCCAGAGTCAAGGGTTGAGCCATTCAAAATTTATTCCACATGGTGAATTGAACTTCCCTTTAGGTAAGGATATAATTATTTAATTCTTTTGGATGTGGCAAATTGAACTTCCCTTTCAGGAGGAATATGATTATTCAGCGATTTAGATGTGGCTAATTGAACTTCCCTTTTGGGAGGGATATGATTAATTATTTGGATGCGGTGAATTGAACTTCGTCTTTTGGGAGGAATATGGTTATTTAATTATATTGGCGCCCTCCTAACAGAAGGAATATACTTATATATTGCTCTCATGTGGTGAAGCACCTAGCTTTTACCCACGAATGATTCTCACCGGGAAAGAATCCAATTATGTGTTGCTGGCACATGGCAAAACACCTAACTCCCACCCACAAACACTTCACACTCGGGAGGAAATGCACTTATACATTACCCGCCTGTAGTGAAGCACCTAATCCCCACCCAAGAATGCTCAGTGTAATACTCACCCATCCCACAGTCCTTCACTTAGTGCAGACAGAGCTGGCATCCATGTTCTGGGCAGGGACAACATGTGAGCAGCTGCTGCAAATCCTCGTCCACTGCCCTGAAGGTCAGAAGGTGTATTACCAGCATTCCCAAGCCATTTTAGCTTCCAACCACCTCTTGTCCAATCTCTGCCCTGCCCGCCCCCTCAGCCCCCTCCAAACTTCATTTGATTGTCACAGGGGTGGGGAGGGACACCTTCTGTATTCCTTGCCTAAAATGTCTATTTAGTGGTTTCAGTTGAAGGAGCAGTGTCCCACCCAAACTTCCAAATTCATTCATTCATTCATTCAGTAGTATTTATTGAGCGCTTACTATGTGCAGAGCACTGTACTAAGCACATGGAATCTGCCTTGTCTTGGGCAGTCACGGGAGTGTTTGACCTAGGGATTGTGGGTACCCCGGTTCATCTTGAGACACCAACTCAATTGTATTGTACTCTCCCAAACACTTAATACTCAGTAAATACAATTGATTTATTGATTGATTTTTCAGGTAGGAACTCCAGGCAACTGCTGATCCCATAGAAGTGTTCCAGTAAGAAGTGGTAGGCTGATGTGGTGAGGTAAGAAATGCAGAGTTGGGAGGCTGACAGAGCAGTGGGTCTACCCCTTTCCTCTGCACCAACCTGGGGAAGCCAGTTCCTCATCCCACAATGTGGACATTGCAGTTCATCTCCAGATAATAATAATGATAACTGTGCTATTTGTTAAGAGCTTATTATGTGTCAGGCATTGTAGTATGTGCTGGGGTGGTTATAGGCAAATAGGGTTGGACACAGGCCCTGTCCCACGTGAGGCTCACAGTCTTAATCCCCATTTTACATTTGAGGTAACCAAAGTCCAGAGAAGCAAAGTGACTTTCCCAAGGTCACCCAGCAAACAAGTGGCAGAGCCGGGATTAGAACCCACGACCTTCTGACTCCCAGGCCCGTACTCTAACCACTATGCTACACTGCTTCTACAAACTCTGTGGTCTCAGCCCAGTAAAGGGCTAATAGTTCAGGCTGCCAGGGCCTTTGTCATGACCTATAAGTTTAGCCAAGTCACTCATCCAAGTTGTGACCCATAACAAGCTAGGACAAGCCAGCAAAAGGAGACTAGAGCAGACTTACCCAGGAGGCTCTGGGAGTGGAGCATCTTTGACTTCTGACTGGATGTCATTCCTAGAGGAACTACTGTAAGGTCAGACTGGACCAGGAGAAGAAGGACAGTCTCCCTCAGATCCCTCTCCCATGAGCTCCCACTACTTCTCTCTAGCCTAGTAGGGACAACAGTCCATTCATTCATTCGATCAATCGTATTTATGGAATTTATCCAATTTATTGTGTACAGACCACTGTACTAAATGCTTGGGAGAGTACAATGTGACAATATAACAGTACTGACTGAATCCCTCCTAGTGCAAGGTGGGTAGGGAAAGAGAGAATGAGGCACGAAGAGACAGACGGAGGGACCTTCTGGGAGTCAGAAGGTCATGGGTTCTATTCCCCGCTCTGCCATTTGTCTGCTATGCGACCTTGGACAAGTCACTTTGCTTCTCTGGGCTTCAGTTACCTCAAATGTAAACTATATAACAGACAGGCATTAATATAAATATAACAAATTATAGATATGTACATAATTCCTATGGGACTGGGAGGGGGAATGAATGAAGGCACCAAATCAAGGTGTCACAGTGGGAGTGGGAGAAGAGGAAGGAAGGGCTAATCCAGGGAAGACCCCTTGGAGAAGATGGGCCTTCATTAAGGCTTTGAAGGTGGGGAGAGTAATTGTCTGTGGGTTATGAAGAGGGAGGCAGGCACACACTTTCACAGACATAGATTCTCAGACATAGACACTTCATTCATATACACACACACACACACACACACACCCCCAACTTCACATGGGCACAATCAGTCCCAAACACACCAATGTCTTTACATACAGACATACACATTCATATACTCAGATGCACACACTGTAGACACACTCTCAGGGGAGTCTTGGTGTCATGGCGTCACCCACCCTGCCCCTCACCTGAAAGACCAATGTGACTGATTTCACTCAAGGAGGCCTGTTCTTGAGGAACGGACATGTATTCTAATTATAAGAGCTTAGAGATCAGTTGAAACGTCTCATGGGTTTTTTTGCAATGACTTTTCCCTTAGGAGCTAAAAATTGGAATTGATAGCAGTGTCTGAAGTTGGTGAAATCTAAAGTAAAATTGAATTATTTTCCATAATTGACTTTTTAAATCTGTTCAAAGATGACAGGAACATCTGCACAACAAACCTGATTTTCTTATCAATCATTTCAAATTTTCACTGTTTTTTTCTCTGAGTGTAAGACCAGGCCCAAAATTTGCTTTCGATTTTTTTTTTTGTAGAAATTTAATTATCTCTGTGAATGTCAACACACTGCACTTAAACCAATCTGTCTATTTTCCAACCGGTCTCCCTTTATGTCTTCTGAAATCTGACTTTGTTCCTAGAATGGCAATGGATAGAAAAGTGGGTAAGTTAGTTGGCTGTGGATGAATAGAAGAATATGCATTCATCAACAGTTGGTTTGATAAGTGCATGAAAATCTCAAGAGGCAGTCAGGGATTTTTGTTACTTCAGTGGTTTTACAAAGGGTTGGTACATTCTTCTCTGTGACACATTAATCAGTCACAATCCTTCTATATGGATCTGGCACAAAAGAGCTTTATAGTAGTCAGTCAGTAAATCATATTTATTGAGCACTTACTGTGTGCATCACACTGTACTAAGTGATGGGAGAGTATAATACAACAGTATAACAAACAGGCATTAATATAAATAAATGAAATGATAGATATGTACGTAAGTCCTGTGGGGCTGGGACTGGGAATGAATGAAGGGAGCAAATCAAGGCCTCACAGAATGGAGTGGGAGAAGAGGAAGAGAGGGCTTATCCAGGGAAGACCCCTTGGAGAAGATGTGCCTTCAGTAAGGCTTTGAAGGTGGGGAGAGTAATTGTCTGTAGGATATGAAGAGGGAAGACATTCCAGGCCAGAGGCAGGATGTGGGTGAGAGGTCAGGGGTGAGATAGATGAGATTTAGGTACAGTGAGAAGGTTGGCATTAGAGGAATAAACTGAGTGGATTGGGTTTTTGTAGACAAACTACTGTAATAGGAGTAGTGGTTCCTACTACTGGATTTTCCATGAAGCTCCAAAGGAAGGGACTCAGGCTAACCACCATAGGCATACAGATCGGGGGTGTTCTGTATCCTGGAGGGGCTGTGTATACAGGAAGTGGACTACCCACTGAAGGTGGACTTGTGCGATTTCCTCTGCTGGGAAATTCTGATGGGTGCCAACCAAAGCTGTTCCATCCTGGCTCCTCCAGAGGGATCATATCCACCCGAGGCATTTTCCTCTGTATGCCCAGGCCCCCAGGATTTGCCACCCCTTCAGGGCACAGAAAGGAGGTCCAAGAGGGGTGGGGGAGATAGAGTCTCTGGTGCAGCTGGGGAGCAGGGACTGTCCGCAGAAGATGCATGCAGGAGCTGGACACCAGGCTGACATCAGATTGAGTCATATCAATCAATCAATAGTATTTACTGCGTGCTTACTCTGAGCAGAGTATTCATTCATTCATTCAATAGTATTTATTGAGCGCTTACTATGTGCAGAGCACTGTACTAAGCGCTTGGGATGAACAAGTCGGCAACAGATAGAGACAGTCCCTGCCGTTTGACGGGCTTACAGTCTAATCGGGGGAGACGGACAGACAAGAACAATGGCACTAAAACAAGAACAATGGCACTAAAACAAGAACAATGGCAGAGTACTGTACTAAGCACTTGGGAGAGTACAACACATCAATGTAACAGACACATTCCCTGCATACAACAAGCTTACAGTCTATGACTGAAATATGTCACTCATAGAGGATGCAACTTCATGTTGGGATGTGGTGGGTAGAGAATGTGCCAATTTATTCTTATATTCTACTCTCCCAAGTGCTTACTGTAGTGCTTTGCACAGAGTAAGTGCTCAATAAATGTGATTAACTAGCTCAACTCTTTCATCTAGGGATTTGTAGATCAGGTAGGATGCCCAGACACATTCATTATCCGAACAAATGTCTCTTAGGCAAATTGCACCCTGGTCACAGCTTCTAGTAACTGTGCTCTTCCAAGCACTTAGCACAATGCTATGCACATAGTAAGCATCCAGTAAATATTGCTGCACTGCAGTATGGCCTAGTGGAAAGAGCAAAAGACTTAGAGTCAGAAGACTTGGATTTTAATTCCACCTCTGCCGTTTGCCTGCTGACCTTGGGTAATTCACTTACCTTCTTGGGCCTCAGTTTCCTTATCTGTAAAATGGGGTTGAAATGTCTATTCTCTTTTCCTCTTAGATTTGAACCCTAGTTGGGATGGGGACTGTATTCAATCTAATTATCTTGTATCAATCCCAGAGGTTGGCACAAAGTAAGTAGTTAATAACATCATCGTTATTATTGGTTGATTGACAGAGTGGCTCCAAAGGATTCTCAGCTTAAACCACTCACCATGCCAGATTGCCCATCCCACTGTATGAGGATCATTTTGCTACAGAAACATTCAGGCCATGTTTCCCCACTGCTCAAGAAACTCTAATGGTTGTCCAATCACCTCAGCATCAAACAAAAACTCCTCACCATTGGCTTCAGTCACCCTGCCCTCTCCGACCTCACCTTGCTACTCTCCTACTCCAATCCAGGCTACACACTTTGCTCCTCTAATGCTAACCTTCTCACTGTACCTTGATCTCGTCTATCACACCATCGACCCCTGGCCCACATCCTGCCCCTATCCTGGAATGCCTTCCCTTCTCAAATCTGACAGACTATTACTCTCCCCCATTCAAAGCCTTATTGAAGGCTTATCTCCTCCAAGAGGCCTTCTCCGACAAAACCCTCCTTTCCTCTTCTCCCACTACCTTCTGCTTCACCCAGACTTTCTCCCTTTCTTCATCTCCCCTCCCAGCCCCACAGCACTTATGTACATATCTGTAATTTATTATATATATTATATATTAATTAATATATTAATTTCTGTCTTCCCCTTTAGACTGTAAGCTCATTATGGGCAGGGAATGTTGTTATCTTGTATTCTCCAAGTGCTTAGTATAGCTGTCTGCACACAGTAAGTGCTCAATAGATATGATTGATTGAATGAATAAATGAATAAAAGGACAACTTTTACTCAGTCCCTGAGATGAAGGAAAAGTCATTTGAAATAAAATAAAACAGTATGTGATTATTGGACAGGTTCCAATCTGATCATCTTGTATATACCTCAGCATCCAAAGCAGAGTAAACACTGGAAAAATACTGTTATTAAAGTATTACTGTGCATTGGCCAAGAGGCTGCTGTGTGTGTATGGGGTTTGGGAAAAGGAGAGACATTTCAAGTCAAGAATTAGATAAAGGTTGGTTTGAATTATTCAAGTATTTCAAATCCAAAGAACCTTTTCTCCTTGTTTGGAGCTGACCTAAGTGAATCCACCTCAGTCAGTCTATCGGTGGAATTTATTGAGTGCTTACCATGTACAGAGCTCTGTCCTAAGTGTTTGTGAAAGTACGATATAATAAAAAATAATAATATTAAGCACTTACGATGTGCCAAGCACTGTTCTAAGCACTGGGGTAGATACAGGGTAATCAGGTTGTCCCACTTGGGGCTCACAGTTTTAATCCCCATTTTACAGATGAGGTATCTGAGGTACAGATAAGTTAAGTGGCTTGCCCAAGGTCACAAAGCAGAGATTAGAACCCATGTCCTCTGACTCCCAAGCCCGAGCTCTTTCCACTAAGCCACGTTACTTCTATAACTTAGTAGACATGATTACTGTCCACAAGGAGCTCACAATAATCTGGGGAGCTTTATGCTCTAAAAAAATCATTTTTACCCTGCCCCGTCTTACCAGTTCCTTTCAGCTTTCTCTTGGAAAAAAGTTCTGACTGTCATTTGGTTGTGTTTCCTAATGAAACTCTTTGGAGAAAGGCACTTTTTCCATTGGTTACCAACTGAGAGCACACTCTGTCTAGCTGTAGAGACACCAGTGGTCTTTCAGGACAGCAAGTGAACTCCAATCCCTTTGGGCTTTCTCATCCTCAGAGGAATGCTTACATGTTTATTGTTTTTGCATTTTTTATGCTGGTTTGTACTCACTTTTAGTCTTCATTCTGAGAGGCAACTGATGCTTAGATCCCCTTCTGTACAGCTCCCAGATCGAAACTGCTGTGAAATAGTGACAGGGCTAGATACTCAGATAAGATCCTTGTTCCCCAGGTGGCTCTTGCTGACTTTGATGTAACTGACTTTGATGCGGCTGTGCAGTGAGCACCTGTATCCCTCTCTCGGATCTATCCCTGTTAAAGGGTCCTATCATTTGTAAAAAGTGACTCCCACAGGTGGATTCCTTACTCAGGAAGAAAATGGGGACAGCAAAACATGACCGGCAAATTAATAACTGTCACCTACTGGTTTTGGAGAGAGCTGATTAGGCTCAGGGGAGGATGGCAGCCAGGCCTAACTGTAGGTTGGGAGCAGATTGGTTCAGCCTGTCAGCGCACTAAATAGTTCCAAGTGATACACCGCTGGTTCCCCCTGCAAATGGAGGTTGCATTTTAGTATGTGAAGAAAAAAACTTTTACCTCTTCCAAAGAATGCTCCAACATGCAACCCGAAACAAAATGTCTTGTTCGCCTTCCTAGCAAATGGTGCTTTCCCCACCTGCTCCTAATAGAAATCACACTAGTATTTATCAAATGCCCACTCGGTGCTGTCCACTGTAGTAAGTGCTTGAAGAGTACAGAATTAAGAAGTGATGTATTCCCTGCTCATAAGGAGCTGACACTCTAATGGGAAAGACCAATATAAAAATATCTACAATAAAATAATTGAATGTACAATTGAAAATATATATACACAAGTGCTAAGGATGGGTTTGTAAATTCATAAATGCTAGAGATGTTTAATGCATTTACACTGCATAGGGTCCTGGGGAATTGATCTGATCATGGCTACTAGCTCCATTTTACTCTCCTAGTCAATCAACTATATTTATTGAGAGCTTTCTGTGTGCAGGACACTGCACTAAGCGTTTGGGAGAGTAACTAAGACAATCCCTGCCCACAACAAACCTACAGTCTAGAGTGATGGGATGTGTATATATATATATGTATAATTATATATTATACAATGTATAATTTATATAATGTATAATAATTAATAATTAATACCAATATTATATTACATATAACATTATAATATTATATGTATTATATATACATATATCATGCTTAAATAAGTGATCCGTACAGAGTAAGCACTCAATAAATACTATTGATTGATTAGTCCAGCACCCCAGACAGAAGACAATTTGAAGGTGAGAGGTGCTGCAAAGGGCTCTTTCTGGATCACTCAATCAATAAATGGCATTTATTTAGTGCTTACAGTATGCAGAGCACTTTATTAGTGCTTGGGAGAGTACAGTACAACAGTGTGGGTAGACAGGTACCCTGTCCAGAGTGAGCTTGCCAAACCCACCATGTACCCCAAAATTCATTTGAAAGCTGAGGTCATTTGGCAGTTCAGAGCAATGAGTCCAAGGACTCTGAGGTTCTGATTGTGGGCCAAGGGAAGGGGGTGTTCTTCTCAGGTTTCTCCTGGCTTTGGGGTGCCCTGGGTTGTGGAAGGTAGAAGACTACATCCTAGCATGCAGTGGGTTAATATGAGGTCGTGGCAACCAATCTAGGGACCTGGGCCTGGCAGAGGGAGCTCTGGGGTTGAGAGATGTCCCTCTCCTATTTTAATATCTGTACAGTCTGCAAATCCAGCCGAATCCCCTTTGCTGCTTCTTTCTAACTCCAGTTATGAGCAGTTCCGAGAATTGGATATTGCTAATACAACCACAAACACCCATTTTTCTGCACCTTATGAATTAAATCTTCCATTTAGTTCTAACCCAGATAGAGAAGGCTAAAAGGTGAATTTTTGACCTTTCATCTTTTAGTCAGAGTTTTAAACTCTCTCAAACTTATCCGCCTTAGGCTTATATGGTATTTCCTATGCTACACTGTAGGGTTTTTTTGAACCTGATTTATTAAAGTTGAAGTTTTTTCTCTCACATGGCAGACCTTCAACCACCTTAAATACCAGCTATAAGCAAAGAAAATTGGATCTGGCTTTTCATTTCCACCCAAATTTGCCTGCTTAACACAATTAGAGAGAAACAGGTTTTCAACACATGGTTAGAAATGTGTTAGCTAATAATCTGAAATTGTTTTCCTTCCCTGGCCAACCAAAAAAAGGAATGAGGACAGCACATGGCTCCCCTTCTACAAATCCCTGTCTGACCCCCATCCTCCCAACCCTGAGATATAATCAATATGAGGTTTCATGGGAGAATGGTTTACTAATTTTTTATGTCCAAATAATTATGGTATTTGCTATGCACTGACTATGTACCCGGCACTATACTAAGCACAGGGGTAGATCCTAGATAAAAGTCAGACACAATCCCTATCCCACATAGAGCTCTCAGTCTTAATCCCCATTTTACAGATGAGGGAACTGAGGCACAGAGAAGTTAAATAACTTGCCCAAGGTCACACAACAGACAAGTGTCAGAGTTGGAAATAGAACCCAGTTCCTTCTGACTTCCAGGTTCACGCTTCCACCAAACCATGCTGCTATTCGCTTTCACGATGGTAGCAGTGGAGCATTCTGCAGTCACTTATCTAGGTTGAAAGTCAGAGTGACTGTAACACATGGATTGCTGACCCCATTGCCTGGTCTGAAAGGATCGAGAAGTTTCTGACCTCTCTTTCTCAGTTTTTTTCATGGGCTCCTCCTCCACCATCCTCACCCTAACAGTGGGAGAACCTCAAGGTTCAGTTCTGGGTCCCCTTTTGTTCTCCATCCATACCGCTTCCTTGAAGAACTCATTTGCTCCCCTGGATTCAACTACCATCTCTGTGTGGATCTTCCCCAAATTTACCTCTCCAGCCATAGAGGAGAATTATGGTAGCAAGAGCTTCTTTCTGGAGTGAGACAGAGTCTTCAGGGACAAAGGAGAGTGGAGGATTGAAAACATCACTGGTGGTGTTCTAAACCATTCCTTTCCCCCCGACCTATGTATTTATATCTTTATATGTATAGAATTTTTAAAAAATACTGGTGTTAAACAGTTACTATTTTCCAAGCAGTGTACTGAGATAGAATCAACAAGAGTGTGTCCCAAAATCTGGGTCCTATTCTTGCATAAACAAAAACAATGCTGGCTAGACTATAACCAGCTTTAATATATGTATGCAGTCCACATAAATAGAAGCAATTCCTGGTTGTAAAAACTATAAAACAGAAATCCGATTAATAATGTTGGTATTTGTTAAGCGCTTACTATGTGCAGAGCACTGTTCTAAGCGCTGGAGGAGATACAGGGTAATCAGGTCATCCCACGTGAGGCTCACAGTTAATCCCCATTTTACAGATGAGGGAACTGAGGTACAGAGAAGTTAAGTGACTCGCCCACAGTCACACAGCTGACAAATGGCAGAGCCAGGAGTCGAACCCCTGACCTCTGACTCCGAAGCCCAGGCTCCTTCCACTGAGCCACGCTGCTTCCCTCTAATCTTTTATCAGTCTCTATTACCACAGTTACGAAAGTGTTACATTTTTTGAAGTTTATGGACTTCTCTTCTGGGTCTCTCTCTTGGGCAGTCAAATTGTATCTCTCTTCATTCATTCAATAGTATTTATTGAGCACTTACTGTGTGCAGAGCACTGTACTAAGCACTTGGAACGTACAATTCGGCAACAGATAGAGACAATCCCTGCCCATTGATGGGCTTACAGTCTAATCGGGGGAGACAGACAGACAAAAAACAATAGCAATAAATAGAATCAAGGGGATGTACATCTCATTAACAAAATAAATAGGGTAATAAAAATATATACAAATGAGCAGATGAGCACAGTGCTGAGGGGAGGGGAAGGGAGAGGGAGGAGCAGAGGGAAAGGGGGGAAAGGAGGCTTAGCTGAGGGAAGGTGGGCGGGGGGCAAAGAGGTAGCAGAGGGAGCAGAGGGAAAAGGGGACACTCAGTCTGGGAAGGCCTCTTGGTAGGGCTTTGAAGAGAGGAAGAGAGTTAGTTTGGCGGAGGTGAGGAGGGAGGGCATTCCAGGAGAGCGGGAGGAAGTGGCCCAGGGGTCGACAGCGTGATAGGTGAGAATGGGGGACGATGAGGAGATGAGTGGCAGAGGAGCGGAGCGTACGGGGTGGGCAGTAGAAAGAGAGAAGGGAGGAGAGGTAGGAGGGGGCAAGGTAATGGAGAGCCTTGGAGCCTAGAGTGAGAAGTTTTTGTTTCGTGCGGAGGTTGACAGGCAACCACTGAAGGTTTTCAAGAAGGGGAGTGACATGCCCAGAGCATTTCTGCAGGAAGATGAGCCAGGCAGTGGAATGAAGAATAGACTGGAGCGGAGAGAGACAGGAGGAAGGGAGATCAGAGAGAAGGCTGACACAATAATCCAGCTGGGATATTACGAGAGCCTGTACCAGTAAGATAGCCATTTGGGTGGAGAGGAAAGGGCGGATCTTGGTGATATAATAAAGGTGAGACCAGCAGGCCTTGGTGACAGATTTGATGTGTGGGGTGAACGAGAGAGATGAGTCAAGGATGACACCAAGGTTGCAGGCTTGAGAGACGGGAAGGACTGTCGTACCATCCACAGTGATAGGGCCATCATCACTGGCTGAATTCATACTTGGTCCCTTAATGTCAAGTCCAAAAGGACGCCACTGCTGTCCTCATCTTCAAAGACCTCCTGACATCACATCTCTTCCAGGAGGCCTTCATAATTAATCTCTAATCTCCTATCCTATAACACCCATCCTCCAACTGCTACTTCAGTACATCCTCGTCATCCAAGCACTTGGGTACTCACTCCCCTCCGGCATGTGCCTTGTGTACTTGTCTTTATACATGATTGCTTCCTCAAATCTGTAATGTACTTTAATATCTGTCTCTCCTGTGGATTGTAAGTCCCTAAGAGGGTAGAACCCCCCCTAAGGGTCGCACCTGGAGAGTTTCCAGTACTCTCCCTGTCTCGGCTAGTGGAGGGAGAGTCAAGCAGAGGCATACCCATTCCATTTCTAGCTTGGGCAGAGGCTAGTGAGTAGAAGGCAATCTGCTACACATCAAAACTCACTTGTGCTAGGCAGCAACGTCATGGGAGAGAGTTGAGGGCAGAGACTCAGGTTTACTGTGTGGAAGGCGGCAAGGGTAAACCACTTCCATATTTTTACCAAGAAAACTCTATGGATACACTACCAGAACAATTGCAGATGGGGAGTGTGGTGTTCTGGAAAAGATGTGTCTGTGGTGTCGTTATGGGTCGGAAATGACTGGACGGCATAAGACAAGAGGGCAGGAATCATTCCTACTGATTGAACTGTACCTTCCCAAGCACTTATTACAGTATTTAGAACAGACTTTTTGTCTGAAAATGGAAAGATCTTCATCTTTCTCCTTCATTTTTATACACCATTTCCCTCCTTCTTTCTGATGGCCAGTCAACTCTCCTTTTCTCTGATCGGACCTCTCTCTGATTAATTGGAAGGAAACAATTGATACCTAATGCAAATAGTTTTAGCTAGTAACTCTCTCTCATCTAAATGAGTTTTCTGGGAGAAGCATCTGGGTAAATGAGTTCTCAGGTCCATTGTCTTGGAATGGGAAAAGATTTTCATGTAATCCCTTTAAGTACGTGGTGGAATTTCCTGTTTCCACAGATGCTAGCTGCATTTTGGAATCAGACTTTAGCATTGTCCTTCTACTTATTCATACTGTATTTTTTTTGTATGATATTTGTAAAGAGCTTACTATGGGCCAGGCACTGTGCTAAGCTCCACGGTAGATATAAGCTGATTAGGTTGGACACAGTTTCTGTCCTACATGGAGCTCACAGTCTTATTCCCTGTTTTACAGATGAGGTAACTGAGGATCAGAGAAGTGAAGTGACTTGCCCAAGGTCACACAGAATTCAAGTGGTGGAGCTCAGATTGGAAGCCATGTCCTTCTGACTTTCAAGCCTGTGCTCTATTAGACCACAGTGATTCTCCAAAACTTGTTTCTTCCCCAGAAACTCCTACTCCCTTGTTCCTAAGAATTCATAAATGTTAATTTCAAGGTCTTTAGCTTTCTTCCCATACTCCATGGATGAGATCAAATTGGAGGTGAAAACAAACATGGAGTGACCCATCTCAGTTACCTCAGACAGATGGATTGCCAATCAGTTAATCAATAAATGGTATTTATTGAATGCTTACTCTGTGCAGAGCTCTGTACTAAGGAATTGGGAGAGTACAGTACAACAGAGTTGGTAGGCATGTTTCCTGCCCACATGGAGCTTATAGTCTAGAGACAGCGACAGAGATTGATGTACGTAAATGAATTATGGATAGGTACATAAGTGCTGTAGGGATGAAGGGGTAATAAAGCGTTCAGTTAAGTGTTTACTATGTGCCAGGCACTGTACAAAGCACTGGGGTGGATACAAGCAAATCAGGTTGGACCCAGTCCCTGACCCACATGGGACTCATAGCTTCAATCGCCATTTTATAGATGAGGTAGCTGAGGCCCAGAGAAGTGAAGTGACTTGCCCAAAGTCACACAGGAGACAAGTGGAGGAGGCAGGATTAGAACCTGTGACCTTCTGACTCCCAGGCCTGTGCTCTATCCTCTAGACCATGCTGCTTTCTCTGTAATTGGAGGGTGGGGTAGCAGACACTATCTATGTGGGGGCACTACTTACCACTGGCAAGAAGAAATAATACAGTAAAGAGGACCTTATCATGGACACAGGGTATTGCTTTTTTAGAAGATATTCCCACACTGGAGAGATTTATTTCTGCTCGAAGACTGCATGGGGCAGTCCTATCTAATATTTTCAGGTATTGTCCCTTTTAGCAAGATGGATGTTTATGAAGCCCCCTGTCATCAATTCACCTTCAGGTCCACAGGGAAACGCAACTAGAGCATTTCTGTTTGATTGATAGATTGCCTTTTCAGCTTTTGGTCTACTCTCATCCCTGCCCCTTATTGTGTATTCCCTCTGGGAAAACAAAGACCCCATCAAATTGATGATGCTACTAGGCATAAGGAAAAAACACAGTTCCGGGGAAACTGTTCTCTTTACAATCTTAACATAAATTATGCCAGCCAATAGTGGAGCAACCCATCAGGACCTGAATGACTGTATCATAGAAACTGGTGAATTGTCCCCAGAAGCAGGGCAGAGAAAAAAACCTCCTCAAGGAGAAGAAAATGAATAGTTTAATTCTGACCTCATGGCGTCTTGTCAACAGAGAGCACATATACATTGCAAATTCTTAGAAAACAAAAGAAAATGAGCACAAATAAAAAGCAATATTCCTGGGAAGCTCCTGTCAATCAGGCCAGATAGTCAGGCCAATTAATAACCAAGCCTGGCTGTGTTTGTTATCTCTCAGATCCCTTCCCCCTCCTCCAAATTGCTTGCATGGCTTAAAACAGATATTTTTCATTTGTTTTTCCAGAGTTTAAAGCCTGTTTTTCCTCCCCTTTGCACTGAGTTTCATGATGAACAGAGACTGTGCCCTTGATACTTATATTGAATAATAATAATAATAATAATGGTATTTGTTAAGCATTTACTATGTGCCAGACACTATACTAAACATTGGAATAGATATGGGGTAACTGGGTCGGATACAGACCCTGTCCCACAGAGAGCTCACAGCCTTCATCTCCATTTTACAGATGAGGGAACAGAGGCACAGAGAAGTTAAGTGACCTACCCAGGGTTTCACAGCAGACAAGTGGAAGAGCAGGAATTAGAAGCCAGGTCCTTCTGACTATCAGACCTGTGTTCTATCCACTAGACCATGCTGTTTTCTACTCCAGCAAATAGTGGAGAGCTTGGCATATAGTAAGCACTTAACAAATGCCATTACTATTATTATAATTATCATTTTTATTAGTAGTAATAACAACAGTAGTAGTAATAGTAGTATTAATACCAATAGTTGTAAACTCCACGTCCTTGAAGCTTAAACTAGCTGCAAGGATTCGGGCCATAAAGAAGCAGGGGTTAAGGCTTATTTTGGACAAAAGGCATCAGTTACAGTTGTATTCACATTTCTGTTCTGTAGTGTGTAGAATAATTCTATTTAGAAATCTGTGCATTTGTAGGAAAAGCTGATATAATTACATCTGAAGATTGAACCAGAAAGCAGGAGGTGGAATGATTCTTCTTATATGACAGGTTAGGTTTCTCGGTTCAAGATAAATTTCAGCAGAGAAAGCGTGCTATGCCTGTGGCAGAGTCATCAAGGTGGGAATTGGAATCATTTTCTACCTCCTGCTGGCCTTGGGCCATATCCGAAGCAGAAGGGTGGGGTTGGGTGGGGGTGGATGTGTGGGTGAGTACCCATCCCCTTCCCAGTCTAAGGAAGCTTCTCCCAAGCCTGCACTCTGAGAAGTGGGGTGACTCTGGACATTGATGATAATCCAGTATGTGTTCGAAGACGTCTTGAAGCCACTGTGGCTTTCACATGGCATCCACATAGTCTTCCAAGTAGCTTAGCTGTGTGAAACCAGATACAGTCACAGTTTCCTCCACTGTGAGACAGCTGCCCCCAATTAGACGAAGGAAGTAGAATGTCTGGTTCCATTCCTCTTCTTCCATACTGCCACACTACTTACTGAAATATCTCTTGCCTGATCTCATGGGCAAAGAAAATAATAATAGCAATCATGGTATTATGTTAAATGCTTACTATGTCAAGTCTATTCAAAATCCTGGGGTGGATACAAGCAGATAGCGTTGGACACAGTCCCTGTCCCACATGGGCCTCAGAGTCTTACTCCCCAATTCACAGATGAGGTAACTGAGGCACAGAGAAGTGAAGTGACTGGTCTAAGAAGATGAATCCTCACCAAAGTGAAGAGACTGGACACTCAGCAGACAAGTTGCAGAGCCGGGATTAAAACCCAGGTCCTTCTGACTCCAAGACCTGTGCTCTCTCCACTGGGCCACAGCCTAGCACTGATTCCACAAAACCTTGGAAGGTTTGTGGTGGCTGGTGCTAGTGGGCATTGTGGGTACACAGTTGTGACTGTGGGCTCTGAGTGACGAGGAGCCTGATATTCTCCTCCTGCCACTGTTCCCTATTGATCTTTGTTTTTGCCTTTATGCTGTTAGTTTTTTGTTTCATCTCTCTGTATGTGTCTAACACCAGTCTCCTCTCTACCTTTTCATTTTTTTGACTGTAAGCCCCTACAGAGACATGGTCCTTGTCTAATTCCCACTTGTGCATTCTTTCCTTGGGCTTAGTTCAGTGTTCTCCACAGAGTAAATACTTAATAAATAGTTTTGCTACTTATACTGTTATATTCTGACATTGTCCTTTATTAACTTATTGGGTAGAGATGGGCAAGTTTTTCAGTTTCTCTATACCAGCTTCCTTGCTGACTTCCCTGCTTCCATTCTCTTCCCTCCCAGCTTTACTCCTCTAAAACAAATTTATTTAGTGGGTAATCTCATCCTCTAGACTGTTAGTTTATCATAGGCAGGGAACCTGTCCTCTAATTCTGTCATATTTTACTCTCCCAACCTCTTAGCAAAGTGTTCTGAACATAGTAAGTGCTCACTAAATACCATCGATTGGACCTCCCTCTCAACTTTCTCACCACTGACCTCTTGCTCATGTTCTCCATCGTGCCTGGAACCCCCTCCTCTTTCACAGCCAGCAGACCACAACAATCCTAATCTTCCAAGCCCTTCCAAAATCCTATCTCCTCCAAGAAGCTTTCCTTGATTAACTCTCCATTACTCACCTGGTACTTCCAATTCGGTACTTTTACATCACCTTCTCACTAGGGTACTCCACCTCTAAATTCCCCCTGGCAGTATTTTGGTTACAGATTCTTAAACTACATTGTTTCCTGCCATCTGTAATTTGCCTTAGTCTGTTTCCCTGATAGTGTATCAGCTTTTTTGAGTGCAGGGATCACAGCTACTAATTCTATTGTGATCTCCTGAGTATTTGGTTCAGTACTCAATGCAGAATAAGTGCTCAATCAACACTTTTCATTCAATCAATCAATGGTATTTGAGTGCTTGCTGTATGCAGAGCACTATACTAAGCCCTTAGGAGAGTACAACATAACAGAGTTGGTAGACACATTACCTGCCTACAACAAGCTTACAGTCTAGAGGTTGAGCTTACTTGATTGATTGAATTTCTAGGATAAAGATGATTCCTGTCTGAACCATTTTGGGTTGCTCTCTGAGCAACTGTGAACCAGAAAGCCTCCACTTTGCCACGATCCCCGCTGAGAGGCACCAGGACAGTGGCAACAGAAAGCAAGGAGAATATCCTGGAGGATTACTCTGCCCATGGAGAGCTCCATTAGAATCCCACTCCTGTCATCCAACAGTCTTCAGGCCAACTCTCCAAGCAATTTCATTAGCATGAAGAATTGAAATCCTCTAATTAGAGAGAATTTGCAAAGCAAACCAAGAATTGAAATGTCAAGGGTCAGGATAGATAGGATGCTGAGAAGAGAGAGGAGAGAAGGAATGAGAGAAGGATAGAGAGTTAATTAGTCAAGCCTAATGAACACTTGGAAGAAAGCAGAAATAAAGGTAATAAAAGCATGCAAACTTTGGGAGTGAAAAGTAAGAGAAAGCCTCTAACCATATCTACTACTAATAGCTGACTTGACAAGAGTTAGAAAGACACTAAAACTTGTTTAATGAGTACAACTCTGAAGTAACGGAGTTTCTCATAGCAAAGCAACTGATGCCCCGTCTTGTAGCCCCTCATGACCCTGACATAAGGGATACTTATGGATGCCCATCTTGCGGAATAAAGTTCAGGTTATTTTAAAGACATGACAGGTGATGAGTTGCCAAGAATGAAACGATACCAGACTATGCTTCCCCAAACCCAACCGGAGTCTTTCATGTAACCCTGGTTAATCCATCCCCGTATGGACTTGGTTAATTCTCAACAGTCCATGTCATATTAACCCTTGAGAAGCAGCATGGCTTAGTAGATAGAGCACAGGCCTGGGAGTCAGAAGGATATGAGTTCTAATCCCAGCTCTATCATTTCTCTGCAGAGTGCCCTTGGATACTTCTCTCTGCCTCAGTTTCCTCATCTGCAAAATGGAGATTAAGACTGTGAGCCCTATGTGGGACCATGGACTGTGTCCACTTGATTTCTTGATTTACTCATCTCTACGCTAGCACATAGGAAGCACTTAACAAATACCATAAGAAAGTCAACATGTCTAACACTTTTGTTCTTATTTATCCCCATTCTCAACTCATGTATACACACACACACACACACACACACACACACAATACACACAAATATTCAATTGCAAATTTGATTATCAGTTTGATTATAAATATTTATACATCTGACTTCCCCCTTAGAGTGAAAGTTCATTATGGATAGGGAATTTGTTTATTTTTTTTGTACTTAACCAACCACTTACTACAGTGCTTGACATCTAGCATATACTCAGCAAGTGCTATTAATAATTATGGTACTTGCTAAGCGCTTTCTATGAACCAAGCACTGTTCTAAGCATTGGGGTAGATGTAAGTTGTTCAGGTTGGACCTAGTCTCTGTCTCCTTGTGGCTCACACTCTTAATCCTCATTTTATAGATGAGCTAACTGAGGCCCAGAGAAGCTAAGTGACTTGTCCAAAGTCACACAACAGACCTGTGGAGGATCTGGATTAGAACCCAGGTCTTTCTGACTCCCAGGCCCGTGCTCTACCCGCTATGCCACACTATGCCACATATTAATACTATGACTAATAATACTGCTACCAAAACTTTCATTCCAACATATAATGATGTCTCCATAGTTGGATTTATCCACAGAGAACAGTGCAGCTCTTCTACTCTTCACAGTCTTTCAACTCTTATATTCAATGGATGGTCAAATCTTTACCATTCTATTTGTAAATATGATCATGTCTGCTTTCCCCATTAAGTATGAATACCTTGTGGGCAGGGTAGTCATTACTTTATTTTGTACTTACCAAGGGTCTAGTACAATGCTCTATATCAAATGTTAATCAGTCAGCCAACTGCATTTGAGTACTTACTGTGTGCAGAGCATTGTACTATGCACTTGGGAGAGTAAAGTACAACAATTAACACACACATTCCCTGTCCACAAGGAGCTTACAGTCTAGAGGCAAGCCCAGGAACTGAGTGGTTTCTGAAGACCTCACAAAAAGTACTTGACCTCATCAGTGGACAGGAGCTCTGGAAACTATTGAAAACTAACACCCAAAATTTGTAACACATTCAGCCATGGCTTGGGTTTTATACAGTGTTGAAATTCCATCTCACTGGTGTCAGTCAAGAATCTGGCTCAAATAGCTGTAAGATTTGGATGTCACTCTATAGATTATTAATATTACTACTACTAATAATGATGATTTTTATTAAGCACTTAGTATTTGCCAAGGACTGTAGTAAGTGCTGAGGTAGATCAGGTTCCTATCCCAGTGGGGCTCACAATCTAAGGGAAAGGGAAGATAGGTTGTCTGAGTCCTCATTTTACAGAGGAGGAAACTGAGGCCCAGATAATCTAAATAATTTATCCAAGGTCACACAGCAGGAAAGTGGCAGAGTCAGGATTAGAACTCAGGTCCTCTGACTCGCTAGCTTATGCTCTTTCCACTAGGTGACACTGACAACCTTGGAATTCTGGATTGTGCATCACCTGCCCCCTCCTCCTTGCATTTAGGACTATGGCTAAATAATAAATTCATCTTTGGCAGCTTAACCTAAGCCTTAGATCTTAACCCTGGGACCAGGGCTCCCTTTAACTTCAAGACTCTTAGGAGTTTGCAGAGCATAACTAGGCTAAGGCCTCACTTGCTCTATCTGTCAAAGGGAAAGACATGGCACAGTAGTCCTCTTCTAGTGCTTGGTCCATTAGCAATGCTTAAGAAATGTCATTACCTCAACTGCCTGCCTTCCAAAGTATTAGAGTTAGGTTAGGATTGGGATGGAAAATCGAAAGTTTATGATGATAATAGTAGTGGTATTCTGGCTCAGTGGAAAGAGCCCGGGCTTGGGAGTTAGAGGTCATGGGTTCAAATCCCTGCTCTGCCACCTGTCAGCTGTGTGAGACTCTGGGCATGTCACTTAACTTCTCTGTGCCTCAGTTACCTCATCTGTAAAATGGGGATTAAGACTGTGACCCTCATGTGGGACAACCTGATTACCCTGTATCTACCCCAGCGTTTAAAACAGTCCTCTACACATAGTAAGCTCTTAACAAATACCAGCATTTTTATTATTATTATTATTATCCACAACTTTACTCTGTGCTAAGCTCTGTGCTAGGAACTATGGTAGATCCAGTACAATCAGAATAGACCCAGTCCCCATCCACATGGGACTCATGCTGAATTCCTCAGGGAAAAAGACTACCCATGTGGCATGTGGACATAGTATGGTCAATTTTTGAGCATTGTTTTTTGATTCAGCACGGTGACAGTTTAGGCTAACATGCACACTGCCTCTGTAACCTACATTCCCAGAGTTATATGCACACATCATTTCAGACTCACAAATGATGTCACTATTGTCTGTCAGTGACAGTCAGCTCCAATTCACAACCTGAAAATCGATCCAGCATATTTAATATTCCATTAGTGTTAACAGAATGATAGATGAACCAATTAAGACACCATTGATTAGGAGGGTTAATTAGCTGTTTAAACCTTTAGTCATTTTTTTCCCAAAACTAAGCAGAGATTTCAGTGATGCTCTAAACTATTTATTTCAGTGGGATACCTGAGTCATAGATTAGTGATTGGAAATGAAAAAGACACAGTCGTTCTCATGGAGTTTATTTTCCCAGCTAGATTACTTCATCTGCTTCCTTGCTGACCTCCCAACCTCCTGCCTCTCCCCACTACAGTCCATACTTCACTCCACTGCCCAGATCATCTTTTCAAAGAAACATTCAGGCTATATCACCTCCCTCCTCAAAAAAGTTCAGTGGTTGCCCATCCACTTCCATATCAAACAAAAACTCCTTAGCATTAGCTTTAAAGCTCTCCATCACCTTGCCCCCTCCTACCTCACCTCCCTTCTCTCCTTCTACAACCCAGTCTGCATACTCTGCTCCTCTGGTACTAACGTTCTCATTGTGCCTCGATCTCTCCTGTCTCGCCGCCGACCCCCGGCCCACCTCCTACCTCTGTTCTGGAACACCCTCCCTCCTCAAATCCACCAGACAATTACTCTACCCTTCTTCAAAACCTTACTGAAGGCACATCTCCTCCAAGAGGCCTTCCCAAACTAAGCCCCACTTTTCCTCATCTCCCAATCCCTTCTGCATCGCCCTGACTTGCTCCCTTTGCTCTTCCCCTCCTCCCTGCTCCACAGCACTTATGTATATATCTATAATTTTATTTATTCATATTGAAGTCTGTTTATTTGTATTGTTGTCTTTCTCCCCCGCCCTAGACTGTGAGATCATTGTGGGCAGGGATCGTTTCACTCTTTATTGCTGTATTGTACTTTCCCAAGTGCTTTGTATAGTGCTCTGCTCATAGTAAGCCCACAAAAATGTGATTGAATGAATGAATGAAAGTGTATATGTGTATATCATATGTTTTATGGTGCCATACATATCACTGTGACACTGCTGCCTAGAACCATCCTCTTCCCAAACAGGTTCTCTTATACAGTTGGCAGAGGAGCCTTGTAATGTACTCCTGAATCCGTCTTTCACTTGTAAAGATGAGGCCTTTCAAAGCATAAACACCTGGCCAAAATTTGGACACAATATCCTTAACTCTGACTTCTGAGGAAGTCATCATTCATTCAAAACCATTAAAAATGGAAAAGCACTCAGACCTGTTGGCATTTATGTAGAAATATACAATCAGGGAGAGTACATAATCCTCAGGCTTCTTCCCAAATCTCTCCTCAACCTATAAAACACTGAGGAAATGCCACCCAAAGATTCCACTAGAATCACCATCTTCAAGAAGAAAAGGGAACTGGAGCTGAATTTGGTGATTGCCAGGGCATATCACCACACTGTGACCCAGCAAAGAGGTGAATGTGGGAGGAGGGAGCTCAGATATCAAAATGGTGAACAGGCCAGTATCTCTAGTTAGGAGTTTCAGTGCGACTCTTCTTCTTAATTCACTTATCTCCCAAATACTTGGGAATTAAGCCAGCTGCTGAAGCCACAGCACAGATCTAGAAACTCTGAAGTCATACACTGCTCCAAGAGGGCTGTAGCTTGGAATCAATCAATCAATTATATTTATTGAGCACTTACTGTGTGCAGGGCACTATACTAAGTGGTTGGGAGAGTACAGCACAACAGACACAATTCCTGCCTACTCTGACTCCCAGGCCAGGGCTCTTTCCACTAGACCATGCTGCTTCCTGTCCAATCCTGGCCCATAACTCCTGCCAGGTTCCAGAGAGACTTTTGAACTAACAGCCATGTACAGCCCAGCTTGGGACTCCCCAAGGGCCCAGAAGAAACTCGCTTCCATGAGGCCTTAGCGGCTGAGGAACCATCAGGTATCTGGCCAAGTTCCAACACATTGAAAACCCAAAGAGTTAGAGAAGCTCAGCTACCAGGTCAGTTCCCTTCCAAGCCTCCTCCCCTCCTGCTGACTCACCAGCTCCCACCCCCATTCTTCTTCATGAGGTTTGCCTGCAGTTTGGGGCCAGGCAAAGAGGTAGACCTGGAATCTGGCTGGGCATGGAGGGAAGTGGGGAGATGGGGCAGGGATGGTAATGTTGCCCATGTGGATGCTACTTTGACTGTTAGCTCCTTGAGGGCAGGGATCATATCTCTCAACTCTATTATGCTATGTTCTCCCACGTGCTTAGTAGAGTATTCTGCACTCCAGTGGTTGCCCATCCAACTCCACATCAAACAGAAACTCTTCACCATTGGCTTTAAAATACTCAGTCATCTTACCCCTCATCTCCCCTTGCTACTCTTCTACTACAACCCAGCCCTCACACTTCTCTTGTCTAGTGCTAACCTTCTCACTGCAATCTCCTCTATCTTGCCCATGTACTGCCTCTGTTCTGGAATGCCTTCTCTCCTCATATCTGACAGACAATTACTCTCTCCTGCTTCAAAGCCTTATTGAAGGCTCATCTCCTCCAGGAGCCCTTCCCTGACTAAGCCCTCCTATCCTCTTCTCCCTCTCCCTCTGCATCACCATGATTTGCTCCCTTCATTCATCACCCCCACCCCCAGTCCCACAACACTTATGTACATATCTGTAATTTATTTATTTGTATTAATATCTATCTCCCCCTCTAGATTGTAAGCCTGTTTTGGGCAAGGAATGTGACTGTTTATATAGTACTCTCCCAAGCACTTAATACTAGTTCTCTGCACATAGTAAGCACTTAATAATTATTTATTGGCACATAGTAAGTGCCTAACAAATACCATCATTATCATTACTCAATAGTTACTATTAATTAATTAATTGGAAATAGAAAAAGAGCTGGTTAATTGTAAAGCTAGTCTGGCTTAATGGAAGTAGTGGGATCCACTGGTACAACCAGTTTGTTTTACAGGAAAAAGGAGATCTATAGTAGGGGACAACTAAGGAACTGGGTTGTCAAGGAGGAAGGAAAATTTGTAGCAATAATAGTAGTTACTGAATGCCCGCTAAATGCAATGCACTGGACTAAGCACTTGGGAAGTACAAAACAAAGAAATGACACATCCCTGACCACACGAAGCTTGTAAGTTTATCAGAGAGGCAAATATAAACAAATTTACCATGGGAACATCAAAATCAAGGAGTAAATGTGCAACTGAGGAGACATAGGATGAGTATAAATAAGCGTAAAAGTGAGAGTAGTGGTTGATGAGTTTATATGACGTGGAATTCTGGGAATTAATGATTGAAGGCATGCTAGAGGACACAGGCTTTCAAGCAAGGCTTTGAATATGGAGAGAGCTGTGATCTGACAGATTTTAGGAAACAGGGAGAGCAAGGGGATGAAGGTAGGAGAGTCGAAAGCAAGGCACAGTTAGAAGGTTCACTTGGAAGGATCAAAGAGAGTGGGGTGCCGAGAGGCTACAAGGCAGAAAAACCACAAGGAATAGGGAAATTGGGTCAGGTGGGGGATGGGAATAGATTATCAATACTTCCCTGAAGAGCTCAGCCATCATGCCTGGTTTTGTTCTAGAATAGATCCTAATTCTAAAGTCAGAATGGGCGGGCAGAGGTGCCTCCATTTGAGAAAAGTGAAAAACAAACTATAGAGAATTCTTGAGTGGCTTCAGATTCTTTGTCCAGTAACTTACCTCAGAGGAGTATGTTGTATGAGTATGTTGGGATAGTGGAGATGAAGAAAAAAGGAGGGAAAGGACCCGTGGATAAAGAGAAATCATTTTACAGATCTGTCAGCTCAAGAGATTGTTCCAAATTGCAATAAAATTAGATAATTGCAAATAAGCCTCCCTTTTCTTTTCCCCCTAAATAAGCTTGATCATAAAGAAGACAGGGAAGAGTAGGTTTATAGAAATTGCCCTGTTTTAAGATCTTTATTTTTTCTTTAATTTCAGTTATTTCATCAATGTTAGGTTGAATCAATTGATCAGTGATATTTATTAAGTGCTTACTTTTTTCAGAGCACTGTGCTAAGTGCTTGGGAAAATACAGAACAAGAGAACTGTTAGGCATGATCCCTGCCCACCAGCGGCTTCCATTCTACCGAGGGAAACTCACATTAAAATATAATATAGTTAGGGGAAATTAAGTAGAGTAAAAAAATATTTACATAAGTGCTGTGGGATTGTTATAAGACAGGTTTGAGGGATACACAACCAGGTACATACTCGATATAAAAGGGAGGGCAGATTGGAGAAAGGAAGGTCTCAGGGAAGGAGGAGATATGATTTTATGAGAGTTTTGAAAATGGGGAGAATGGTGGACTGTTGGATATGAATGGGGAGGGAGTTCCAGGCCTGAGGGAGAACATGGTCAAGGGGCCAATCATTCAATAGTATTTATTGAGCGCTTACTATGTGCAGAGCCACAAGAACAAGGTACAGAGAAAAGGTTGATGCTAGAAGAACGGAGTCTGTGGACTGTGTCGTATTAGCAAATCCATGCAGTTCATTCATTCAATCGCATGAGTGCTTACTGTGTGCAGAGTACTATACTAAGCGCTTGGGAGACAAGTTAGCTAGGATGGAGAGAGATGATTATTTGTTTTCACCTTGTGACAATTTTCTTTTGAAAAAAAGTTCTATTTTCTTCCCCTTTCCACTTCTTGATCATCAGGAGCATTAATGCTGGTGATGTGACAGTTGAGTCTAGATTGTGTTTTGAGGCCCTTTCTGATTGCTATTGGTTGAACTGTCACGTGTACTAAAATTCATTCAATCATTCAATTGTATATATTGAGTGCTTATTGTGTGCAAAGTACTACTAAGTGCTTGGGAGAGTACAATATAACAACAAACAGATACATTTCTGCCCTCTCGAGTTTAAGAAATAATTGATATAATTATTAAGCACTTCTTATTGCCAAGCACTGTACTAAATGCTGGGGAAGGTACAAAATCATCAAGTCATTCATGAAGCTCACTGGCTAAGTTGGAGGGAGAACCAGTATTGAATCCCCATTTTGCAGATGAGAGAACTGAGGCATAGCAAAGTTTAGTGACTTGCCCAAGATCACACAGCAGACAAGTGACAGGTTGGAATTAAAACCCAGGTACTCCGACTCCCAGGTCTGGGCACTTTCCCCTATGGCCTTGGGAAAAAATAATAGTCTACATTATAACCCAAGTGCTTAGTACAGTGCTATGCACACAGTAAGTGCTCAATAAATACTATTGAATGGATGAACAAGAAGAGCCAAGACTATTACAAATCCCACCCTGATCTGTTCTGAAGAGAGAAGATCACTTTGATTTTTTAGGTGTCAGTTTCTACAGTTCACATATTCATCCTCTCAAAACAAATATAACTCTTTCTGATTAATTTCTAACCACTTAAAAGACAAAAACACTGGAAATAGTGGACATGCATATCCTGGATTTTATTAACAGATTCCAGAGGTGTGCCTCTTGGTGGAAGTACAGGCTGACTAGGATCCCCAAATTCACTAAATCACAAAGTTTTCAACGGAGCTGTATGTTGACAGGAAGCGTGTTACCATAGCAACCCATTTCCCAGTTATTCCAAAGAAAGGGCAGGAAGATTGTGAAAACGAGCCCCCAGACCACAGTTTGCCCTGGACGTTGAAATGTTAGAAACGGACCAACCAAAAGGGCAGTTACTAAAACTATTATTAGATGATATAATGTGGGCAAGTTAGTTCATTAACTGTTGTTGATAAATGAACCCATTATTTTCTTAAATAGAGATTCATGGTTTAAAATTAGCCAATTAAAGCTACTAATTATTAACAGTTCACAAGTAAGAAAAAAGGATGCTAAATGTGTTGAATTTTAAAAGCACTGATAAATGTTGTGCTTTATATACTAAAAGCTAAAACCTAAAAGCTTGGGTAGATTCAAGTTCGTTCGTTAATAGTATTTATTGAGCATTTACAATGTGCAGAGCACTGTACTAAGCACTTGGAATGTACAATTCGGCAACAGATAGAGACAATCCCTGCTCAGTGACGGGCTCAAAGTCTAAATGGGGGACAGAGACTCCAAAGCAAAACAGAACAAAACAAAAACAAGACAACATCATCAAGATAAATAGAATCAAGGAGATATACACCTCATTAACAAAATAAATAGGGTAATAAGTTGATAAGTAAGTTAACAAGTAACAAGTAACTTAATAAGTTCATAAGTAAATAAGCGTAATAGGTAATAAGTTAATTAGGTGGGACACAGTCCCTATCCCAGTTGAGGTTTACAGTCTAAGTAGAAGGGAGAATAAGTCTTGAGTCTCTGTTTTATAGACGAGGAATCTGAGTCACAGAAAAGTTGTGACATTATTATTATTATTAATTGTATTTATTGAGCACTTACTGTGTGCAGAGTACTGTACTAAGCATTTGGGAGAGTGAAATACAACATCAGACACATTCCCTGCCCACAAAGAACTCACAGTCTAGAGGGGGAGATAGACATTAATATAAATAAAATGCCCTTCTGCCTCGCCCTGACTTACTCCCTTTGCTCTTCCCCCCACTCCCAGCCCCTCAACACTTACTAATATATCTATAATTTTATTTATTTGTATTGATGTCTTTCTCCCCCTGCCTCTAGATTGTGAGCTCACTGTGGGCAGAGATTATCACTGTTTATTGTTGCATTGTACTTTCCCAAGTAATAATAATAATAATGTTGGTATTTGTTAAGCGCTTACTATGTGGCGAGCACTGTTCTAAGCGCTGGGGTAGACACAGGGGAATCAGGTGGGGCTCACAGTCTTCATCCCCATTTTACAGATGAGGGAACTGAGGCACAGAGAAGTTAAGTGACTTGCCCACAGTCACACAGCCGACAAGTGGCAGAGCTGGGATTCGAACTCATGAGCCCTGACTCCAAAGCCCGTGCTCTTTCCACTGAGCCACGCTGCTCCTCAATAATAATGTTGGTATTTGTTAAGCGCTTACTATGTGCCGAGCACTGTTCTAAGCGCTGGGGTAGACATAGGGGAATCAGGTTGTCCCACGTGGGGCTCACAGTCTTAATCCCCATTTTACAGATGAGGGAACTGAGGCACAGAGAAGTTAAGTGACTTGCCCACAGTCACACAGCCGACAAGTGGCAGAGCTGGGATTCGAACTCATGAGCCCTGACTCCAAAGCCCGTGCTCTTTCCATTGAGCCACGCTGCTTCTCATAAGTACTTAGTATACTGCTCTGAACACAGGAAGTGCTTAATGAATATGATTAAATGAATGAACAAACTCAATAAATACCATGGACGAACTGATTGATTGATTCCAGGTAAGAGGGTGACTTTGGCAAGAGATTGCCAGGGACTTAACATGATTTCAAAATTCAAAACAAAAATACACTCCAGCCAGAGTGGATGTTTTCACAACATAATTTGGCTGGAGAGTGAAAGCAGAATTAAGGAATGTTTTTCTGATTAAGCTACCTGCATGGATATGGTTTTGGAAGAAAGGAGTTCATGTATATATATGGTATTGGAATCGGTGAGCACTATAGTGCAGGTTTTTCCTACTGTGGGATTTGCATTAGGATGCACTAGAGTTTACAGTAGTTCTCCCTATCAACCTTCGCATGAAGCAAAAACTCCTCACTATTGGCTTCAAAGCTTTCTATCACCTTGCCCCCTCCTACCTCACCTCCCTTCTCTCCTTCTCCAGCCCAGTCCACACACTCTGCTTCTCTGCTAACTTCCTCACTGTGCCTAGTTCTCACCTGTCCCTCCTTCGACCCCTGCCCACGTCCTACCTCTGGCGTGGAATGCCCTCCCTCCTCAGATCTGCCAAGCTAGTTCTCTTCCCCTCTTCAAAGCCCTACTGAGAGCTCACCTCCTCCAGGAGGCTTTCCCACACTGAGACCCCCCTTTCCTCTGCTCCTCCTCCCCTCCCCATTGCCCCTACTCCCTCCCTCTGCTCTACCTCCGTCCCCTCCCCACAGCACTTCTATACACGTGTACATATTTATTACTCTATTTTATTAATGATGTGTATATATCTATAATTCTATTTTGATGGTATTGATGCCTGTCTATTTTGTTTTATTGTCTCTCTCCCCCTTCTAGACTGTGAGCCCGTTGTTGGGTAGGGATTGTCTCTATCTATTGCCAAATTGTACTTTCCAAGCGCTTAGTACAGTACTCTGCACCCAGTAAGCGCTCAATAAATAAAAAAAACCCTGTAATGCACAGTTCAAAATTTGCATTCATCTCCAAATCTGTCTCCTCCATTAAGAATGTAAGCTCCTTGTGGAAAGGGAAATGTCTCATGCTTCTATTACACTTCCAAGATTTTAGTACAGTGTACTGGGCACAAGGTAAATAACCACCTCTACCACTTTATGCAAATAAGTAAATTATCTGGATCACTTTCACGTATAAAAGGAGAGGTCAGTTATCTTGGGGTGCACACAAGCAATAGGAAATTTATTCATTCAATTGTACTTATTGAGCGCTTACTCTGTGCAGAGCACTGAACTAAGCATTTGGGAGAGTACAATGCAACAATAAACAGGCACATTCCCTGCCCACATCGAGCGAACAGTCTAGAGGGATCTCTTCCAACCTTAGCTGCTGGTTCCGCTGAGGGAAGGGCTGCTTAGTGGAACTCTTGCTCCTCCCCACCTCCCTTCCCCTCCCTTCAGTACTGTGCTCGTCTGCTCAATTGTATATATTTTTTATTACCCTATTTATTTTGTCAATGAGATGTACATCACCTTGATTCTATTTATTGCTATTGTTTTACTGAGATGTACATCCCCTTGATTCTATTTATTGCTATTGTTTTTTTTCTGTCTCCCCTGATTAGACTGTAAACCTGTCAATGGGCAGGGACTGTTTCTATCGGTTGCCGATTTGTACATTCCAAAAGCTTAGTAAAGTGCTCTGCACATAATTAAGCGCTCAATAAATACTATTGAATGAATGAACTCTGAAATATTCCCATGCCTCTTGGGGAAGGTTAAGAACAAAGGATAGTGGCAGCAATTTATTCTAAATATCGAGGAATACCCTAATTTTAAACATTCTGGGTGGAGAGTGGAAGTCTAGACGCCCCAGGGTTTTCTCTGATTTCTGCCATGGGTCAGAGTCAGTTCAGGCTTTCCAAGTAATAGCCCTTGAAAGTAAAGATTGTATCTACAAGTACTGTGCTCCCAAACACTTAGTTCAGTGCTCTGCATACAGTAGGTGCTCAATAAATACCCTAGATGAATTGATATTAATGACATTTATTAATCATCTACTGAATGCAGTGCTTGCCCTAAGCACTTGGAGAAATTCACTATGCATGGGACATATTCTTGCCCACAAAGAGTTTACACACTAATAAGGAGATTATAGTCTAATGGCTGGTAAAGCTGTTTGTAAAACACCTTTAGCCTCAAAGGATCCCAGTCTCTAGGGGTCCTAAATGCCCCAGAGGAAAGAAGTCAGGATTAAATCTGAATTTACGGGCCTTTCTCTAAGAACTACCAAGTCTTCTATTGTTTTTATTCTTTGTCTGCTTTCAGCTTCAGGGATTGCTGACACAGCTTTAGACTTCATAAAATCGAAACAGGCACAGTTTTTGCCAACTGTGAGACAGGAATATTAATAAAAATATTAAGTGAAAATGCAATATAAACAAACCACCAAATACAGGGGATTATATGCTAAGGGGCATCTGAAGTGGAGCTATCAATAAGTATTGCTTAAAAGCACAGAACGGTTGAGAATGTGGGCAGGGAGATTTGGCAGAAAAGGACTGAGAGGCCTGCACTTTTTTCTTTGAAAAATAGGAGCTGCAGATGGCAGGAAAGGCCATTTTTACAAATCAATCATTGGCATTTATTGAGCATATAGTAAGTGTAGAGCACTGTACTAAGCTCTTGCGAGAGTACAATCCAGTTGCTTATTAGAAAAGGACGATTAAGGAGTAGTTTGGCCTAATATTGATGATAATGAAAATGATGATGATGACAAAGATGATCCTCCTCCTCTCCCTCCTCCTCCTAATAATAATAATGATTCCAGTCCCCTGGGTTTTCAGTTCACTATACAGAAGTTACTTGGGAATCTTGATATCACACTGGGAAGAAGCATGGCCTAGTGGAAAGAATGTGGCCTGGGAGCTAGGGGACCTGGGTTCTAACAGTTCCATCATTTGCCTACTGTGTGAATTTGGCAAGTCACTTAACTTCTCGGGACCTCAGTTTCCTCAGCTGTAAAATAGGGATGAAACATCTGTTTTCCCTCTCTCAGATTATATGAGACCCACAGAGGGCAGAGACTGTGTCCTACCTGATTATCTCATATCTATCCCAGCAATCAGTAAAGTGCTTGGCCCATAGTAAGCACTTCATAAATCTTTTAATTATCAAATATTATTCTGTCCAGTGTACTTGAACAGAAGACTTGTCTGTGGCCTCAGAGGGTCTCCTGAATGCACTTTTAGAACTTGGAAATTCTTCCCACTGTTGCCACACTTGGGGGAGGGACCCTCTTAGCCAGTGGCATTGGCGAAGGTGCAGTTTGTGTATCTGGACAAGCCACTGCTCTAATATTGCATCAGCTATTACATCTCTAGGATGCAGGGGGTACCATAGGAGCCCAGCTCCACTACTTGTCTGCTCTGTGACCTTGGGTAAATCACTTAATTTCTCTGTGCCTCTGTTACCTCATTTGTAAAATGGGAATTAAGACTGTGAGCTTCATGTGAGACAGGGACTGTGTCCAACCTGATTACGTTGTGTCTACCCCAGTGCTTAGAACAGTGCGTGGCACATAGTAAGTGCTTAACAAATACCATAATTACTACTATTATGCATAGGGATACAGAAACCATCCCCCCATGGGTCTCAAGGGAACCACTTCCCACAGTTCTGTAAGCTGCTTGAAGGCAGGAGTCATGTCCATCGACTCTATTGCCCTATAATTGTCCTATACTCTCCCAAGTGTTTAGTACAGCACTCAGTAAATACCATGAATTGATTAAGTGATTGATTGATTGATAGTTGAGGAAAGTGGTTCCCTCCTGTTGGTTCTCATTTCCTAGATGTGGGAATTGAAGTCCTGATAAGAGCCTCAGATCTGAGGCTGAAGGAAAATCTGCAGCCGCTTTGGCTTCTCCCGCAAGGCAAAGAACATTTATTGCTTTAGGAACACAAAGCTGGAAGAAGAGGGGGTGGGCAGGTAAAAGGCTCTCAGACACTACAAAGGATGAGAAGAAACACCTTGGCAGCCTTTAGCAAAGCCAACTGTGGTTTTCAAGTGCATCTCCTTTCATCTCTGAGGCTGCCCGTCTCTGGAGAGGCAGCTCTTTTAGTATTTGGCGGACATGGGAGGACTGTGGAAGCGGGAAGACAAGGTCTTCAAGGCTTTATTGTCTCTCGTCCAGGCTGCTCAGGGGAGAGGTCTCTCGGTATTCCCAGCACCTTTGTAGAAAGATACAGTTAGTTTATGCCTCACGGTCTGTCCTTGCTTCTGGAGGGGAAGGGCAATCACTCAAGCTGGACATCTGGATTTGGGCTAGCAGTCTGCTTTATAGAGGTGAGACTGGGCCAGGGCTTAGGGATCGTATTACCTTCTGGAGAGCTGGTCACTTGGGAAACTGTGTCCAAACTCGTGATCTTTCTCTGTTTTTTTTACCAGGAAAATGACCCACCTCTCTGTTCCACTTTTAATGATAGTATTTATGTGGTGCTTGCTCTGTGCATAGCGGTGCATTAGGTGCTGGGAAATAGTGCTCAGGTGGGAATTATACACAGACCCTGCCTCTCACATTTTTTAGGGGAGACAGTGCACATGTCTATTACTCAAATCTCGAGGAGAAGATATTCAGCCTGCAATGAGGTCCTATACACAGTTTTTCTAGAGTTTGCCCTTCCTCTCCATTCAAATAACCACCACACTGGGCGTAAACTTTTAACAGTGTGTGATTACTGCATCAGCCTCCTCACTGCTCTTTCTGCTTCCAGGCTCTCCTGTCTCCAGCCCAAACTTTACTCTGTGGTTCAGATCATTCTTCTAAAGTCAAGCAATGGTATTTATTGAGTGCTTACTGTGTGCAAAGCACTGTTCTAAGCTCTTGAGAGTGTGCAGCATAATAGAGTTGGTAAACATGGGTCCTACTCTAAAATCTTAAAATCTTTTTGTTCTGCAAAAACCTCCAATTGTTCCCATTCCTCTCTTTGCATCACTGACTTTAAGCATTCCATCAGCTCTCTCCTCACTACTTACCCCCTCTCTTTTCCCCCTATCTTTATCCTTCTAAGTTCATGTCCTCACTGCTCACCTTCTTGTCTTTTCCATCAGCAATATCTTGCTCAATCCCCTCCTCTGCCTCACACTTTTCCCCTCTTCATATCTAAAAGATCTCAGCTCTTCTGAAATCACTACTCCTCCAGGAAGGCTTCTAAGATTAATTCTTAATCTCTCCTGTTTACAGCCCCCACTTTTCACTTCAGTACATCAACACCATTTAGTCCCCTTCGGTACTAATAGGCTTCTTGAAGAATTTAAGTACAAATCTTTTTTAAGAACTAACATGTGCATATTCCCTTTTCCTCCTTCCTCCTATATGTAATTTATTTTAGTGTCTGTTCTCTGCCTTTCCCCTTCCCCCTACTAAATGGTAAGGTCCATTTAAGGCAGAGACCTTGTCTACTATCTGTTCTGAAAATTCCTAGGCACCTGGTAGAGTGGTCGTTTCACAGTAGGTGCTCAGCAAATAATATAAATACTTCTAACTGATTGATTAATCGATTAGTTGAGAAAGACATTTCTCTCTAAAAGGAAGAGAGCATTTAACAACCCTTTTCAATCCATTTCCTGGTGGGGGAAATGGCTTTTCCTCTCCTGAAGTTTCTAGTTTCTTGAGAAAATGTTTGATAGATTTTCATGAAGAGAACATATGAATCTTGCCATGAACAAATGGGGCTATGTAACATTTTTTCCAGCTGTAGATTTAAAATTTCCCCATAAAAATTGATATCTTATATACTGCTATGGAGTGAAATTAGTTGTAATGATTTTGGAGTGTTCCTTGTATACCCTTGTTCTTTAAGCACTTTATATTCACCACCCGGAGCCCCACAGCATTTATGTACATATCCCTGTAATCTTGTCATTTCCCCTCTCTCTAATTTATTTTAATGTCACCACCCTAAACGAAGGGATTGTGTCTAACAACTTTATTATATGGTGCTTGCCCAACTGCTTAGTACAGTGCTCTGCACACTGTAAATGCTCAATAATACCATTGATTCTGCATCCTTTTAATTAATCTAAATACACTATTAAATGCTTATTACGATATAGTCATTAGGCTAAGGACTGGGGTAGAAACAAGACAGTGAAAGCAGAAATGAACTCTGCCTTGCATGGAGCACATAATCTGATAGAATGGGAGAACAGATACATTATCTCCAGCTG
This sequence comes from Ornithorhynchus anatinus, assembly GCF_004115215.2. Taxonomy (NCBI): domain Eukaryota; kingdom Metazoa; phylum Chordata; class Mammalia; order Monotremata; family Ornithorhynchidae; genus Ornithorhynchus; species Ornithorhynchus anatinus. Next base: position 84,214,243 of record NC_041732.1, on the reverse strand, counting down.
GGAAAATTGAGGTACAGGTAGGATAGATGAGTTGCCCAAGATCACCCAGCAGGTCAGTGGCATAATTAGGATTAGTCCCAGATGTAGTAACTCCCAGTGCCATGCTCTTTCCCCTCTACCACACTGGTTTTCTCTTCAAGATGGTATTGTTAAGTTTCCTGCTATCCCAGTAAAGGAAGGGATAAGGATAAATTTTCACATAGTAATTTCCTTGGCCCCCTCTTAGGATTGCACCTGGAGAATTTCCAGTACTCTACCAGAATCAGCTATGGGAGGGAGAGTCAAGCAAGGGCATATCCATTCCATTCTTAGTTTGGCCAGTGTCTAGAGAATGGAAGGCAATCTGCTACAAATCAAAACGCACCCTTGCTGGACAGCAGCGACAAGGGAGAGAGTCAAGGGTGGAGACTCAAGTTTATTGCGTGGAAGGAGGCAATGGTAAACCACTTCTGAATTTTTACCAAGGAAACTCTCTGGATCCACTACCAGAATGATTGCAAATGGACGTGGGGAGTTCTGGGAGAGATGTGTTCAGGGAGTCGCTATGGGTCAGAGATGACTCGACAGCATAAAACAAGACAATTTCCTTGGAGATTCAAACCGGGGTTGTGAGAATTTGTCAGATAGGAGCACTGTTTTTCTACATAGTCTCCTATGGGGAACTATGGGAAGTGAGTGATTCAGTAAAGTGAAATCTGCTGGGAGTCAGTGCACCTGGGTGTTAATCTGGACTCTGCTTCTTGTCTGCAGTGTGATCTAGGACAAGGCACTTAACTTCTCTGTGCCTCAGTTCCCTCATCTGTAAAATGGAAATTCACTATCTGTTCTCACTCCCCTTTGGACTGTAACCTCCAAGCATGACAAGGACTTCCTGTGATGTGATTACCTCTTATCTACCCCAGTCTACAGTGGTTGGCACATAGCCAATGCTTAACAAATACAAATACCATTTTATTAATTTTCTTAGGGGGATTTTCCCAGAGGAAATGTCCTCTGGAAATATTCCTGGGAAGCAACCTAAAAACTCTTTCCTGTAAGATGACCTAAATGTAGCGTGCTGAGAATAAAAATAATAATAACTGAGGTATATATTAAGCACTTACTTTGTGCCAGGTACCATACAAAACACTGGGGTGGATACCAGCAAATTGGGTTGGACACAGTCCTGTCCCTCATCAGGCTCACTGTCTCCATCCTCATTTTACAGATGAGGTAACTGAAAACTGAAGTGATTTGCCCAAAGTCACACAGCAGACAAGTGGCAGAGCTGGGATTAGAACCTATAACCTTCTGACTCCCAGGCCTGTGCTCTAGCCACTGCACCTGAGTCATTTTAAAAACTTTAAGGCATAGCTGTGGCTGGAAAAGCAGCCCAAGCTAGTTAAAGAGCACAGTCATGGAGCCAGACAAACTGAGTTCTAATCTCACCTCCACCTCTTGCCAGATAATGTAACCTTGGACAAGCAACCCAGGTTCTTTATGCTTCAGTTACTTCTTTTTAAAAATGGGATTCAATATATGCTCCCCCTCCTACTTGTCCTTGCATGGTCTGATTATCTTTTAGCTACCCCAGCATTTATTTCAGCGCTTGGCTAATAATAAGCATTCAACAAATACCATAATTATTATTAGGCATTCCATTTCAGAGGAAATGACTGGTTTGAAGGACCTGTGGGAGCCACAAATTTTCCTGTTTTAACCCATTCCCAGTCATTTTATCACAATGACTATCACTTTACAGAGGGCTAGGACATGACCAGGTTAATAGTAATTAACAGGGGGAGGGGTTGAGGAGGAAGTAGGAAGGAAAAAATCTCAGCCAAGAGGGAGGAAGTTAGAGGGTGGGGGGCTGGGAAGGGGCTAGATGGGAAGGAGTTGGCAAAGGAAGGGGAGGGCAGGACTAATTGGATGCATGAATTTTAGGAAATGTGCTCTCTCAGCCAATCGATTAATCAATAGTATTTATCTGCAGATCACTGTACAAGTGCTTGGAAGAGTACAGTAGAAGACACAATCCCTTACCCTCAAGGATTTTACACTCGATCAGGGAGAAGAGATGCTAAAATAAATTCTAGGTAAGGAGAGTTTAAGGTTATATTCAGAAACCTTGTGAGTAGACAGTACCTTATTCCTTAAGAGTAATGAATCCAGGGCATCAAAGACCCAGTTCAGGGAGAAATTAGATGGGAAGATAGATTAGTCAGGGAAAGTTTCTTGAAAAGATATTATTAAATTAGGGTTTTGAAGATGGAGGATTTAGTGGTCTTCTGGATATGAAGGGGGAGGGGGTTCCAAACAGGAGGGAGGGTATAACACGAGGTCAGTAGTGAGAGTTGAAAAAGAGGGTCATATTAAGTAGGTTGGCATTATAGGAGCACACACCGCGTGAGGCGGGGTATAGAGGGAGAACAGTGATGGTAAATAGAAAGTAGAGAGTTGATTGGATGCCTGAAAGTCTAGGGTCAGAAGTTTCTGTTTGATGCAGAAAGGGAGGAGCACTTTTACAACATCTCTAGAATCAGGCCGTCCTTCTCCATCCAAACTGCTTTCTTACTGATCTGAGCTCTTATCATATCCCGTCTTGATTATTGTATCAGCCTGCTTGCTGACCGCTCAGCTTACTGTTTATCCCCAGTCCAGTCCAAAGTTTCCTCTGCTGTCTGGATCATTTTAACAATAACAAGAAATCAGTCCACATCTCCCCATTCCTCAAAAACCTCCAATGGTTGTCCACCCACCTCCATGTTAAACAAATTTCCTGTGATAGTCTTTAAGGCATTCAATCAGATGTCCCCCTCCTACCTTAGATCCCTTACATTGTTGATCTCCTACTATAACCCATTGCCTACACTATGTTCCTCTATTGCCAATCTGCTCACTGTACCTCAATCTCATTTGTCTCACAGCCAACTCCTTACCCATAGCCTCCTTCCCTCCCCGTTCTTATCAGCCAGACACCACCCTTCCCACCTTCAAAGCTCTGAGATCTCCTCTATGGGACTTTCCCTAATTAAGCCCTCATTACCGCTTTCACCTTTCCTTCTGCATCACCTAGACATGTGAATCTTTACCCCTTAAGCTCCTGATATTCACTCCACACCCAGCAGCACAGCACTTATGTACATATCTTTATAACCTGTCATATCCCCTATCTGTAATTCATTTTAATATCTGTCTCTCCTTCTAGACCATAAGTTCCTTGTGGAAAGGGATCATAACTACCAACTCTATTATACTGTACTTTTCCAAGCACTTAGTACAGTGCTTTGCACACAATAAGTGCAGAAGCAGAACAACATAGTGGATAGAGCATGGGCCTGGGAATCAGAAGGTCATGGGTTCTAACCCTGTCTCTGCCACGTGTCTGCTGTGTCTGCTGGACAAGTCACTTTACTTCTCTAGGCCTCAGTCACCTCATCTGTAAAATGGGGATTGACACTGTGAGCCCCATATGGGACAGGGACTGTGTCCATCCTGATTTGCTTGTATCTATCCCAGTGCTTAGTACAGTGACTGGACATATTAAGTGCTTAACAATTGCCATAATAATAATTATTAATAAGTGCTCAAAAAGTACCTTTGATTGTCTGAATGATAATAATAATAATAATTATGGCATTTGTTAAGCGCTTACTATGGGCAAAGCACTATTCTAAGCACTGGGGAGGGTGCAAGGTTAGCAGGTTGTCCCACGTGGGGCTCACAGTCTTAATCTCCATTTTACAGATGAGGTAACAGAGACACAGAGAAGTTAAGTGACTTGCCCAAAGTCACACAGCTGGCTAGTGGCTGAACCTGGATTTGAACCCATGACCTCTGACTCCCAAGCCCATGCTCTTTCCACTGAGCCATGCTGCTATTCCTAAGAGTAAATGTGAGTGAGAGGGAGGAGGGTTAGTTGTGGAAGGGAGTTGGGTACTTTGGAAATTTGAATATAATGCTTCTTCGCTGCTCTTTGTTGGTTAGTTATCATTGATCTATTCCTCTTGATTTCTGACAGAGCTTGAAATCAACATGATTCTTTTGCTGTATTTCTTGGGTGGCACACCTAATATAGCAGTGATTTTGGTACAACTCTGAGAAGCTGAATGTAATAGTGCCTGCAGCTGGGTGATAATGCAGACTGCAATACAGTTTTTTTTTTGTTATAATTTGGCTGGAAAATTTTGGGTTTATTATCCAGAATGAGACATATATAGTCCCACCCACAGTACCAAAATAAGAAAATGAATTGCTAAATTGAGAGGGGATGAAGACTAAAATGATGAAAAACAAAATGAATAATTGTACTACTTGTTAAGTGCTTACTATGTGCCAAGCAAACACTATGCTGAACACTGAGGTAGACAAAATCCTGTCTGGTAGGACACTGTACCTGGGCCACATAGGATTCATTCTAAGGGGGAAGGAGTACTGATCCCCATTTTACAGATGAAGAAACTGATGCATAGAGTAATTAACTGGCTTGCCCAAGTTCACATAGCAGGCAAATTGGGGAGCTAGGTAGTGAGGCAGCTGGGATTAGATTAGAACCTGGACAATCAGTACAATGTAATGATTTAATATAATGAAGTCCACCTGAAACCTATAGAACATAGGTCATCCGAGAACACACTCAAAGCTGCATGGCCTAGTGGAACGTGTATGAAGTTTGGAGTCAGAACACCTGGGTTGTAAACCCAGCTTCACCAAGGAATCATCCCAGTTTAGTGTATAGAGCATGGCCTGGAAGTCAGAAGGACCTGGGTTCCAATCTCTGCTCCACCCCTTGTCTGTTATGTGACTTTGGACAAGTCACAATTTCCCTTTACTTCAGTTATCTGTAAAATGGGGATGAAGATGTGAGCCCCCTGTGGGACGGAGACTGTGTCCAACTTGATTAGCTTATATCTATCCCAGTGTTTAGAACAGTGCTTGATGCATAGTAAGCACTGAACAAATACCATCATTATTACTCACATGCAGTGTGATCTTGGGAAAGTCACTGAACTTCCCTGTGCTTGCTTTCTCATCTGTAAAATGAAGGTTCAATGCTTGTTCTCCCTTCAAGGCACCTAGTGAGTGCTTAACAAATAGCATAATTATTATTATTATTATTATTATTATTATTATTATTATTATTATCTTTCTTAGACTGTGAGCCTTGTGTGGGGCAGAGACTGTCTGATCTGATTATCTTGGATCTACCCTAATGCTTAGTATGGCACTTGGTACAAAATAAGGGTTAACAAATAGCACAATTAAAATTATTTTTTCTTATTGTGTTCTAATGCCAGGACCCTCTGAACATGGGCAACCACTACTAAGCCCCTGGATTCAGTGGCAGAGGCAGAAAAGGATGTAGGCCAGACACTCAAAGCACAAAAATGGTGGATATAAAGATATATGGTACTGTATTTGTACCAGACAGGGAACAGGCCAGCTGAAAACCAGACAAGCCAGTGTAACACTAGAGGAATGGCCTCTCTAGTGGGCTATCAAGGGCTTAGTGTCTTTCTCCCTGCTCAATTTTAAGGTTCTGAAGGACAGGGTTTAAGCTCACTAAAACTACTGTACTCTCCCAAACACTTAGTACAGTGCTCTGTACACGGTAAATTATCAGTAAATCTCACTGATTAACTGATTGATTTAATAAGCACAGCTGGTTTGGATGTGTGGCAGGAGCAGGGTTTCTCGACTTCATTTTGTAGGCAGACTCTTCCATAGCAGTGGAAGGAACTGGTTTACACGAGATTTCCAGAGATACCATATTGCTTTGTGGTATGTTTCATAAAACTTTGGTTATGTATCCTTTAAGGAATTCCTTCAGGGCCCTTGAGAGATTTAGAGTTGCCTCACTCAAATCCACCACCTTCATTGCCAACACAGAGCTTCATGCTGTCACTGAGTTCTACCTATCCTAGGCCTGTACATAGATTTGGGAGGCCAGGGACTAAGGACTGCTTGGTTGCAAAGCCAGTATACAAGAGATGTCACTGAAGAGGAGAAGCCTCTCAAGAAGAAGTCGGTCAGTCAGTCGTATTTATTGAGTGCTTACTGTGTGCAGACCACTGTACTAAGTGCTTGGGAGAGTACAATGTAGCAATAAACAGACAAATTCCCTGCCCGTAACTAGTTTACAGGTGAGCCCATCAACCTGCTCTGTGAGCTGTCCTTCAGCGTGGATTCATGGGCCATGATAGCAACTCGGCCAAGACTGATGGAATTATGTATCAGTGTTTTTTTCCTGACTTTCCTGAGGTCGCACAGCAGATTTTGACAGAGCCGAGATTAGAACAAAGGTCCTCTGACTTTCAAGCCTGTGTTTTTCCCATTAGGTCACGCTGCTTCCCAAGTGATGTTCCACAGTGCAACGACCATCTTCTCCCTAGACCTTAGTTATCTATTTATTCTAGAAGGAGTGGAAGGACACAGGCCTAGAAGTCAGAGGGCCTGGATCTATGGTTGTATGTATCTGTGGACATAAGTATGATTGTGTGTGTGTGCAATTCTGTGCCTGTGTGTACCTGTGTATGTATGAAATGGCTGGGGGGGGGATGTTTGTATGCATATATGTGTCTGTGTCTATAATAATAATAATAAATACTTATGGTATTTGTTAAGTGTTTACTATGTGCCCAGCACTGTACTAAGTGCTGAGGTGGATACACGCTAATCAGGTTGGACACAGTCCCTGTCCCAAATAGGGCTCACAGTCTTAATCCCCATTTCACAGATGAGGTAACTGAGTCCCAGAGAAGTGAAGTGACTTGTCCAAGGTCACACAGCAGACAAGTGGCAGAGCTGGGATTAGAACCCACAACCTTCTTACTCCCTGGCCCACAGGTGTCTCCGAAGTGTTGGTGGTTCTGGGCAACCCCTCCTCCTTCTGCCACCAGGCTATACTCTTTAGTGGGTGAGGGGCAGGCAGGGGGACAGAGGAGGCTACCGGGGGCCACTGAGAGAGATGGGCCAGTATGGGGGAGCAACTGGGGTGAACTGCAACCTCAGCTCAGGCCGTGTGCCGACCTCAGCCCTCTGGAGCAGGGGCCGGTCTGAAGGCCAGGGAGGCTGCCTGGGTGGAGATGATAATAGTATAATAATAATAACTGTAGTATTTAAGTGCTTACTTGTGCCAGGCACTGTACTAAGTACTGGGAAGATACAAGCAAATCAGGTTGGATACAGTCGCTGTCCCAAGTGGGGCTTCCAGTCTCAATCCCCATTTTACCCATAAGGTACCTAAGAGCCAGAGAAGCGAAAATGACTGGCCCAAAGTCACATAGTAGACAAGTGATGGAGCTGGGATTAGAACCTATGACCTTCTGCCTCCCAGAAGGTCATTTTCATTTATTACGCCATTCTGGAGATGACATTCTCAGCTCCCAGGAGCAGCCAGGATGCTGCTTGGGGCCCAGGCTGAGGAAGGCCCTGGGCCCATTCAAACTCAGTGAAGATTTCCTACCAAAAAAACCCCCAAACCATCCAAAACCATCCTTGCCCCGAGCAGACGGAGTGAGCCCTGCAGTATCCTCAGAGGAGATCTCCTCCCTCCTCGGAAGTGCCACCCCCTCCACCTGTGCTTCAGACCCCATTCCCGCTCACCTTATAAAAACCATGGCCCGTTCCCTCCTCCACTCCTTAACTTCTATCTTTAACCACTCACTGTCCAATGGCTTCTTCCCCTCTGCCTTCAAACATTCCCATGTCTCCCCCACCCTAAAAAACCCTCTCTTGACCCCACTTCCCCTTCCAGTTATTGCCCTATCTCCCTCCTACCCTTCCTTTCCAAACTCCTCGAAGGAGTCATCTACACTCGCTGCCTCAAATTCCTCAACTCCAACTCTCTCCTGGACACCCTCCAATCTGGCTTCCGTCCCCTCCACTCTACCGAGACTGCTCTCTCTAAGGCCACCCATGACCTCCTTCTTGCCAAATCCAATGGCTCCTACTCTATCTTAACCCTCCTCGACCTCTCAGCTGCCTTTGACACTGTCTACCATCTCCTTCTCCTCCACTCTTATCTTACCTTACCTTACCTTACCTCCGTCATCTCCTGGTTTTCCTCTTATCTTTCTGGCCGTTCATTCTCGGTCTCCTTCACGGGCTCCTCCTCCCCCTCCCATCCACTACTATAGGGGTTCCTCAAGGGTCAGTTCTTGGCCCTCTTCCATTCTCCATCTATACTCACTCCCTTGGTGAACTTATTCGCTCCTATGGCTTCAACTCTCATCTCTATGTAGATGACACCCAAATCTACATCTCCTCCCCTGTTCTCTCCCCCTCCCTTCAGGCTTGTATCTCCTCTTGCCTCCAGGATGTCTCCACCTGGATGTCTTCCCACCACCTAAAACTCAATATGTCCAAAACTGAGCTCCTTATCTTCCTCCCAAAACCCTGTCTTCTCCCTGACTTCCCTGTCACTGTGGATTTTACGACCATCCTTCCCATCTCACAGGCCCACAACCTTGGTGTCGTCCTTGACTCAGATCTCTCATTCACCCCACACATCCAATCCATCACCAATGCCTGCCGGTCTCAGTTTCACAATATCGCCAAGATCCTCCCTTTCCTCTTCATCCAAACCGCTATAGTGCTGGTGCAAGCTCTCATAATATCCCAACTGGATTATTGTTTTAGCCTCCTCTCGGATCTCCCTTCCTCCTGTCTCTCCCCACTCCAGTCTATTCTTCATTCCGCCGCCCAGATCATCTTCCTACAGAAAAGCTCTGGGCATATCACTCCCCTCCTCAAAACCTTCCAGTGGTTGCCTATCAACCTCCGCGCGAAACAAAACCTCCTCACTCTTGGCTTCCAGGCTCTCTAACACCTTGCCCCCTCCTACCTCACCTCCCTTCTCTCTTTCTACTGCCCATCCCTCACGCTCCACTCCTCTGCCACTCACCTCCTCACCGTCCCCCGTTCACGCCTATCCTGCCGTTATCCTCTGGCCCACGTCCTACTGCTGACCTGGAATGCCCTCCCTCCTCACCTCTGCCAAACTCTCTTCCCCTCTTCAAAGCCCTACTGAGAGCTCACCTCCTCCAAGAGGCCTTCCCAGACTGAGCTCCCCCCTTTTCCCTCTGCTCTCTCTCTGCTCCCCTTCTGCCCTCTGCTCCCTCCCTCTTCCCCCCTTCACCTCCCTTCAGCTAAGCCTCCTTTCCCTCTGCTCCTCCTCTCTCCCTTCCCCCTCCCCTCAGCACTGTGCTCATTTGTATATATTTTTATTACCCTATTTATTTTGTTAATGAGGTGTACATCCCCTTGATTCTATTTATTGTGATTATGTTGTCTTGTTTTTGTCTGTCTATCTCCCCCCATTAGACTTTAAACCCGTCACTGGGCAGGGATTGTCTCTATCTGTTGCCGAATGGTACAATCCAAGCACTTAGTACAGTGCTCTGCACATAGCGCTCAATAAATAGTATTGAATGAATGAATGAGTCCTTTCCTCTGATACCTCGATGACACGCTCCTTGTGGTTGGGGACGGGGTCTCTACATTAATTAGGAGTAACTCATTATCCACATCATCATTCCACATGAGCACTTAATGAATAATCAATGCCACAGGAAGCACAAGAACCAGATGAAGAAGGCCCCTGGGCCCCTTACAAAGAGGAAACATTTTTAATTAGGTTTCAGTTAGAATTCAGAAAACACGTGAATAGGCTATTAATAAAAAAGCAGTTTGCACACTTTCAGCAGATTGTGCCTAACAAGTTGCTCACTAACAAGAATGTGTTTTTCCCTTTGCATTGAACTGTGCAATTATTTTTGCAGGTGCTGCCCTTGACATAACAGAAGTCTGATTATAAAGATGCTAATAATTATTATTATTCCTATTTGTAACATACTTTTATTTCTGTAAAACATTCACACAGTATCTCATTTTGTCCTCCCAACACACCTGGAAAGCCTGGGGGTTCAGGGATTATGTTCCTAAGGTTATGTATGAAAAAAGAAATGAAACCCAGAGTGATTAGGTGACTTATCCAGGGTCACACAGCATGCCAGTTGCAAAGCTGGGATTGGAATCCAGGTCTTCTGCCTCCCAGTCCTGTGTTCTTTCCAATGGCCAGGCTGCTTGCCTGGAATGTTCAATAAAATGCCCTGGAACACTGCAACAAGGGGACAGAAATCTTTAAAAATCCCTGAAACTCCCTAAGAGCTTCAGTCTCCTTAGTTAATAATAATAATAATAATGTTGGTATTTGTTAAGCGCTTACTATGTGCCAAGCACTGTTCTAAGCGCTGGGGTAGACATAGGGGAATCAGGTTGTCCCACGTGGGGCTCACAGTCTTAATCCCCATTTTACAGATGAGGGAACTGAGGCACAGAGAAGTTAAGTGACTTGCCCACAGTCACACAGCTGACAAGTGGCAGAGCTGGGATTCGAACTCATGAGCCCTGACTCCAAAGCCCATGCTCTTTCCACTGAGCCACGCTGCTTCTCCAAGTAAGTAGTTACTTACTCAGAGAGGTACCCAGCTGTCCAGGAGTGAAAGAGGAGGTAGAAGTTAGAAAAGTTCCTAAAAGCCTCCATAGCAAACTAGTTTGAAGGACAAGAAAATGATTGTTGGTTTATCCAGTTACACATCCTGAGGACAATGGAATTAGGAGGAAAGAAGCTGCATAAAAATAAATTTAGCTCAAAGTGTTCCAAACTCCTCCCACACAAAGGAAACTACCAGAATAGATTTTTTATTAATGTCAAGCCCCACATGGGTAATTAGGGAGAAAGGGTGTCAGAAGAACTGCGTTTCAATCCCAGCTCCGTGGATTGCCTCTATGTGACCTTGGGTAAGTCACTTAAATTCTTAAACATGTCAGTTGCCTCATTGTAAAAGGGGATTGAATTCCTGCTTTCCTTCTTACTTGGAGCCTCATGTGGGACAGGGTTCGTGTCCCATCTGATTGCCTTCTATTCACCCTAGCGCTTAGAACAGTGCTTGACACATAGTAAGCATTTAACAAATATCATTAAAAACAAAACAAAACAAAAAATCACCTGAGGACCTGGGAAAAAGAATGTAAATTAGGAAAAATTGGTATAAAAGGAAAACCTGGATGATGATAGCTTTCCAATCAGTGGTAATTCATTAAGCACTTACTTTTTGCGGCACACTGTACTAAGCACTTGGGAGAACTAAATGGAGTTGGTAGACATGATCTCTGTCCTTGATGAACTTAGAATGTTTTGGTTACAGATGGATAATCAAACTTCCTCTACAACCACCATCTTGTTTCCAACCCAATTCTTAAAACAGTGCTTGGCACATAGTATTCATTCAATTGTATTTATTGAGCACTTATTGTGTGCAAAGTACTGTACTAAGAACTTGGAAAGTACAATTTGGCAACAGATAGAGACAATCCCTACCCAACTAAGGGCTAGTATGTGCCTTATTGTTACCATTATTTTTATTTTCCTTATCACCATACATCACCCTAAACCTTATCTACAAAGGCGGAGCTTCCAAAGCACTAGAGCTCAAAAAGAGTTACAGTCCCATTCCAACCTTATGGTGGTGGAGAAGCGTGGCCTAGTGGAAAAAAAATACATAGGTCTGGGAATCAGGAGACCTGGGTTCTAAGCCTATCTCTGTCACATATCTGCTGGGTGACTTTGGTTAAATCACTTCTTTGTGCTTCTGTTTCCTCATCTGAAAAATGGGGATTAAATACCTGTTCACTCTAAGACTATGAGCCCCAAATGTACCAGGGACTGTGTCCAGTCCATTTGCATTACATTTACCTCACTGCTTTGTTTAGTGCTTAGCACTTAGTAAGACCTTTACATATATCACATTATTGTTATTATATAATTCCTTCCCTAGCAACCTGACCCTTCTCAGGGTTGCACCTGGAGAGCTTCCAGTACTTTACCAGTCTTGACTGTGGGAGGGAGAGTCAAGCAGAAGCATATCCATTCCATTCCTAGCTTGGGCAGTGGCAAGTAAACAGAAGGCAGTCTGTTGTTACAAGTCAAAACTCCCCTGTGTTGGGCAACAGCGACGAGGGAGAAAGTCAAGGGCAGAGACTCAGATTGGCTGTGTGGAAGGAGGCAATGATAAACCAATTCCGTATTCTGACCAAGAAACTCTTTAGATCAACTACCAGCATGATTGCAGATGGAGGTGGGGCGTTCTCTGAGAGATGTGTGCACGGTGTCACTATGGGTCGGAGACGACTCGAGGGCATAAGGAAAGCAGCCTGATCTCTTTCCCAGGAACTTCTTACTCTAAAAGGGGGTGAGAGGCTCTACCCCTTTAAAACCCCAGAGGCTTCTGGTCCCAACCCTGACCTTTATAAGGTTTCTGAGGAGGAGGATTGAGCCATTCTGTGAAAAGAAGAGGAGCAGAGCAACTGGTCAGGTGAGGAGGGATTGTGGGTTGGTGCAGATACCTGCCCAGTCCCTTGTTTTTTATGGGGCTGGGTCAGCTGTTGTCTATTGTGATGAGAGTGACAATGTGGGGAGGCTGTGGGGTTCATGGATGTGTAATTAGAAAGACTTGAAAGAGGAGAGATTCATTCAGTCATATTTTTTGAACACTTATTGTGTGCAGAGCACTGTACTAAGCACTTGGAATGTACAACTTGCCAACAGAGAGAGAAAATCTCTACCCAACAATGGGCTCACAGTCTAAAAGGGGGTGACACAACAAAACAAAATATGAAGTTCAGGAGGGAGGTAGTTCTAGGTTGAGAAAAGTACACTTAATTAAGCTTGGCATAGTTGAATTTGTGTTAAACCAAGCATTTGCTTATTTGATAGTAAAGCATGAATTTCAGGGACAAGGAAGTGTCTCTAATGAGTTGCAGTGTCAAATTGTTTCTATGATCAGGCCAGACTACACACTATGGGCAAGAATGACTCCAAGGTGTTAACCCCTTTTTTTCTAATGAATAATTCATTGGATATTATGTTCTAAGATAATTGTTTATAGAAAACTTAAAAAACAAACCTTAAATTATTACACTAGCTATTACTACAAATCCACAAAAGGTGTGTAGATATGCATCATATACTTGATCTTAAATTGGAGGGAAATACCATGGCCCTGAGCCAGGGAGTCAGAGGAGCTGTGTTCTAATCCCTGCCCTAGACTCTGAACTTGTTATGGGAGGGGAGTGTGTCTGTCATATTGTAGTTTTTCATACATTCAATCATTTGAGTGCTTACTGTGTGCAGATCACTGTACTAAGTGCTTGGGGAAGTGCAATATAACAAACAGTGACATTCCCTGCCCATAACAAGCTTACAGACCAAAGGGTGGGGGACAGACATCAATACAAATAAATAAAATTACAGCTATATATAAAAGTGTTGTAGGGCTTGGAAGAAGGGGGAGAAACAAAGGGAACAAGATGCAGAAGGAGTGGGAGAAAAGAAAAAGTGGGGCTTAGTCTGGGAAGGCCTTTTGGAGGAGATATACCTTCAATAAGGCTCTGAAGTTGGGGAGAGTAATTTTTGGATTTGTGGGGAGGGGGTTGGATGTGGGCTAGGGGTGAGGGGAGAGACAGGTGAGATCAAGGCACATTGAGTAGGTTAGCACCAGAGGAGAGAAGTCTGCTGGACTGTAGAGGGAGAGAAACGTATTGAGGTAAGAGTAGGCAAGTGTAGTGTTTTTAAAGACAGTGCTGAGGAGTTTTTTCTTTTATGGAGATGGAGGGGCAACCACTGGAGGTTTTTGAGGAGCAGCATGACATTCATTCATTCAATAATATTTATTGAACACTGTACTAAGCACTTGGAATATACAATTCGGCAACATATAGAGACAATCCCTGCACAATAACGGTCTCACTCTAAACGGGGGAGATAGACAGCAAAGCAAAACTGAACAAAACAAGTAGTCTGGCGCATTCATCATCAAGATAAATTGAATCATAGATATATACACATTAACAAAATAGAGAAATAATATATTCAAATATGCACAGTGCTGAGGGCAGGAGAAGGGGGACTGGGGAGGGGAGGAGAGGCAGAAGGGAAGGGAGCTCAGTCTGGGAAGGCCTCCTAGAGGGGATGAGCTCTCAGTAGGGTTTTGAAGAGGGGAAGAGAGTTTGGCGGATGTGAGGAGGGAAGGCAACCCAGGACAGTGGTAAGATATGGGCCAGGGGTCGGTGGCGGAACAGGTGTGAATGGGGGATCATGAGGAGGTGATCGGCAGAGGAGTGGAGTGTACGGGGTGGGTAGTAGAAAAAGAGAAGGGAAGTGAGGTAAGATGGGGCAAGGTGATGGAGAGCTTTGAAGCCAAGAGTGAGGAGTTTTTGTTTCATGCAAAGGTTGATAAGCAATCAATGGAGGTTTTTGAGGGGAGTGATGTGCTCAGAGCCTTTCTATAGGAAGATCCAGAGAAGCAGTACGACTTAGAGGACAGAGCCTGGGCTTGGGAGTCAGAGGTTGGGGATTCTAATCCTAGCTCTACCTTTTATCAGCTGTGTGACTTTGGGCAAATCAGTTCTCTGGGCCTCAGTTCCCCCATCTGTAAAATAGAAATTAAGTCTGTGAGCCCCATGTGGGACAACCTGATTACCTTGTATCTACCCCAGTGCTTAGAACAGTGCTTGGCACAAAGTGTTTAACAAATACCATCATCATTATTATTATTATCCTGAACATTTTTGTAAAAAAATGATCCAGGTAACAGAGTGAAATATGGACTCGAGTGGGAATAGACAGGAGGCTGAGAGGTCAGCAAGAAGGCTGATGCAGGAATCCAGGTTGGTTAGGATGAGTGATAGTATTAACATGGTAGCAGTTTGGATGGAGAGGAAATGTGGGATTTTAGCAATTTTATGAAAGTGGGACTGACAGGATTTAGTGAAGGGTTGAATATGTGGGCTGAATGACAGGAGTCAAGGATAATGCCAAAGTTAAGGGCTTTTGAGAGAGGGAGGATGGCTGTGCTCTCTGCAGTGCTGGAAAAGTTACTGGGAGGACAGGGTTTGGGTGCAAAGATAAGGAGTTCTGGTTTGGACATATTAAGTTTGAGGTGAAGGGAGGACATCCAAGTGGAGATGTCTTGAAGGCAGGAGGAGGGAGAGAGATCAGGGCTGGAGATGTAGATTTGGGTATCATCACCATAGAGGTAGTAGTTGAAGCCATGGGAATGAATGAGTTCTCCAAAGGAGTGAGTGTAGATGGATCATAGAAAGGGAGCCAGAACTGAACCTTGAGGAACCATCCCTCCACCACAGTTAGGGGTTGGGAGGCAGAGGAGGAGCCTATGAAGGAGACTGAGAATGAATGGTCAGAGATGAGAGGACAGAGTCACTAAACCCAAGGTTGGGTAATGTTTCCAGCAGAGGAGTGTGGTTCACATTGTCGAAGGCAGTTGAGAGGTCAAGTGGAACTAGGATGGAGTAGAGGCCATTGGGTTTGGCAAGAAGGAGATCATTGGTGACCTTTGAGAAGGCAGTTTCTGTGGAGCAAAGGGGACAGAAGTCAGATTGGAAGGGATCAAGGAGAGGAATTTTAGACAGCAGGTGTAGATCATCTCAAGGAGTTTGGAGAGGAATAGTAGGAGGGAGGTGGGGCAATAATTGGAGGGAGTCATGGTGTCAAGGGAGGGTCTCTCTTTTTTAAGATAGGGAATACATGGGCATGTTTGAAAGCAGTGGGGAAGAAGCCACTGGAGAGCAAGCAGTTGAAGATGGTTGTTAGGGAGGGAGGAAAGAAGGAAGGAGGCGAGAGTTTTGATAAAGTAAGAAGAAAGGGGTTGGAGGTACATTTGAAGGGGGTGGGTTTGAGAGGAGGCAGATCTCTAGACATACTGGGAAGGATGGAAAAGTTGGAGGAGGGGCAGGGGTGACTTTTAGGGAGCTCACACCTGATGGTTTCAATTTTCTTAATACAGTAGGTGACCAGGTCATTGGGGGCAAAGGATAGGGAAGGTGGGGGGACAGAGGTCTGAGAAGGGAGTTAAATGTCTGGAATAACTGTCACTTGTACTCTCTCAAGTGATTAGTACGGTGTCTAGCACAGAGTAAGTATTCAAATACAATTGAATGAATAAATGCCCTACCACTTGCTAAATGTGTGACTTCAGGCAAGCCACTCAACTTCTCTGCACTAGTTTCTTCAGCTGTAAATTGGAGATTAATTGCCTGTCCTCCCTCCTGTGTGGACTGTGAGCCCCATGTTGGCAGGGTTGAGGTCTGATCTGTATATATCCCATGGCCTAGTACAGTGCTTGTATGTGATAAGTGCTTAACAAATACCACTATTATCAATAGTGTTTATTATCATTATTTCTTTCTATGGCTTATCACCCCTCTCGGGGTCTCACCTGGAAAGTTTCCAGTATTCTACCAATCTTGACTACAGGAGGGAGGGTCAAGCAGAGGCATATCCATTCCATTTCTAGCTTGGGCAGTAGGTAGCAAAGCAAAGCAATCTGCTACAAGTCAAAGCTCACCTGTGCTGGGCAGCAGTGGCATTGGAGAGTCGAGGGCAGAGACTCAAGAGTACTGCGCAGAAGGAGGCAGTGATAAACCACTTCCATAACTTAACAAGAACACTATGGATACACTACCAGAACGAAAGGAGATGGAGTATTGTGGGAGAGATGTCTATGACTTCATTATGGGTCAGAGATTACTCGACAGCATAAAATAAGATTGTCTCAGGGCCAACTCAATGTAAAAGAAAACAAAGTTTCTGTGGCAGAAGTAGACCACCTTCCATGAGCCATCAGATCCAAGGTGATCACAAATACTGTAGTTCACTTCCTAAGGCAGGATGGGCTTCTTTCCAGACAAAGCCTTTTCCTCAGGAGAAACAGGATTACTTCCAAATGGGAAACTTTTGTTCTTGGAAAAATTGTATCTTTTTTTGAAATTTGGGAAATTCCTAAGTGGGGTGGAAGTTTAGATTGACTTTGATAGAGTGGGGCGGGCGAGGCCAAAGTCCAGAAGGTGCCTGCTTGTTCTATGGCGTTTGAGGGGAAATGAAGCATGAAGCACTTGGGAGAGTACAGTAGAGTTGGGAGACACGATCCCCACTCTCCTGCAAGGAGCTTACAGTCTAGTGAGGGGGGGTAAAATGATAAATAGGTAATAACAGCAACTGGCTATCAACCGGGTGTGTACATCACTGTTGTGGGAGTCACGGCAGTGAGGCTCCAATTTGCCCTGCAGAATCTCACAGGCCAGTTCTGTGTTCTTCTGACTCAAAGAGCATCAGGAGCTTAGGCCATCCACCCCACTCCTCACTCCAGAGCGACCCCTGTGTCCTCTGAGCCCCATCCAGAGCCCATGGGGCTATCGATGGCCCATTGATTGTCCCACTCACTGATCTCTGACCTTGGCACCCTGGCATAGGGAGGGGCAGATACTGCATGAGGGCTAAATCTGTTTCCTGGAATATCTGCCCAGCCTCCCACAGAGCTACAGACTCCGCAGGATGGCGGGTCTGGATTGATGCCAGAGCAGACAGTCTAGCACTTATTTCTTTTCCTATCTGCCTATACAACATGCTTCCACCCTGAGCTCTGAGTATGTCAGGTCCAGACTGCTCCATGGTATCCACAGGCAGCAATAGTCCAGCCATCTGGTGACTTGGGGTTAACAATGAAATCATCTGTACGTTCACCTCCTGGGGATTGTTCTAACATCCTGTAACCTGGGTTGAGAGACAAGGTGGGGAGTGTAACCGAGCAGCTATGGAATTGTCAGTGTACTTAGGAGTGCTAGGCTGAGCTTGTCTCCACCATCCAACATGACCATATCACCCCATCCTAAAAGAAATTCCTCCCTTGACCCAGCTCCCTCCAGTTATCGCCTCATTTCCTTCCTACCATTTTTCTCCAAACTCCTTGAGCAAGTTGTCTGCACTTGCTGTCTCAAATTCCTCCTCTCTAATCTGACTTCTGTCCCCTTCATTCCACAGAAACCACCCTCTCAAAGATTACCAATGATCTCCTTCTTGCCGAATCCATCTCAATCCTCCTTGACCTCTTAGCTGCCTTTGACACTGTGGACCCCACACGTCTCCTGGAAATGTTATTCAACCTAATGATAATCCTTGTGATGCTTAAGTGCTTACTATCTATAGTAGATGCTGGGGTACATACACATTAAAAAGGTCAGACCCAGCCCTTGCCCGGTATGGGGCTCACAGTCTAAAAAGGAGGGAAAAAGGCATTGAATTCTTATTTTACAGATAAAGAAACTGAAGCACAGGGAACTTAAATGACTTACCCAAGGTCACAAAACAGGCAAGTGGTGGACCAGAACTAGAGTTTAGGTCCTCTGACTCCCAGAAACATGCTCTCTCCACTATCATTAATGATATAATATGATATAATTTGATATTAAGCACTGTTTTAAGGCCTGGGGTAGTTGCAAGATAATCAGGTTGTACATAGTCCTTATCCTGTGTGGGGATCAAATTTATAAAAGGTAAAGGGAATAAGAATTCCCATTTTGCAGATGAGGAGACTGAGGCACAGAGATGTTAATTGACTTGCTCAAGCAGGCAAGTGGCAGATGCAGGATTAAAACCCAGGTCCTCTGTTTCCCAAGTCTGTGCTCTTTCTAATAAGTATCTTTTTTCCCAAAGTTGGCTTCTTTTGTTGGCCTGACAGACATAAATGACAGTTATCCACTGTCGCCCTCTTAACTATATCTCTTCTATTATCCCGCTTGCTGTACACCAACTTCTGGGAAGCAGCGTGGCTCAGTGGAAAGAGCCCGGGCTTGGGAGTCACAGGTCATGGGTTTGAATCCCGGATCTACCACTTGTCAGCTGTGTGACTCTGGGCAAGTCACTTAACTTCTCTGTGCCTCAGTTACCTCATCTGTAAAATGGGGATTAACCGTGAGCCTCATGTGGGACAACCTACCCCAGCGCTTAGAACAGTACTCTGCACATAGTAAGCGCTTAACAAATACCAACATTATTATTCTTTGCTCCTCCCTAATGAACCAGCTAATTGATGTGTGCTCTTGACCCTCTCTAACCTCTGATGCAGGTTCTCAAACTTCTCCTGGTCATATCATCACATCAGTTAACTCACCACTCAGGCAACTGGCAGTTCAATCATTATTGACTTATTGATTCACTGAAATCTTTTATCTGTTTATTTTCTTAATCTTATTGGATATTTGTCAGAGTACGATTGCTGTCCACTGTCACTGACAGAATTGGATCTCAGCTGTACTTGCCTATTGATAGGATATTCATTTCCACTCTTCTCCCAATCCTAAACCAAAGTTTCAGGAAACACAGGCAGTGTCCATATGGCTAGCTGAGGAAGAGATATCAGTACTGGTAATATTAAGTAAGATTCCAGAGGCGGTTGTGTGGCATAGTCTCTATGGCAAAGACGGATCCTCCTGCTAGTCTGTATGTCTTGCCAAGGCAACCCCGGGTTCTAGGGAACTCTATGCACCCTAAAGCCACAGCCTCCAGGGACCAGGAGAAATAACGTAGTGAGGTATGAAAGACAGGGAGACAGAAGCCACATCAAAAGTGCAGATTTCTTCCGGCACCTTGCTTAGAAGTGGTGGTTGAAATGTGGCTGAATCATTGGTGTATTATTGAGCACTTACTGTCTGTAGAGCACTGTACTAAGCTTTGGGGATAGTAAATAATAGTGGTACTTATTAAGTGATTATCTTTCAAAGTGCTGGGGTAGATACAAGCAAATTGGGTTGGACACAGTCCTTTTCCCAGTGGGGCTCACGGTCTTAATCCCCATTTTACAGATGAGGTAACTGAATCACAGAGAAGTGAAGTGACTTGCCCAAGGTCACACAGAGACATGTTGTGGAGCTGGGATTAGAATCCATGACATTCTGACTCCCAGGTCTCTGCCAGTAAACCATGCTGCTTGCCCAAGTACAATACAGCAGAGTTGTTAATCATGGTCCCTGTCCACCAGGAGCTTACAGTCTAGAGGGGGAAGGCTGAAGGAATGGGAGAAAGGCAGGGATACATCAAATCCTTTCTTGCATTTTGATTCTTACCCTCCATCATAGAAACCCATCCCAGGACCATTCTCAACTGCACTTCTCCAACTTTAACCTGCCAGAGGGTTAGCCTCTAAAACAGTGGCTTTCTGTCCACTAGGGTCACATTTGGGAGAGGAGCTGACACTACTGGGTAGAGGGACATGGGTGACTGACAGTGGCAGTCCTGAGGGATTGGGGTAGGGTGCATTTAGTGAGAAAACAAGAGTATCCAAATTTGGATATTCTTCTCTCACCACCTCCACTCCCATTACTAATCGAATATCAAAAACTACTTTCATCTTCTGGCTAGATTAAAAAAAAACAAGAAACAAAACCAAGTATTTTTATCCCTACTCCAAGAGGAATTATTTCAATGCATTTCTTTTTATTTTCTAATAATAAAATGTGCTACTAATAGATAAAAGGAGAATTGGATACTTGACAAGCCAGTGCTTCCTGAATAATACATTCTTAATTTGATGGTCTGAAACTAAAGGGGTGTTTTTAGGCTGATAAAGTATGAGTTAACTGAAAATCAAGCAGTGTGGGGGGTGGGGGTGGGCTGGGGCGAGGTGGGAGGGGATTGTAATTAAAGAAGTTGTCCTTGTTCTCTGGTGTTGGGGCTTTTCTCATGATTCAAGTCATTGAGGGTAACTCTGGCATTTTTTTTAAAAGTAATCATGTTCAGGAACAGCTAAAGGTTCACTTTGGGATATGAAATAGTATTAGCAACTTAGTAGACCATCTGATCACAAATGCTGGCGTGATTCGTGCTTTTGTCAGAATCTTCTGCCTTAGATGTCATAAATTCAGTTGCAAAGTAGGTGGATGGAGTGGGAGAGGTGATTAAGGATGATTCTAGGTCATGTCTTTGGATCCATTCCCTGTTCCAACACTTCAGTTCCTGAGGAATGCTTCCCCACAGCCCTCTAGGTACTAACCAATATGGCTTGATTTTTATTTCCCCACCTTTCCTGATACATATGAAAGACTTCACTTGCTATACCTTCAAAGTGTCTCTTTTGAAGGTGTTAGCTGGTATGAAGAAGATATCAACAGTTTAGGCCATTCATGAGCCTAGCTACTATTTTACCTTATTAGAGTAAGTTGTACTGGCATGTTTGAAATGTTACAAATAACTTTCAAACTCGTAACAGAATAAATCAACTGATGGTATTTGAAGGTTTACTATGTGCAGAACACTATATTAAGGGAAGCAGCATGGTGTAGGTGATAGAGGAAGGGCCTGAGAGTCATAAGAAACTGGACTCTAATCCCAGGTCTACCATCTGGCTGCAGTGACCTGGAGCAAGTCACTTAACTTTTCTCTGCATTGATTACTTCATCTATAAAATGGGGACTTCGATTGTGAGCCCCATGTGGGACAAGGATTGTATCCAACCTGATTTGCTTGCATCAACCTCAGTATCATACCTGGCATATAGTAAGCACTTAACATATACCATTAAAAAATGCTTGGAAGAGTACAGTATAATAGAGTTAACAGCTATGGTCCATGCCCACAGTGAACTTATGGTCTAGATAGGGAAACAAATAGTTATTTTTCTCGTTATTCCTTCTACCCACCCTCCACAATCCTTCAGAACCTGTACTGATGCTCTTGCCATGTCACTGTCACACACATGCCTCTGCCCAGAGGTGAACCTGGTGACCCTAGGATCTCATAGGCTGAGGCTGCTAGCAAGATAAAGTTGAAAGAATGCACAACAATAACCTGAAAGCAGAGTTGGATGAGTGGCTGTAATGTACATTCTACCAGTGTTTGAACTTCAGCAGGGACTGTCAAAGAGATACATGTTTTTGGCAATTGGGTCGCTTTAGTTCCAAGCTACTGTTTCTCTCAGTCACCCTGAAATAGCTTTGCTGGATAATAGCTTCTATTAAAAAATCATCATCCACATAATAATAATGATATTTATTAACCACTTACTATGTATTAAGTGATGGAATAGATACAAGATAATCAGGTCAGACGTAGTCCCTCATCAGGCTCACAGTTTAAGTAGAAGGGAGAACAGGTATTGAAAACACATTTAATGGATGAGAAATAGAGGCTCAGAAGTTAATAATAATGTTGGTATTTAAGCGCTTACTATGTGCAGAGCACTGTTCTAAGTGCTGGGGTAGATACAGGGTAATAAGGTTGTCCCAAGTGAGGCTCACAGTGAATCCCCATTTTACAGATGAGGTAAATGAGTCACAGAGAAGTTGTGACTTGTCTACAGTCATACAGTTGACAAGTGGCAGAGCTGGGATTCAAACCCATGACCTCTGACTCTCAAGCCTGGGCTCTTTCCACTGAGCCACGCTGCTTCTCTAGTTAAGTGACTCGCCTGAGGTGTCCCAGCAGGCAAATGGCAGAGCTAGATTAGAACTCGAGATTTCTAACTCCCAGGTCTGTGCTCTTTCCATTAGATATGCTGTTAAATGTGAAAGAGTGAAGAGGGATTTTCATTCATTTATGCAATTGTATTGAGTGCTTACCATGTGTCACTTCACTTCTCTCTGCATCACTTAACTCATCTGTAAAATGGGCATGAAGACTGTGAGCCCCAGGTAGAACAACCTGATAACCCTGTATCTACCCTAGCGCTTAGAACAGTGCTTGGCACACAATAGCACTTAAATACAATCGTCATCATCACGTATGCAGAGCACTGTACTAAGCACTTGGGAGAGTACAATTCAACAGTAGTCACATTCTCTGCCCACAGTGAGCTTACAGTTGAGATGGGGAGAGAGATTTAATATAAATAAATTACAGCTATGAACATATGTGCTGTTGGGCTGGTAGAGAGGGTGAACAAAGGGAGCAAGTCAGGGTGAGGTAGAAGGGAGTGGAAGAAGAGAAAGGGGGGCTTAGGGAAGGCCTCTTGGAGGAGATTTGCCTCCAAAAAGACTTTGAAGTTGGGGAGAGTAACTGTCAGATTTGAGGAAGGTGGGCATTCCAGGCCAGAGACAGGATGTAGGCTAGGGGTCAGTGGTGAGAGATGAGAGCTAGGTACAGTGAGAAGGTCAGCATTCAAGGAATGAAGTGTGTGGGTGGTGTTGTAGTGATAATAATGATGGTATTTAAGCGCTTACTATGTGCAGAGCACTGTTCTAAGCGCTGGGGTAGACACAGGGGAATCAGGTTGTCCCACGTGGGGCTCACAGACTTCATCCCCATTTTACAGATGAGGTAACTGAGGCACAGAGAAGTGAAGCGACTTGCCCACAGTCACACAGCTGGCAAGTGGCAGAGCCGAGATTTGAACTCATGACCTCTGACTCCAAAGCCCGGGCTCTTTCCACTGAGCCACACTGCTTCTCTAGTGAGTTCTCTAGTAGGAGTCAGTGAGTTCTCTGGTAGGAGAGTAGTGAGTTGAGGTAAGAAGGGGCAAGGTGATGGAATGCTTTAAAGCCAGTGGTGAGTTTTGGTTTTATGCGGAGGTGGATGGGCAACCACTGAATTTTCTTTAGTTTTTTTTCCAGATTATAAGTATCAAAAGTACAAAGAGTAATGCCTGTCAATCAGTGATACGTATCAAGTCAGAGCAATGTATTAATTACTTGGGGAAAGTACAATACAACAGAGATGGTAGACTACAAGGGGGAGGAAAACATGTAAATATGTTACAGATAATTTATAAGTATATTTATGTAAGCATTGTGGGGCTGAAGTGAGTATCAAAGTGTTTGAGTATACAGCTAAAAGGGGGAGGAGGATGGAGAAATAAAGGGTTTAGTCTGGGAATACCTCTTGGATTAGATGTGATTTTTGAAGGTCAGGAGAGTGGTAGATCCAGGCCAGAGGGAAGAAAGACATGGGCAAGTGATTAGTGGTTAGACAAGACTGGGGTACAGAGAATAGGTTGGTGATAGTGGAACTGTGTGCACTTTTGTTGTAGTAAATAAACAAAATTAGGTAGAAGGAGGAGAGCATATCATGTGCCTTTAAGCCAGTGGTAAGGAGTTTGTTTGATGCAGAAGTGGATGGGCAAACAAGGAAGGTTTTTGAGGAGTTTGGAGATATGGACTGAATGTTCCCCACTGCCCTCCCGAGAAAAATGAGCCAGGAAGCAGAGTGAAGTCTGAACTGAAGAGGGGAGAGACAGGATATGGGGAGGTCAGTGAAGAGGCTGAGGAAGCTGACAGCATTTGGGAGAGGGAACAACCAAGATAATTTGATAAATATTTAAAGTTCTCAATCTTTACACAACTGGAGAGTAAAATCTGTTTTTGTACTCTCTTCTGGGTAGTACATGAGGAAAACAGCAGATATCAAGAGGGTCAGAAAAGTGCTCTACATTAGTAGTAGTTATAACATTTATTAAATGCTTCTGTAGGCAGAACCCTGTACTAAGTCCTGAGAGGAATTAAACAGGATCTCTATCCCTTATGTGACTCAATCAGAAGGAACTGGAGGGGGGAAGACAGAAACAAGACAGAAAAAGAAAGCATTTTATTAATGTTTTTCATTGTGTGTGTGTGTGTGTATAAATATGTTATTTGTAGTGAAAGACACCATTGATGGTGTAAGAAGCAGTGTGGATTCTACTTCTGGCTCCACTTGTCTGCTGTGATCTTGGGCAAGCCACTTAACTTCTTGGGGCCTCAGTTACCTCATTTGTATAATGGGAATTAAGACTGAGTCCCATGTGGGACAGCTTGATTATCTTATATTTACCCCAGTGCTTAGAACAGTGCTTGGCATATAGTATGCATTTAACAAATACCATCATCATCAAGGTCACTTATTTGGGGGGGGGGTGGTTTTGTATGTGTGTGTGTGAGAAAAAGCCTATGAGGGATCCACATTTCTGGCCACATTAGGCACAAATAAAGCTTGTCCCTTGCCATGCTTAATGTTTATAGCACTTGGCATAATTTTCTTTCTTCTCTCCTATCTCTCTTCCTACTCTGAGCTTTGATTCAAAAACAGCCACTCGATAGGGCATCATGAAGATCTACCCTTAGCAACTGACTCCCGGTTTTCAACTGGAATGCAGCACTGTCAGAAACACTCCCCATGTGCCAAGCATTATGCTAAACACTGAGGTAGATAAAAAGAACAAAGTCCCTGTCCCACAAAGCGTTCCAATTCTGAGAGAGGAAGATCAGGTATTTTACTCCCACCTTTTCAGTGGAAGAAACTGAGGCAGAGAGAGGTTGTGACTTGCCCATAACTGACAGGTGGCCGAACAAGGAGTAGAACCCGAATCTCCAAGTACTATACTCTTTCCATTAAGCCAAGTGGGAAGTTGTCTGGGACAACCAGAGAAGCAGGATGTGGATAGAGCACAAGCCTAGGGTCCATCCCTCCTCAAATCCAAAAACAATACTCTTACCTCTCTTCAAAGCCTTATTGAAGGCATATCTCCTCCAAGAGGTCTTCCCAGACTAAACCCCACTTTTCCTCATCTCTCACTCACTTCTGCATCGCCCTGACTTGCTCCCTTCTCTCTTTTTTTCCCCCTCCAACCCCATCCCACATTCTCCCTGCCCCACAACATTTATGTATATACCTGTAATTTTTATTTATATTGATGTCTGTTTATTTGTAATGATGTCTGTCTCCTTTCTAGACTGTGAGCTCGTTGTGGGCAGGGATTGTCTCTTTTGCTCTAGTGCAGTTTCCCAAGCATTTAGGAAACTCTGCACACAGCAATTGCTCAAATACGAATGAATGAACAAGTTCTTAGCAGGCAAGAACCAAATGTGTTCAACACGTGTAACTTCAGCCTCAGTCCAGAGGGCAGTGGTGAGGATAACAGATGCTTGGCCTGGAAGTAGGGAATGAAAATCAGGCCACATCCCTGAATGAGAGTACCCCAAAGGGTTTCTTTGTTTTCCACCACCTGGGGAGGGTCATTGAATTCCCCAGGCATGCAGCATAGATTTCTAGATGGGGGAATACAGGGTTATGGAAAAATTTAGCTATTATAGAAATATTAGCGCCATCTGCCAATGGAAACTGCTCGGCCATTATTTAGCTGCCCAGGATAGTTCATCTGCAATTCAAACCGGCAGATGGTAAGATTTTGTGTTTCTAAAATAAAACTGAACACATGGATTTTTTTTTCTTTTTTAATTGGCTGCAGAAAAGGGAATTGATAGGATTTCACTGGAGGAAAAGATTGGAAACTACAGTTAGAAGACTGTGGGCCCTTCTTTTTGTGGGGGAGTAAGAGAAAATTGACCCTACTCCCCTGAAATTTCCCCTGAAAGACAAGGCAACTGGGAGAGCTTCCTGAACCCCTAAATACACTGGAAGTATTTTCCTCTGTTGTCTGCTCCCAAACATTTACTATAGTGCTCTGCTTACAGTAATAATAATAATGATAATAGTAAGAGTAGTAGCAGTATAGCATAGTGGCTAGAACATGGGCCTGGGAGTCAGAAGGTCATGAGTTCTAATTCCTACTCTCCCACTTATCTACTGTGACCTGGGGTAAGTCACTTAACTTCTCTGTGCCTGTTACCTCATCTGTAAAATGGGGATTAAGACTGTGAACTCCATGTGGGACAGTGACTGTAGCCAACCCTATTTCCTTGTAGCCACTCTCACACTTAGTACAGTGCCTGGCACATAGTAAGCACTTAAATATCAGAATTGTTGTTGCTATTATTATTGTTGTTAATATTAAGCAATTACTATGTGTCAAATAGTGATCTAAGCCCTGGGGTAGGTACAAGATAATCAGGTCAGACACTGGCCCTGTCCCACATGGGACAAACAGTCTTAATCCCCATTTTACAGATGAGGTAACTGAAGCACAGAGAAGTTGAATGATTTGCCCAAGGTTACGCAGCAGACCAGGGGTGGAGCCATTATTGGGACCTAAGCCCTCTAATTCCCAGGCCCATACTCTATCCACTCTATCCACTGTTTTGTTTAAGTACAGTAAACACTCAAATACCATTGGCCAGCTGATATTTATGGTGCTCTTATTGAGTTTAGTGGGCCGTACTATGAACTTAGGAAATACCACAGAAGCATGAGGCAAGTTCTCTGTCCACAAGGAATTTGCACTCTGTTAGGAGCATTTGTGTTTACTGGGAGGGCAGGAAACCACAGGGCTGAGGATTCTGCTTCCTATAAAGGACAAGGGAAGATATGACTTCTAGACTGTAATCCCATTGTGGGCAGGGATCGTCTCACTTAATTGCTGAATTGTACTTTCCAAGCACCTAGTACAGTGCTTTGCACACAGTAAGTACTCAAATACGATTAAATGAATATGAAAGAATTAGCTTTTGCTTGTCATAAGACCACTAGTCATTTCTGCTGTGAAAGTTCACAGAAGCCCCTCTGAAAGACAGGGAATGAAACCCCTATAGACATCTGCTTCCCCTGATACAGACTAGAGACCAACAAGCATTCTTATATCAACAGTGCCATTTGCAGAAAACATATTAAGTCTTGCTCTGGTCCATCCTTCTAACAGGACACCCTGCAAAATGATTCTAAATTTGTAAGTTCCCACTGTGAGTTGATCATCTAGACTGTGAGCTCGATGTGGGCAGGGAATGTATCTACCAACTCTGTTGTACTGTACTCTTCCAAGTGCTTAGTACAGTGCTCTGCACACAGTAAGTCCTTGATAAATATGATTCTCATAACTTTTCCCAAGCTCTTCTCATCAAGCCATTATGGACCAGAACGTGGCACTTACCTGTCTCTTCATAATGATGAAAAAATTGAGTGATGAAGATGTAATGGGATGATGAAGCTTGTAGAGGGGGAGAGTCTTGAAGAAAACTTTTAAAAAGATTCTGTAATCTGAGTCACTAGACTCTTGTGGTCCCAGTAATCAAGATCCATCTTCTATCCAAAAGTCCTCTAAATCTCAGGAATCATGGGTTATGTAAACCTCTTTCTAGGGAGGTTTGAAGTCTACCCCCTCTACTATATCATACTCTCCCAAGCTCCGCACTAGGTCTCGTCTTATGCCATTGAGTCGTCTCTGACCCATAGCAACAGCATGGACACATCTCGCCCAGAATGCCCCACCTCCATCTGCCATCATTCTGGTAGGGGATCCATAGAGTTTTTTCTTGGTAAAAATATGGAAGTGGTTTGCCATTGCCTCCTGTCACACAGTAAACTTCAATTTCCACCTTCAACTCTCTCCCATGCCACTGCTGCACAGCATAGCTGAGTTTTGACTTGTAGCAGGTTGCCTTCTACTGATTAGCCATTGCCCAAGCTAGGAATCGTTAGGCCTCTGCTTGATTCTCCTTTCCATAGTCAAGACTGGTAGAGTACTAGAAACTCTCCAGATGCAATCCTGAGAGGGAACTGCACTAAGTAAGCACTCATAAATACAATGGATTGATATATAATTTCTAGATAGTGTGTCATCAGGCAAGAAGTGTGTTACTGGAATTAACATTCTATACGTAGTTGCAAGGGCTTTATTCATAATCAATCAACATACTAAACACTTGGGAGAGTACAATACAGAATTAATGGAGTTCTAATACCCCTTGATAAGGGTAACAGTATCTTTGGCTGTCATTTCTGAAGATGAGGCTAATTATAATAATTGGGGTCTTTAAGGGCTTATTATATGCCAAGTGCTGTACTGAGCCCTGGGGTAGTTAAGAGTTAATCAGTTTGTGCCCCACAGTGGGGCTCACAGTCTAAATACGAAGGAACAAAACTACTTGATCTCCCTTGGTCAGATGAGGACATAAGGCTCAGAATTTGTGATTTGCCCAAGGTAACACAGCAGATACATTGCAGGGTCAGGATTAGAACCCAGGTTCTCTGACTCCCAGGATTCAGGTTCTTTCCATTAGGTCATGCTGCTTTGGTAAAATCTTATCTACTATTTATTAAGTGCTCAATAAATATGATTGAATGAATCTACATTCGACCATGTGCTCAGAAGACTAAGACAATATGAGGTACAGTCACTTCTCCCTGTTAATAAGTGGAACATACTGGGATGTAGCCCAAGGGCACTTTAAGCTAACCCTTACAAGGACTCCTCAGTGCTGGTGCTGAAAAGCTTCCTAAACCCTGGAAAGCCAGAGATTTTCCTGCTATGGGCTGTTGGAGTTGTTTTAATCTCAAGGTCTGCTCTCTGCACTACTGCAGGGATGCTTTTCAGTTTATGTGCTCTGAGATCACTCAAGTAAATGGCCTTGATCATCCCACATTAAAACTATTGCTTCCCAAAGGTTCCCAATGCTATTATTATTATTGTATTTGTTCCACACTTACTATATACCAGGCACTGTACTAAGCACAGAGGTAGGTACAAGCAAATTGGGTTGTACTCCATCCAACAGGTCCAGGAAACAAGTAGTAGTATTTACTGAGCAATTTGTGAGCAGCAATCACATCTACCAAGTTTGTTGTATTTTTTCAAACACTTAGCACAGAGCTCTATATTCAGTAACCACTCAAATACCACTGATTGAGTACTTAGTATAGAGAAGCGGCATGGCTCAGTGGAAAGAGCCCAGACTTGGGAGTCAGAGGTCATGGGTTTGAATTCCGGCTCTGCCACTTGTCAGCTGTGTGACTGTGGGCAAGTCACTTCACTCCTCTGTGCCTCAGTTACCTCATCTGGAAAATGGGGATTAACTGTGAGCCTCCCGTGGGACAACCCAATTATCCTGTATCTACCTCAGCGCTTAGAACAGTGTTCTGCACATAGTAAGTGCTTAACAAATACCAACATTATTATTATTATAAACACTACTAAACATTTGAGAGATGATTATACATATGATTCTTTGAGTTTTAGGGTAGAAAGTAGTTAGCACACAGTAGATCCTTGATAAATATGATTGATTTCTTGATTGTGTGAGTTCTACAAGTTTTCCTGAAGTTCAAGGATTCCCTGTCTCCAGATTGATTAAACTGTAAGCCCGTGATTAGACTGTAAGCCCATCACAGGGCAGGAACTGTCTTTATCTGTTACCGATTTGTACATTCCAAGCACTTAGTACAGTGCTCTGCACATAGTAAGCGCTCAATAAATACTATTGAATGAACGAATGCTATTTGTCCCTAACTTTCTGACTCAGTTACTGCATCTGACTGGCCCAGTTCCTGGGACCATCAGATCAGTCTTCTTCTCCACTTAGGCCAGGCTGGGTTTGACTGGCAGGAGGAAAGCCATTTTACATTATCTGCTTCTTGGGTATCCCGCTATGCTTCATTCTTCTGGTATACCCCATCAGCAGTACTGGTGAAATGACTGAATTTCAGGATCTTGTTGGTAAAGTTGGCTTGCTGTTTGATACAGTGTATGGTTTGGAGGTTATTAACCACCCTCAGCCCCACAGTATCTATGCACTTATCTAAAATTATTCATTTATATTAACATCTGTCTTCACCCCTCCAGACTGTAAGCTCATCGTGGTCAGGGAACATGTCAATCAATTCTGTTGCATTGAGGTCCGCACATAGTAAACCCTCAGTGAATGCCACTGATTGATTACTGGTGAAACAGCCCTGGAAACCTAATGTGCTTTCAGAAGTCATTCTGGGTATCTCAGCCAAATACAAAGCTGGACACCCACCTCAGCTTTGTAAATGGCACAGTGGATAGAGCATGAGTCTGGGAGTCCAACGGTCATGGGTTCTAATCCTGGCACGGCCACTTATCTGCTGTGTGACTTTTTTGGGCAAATCACTTCACTTCTCTGTGCCTGTTACCTCATCTGTAAAATGGGACTTGAGACTTTTGAGCCCCATATGGGAAGGGGAATGTGTCCAACCCAATTTGCTGGTATCCACCCCAGCACTTAGTACAGTAACTGCTACATAGTAAGTGCTCAGCAAATACCATAATTATCTCCTCTAGACTGTAAACTCATGTGTGCAGGGAATGTCAGTTAATTGTTGTACTCTCTCAAGTGCTTAGTACAGTGCTCTGTGCACAGTAAGTGCTCGATAAATACGATTGAATAAATGAATGAAGCTTCACCTTGGTATGGAACTTGATTCTGCGTTATCACCTCTCTCTGTCCTGCAGTCTGCCTAAATCCAGCCTGCTTGTTTGATTCTGTTTTCTATGTCTTTATCAGTACACTACTGAAAGGCATTATTGCATGAGGAGCAAATTTTGGTGCTTGCTCTAAGTTGCTGATGAGAACTTCTGTGATGTGTAAGTCTTCTCAGTTGTAAAGTGGCACATGACCTCAGTTTCCTTCAGGCTTAATATCAGCAGACTTGTAGCACTTTGTCATAAGGGCCTAGAGATGATCATTTATTCTTTAATACTTGGCAAACCCTTGTGAAGAAAGTAAATGAAAATAGTATCATCTTCTGCAGTCTAGTCCAAGACTTGGAATATGATTCGAGTTCATAAAAGTGAGATTGTGTGTGATAGGGCAAGGGTATTGTAACTCTTAATTGTTTAGTGGCAAATGACAACGGGCCCCATATTTCATTTGGGCTGGTGCCCTCTCAATAGTATTCAGATCCAGGGTGGGAATAAACCAATTACCTTGAATCCCTCACCAAACAAGGCCCTGTTCCAGGCCAGGGCAGGTATACAGTGGCTGCAGGTGTTGTCTCCAGGGTCCTGGGGAAGAACCTGACTAGTCAAGGGGAGGCAGTAGATTGGAACTTCCTAAAGGGAGATCATGGTGGCTATCTCTGCTTTTAAATTATGGTCCCTTTCTCCCTTCTTCCTTCCCCCAGCTGAAGACTGCTCCCCTCTGGGGCAACCAAAGTGCTCTGGTCTGCATATAGTGAAGGACTTGCTCTGTCCTAGAGCACATCCTTGGGGCAGCTGTACTTGTAATTCTGTTCTTGGGCATTAACAATGGCCTCTGAATGGGTTCTGTCACTCAGCTTTCAGGTTGAAATGTCCTGGTTCTTCAGAAACTCTTCCCTTTTGGCGTAAGTGAGCTACTCTCCTCCTACTCTGTGTCATACTGATGTATTTTTCCAAGGGGAAATGAAATCCCTGGAATTGTCAGTAATAGTCCCAAAGTATTTGCTGTGCCAGTAATTTGTTTTTATAAACAATCAGGTGAATGTTTCAATTGGAAATGACTTTATTAAAGTAGAAAAAAATCATGTTTTGCCCAGTTGTATTTTCCGAGTCAGATGAACTGTCTTAAGAGATAAAAGGAAGTTTGTGGATAAAGGCATTTCACTTGTGGGAAGTGCAGGGCTGGGAAGATTGTTGTCAAGGAAAGGTCTTGACCTACACAGCTTTAATCGTATCTCAGGATACTGCTGGCTGAGCTCAGTGCCTGGCTTCTGCACTAGTGGATCTGATATAATTCATTCATTCAATCATATTTATTAAGCACTTAGTCTGTGAAGAGCACTGAAAGTGCTTGGGAAAGTACAGTGCAACAGAGTGACATTCCCTGCCTATAATGAGCTCACAGTCCTAGAGGTCAGGGGATGGAAGACATAAATGCAAATAAATTTAGAGATATATATGTACGTGCTATGGGGCTGGGAGAAGGGTGAAGAGCAAAGAGAGAAAATAGGGCAATGCAGAAGGGAATGGGAAATGAGGAAAAGTGGGGAAATCTGTGAAGGCCTCTTGGAGATATGCCCTCAATAAGGCTTTGAAAGTGGGGGGAGAGTAATTGTCTGTCAAGAAGCAGCATGGCCTAGTGGATAGAGCATGGGCCTGTGTTCTAATCCCTGCCCTTCCACTTGCCACCTGAGTGATTTTTAGTCATTTAACTTCTCTGTGCCTCAATTCCCTCATCTGGAAAATGGGAATTAAGGCTTTAAACCTCATGTGGGGCAGGCTCTGTGTTCAAACTGATTGTCTTCTACCTGTGTGTTTTAGAACAGTGATTGGAATAATAATAATTATTGTATTTGTAAAGCACTTACTGTGTATCAAGCAGTCTTCTAAGGACTGGAGTAGATACAAGGTAATCAGGTTGTCCCACATGGGGCTCACAGTCGTAATCCTCATTTTACAGATGACCCAGAGAAATTAAGTGGCTTGCCTAAGGTCACACAGCAGACAAGTGGTGGAGGTGGGATTAGAACCCATGTCCTCTGACACCCAAGCCTGTGCTCTATGTGCATATCTTTCTCATCACCGTAGACAACACCAGCATGCTCGTATCGCCTGAAGTGAGTGTCGTGGAGCCTGGTGGGAGCCGGCAGTTGTGGATGTCTGATCCTGGAAGGGTCAGCTCCAGAGGACTCATCTGCCAGCCTGGTCCTAAGAACGGGGGTCTTCGTGGTGGCCCGACTCCAGACCTTAGGCCAAGCATGGTGTGGAGAAGGGTCTTCTGGCCTCCCGGCCAAGAGTCCAGCCACTTCCCCCGGGGCTGGCCACCCTACCCCTCCAGACTGTAAGCTCATTATGGTCAGGGAATGTGTCTGTTGTTATATTCTGCCAAGTGCTTAGTACAGTGCTTTGCACATGATAAGCACTCAATAAATGTAATTGAATGTCTCATTCAACCCACACATTGTGTCTCCAAATCCTGTCTGATCTACATTTACATTATCGATCAAATCCACTCTTTCATCTCCATCCAAACTAATACTACTATGCTGAGCCAAGCACTCATTTCCTGCCTTGACTACAGCATCAACTTCTTCCCTGATCTCCCTGCCTCCTGACTCTACCCACTCCAGGCCTTATGTTGCTCTGCTGCCTGGACTGTTTTTCTAAAATGTTCCGTCCATGCCTCCCTACTCAAGAACCTCTACTGATTGTCCAGCCAACTCCACATCAAAGTCCTTACCATCATCTTTACAGCCCTCTTCCCTCTTTACCTCATCCTACCTTACCTTGTTGATTTCCTAGTACAATCCAGCATTCTCACTCTGTTGCTCTCATGCTAAATTACTCACTGTACCTCTGTCTTGTTTATCTCACTGCCTCGCCCTCGCCCATGACCACCCTCAGGCCTTGAACTCCCTCCATCTCAGACCTCCACTCTCTCCGCCTTCAAAGCCTTACAGGGCCTTCTCTGACTCCTCTTCACCTAATTTCCCCTACTCCTTCTCTCTTCTGTGTTGACCATGCCTTTGGATTTGTACCCTGCAACCAATCAATCGATGGTATTTATTGAATGCTTACTGTGTGTGAGGTGCTGTACTAAGGGAAGCAGAATGGCTTAGTGGATAGACCACAGGCCTGGGAGTCAGAAAGACCTGGGTTCTAATCCCAACTCTGCCACATATCTCATGTGACCTTGGGCAAGACACTTAAATTCTCTGAGTCTGTTACCTCATCTGTAAAATGGGGCTTAAGATAGTGAACCCCATGTGGGACAGGAATTGTGTACAACCTGATTGTATTTTCCCCAGTGATTAGAACAGTGCTTGGCACATCCAACCTGATTATCTGATATCTTTTAGTGCTTAGTAAAGTGTCTTGCACCAAGGAAGTGCTTCACAAATACCACAGTTGTTATAGTAACTGCTTATCAAGTACCATTAATTATTAAGTGCTTGGGAGAGTACAATAAAACAAAGTTGGTAGACAAGTTTCCTGCATGTGGTGAGCTTACAGTCTACAGGGGGAGATATATATACATATATTCTGTGGGGCAAAAAACAATGCATATGTCAGAGATTCAAATGCTAAGATGACAGAGAAGGGAGAGGGAACCAGGGATCAAAGGGCTGACTCAACTGGGGAAGACCTCTTAGAGGTGGGGTGTGACCCCAGTAAGGGAGTGTGGTGATCTGACACAAATGGAAGGGGAGGAGGTTCCAGGCCAGACGGAGGATGTAATAATCATGATGGTATTTGTTAAGTAGAGAAGCAGCGTGGCTAGAGAAGCAGCGTGGCTCAGTGGAAAGAGCACGGGCTTTGGAGTCAGGGCTCATGAGTTCGAATCCCAGCTCTGCCACTTGTCGGCTGTGTGACTGTGGGCGAGTCACTTATCTTCTCTGTGCCTCAGTTCCCTCATCTGTAAAATGGGGATTAAGACTGTGAGCCCCACGTGGGACAACCTGATTCCCCTGTGTCTACCCCAGCGCTTAGAACAGTGCTCGGCACATAGTAAGCGCTTAACAAATACCAACATTATTATTATTATTAAGTGCTTACTAAGTGCCGAACACTGCTCTAAATCCTGGGGTAGGTACAAGGCTATCAGATTGTCCCATGAGGGGCTCACAGTCTTCATCCCCATTTTACAGATGAGGTAACTGAGGCACAGAGAAGTCACACAGCTGACAAGTGGTGGAGCTGAGATCAGAACCTGCTATCTCTGACTCCCAAGCCCATGCTCTTTCTACCAAGCCAAGCTGCTTCTCATAATGATGGTAATTAAGCGCTTACTGTGTGCCAAGCACTGTTCTAAGCCCTGGAGTAGATACAAGAGGTAATCAAGTTGTCCCAAGTGGGGCTCACAGTTTTAATCCCCATTTTACAGATGAAGTAACTGAAGCACAGAGATGTTAGGTGACTTGCCCAAAGTCAGAGTTGACAAGTTGTGGAGTCAGGATTAGAAATCGCGACCTCCAACTCCCAAGCCCGTGCTCTTTCCACTAAGCCAGGCAGTGGCAGGTTAGACAAAATTGGGCCACAGTGAGAAACTTGACTCTAGAGGAATGCACTATGTGGGCTGGGCTGCAATAAGAAATCAGTGAGGTAAGGTTGAAGGAGCCAAGCTGATTGAGGGCTTTCAAGGTGATTGTATGCAGAGGATAATGCAAAGGTGGATGGGAATCCACTGGAGGTTCTTGAGAAACAGGGAGATGGACACAGTGTTTTTTTTCAGAAAATTGATCTGGCCAGTAGAGTGAAGTATGGACTGGATTTGGAAGAAATGAGAAGAAACGAGGCTGATAAAGTAGTCAAGGCAGATTGTGATAAGTGTTTGAGTCAGTGTAGTTGCAGTTTGGATAAACAGGAAAGGGTGGATTTTAGAGAGGTTGTGAAGGTAGAATTTAAAGTATTTGATGAAACTGAATATGATAGACTACCATCTCTTTGCAAATCTCCATCTCCAACCCTGATCTCTCTCTTCTGAAGTTTCATATTTCTCACTTTTCTGTGCCTCATCTGAAAATGAGGATTAAGAGACTTGAGAGGATGCAGGGCATCGTAGTGCATAGGGTCCCAAACCAAAATAAATGCCATCCTCCCGTGAGGGAAGTTCAATTCACTGCGTGTAAATAACTAAGTGTAAATCTGAAAGGGATGTTCAATTAACTGCGTGGAGTAAATTTTGCATGCTTCAACCTTTCTGACTCCGGTTTCACACCCTCACCGCGTCGATCTTCAAACCCGTCCCCATGTGAGGGTGACAGACTGGCATGTGGGGAGGGGAATAAGGGGGGTAAGGGGAGCAGGGGTGGGACAATAAGATGGAGCAGATTGAGGAGATACGGGGCACTAGGGCATTCAAGAAAGAAAGTCTGAAGCTGTAGCAGCTGATCTGGAAAGCCCAGTAGCATTTATGTACGCACATCCATAATTTATTTTAATGTTTACCCCCCTGAATGTAAGCTTCTGGTGGGCATGGAATGGGTCTACCAACCCTGTCTTATTGTACTATCCCAAGCTTTTAGAACAACATTCTGCATACCGTAAGTACTCAGTGAATGCCATTAATTATCTTAACTCCCTGTTATGTCCCAAATTGAACCCATTCATTCTCTCCTCTTTGTAAATAGAGATAATAATGTTGGCATTTAAGCCCTTACTAATTGCAAATCACTTTTCTAAGCACTGGGGAGGATACAAGGTGATTAGCTTGTCCCATGTGGGGCTCACAGTCTTAATCCCCATTTTACAGATGAGGTAACTGAGCCTCAGAGAAGTTAAGTGACTTGCCCAAAGTGCCAAAGTGACTGAGCTCCTCATCTTCCCTCCCAAACCCGGTCCTCTCCCAGACTTCCCTATCACCGTGGATGGCACGACCATCCTTCCCGTCTCTCAGGCCCGCAATCTCAGTGTCATCCTTGACTCGTCTCTCTCGTTCACTCCAGACATCCTATCCGTTACCGAGACCTGCAGGTTTCACCTTTACAATATCGCCAAGATCCGCCCTTTCCTCTCCACCCAAACGGCTACCTTACTGCTATGGGCTCTCGTTGTATCCCGGCTAGACTACTGTGTCAGCCTTCTCTCTGACCTCCCTTCCTCCTCTCTCGCCCCACTCCAGTCTATTCTTCACTCCGCTGCCCGGCTCATCTTCCTGCAGAAACGCTCTGGGCAGGTCACTCCTCTTTTTAAACAACTCCAGTGGTTGCCTATCAACCTCCGCTCCAAACAAAAACTCCTCACTCTAGGCTTCAAGGCTCTCCATCACCTTGCCCCTTCCTACCTCTCCTCTCTTCTCTCTTTCTACTGCCCACCCCGCACGCTCCGCTCCTCTGCCGCCCACCTCCTCGCCGTCCCTCAGTCTCGCCTATCCCGCCGTCGACCCCTGGGCCATGTCCTCCCGCAGTCCTGGAACGCCCTCCCTCCTCACCTCCACCAAACTCATTCTCTTCCCCTCTTCAAAACTCTACTTAAAACTCACCTCCTCCAAGAGGCCTTCCCAGACTGAGCTCCTCTTCTCCCTCTACTCCCTCTACCCCCCCCCTTCACCTCTCCGCAGCTTAACCCTCTTTTCCCCCCATTTCCCTCTGCTCCTCCCCCTCTCCCTTTCCATCCCCTCAGCACTGTACTCATCTGCTCAACTGTATATATTTTCATTACCCTATTTATTTTGTTAATGAATTGTACATTGTCTTGATTCTACTTAGTTGCCATTCTTTTTACGAGATGTTCTTCCCCTTGATTCTATTTATTGCCATTGTTCTTGTCTGTCCGTCTCCCCCGATTAGACTGTAAGCCCGTCAAACGGCAGGGACTGTCTCTATCTGTTGCCGACTTGTTCATTCCAAGCGCTTAGTACAGTGCTCTGCACATAGTAAGCGCTCAATAAATACTATTGAATGAATGAATGAACATAGCTGACAAGTGGCAGAGCCAGGATTTGAACCTATAACCTCTGACTCCCCAGCCCATGCTTTTTCCACTGAGCCATGCTGCTTCTCTAGATTGAGCATGTACATGCTTTCAACCATTTGCTTAAATACCTACTTTCCCTTCCCTCTAGACTGAGTCCCAGATGGGACAGCATCTAGTGTCTTCCCCAGCACTTAACACTGTGATTAGCACTTGGCAAGCCCTTAACAAATACTGCAGTGATTTCATTGCTGGGGTCCCCCTCGGCCCTTTCTTCTCTTTCATTTGAATTGAAGGCTAGTGTGGACTGTGAGCTACATTTAACTTGAAATTCTACTTTGTTAAAGTGGAGACTCTCTATCAAAGCTCACATTTATCTTTCAAGAACCAGAATAATTAGGAAATTCAATGTCCCATTCTGATGAAGCTGACATATATCTAATTACTTCAATCATAAAAAGGTACAATTTAAAAAACTACAATTCAAAAATATGCATCCCTGGAGGACTCTGAAGTGAGATATTAGCTTTTAAATATGTTTTGTGTATGAATTTTATGTATCAGATGTAAGAATAGTAAAATTGGAACAAGAGATTTAGGGTGCTTTATGAATTTTGATAGTTTCATAATTTTTCCTTCTAATCATTGGAGGAAAAGCCAGAGTCAATGGTGCTGAGGGAATTGTCATGCATTCAACTGTAATTCAGAGGTCTCCAGTGGAGCAAGTGGTTTGGGATAACTAAGTTCTGACAGGGACATGTATTGGCTGACATCTGCTCTACCCTCCTCCCCACCCCACAGCACTTGTATGTATATATGCACATATTCATTATTCCATTTATTTTATTAATGATATATATCTATTTCTATTGATGCTACTGATGCCTGTCTACTTGTTTTATTTTGTCTGTCTCCCCCACTTCTACACTGTGAGCCTTTTGTTAGTTAGGATTATCTCTATTGCTGAATTGTTCTTTCCGGGTGCTTAGTACAGTGTTCTGCACACAGCAAGTGCTCAGTAAATGTGATTGAATGAATGAATAAATAAGTGTTTACACAGTCCACTCACCAGGACTGAAATGGATGAGGCAAATCCAAGGAGTGGGGGGGGAAATATTGTTAAAATGAAGAGTGAGGGTGTTGTTGGTCAGGAATAAGATCCAGGGAACCACTACCCAAGAGACATTTTGGGTTTCAGGCTCCAGTGTGAGTGAGCTTTGGTAGAGAGTCTCCACTTTAACAAAGTAGAAAGTGATGAGCCAAAGGGAGACCTATCTGATGATGTCATGGCTGAGTCATACTAGGAGGATGTGCTTTCCCTAGATGAAGACTTGCTAAAGCCTTAGATGTGAAGGTGCTGCCAGTGCTATTTGCCATCATCATCATCATTTGTAGCATTTAGATGCTCACTTTGTGTTAAGTACTGTACTAAAAACTAGGGTCAATATATTGCAATCATATTGGACACAGTCTCTTAAGTGATAATAAACCCTCTTCTCTCCTTATAACAGTATTATGCTGAATTAATTACTAGAAGTGTAAAAGGTTAGAGAAAAGCTAATGAAAATCCTGAAGTCATTCATAGCTATGAGAATATGCAGGTCCTCAAATGTGGAAAAATATGTAAAATAATAATTATGGCATGTGTTAAGCATTTACTATGTGCCAGGCACTGTACTGAGCACTGGAGTGGATACAGCCAAATTGGGTTGGACTCAGGCCCTGTCCCAAGTGAGGCTCGCAGTCTCAATCCTCATTTTACAGATGAAGGAACCGAGGCTCAGAGAAGCAAAGTGACTTGCCCAAGGTGTTGGAAAATATTCCAAATAATGAGTCAGGTTAGGCCAGCCTTTTATTCATTTTGTTGCAACAAAAGGTCAGTGGCTGTTTTGTAGCCAAGGACCAAGACCTGAGGATGAGTCCATCCTTATATTTCCTGCTGATCCCCCTTCCCTGGGTGACGCAGCACCGAGTCCTTCCCTCTAGTCCGACTCCTCCCCTCAAGTCCCATTTGTTCGTGTGTTGGATTGGCATATCACTTGCTGCTTCGCCCCTGTTTATTGTTGTCTTCATTAGCTTCTCATTATACACCAAGCTCCTTCATTATCAGCTTTGGGTCATCCAGCAGAAACTCTGTGGCTGAAAGGGACATTCTTCAGCAAGAAGTCTTCAGCAAATGCAGGAGTTGGGTTTCAGTTCTAGGGGTTTATGACCAGGAATTCACTGTTGACAGGATTGCTGATAATTTGGGGCTTTAGGATTATGCTGGCAGTCAGTGATTGGTTGTTGCTAAGGGTGCTGATAAGGTGAATCCTGGCCTTATCAGTCACTGTTTTCCTAGTTGGGAGTCAACACAATAAGTATAAATATTCAGTGACAGTAATGCATATATATGAGCTAATCAGTATACATAGTCAGTGATAGTAATTCTACTACTACTAATAATAATGATATTTGCTAAGCACCTATATGCATGATCAGGGTTAAGGCTTGACTACAAAGGTCGCACAGCAAACAAATGGCAGAGCCAGGATTAGAACTCATTAGAATTTCTGACTCAGGTCTGTGCTCTATCCACTATGCCATGCTGCTTCATATATACCCACAGCAGGTATGTTCTAAGTGAGATGTGAATGCCAGTACCAAGAGAGAGGGTCTGCTGCCTTTGTGTGTCTAATTGTTGTTTGAACTTTCTATTTTAGTGTCTCGTATAGACATGAATGCTATTGGTTGTAACAAACACAAACAATTGTCCATGTTGAAACAGTAAGTTCCTTTTAGGAAGTTCCACTTACCATCTTTTCTCATAAACTAACATTCTGTCTGCTTTCCTATTGAAATGGGCATTGTCATCTGTGTAACAAGTGTGATTGGTTGGGCAGTGTGACTGAGGAAAATGAAGCTCTGTTCTGGAAGTTCCCACATCCCAAAATAAGAATGGATTTGTTATATGCAGGAGGGGAGCAGGCCAGAGACTATTGGGGGTGTGTGTGTGGGGGGGTGGGGTGGAGGGAGATGGGGTTGAGAGAGCAAGGTAACTGGGACAGCAACCAGGCTTTCCCTGACAGAATGAAGATGGCATTCTCCAGGGAAAGGAGTAGACCCTTACAGAAGGGGGGTGTGGAGATCAAACTGGAAAAAGGAAGTAAGAAAAATGAAAGACTGGACAAACAAAAAGATAAATCAAATGTATTTATTGAGCATATGCTATGTGCAAAAGACTGTACTAATTGCTTGGGAGAGTACCCTCAAGGAGCTTATGATCTAGCAGGAGAACAGAAAAGTCTTGGTAAGAGGGAAGGAGGAGGATCAGAAGACAGAAGAGGCTGGTGAGAAAAGGAAAGAGATCAAAGAAGAGAGAGAAAAGGGGGGAAAAACCCCCAGAAAAAAGGAAGGGAGCAGTACCTGATCTGATAATCTCTGATCCAAGCCATAGTCTCCCTACCACCCAGAATGCTTTACAACTGGGAGCAAAGTGATAACCTTATGGGAGAAATAGGAAAGTGGTGGGAGTGGAGGAAAAGAAGTCTGGCCAAGAGGCAGGAAAAAATAACCCACAATCAAAAATTGTTTCTAAAGAAACAAGAACCAGCCAGCACAGTGCAAATAGGAAAAAAAATGCAAGGAGGGAGCACCCTCGACTCCCTGATAGGTTGGGAGGACAAAAAGCACCATGACTGGAAAGTGGCCTGAGTTACTGGGTGATGGACCAGAGTCTCCACTTGGGGAGCGTGGCTATAATCCACATTTCTCTGAGGTTTCTCCAAACTATTTCTTACTAAGTAGATTATTCCTTGAAAAGAGTCTAAAAGGGGTTGCAGACCTTAGCTGTTCTGTTTCGTTTTTTTTTTCTTCATCCAGAACTTCTGACCCTCAGAGTTTGGCTCCTCGGGCCACAGTTAAATCAAACGCTGCACCTGGACGGTGTGCTTTTTCAAAGGTATTAACTTCATTAAATCCAAATTGTTATCTCCTTCCTGTGGGATGCACACATGAAAGAGAGTCAAGTATGTAAGAAGCTTCTGTAAAGGTCAACAGAAACAGCAACTCACTGAAGCATTCGTTTACCACTGATAGGGGGCCCTTTGTTTCAGAATAGAACATAAAATGTGACATACAATCCAACTTCCCTTCAAAAT
Source organism: Ornithorhynchus anatinus (assembly GCF_004115215.2). Taxonomy (NCBI): domain Eukaryota; kingdom Metazoa; phylum Chordata; class Mammalia; order Monotremata; family Ornithorhynchidae; genus Ornithorhynchus; species Ornithorhynchus anatinus. The sequence continues at coordinate 84,172,281 of NC_041732.1, read as the reverse complement.
GTTCATAAAATTCCATTTCTTTCCCTTAAAGATCCAGTGGCATTACTTTGAAGTGGTGGCGGTTTTAGGTGCACTGGCTTTGAATAGAGCATGATTCATGATATTTTGAGGCCAGAAATGAATACAGAGTAAGGGAGCCTGCAGCCTGAATGGCCAAGAGAAGCCAGCCGGGTACCCACGGAACCTGAAGGAACTCTCAGCTAGTAAATTAGAACTTGAGGAAAGAGTAGTAATTCTCTCCAACCACTAGGGAGTCAGTATACAGAATGGAGCTGCATTGCATAGTGGACATAACCCAACATTCAGCTGTCCTCAAGTCATCAGTGTGCTATTTTTCCTTCCAAATAATAATATTGGTATTTGTTAAGCGTTTACTATGTGCAGAGCACTGTTCTAAGCGCTGGGGAAGATGCAGGGTAATCAGATCGTCCCACGAGAGGCTCACAGTTAATCCCCATTTTACAGATGAGGTAACTGAGGCACAGAGAAGTTGAGTGACTTGCCCACAGTCACACAGCTGACAAGTGGCACAGCCAGAATTCGAACCCATGACCTCTGACTCCCAAGCCCAAGCTCTTTCCACTGAGCCACGCTGCATGCCTGACTCACTTCCGGGGAGTGTCCTTGGTATATGTGAAGCAGCACGGCTCAGTGGCAAGAGCACGGGCTTGGGAGTCAAAGGTCATGGGTTCCAATCCCAGCTCTGCCACTTGTCATCTGTGTGATTTTGAGCTTGTCACTTCACTTCTCTGTGCCTCAGTTACCTCATTTGGAAAATGGGGATTAAGACTGTAAGCCCCATGTGGGGCAACCTGATTACCTTGTATCCCCCTCCAATGCTTCGAACAGTGCTTGGCACATAGTAAGTGCTTAACAAATGCTATTATTATTTTTATGTGACATTACCAGAGGTTCTCAGCCCTAATTCCTGGGATCACTTTAGGAGTGCCCTACCCTGGACAGTCTCCAATGAGTCCTAAAGATCTCCAGCATTCACTTCAATTAAGCCATATTTATTGAGCACTTACTGTGTGCAGAGCACTATATTAAGCACTTGAGAGATTACAGTATAACAGTTAACAGACATATTCCCTGCCCACAAGTGAGCTACAGTACTATTAATTAGTACAGTACCTCAACACTTAGTACAATCCCTGGCTCCTTGATGGGGATGCTCTGCTCAGTGGTTCCCAAGTCTCAGCACCCCCATCCAAGCCACCACTTGACTGAACCCAAGCATCTCACCCAGGGCAAAGAGGTCATTGGAGACTAACCTACAATGCCCCTCCAGGGGATTAGCTGCAGGAATCTCATGGACAAAGGACTCCTTCCCACTCCTGCAGCTTCCCAAGTCCATATGTCTCTCCAGCACCCACAGCTTCTCTTTCAGCCCCTACCACAGGTAGACACAAAGGACTGAGATCTCAACAATGTTTAATAAGTAACTTGAACTTGATTTTTATTTTTCCATATTCCCACTATCTCCATTTCTCCTCTCTCTCCCACTGTTTGGATGCAATAGGGAATACTTGTCTCCCCTGTTAGATTGTAACCTCCCTGAAAGCCAGGACCTTGTTTTTATCTTTTATTGTATACTCCACTACTAGTAGTACAGCAGTAGTGGTAGTAGGAGAGAAATAGCGTGGCTTAGTGGAAAAGGCACAGGCTTGGGAGTTGGAGGTCATGGGTTCTAATCCCGGATCTGCCACTTGTCAGCTTAATGGGGATTAAGACTTTGAGCCCTGCTTGGGGCAACCTGATTACCTTGTATCTACCCCGGTGCTTAGAACAGTGCTTGACACATAGAGGACCTGGGTTCTAGATAAGCACAACTCTTCCCCTGGCCTGCTACGTGACCTTGGACACTTAAATTTTCTGTGCTGCAGTTACCTCCTCTATAAAATAAGGGATTAAAGCCCTGTTCTCCCTCCTCTTTTGACTGTAAACCCCACAGGGAACAGAGGATGTGTCCTGCCTTATTGTTTTGCATCTACCTCAGAGCTTAATAAAGTTCTTGATACATAGTAAGCATGTAACAAATACCACAAATATTAATCGATCAATGATATTGAGGATTTAGCCTGTGCAGAGCACTGTACTAAGCACTTAGGAGAGTACAATACAACAAAGTTGGTAGACACAGTTCCCTGCTCCCAAGGAACTATAATAATAATGTTGGTATTGATTAAGTGCTTACTATGTGCAGACCACTGTTCTAAGTGCTAGGGTAGATACAGGGTAATCAGGTTGTCCCACGTGAGGCTCACAGTTAATCCCCATTTTACAGATGAGGTAACTGAGGCATAGAGAAGTTAAGTGAGTTACCCACAGTCACACAGCTGACATGTGGCAGAGCCAGGATTCGAACCCATGACCTCTGACTCCCAAGCCCGAGCTCTTTCCACTGAGCCATACTGCTTCTCTAAGCATATACGTATGATTGGCTCAGATCCAAGTTGATGCTTCTTTAGGTATGAATAGCTGTGCTATTGAACTTCATCAGGGAAGGACACTTAGCGGGTTCCACCTCCTGGGTTCCCTTTCCCTCTCTTGACCCATGGGGCCGGGTGGAGTGACCTTCTTAGCTCCCTAGATTTAGATTGAGAAAGACAGGACTCAGTCCACAACTGATGGGAGAAGAGACCTCACATTTGGCCTCAAATTGGACTTGAATTAGAGTCCTGATCAACTTTTCAGGGCAATCAGACATATCCAAGATCTGCCAGAGTTCCAGAGCTGCTAGTCAGCATGGTCAAGTGGAAGGAGACTGGGCCTGGGAGTCGGAGGTTGTGGGTTCTAAACCGGGCTCTGCCACATGTCTGCTGTGTGACTTGGGACAAGTCACTTAACTTCTCTGGGCTTCAGTTTATTATTATTATTAAGTGCCATCAAGTTGTTTCCTATTCATAGAAACTCTATGGATATATTTTCTCCAGAACATTCTGTCTTCTACCATAATCTGTAACCTTTCTAACGGTTCTTCCATTATCGTTGTTATGGTCTTTACCATCTAGCTGCTGGTCTGTCTCTACCATGTTTTCCCTGGACTTTTCCTAACGTTAGTGTTTTCTCCAGAGAATTAGTCCTCCTGACTGTGTCCTAAGTATGCTAATCTAAGTCATTTGGCCTTCCAAAGACCACTTTGGCTTAATTTGCTCCAAAATCCATTTATTTTTGGGCACTTCATGGTATTTGCAAAAGCTTTCTCCAACACCACATTTCAAAAGAATCAATGTTCTTTCTTTTCTGTCTTTTCCCTATCCAGCTTTTGGATCCATATATTGTCAGTGGAAACACCATAGAATTGACAATTTGTATTTTTGTGGCAATTGTTACATCAGCACATTTCATGACTTTCCAGGCTCTTCATAGCAAGGCATCTTAACATTAATGTTCAGTATATTTCTTGACTACTAGTTCCTTTATTGTTTATTGATTCCAGGAGAAAAAAATTGTCAACTATTTCAATCTTCTCTTCATCCACTACAGATATGTTAAAACTTGCAGTTATGATCTTTGTTTTCTTGACATTCAAATGTAGGTCCATCTTTTTGCTCTGTCCTGTAACTTTTAATAAGCCCTTCAAATCTGCTTCCCTTTCTGCTAGTTAGGTAGTATTATCAGCATAATGAAGGTTGTTTATTTTTCCTTCCTCCAGTTTTTACTCCCTGTTCATCTTCACAGTCTTGATCCCCATTTTAAAGATGAAATGCTTCAGTTACCTCATCTTTAAAATGGGGTTCAAGACTGTGAGCTCCATGTGGCCAGGGACTGTGTCCAACCTGATCACCTCATATCTACCACAGTTTAGAACAGTGATTGTCACATAGCGCTTAAATACCATTATTAGTATTGTTATTAGTCATGTCAAATGACTTTGAGGTCTTGGGTTCTTGGCTCTTCTCCAACATGGCAGTGCAGTCCACCAATCATACGAACAGCATGGCCTAGTGGAAAGAGCATGGTCCTGGGAGTTAGGTAATCTAGGTTCTAATCTTGACTCTACCATTTTCCTAGCAATTAATCATATTTACTGAGTGCTTTCTGTGTGTAGAGCATTGTACTGAGCTCTTGGGAGAGTACAGTACAAAAGAGTAGGTGGACACATTCCCTGCACAGAATGAGTTTACACCCTGGAGGGGGATAGAGACATTAATATAAATAAATGCATTGCAAATACATACATAAATGCTGTGGGGGTGAGGGAAGGGTGAACAAAGCAAATGCAAGTTCAAAGATGATACACAAGGCTGGGAGAAGAGGAAATGAGGGTTTAGTCAGGGAAAGTCTCTCAGAGGAGATATCCAAGAGACAATCACTCCCCCAGCCTTCAAAGTATATGAAGAGGGAGAGTGCTCCAGACCAGAGGCAGAATATGGGAGAGAGGTTAGAGGAGATTATAGATGAGATGGAGGTACAGTGAGTAGGCTGACAGAAAAGTGAAGTGCTCAGGCTGGGTTGTAGTAGGAAATTAAGAATGTAAGGTAGGAAAGGGCAAGGTGATTGAGTTGTCTAAAGCCGATGGTAAAGACCTGCTGTGAGACCTTGGGCAAGTCACTTAACTTCTCTGTGTCTCAGTTCCCTCTTTTGCAAAATGGGGATTTAATACCTTTTCCCTGTCTACTTTCACTGTGAGCCTCAAGTGGGACCTGATGGTTTTGTATCTGAACCAGAGCTTCATACAGTCCTGGACCCATAGTAATGCCACAGTTATTATTACTATTATTATCAGCATTATTATTATATGCATTCACTCTAGTGCCATCTAAAACCACTATTTAATTCTGATGGCTTGTTGAAGAAAGCTCTTCAGTAGTTGTATGGTCAGAGTCTGGCCAGTGATGAAGAGCCAAGAAATTTTGTTGATTGTTCTCCGCTTTCCTCTTGAGCCTAAGGGTAGGGATACCTTTGAAATTTGGTAGTACAGTGGTATGCCTCTCTTAGTGACAGACTAGGGAGTGGGTGAAGCCACAGTGAGGTTTTTGGCAACTTTACATCACTGCTTAGCCTATCTCTGACTACACTGCAGGGATTAATTGTGCCATTCTGAATGCATTCAAATAGCCCTTATTTTGCCTGTTTAATGGTTGTAATTTGAATTTTCTTTTTGAAATTATAATTTCATCATTTTAAGATGTTTCTGCATTTTCCCTTTTAGATTGTGACCACCCCCAGACAGGCCCTCTCTAAATGATTTTTCTGCATGTTCCCAAGGGACTAGCGCAGTGCTTCATGTAATGTCAGTGCTCAGTCTACGATGATAATTCTACTGCAATGCTCTAAAGCCGAGTGGGGGTTACCTCATTATCAGGATCAGCTACATATATGCAAGAGCAGTGCTATAGCAGGAACAGAAGATAAGCTGTTGACAGCTGAACAAATGAAATGGCATAACTGGACTCTTGTAAAGTGGAATGTCTCTGCAGACTTCATGTCTTTTTTTTTTCTTTTTTTTAATGGTGTAAAGGACTTACTCTGTGGCAAGCACTATGCTAAGAGCTGGGGTAGATACAAGCTAACAAGGTTAGACATAGTCCGTGTCCCACATGAGACTCACAGACTTAATCCCCAGATGAGGTAACTGAGGAGCAGAAAAGTTAAGTGAGTTGCCCAAGGTCACACAGCAGACATGAGGCAGAGCCAGGATTAGAACCCAGGTCCTCTGACTCCCAAGCCATTGTTCTATCCAGTAGACCACACTCCACGTTATTTCTCAGAATGAATATGGTTTCAGTCTAGAAAGATGAAAACTCTTCAGAATCCCTATGGCTCAGTTATGGCACACTTGCCAGACAACTCTGATTGCCTCATGTTTCTTGGTGTCTTCAGGGGGTTCTAAGTGTTGTCTTTTCTTTGAATACAGGCTCCAGGGGCAGGGGGATAGGCTGTCCATGTTGCTCAGGATCAGGCTGGAGGATTCACATGGAATTAAATTGTGTTCTTTTCTTCAGTCGGAACAAGGCCATCCGTTCTACAGAGAGTCTGCCCCAATCCCAGAGCCCCTTGGCGTGCTGCTCAATATTGGTATTCGAGTTAGAGTCTAATCAGGAGGAGCAGAGAAAGTGACGTTTCTGCCATGCCAGTTTTATAGCCAATTACCCCAGGTTCCCTGTGTTCATGTCTTCCGTGTACTTCCTTTAATTAGTCCTTGATTAGCTCAGCTTCAGAGAGCGGCTTCGGGAGAGAACTTTACCCAAACTGACAAATGGTCACAAGCAGGAGGGGATGAAATCAAGTCTCAAGGAACAGGCATCTACATGCATCCTTTGTAACTCTGTGTGCTGTTGTGGATGAGTTCCCAATCACTGGAGCCCAGAGGGAGGAGAGCTGTCAGTAAATGGATTTGAAAAAGCTCCCTCACATCATTAACCTCTGTCTACATCCTATTGATTTAGATGCCTTGAATAATAGGATTCTTGACTCCCCATTAGGCACAAGTTTGTGTTAGTAGTAAAGGAGGGTAGCAAGGCAAGGGCCACTTGGCTTAGTATTTTTGACCCAAGGAGACCCAAAATGCAGACTGAGTCTAGTGACCGTGCATTTCATGATTATCACCTCAGTTATGGAAGGGGGCTATTGAAATTTATTATTTAATGTCTTGTTCTTTTAAGTGTGTATCAGTTGCAGAGCACTGTACTAAGCGCTTGGGAGAGTGGAGCATAATGGATTTGCTAGACATATTCCATGCCCACAAGGAGCTAACAGCACTGAACCCTTTTGATTACTGAAATAAATCCATTTCTGTGGGAAAAGAGGATGATGATGACCTCAGGAGTCTAGACAATGAAGAATTGGAAATGGGCTTCTGTTCATGGAATGTTGGGAGGCAGTGAATGTGAATGCTCAAAAATGGTTCTGGAAGTATACATTTTCCTCTATGATCCTCTGCATTCTATTCCCAGACTCCAAGCTAGCTCTTCTAATTTAGCAATCTAACCATCTCCCTAAATCGTGATTCCTTTAGCCTGCTTTAAACCTGCTTTCCTTCTTTTGGTGTTTTCCTGGTTTTCAACTTCAAATGCTTCCTCTCTTCTGGTTTGATGTCCCTCAACTCCCTAGGTTTTAACTCCTCTATCAGTCCATTTTTTCCACCCCTCTTTGCCCACAATTTTTATTTCTCCCAACCCACCTCCTAGCTCAGTCAATCAAAGAAAGTAAGTTAGGGTTAGGGCTAGTACCTACTTCTAAGAACATTATCTAATCTTAGCTTCACTCACACTGTCTTCCCCTAGTTATTTTTCTATCTCTCTGGCTGCTCATTCTCAGTACCTTTCATGAAGCTCCTCCTCTACCTCCCACTCTAACTGTGGAGTCTCTCAAGGCTCAGTTCTGGGTCCCCTTCCATTCTCCATATACACCCACTCCATAAGGGAACTCATTCGCTCCCCTGGTTTCAACTACCATCTCTATGTGGGTGAGTCTATTTCTCCAAACCTGATCTCAGTCCCTCTCTGCAGTCTCACATTTCCTCCTGCATTCAAACATCTCTATTGTCCCAATGACACCTCAAACTTAACATGTTCAGACAAAACTCATCGTACCACACGCACCATATCCTCCCCTTGTCTTTCCCTTCACTGTGAACAACATCACCATCCTCCCTCTCACACAAGCCAGTCATTTTGGCATTATGCTCAATTCCTCTCATTCAACCCACATATTCAATCTCTCACCAGATCTTGTTGGTTCTATCTTCACAAAATCACTAAAATCTGCTATTTTCTTTTGACACAAATGACTACTAAGCTCATCTAAGCACTTATCCTATCTCACCTTGACTGCTGCATCAACCTCCTTACTGCTCTCCCTGCCTCCTAGACTGTAAGCTTCTCAGAGAAGCAGCGTGGCTCAGTGGAAAAAGCCTGGGCTTCAGAGTCAGAGGTCATGGGTTCGACTCCTGGCTCTGCCACTTGTCAGCTGTGTGACTGTGAGCAAGTCACTTAACTTCTCTGTGCTTCAGTTACCTCATCTGTAAAATGGGGATTAACTGTAAGCCTCACATGGGACGACCTGATTACCCTGTATCTCCCCCAGCGCTTAGAACAGTGCTCTGCACATAGTAAGCGCTTAACAAATACCAACATTATTATTAGGCTGTAAACTTATTGTGTTCAGGGAAAGTGTCATATTTTTCACGAGCCCTCAGTTCATACCAACCAGGACCTTGCTGGATCACGGGAGCCTCGATGACATGTAGTGGAAGTCAAACACCTCTGATCACCAAGGTTATTGTGAAGTTTTTTTTTTACTTAATTTTACCAGCATGCAAGGGAGTGACACACACACACACCTGACTCCACTCCACCAAGAGTCCAATACCAGTCTATGGTCAGAGTTTGTTCTGTCATTGCTGTTTCTTTCAGCTTCCAAGTGCTGTTGCCTTCTGTTGCTTCTGAATGCTTCAGGTCACTGCTCTACATACTGCTGTCCCTCTGTGTGTGATTCCAAACAACTTCCTATTATCTACCTTAGGTGTCACAGCTGTGGCTCTATGTAACAGTCACTGATTGGCCCAGGCCCAAAACTGGTAGAATGGGGGGGGGGGGGGGGGGGGGGGGGGGAAGCCTCACCTCCCTCCATGCTCCACCCCCTAAGGCCCATAGTCACCTGACTCAAGTAGAGCACAGCAGTGCCTTTGCAAGTCTCTTCTTGGTTGTTGTTCGTGGGATTACAGTTGCTAATAAGGCAGCTTGTGGGCTCACCACATCATTGTACTCTCCCAAGTGCTTAGTATAGTGGTCTCCATACAGTAAGTACTCAATAAATGATTGACAGACTGACTCTCCCCATTCCAGTCCACACTTCTCTCTGATCATTCTTCTAAAAAACATTCTACCCACATCTCTCCACTCCATCTGGACTTTGAGTGGTTGTCCATCCACCTCCTCTTCGAACAGAAACTCTTTACCGTTGACTTTAAAGTGCTCAATCAGCCTACCCCCTCCTATCTTTCCTCCCTGATTCTGTACTACAACCCAGTCGCCTCACCTCATGCCTCTAATGCCAACAATTTCTCTGCACCATGATCTAATCATGTCATCCCCAACCCCTTGCCCATGTCCTGCCTCTGGCCTGGAACTCCTTCCCCCTTCATATCCAATAGACCATAACTCTCTCCACCTTCAAAGTCTTATTAATATCACATCTCCTAAACCTTCCCCCAGTAAGCCCTCATTTCCCATACTCCCTTTCCCTTCTGTGTCACCCAAGTACTTGGATTTATACCCTTTAAGCACATGATATTTATCCCACCCTCAGTTCCACATATGTGATTTTATATTTGTATTTCCCTCACCCTATTTAAACTGTAAGCTTCTTGTAGTCTGGGAACATGTTTACCCACTCTGTTGAATTGTACTCTCCCAAGCTTTTAATAGAGTAAGCTTTAATAAATCCAATGGATTGCATGGAGATTAGTCAGTCAATTGTATTTATTGAGCACTTAATATATGCAGAGCACTGTACTAAGTGATTGGGGGAGTATAATGCCATCTAGTTGAAACCCTGAGAGGTTCCCAGCATAAATAACTATTTGCATTCCTGTTTGGGTGAGCATTTTGATATTTGTTGATATGGAAGCAGCTACTGAATATTAACCTCCAAGTCAGGAACTTCCCATTCCCGTCTCTGCCACTAACATGTGTAGCCAGCATGTACTTTAGATTTCTATGTTTAAAATGAGAAGAACAACTTGCCCTCCTGCAACTCCAGAATTTGTAGAGGATCAACAGAAATAGCTCCATAAAAGTGAGTGTTCCTCTGTGGCATAATGATTCCTACTTGGGCACAGAGTTGGGCGAGGAAGCTTAGCATAGTGTGGGCTTTAGAACTAAAGATCTGGGAAACCCAGGAGAAATTTAGTGGAAGAGAATATTTCCCAAAGACAGAATCCAAGCTGGAGGTTAGGCAGTACTAAGATTAATTCAGGGGCTGTAAGGGTTGCCACTCCAGGACTGGGAGAGCAATTTCCCTCCCAGAGATATATGACTCGAGCCACCTGTTCAGAAGGCAGTCACACTCTTCACTCTACCAATATGACTACCACTTGAAAAACGAGGAAGATTGTGTCTGAAATATACCTTCCAAAGTGGCCACTGGGCATGAGCCCCATCAAAGTGGATGGAGGGGTGCTGGCATCAGTTGACAGTCCTTGCCACCTGCCTCCAAGTCCCACTCCCTCTGCTGAGTGAGCTTGGACGTCTTTCTAAATTTCCTCCCTCTGCAAAGGATTTGTTTGCTTCAGGAACAGGGAGGAAAGACGAGGTAGAGCCATGCCCTTGGAGCTCATTTCTAATCTTAGTTCCAGTGATTTTGCAGCTGACTCCCCACATTCTACAGGACAAAAAGAGCCCCAGGTGAAAGGCAGTAGGCCTGCTGTTGGCCCAAGCCCTGAGAGCAGGTGTTACCAGATCTTTTGGGACAGGCTGCCTGATATAAACAGAGTCAGGGGCTCCCTCAGATGAGCTGGAACACTCCAGGGGGAAGTGAAGAACTAGTGAGTGGGGCAGGAGTGAGCTTATCAGTGCTTCTTGACCTATCAGTGATCCTTGGTACCCTGTTGTCAAGCCAGATAATGATAATAATTGTGGTATTTGTGCAAGGTACTATACTAAATGCAGGGGTGAATACAAGCAAATCAGGTTGGACACAATCCCTGTCCCATGTGGGGCTCACAATCTCAATCAGATGGTGGGTCACCTGGAGCTTGCAGGAGGAGAATAACTTGGTCAACCACTAAGCGCAAGGGTGACTTCACAAAGAGCTTGCATATTCCAGACCCGGCAGTTAAGGCATGCCTGTGTAATGCCCTCTGCCTCCCCTCCACCCAGTGACTTGGACTCTTTTACAGGGACTTCTTTACATACTGTTACCTGGGATTTTTAGAATTGTCCTGTCACATTTTGTACCTGAAACACCTTGAAGCCAGGAAGCAGAGAATCAATCAATTGATCATACTGAGAACTTACTGGGTGCAGAGCACTCTAATAAGCACTTGGGAGAGTACAGTATAAGCTTGTTGTGCGCAGGGAATGTGTCCATTTATCATTGTACTGTACTCTCCCAAGTACTTACTAAGTGCTTAGTACAGTGCTGTGCACACAGTAAGTGCTCAGTAAATATGACTGAATACAATATAACAAGAGAGAAAAAGTAGCTGGAAAACATCTGTGTGTTTGGATGTCTGCATTCAGCAAGAGACATGGAATCACATTGTTATTCTTGGTTTTCTCCCTTCCCAAATTACCGAGCAGTATGGATGGTGGTGGACTTCCTATTTGATGCAATTTTGATCCTGTTAGATTTTAGTATTTAAAAGGCTTTTCTATACAGCATCATAAGTTTAAATTATCCTCAGTGGTAAATATTGATATCTTCTAATTTCCCACCCTTGATCTGTCCCTGAGCCATTATCCTCCTGTTCTGGTGTGATTATTCTTTCAATGACTTCATCCTCTGAATTTTCTACTGCCTAACAGTTTTCAACTAAACCAAGCACCTCTCAAGCCCATGGGAACTGACTCTCTATTTTGGTTTTTTGACTGGTCAATATTTAATATCTTTGGAACTACATCCAACTATGGTTTCACATTGTTAATAGCCAGCCTGTTTCTGGAAAAGGGACTGTGCAAAGCTAGGTCTGAGATCTCAGCTGTTAGACCTACCCTTCCTGGCTCAGGCAGCAGAGTCGACATATCACCTCCCTACATGTGAGTTGGGCTGAAAAAATCCTTTGCAGGACCTACACTCTCTTGTCCAATTTTTTGCTTTCACCCCATGCTGCAAAGACCAGATTTGCTCTGCAGAGAAACAGCATGACCTAGTGAGAAGCACTGAGGCTCAGTAGAGAGAGCGTGGGGCTGGGAGTAGGGGGACTTGGGTTCTAATCCCAGGTCTGCTACTTGCCTGCTGTCACCTTGGGCAAATTACTTATCTGTGCTTCAATTTCCTCACCTATCAAATGGGGATTCAGTAAGTGTTTGCTCTGAACCTTAGCCTGTGATCCTCATGTGGGATGAGGATTGTGCCTGATCTGATCACACTAAATCTGATTTGTATAATAGGTGTTTAGTTGGTTAACAAATTTGTCTGGGTGGCCTATCAATTCTGATAATCCTGAGTTGACGAGGTTGAACTCTGGCCCAACATGGCACTGCCTACCCCTTATCTGTTGCTGAATTGTACATTTCAAGTGTTTAGTACAGTTCATTCATTCAATAGTATTTATTGAGTGCTTACTATGTGCAGAGCACTGTACTAAGCGCTTGGAATGTACAAATTGGCAACAGACAGTCCCTGCCCCTTGACGGGCTTACAGTCTAATTGGGGGAGACAGGCAGACAAGAACAATGGCAATAGTCAATAGTACAGTGCTCGGCACACAGTAAGTGCTCAATTACGATTGAATGAATACCCTCCAGTCATATGATGCAGTCAGACATCAGTGTAGTATCCACCCCTCAGACGTGGCCCATAAATGCTGGGCAATGTCCACAGTACTCCCCTTGCCACCATCTTGGATCTCTGCTGGCCCCAGGGTTGTTTTTTTGGTCAGTTTTTTAAATATAAAGAAAACAAAACATAAATCACCTTATTCCATCTCCTCTGCTTTCCCTGTGGGGAGGAAGACACTGGGGAGCACAAACTCTCCCAAGTTCTCCACATCCTTCTGGGAAAGTCCAGCCTGGTTCCGTCCCTTTCCACTGTCCCAAGTGTGGCAGTGATGGAGGAGAGGCAGTAGTGGCTGCTCTCCCCACCTGCCATGGGGATCAGCCTGGGAAAATGAGCCAAGTCAGTGGAGGGAAAAGGTTTTCCTAGTTCTCCTGCTGCAGTCCCTAGTTCAGAGCCTGGGGCAATTTGTTGAAACAGCAGAGAAAAACATGTGTTTCTGTGGTCAGTATGGGTTCCTTCCTCCCAAGCCTCATGGAAATTCCCAACTCCCTCTTCCTCTGTGCCTCCCCCTCCTCAGAGGGAGCTCCTATCTTCCTACTCAAACCCTGTCCACCCCTGATTTTCCTGTCACTGTAGATAGCACCATCATCCTACCGGTAGCATAAGCCTGTAACCTCATTGTCATCTTCGATTTCATCTCTCTCTCATTCAACCCACATACTCAATCTGTCACCAGTTCCTGTCAGTTCAACCTTTATAAATCTTTAAACTCCACCCTATCCTCTCCATCGAAACAGGTATCACTTTATTCCAAGCACATATTCTATCCCACCTTAATTACTGCATCAGCCTCCTTGCTGACCTTCCTGCCTCCTGTATCTCTCCACTCCATTTGATACTTCTACCTGGATCATTTTTCTACAAAAGCATTCAGTCCATGTTTTTCCCTACTCCTCAAGAACCTCCAGGGGTTGCCCATCAACATCAATCAATCATAGTTATTGAGCTCTTACTATGTGCAGAGCACTGTACTAAGCACTTGGGAGAGTTCAACAATATAACAGACACATTTCCTGCACAAAATGAGCTTAAACTCTAGAGGGGGAGACAGACCTTAAATAAATTATGGATATATACATAAGTGTTGCGGGGCTGAGGGGAGGGAGAGGTGAATAAAGGGAACAAGTCAGGGTGATGCAGAAGGGAGTGGGAAAAGGGAAATGAGTGCTAAGTTGGGGAAGGCTTCTTGGAGGAGATGTATCATCCCGACTCTGCCACTTGTCAGCTGTGTGACTGTGGGCAAGTCACTTAACTTCTCTGAGCCTGTTACCTCATCTGTAAAATGGGGATTAACTGTGAGCCTCATGTTAACTCAGGTTAAGCAACCTGAGTACCCTGTATCTACCCCAGCGCTTAGAAGAGTGCTCTGCACATAGTAAGCACTTAACAAAATGCCAACATTATTAATAGTAAGGCTTTGAAGGTGGAGAGAGTAATTGTCTATCAGATATGAAAAGGGAGGGCATTCCAGGCCAGAGGCAAGAAGTGGGAAATTGATCGGAAATTGGGAAGCAACATGGCTCAGTGGAAAGAGCATCTTGCAGTGTGGCGCAGTGGAAAGAGCCCGGGCTTGGGAGTCAGAGGTCGTAGGTTCTAATCCCAGCTCTGCCACTTGTCTGCAGTGTGACCCTGGGCAAGTCACTTCACTTCTCTGGCCCTCAGTTTCCTCATCTGTAAAATGGGGATTAAGATTGAGCCCCCTGTGGGACAACCTGATCACCTTGTATCCCCCCCAGTGCTTAGAACAGTGCTTGGCACATAGTAAGCACTTAACAAATGACATCATTATTATTATTGGGAGTTAGAGGTCATGGGTTTGAATCCCGGCTCTACTTGTCAGCTGTGTGACTGGGAAAGTCATTTAACTTCTCTGTTACTTCTGTGTCTGTTACCTCATCTGTAAAATGGGGATGAAGACTGTGAGCCTCACGTGGACAACCTGATTACCCAGTATCTACCCCAGCACTTAGAACAGTGTTCTGCACATGGTAAGCGCTTAACAAATACCAACATTATTATTATTGAAGGTGAGATAGACGAGCCTCCGCATTAAACAGAAACTCTTTATCAACTTTAAAGCAATCAATCACCTTGGACCTCCTACCTTTTCTCCCTGATTTCCTATTACAGTCCAGCCCCCACACTTTGTTTCTTTAGTGCCAACCTACTCACTCTACCTTGATTTCATCTATCTCACTGCTGACCTCTTGCCTACATCATGCCTCTGGACTGGAATGCCCTCCCTCTTCATATCCGACAGATGAGTACTCGGTTCATCTTCAAAGTCTTATTAAAGGTACATCTCCAAGAAGCCTTCTCTGATCAAGTCCTTATTTCCTCTTCTCTCACTCCCTTCTGCCTGGCCCTTGAACTTGAATTTGCTCCCTTTATTCACCCCTCCCTCAGTTCCACAGCACTTATGTACATATCTCTAGTTTGTGTTAGTATCTGTCTCCCCATCTACACTGTAAGCTTGCTGTGGGCAGGGAATATGTCTACCAACTCTGTTATATTTTACTCTCCTGCGAGTTTAGTACAGTGCTCTGCAAACAGTAAGTGTCCAATTAATATTTGCTAAGAACTTTGTGTCAAAAACTGTACTAAACACAGAGGTTGATATGGTTATCAATCAATAAATCATATTATGATTATGATAACTGTTTACAATACAATTCAGGTATGCATAATTGTCTTTTATATTCAAAGAGGAAAGTACTGAAGAAGTGTGAATCAGGCTGAAAAGATCAATGTGCAACTAGCATAGGCCTGTGCTTTGCTTGGATTTGAGGATAGATCCTTGCTGTGCTGATGGGTGTGTCCCATGCTGAGCCAGTTACTGTCTTGGAGCCTGCCTCTTGGAAGCATGGTCTTCACAGAGGCTTTGCTTTCCTCCTGCTTTTTTTTTTTCCTTGAATGTTTTTCGTTAAGTGCTTACTAGGTGCCAGGCACTGTACTAAGTGCTGGAGTAGTTACAAGCTAATCAAGTTGGACACAGTCCATGTCCCACATGGGGCTCTTAATTTAAATCTCCGTTTTGCAGAGGTGGTAACTGAGGCACAAAGAAGTTTAAGTGACTTGACCAAGGTCACATGACAGACAAGTGGCAGTCAGGATTAGAACCCAGGTCCTTCTGACTCTATCCACTAGTCCACCCACACTAATCATTCGATTGCTAGTGATTGGGGCTTACTAGCCTGGACTACCTGATGTCATGGTCTACTAGCAGTCCATTGCTATTTCTCACTGTGGAAACTATGCTTCCTGATTTTTTTTTTTTTTTTAATTTATTTTTCCAACCTGGCCTGCACCTACTTCCTTCCAGTTCACCATACAGCAGCTGCTATCATCCATTCTCCTCCCATTTCAGTAAAGTTCTGTTGCTCTCAGCATCATTTAAGGCTGGTGAGCTTACTGCACACCAAAGCTCACTGTTGGTTATATCGTCCGGCCATTTGTTGTTGTGTATGATGTATTTGTTTTATTAATGAATTTCCATAAGAACTGGGATATGTCTTCTGTGTTAGGTCTTTATCTTGCAACCATATAGAAGATCGGAACCCCTTGAGTGTGAGAGACCATGCCTCATTACCACCTGAGTATTCTTTGCTTTCATTCATTCAATAGTATTTATTGAGTGCTTACTATGTGCAGAGCACTGTACTAAGCGCTTGGAATGTGCTAGTACTTAATGCAATGCTCTGCACCCAATAAGCAATTAATAAATACCACTACCACTTGACAGTGAACTGTCTTGGTAACAGAATTGATTGATCATATATTCAGGTCGGTGTTGCCAAGAAATTCCCTGTGTGTGAACTCTGTGAGACAACAGAATCACTCCTGAAATGATATGCTTCATAACCCCTCAAAACAGGTCTGGCAAGAGAGTTGTAGGGAAGCAAGCAGGGACTTCAAATCTCAGGGGTCAATATGGCTGGTTTCCTATACTTTCCAAAAGCTATCGGTACATTTTGGGAAGAGAGTCTCCCCCACCAATAGTGTGACTGTCCCTCCTCTCTTCCTTCTGAGTGGGGGCGAATGGGGAAGGGGGTGAAATCTCTTTAAGCAAGAGGAAATTCCATTGGGGTTTTCAATGATGCTTTGTTTGGTGGTACTTCCTGTTTTCCAAGAGCCACCATAAGAATAATTCCTCTTGTATTTCTCACTGCTTAAGCTCTACCTGGACTAAAAGGGAAGCTAAGGTGAGCATATTCATTCATTCATTCAATAGTATTTATTGAGCACTTACTATGTGCAGAGCACTGTACTAAGCGCTTGGGATGAACAAGTCGGCAACAGATAGAGACAGTCCCTGCCGTTTGACGGGCTTACAGTCTAATCGGGGGAGACGGACAGACAAAAACAATGGCACTAAACAGTGTCAAGGGGAAGAACATCTCGTAAAAGCATATCCAATAGAGTGAAAGGGCTGATCGTACCCAGTAGAGTGTCACCAGTGAGAATTTCCGTTTTAATCTGAATCCTTTTTTCATCCACTTCTCCAAGCACTATCTTAATCACTGGCATTTACTGAGTGCTTATTGTGTGCAGAGCACTGTACTAAGCACTATAGAGAATACAAGAAGAGTAGTCATGTTCCCTGCCTGCAAGGATTTTACAGAGTAGAAAGGAGCTAAAGACAAGATGCAACAAATGAAATGGTGACTAATTATGCTAATCAGATCACTAAGCTTGGCCCTTGAAGCTTGGAACCTCTATGGCATCCTGAATACCTTGGGTTTGATATTGTTGTTGCCATTCTTTCCAGTTAATAGTATAGATTAAATCCTAATCTTGGTCATTATCTGGATTGGCAATCTGGTATAGTTCAGGGGCCTTTACAGAGCTTTCGATTGGGTCCTGACTCAAGCTTGTGATGACACATCTTCTTGGGATTGCACTGAATTTAGGAAGGTCTGTAGCTTCAGCCTAAACTCAGTGGTGGGCAACCACACCACCCAAATTTCAATCACATGAAGCGAACGCTTCTGAATCTAACACCTAACTAACGTGTCAGGGAGTTATAAACCTAGAAACCGACAAAGATTGGTTCAGCTGCTGATCTTAGAAACTTCCATTTCACTCCCAGGATATATACTACCTGTTCTGGTACAGCTTTAGATGGCTGCCACTCCTTTGAAGTGGCACCTGTAGAGCTTCCTGGTCTGGACATCTCTGTCTTACCCAGGATCGACATTTGTTCACGGCCTTCACTCTCCCCTCCGCTGGAGGGAAAAACCTACCTTTTTCAGAATAAAAATGAAACTCGGGCACCAGTCCAAAAGCATCCTGGCTTAGACATGAAACAGCCATTTTGGCAACTCCAAACTATTGAATTATTCTCTCAGGACCAACAGGGAGATGCACATGTGGCTTAATAAATCTTTAATGGCTTTAATTTTAGATATCTCTGAAATCAACTGTTCGTGATAGGGAATGTCTCTAACTTGTCCTGACCATATCTATAATGCATTCTTTTTGCTCTTTATGAAATGTAATAGCACAATACTAGGATGGTTTATTTATAAATGGCTGAAAAGAAAGAATCCTGTCAAGGCAGGGAGAGATTTGGAAAGGAGAAAGACAATGTTAACCTGCACTTTCCCTCCATCTGTTATAGGATTTGAGTAGACTTTAGAGAGATGTTTTTAATTTGGCAATCAGACAGTGATAGCTTTTTTTAGCAGAACTATAAAGGGTAGTGGTTGTTTGGAACTGAGGAGTCATTTGTTAGAGAGTGACACTTTAAACATGAAATGAGGTGCTGTAGATTTTAGCAGGGAGTGTTAAATATTTTTTTTTTTTGGTCTACACCATTAGACTAAAAGGTCCATACGGGTAGGAAACATATTGCTTCGGTTACCCTTTCCCAGTTGTTTAGTACAATGCCATGCACTAAGTTGCTGTTACACAGATGACAAGTGATGGAATCGTCATCAGAATCCAGGCCCGTGCTCTATGCACTAGGCCACACTAGTATTTATTGTGAAAAAACGTGGACAGATGGCTGTCTACAGGGCATCAAGGGAGAGAGCCTTGGGATTGTTCTGAAGTTGATGGAATTCTCAATCCCATAAAAAAATTGGGCAAACATGAGGCATCATTAAAAGAATATGATCCCCTTCATTGTTAAACAGTCAAAGAAGGGAGAAGTAGCAGGGAAAAAGAGGGCTGAACTGAATAATGCCTCTTGAAAGAGATGTGTTTTAGTAAGACTTGGAAGGTGGAGAGAGTGGTTGTCTGTCAGATGTAATAAGGGAGGGAGTTCTAGGCCAGAGGTAGAATGTGGGTGAGGGTTTGGTAGCAAAATAGATGACAGTGAAATAGAGAAAATTGGCATTAGAGGAGTGAAGTGTGTGGGCTGGCTTGTAGTAGGAATTAGCAAGGTAAGATAAGAGAGTGCTAGTTGATTAAGTGTTTTTATAGCCGGTGATAAGGAGTTTCTGTTTGCCTTGGAGGCAACCACTGGAGGTTCTTGAGGAGTGGGAAAACATGAACTGAACATTTTCATAGGAAAATGATTCTGGCAGCAGATTGAAATATGGACTGGAATGAGGAGAAACAGGAGGTAAAGTAGTCAGCACGGAGACCGATGCAGTAGTCAAGGTGGGATATGATGAGTGCTTGGAATAGCAGAGTTTCAGTTCATATGGAGGGGAAAGGGTGGGTTTTAGAGATGTTGTGAAGACAGGACCAACAGGAATTGGTGACATTGAATATGTGAGTTGAAAGATATGAGTCAAGGATAATGCCCGGGTTGTCTTCAGTAATGGGAAAGACATGGAAAGGACAGCGTTTGGTTGGGAAGATGAGGAGTTCTGAAGGCAGGAGAAAATGTGTGACTGCAGAAAAGGAGGGTGGTCAGGTCTGGAGATGTAGATTGGGGTTTGTAGATTGTAGACTAGATGTAAATCTGCATAGAGATGGTAGTTAAAGACATGAGAATGAATGGATTCTTTAAGGAAGAGGGTGTAGATGGAAAAGAGGAGGAGGCCCAGAACTGAGCCTAGAGTGACTCTCAGAGGGTGGAAGGAAAAGAAGTCTGTGAAAGAGACTTAGAGCGGTCAGTGAGATAGGAGAATCGAGAGAGGACAGTGTCAGTTAAGCAAAAGTTGGTTAGGTTTCCAGGAGAAGGGGGTTATCCTCTGTGTCGAAGGCAGCTGAGAGCTCAAGGAGGACTATTTTCCATCTACAACCCACTCCCTTGGAGAATTCATTTGTTCCCATGGCTTCAATTACTACATTTATGTGGATGATTCCAAATCTACATCTCCAGCCCTGCTCTGCTTTCCTCTCTGCAGTCTCATATTTCCTCCTGCCTTCAGGACAATTCTCTTTGGATGTTCTGAGTAATTCCGTCACTCATTCAATCATATTTATTAAGTGCATACTGAGTGCAGAGCATGTCACCTCAAACTTAATATGTCCAAACAGAACTCCTCATCTTCCCCCTCAAATCCTGTCCTCCCCCGACTTTCCCATCACTATAGTCAGCACAACCATCCTTTCCATCTAACATAGCTGTAATTTTGGCACTGCCCATGACTCATCTCACTCATTAAATCTATAACTAAATCATTTCATTTCAACCTTCACAACATTGCTAAAATCCACTCTTTCCTCTCCACCCAAACTGTTACCACAGTTAATCCAAACATTTATGATATCCTGCCTTGATTACAATATCAGTCACCTTGCTGACCTCCCTGCCTGCTGTCTTTCCCTACTCCAGTCCTTACCTCATTCTGCTGCCCGGATGTTTTTTCTACATAAATATTCAGCCCATGTTACCCCACTCCTCAAGAACTTCCTGAGGTTGCCCATGCACTTCAATCAATCAATCACATTTATTGAGTTCTTACTGTGTGAAGAACACTGTAGTAAATTCTTAGGAGAATACAACACAACAATATAACAGACATGTTCCCTGCCCACAGTGAGCTTATGATCTAGAAGGGGAGACAGGCATTCATATAAATATATAAATTACAGATATGAACATAAGTGCTTCAAAGCTCTCCATCACCTTGTTCCCTCCTACCTCACCTCCCTTCTCTCTTTCTACTGCCCACCTCATACACTCAGCTTCTCTACCGCTCACCTCCTCACTGTCCCCCATTCACGCCTATCCCTACGTCAACCCCTAGCCCACATCCTACCGTTGTCCTGGGATGCCCTCCCTCCTCATCTGCAGCAAACTAACTCTTCCCCTCTTCAAAGCCCTACTGAGAGCTCACCTCCTCCAGGAAGCCTTCCTGGACTGAACCTCCCTTTCCCTCTGCTCCCCCTCCCCTGCCACCCTCTGCTCTTCCCTCTTCCCCTCCCCTCAGCACTGTGCTCATTTGTATTATTTATTACCCTATTTATTTTGTTAATGAGGTGTATATCTCCTTGATCCTATTTATCTTGATGATGTTGTCTTGTTTTGTTCTGTTTTGCTTTGCGGTCTTCCCTGTTTAGACTGTGAGCCTGTCATTGGGCAGGGATTGTCTCTATCTGTTGCGGAATTGTACATTCCAGGTGTTTAGTACAGTGCTCTGCACATAGTAAGCGCTCAATAAATACTATTGAATAAATGAATGAAAGTGCTGTGGGGCTTGGGGGTGGGGGATGGTGGTGAAAAAAGGGAGCAAGCCAAGGTGATGCGGAAGGGAGAGGAAAAAGGGATATTTTAGGGAGATCAAACCTGATGGCTTCAATTTTATTAATAAAGTATATGGCTAGGTCATTAGGGTAATGAGATGGAGAGGGAAGGGGGAGAGGGGATTTGAAGAGGGAGTTAAAAGTTGGAAACAACTGGTGTGGGCAATGAGCCTGGGGTTAATAAGGATGGAGGAATAGTGTTGCTGGGTGGAGGGGAGGGATGAATTAAAGCACATGATGAATTTGAGATCGATGAGGTCAGGCAGATGTCTAGATTTCCAATAGTAGCACTTCACAAGCAGGAGCACAGGATCAGAGGAAACGTACTGTGAAGGTGAGATTAGTCATATGAGACTGGAGAGACAGGGAAACAAGGGACTTGAGTTCAAGTGAAAGGGTGGTGTTGAGGTGTCAATTTAATAATGATAATAATGATTATGGTATTTAAGCACTTACTAAGTGCAAGGCACAGTACTAAGCACTGGGGTGGATACTAGGAAATCAGTTTGGACAAAGTCCCTGTCCCAAGTGGGACTTGATCTTAGTCTCCATTTTATTATAATAATGATGGTATTTGTTAAGCATTTACTTTGTGCTAAGCGCTGGGACAATCATGTTGTCCCATGAGGGGCTCACAGTTGTAATCCCCATTTTACAGCTGAGGTAACTGAGGCACAGAGAAGTTAAGTAACTTGCCCAAGGTCACACAGCAGACAAGTAACAGAGCCGGGATCAGATGAGGTAACTGAGGCATAGAGAAGCGAAGTGATTTGCCCAAGTTCACACAGCAGGCAAGTGGCAGAACCAGGATTAGAACACAGTTCCTTCTGATTCCCAGGCCCATTCATTCAATAGTATTTAATGAGCACTTACTATGTGCAGAGCACTGTACTAAGCACTTGAGCACTTTATTAAATGTTCTACCTACTAGACCACACTGCTTCTCGTGCACTTGTGCATCATGGGAAGGTAGACTGGGAATAGAGAGCAAATGGGGCATGACAACTTTAGAAAATTGGTGCTTAAAAGATCTTTGTGGTCTGTGGGGGAACAGGACAGATTCAAGGGGAGGGGGTATGTGGGAGAGAAGGCAGGTGACGAGGTTGTGGTTGAATAGAGGCATTGCAGAGTTGGCAGGGTAGAGATTGTACAGTGACTAGAGTTAATGAGGTGAAATATGGGCCCAAGTTGGTGAGTGGAAGAATTGGGGTGGAGTTGGGTCCACTCAATGACCAATAATTGGGTCATTGGAGTTGAAGAGTAAGAAGTGGGCAGCGGAAACTTTATTGGGAGCATCCACATGGATATTGTGGTCCCCAAGGATCAATATAGGGTTGGATAAAGAGAGAATGAATGTGAGAAAGGGATCAAAATGGTTCAGAAAGTTGGAGGAAGTCTGGGGTCAGTAGATGACACTACACTCTAAGCTCATTGTAGGCAAGGAAAATGTCTGTTTATTGTTAGAGAGTACTCTCCCAAGTGCTTAGTACAGTGTTTTGCACACAGTAAGTGCTCAAAAAATATGATCGACTGACTGACTAGTAGCTGCATTGGGTGGTACAGGCAGATACGGGCTTCTAATGAAACTCAGAGCTTTTGTCCCCAGGTTTGACTCCCTCCGTTGCAAGGCCCAGAGTTCTAGGCCTACCTCTCCTACCCTCTCCAACCTCTCCCACCCCTGCCAGTGCAATCCAAGGCCCAAAGCAGCTTCAGAGCCATACCAGCTGCCAGGAAACAGAATCATTTGCAGCTGGGAGGTCTGAGGCCAGAGCCAGCCAGTCCTGGAGGTGCAGCATGGGTCCGATTGTCATGGAAATTGTTTCTCCAATAAATTACTCTATTTGGAATGGAGCTACAGAGCTCAATTTGCCAGATTTAGCTGGTGATCACTGAGGCAGGGGCTTCCAAGAATTCCTAAAAGATTAATCAGAAGCTATGTATTCATGGCATAATCTACAAACTCTCTTCACTTGCAAACTGTTTGCCTGCTGCTGGGGGGATGTGGCATGAGGTAAGGAAGGTTTAGGGACTTGTGTATTGAGTGAGCCAAATGTAAAGAGATCCAGCACCTGGGTTCTCATCAGACCCAGAAAGAATCTGTGGCTCTCCTATGCCACACTGTATATAGTAGTAATAGTGTTTACTAAGTGCTCACTGTTCATAGAGTGCTGTAGTGTGCACTGAGGGAATACTCTGTGTCAGGGAACGTCACTGTTTATTGTCATATTGTATTTTCCTAAATGCGTAATACAGTGCTCTGCACACAGTAATTGCTTAGTAAATACAATTGAAAGAATAGGTGTGTATGTGTGTCAGTGGTGTTTATTGAGCACTTGCTGTGTGCAGACTACTGTATTAAGCACTTGAGAGAGTACAATATAAAAGTTGGTAGACACTTCTCTGCTTACAAGGTGGGGGAGAGTGTGCGTGGGTGTGTTCATGGAGGCTGTCTTCCAGGTGTCACTCAAGGTATAGATGCTAAGAGCCCCCTGCTGACAGTCTCTTATCATTGATGGTCAATATTCATTCATTCAATTGTAGTGATTGAGTATTTACTGTGTACAAAGCACTGGACTAAGCGATTGGGAGAGTATAATACAACAATAAAGACACATTCCCTCCCACAGTGAGCTAGCAATCTGGGAGTGGGGGAAGAGAGAAATTTAAATAAATGAATTAGATATGTACATAAATGCTATGGGAGTAGGAGGAGTGATGAACAAAGGGAACAAGTCAGGGCATTGCAGAAGGGAGTGGGAGAAGAAGAAAGGGGGGGCTTAGTCAGGGAAGGCCTCTTGGAGATGTGCCCTCAATAAAACTTTGAAGGCAGGAAGAGTAATTGTCGAATTTGAGGTTGGCATTCCAGGACAGAGGCAAGAGGTGGGCAAGGGGTCAGCAGTAAGATAGATGAGCTAGAGGCACAGTGAGAAGGTTAGTATTAGAGGTGTGAAATGTGCAGGGTAGGTTGTAGTAGAGTAGCAAGCTGAGGTAGGAGGGGGCAAGGTGATTGAGTGCTTTATAGCCAATGGTGAGGAGTTTTTGCTTGATGTGGCAGTCAATGGGTAACCACTGGAGTTTCTTGATGAATGGGGAAACATGTCTACATTTCCTACATTTTCTGTAGAAAAACGATCAAGGCAGCAGAGTGACATTTGGATTGGAGTGCAGGTGTGCAGGTGTGACCTGCTAACCTCAGCTCTGGCTCAGAAGGTTCATTAGGCTGAAATGGGTGGAGTTCTGTTACCCTGACAATGCTCTCTGGGAAAGGGAGGGCAGTCCTTTTTCTTCATTTGTTTGGTGGTTTTTTTCTTATTAATGGTATTTAAGTGCTTTCTATGTTCCAGGAACAGTTCTAAGTGCTCTGGTAGAGACAAGATAATCAGGTTGACACAGTCCATGTCCTACATGAGGTTCACAGTCTTAATCCCCATTTTATAGTTGAGGTAACTGAGGCCCAGAAAAATTAAGTGATTGCTCAGGGTTCCCTCCCTGGCTTCTCCCCAAGCCTGTCTCCACTGTCTATGCTCCTGGTCCAGACCTCATAAAACCATTTAGCTAACCAAGATTCCCAAGTTTCATTTCTGACAGCTTCACATTCTCCATTAAAGGAATTTAGGCAACCTGCTTAGACCCAAAACCTTGATTAAATTTTTAAGTCTTAAGTCATTTCCTGATACAACAAAATGCTTCCCCAATTATGTTGATTAGGGACACTTGCAAAAACAGGAATAATAAGAATAATAGCACATCTCATCTGAGATTAGCTTCTCTGCTGATGTGCCTCTCTCATGATCCTAGAGGGAGTCCTTTGGACTGTAAGCTTGTTGTAGGAAAGGCATGTGACTGTTATATAGTACTCTTCCAAGCACTTAGTATTGTGCTCCATACACAGTAAGTGCTCAATAAATAGTATTAACTGACAACTCTGCTTCTCCACTGATGAATCTGACAATTTGTCTGGTAGGGAAAGTGGATGGGAAGAATTACCGTTCCTGGTCAGGAAGGTCAGAATGGGTGTCCCCTACAATCAACTGACCCCTCTCAGGATTGCACCTAGGGAATTTCCAGTACTCCTACCAGTCTTGACTATGGGAGGGAGAGTCAAGCAGAGGCATATCCATTCTATTCCTAGATTGGCCAGTGGCTAGAGAGTGGAAGACAATCAGCTACAAGTCAAAATTCCCCTGTGCTGGGCAGCAGCGGTGTGGGAGAGTCAGGGTAGAGATTCAAGTTTACTGCACAGAAGAAGGCAATGGTAAACCACTTCCATGTTTTTACCAAGAAAAAATCGTTCAGTACCAGAACCAGAGAAGCAGCATGGCTCAGTGGAAAAAGCATGGGCTGGGGAGTCAGAGGTTATAGGTTCAAATCCTGGCTCTGCCACTTGTCAGCTATGTTCATTCATTCATTCAATAGTATTTATTGAGCGCTTACTATGTGCAGAGCACTGTACTAAGCGCTTGGAATGAACAAGTCGGCAACAGATAGAGACAGTCCCTGCTGTTTGACGGGCTTACAGTCTAATCGGGGGAGACGGACAGACAAGAACAATGGCAATAAATAGAGTCAAGGGGAAGAACATCTCGTAAAAACAATGGCAACTAAATAGAATCAAGGCGATGTACAATTCATTAACAAAATAAATAGGGTAACTAAAATATATACAGTTGAGCGGACGAGTACAGTGCTGTGGGGATGGGAAGGGAGAGGTGGAGGAGCAGGGGGAAAAAGAAGGTTTAGCTGCGGAGAGGTAAAGGGGGGATGGCAGAGGGAGTAGAGGGAGAAGAGGAGCTCAGTCTGGGAAGGCCTCTTGGAGGAGGTGAGTTTTAAGTAGGGTTTTGAAGAGGGAAAGAGAATCAGTTTGGCGGAGGTGAGGAGGGAGGGCGTTCCAAGACCGCGGGAGGACGTGACCCAGGGGTCGACGGCGGGATAGGTGAGACCGAGGGACGGTGAGGAGGTGGGCGGCAGAGGAGCAGAGCGTGCGGGGTGGGTGGTAGAAAGAGAGAAGGGAGGAGAGGTAGGAAGGGGCAAGGTGATGGAGAGCCTTGAAGCCTAGAGTGAGGAGTTTTTGTTTGGAGCGGAGGTCGATAGGCAACCACTGGAGTTGTTTAAGAAGGGGAGTGACATGCCCAGATCGTTTCTGCAGGAAGATGAGCCGGGCAGTGGAGTGAAGAATAGACCGGAGCGGGGCGAGAGAGGAGGAAGGGAGGTCAGAGAGAAGGCTGACACAGTAGTCTAGCCGGGATATAACGAGAGCCTGTAACAGTAAGGTAGCTGTTTCGGTGGAGAGGAAAGGGTGGATCTTGGCGATATTGTAGAGTTGAAACCGGCAGGTCTCGGTAACAGATAGGATGTGTGGGGTGAACGAGAGAGACGAGTCAAGGATGACACCGAGATTGCGGGCCTGAGAGACGGGAAGGATGGTCGTGCCATCGACAGTGATAGAGAAGTCTGGGAGAGGACCGAGTTTGGGAGGGAAGATGAGGAGCTCAGTCTCGCTCATGTTGAGTTTTAGGTGGTGGGCCGACATCCAGGTGGAGACGTCCCGGAGGCAGGAGGAGATGCGAGCCTGAAGGGAGGGGGAGAGGACAGGGGCGGAGATGTAGATCTGCGTGTCATCTGCGTAGAGATGGTAGTCAAAGCCGTGAGAGCGAATGCGTTCACTGAGGGAGTGAGTGTAAATGGAGAACAGAAGAGGGCCAAGAACTGACCCTTGAGGAACTCCAACAGTTAAAGGATGGGAGGGGGAGGAGGCTCCAGCGAAGGAGACCGAGAATGACTGGCCAGAGAGGTAAGAGGAGAACCGGGAGAGGACAGAGTCCGTGAAGCCAAGGTGAGATAAGGTATGGAGGAGGAGGGGATGGTCGACAGTGTCAAAGGCAGCAGAGAGGTCAAGGAGGATTAGAATGGAGTAGGAGCCATTGGATTTGGCAAGAAGGAGGTCACGGGTGACCTTAGAGAGAGCAGTCTCGGTAGAGTGGAGGGGACGGAAGCCAGATTGGAGGGAGTCTAGGAGAGAATGGGAGTTAAGGAATTCTAAACATCGATTGTAGACGACTCGTTCTAAGATTTTGGAAAGGAAGGGTAGTAGGGAGATAGGGCGATAACTGGAGGGGGAAGTGGGGTCAAGAGCGGGTTTTTTAGGATGGGGGAGACGTAGAGGTCGAGTGTTATGGGAGAGAAGTGTCCTTGGAGTCGGTATATGGGTTGAAGATGACTGGACAGCATGAGACAAGACAGTCAACTGCCCCACTTCTCATATCTTTGAGCCTGATAGACACCCACTACTTTCTTTGTCCAGGAATTACTTTTACATGAAGAGTTGATGCTGGGAAGACTAGCATCTTCCTCCTCTTCAACGGCCCCCTGCACGGACCCAGTTTCAGGGCTGACTGAGTTTATTGGCTTCACAAGAAATGGCCCATCCACCCCTGAAAAAATCAGCAGGAGAGACCTATGTATCTTCCAATGGGTAGGTAGATCTATATATCGGTTATGTAAAAATGAAAAATTGTCCACAGCTGATGGGATTCTCTGAAATAACTCACAGGAAAGATCAAAAGTTATCCATTCCATGGCAGTTTATTAGAGTTTGAAGAAAAAAGTACTTTGAGGTTTATCCTGAGTCTGGCATCCAGGCCACTGTTTTAACATTTCTGATGTTGGTCATTTGGGTCTTCAGTTGAGATCTGGCAATAACGACTGTATGCTATGGGGTTATAGGTTTCCATGGCAACAAGTCATTATTTCCAAAAGTAATTTGACGCATCTCAAGATCTCAGCCCTCCTGTATTCCTAGAAACTGCTGCAAAGTCACAAACATCTGCAATAGAGAAAACAAGAGGATAGCATCACTCTTTTTTCTTCAAAGTTCTTTGCTTTGGGGAGAACATCATTAAGCTTTAAACGGAATTGGATGTGGAGGTGGAGCTTTAAGATAAATCGCTGTCATCTCTGTTCCTTTTAGCCTTTCAGACATAGTGAAAGCACCCACACATTTGAGATGCTTATTTTTGTGTCTATTATTATATATTTAAGCGGCTTCTAAGATAGAACGTATTACGATCAACCTCGGTTTGTTTAATCATCACATCCAAATTCTTTTGTTTGGCATTTTCTATATACAGCTGCTATAGAAGATGACACTATTGGTTGTGACAGCCTGCTCAAGCTTGTGAAAAGATGGATGTGTGATTGTCATTGTCACCCAATCACTAACACATTTGTCTCATACAGAACCTGTCTGCTCTATCAAGACTGCCTTTTCTAAGGTGGCCTGTGTTAAGCTGTTGGTAAAGGGAAGTAACTTCTCCTTCAATCGCTGCCCACCAAACTTATCTCTTTGCTATAGAGGTGTCCCTGTAGCTTTCTGCTATTTCACTGCTTTCTGTTTATAAGAAAAGCTCAGGCCAGGCACTTTCAACTCTGTCCTGACCATTCTGTTGAATGTTACCCTAAGGATTTTGTTGAATTCAGAGGAGACAGATTTGATAAGTAATCCCTCAAATCCTGATTGGTCAGCCAGATCCTTCAGTATGATCAATAAAATAATCATAGAGGTTTAGCTGAACTCCTTGTTTGGTGCTGTATCTTTTACTTATGACATTCTCTCCCAAATGCTAGTACAACTTAATACTATGGATTTATTGATTGAGAGTGAGGATGATTTAGCAAATCTATCACTAATCTAGAAAAGTAATTTATGCCCATGTTTTTTTTGATGACAGAGAACTCTCTGAACACCTGGGAACAAAACTGTTAGGGAAGTAGAAGCTCAAGGTAATAGTTGATCTATCCCTGAGAAGGCAACAGCAGCATATAGTTGCTTCACCTGCTCTCACTCAGAGACAATTTGCATTTTTCTTCCAATTCTCTCATTTGGATTTCCAGTCCTATTTCAATGCATGCCTTTCATCTCATGAAACTGCTGCATAGTGAATTCGTACATCTGCCCCCCTAGATTTAATTCACTTTTAATAATAATAATAATGTTGGGAGAAGCAGCGTGGCTCAGTGGTAAGAGCACGGGCTTTGGAGTCAGATCATGGGTTCAAATTCCGGCTCGGCCACTTGTCAGCTGTGTGACTTTGAGCAAGTCACTTAACTTCTCGGTGCCTCAGTTACCTCATCTGTAAAATGGGGATTAAGACTATGAGCCCCACGTGGGACAACCTGATCCCCCTGTGTCTACCCCAGCGCTTAGAACAGTGTTCGGCACATAGTAAGCGCTAAACAAATAATAATAATAATAATAATAATGCTGGTATTTATTAAGCGCTTACTATGTGCCGAACACTGTTCTAAGCACTGGGGTAGACACAGGGGGATCAGGTTGTCCCACGTGGGGCTCACAGTCTTAATCCCCATTTTACAGATGGGGTACCTGAGGCACAGAGAAGTGAAGTGACTTGCCCAAAGTCACACAGCTGACAAGTGGCAGAGCTGGGATTCGAACCCATGACCTCTGACTCCAAAGCCCATGCTCTTTCCACTGAGCCACGCTGCTTCTCATAATATTTTGTCAGAATACAATGCTTTGTGGGAAGTGAACTCTTTAACTCTATTAAAAATTGGTAGAGATGCCGGGGATCGAACCCAGGGCCTCATACATGTAAAGCATGCGCTCTACCACTGAGCTACATCCTTTTCTTCTCCCCAGAAAACATCCCTAGCAACTACTACCTCACTGTTTCTACACCAGCTATGCTTTTATGCACACATAACACTCATACATATTGACTAACAATATACTAACTATTTAAGCATATGTCCATTTTTCTGGTCTTCTAGCTGAAAAGTACTTTGTGGCTCTCTTCTATTAATGCCTTGAGGGCAGAGATCACATCTTTTCTATTTTACTATCCCAAGTGCTTAGAACAGTTCTCAGTAAATACTATTGAGTGATTGAGCTCTCTACTGATGGACATCACTCCATACTCTTCTTACTGCATCATAGCCTCTCCTCTGTGGAGAACTTTCATATCCAGCGAACTGCTCTCGCTATCTTCAGAGCCCTACTGAAATCAGTTCCCCTTGAGGAGACATTCCCTGATTAATTTTGAGCCTTCCCCATCTCTTACCATAATGATCTGCCTAAATTCTTCACTTCTCCCTACCTTAAAAAAAATCCTTCCTTCTACACTAGACTTATCCTAAAAAAATCCTTCATTGACCCCATGGTTTCCTCCTAACAGTCCATTCCAAGCTCCTCCAGTGAGTTGTTTACACCCATTGCCTCCACTTCCTCCCTCCAATTCTCTTCATGACCCCATGTGATCTGGTTTTCTCCCCTTCCAGGTTTGTCTTCTCTCAGGTCCCTGATGACCTGTTTCTTGCCAAATTCAGTAGCCTCTCCTCCATATTAATCCACCTTGACCTCTCCACTGCCTTCAACATTGTGGATCACCCCTTTATAAGTTTGGCTTCCACAACACTACTCACTTGAGGCTCTTTCAATCTCTGGACTCTCCTTCTCAGTCTCTTTCAAGAGTGTCAGGTCTATCTGATCTGACAACTCAAGGATCAGTTCTGCATCATCTTCTACATCCACTTCCTTAGAGGACTCCTGACTTCACCCATGACTTCAACTACTATCTCTGTATGGATGATTAACAAATTTACCTCTCCAACCCTGGTATCTCTCCATCACACACCTGCATTTCCTCCTGCCTTCAGAACATCTCTACTTAGATGTCCTGCCAATACTTCAAATTTAGCATATATGAAACAGAACTCATCTTCCTGCTTTCCCCCTGATGTCTTTACCATCACTGTAGACAACAGGACCATCCTTCCTATTTCATAGCCTATGAACTTGGCTTTATCCTCAACTCATCCTTCTCGTTCACCCTCATGTTCAATCTGTCACCGAATCTCATCAGTTCTTCCTTCACAGTATCTCTAGAATCTGGTTCCTTTCTTGCCGACTGAACTGCTACCATGCTGATTCAAGCATTTCTTGCCTTGATTACTGTATCAGATTCCTCATTGTGTAGTCTCCCCCAACTCCAGTCCTTACTCTGCTGCATGAAACATTTTTTTTTACAAAAAAGAGCATGACATCTCCCCACTCTTCAGAAACTTCTAATGGCTGCCACATCTCCACATCAAACAGAAGCTCCTGACCATTGCCCTTATGACACTCAATCACCTCTCCCCTTCCATCCTAACCTCACTTATCTCCCACTACAAACCAGCCCACACACCTTGCTTCTCCACTGCTTACCTGCTCACTGCAACTCAGTTTCATCTAGTTTGTTACCTACTCCTTGCCCACATCCTCCCTCTATCCTGGAACTACCTCAGTCAAATCAGCTTTAGATTTTACTAGATTTTGAGGTGGCAAGATAACCCCTTTTGAGATACTTCTGGGAAAGATGAGAGAGTCAAAGAAGATGCATGAAGAGAGAGAGACTGGAGAGGAGCAGGGGAGTTTTGGGAGATCATGCCTGATGGCTTCAATTTTATCAATAAAATACATGATCAGATCATTAGGGGGAAAATGTAGGGGTGGAGGTGAGTTCAAGGACCAGTTAAATATCTGAAACAGCTGGTGTGAGCAAAGGGCATGGGAGCCAATAAGGATGGCGAAATATTGTTGCCAGGTGGAGGAAAGTACAGAATAAAAAGCAGGTGAGGATGAGTTTTTAATGGTTGAGGTCAGCCTGATGTCTGGATTTCTCCCAACAGCACTTTACAGATTGAGCACATGAGCAAAGGAAGTGTACTATGGAGGTGATCCGGGGCTGTGGTTTGGTGGTATTTGATTAGAGGGACAAGGGAGTGAGTTCAACTGAGAGGATGGGATTGAGGGAGTCACTTTTTGAATCAAGAGAAGGTAATATGAGTATAGAGTTTAAATGGGACACTATGACTAGAAATTTTGAGGGGATCAAAAGATTGGGGGTTTCTATGGGAGCACAGGATAGCTTTGTGGGGAACGTGTGTGGGGGAGAGAAGGTGGTGAGGAGGTTATGGTCAGAGGAATTTCAAAGTTGAATTTCAAAGTTTGGACAGTGACTAGGGATGATGAAATCAAGTCTGTGCCCAAGTTGGTGATTGGATGAGGTGGGAAGGAGCATAAAGTCACTGGAGTTGAGGAGTGAAAGAAAGGAGACAGGGAAGAGTTGTCAGGAATATCCACATTGATATCGAAATTCCTAAGGATCGATGTAGGGATGGATAAAGGGAGAAGGAGAGTGAGAAAGGGATCAAATGTGTTCAGAAAGTTGGAGAAGGAGTTTAAGGGGCAGTAGATACTACGACTATTAACTAGAGTGTGTAGTAGAGACTGTGAGCCTGTCATTGGGCAGGGATTGTCTCTATTTGTTGTCGAATTGTACATTCCAAGCGCTTAGTACAGTGCTCTGCACATAGTAAGCGCTCAAATACTATTGAATGAATAGGTTCGAACTCTGACTCTGCCATTTGTCAGCTGTGTGACTGTGGACAAGTCACTTCACTTCTCTGTGCCTCAGTTACGCCATCTGTAAAATGGGGGTTAACTGAGAGCCTCACGTGGGACAACCTGATTACCCTCTATCTACCCCAGCACTTAGAACAGTGCTCTGCACATAGTAAGTGCTTAACAAATACCAACATTATTATTATTATTATTAATAGAGACGGGTGATAAGGATTTCAGAGGGAGGGCTGGGGTAGGTCGAATGGTGTGAAAGTGACACTGGGAGCAAGAAAGAAATCATCTGGAGTGTTTCTTGGAGAGAGTGTGGAGGGTCACATGCTGGTCCTAGATGCCTTTATGCCTACACCTAAGGTTCATGGGGTTCCTCTAGGGGAAGGTTTGGTTCTAGCTGGCTGGACTACCAAATTGAGCCCTTTGGAACTCTTGGAGCCGGTTTGCAAGTCAGCAGCTCTCAGTGAGAGAAAGCAGATTTCTGTCTGCTCCATATTCTGGGGTTATAAAAATTGCTTTAAGTTCATAAAGCATCCTTTATTGAACCGTCAGGCAAATATGCCAGACGGGCTCAGCTCTTCCAGCTGTGAGTAGTGGAGCTCCTACTTGAATGCAGAATAGCAGATGCTCTCCACAGCTTTGAAGGAGGAAATAGGCTATTTACTTTCAGGGCTGAAATTGGAGAGGCTTGCTTTTTTCCAAGAGTTCTAAAAATTCAGATCCATATTAAAATCTGGAACAAGTAGGTCAATCAATCAACAATATTTATTGACTACTTAATCTGTGTAGAGCAGTGTACTGAGAAGCTGTGTGGACTAGTGGATAGAGCGTGGGCCTGGGAGTCAGAAGGACCTGGATTCTAATTCCAGCCCCGCCACTTGTCAGCTGTATGATCTTGGGCAAACCACTTCTCTGTGCCTCATACATAAAGTGGAGATTGACTGTGAGCCCCATATAAGAAAGGCACTGTATCCAACCTGACTTCTTTGCCTTCACCCCAGCACTTAGTACAGTGCCTGGCACATAGTAACTGCTTAATAAATGCCACAGTTATTATAGCATAGCATTGTAGACCCAATCCTTGCCTTTAAGGAGATTACAGTCAATCAAGGGTGACAGTATAATAATATACAGTAAAGGAAAACAATAGAGATCAAATATATGTACCCAAATGACTCTACTGTCTCTCTTTATCTCTGTATTGTACTTTCCCAAGTGCTTAGTACAATTTTCTGCAAACAGTAAGTGCTCAATAAATATGATTGAATGAATGACGAGGGGTGAGTACCCAGTGGAAGTGCTGAAGTAGCAGTGTGGGGAAAATTGGATGTACAGTCCTTCTCTGATTCCATTTTTCCACTGGGCCTGTGTATTCAGAGAATTCTTGCATCCTATTTGATTCCTAATAGAGAGCAGGTCTGTTTAGCACTTGTGGTGAGCTTGGTAGAGGCAGAAATGGAGACAGTGCCTGATCTCAAGGAAGTACGACTACAGTGAAACCAGAGCAAAAACACCATGTTTATGTCTGTCGGTATAGGACAGAGTTTTGTTGTCAAAAATGCTAATGCAGATTCCTCTGCTGCTGATGTCCTGTGGTTGACTGTTTCTTTCTGCTTCTTCAGCCTTTGAAGGTATTCATCAGGTGTCCTGGTCCCCACCTTCATAGAAGTCCATCCCCTAGAGATTGGAAAGCAGCAAATACAGCCTTGATGGCGAATGACTCTAAAAGTGATCCAACAGGTAATGATTTGTTTTTCTTTGTAGCTTCTGACACCAACAATGATTTGCAAAAGTTCCTGGATAACTGCTCTAGGAATTTTGGTGGTATTTTGCTCCCTGAACTGAAAAGATCCCAAAGCATCATGAGAAATGTCCTTCTTTTCCTGTTGTGTTTTCAAGCATGAATGCCTGCAATAGTTTATTACCCAGGCCTAAACTCAAGAAGGCTGACTCCAAGAAGAAAT
Source organism: Ornithorhynchus anatinus (assembly GCF_004115215.2). Taxonomy (NCBI): domain Eukaryota; kingdom Metazoa; phylum Chordata; class Mammalia; order Monotremata; family Ornithorhynchidae; genus Ornithorhynchus; species Ornithorhynchus anatinus. Next base: position 84,137,808 of record NC_041732.1, on the reverse strand, counting down.
CATCAACTCATAGAGTTCCCTTCCATTCCTAGAAGATTTGCTTGGGCATCTAGAGACTGGGATTTTAATGGGGGCACAACCTTTTCTTGTGGTTAATGGATACCAGCTGGAATTCTCAGTAGATTTTTTTTTTCTTCTGCAGCCCACTGAGGTCATGTTCCAAATTCAGTAATGAAGGAAAGTGCAAATCAATTGTATTTGAGCACTCACTGTGTCCTGAGCACTGTACTAAGCACTTGGAGGAGTACAATGTAAAAATAAGTTAGTGGACACATTCCTTCTAGACCATAAGCTTGTTTTGGGCAGGGAAAGTGTCTGCTAATTCTGTTGTATTGTGCTCAGTAAAGTGCACAAAGTAAGTGCTCACTAAAACCATTGATTGATTAAAAGGAAGTGGTTGCTGACCAGAGTTGAGAAAAATGCCATTGGAGACCATCAGGATGGAGAAGGAGGTGTTAAGGGGGAGGTGTTGGAAGAGGAGACTCTGATAAAGATGTGAAGAAATATACTTGAGTTGAAGGTGATGAAAGTAGTGTCCAGTGTAGGAGGATAAAGGAGCAGTGGAAATGAAGGGGAGCAACAACAGAAGAGAGACATGCAGAAATGGAAAGGAATGTCTCGAACACCAACAAAATGAAGAAGGGAAACCATGGGGGTAGTCTCAAGGGTTGAGGAGGCAGCACTAGGTGGTGTCTAGTCTTCCTGTGGACTGATGTGCGTGTGGTAGCTACAAGCTGGAGGAAATGGCTTCTTGAATACCCCCAACCTTGGGTGAACCTAGGATCTCATTAAAAATAATACCAAAAAAGCATGAGACCCTCAGCAGTGCAATTAATAAACTACACTGGTAGACCACCCAGCTCTGAAATTTGGTCTCAAACAGCAGCTACAGAATGTTTGGGGCAGCACTGTGATGGCTTCCTTCTTTGGCATCAATCTTTATCAGTCAATCCACCAATGGTATGGATGGAGTGCTTACTGCGTGCTGAACACTGTACTGTTTGTGGTAGTACAACAGAGTAGGCAGACACACTTTCTGTCCATAAGGAGTTTACAGTCTAGAGGGGAAGACAGACATCAATATAAGTAAATGAATTATGGATATGTAAAGTGATGAGGCTGAGGTTGGGGAGAATATCAAATGCTGAAAAGGGACTAATCAAAATGCATAAACAGTGCAGAAGGGAGAGGGGGTGCTTAATTGGGGAACACCTCTTGGTGGAGATATGATTTTAATCAGGCTTTGAAGAGGGGGAGAGTGGTGGATCTGTCCCTTATGAAAGGTCTAAAATTCCAGGTCAGAGGGAGGATGTGGGCAGGTGAAATGGATTAGACTGAAATACGGTGAATAAACTGGTGTTGGAGGAAAGAAATATGCAGAATGGGTTGTAGTAGGAAATCGGCAAGATGAAGTACATGGGAGTGAGTTGATTGAGGCTCGAAAGACTATGGTAAGGAGTATCTGATTTGATGCAGAGGTGGATGAGAAACCAGTGGAGGATCCTGAGGAGAGAGGAAATGTGGATTGACCCTTTTTTATGATTCAGGCAGCAGAGTGAAGTATAGGCTAGAATGGGGAGAGACAGGAGACAGGGAATTTAGCAAGGAGGCTGACTCAGTAGTAAAGGTAAGCTAAGGTAAGTTCTTGGATCATCAAGGTAGCAGTTTGGATGGAGAGGAAAGGGTAGATTTTAGCAATGTTGTGAAGGTAGAACTGATAGGATTTAGTGACAGACTATATTGGTTGAATGAGGGAGATGAGTTGAGGATAATGCTAGGGTTACAGGTTTTTGAGATGGGAAGAACTGTGGTGTTATTTACAGTGATGGAGAAATAGATGGAGAATGTGAGTTTGAGATGGAAGATGAGGAATTCTGTTTTGGTTATGATTAGTTTGTAGTGTTTGAGACATCCAGATAGAGATGTCCGTGACTACAGGAAAGGAGGAAGATCAGGGCTGAAGAGGGAAATCCATGTAGAGATGGTAGTTGAAGCCGTGTGAGTGAATGAGTTCTCCAAGAGAGTGGCTGCAGTTGGAGAATGGAAGGAATCCCAGAACTGAGCTTTGAAGGACCTCCCTCTCGGAACCCAGAACTGAGCTTTGAAGGACCTCCCTCTCCGCCCATTGTCAGAGGGTGGGAAGTAGAGGAGTCCATGAAAGAGACATAGAAGGAGTGGTCAGAGAGATAGGAGGAAAGTGTCAGTGAAGCAAAGGCTGGGTAATTTTTCCAGGAGAAGGGGGTAATCCACAGTGCCCAAAGCAGCTGGGAGGTCAAGGAGATTTATGATGGAGTAGAGGTCATTGAAACTGTCAAGAAGAAGGTCTTTTTGGTGTTCTTAGAGAGAGCAGTTTCTGTGAAGTGAGAGGCAGAAACCAGATTGGGGGTGAACAAGGAGAGAATCCGGGGACCCAAAGAGGAGGCAATGGGTATAGAAAGCTTGCTCGAGTTGGGAGAGGAGTAGTAGTTGGGAGATTAGATGAGTGGAGGGAGAGGAGGTGAGAGATTTCCTCTTGAGTTCCTATTGGGAAAGATGGGAGAATCAAAAAGGGTGCAGGTGGAGGGAGGAACTGGAGAGAAGCAAGGGAGATTTTGAGAAAATCAAGTCTGATTAATTCTATTTTATCAACAAAGTATGGGAAAAAGATAGGTGATTAGAGTTAGAAAGGACAGGGGGTTGAAGATGGAGTTAAGTGTCTGGAACAGCTGGTGCGGGCAATGGGTATGAAAGTCAAAGTTGAAGTATTGTTGTTGAGTGGAATAATAATAATTGTATTAAGCACTTATGTGCTACACACTGCTCAAAGCACTGGGGTAGATACAAGATAATCAGGATGAACACAGTCCCTGTCCCACATGGGGCTCACAGTCTTAATCCTCATTTTAGAGATGAGACACAGAGAAGTGAAATGACTTGCCCAGGGTCACACAGCAGAAAAGTCCTGAAGTGGGGATTAGAACCTATGTCCTATGACTCCCAGGCCCATGCTCTTGCTACTAGGGCATGCTACTTCTGGCAGAATTAAAGCAGGTGAGGATGAAACTTCACGGTCAAAGGTCCATCCATTACCCACCTGTACCCCAACTGTTCAATCTAATAACTAAAACACTTGTCCTTGAAATTATCCATATTTAATTAATAGTATTTGGAAAGCACTAAGTACATGGCAAGCACTGTATTAAGTGCTGGCTTAGATGGATGAGCATATTCCATATTCCTCTGGAATCCATTGGGAATTTCTGACCTGCACATCTTCCTGAAATAACAAATGCCATGTATTTACCACCCTCCAGGCGAAGTGCTTGCTTTCGTTTGGTTTTTAACTTCTCAACTTCAATGTTTGCTCCTCTTACCCTGGTCCTGAGGGATGTAGAGAATAAATTTAGGATTGTCCCATCCCTGGCCTTTACAAATTTGTAAAATTTAATCATGTCCAATTTCAGCTGTGGGTTTTCTTGAAGAACCTTAGCACAGTGTATAGGATTTTGGGCAGTGCTCTCCACAAAGTGCTTAAAGTGGTAGCCTCTCCATTCCCTGGTTATTGCGATCACCCTTCTCTGTGCCTGCTGCATTTTGCCCTTTCTTGTATTTGGAGACGTCAGATAGCAGTTTGTTGCAGTTGTAGATAAAATGTGCTTGCAGTTGTAGATAAATTGTGCTTTTCTGTAATTATTTTGTTTGTTAAGCACTTAGTTTGTGCCAAGCATTAGCACTGTTCTTAGCACTGGGGTAGATGCAAGTTAATCATCTCGAACATAACCCCTGTCTCACGTGGGGCTTACAGTCTAAGTAGAAAGGGAGAAGAGAGTAATTACATCCCCATTTTATAAGTGAGGAGACTGAAGCACAAAGAAGTGAAGTGACTTTCCTGAGATCACACAGCAAGCAATGTGCAGTCAGGATTAGAACCCAGATCCTCTGACTCCTAGACTGTGCCACTTCCACAAGACCACAGTGCTTCTCATAGAGTTAACAGGTAGATACAAGATAATCTGTTTGTACAGGATAATGTACAAGATACAACATAATCTGTTAGGAAAGCAGCGTGGCTTAGTGGAAAGAGCATGGACTTGGGAGTCAGAGGTCATGTGTTCTCATCCCAGCTCTGCCACTTGTTAGCTGTGTGACTTTGGGCAAGTCACTTCTTCTCTCTGTGCCTCAGTTACTTCATCTGCAAAATGGGGATTGACTGTGAGCCCCATATGGGACAACCTGATTACCTTGTATCTACTTCAACACTTAGAACAGTGCTTGGGACATAGCGCATATCATCATTCATTCATTTACTAGCATTTGAGTGCTTACTATGTGCAGAGCACTGTACTAAGCGCTTGGAATGTACAAATCGGTAACAGATACAGTCCCTGACCTTTGACGGGCTTACAGTCTAATCGGTTTGCAGTCTAATATCATTATTATTATGATTATTATTATTATTACATAGTCTCTGTTCCACGAGGGACTCCCAGGCTAAGTAGGAAGGCATACGATTTAATCCCTATTTTACAGATGAGGAGTCTGAGGCACAGAAAAGTTATGTGCCCAAGGTCACACAGTACACAAGTGCCTGTGTCCAACCTGATTAACTTACATTTACCCAAGCACTTAGAACACTGCTCAACACTTAGTAAGCACTTAACAAATATAATAATGGTAATGATGATGATAATCAGTTGGAGCAGCATTAGAACCCAGATCCTAAATACGTTAGTGTTCTGCACCTAGTAGATGCTCAATAAATATCGATTCACTGATTTATTGATCTATTGTTTTGTATTTTCAAGCACTTAGTATAGTGGTCTGCACACAATAAACTCTAACAATAGCAATGTTGGACTGATTCTGGATAATGCCTGGTCTTTCTGGTTGCTGCAAACACATTGGAATGATGGTTTGGAAGAATGGTCAATGGTGAATCAGAAATCTCTTTCCTAGGGCTTGTTGTGATGCTTGAATTTGGAACAGGATAAGGAGGAGGGGAGTGATGAATATCTCCCAATAAAAAAAATCTTATTTCTGCTTGAATATGGTAATTTGTTTAAGTAAATAGCAGAGCAAGTTTAGGAAGAATACAAATGAAAAATAGCCAGAAATTGACAGCTTGAGTGCTAGTAAGGCTTACACCCTCTCTGCTAATTGCTGCCATCACAAATTAATGGGAGCCTTTTTTAATCCCTTGATAGCGGTTATGTAACTTTCTATGGTTAAGGGAACTCTAGGCAGTACATAACAGATGCCATCATTAATATGCAACTGCACAGGCTTCAAAGCTCTAAGTTTTTTGTGAGATTTTGTAACCTTTATTTTATCTGTTTGCCCTGAACTCTTCTGAATCACTAGTTTCTGAACATGGTAAAGTATCCCCTGGGTACTAGTTGTAGCCCACACCTCGGCAATTTTTAAAGGCATGAGTTGCCCCTCCATATTTCCAAGCTTTTGCCTTGAAGATTTGAAGCCAAGCTCGATATGCATGGAATCCCTATTGGAGGGTTTAGAGTCAATCACAGATTAGTGTTATTTGTGTGGTGTGGTGGTGTCAGTCCTTGCAGAGTGTGTTTTGTGTAGCTTGTAATCCCAAGGCCTCATCCATTTTCTCACAGGCATGATAAAACGAGGAGAGAATCTGGGTTTATTGCTTTTAGACTTTCCTCATTCCCTTCCCAGAGTTTGCAGAGCTATCAGCTCATACTCTGAGCTTGGAGACTAAGAGAAACAAATCTTGGCGGCAGCAAGTTCTAGAGCATGGGCCTGGGAGTCAGAAGGACTGGGATTCTAATCCCAGCTCTGTCACTTGTCTGCTGACCTTGGACAAATTACTTTCACTGTGCCTCAGTTACCTCATGTGTAAAATGGTGATTAAGACTGTGAATTTCATGTGAGAAATGGACTGAGTCCAACCTGATTAGCTTGTATCTACCCCAGCACTTAGTACAATGTCAGGACACAGTGCTTACAAATACCATAAAAAAAGACTCTATCACTGCCCAACAGAAATGGTGAAGTTTTCAAAGAGTGCTCAACTGAATTCCTGATTTGTTCTGAAATTTTAGCCCTTTTCTCATCTTCAAAGCCCTTCTGAAGATCACCATTAAGCTAGATCTTCCTAAGATCTCCCGTCATCCTCTCCAGTCTCCTGTGTCCTGCCCCTTTTTTGAGTGTCTCATCTTTCCCAGCACGAACTCAAGAGATTTCCCATATCCTCTCAAAATCCACACCCTCTGCCTGCACCTTTGACCCCATCCCTTTGCACCTTATCAAAACACTTGCCTCCTTTTTTCTTCACTCTGTGAACACCATCTTCAACTGTTCACTCTCCAAAGGGTTCTTCCCCACCGCTTTCTAACATGCTCATCAATCAATAGCTGTTTATTGAGCTCTTGCTATGTGAAGAACACTGCACTAAGAACTTGGGAGAATATAATAAAATGGAATTAGTAGACCCTATCCTAAAAATACCTCCCTTTAACCCCTTGATTCCCTCCACTTATCCCCCTATTTCCCTCCTAACATTTCTCTCTAAACTCTTTGAGCAAGTTGTCTATAACTGTTGCCTCCAGGTCCTCTCCTCCAATCTGGCTTCCACCCCATTCACTCGACCAAAATAACCCTCTATAAGGTCACCGATGATCTCCTTCTTGGCAAATCCAATGGCCTCTACTCCATCCTAATCCACCTTGATCTCTCAACTACCTTTGACTCTGTCAACCACCCATTCTCCTGGAAACATTTGCCAATCTTGGCTTCACTGACACTGTCCTCTCCTGGTTTGCCTCCTATCTTTCTGGCTGCTCATCTCATTCTATTTTGAAGGCTCCTTCTCTGCCTCCCATCTCCTAAGTGTGGGAGCCCCTCAAGGCTAACTTCTGGGTCCCCTTCTGTTCTCCATCTACACCCACTCCTTTGGAGAACTCATTTGCTCCCATGGTTTCATCTTTCATCTCTACACAGATGATTCTCAAATCTGCATCTCCAGCCTGATCTCTTTTTTTTTTCTCTCCAGTCTCATATTTCCCTTACTTTGGTACATCTCTACTTGAATGTTCCACTGACACCTCCAACTTAAAATGTCCAAAAGAGAACTCATATTCCCACCCAAACCTTGTCCTTCCCCTGACTTTCCCATCACTGTAGACAGCACCATCTTCCTCCCTGCCTCAAAAGCCCAAAACCCTGGCATTGTCCTTGATGCACTTCTCATAATTCAAGCCACATATTCAATCGCTTATTAAATTCTGTGGTTCAATCATCACAACACCACAAACATCTGCTCTTACCTCTCCATACAAACTGCTGCCATGTTAATCTGTGCATTTATCCTAATCTGCTTTGATTATTGCCTCAGCCTCCTTGCTGACCATCCTACCTCCTGTCTCTCCCCACTTCAGTCCATACTTCACTCTGCTGCTTGGTTCATTTTTATATAGCATACATTATAATAATTTCTGTCTGTCCTTCTAGACTGAAAGCTCATTGTGAGCAGATAATGTCTCTACACACTTTGTTGTAATAATAATAATAATTATGGTATTTAAGTGCTTATTCTGTGCCAAGCACTGTTCTAAGCACTGGGGTAGATACAGAGTAATCAGATTGTCCCACATGGGGCTCACACTTTTAATCCCCATTTTACAGATGAGGTAAATGAGGCACAGAGAAGTTAAGCGACTTGCCCAAAGTCCCACAGCTGACAGGTGGTAGAGTTGGGATTAGAACCCACGTCCTCTGACCCCCAAGGTTATGCTCTTTCCATTAAGGCACGCTGCTTCTCTTTGTACTCTCCCAAGTGCTTACTACAGTGCTATGCACACAGTAAGCACTCAATAAATACTACTCATTGATTAATTCAGAGCACTAAATCCCCTTGCCCCTTCCTACCCTACCTCCCTCATTTCCTACTACAACCCGGCCCACACTCTTCACTCTTTCAATACCAACCTACTCACTGTACCTCTATCTCATCTATCTCACCACCAACAGCTTGCCCACATCTTGCCTATGTCCTGGAGCTCCCTCCCCCTTCATATTTGATTGACAATTACTCCCTTCACCTTGAAAGCCTTATCAATAGCGTATCTCCTCCAAGAGGCCTTCACCAAATAAACCGTCAGGTCATCTTCTTTCACTCCCTTCTGCGTCATGCTTGCACTTAGACTCATACCCTTTGTTCACCCATCCATCAGCCCCACAGAAGTCAAGTATATCTGTAACATTCATCTATATTAATGTCTGTCTCTCTCTCTAGACTGTAAGCTCTTTGTGCAAAGAGAATTTGTTTACCAACTCTGCTATATTGTACTCTCTCAAGTGCTTAGTAGAGTGCTTTACACACAGTAAGTGCTCAGTAAATTCTACTGATTGACTAATTCTGAAATCTCATATCTCCAGGAGGCCTGCCCCAATCAATTATTCCTTCTTCTCACTTCTGTTTTCTCATTTATCACCCCAAATCTATATGCCAACCCCAAACCTATGTACTCACAATCCCCTATGGCACTTTTGTTCATCTCCTTCTCCTTAAGCACTCACCGATCTGTATTTCCACTTTTCTTCTTATTCTTAGCTGTAAACTCTTTCATGATTCTCTCCCCAACTAGACTGTAAAATCATCAAGGGCAAGAGTCATATCTACTAATTCTATTGTACTCTCCCAAGGAGTTTGTATAGTGCTCTGCACACAGAAGACATTCAATAAATACTGTTCATTGGTCAGTTCACTGATGACACAACCAATGCAACACAAAGTGGCATCCAAAACTCTCATGAAGCTGCAAACTCCAAACTCCTGGAGAACAAAGATATTTGCAAGGGGTGCCACTCTAGAACTGGAGTAGTGCTATTTACAAGAAATCCCATCTAACTCAATCAGGCAGGTTTAAAGACAGAGGGAAGAAAACACTAGGACTGGTTTGATGAGAATAACTTCAAAATCAGAAACCTTTCTATATTATCTTTTCCCTCATTTTATGCAATTAGGAGGTGCAGAATATTGATCATCCAGTCACAAAGAAGCAAGAATGGCATTGACTGACTCCTCGGGTTCCTGAACAATCCTATATAGGATTAGATTGCTTCCCAAAATGGGGGAGAGGCTAGAAAAGGTGCCCTAAACAGTGCCGGACTCACCACACTCAAACCGGGCTTACCAGAGCAGCACCTGGTGAATCTTAGTCTTGAAGTGTGACACAAAGGTCATGGGTTCTAATCCTGGCTCCGCCACTTGTCTTCTGTGTGTCCATGGCAAGTCACTTAACCTTTCTATGCTTGTTACTTCATCTGTTTAAAAAAAAAAAAGGAGCCCATGTGGGACAAGGACTGTGTCCAACCTAATTTGCTTGTATCCACCCCAGCTCTTACTACAGTGCCTGGCACATAGAAAGTACTGAAAAAATACCATTATTATTATTATAAACAAAGAGAAAATTAACAGGTAGAAAAAATAGCCACTGCATCACAGAAGGTCAGAATACTACTGAATGATTACAATGGCCAGCATCCCCAAAGAAGACAGTGCTACTTATTAACTAACTGGAAATGGAATTGGTACAGTCACGTTGATGAAGACTAGACTATCTGATGGTCAGTTGAGAGAGACCAATATTGGGTCCAGCATCTTTTGGAGAGCCCTCCGCTCATCAGAGCACAGCTTCTTTGATGCTGAATTCATGGTCAAGTAGTTCTTTGCTGGATTTGGAAACCCAGATACTAGGTATGTGACCAGTGGATGCCTCTACACCTGCATCAATTGATCAGTTATTCAGTAGTATGTACTGAGTGCTTACTGTGTGCAGAGCACTGTACTAAGACCTGGGGAGAGTACAACACTACAGAATTGGTAGTCACACTCCCTACCCACAATGAACGGGCAGTCTAGAGGGGAAGAGATAATGATATAAATTTATAGATTTGTACAGGAGTGCTGTGTGTTGAATACCAAGTGCCCAGAGGGTACAGATACAAGTGCATAGATGATGCAAAAGGGAGAGGGAGTCAGAGAAAAGAGGGTTTAATAAGGGAAGGCCCCTTGGAGGAGATGTGACTTTTGAAGGTGGAGAATAAGACTGTATTGAAGTACACTTTGAAGGTGAATCTGCATCTAAATCACAAGTGCTCTGCTATCGTTTTAGCACCTGCAAAATGCAGCTAGCAAATAAAGAGAATGTAAAATGCTATTCATTCAATCAATTCTTTTTCATGTGTGTGCTATAAGTTTGCAGAGCACTGACCTAAGTACTCAGGACAATACAGTAGAGCAGTTAAATAAGTTCCTCCTCTGTATTTCAAAAGCTGTTTACCTCATAAACATGGAAGATTTTGATACACGAATGAATAGTAATGAGAGAAAATGGAGAGTGCAACTCAAAGGATTGAAAAGTAAGTAGCACTGAGTTACTTCTTAGCCATTATGCCAGTCACGTCATAACCACTAGCACTATTTTTTGCCTCACAAATAACAGAAAGACATATGGATGTTGTCTCTTCTACACAGATTGGAAGGTGGGGAGTGGGAACATGGCAGGTGTGTGTGGTGTGTGTGTGAGAAAAAGAGTGTATGCATCAGCGTAGGCAATTTAAGATGTTCAAAATGCAATATTTTGATGCTTTTGCTTATGATTTGGCTGACTAACTCAGGTTTTGGGATAACTTGACTAAATCTTTCAGCTCTAGGACCAAATTTTAGGTGGCTCTAGCACTCTTGTTCATTTACTTATTAAGAATGTTGAATGCTCGCTTTGTGCATACTCAGGGATTGATGGCGGACTCTCCCAATGAGTATGATGGTGGAGCCTCAATCTTGAGACATCAGTACCAAGGACTTGGTGAAAGAATTGACTTTGGGCTACTGTTTTTCTTGGCAGTATTCATGCTTTTCTCTCCCCTGTCAGTCATGTACCTACTGGGGCATAAGGCACAGTAACTAAGATATAATGGGCAGGGCTGCAGTGCTTGTGAGGTGAAGCAAATGGAATTTTTTTCTTTAATGAGCAGGACCCATTTATGACCAAGCTATCCATGGCACAGTGCAGTTGCTGTGTGTGGTGCTGCAAACCGGAAAGTAGCCTTAGTAGCCGCTGCTGGATAGTTTGCTGCCCAAAGTGACTACCAACTCTGTTATAATGTACTCTCTCAATGGTTTAGCATAGTGTTCTGTCAGTCAATTGTATTTATTGTGCTCTTAATGTGTGCAGAGAATTATACTGAGCTCTTGGGAGAGTACAGTATAACAGACACATTCCCTGACCACAACGAGCTAATGGTCTTTTGCTACCCAAACTATCCAGATATATTTCAGTATTTCTGCTGAGCATTCCACTTCACAGAATGCCCAAGTTAATTCTTCAATCAGAAGCCTCCACCAGGTCAGGTATGACAATCATACAACTAGCCCCACCCTCAGAGGAAGCAGGGAGGAAGAACTAGACATTAATAGAAGAGGCTAACTCACTCCCATGAACCCCCTCATTGAGTGGAGGTTCAGTGGATTAAGTGCTAGAGATTTATGAGGTGTATTTACCTGTAGAACAGCCAATCACAGGGAAATACTGGGAAGAGGAGTTCTAGTGAGGCTAGAGTCCCTGGGCCAGTTGGGGGCTAGAAATTTGGGGGTGTGATTCTGCAGGGCCAGGAGGCAGGGAAAAAAGGTTCTTCACACTGTGGTCCAGAATTGAGGAGCCCAGAGAGAGAGACTCCGAGAAGCAGCATGTTGTATTGCTATTGTTCTTGTCTGTCCGTCTCCCCCGATTAGACTGTAAGCCCATCAAAGGGCAGGGACCGTCTCTATGTGTTACCAATTTGTACATTCCAAGTGCTTAGTACAGTGCTCTGCACATAGTAAGCGCTCAATAAATACTATTGAATGAATGAATGGATGAACAGTGCTTGGCACGCAGTAAGTGCTTAACAAAAACCACAATTATTACTATTATTATTATAATCAATCAATCATTACTATTATTATTATAACCCTTAAGGGTGAAATGATCAAGTCAAAGGCAGCAGATCTGCCCTGGAATTGAAAGATACTTTTGAGAACAATTCCGAGAAGATGAAACCAGGACCTTGGACACCCTGAGAGAAAAGGGGAAAGGACCCCAGAAAACTCTGTGCACCCAAGACTCCAACAGAAAAACAGACAGGATCCTGGGGGAGATGGGGAGCCATGGTCGAGAGAAAGGGAAAGGCATTTAAATCAGAATCCTATTCTATTTGTTACCTGGAGGTCCGGGGATAAGACAGTTGCCCCCCCCCCCCCCACCTCTCTAAGGGCAGCAGCATCTAGGGCGGGGCAGAATATTTGGGAGAAAGAGGAGGCAGGGAACATTCCACACTTGCTCCCCTCGTGTCCCAAAAGCAATGGTGGGGAGAAAGGATAGAGCTTGACTCAGTGGGGCAAGATGATTGACGGGAATGCTTTATTTCTCCCATGACCTCTTACTCCCGTGGATCCATTTCCTTGATTCACTGTTTATAAACTCCTTGATGATAGGGATCATGTCTGCTAACCCAACTGCATCCTCCCAAGCGCATGATACAATTCTGCATAGAGAAAGAGCTTGGTAACTACTCTAGTAATTGATTGATGATTTATGCACAGTTTAGCTCATTCATTAGATTGTATTTACTGAGCGCTTACTGTGTCTGAGGCCACTGAATCCTAAAAACAGACAAAGGGTAGTGTAAGAATTCCTTTCTCTGGCAATCAATGAATCAGTCAATAGTATTTACTGAGCAGTTACTATAGGCAGAGTGCTGTACAGTGTGCCTTGGAGAGTACAATACAGCTGGATTAGCAGAAAAGTTCCCTGCCCGTAAGAAGCTTACAGAAGACTTTAGGCATGACAGTAGGCATACTGGCTGTACCTGGTTACAACTGGAATCCATTGGCCAGTACTTGCCTGATATTATTACAACTACTAATAAATTTAATGTTAAGTGCTTCCAATGTTCCCAAGCTCTGGGGAGGATACAAGATCTGTTGCCGAATTGTACATTCCAAGCGCTTAGTACAGTGCTATGCACATAGTAAGTGCACAATAAATACTACTGAATGAACATAGAACACAATTTCTACCCCGCATGGGGCTCACAGTCAAGGAGGGTGGGAGAACAGATATTTAATTCCTATTTTACAGATGAGGTAGTTGAGGCCTCAGCCCAAGGTCACACAGCAGATTTTTACAAAACACTTCTAATAATAAATTCAATTTGTGTGGGTCTATAAGAGATGTGTTATCATGAATACTGGAGGGTAACTTCCTTGAGAACGAGGATAGTACCTAGTATCTAGGTACTCTATTGAACTCTCCCAAGTGATGATAATAATAATAGTGGTATTTATTAAATGCTTGCCCTATGCCAGACACTGTACTAAGGGCTGGGATGGATACAAGCAAATAATAATTGTGGTATTTGTTAAGTGCTTATGTGCCTAAGTGCCTTACATGCTTAAGTGCCAAACACTGTTCTAAGCTCTTGAGGTAGAGACAAAGCAATCAGGTTGTCTCACATGGGGCTCACAGTATTAATCCCTATTTTACAGATGAGGTAACTGAGGGAACAAATTCAGATGGACACAGTTTCTGTCACACATGGAGCTCACAGTCTCAATCTCTATTTTACAGATGATGTAACTGAGGCACAGAAAGGTGAAATGCCTTGCCCCAGGTCACACAGCAGACTTGTGGAGGAGCCGGGATTAGAAGCCATGATCTTCTGCTTCCCAGGGTCATGCTCTATCCATTGTGCCATGCTGCTTCTCATAATTGTGCAATTTCCTAATTCTTACAGTGTGCCAAGCACTAGAGTAAGTGAGGTAGAGACAAGATCACCAGATCAGAGGCAGTCCCTGTTTCATTTGGAAGCTCACGGTCTAAATGGGGGTGTTACAGCACTCTGTACACAATCAGCACTAAATAAATACTCATTGATTGACTGAGACCTGAGCACAATCTGGGAGCTTCTTTGGCCAGTGTACAAGGGAAATCCACGTCTTAGGGTAGCAAGGAGACTGGAAGTCAGGAAATACTAAACAGTGAGGATATTTGTGAATTTAATTCTTACTCATGTAACACACATTTTTGGTTCAAAAGTCTGTATAGATTCAGTGGGTAAGGGTTGAGTCTTCAGATCTTTCAAAGATACTTGCAAAATAAGATTAGTCAGGGTAAGTAGCTCTCTGTAAATTGTAAAGTTGCGTTAAAACTGAGTTCTTCATTACGACTTAATAACAAGCTTTCTCGTTGAATGGAACATCTCAACCTTTCCATTGGTTTAGGATGGGGTCCCTAATAATGCATTTCCATGATAAAACACGTGCCCAGCTCTGAATTAAAATATCTTAGGACTGGTCAGAAAGAGTTTGAATGTGGTTCAATTAATTTATGAAAAGATGGAAGTAAATTCTGAATTGGTTCTTTACTAAATGGTATAGCAAATAATCCACCCCTATGTGGCGTTTTGTTCTGAAACAGCCAAGTGTGGCGTTTTAAACGATAAGTGAATTGGGCTCAATGGAGCAATTACTCAGGAACTAACCTTTTTGGTAGCAAAGTGAATATCAGAAAATAGGCCATAACTCAGTGTTCAACTAAATTAAAAAAAGTTCCCTAACTACAGACACTTGCAAAATTGCACCTATCTAGCAGAATAATATCCAATTTAACACAGTTACTAAAGATAAATGATTTTTCCTGATCAAATTATATCAGGTTGAATCATTTTATACTATATAATTGGTGAGTTGGATAATTCAATAAGCCCATTTACTATGGTCGGCTTCCTTTCACAAGTAGAAATTCTGTAATGAGGAAGGTAGTTTTGTCAAAACAGCTGTCAAATGGCAGTAGCATAAAACCCGCTCACATTAATCAGTAAATTAATTAAGTATTCTCCGTTCGAAAAACTGGCTGCATACTGCGAAAATGTGAATGGCTTGACAACAACATTTGTAATTTTGTATTCATAGGAGAAGCAAAGGAAACAGACCCTGTATGACAACTCTATATAAATACAACTGCTTTGGTTGGAAGAAAAAAAATTCTGTTTAAACTCCATTGGGGGAAAAACATCTCTGTGGAGAAACCAGGCCTTTCTCATTTCTCTAGAGTGCAGTTCTTCTATTTTGGTTCATATCAAAATAACTCATACACCAACCCAATTGCAAGTACATTGGCTACAATTTGATCTCATCCTTTTCTGTAAACCACCAAATACAAGTAAGTGTCTGTATTTTCTTCATTTTCAAAAATGGGTTCACCTGTCAGAGTCATCAGACCACTGAGAGGAAATGGTACTGAGTAGGCTGATGAGTGACCAACACTCCCATCTGTCTTGGGTCCAGGTCAAGACAGACCTTTGAAAAGCAATTTCATTTGTCTACACAGGGACTCCTTCCACAGCAGTGGTTTGTGAGCTCTACCTTCCCAGCCAGCTTGCTTGCTTTTGAGATTTCCCTCAATCCTGCCCTTCCTTCCTCAGGTATAAAAAGTCTTGGAGATGGAAAAGGCTTTGCCAGGTTATTTGGTCCAGCCCCCTTGATCTCATCAAGAACCCACTAACTGCATTATAAAATGAAAATCTCTTCCCTTTCTCATATCTCTCTTATTGACTTTTTTGTCATGCCCACCCTCCTTCCTGGAACTCTCACACCTTCACATCTGGCAGATCACCTCTCTCCCCATCTTTAAAGCCCTACTAAAATTCCATCTCATTCTGGAAGCTTTCTATGATGAAATCTCTCATCTCCCCACCCAATTTTCCCTCCCTTCCATATTACCTAGGCATTTGGGTCCATGATGCCTAAACAATATGTGCTTCTTTCACCCCTGGATACTACCATGCTTACACATATATCTTTGGAAGCAGCATGGCACAGTGGAAAGAGCACAGGCCTAGGAGCCAGAAGGTCATGGGTTCTAATCCCAGCTCCACTGCTTCTCTGCTTTGTGACTTTGGGCAAGTCACTTCACTTCTCTGCTTCATTAAAGAAGCAGCATTGCTCAGTGGAAAGAGCACAGGATGGGGACTCAGAGGTTATGGGTTCAAATCCCGGCTGTGCCACTTGTCAGCTATGTGACTTTGGGCAAGTCACTTCACTTCTGTGTGCCTCAGTTACCTCATCTGTCAAATGGGGATTAAGCCTGTGAGCCCCACGTGGGACAACCTGATCACCTTGTAGCTCCCCCAGCGCTGAGAACAGTGCTTTGCACATAGTAAGCACTTAACAAATGCCATCATTATTATTATTATTCTCTGGGCTTCAGTTCCCTCATCTTTAAAATGGGGATTAAGACTGTGAGCCCCATGTGGGACAGGGACTGCGTCCAACCAAATTAACTTGTATCTACCCTAATGCTTAGATCAGTACTGAGCACTTAGCAAGTGCTTAACAAAAGTCATTATTATTATTATTATTTTACTCAGTTGCTTCCCCTTCCTGTCTCTCTATATTGTAAACTTCTTGAGGGCAGGGATTATATCTATTTACTATATGGTACTCTTCTAAGTGCTTAAAACAGTGCACTGTGCTCATTTTATTTTAATAGTATTTTTAAGCACTTACTATGAGCCAGACTCTGTACTAAGCACTGGGGTAGATACACACTAATAGGGTTGGACACAGTCCCTGTCCCACATGGGGCTCACAGTCTTAATCCCCATTTTACAGATGAGGCAACTGAGGCACAGAGAAGTGAAGTGACTTGCCCAAGCTCTCAGAGCAGGCAAGTGACAGAGCTAGGATTAGAGCTGAAATCCTCCTGACTCCCAGGCCCATGATCTATCCACTAGGACACGAGGTTTCAATGGTTCAATAGATACCATTGTTTTATTGATTAATCTACATCAGATGCTCCCATAAAGATTTTCTAACCTCCTTGAGCCCCCTTCCAGAGGGTTAACAGCATGCTCAATGAATAAATTCTCCCTCCCATCAGGACTGCTTCCTCATTCTGCAGCTCAAACTTTGTCCTCCCCTTGGCCCTAAATTGCTCACCATTCTCAGTGGATGAGTGTTTGGAATCCATACCCCACCCAGGGACAATAAAATCAGTCATGGCCCTTCATAATGTCACTTGCCCAGATGGGAGGAGATCCCCAGTCTAGCTGATTGAAGATCCCCAGCGCTAGAATTTCAGGGACATTTGTCAATCTTCTGCAGTTATAGGAAATGCGGAGGGAAAATAGGGTGGGGGAGATAAGAGGTTAGTCAAGATTCCTGGAAGGGAAATTATTTTAGTAGGGCTTTGATATAGGGAGAATGGTAGTTTGGACACAAAGGGGTAGTTCTAGGCAGGAGGGAGGATGCGAACAAGGGGTTGATGGCAAGAACGATGAGCTCAAGGTACATAAAGTAGTTTGGTGTGAGAAGAGCCAAGTATGTGGATAGGTTGTAGTGGGAGAAGAGGGTTGATAGGAGTGGGAGAGCCGATTGATTGTTTTAAATCCAGTGGCGGAGTTTCTGCTGGATATGGAGATGGTTAGGCAACCCTGGAGTTTTTGAGAAGTGTGGTGATGAGAGAAGTACAAATTCTTTTAGAAAAATGATCCAGTCAGCAGAGTTAAGTATAGACTGCAGAAGAGAGAGTCTACAGCAGAATTAAGTCTTAATCCTGGTCTACCTTTCAGCTGCCTACAAGACTGTGCACCATCCCCGTCTCCTGGAAACATCATCTAACCTTGACCCTGTCCTCTCCTGGTTCTCCTTCTTGCACAATGGCTGCTCCTTCTCAATCTCTTTCACAAGCTCCTCTCTGCCTCCCACCCTCTAACTGTGGGAATCCCTTAAGGCTCAGTTCTGGGTCCCCTTCTATTCTCTATCTACACCCACTTGTTTGAAGAACTCATTCAATCACATGGCTTCACCTCAAATCTACCATTTCAGCCAGGACAGCACATTTCTTCCTACCTTTAAACATTTCTTCTTGGATATTTCACAAATGGTTCAAATTCAACACATCCAAAACAAAACTCATCATCTTTCCACAGAAACCCTGTCCTCCCACCCCTTTATCATTACTGTAGACAACACCACCATCCTCCTTCTCACATGCCCATAACGTTGGTATTACCCTCAACTCATCTCTCTCATTCAACTCACACATTCAATCTGTAACCAAATTCCTTCACTTCTACCCTCACAACATCTCCATAAGGTACCCTCTCATCATCCAAATGGTTACCAAATTCATCCAAGCTCTATTCTGCTACATCTTTTTTTGCTTAATTTCTTACCTCCTATCCCCTTCCTTGTCCATATTTCTCTCTACTGCCCAGATCATTTTTTTTAAAGGCTCAGTTCACATCTGCCCAGTCCCCAAAACTTCCAGTTTTTGCCCATCAACTTCCACATCAAAAAGAAACTCCTTACCACTTTCCTTAAGTTACTCAATGATCGCTGAGAGGCAGCGTGGCTCAGTGGAAAGAGCACGGGCCCTGGAAGCAGGACTCATGAGTTCGAATCCCAGCTCTGCCACTTGTCGGCTGTGTGACTGTGGGCAAGTCACTTAACTTCTCTGTGCCTCAGTTCCCTCATCTGTAAAATGGGGATTAAGACTGTGAGCCCCACGTGGGACAACCTGCTTCCCCTATGTCTACCCAGCGCTTAGAACAGTGCTCGGCACATAGTAAGCGCTTAATAAATACCAACATTATTATTATTATTATCTCTCCCATTTATCTTGCTGATTTCCTAGTACAATCCAGCTTACACATATTACTCTTGCAATGTGAAACTATTCACTGTACTTAGATCAATCAATTAATCAATCATACTTCTTGAGCACTTACTGTGTGCAGAACACTGTACTAAGAACTTGGGAGATTATTATATAGCAATATAACCAACACATTCCCTGCCCACATTGAGCTTACAGTCAAGAGGAGCTTAGAGTCTAGAGGATCTTGTCTGTCTCACCTTCAACTCCTTGCTTACTTCCTCCCTCTGACTTGGAATTCATTTCCCCTGCATATGTGACAGTCCACCTCTCTCCTCACCTTCAAAGCCCTATTAAAATCACACCTTCTCCATGAAGCTTTCCCTGATTGACTAGGACCTCATATCTCTTATTCATCCTCCTTTCTATGTTCCCTATGCCCTTGGATCTGTAGTCTTTAAGAACTTAATATAATCCCAGCCCCACAAAACCTAAGTATTTACTTTATGATTTCTCACACCCCCATCAGTAATATATTTTACCTAATCTATCTCAAGAACCTTCAGTGGTTGCCCATCCACCTTGTCATCACAGAAACTCCTTACAATCATCTTTAAAGTACTCTATCACTTACCCCCTCCTACTTTATCTCCCTGATTTTCTACTACAACTTAGCCTTCACACTTTCTTCCTCTAACACCATCCTACTCACTGTGCTTCAATCTGTCTAATAATTATGGAATTTGTAAGGCACTTACTGTGTGCCAAGAACTGTTCTAAGTGCTGGGGGTAGATATGAAGTAATCAGTTTGGACACACTCCCTGTCCCACATGGAGCTCACAGTCTTAGTCCCCATTTTACAAATGAGGTAACTGAGGAAGAGAAAAGTTGTGACTTGACCAAGGTCACACAGTAGACAAGTGGTGGAGCTAAGATTAGAACTCACATCCTCTGATTCCCTAGCCTGTGCTCTTGCCACTAGGCCATGCTGCTTCCCATCTACCTAGTTAGCTAGCTATCTTGCCGCCAAGCTCTCACTCACATCCTGCCTCTGGCCTGAAAAACCTTCCCTCTTCATATGTCAAATACTTACTCTCCCCACCTTCAAAACCTTATTAAACCCACATCTCCTCCAAATGGGCTTCCCTGACTAAACCCTCATTTCCTCTTCTCCCACTGCATTTTTGTCACCCTTGAACTTGGATTTGAACTCTTTATTCTCCACTCCCTCAGCCCCATGACACTTAGGTGCTTATCCACAGTGTATTCGTAAGAATGTCTGCTTCCCCCTTTAGACTGTCAATTTGTTTGGGGCCGGGAATGTGCTTACCAGCTCTGTTGTATTATACTCTCCCAAGCACTTAATACAGTGCTCTGCACACAGTAGGTGCTTAATAAATATGATTGATTGACTTCTCCTCTAAATTATGAGCTTCTAGTGGACAGGGAATGTGTCCACTAACTCTAGATTAGTCTTTGTGTGATTGAATGAAATATCTATATGACTTGCCTATGCTCACTAAATACCATTGATGGATTGACTGATTCAAGGTGATATAGTAGTTGAGGCAGGAAATGACAAGTGCTTGGACCAATATGGTAGCAGGTCATTTATTCATTCAATCAATCATACTGAGCACTTACTCTGTGCAGAGCAGTTTGGATATAAAGGTAGAATCTAGAGATGCTGTGAAGATAGAACCAGCAGAGTTTGGTGACTGACTAAATATGAGGATTGAAGGAGAAATATGAGTCAAAAATAATACCAAGGTTCTGAGCTTTGAGACAAGAGGATAGTGGTGGTGTCTTAGTGAGGGGTCAATAAGTGGGGGGAGAGGATTTGGCTGGGAAGATGGGTATGGTGCTCAGAATACAGTTAGTGCTTAATAAATACCTTTGAGCAGTTGAAGCTTTTAATGAAAAGAAATAACAGAATATACTCCGAACACCTTCTCTGCCGGATTACTTTTATCAAGTGCTTCAGATAGTACGATTTGATTAGTAGACATCATTCCTCATCTCTGCCCTCAGAGAGTTTACAATTTAAAGGGAGTTTTATGTACTTAAGTGCTTAGGCAGTACAGCAGTGATGAAATAGAAATTGGAGATACAACGTAGAGACTAATTTTCTCAATCAGTCAATGGAATTTATTGAACACCTACTGAGAGCCAAGGACTTTACTAAGAATTTGGAAGAGTATAAGTAGACATGGTCCCTGCACTCCAGAAGCCTAGAAAAAAATTATTATATGAATCTGCTTTTTTTTTTCAAATTGGGGTGCACCTATCCAACTAATATAAACAGAAAGTCAAACATGCTGGGATGCCAATCTTGGACAGAGGGTCAGGGTCAGGGAAGCAAGGCAGACATGCTTCTAAGTGGACACTCATTCATTCACTCATTCAGTTGTACTTATTGAGGGCCTTCTGTGTGCAAAGAACTGTACTAAGTACTTGTGAGAGTATATTTTAACAATAAACAGTCACATTCCCTGGCCACCATGAGTTTACAGTCCAGAGGAGGAGAGACAGCACAAATGTGGTGAGTCCAGAAAGAGGCCCAGACCAAACAAATATAGGGATCTCAGCAGGCATTGAAAGGCTGTGTCACAGTTCTGCCATGGCTTTTGAAGTCCACAGATGAAGCTTTTAGCTTGGGCCTTTGCTTAATAGCATAACACAGCCAAAGTGTGCAGTGGCCCGAAGGGATGCTTTTATATTACACTTGTGGGATAGAGCTAGATGTGTCCAATTCCCCATGTGCCCAAAATGATTTTGGGCTCTGGAAAGAGGAGTTCTGAAGTTACTAGTTGCCTTTTCTGACCAGCCAGATGCCAGAATTCTGAATGTGCCCCTACTGACCATGCGTTATTTGAAAAGTCTTTTGTATTTTTAATTTAATACCCAGATGGAAAAGTTGGAGGGCAGAGACCTGTCAATAGTTCCTTTTAATGATAGGCTTTGGAATGGTAGAGCCTAGTGGATATTTCATGCGGGGTTAGAAATTGCTGTTGTAGATCGTTTTTTGATTTAGAATAACAAGGAGCAGTTTACGCTTCAGGCCTTGAAATCGGGGCTGTATTAATGGCTCCCGGCATTGATTTGCAGCCCTCCAATTCAGAACGGTCGCACCTATTTCTTCATATCTCCTCCTTATGTCACATCCATCCCTCAGTTTATCTCTTGGGCTTGTACAGTCATCTAGACAGCTTCGAATGACGCATTGAACAGTACAGATTAAATAGGAGCACTGTTACTTTCTCAAACCTATCTCTAGAGTCCTAGAGACTTATCTCTAGAGAGACCCTGTTTTTTTGGGGGGGAAGGGGACTTTGAATCTGAATCCTTACTGTGGACTTAGTATTTTACCAGGGTTGAAAGGCAGCATTTTGAACGCGGGCATCCCAGGTTGCGGGTTTAGCAAGCCCTGCCTAGTATTTAAGATTTTCTTAGTTGAAAGAGCAGCTGCATAACCAAGTGTAAAGAGCATGGGCCTGGATATCAGAGGGGCTGTGTTCTAATCCTAGCACCACCACTTGTCTGCTGTGACGTTGGGCAAGTCACTTAACTTCTCTGTGTTTTAATTTCCTCTATGTAAAATTGAGGATGATCTCTGTTCTCCCTTGCCTTAGACTGATATTCCCCAGTGCAGAAGGGACTCTGGCTGATCCCCTCATTTGTACTATCCACCCCAGTGCTTGACACATAATAAGCACCTAAAAAATACCACAAATATCACTATAATTATTATTAATGTTGTTATTACATCATTTCAAATGATATGAGTATGAGACTGTAGATTTCCTTGTGTGTTTGAAGGGGAGCTGTAGTTGGTCAATTGTATTTGCTGTGTGTGGAGCACAGGGCGAAGTGTTTGGGAGAATACAATATAGTAATATAACATACATTCCCTGCTCACAATGAGCTAGGCTCAGGAGGGGTGACACTGTGTCTCAAGGACCTCAAGCAACTCTTCTTCACTGGGGGAGGTAGTGAGGCCTGAAGACTGACACACTGGGAGTGATGAAACACCTAAACAATAAAACAGCATTAGGGACAAGGACAAAGCTACAATACACCAAATACAAACCAAAGTCATTGAGGAGCTGTGGCTCAGGGAGCAGAATTTCTCCTGGCGATTCAGGGTCCACAGCAATAGCTACATAACCACCAGCTTTCCAGAGGTTCTCTAGGGACTAATGTTTTCATTCCTGCTGGGTGGTGGAAATCAGGAGAGGACGGGGTCTCCTAGATGGCATGGAGGGGAGTTGGTGCTTGGCCTGGGTGGCAAGGAGGGAAGACAGTTTAATCTACCACCAGGAGGGAGGGCTGAGAGTGTGCAGAGCCGGGAGGTTGCAAATGCCAGATGCTTTGTTCTGCTCCATGGGTGATGATGAACTGAGAAGGCAAAGCAACGGCTTTTATACTCAGCCCATCATGCCCAGAGCATGCTGGGGGCAGATAGAGTGTTCCTCAACCATACTGGGAAACCTAAAGGTGTGGAGAGCCGACATTTTACTTAGCTGTGATGCAAGAGAGAGGCCGAGGAGGCCCAGGAGTGACTTTTGCCCACAGGGAGGCTGGGTTGCAATTACCAGATGTTCCTTTCAGCTGCAGGTGAAGGGGTTCCAGAGAGGCAGAGCAACAAGTTTTATGCCTAGTTCAGTGTGCACAGATAACGTCCAGGACAGAGTTCCTTAGCTGCAGAAGTGGGAGGCTGAGGGAGTGCAGGAGGGTGAGATTGCAATGACTACATGTTTCACTCCACCACTGCTGTCTTCTGTTCAGTCACCTGGCCTTCTCCCATTGCCCACTCTGGAAACAACACTGTTGTCTTTCCCTTATTTGGACACTAAAAGATAGAATTGATTGCGAGCTGATGTTTGTGTATTTGCTCAGTATAATTAAGTCATTGTTAGTAGCCTTTACAATCCTTTGAGTTCTGAAAATTTTTCCATGTTTCAGCAATACTACCCACCTGTGCATTAAGCTGTGCTTTGACATTATTATTATTATTGTTATGAGGCATTTTTAAGCACTTACTGTGTATCAAGCCTTCTTCTAAGGATTGGGGTAGAAACAAGAAAATCAGGTAGGTCACCGTCCCTGTTCCACATGAGGCTCACAGTCTAAGTAGGAGGGGGAGCAAATATTTGATCTCCATTTTACAGTTGAGAAAACTGAGGCACAGAAAAGTTGTGATTTGTCCAAGGTCACATATCAAGCAATTGACAGAGCCAGGATTAGAACCTACGTCCTCTGACTCCCAGCCCACGCTTTTTCCACTAGGCCATGCTTAATAATAATAATAATAATGTTGGTATTTGTTAAGCGCTTACTATGTGCCGAGCACTGTTCTAAGCGCTGGGGTAGACATAGGGGAATCAGGTTGTCCCACGTGGGGCTCACAGTCTTAATCCCCATTTTACAGATGAGGGAACTGAGGCACAGAGAAGTTAAGTGACTTGCCCACAGTCACACAGCTGACAAGTGTCAGAGCTGGGATGCGAACTCATGACCTCTGACTCCAAAGCCCGCGCTCTTTCCACTGAGCCACGCTGCTTCTCCTCAGATGACACACAGGACCTATCCATAACCTCATAACACTCTTCTTTTTTTTCTTTGTTGCTTCCCATTGGTGGGATACAAGCTGTAATAATGTTAGCAAAGAGGTCTCACTTCAAAGGTAGGCATAGGGTCTCCTGGCAGTCATTTATGCCTCTTGGTAAACTTGGAGGGTCAGACACAGTGGAGCAGATTTGATCTTTGCAACAAGACAATCAGAAAAAAAGTGTAGGGAACAATTTGAAGACCTCTGAAGTGTGTTCTTTGACCATACAACAACTGAGACTATCAACAGACCAGGGAACCGACAACTGCTTAAGAATGTTCAGCGGTGTATACTGCAAAATTCACCAAGATTAATAGGCTGACCCATGCCAGGGTGGTTGGTTCAAAGCTCTGCACACAGTAAGTGGTCAATAAATGCGATTGATCAGAGTTGGACAGATCTTGTCTTCCCTTCCCCTACCACATCGTGGAGTGAAACAGGGCTGTTTGGTAGATCCTGTCCTGCTTAACTTATTTTAGGCCACCGTACTAGCGGATGTATCAAGGGACCTGGGGGCTGGAGTCAAAAGACTCTTCTTACTAGGAGGTTCACCCAACTCAATATGTTACACCTCATAATAATAATAGTAATAATGTTGGTATTTGTTAAGCGCTTACTGTGTGCAGAGCACTGTTCTAAGTGCTGGGGGAGATACAGGGTCATCAGGTTGTCCCACGTGAGGCTCACAGTTAATCCCCATTTTACAGATGAGGGAACTGAGGCACAGAGAAGTTAAGTGACTTACCCACAGTCACACAGCTGACAAGTGGCAAAGCCGGGCTTCGAACCCATAATCTCTGACTCCCAAACCCGGGCTCTTTTCACTGAGCCATGCTGCTTCCCATCATCAGACCCCTTCAAAAGTCTGAGATACAATGGGGCAGAAACTCCTACATGTCAAAGTCTGTGAACGTTCACATACGGCAGGGGCATGATAAATCACTTTGCAGGTTCAACATAGCGCCATGACCTCAGTCTGAAGAAAAGTGAGAGTATACACCTGCAAGGGGAAACGCTACATATAGCCAAAATTCCCGTCAGTGAACCTGTACTTAACTCTGTCACCAACCTTTCTACCTGGGCAGTGCACTGATCAACAAAACACCAATAGGGAAAGAAGTAGAAAACAGAATTCAAAAGACCAGGATAGAACCAGTAGATTGATCCCGGACTTAGCTCTGTCACCAACCTTTTTACCTGGGCAGTGCACTGACCAATGAAACGCCAATAGGGAAAGAGGTAGAAAACGGAATTCAAAAGAGAAGCATGGAACCAGCAGACTGACAAAATGGGGCAAAACTGGGGAATCAAGTGCTTACCATAAGTCAAACAGAGTTCTAAGCACTGGGGTAGATAAGTTAAATGGGTTGGGGATGATCCCTGTTCCACATGGGGTTCACAGTTTAGATAGAGAGAACAAGTAATGAATTCCTATTTTACAAATGAGGAAAGTGAGGCCCAGAGAAGTTAAGCAACTTGCTCAAGAATACACGGCATGCAAAGGGCAGAGCTAGGATTAGTGTTCAGGTCCTCAAATTCCCATGTCCATGCTCTTTCATTCATTCAATCAATCAATCTTATTTATTTGGTGCTTACTGTGTGCAAAGCTAGGCAGTTGGGAGAGTACACTACACCAATAAACACACACATTTCCTGCCCTCAGTGGGCTTACCTCCATTAGGCCATGTTGCTCCTTGAGCTGTTTTACCAGTGACCTCCCCCCCCCCCCCCCACCAAACCATACGGAGCCTCAAAAGGCAGGTCAGAATTTCCAACATTGAGAACCTGAAACACAATCAGCACCAGCTTAGAACAGTGTTCAAAGCAACACACTTTAACTGGATGGTCCATTCTAAGAAAATGGATGATAATAAGGTACCGAAGAAATGTGATGAACTGAAAGGGGGTGTGACCAAGGGCAGAATAAACAGTGTACAAAATAGTGAAACACACAGCCAAACAATGTGACAGAACAGTCAACTGCAGGGAGACCACAACAGCAAACAGACCAGACTGGAAATTAGTCTTCAAAGGAGGTTGCTCTCTGAAATGAAGGTTTCATGTAGATATTAGCAGATGCTAAGAGGCAGAAAGGTTTGTAAGAGACAGGTCTTGCATATGACAAACATATGAGCACAGCAAGGAGCTAGCTTTCCATTCACACAAGACAGAAAGATATGCCAGTCCTTATTAATCTTTTCAACCAAATCCACCTGTGTGGCTAGGCTCTTTTCATTAGTAATATCTCTTTAAAAACAAAAGACATCCATACATTCATATTAAAATACTCAAAATGTTTTCATGTTTCATAATTTACTTTTTAGCAACCTAGTTGGGGGAAGGGGAGGAGTTGCTAGAGGTGAAATTAAGATATATAACGAGAGGTCACAATAGTTTGAGAAACATTCATTCAGTTGTATTTATTGCTTTCTGTGAGCAGAGCTCTGTACTAAGTGCTTGGGCAAGTACAATACAACAATAAACAGACACATTCCCTGCCCACAACAGGCTTACAGTCTAGAAGACATCCATCATGGTGAGCATTTGCTCTATTATTTGAAATAGCCACACAGGCCACTTCCCATAACTCATGCAAGCTCACAGATGTCTCCACAGACAGAAGCACGGAGACACATACACACACAATACTTTCTCCTGGACCATCAAACAAAAGAAAACTGCTGTTGTAGTGCCCCTCGTGTTTTGGGCTTGGACTGCTGGAGATGCTTGTTTGATGGAAATAAAATTACCACTTTTTTTAAAGTCAAATGTTTATTGAAGAGTGAGTTTTCCCCAAGAGAATCATATCAAATAAGTATCTAAAGGATGCCCTGGAGTGCTTTCTTTCCATCAGCGATTACTTTAGTTCCTTTCAGAGGCAGCTAATTTACAGTAATTCCTGGAACCTAGACATACTCAAGAGGCATTTGTGACTGGGAGACAGTTTCTCTACCCAAATTTACTAGAAGTTCAAAGTCTTTTTTTTTTAATGGGATGGTGAAGGTTTCAGTCTTCTTGACTGAATTCTGCACAGTGTAATTTTATTTTTTATACCAGATGTCTGAGTGAATCCACCAGGAATCAGTGATCCCACATCATGATTTCCAGGATCTCTGCTTCTCTCATGCCCTGGTAGAACAAAGTGTCCACAGCAAGATGGCCAGCTTCACAAAATCTCAGGAAGACTGTAGTGACCGCTGCTGTAACGATCACTGTGGCTGCATTTTTGAGAGTGGACCCTGAGCCATGAGCAGCCTGACATTCTGCTCTTCCTGCCCTCATTCCCTACTGACCTTTGCTTTAATTTTATATATTTGTCTATGTTTTCATGTTATCTTAGTGTTTCGTTTCATCCCTCCTTCTGTGTCTGTCACTTCAACTTCAACTCTTCTAATGGATCTTTCACCAGTCCTCTTCCCCTTTTTAATTTTTAGAATATGAGCTCCCCAAGAAACAAGGATTGTGTTCAATTCCCATCTGTCTATTTTTTTTTTCCCCAGAGCTTAGTACAGTGGTCTGCACTATGACATCATGTAAAGAAGTTGGAAATACACTTTTTTTCCCCAACGGGTAGAAAACAAATTGAATTTCATTTAGTTCTCATTTCATTTAACACACACACTCATGCACATGCACTGAAGAGCAGCTATTCATTTATTCAATTGCATTTATTGAGTGCTTACTGTGTGCAGAGCACTGTACTAAGCACTGGGAAAGTACAGTGCAGCAACAAAGAGAGACAGTCCCTACCCACAACAACCTCACAGTCTGGGAGTGGAGAGAGACATCAATACAAGTAAACAGGCATCAATATAAGTAAATATAATTACAGATATAAACATAAGTGTGGGGAGATGGGTTAGGGAGAAGAGCAAAGAGAGCGAATCAGGGTGACGAAGGGAGTGGGAGATGAGGAAAATTGACTGGAACATACGGCTGGATAGAACAATGAGGTTTATTCTCTCTGTGCCTCGTGCAAACTTGCAGTGCATCCATCAGTACGAGAGAATTGACACACTATCTCCGCTTTACAGATATATATCCAGGTACACACATGATTTATAATAATTATGGTATTTGTTAAGCACCTACTCTGTGTCAAACATTGTTCTAGTCACTCGGGAAAGTGGGATTGCCTAGTGTGTAGACCCCAGGCTTGGAAATCAGAAGGACCTTGGTTCTGATCCCACCTCCACCACTTGTCTACTGTGTGACCTTCAGCAGGTCACTTAACTTACTTGTGCCTTAGTTACCTTATCTGTAAAATAGTAATAATATTTGTTAAGGCTTACCATGTGCCAGGCACTGTACTAAGTCCTGGGGTAGATAAAAACAAATTGGGGTGGACATTGTCCCTGTCCTGTGAGCAGTCTAAATCCACATTTTACAGATGAAGTAACTGAGGCGCAGAGAAGTAGAGAAGCAGCGTGGCTCAGTGGAAAGAGCACGGGCTTTGGAGTCAGAGGTCATGGGTTTGAATCCCGGCTCGGCCACTTGTCAGCTGCGTGACTTTGGGCAAGTCACTTAACTTCTCGGTGCCTCAGTTACCTCATCTGTAAAATGGGGATTAAGACTGTGAGCCCTACGTGGGACAACCTGAATGCCCTGTGTCTACCCCAGCACTTAGAACAGTGCTCGGCACATAGTAAGCGCTTAACAAATACCAACATTATTATTATTATTAAGTAAAGTGACTTTTCTTAGGGATTAAGACTGTGAGCCCAATGTGGGACAGAGATTGGGTCCAACTCAATCACCTTAACTAAGCACTTAATAAATGCCATTGCTATCATTATTATTATTACAAATTGATCAGATTGGATAAAGTTCCCGGTAAAACATGGGGCTCACAATCCAAGTAGATATATCAAAGAGATACATCTACTGCTCTGGTGTTGTGAAGCTGGCCATCTGGAATTGGATCTAAAATGCATTGAATTTGAGGTTTTCCTGCTCATCTTTTAAAATCGTGGAATACTTGCGAACTCCAGCTCAATTTGCAGCAGGAAAAATTTGTAGCCCCTCCTGCTTTAATATCTACTGATCCCTTGACTTTGAAGTTTTCCTGCCAATTGAATGTCTTTAGGCATGAGGAGAGGTGGGGCATTCACATTAACTTCTCAGCAGATTGTATTCCTCCTAAATAAATGTAATCTTCTAGGCCATAGAGATATGATAAGTATCTATATGTGTTTATATACCTAATCGAATATCTGTGTGCCCTTCCAGCTTTTCCAGGCAGAGATAGAGGTACTGATTGGAGGTAAAACAGACAAAAATACCTGAAACTTCCATCTCTGACATTACTCAGGAAAGAGCACATCAGTAAAGTGTTTGTACTTTTGAGTCCATGAACCAAGGGTTAGAAACTTCGTTTTATGCCTTCAGAGACAAAGTTGCTTCAAAATAAATCCCCAGCCACACTGCCACGTTACTGAAAGCTTGCAAGGGCTTGGGAATTGTGGTTTTTCTACAAACTTTCCAGGAGAGTTAATTGGGCTTCTTGAGGACTTTTCTTCCTGGAGGAATTGATGAGGCTCCTGAAGCTTACAGGGTGGTAACTGGCCTCTCGCTCTCTAACCTGTCAGCCGAACACTCGCCTGATCCTAAATGACGGTGATCATTTACTTGAGAAAAGACTGGATGTGTTTTAATCCCCTTGCTTCAAAGTATAAGATATCCACGGCTGTTCTATAAATGGGTTCTCTTCCCCACAAACTCAGGAGCTGCTGAATCTTCCAGCAGAAAATCCAGTGATTTAAATTTAATGCATTAATTTATTTTAAAGTCTGTCACGGCCTGTAGACTCTTAGGTCCTTGTGGGGAGGGAACGTGTCTACCAACTCTGCTGTATTATACTCTTTGAAGCATTCAGTATTATGCTTAGTATTAGCGTTTACTCTGTGCACAGGGCTGTACTCAGTGCTTGGAAGAGTGCAATGCAACAGAGTTAATAATAATAATGATGGTATTTATTAAGCTCTTACTATGTGCCAAGCACTGTTCTAAGCACTGGGGCAGATAGAAGGTATTCGGGGTGTCCCTCGTGGGGCTCACAGTCTTAATCCCCATTTTACAGATGAGATAACTGAGGCACAGAGAAGTTAAGCGAATTGCCTAAAGTCACACAGCTGACAAGTAGTGGAGCCAGGATTAGAACCCATGGCCTCTGACTTCCAAGCCCGTGTTCTTTCCACTAAGGCACGTTGATTGTCTAGAGTTGGTAGGCACATTCCCTGGCCATAATGAGCTTACAGTCTAGAGTTTAGAATGAGTGGGGTATCTGGCTGCCTCCACCAATCGCCGAAGCTGAGGTGGATCTGGGAGATGGTTGGACTTCTCCTCACCAATCGAGAGTTTCCGTGTGTTCTTGCTGGCCGTGGGGCACCCCGAAGCCACCCGCAGACTCACTGGAGCCTCCTTGCCTCCTTCACCCTCACTTGGGGTGTGGTTTGTGAACCGGGAGAGAGCAAGGAAAGGCTTCAGCCCAAACGCCTTCAGGACACTGCTCCCAGGATCTGTCTGGATCCAGTGATAGCAATGGCAGAGTGGATAGAGAACGGGCCTGGGAGTCAGAAAGTCATGGGTTTTAATGTTGGCTTCACCACGGTTGCTGTGTCACCTTGGGCAAGTCACTTCACTTCTCTGTGACTCAGTTACCTTATCTGTAAAATGCGGATTAAGACTGTGAGCCCCATATGGGACAGGGACTATGTCCAACCTAATTTGCTCGTGTCCACCCCAGCACATAGTACAGTGCCTGGTACATAGTAAGCACTGATAAAATATCACAATTATTATCACTGCCTTTAATTGGGGGAAGCAGAGCCTAGATGAGGTCTCAGTCCAGTTGTCCCTCAAACCAACTGGGACTTTTGGGAGTGAACAGGGATGGAGGGAACTTCTTGTGCCCCAAAGAGCTGCATTTACTGTCTTTTGCTGTCACTGGGAAATTGGGCCTAATAAATGCATCACAGAAGACATATTGAAATATGAATATCATCTAAACTCTCCTTGGCAATGTTCTTGTTACATCCCCACTCTTTCCTTTCCTTTAGGCTGAGGGTCCTGCCCAAATCCAATCGATCATTGCTTGGTGATGGCAGCTCATCACATTCACAGATAAGGCCTACCGGATCCTTCCACGATGCCAGATTTTTTTTTTTTCTAAAGGCAAACAACTTGAAATGCAGGGCTCATTACATCTAACTTTTAAATTGTGCCTCTGAACAGTGGCAGTGACAATGAATAAAACATACAGAGGCTGCATCTATATTTAACACTGATTTTATTGCTGATTGTGCTTATGAATAAAATAGGCCCAACATTTCTCTGTTTATGGTAGGGAGGTCTTTAGCGCAATGGACCCGGTTGATATATACTGTTTAATTATGGAATCTGATGCCATGGTTTCTGAAATTGGACGAACTGCAAGGCTGGAGGGTTTGGCAGCTGTAAGCCAGGTGGTGGGAGGCCAGAAGTTCTAGCTCTCTCCCTCACTCACTGTAAGTCTTCAAACAAGATGCGGAAAAGGACGTCACGATTTTATCTCCATTCACAGCTTAGCTTTCGAGAGGTGGAGTGGAGAGGCAAGTGGAAAATAATCTCTTCAGGACCTGTGGGTTTTAAAGGATTGAGAGGCTCACCATAATGAAATGAATCTCCCGGGCTAATGGAGGAAATTTTCATAGAGAAAACCCAAATTGGGTTTGGATGAGCTCAATGTAAATCTGGCAGTTGGTGAGCTAGATCAATCAGTGGTGTTTATTGAGCACCTAAGGAGTGCAAAACACTGTTTGAAGCACTTGGGAGAGTACAAATATAAAAGAGCTGGTAGATACATTCCCTGCCCACAAGGAACTTATAGGCTAGAGGGGGAGACAAACATTAATATAAGTACATTAAGGATATATAAGTTCTTTGCAACTGAGGGTGGGGTGAATATCAAGTGCTTAAATAGTACAGATCGAAATGCATAGACAACACAAAAGTGGGAGGGAGATGAGAATGAGAGTTTATCTTGAAGTGATGAAAAGTCTCCAGTCTCCTAGAGGTCACATGCTGCCTTGAAGGTGCACCATTCTAACTGCTTGGGAGGGCACAAAAGAAAGAATAATGATTATAATAATATTAATAAGAATAATGATGATGGTATTTATTAAGTGCTTACTATGTACCAGGCACTATGTACTAAGCAGTGGGGTGGGTACAAGCAAATTGAGTTAGACATAGTCCCTGTCTCATGTGAGGCTCAAAGTCTCAATCCCCATTTTACAGATGAGGTAACTGAAGCACAGAAATGTGAAGTGACTTGCCCAAGACCACGCAGTAGACAAGTGGTAGAGATGGGATTATAATTCATGACCTTCTGACTCCCAGGCCCCTGCTCTATCCAGTACGATAATAGACCCATTCCCTACCCACAGTGACTTGCACTATAACATTAGACACAAACAGAAATGTATTTATGGGGTAATTTGCAAAAATTATTGACTCTACAACTAAATAAGCATTCATACACAAGTACTGAGGGCAGAAACAAATAATCACATGAGTTGCAGAGGTAGCTAGGAGGGCAGTATTGGGGGTGAAAAATAATAATGTTGGTATTTAAGCGCTTACTATGTGCAAAGCACTGTTCTAAGCGCTGGGGTAGACTCAGGGTAATTAGATTGTCCCATGCAAGGCTCACAGTCTTAATCCCCATTTTACAGATGAGGTAACTGGGGCACAGAGAAGTGAAGTGACTTGCCCACAATCACACAGCTGACAAGCGGTGGAGCTGGGATTCGAACCCATGACCCCCGACTCCCAAGGCCGGGCTCTTTCCATTGAGCCATGCTGCTTCTCTAAATTGAGGAAGCTTGTTGGAGTAGATTGGAATTTCGGGAGTTCTTTTTGAACAAGGGAAGAGTCACAGTTGGTTGGATTTAGGGTGGGTCTTAGTACAGTGTTCTGCACATAACGGGGCTCAGTAAATGCTACTGATTGATTCAGCAGCAGACAATTTCTGATGGGGTTGGTTTGACTCTAAATTCTCATACTGAGTTCCATTTTGATAAGTGCATTCCAAGCGCTTAGTACAGTGCTCTGCACATAGTAACTGCTCAATAAATACTATTGAATGAATAAGTGCCTTATGTCTTCAAGTGTGTATGGGGACGTTGAATCAATCAGTCAATCTATTAATTGAGCACTTCCTGTGTGTAGAGCTCAATACCTAGTGTTTGGATAATAATAATGATTGTGGTTTTTGTTAAGCTCTTACTCTGTGCCAAGCACTCTTCTAATCACTGGAGAAGATAGTAATAGTAGTAACGATGATGATGGTATTTGTTAAGCACTTACTCTGTGCCAGACACTGTACTAAGTGCTGGGATGGATGCAAGTAAATTGAGTTGGACACAGTTCCTGTCCCATGGAGGGCCTCACTGGCTCAATCCCCGTTTTCCAGATGAGGTAACTGAGGCCCAGAGAAGTGAAGTGACTTGCCCAAGGTCACAGAGCAGACAAGTGATGGAGCTGGAATTAGAACCCATGACCTTCTGCCTCCCAAGCCCATGCTCTAGCCACTACGCCATGCTGTTTCTGATGGATGAGAATGGATGAGTAAAACAGAGGGAGCAGCCCCAGCCCTTAAAGAAGTTATAGTCTAGCAGAAAGATAGGTGGTTGTTTAAGGAGGTGGGCTAGAAAAGTTTCACTAGATATTGGGTCTGTATGGGTTACTTGTTCCCTTATTCCTGGTGTTCCCATGGCTCAGAATTCTCTCCCTCCCCACATCAGACCTCCCAGACAAATTCATAAACCAACCAAACACCTCTTATGCAACCTGTACCCATGTCATGGACTCCCTCCACCTAGGAACTGAAATCAAAGAAATAAAGAAAAAAAAACAAACCTATCACACTAAACCATATGATATAAAAGCAACCAAATATATTTTGGAAACTTGAATGAGAAAAGTTGGTTTTTAACAGCTAGAAGAACAATAAATTAGCATATTGACAGAAACAATATGGGAGCCACTTAGGGAAATCTACTGTATTATGAGATAGGAGATGAAGCAGATAAGCTTAACTTTGTTAAAAGAAACATTCTTCATCTTCAAAATCCCCAGTTAATCCTGTTAGTATTGAAGGGCTGAAGGCAGGTATTACAGAGGTTCCCACATGCTCAGCAAGAATAGTTTGTAGTTATCACAATACTTAAAATCTTGTAAATAACAATAATGATACCAGTGTTTGCAAAACACTTACTCTATCTCAAGCGCTGTTCTCAGCACTGGGGTAGATAGAAACTAATCAGGTTAGACACAGTCCCTCTCTTCCATGGGGCTCACAATCTTAATCCACATTTTACAGATGAGGGAATTGAGGCCCAGAGAAGTGAAGTGACTTACCCAAGGTCACATGGGAGACAAGTGGTGGAGGTGGGATTAGAACCCAGGTCCTTCTGTCTCCTAGGCCGGTGCTTTTTCCACTAGGCCACACTGTAGTACAAGCTGGGAAGCAAGTTTTCCACCCCAGGAATATCCTGATGAAGCCTCCGCTTTTTGCTGGCCTATAGGTTTCCAGTTCAAATCCCTTCCTACCTGATCCTAATAAATCCAACCTTGGATTTTATTTTGTGCTTTTCAGTCTCATATACTCAGGTTCTTCACTGCAGGATAGTTCTTTGTTCTGTGCATCACACTGGGAAAAGGCCATTAGGGACCCAGAACCAGCAAAATTATCCCAAAGTCGGCTTCTACTTTTTAATGAATACTTCCCTTCTTTTCTTAGTACTCTCATTTTTAATGACAAATCTGTTATCTCCCGCTCATTATTTCTTTCCCATCCAAAACCTTATTAAGGTCACATCTCCTCCAAGAGGCCTTCCCCAATTAAACTCTCTTTTCTCCGGCTTCCTCTCCCTTTTGCATCGTCTGTGTGCTTAGATCTGTGAAGTTTGGGCATTTGTTATTTGCCCCATCAATATCCCCACAGCACTTATATACATATCTATAAATGATAGGCTATAAATTATATTAACGCTCGTCTCCTCGACTGGATTATAAACCAATTGTGAATAGGGAATCCGTCCACCAAGTCTATTGTATTGTGCTTTTCCAAGTGCTCAGTACAGTGTACATAGCAAGCACTCAGTAAATACCATTGATGATTATAATTTAAGGGATGCAGACACATATTGATAATGATATTTAATTCGATCAGGAGACTAGCTACTAGGAAATCAACAGCAAATAAAGTAGCTGTCGCAGATGGTTGTTCCTGCAGAACTCTGGGAATTATTCCAATGACTTGAAGTGTGTGTTACAGCCATGGATTCTAAAGGTTTTCTTCTCCAGGTGCCCACTTTTCTACTTCGGTATTTACAGTTAATTTGGATGTCAGAGAGTAAAATAAACATGCCACCTTGTGCAAATTGACTTTTTCACCCAAAAATGTCACCGCTGGGATGACTGTGTTGAATTTCCCAAGTGTGGAATACCAGTTGCAGGAGTATCAGGCCTGGCTTTTATAATGTCTCCAGAGAGCCGAGTGCTCTCTGTTGGGCTCAGAAGAGTTCTCTGCTGTTTGCTTTAGTCTTGCTGGCTACAGGAAGAG
The DNA here is from genome assembly GCF_004115215.2 of Ornithorhynchus anatinus. Taxonomy (NCBI): domain Eukaryota; kingdom Metazoa; phylum Chordata; class Mammalia; order Monotremata; family Ornithorhynchidae; genus Ornithorhynchus; species Ornithorhynchus anatinus. The sequence goes on along the minus strand of NC_041732.1, from coordinate 84,101,938 downwards.
CCTCATCCAGAAAGTTGGATGCGGTCATCCTTATTTTAGAGAAAGTGAGTCAAGGTGGGTGGTCCTATCAGCAATGATTCTGTGTGGCCATGTTTGTATCAGAGAGGAACTGGGGTATTAGACCAGGGTTACTGGGCTGCTGTGTCAGCTGGGACTTGAGTCTCTAGAAAGGAGAAATGGAGCTTTCTTTCAAAATGGAGACTGAAAGCTAAACTCTGGGCAGTTTAGTACTCAGTGCTCCAGGCACGTGCCCCTGACCGGGGTCTTGACCTGAAGGGCAAAGGAGTAGTGGATTCCAGGTTTGAGGCTCTGCTGGAACCCCCCACAATGTGGGTATTCAATTTCCCCAATCCCAGCTCCAGGGGTAACAAGCACTATCAATCAGTTCCTTGGTAACGGGGTCACTGGCCTCTCCCTCCTGGGTTGCTCTGCTAAGAGAAGCAGCCTGGCTTAGTGGAAAAAGCACGGCTTGGGAGTCAGAGGTTGCGGGTTCTAATTCCAGCTCCACCACCTGTTAGCTGTGTGACTTTGGGCTTTACTTAACATCTCTATGTCTCAGTTACCTCATCTGTAAAATGGGGATTAAAGCTGTGAGCAGCACATGGGACAACCTGATTACCAACCCAGCTCTTAGAACAGTGCTTGGCACATAGTAAGTGCTTTGACAAATACCAGCATTATTATTATTACTCCAACCCCTGCTGTGGCCCCCTATTGGCCCTAGTAACCTCCGGCAGAATGGCTTCTGGGAAGCCAGTGAAGAGTGGAGTTGCTTTCTGCTGGGCTGGGTTTGGGGGTTCAGACAATAGGAGTGCAGGGGAGAAGCTAAGCCAATTAAGTAAGTAAGCGCTCAATAAATACGATTGAATGAATGAATGAATGAAAGTAAGCTCATTATGGGCAGGGAATATGCCTACAACCCTGTTACAATGTACTCTCCCAAGCACTTAGTACAGTGCTCCGCACACACTGAGCTCTCAATAAATACAGTTGATTAATGATATTCTCCTAAGTGCTCAGTACAGTGCTCTGCACATTGTAAGCATTCAATAAATACCATTGATTGACTGATTGATAAACCGGAAGGCCATTACCACCACTATCAACACCATTACTCTCTTTGCCATCATCATCAACCTCTTCGTCTTCATCGCTGTCACCATCACCGCTGCACACAATGATTCTCCTTTTATCAGGATAATGTTAAAAATAACAGAATGCATAGGCGACCCAGACACTCACCTCTTGGAGCCCTTTGGGTCGCTCACCTCTTCAAACTCAAGTGAATGAAAGACTCACACTCTACACCCCAAGCTCACTTTAGAGTTAAAAGCAGACAGCCTTTCATGTGTTGATGACATTCCACAGGGCATGTGATAAATATCAAAGGAAAGATTGTTCAATACTAGCACCCTGATAAGGATCATGTTAATGCATGAATCCACTTGTAGAAGCCCTTGTTAGTATTTTTGAATTTTGAGCAGTTTCTGAGCCCTATCAGTGTTGCACTTTAATGAAGTGTTTGATATGTAACATTAAGCACATGGCAAGATTAAGCAGATCAGACTCCCTAATTTGGGCTGATCAGTAACACGTTCTGGGGTTTGACTCAATGGCTGAATGATCTATAGTAGGGTCTTTTATAATAGTTGTGGTGTTTGTTAAGCATTCATTGTGTGCCAGGAACTCTACTAAGCACTGGGGTGGATACCAGAAAATTGGATTGGACAAAATCCCTTTGCCATATGGGGCTCAAGGGGAGCAGCATTGCCTAATGGAAAGAGCACAGGTCCAGGAATCAGAGGACCCAAAGTCTAATTTCAGCTCTGCCATTTGTCTACTATGTCACCTTGGGCAAGTACCTCAACCTCTCTGTGCCTCAGTTATTTCATCTGGAAAATGGGGACTAATTCCTCCTCCCTCTGACTTAGATTGGGAGCCCCAAGTGGGACAGGGACTGTGACCAAATTGATTATCTCATAACTACTCCAGGGCTTAGAACAGTGCTTGACACATAGTAATTGCTTAACAAAAAACATAAAAGAAAAAAGAAAGAAAAGCAGGACAACCTCCAGTCACCACTATAGAGGATGGTGATGTTGCTGGCATGAGCTGCTGTAATCTTGCAGTTGTTGAAATAAGGCTACATAAGATCCTTGTCCCCTCCTCGGGTCGCACCTGGAGAGTTTCCAGTACTCTACCAGTGTCGATTACGGGAGGGAGAGTCAAACAGAGGCCTACCCATTCCATTCCTAGCTTGGCCAGTGGATAGCAAATGGAAGGCAATCTGCTACAAGTCAAAACTCACCCATGCTGGGCAGCAGTGGCATGGGAGACTGTCGAGGGCAAAGACTCAGGTTTACTGTGCAGAAAGAGGCACGGATAAATCACCTCAGTATTCTTACCAAGAAAACTCTATGGATAAACTACCAGAATGATTGTAGATAGGAAGCGGGGTGTTCTGGGAGAGGTGTGTCTGTGGTGTTACTATAGGTTGGAAATGACTCGTCGGCATAAAACATAAAAGACAAGATCCTTGAGGTCAACTGAATCTACTAGCTCTATTGTACTTTATTTTATAATACTTTGATACTCACCCCAGCCCCATAATACTTACTCAAATATTCTTCCATTCTCTTATTTCCCCCGTCCCTTATCTATTTTAATGTCTGTCTCCCTCTATAGACTGTAAGCTCCTTGTAAGCAGGGATTGCAAGTGCAAGTGTGTATTTGTTTCCAGTATTTGTTTAGCACTTACTATGTGCCAGGCACTGTTCTAAGGGCTGAGGAAACAGTCCATGTCCCTTGTGTCCTTCTGTCCCTCACATACTTAATCCCCATTTTACAGATGAGGGGACTGAGGCACAGTGAAGTTAAGTGACTTTCCCAAGGTCACACAACAGACAAGTGGTAGAGATAAGATTAGAACCCAGATCCTTCTGGCTCCCAGGCCTTGCTTGAAGCACTAGGCCGTGATTGTGTCTACCAACTCTGTTGTATTGTACTTTCCCAACCTCTTAGGACAGTGCTTTGCATATGGTTAAGCACTCAAAAAATTCCAGTGATTGGTTGCTCCTCTCCCAAGGGCTTAATACAGTGCCTTCCACACAGTAAGTGCTCAATATTTACCATTGAGTGATTGATCACTGCCTTGGCTGAACTGTTAATGAGTCTGTCACAGCTGGAAATACATCATCTGTCTGACTGCATCTGAAAATTCTATTCGTATCCTGGAAGTTTCAGTTTGCATAATAGTAATAATAATAATAATTGTGGTATTTGTTAATGACTTACTATGTCCCAGACACTGTACTAAGCACTAGGGTGCATATAAGCAAATCCGGTTGGACATAGTCCCTCTCCCATGAGGGTTTCACATTCTCAATACCCATTTACAGATGAGAGAAATGAAGTTGTGGTGAGTCCACAACAAGCTGCTTTGTTAGTGACTGTGATTCCATGAACAACAAGAAGGAAGAGACTGGCGAAGGCACTGATGGGCTTTACCTGAGACAGGTGATCACTGGCCTGTGGGGGTGGAGCATGGAGGGAATAATAATAATAATAATGTTGGTATTTGTTAAGCGCTTACTATGTGCGGAGCACTGTTCTAAGCACTGGGGTAGGTACATGGTAATGAGGTTGTCCCATGTTCTCTCCCTGCTGTACCCAGTAACAGGCCTGGGCCAATCAGTGACTGCTATGTAGAGCCACAGTTGCTATGCCTATGGCAGATAAAAGATGGTCATTTTGAATCTCGAGGAAACTTGCAAAGGGGCAGAAGCTTGCAGAGAAGCAGGGAAGCACGCTAAGATCAGCAGAAGCAGCAGGCGACCAGCACTCGAAGGCAGCAGAAGGTAGCAGCGTTTGGAAGCAGAAAGAAGCAGCATTGGCAGAACAGGCTGCTTTGACCACACAGATTGGGTATTGGACCTTTGGTGGAATGGAGTGAGTGTGTGTATGTGTCACTCCCTTGCACTGTGGTAAACTTAAGTAAAAAACTTCTCACAGTAAACTTGGTGATCAGAGGTGTGGTTTGACTTCTACTACGTGTCACCGAGGCTCCCCCAGTCCAGGAAGGTCCTGTTTGGTACGAACCGGGAGCTCACAACACAAGTGATTCGACACAAGCCATTTGCCCAAGGTCGTGCAGCAGATAAGTGGTGGAGCTGGGATTGGAATCCATGACCTTCTGACTCCCAGGCCCATGCTTTTTCCATTATACCATGCATCTTAACGCAGCTGGGCAACTATAGTCCATGGCTACTGCTGCAGTGGATTATTGCCCAGGGTCAGAAGTGCTTGGTGGTGGTCACTGGAGGACAGTAGCAGCCAGCAGGAGGACGTGTAGGTTCTGTTCTTCTCTCTTCCTCCCCCTTCCTCCCCTCTCCTACTTTCCTCTTTTTTCCCCTCTTTCTTCCACTTTCCCATTCCTTCTATCCCCTGCCTTCATTTCACTTATTTGCCCTCTCTTCTGCACCACCTATTAATTTGGAGCTGTACCCCTTAAGCACTTATATTCACCCACCCCCGAGCCCCACCGTACTCATGTACATCTCCTTACATTCTGCTGTTTCCCCTATCTGTAATAAATTTTAATATATTACTAGATGGCAAGCTCCTTGTGGGTAGGGCCAACTCAATTGTCTTGTCCTTTCCCTAGCATTTTGTACAGTGCTCTGCACACAGAAGGCACTCACTGATTCACTGATTGCCTTCCTACTCCTCTCATCGCCACTTCTCTTCCTTTCTCTTCACTTCCCCCTCCTCCCCTGCTCCCCTTTCTTATTCTTCCCCTTTTCCCACTGAATTCTTCTTTCTCCTCATCTTTTTCTCCCTTTCCCTCTCTTTCTCTTCATGTTTGCCCCACTCCCAGTCCTTCCTCATACCATTTAGTCCCTGCCTAATGTAACCTTTGACAGAGCGCTCTTTGGGGTTATTTTGTTGGTCTTGAATTCATATCCAAAGCCCAGAACCATCAGTTATGTGCTGGCATAGTGATATGTCACAATTTATAGTACAATAGACATTACCTTGAACATGGTACAATGAGAAGCTACAAGGCAATTTCAGGTCTACTAAGATCCTGTTCGAAATATGTACCTCTGCTGCCCCAAGTTATAATTCACCTTGATTATACTGCCATTATAGAGTGTGTTGGTTTTAAATCTTCAGAGGAAAAATAAAGGTTTTAAAAATAAAGGCACCTGAGGGGAAAAAGATAGAAACGTTCTCTGATCTCAAAATGTCCTAGTAAACGAGAGATGTACATTTCCTTGGCTGGTTCTCTGCTCCTAGGTAGCTCATCACTTTCACAGTGCTCTCGTCCAGCATGTAGAATGGACACGCTGTCACGACGACCCCCCCCGACCCACCCCCCCCCACACCCCATGTCTGTACCCAGGGGGGTTACACTGGGGATCTGACAGTCTCAAAGAGGAGAGGGGGGGTCATTTCCAATTCAGATTGTCTTTCATCTTCTCTATGTAAAGGGAGGACAATGCAACTCTGACAGGAGTGGAAGTTTTGTAATGAATCAATCCATCAGTGGTATTCATCATTTTTTATTGTATGCCTAAGGTGACTTCCAAAATGCTTGGGAGGGTGTTATGTTGAAAGCACAACGAGGGACAAAGTTTTTAAACACATAGTGTGGCTGAGTCTTTGGGCTCCGCATTGGCTCTTTCAGTCACATATGCGCTCAAGGGTGCATTTCATGCTTAGCAAACTCTTTTCTGAATACAAAGGAAAGTATATATACATACATATACATATCTGTGAAATTTGTTGAGTGCTTCTTATGTCTCAAGCACTGGTCTAAGCACTGGGATGGATACAGATTGGGTTGGACACAGTTCCTGTCCCACGTGGGGCTCACAGTCTCAATTCCCGTTTCTACAGATGAGGTAACTGAGGCACAGAGAAGTGAAGTGACTTGTCCAAAGTCACAGATATATAATGTATATATGTAAATATATGTACATATAAATACATACAAACATTCCCCCCCCACCACACATGTGGAAAAGTACAATAGAGGAAAAGAGGAAGTCAATGTGAGCCTTGTCTACAAGGAGCTTGGAATCTTTTGGGGAGGGCAGGAGGTACAGGTGTAACATCTGGCTTAGTGGAAAGAGCCCGGGCTTGGGAGTCAGAGGTCATGAGTTCTAATCCTGGCTCTGCCACTTATCAGCTATGTGACTTTGGGCAAGTCACTTCACTTCTCTGTGCCTCAGTTGCCTCATCTAAGCAGCATAGCTCAGAGGTAAGAGCCCAGGCTTGGAAGTCAGAGGTCAAGGGTTCTAATCCCAGCTCCCTCACATGTCAGCTGCATGACTTTGGAGAAGTCACTTAACTTCTCTGTGCCTCAGTTCTGTCATCTGTAAAATGGGGATTATGACTGCGAGCCCAGTGTGGGACAACCTGATTACCTTGTATCTACCCCAGCATTTAGAACAGTGCTTAGCACATAATAAGCGCTTAACAAATACCAACATTATTATTATTAAAATGGGGATTAAGTCTGTGAGCCCCTTGTGGGACAACCTGATTACATTGTGTCTACCCCAGGGCTTAGAACAGTGCATGACACATACTAAGCGCTTAATAAATACCACCATTATTTACAGGTAAGAGGAAGAAGTGCTTAAATAGAATATGAAAATGGGTATTTACAAAAGTGCTATGGGAGATTGTGAATGCCAAAATGCTGCAGTGATTGATAGTTGGGTGGAGATGACCTGCGGGGAAGATTTGGAGAAAGCCTTCTGGAGGGGCTGGACTTTCTGAATGACTTTGAAGAATCCCTTCACATGCTCCAGCATGCATAAGGGGGACTTTGATCAATCAGTCAATCAAATATTTCTTGAGCACTTACTGTGTGTAGAACACTGTACTGAGCACTTGGGAGAGTACAGTATAACAGAATGGAGATAGAGGTAATCCCCAAATCCAAAGCCTTTGGAGGAGCATCTCTATGGAGAGCTGGAGAAAATTACTGGTATTTATAAAGTGATTATTATGTGCCCACCACTGGTAGAGTCTCAAGATAATTAGATCATACCTAATCTAGTGGGTAGGGAGGACAAATATTTAATTCCCCTTTGGCAGAAGAGGAAATGGAAATACAGAGAAGGGAAGGGATTTACCTAAGGTTGCACAGCAGACAAATGGCAAAGCCAGAATAAGAACCCAGGTTCCCCTGACTCCCAGGCCTGTGTTCTTTCCACTAGATCTTGCTGCTTTTATGCCATCCTATAACCTCCCTCACGGACTCAACCTAAATGGCTTTAGGAACTTTAGGAACTGTAAATTAATTGTAAGCCCTTTGAGGGGACGAATCATGTCCACTGAGTCTATTATTCTCTCGCAAGTGTTTAATAGAGTCCCCTGCAAACAATAGTGGCTCAGTAGATAATGTTGATTAGGTACAATGATGGGTCCTCTTTTTAAGAGGTTCTGGCTGTTGGCAAGAAGACCCATAGGCCCCAAGGAGGAGCGTTCTGCCCATCTACCCCCTGACCCCACCCTTAAGGCAAGTATTTCATGTGCAGTGCCCAGAATTGGAGAGGGAGAGCCATACCACCAGACTCTTCTGGAAGCTATAGTATGCCCCTAAACCTAATCAGTAAATCAATCAGTGGATGGTACTTACTGAGCTCTTACAGAACACCCTATAATCGAGCACTTATTATGTGCAGAACATTGTATTAAGCGATTGGAATGTACAATTCAGCAACAGATAGAGACAATCCCTTCCCAAAAGATATAATCCTTACCTTCAAGTTGTTTACAATCTAGATCCTTTTGGGTTGAGGCTCTGTATAGGTGATTGTAAAGAGGGCTTGTTTTCTTCCAGATCCCCACAAACACTTTGTGCATGGAGAATACATAATAGCCTTCTAATAATAATAATTAATATTATGGTATTTGTTAAGCACTTACTATGTGCCAGGCACTATATTAAGTTCTGGGTTGGTTACAAGTAAGTTGAGTTGGACATAGTCCCTTTCCCATGTGGGACTTACAGTCTCAATCCCCATTTTACAGATGAGATCACTGAGGCACAGAAAAGTGAATTGATTTGCCTGAGGTCACACAGCAGACAGGTGGCAGAGCTGGGATTAGAACCCATGACCTTCTGACTCCCAGGTTCGTGCTCTATCATTAGGCCATGCTGCTTTTCATCCTAGTGGGGGAGATAGACACAAAATAATCACAGAGAATGGGGAAATGAGATTGGAGAGATGGCTTTGTGGATGAAAAATCGAGATGCACATGAGATATTCATATGCTCACTTCTATTTGCCTCCTATTGCTGTTCTTTATTTCAGCCCACATTTCTTTTACCTCTCATCTAAATGTTGAACAAAATAATCAAGAGATAGGCCTTCATTTTTTTCCAGGATCATCCATAAAAGAAAGAAGAGGAAAATTTTAATGAGGTTTTTATTTCATATTTCCCTTCTCTAGCTGCTTTTCTCCTCCCACAGATGCTGCACCAATTATATCTGCATAAGAAAGATTCCTGTGTGTTCTTTACTCAGAGCAGAATTACATTTTTTCTTAAAGTCAGCAGCACACACGAAACCAATAATGGAGTGAAAAATTCATTGGGGGAGACAGATTTTACCCATTGAAGCTAAAGCCTGGAAAACATTTGACTGATGACTAAAAGAGGCTTCAAGCTGCCTAGCTGTCATGAAGAAGATTCTTGGAATCAGTTGTCAGTGTGTGGACTGCTATTTAATGAGAGTTTGTGTAAAGGTTCAGAGTGCATGAGGGATAGAGGGAGCCATGCAGAATCTTCATCATCCATAATTCACAGTAATAACTTCTCTCCGGTAGCTTCCTGGTGTCAGCATGGTATCTGTTGTTGGCGAACATGATAATGATTAATGATAGCCGTACAGATGTGTCGGTATGTTTGTGTTTGTGTGTGGGTGTGTGTGTGTGTGTGAGGCCGGGAGGACGAAGGGAGGGGGGCTCCCTGCCTAGGAAACAATTTTCCATTTCCTTAAATTCTCGTCCTGTTTTTGAAAGAAAAGGTTCAAAGAGACTTACACAATGTTCCTTCAAAATACCCCTCCTTAAAGAATTCTGGAATACAATGAGAGTAAGGGAGGTTGTGTTGATGTCTGCTTCCATTTTGGTGTTTGGCAGACCTTTTTGACACAGGAGTCCGTTGGAGTCACATGATAAGTCATTTCCCGGAGGCTACTATTTCAGCGCCAAATTGATTCATCCTTGATTTTCTGGACATGCACAGCATAGTAATAGGATTTATTGAGTGTCCACTATGTGCAACTACTAGTTGATGGGAAAGAATGTACAGGCGAGAATCATCCTTCATTTTTTGGATATGCTTATAGTAATAGGATTTATTAAGTGATAATAATAATAATAATAATAATAATAATGCTATTTGTTTAGTGTTATGTACCTTAGTACATTACTGGGTTGGATACAAACAAATTAGGTAGGACATAGTCCTTATCCCAGTTGGGGCTTGTCGTCTCAATCCCCATTTTACAGATGAGGTAACGGAGGCCCAGAGAAGTGAAATGACTTGCCCAAGGTCACACAGCAGACATGTGGGGGAGCTGGGATTAGAATCCATGACCTTCTGACTCCTAGACCCGTGCTCTATCCACTACACCATGCTGCTTCCACAAGTGTTCACTTTGTGCAAAGCATTATTAGGTGATGGGAAAGAATGTGCAGGCAAGAACCATACTTGATTTTGGGGACTTCCATATTATAATAATAGGATTTATTAAATGTCCACTTTGTGCAAAGCACTACTACGTGAACAAAGCACTACTACGTGAAGTGAAAAAATGTACTGGCGAGAATAATTTATATACTATATAATTGGTCATTCCGGGTTCAGAGATAACAGTTCTAATGACTAAGAGAATGTGTATGATGTGTGATAATCCCTTTTGCACCATGGGCTGGTCAGGCTTGCCTTTTCCTAGGCTGTCATAGTTTTTCCCTCAGTGTTGGGCACTGTTTCTGCTTCTGTCTCAGTGCCACAGTCTTCTCAAACCCTCTACTTCTAGACATTTAGTTTCTGCTTGCTAAGGGTCTCTGGTGACTATCTCCCAGCTGCCCATTGAGATTTTCTTTCCCCGTGTCCTTAGGGAGGCAGAGTGACTGAGTGGAAAGCACATGAGATTGGAAGAAAGGACACCTGGTTTCTAGAGTCAACTCTGCCACTTGCCTGCTAAGAATGATTTAATTCCTCTGTGACTCAGTTTCCTACATGTATAATGGGGATAAAATACCCAATCTCTCTCTCCCTCTTTTTTTTTAATGGTATTTGTTAAGTACCTACTATATGACAGTTACTGTATTGAGAGCTGGGGTGAACACGGGCTAATCAAGGTGGACATACTCCATGTCCCACATGGGGCTCACAGTCTTAATCCTCATTTTACAGATGAGGCAGCTAAGGTACAGAGAATTTAAGTTACTCGCCCAAGGTCCTCAGACAAGTGACAGAGCAGGTATAGAGAAGCAGCATGGCTCAGTGGAAAGAGCCCAGGCTTGGGAGTCAGAGGTCATGGGTTCTAATCCCAGCTCTGCCACTTGTCAGCTGGGTGACTTTGGGCAAGTCACTTAACTTCTCTGTGCCTCAGTTATCTCATCTGGAAAATGGGAATTAAGACTGTGAGCCCCACGTGGGACAACCTGATGACCTTGTATCCCCTCCAGCACTTAGAACAGTGCTTGGCATATAGTAAGTGCTTAACAAATACCATTATTATTATTATTATTACTATTATTAGAACAAGGTCTTTTGACTCTCAGGTCCATGCTTTATCCACTAGGCCATTCTATTGTCTTCTATTGTCTTCTATTCTTCTATACAGAGAAGCAGCGTGGCTCAGTGGAAAGAGCACGGGCTTTGGAGTCAGAGTTCATGGGTTCGAATCCCGGCTCGGTCACTTGTCAGCTGTGTGATTTTGGGCAAGTCACTTAACTTCTCGGTGCCTCAGTTACCTCATCTGTAAAATGGGGATGTAGACTGTGAGCCCCACTTGGGACAACCTGATTCCCCTGTGTCTACCCCAGCGCTTAGAACAGTGCTCGGCATGTAGTAAGCGCTTAACAAATACCAACATTATTATTATTATTATTATTGTCCAATTGATGGTGAATCCCATGTGGGCCAGGACTGTGTCTGATCTGACGATTTAGTATCTACCCTAGCAGTTAGTACAGTGTTTGACACATAGTGAACACTTAATAAAACCCATCATCACTATCTAAAATGTTTAAAATGTTTCTTCTGCCCATCTTCTGTTTTTCTCACTCCAGCTCACCATGGAGCAGTTGTCCAGCTCTTCTGCCATCTGCCATTTTTTAATGGTATTTGCTAAGACTTTACTATATGCTAGGCACTAAGACTTTACTATATGCTAGGCACTGTATTAAGCACTGGGATAGATAAGAAAATCAGTTTGAACAGCGTCCACATCCCATATGAGGCTCACATTCATAACTGCCATTTTGCAGATGAGGTAACTGAGTCACAGAGAAGTGAAGTGATTTGGCCAAGGTCACACAGCAGAGAAATGACAGAGCTGAGTTTAGAACTCAGGTCCTTCTTACTCCTGGGCCCCTGCTCTCTCTACTAGACCACGCTGCTTCTCCCTATATCCCACCCTGGAAATGATATTCAAACTTGATTTTACTTTACAGTTGTGTGAGGATGGAGAACTTCACATTTTCATTAAAGCCCTAATGGAAATCCCCTTTTCCCAAATGCCACCCACCAGGCTGATGCTTAATTGCCCGCTCCCTCTGTCTCTTTCTCCATATTTTCTCTGTCCTCCCAAACTACCTTTGCCTCTTCCTGTCCCTCCCATTCTCTCTAGACAGAGCACTGACTTTCCCACTCAGTCAATGAAACAATCAATGGTATTTATGGAACACTTACTGTTTGCAGAGCACTGTACCCAGTACTTGGGAAAGTGCAATACAACAGAGTTGGTAGACACATTCCCTGCCTCCTCAGAGATTAGCTGAAGCAGTGTGGCCTAGTGAAAAGATCCCAGGCCTTGGAGTTAGGGGATCTGGGTTCCAATTCTGTGTCTGCTACTTATTGGCCATCTCACCTTTCCAATTCCCAGCTTGTCCTGTTTCCCTGTCCCTGTTTTTCACCCCTTGAACCTCCTTCTCCCTCTGTCCCTGTTTTTCACCCCTTGAACATCCTTCTCCCTCCATCTTTTGTCTGCTCTCTCTGTTGTATAGAAATACAACTGCAGACATAGTTTACTGTCCAGTCACTCGGTGTGTGACACCTTTCACCTCACAGTCAGTCAAAATTCATTTTTGTGCTGTCAGGTGGATTGAGACCCGATCCTGTCCCTGGCCTCTTTCCCTTGGCTATCGAGTTCCTGGCTGCCCATCCCCAGTCCTGTTCATCGTTCTTAAAATAATAATGATGATTATAATTGTGGTTGTTTAGCGCTTACTATGTGCCAAATGCTGTTCTAAAAGCTGGGGTAGATACAAGGTAATCAGGTTGGACACAGTCCTTGTCCCACATAGGGCTCACAATCCTGATCTCTATTTTATAGATGAGGTAAATGAGACACAGAGAAGTTAAGTGAGTGGCCTGAGGCCACCCAACATACATGTGACAGAGCCGGGATTAGAACCCTCATTCTCTGACTCCCAGACCCATGATCTTTCCACGAGGCCATGCTGCTTCTCATTGCAAGCCTGGCTTGGAAATTCATAGTCAATTATGCAGCTTTGCCCAGGGCATCAAAATAAACATGGTTGATACCAAAGTAACCACTTTGCAAAATACAATGTATTCCTTCACAACTGCATTTTAAGTATAAATGATTCTTCATAGATGCTAAGTTGCTCGATGCATTATTTCCATATGCATTTTTGGCTCCTGAGAATATTCTTATAAAACTGGCTTGTGTGTACTTACAATTTACCACCACAAAATAAATGAGATCCAATTAAATTAACCCCATAGAGGTAGCTAATCCATTCCAGGACAAGAACTACAAGCATCTGTGCGTTCTTGATTACTTCTTTTTAATCAAAGTTTCCCAAACACTAGTACCCAGAGACATAAACATATGTATTGAGTCTAATCTTGCCACAAATCTTCTAAAACAGTAAAATAAAGTCTCAAATAACGTAATTTGGAACATTTCTTTGCAGTGACCTGGAAAAACCATGACCTCTTGGTTTCCTCTTTAATTTGAACAAGTTTCTGTTTTCCATAGATGAGAGGATATGGGGAGTGATGTGTGTATGTATGTGTGTGTGTGAATCACAGTGATTTTCGCTTTTGGTTACTGTTTACAGCCACTAACGATGAGGTCTATTTGTGTTTAATATTTTTCTCTCTGAGATTCCTAGGATGCTTTGGGCTTAGCTGCCAAAATGTGTTCGTTGGTTATTAATGATTCCAATTTATTCTCAGTGTAGTATACTGTGGCCAGCCATTGAAATGCTTGGTTTTAACACTAGGCCATATGCAACTTGTATAGATACAAGGTAGTCAGGTTGTCCCATGTGGGGCTCACAGTCTTAATCCCCATTTTACAGATGAGAGAATTGAGGCACAGAGAAGTTAAGTGATTTTCCCAAGTTCGTACAGCAGGTAGCTGGTGGAGCTTGGATTAGAACCCAGGTCATCTGACTCCCAAGACCATGCTCTTTCTACTAAGCCATGCTGTTGTGATAAAATACAGCTGGTAGACAAGTTTCCTGCCCTCAAGGAGTTTACAGTCCTGAAAGGAATTCAAGCAGAAATGTCTAGAGTCTATGCAAACCGCCCAGCTTGGCTGCATGCACGAAAGTAGCATTGGTGTTTTGAGTGGAGCAGGAACTTCTTCCAAGTTTCAAGAAAATGGAAGACGGAAGAAGACATTAGAGGAGCGGCTCAGTGACACTGGCTGGAGAAGAAAAGAAAGAACAGAGAAGAGAGAAATCCTAACAATAGTAAATATGGTATTTGTTAAGTGCTTACTATGTGCCAGGCACTGTACTAAGCACCAGCGTGGGTATAAACAAATCAGGTTGGACACAGTCCCTGTCCCACATAGGGCTCACAGTTTCAATCCCCATTTTATAGATGAGGTAACGGAGCCACAGAGAAGTGAAGTAACCTGTCCAAGGTCACACAGCAGACAAGTGGTGGAGTTGGGCCTAGTGGCAAGAGCACAGACTTGGGAATCAGAGGATGAGGGCTCTAATCCTGGCTCCGCCTCTTGCCTGCTGTGTGAACTTGGGCAAGTCACTTCACTTCTCTGTGCCTCAGTACCCTCATCTGTAAAATGGGGATTAAGACTGTGAGCCCCAAATGGGACAAACTTATTACCTTGTATCTATCCCAGCACTTAGAACAGGGCTTAGCACCACTTAAACAAATACCAATATTATTATTATAACCTTCTAGAAACAGTAGGGTGGAAATGAATTGCATTAGGTCTTAGGGAGAGGGAGGAAGAAACAAGAGAATGGGGAAAGCAGGGCCTGGGGCAAAGTTTTGGGGACCCATATGGAGGTGCAGTTAATAAGAGTAATTGTTAAATTCTAAGTCCTGGGAAAGAATAATAATGTTGGTATTTGTTAAGCGCTTACTATGTGCCGAGCACTGTTCTAAGCGCTGGGGTAGACAGGGGAATCAGGTTGTCCCACGTGGGGCTCACAATCTTAATCCCCATTTTACAGATGAGGGAACTGAGGCACAGAGAAGTTAAGTGACTTGCCCACAGTCACACAGCCGACAAGTGGCAGAGCTGGGATTTGAACTCATGAGCCCTGACTCCAAAGCCCGTGCTCTTTCCACTGAGCCACGCTGCTTCTCCGAATACCGGAGTGGGAATTACATAGATGGGAAATACACTCAAGAGGCTCACAAACTTGTGGGTCTGGGCAGACACACGAGGCCAGGATTAATCAGTCATTCAGCTGAATGAATGAATGAATGAATGAATGAATGAATGAATGAAGCAGCATTACTTAGTGGGTAGAACTTGGGCCTGGGAGTCAGAAGGACCTGGGTCCTAACCCTAGATCTGCCACCTGTCTGTTGTGTGACCTTGGTCATGACACTTAACTTCTCTGTACCTCAGTTACTTCATCTGTAAACTGGGGATTAAGACAGTGAGACCCATGGAGAACAGGAACTGTGTCTAACCTGATGATCTTGTACCTATCACCGCCCTTAGTATAGTGCCTGGTACACGGTAAGTGGTTAATGATTACCATGAGAAAAATCAGAGGTATTGACTGCTTACTGTATGTAGAGAACTGTACTAAGCACTTGGGAGGAGAGAGGATTGTAGACTCTTGACTGTAGCTTGTTGTGGGCAGGGAACATGTCTGTTATATCTTTATATTGTATTCTGTCAAGCATCAGTACAGTCTTCTTCAAACAGTAGCATTCAATAAATATGATTGACAGACTGAAAGCATTAGTAAACATGATCACTAATCTTAAAGAATTTACAATTTAGCACTTGCTTTTCTAAGGAAAGTACTGCATAGATCTCTGCCCCCGCACTGTTGAGAAAGGCAGACTGACTATGTGAGTGAATGGAGTCCATTCTTTGTGGTTATGTAAGTTTGGCGATTCCACCTTGTTAATCAAATCATATTTTCAAATCTCTGGCCAGCATCATGGAGAGGATTGTTTGGTGATGCTATTTCCATCCTGCTAAATTTTGCCATTTATCATGAGACAAGACTGAGCTTAAAAGGGTTGTCAGAAAGCATTTTGGGGTCCAGGAATAGATTCCAGATTCATTCATTCATTCAATTGTATTTTTTGAGTGCTTACTGTGTGCAGAGCACTGTACTAAGTGCTTGGAATGTACAATTCGGCAACAGATAGAGATAATCCCTGCCCAACAACAGACTCACAGTCTAGAAGGGGAAGACAGACAACAAAACAAGACAAGTAGTCAGGAATCAGTAGCAACAAAATACATAAATAGAATTATAGATATAGACACATCAATAAAATAAATAGAATAATAAATATGTACAGATATACACGTGCTGTGGGGCAGGGAAGGGGGAAGAACAAAGGGAGGGGGTAGGGGCGATGGGGAGGGGAGGAGGAGCGGAGGAAAAGGGGGCTTAGTCCGGGAAGGCCTACTGGAAGAGGTGAGCTCTCAGTAGGATTTTATAGCGGGGAAGAGAGCTAGTTTGGCAGATTTGAGGAAGGAGGGCATTCCAGGCCAGAGGTAGAATGTGGACTGGGGTCGATGGCGGGACAGGCAAGAATGAGGCACAGTAAGAAGGTTAGAGCCAGAGGAGAGGGAGTGTGCAGGCTGGGCTGTAGAAGAGAAGTGAGGTGAGGTAGGAGGGGGCCAAGGTGATGGAGAGGTTTCATGCGAAGGTTGATAGGTAACCACTAGAGATTTTTGAGGAGGGGAGTGACAGAAAAACAGCGTTGCTCAGTGGAAAGAGCCAGGGCTTGGGAGTCAGAGGTCGTGGGTTCAAATCCCAGCTCTGCCACTTGTCAGCTGTGTGACTGTGGGCAAGTCACTTAACTTCTCTGTGCCTCAGTTACCTCATCCGTAAAATGGAGATTAACTCTCAGCCTCACGTGGGACAACCTGATTACCCTGTATCTACCCCAGCACTTAGAACAGTGCTTTGCACATAGTAAGTGCTTAACAAATACCAACATTATTATGTCCAGAGCATTTCTGTAGAAAGATAATCCAGGCAGCAGAGTGAAGTATAGACAAGCGGGGAGAGACAGGAGAATGGGAGATCAGAAAGAAGGCTGATGCAGTTCCAGTCAGGATATGATGAGAGGTTGTACCAACAAGGTAGCGGTTTGGATGGAGAGGAAAGAAGGATTTTGGTGATGATGTGAAGATGAGGCTGGCAAGTTTTGGTGACGGATTGGATGGGTGGGCTGAATGAGAGAGAGGAGTCAAGGATGTCATCAAGGTTGTGGGTTTGTGAGATGGGAAGGATGGTAGTGCCATCCACAGTGATGGGGAAGTCAGGGAGAGGACAGGGTTTGGGAGGGAAGATAAGGAGCTCAATCTTAGACATGTTGAACTTTAGGTGGCGGGCAGACATCCAGGTGGAGATGTCCTTAAGGCAGGAGGATATACAAGCCTAGAGGGAGGGAGAGAGAACAGCCGAGGAGATGTAGATGTGGGTGTCATCTGTGAAGAGATGATAGTTGAAGCTGTGGGAGTGAATGAGTTCACCAAGGGAGTGAGTATAGATGGACAACAGAAAGGGACCAAGAATTGACCCTTGAGGAACCCCTACAGTTACGTGATGGGACGGGGAAGAGGAGCCCGTGAAGGAGACTGAGAATGAACGGCCAGAAATATGAGGAGAAGATGAGGAGGACCGATTCCAGGAAGCCAAGGTTGGATAAAGTGTTGAGATGAAGGAGATGGTCAAGAATGTCAAAGGCAGCTGAGAGGTCGAGGTGGATTATTATAGAGTAGGAGCCATTGGATTTGGCAAGAAGGAGGTCATGGGTGACCTTTGAGAGGGCAGTTTCGATGGGGTGGAGGGTCGGAAGCCAGATTGGAGGGGGTCCAGGAGGGAGTTAGAGATGAGGAATTTGAGGTTATATTTGAGATATTCTCAGCACAATCCTGCTCCTCTTATCCAGTGATTGGTGCCTAGATGAGAACGCAACATATTTTTTTCATGATATTTGTTAAATGCTTACTATATGCCAGGCACTGTACCAAATGCTGGAGTAGAGACAAGCTAATCAGGTTGGACACAGTCCCGGTCCCACACAGGGCTCACATTCTTAATCCACATTTTACAAATGAGGTAACTGAGATGCAGCTTTTTTCTGTGTATCCTTGGGCATGTCACTGGGCCTTACTTTCCTCATCTACAAAGTGGAGATTCATTCTGTCCTCCCTATGAGCCTCAGGTGGGATAGAGACTGCAAATGACCTGTTTATCTTGTTCCTACCCCAATGTTTGGCCTAGAGTAAGCATTTAACGAATACCACAGATATTGTTATTGTTTGAGCTCTCCAGTTTAGAGGGGAAGATCCTCAAAGACTCCCAAGACTGTGGACCTAAAGCTCACACCCAAGTAGTGTGGCACATCTAGTGCTTAGTACAATGTTCTGCACACAATAAGTCCTCAGTAAATACAACTGATTGATTAGTGATTTGACCAAAGTCACACAACAGACAAGTGGCAGAGCCAGAAGTGACACTCAGGTCAATCAATCAATAAATCCATCAATCATATTTATTGTGTTTTCTGTGTGCAGGAAACAGTATTAAGCACTTGGGAAAGTGCAACAAGGTAATATCCTTCTGACTCTCAGGTCCATTCTTGATCCACTGGCCCACACAGCTTCACAGTGGCTAGGACATGTAAATCATTAGGCCAGTAGGTAAATGAAACCTGTGTTATAGAGATTTACAGAAAGAAAAGGGCCCCTGGAGGGGAAGTAACATGGGTTAGTGGAAAGAGCATGGGCCTGGGAGTCAGAAGGACATGGGTTCTAATCCTGACTCTGGCACATATATGCTTGTGTGATCTTAGGCAAGTAACTTCATTTTTCTGGGCCTTAGTTATCTCATCTGTAAAATGGGGATTAAGAGTGTGAGCCCCATGTGCAACAGGGACTGTGACCAACCTGAGTGACTTCTGTCTACCCCAGGGCTTTCAGTGCTTTGGATACAGAAAACGATTACAAGTACCATTATTATTATTATTTTTGAAGTGTTTAACAAGTACCATAATTATTATTATTATTACCAAAAGAACGGCTCTGGGCAGAGACCCCTCTCTTCTTTATCAAACAATTAGTGAATCAGTTGTATTAATTCTGCCTTGCTCCAGCCCTGACTGGTCCTACCCCCTCTCCTCAGAACTACCCAACTCTGCCCTTCTCTGTCCTGCCTGACCTTCCTACTTCATTCATTCATTCAGTCATATTTATTATAGACTGTAAGCCTGTCAAAGGGCAGGGACTGTCTCTATCTGTTACCGATTTGTACATTCCAAGCGCTTAGTACAGTGATCTGCACATAGTAAGCACTCAATAAATACTATTGAATGAATGAATTTATTGAGCACTTACTGTATGCAGAGAACTGTACTAAGCACTTGGGAGAGTAAAATATAACAATAAACAGACACTTTCCCTGCCCACAATGAGCTTAGCCCAGCCCAAACAGGCTCTGCCTGGCCCGCCCAAGGTTAGGTTTATCTGTGGCTTGATCTGAGCTCTGGCATCTCGCCAGAAAGCGAGTCCTTGGACCCGCAGAAATGAAAGAAACAGATTGTGGTGACAAACTAATGACAGGTTCAGAACAATGTGAACAGCTGGGAGTTTGGGGCGGGTGGAGAGCAATGCAGCAATTTGAGAGGCAGTTTTTTTAAAGCATTAGCATTCTGAATCCTGCAGTTTGTTGGGCAGTGTGATGAAGAAGAGTTTAAAAGTTGATCTCAGTCAAGGTTTTGGATGAAAAGCGCAAATTGAAATGTCACCTGCCTTTGGAAATCTCTCTCCCCATCACTGTAGGAGGCTGAAAATCCACTAGTAACACATCACAAATGCCATGAGGCTTTACCTAGCAATCAGGCTCCCAGGGAGAAGCATGGGGGCCAGTCCTGAAATAGATGTCCTAAGGTCACTGAAGCACTCAGAGATTTGCACCATGAGGGGAAGGTCTTGACCAGAACAGCCTCTCTCAACATAAAAGTATCCCATAACTCTGGGTTCCAAGGTGCACAGGTATAAAACACTTCCACACTACTTAAAACTGAGCAGTTTAGAACAGGTTCTTCCTTGCTTGCATAGATCTTTTAAACAATCTAATTGCAACAGACTGGAATTCCACTGAGCCTTCCTTGCTGCCTATGCCCTGCTCTGTGGTCTCCAACCAAAATAATAACATTTTTTGTGGTGTTTATTAAGCCTTTATTTGTGACTTTCTCTGTATTTAAGTCCTGGGATTAGAAACAAGATGATCAGGTCAAACACAGTCTCTGTTCAACTTGTGATTCATATTTCAAGAGGAGAATCTCCATTTTACAGATGAGGGAACTGAGGCATAGAGAAGTGAAGTGACTTGTCCCAAGAAGGCAGGTGGCAGAGTAGAGATTAGAACCCAGGTCCTCTGATTCCCAGGCCTGTGCTCTTTCCATTAGGCAATATTGCTTCCCAAAAGATGGCTCCAAGAAGACCTAACCCATTCAAAGTTTGTTGCTTAATAACCTAAAATGTTCACATTAATTTCCTGCTTAAAAAATGGCCATGACCAACAGGAGTCACTAGCTTTCAAATATTTCAGATGTACTAGAGACAATTACCATCTCTCCATTTGAGTGGAAAGGAGAAAATGTGTAGATTTATCGACTCTCCCTTCCCACTACACCCCAGTTCACATGCTTCTTTTTTTCTTAAGCCTCATTTGTGTTTCTCCTGCTGCTGACTTCTTGCTCACAAATTCCCCCTGCTTGGACCGCCTCCCCCTTCACATCTCCAGAACACAGCTCTTCACTTCTTCAAACCTATTCTGAGATGACTCCTCCTCTAGGAGGGCTTCTATGATTAATCGTTAATTCCCCACTCAATCAGTAATGTTTACTGAGTGCTTATTGTGTGCAGAGCACTGTAATAAGCACTTGAGAAAGTAGAGTAGAAAAATAAGTAAATAATAACTCTATTAAACTGTACTCTCCCCAAGATTTAATACAGTGCTCTGCTCACAGTAAGTCCTCAATAAATATAATTGATTGACTAATTAATGAACAAGTGCCACCACTATTATAATTATCATTATCCTCTAGGATTAATCAATTCATCAATCAATGGCATTTATCAAAAGGTTAATAATAATAATAATGTTAGTATTTGTTAAGCGCTTACTATGTGCAGAGCACTGTTCTAAGCGCTGGGGTAGGCGCAGGGAAATCAGGTTGCCCCACATGGGGCTCACAGTCTTAATCCCCATTTTACAGATGAGGTAACTGAGGCACAGAGAAGTTAAGTGACTTGCCCACAGTCACACAGCTGACAAGTGGCAGGTTACTGTGTGCAGAACACCGAATTAGGCATTTGTGTGAGTACAGTATAATAGAGTAGGCAGGGCTTTAAAGTTGGAACCCTGTGTTTTGAGTGAGAATAAAATTTTATCATTTGGTTTCCATTTTACATCGACCCCTGAGAATTTCTGGTTCCTTCCCCACACATTCCTCCCAACCCATGAGAGGCTCACCCAAAGAAGAGAGAGAAAGAGATGTTCAAAGCATCCAATTGATTGTCAACTCGGTATTACACTGTGGACTCCTATTTCCTCGGTGTCCATGACAGGGATGCAATTTACATAAGAGGTTTTTGGTTGGATGACAAATTTGTCTGGGTTTCCTAGCAATTCTTCCAATTGAGAAACAGCATGGCATATTGGATAGAGCCTGGGCCTGGGTCATGGGTTCTAATCCCAGATCTGCCACTTGTCTGCTTTGTGACCTTGGGCAAGTCACTTCACTTCTCTGGGCCTCAGTTGCCTCCTCTGTAAAATGGGGATTAAGACTAAGAGCCCCATGTGGGACAGGAACTGTGTCCCAGTTTGCTTGTACACATCCCAGTGCTTAGTACAATGCCTGGCAAATAGTAAGCACTTAACAAATACCGCAATTAATATTATTATTAGAAGGGGTGAATTGTGACTCAGCATGGCACGGTCTCCAGCTGCCAAGTCGTAGGACCCAATCTGATGTTGCCCCAGCCCCCAACCCCCACACCTGTGTAGCTGTGATGGAGGTATAAGCATGGACACTCTGGGCCAGGCAATGGTCACAATGCTCCCCAATCTTGGGGTCACCCCTGACCCAGAGGATTCTTTTTTTTTGTAATTTTTGTAAGTAAAAAGAAAACAAACTCCAGCCTTCTCAGCATCTGGTGAGGAGGCCCAAATGCCTTCTTGCTTTTCCCATTCTGGCTGCCACCATGCGGAGATGGGAGTCGCTTGAGTTTGGGCCACTTTCCTGCTTTGAGGAGAAAAGAAGGGCATCTCTGCTTCTACTGCACCTCCAGAGCTCAGGTTGACCAGTGAGGCAGGAGACCTCGGACCTTCCTGCACCCTGATCCAGGTAGAAACGATGTATGTGTGACCCCTTCACCCCCACATGCTCTGATTTAAGGGGAACCTGCATTACTGTGTGTCCCCTCTGGACAATTTCTCTCCATTCATGAGTCTCTTTCTCCTTTGGAGCTTCATGGACAGTCCGTCTCTCTCTTCCCGGTGCCGCCCCTTGCTCGGAAGATCAGGCAACTTAGTCATATATACAAAGATGATTCTGTAAGTAGGCATTATAAACTGCTTGCTTATCCCACCATCTTGAAGGATTTTACCTGAATAACAGGTAAGCATGCAAAACTCATCAATCCACTGTGACACCTTTCCTCTTGAAACCAATGCTCACTCTCACCTCGCCTGCCCCTTCTATTATTATTCCTGGGGAATCCTGCCGGTAAAAAAGACTGGAAGACCTAGAAGAGGCTTCAAAAGCTCACCTGGTCCAGGGTGTCTGTCCATCTGTCCATTTGTCAGTTGCCTTAAGGCACGGACATTCCACAACAATCATTATTGTCCTCTTAATTACTTAATTAACTTGGATTCCTGAGCAACTACAAAATCCAATAGAGGACCATGAAAAGGAAGCTTCTGTTTGCCCAAGAACCTCCTTAACCAAAGCAATAAGAGAGGAGATTTGAAAATTCAATCTCTTGACTCTGATCACCTCTAATTAAAGGATCAGAGATGTTCATAGAAGCCTTGTGAATTCTGAATCTGATTAAGTATAGAAGCCATCCCAAATCGAGTCACTTTATTTACCTTATTCAGTTTCATTCACTTATTCAGTCATATTTATTGAGCACTTACTGTGTGCACAGCACTGTACTAAGTGCTTGGAAAGTACAATTCGGCAACAGATAAAGACAATCTCTACCCAGCAATGGGTTCACAGTCTAGAAAGGGGAGACAGACAACAAAAGACAAAAAGACAGGCATCAGTAGCATCAAAATATATAAATATAATTTTAGATATATACACATCATTAATAAAATAAATAGAATAATAAATATGTACATTTATGCACAAGTGCTGTGGGGCGGGGATTGGGGAAGAGCAGAGGGAGGGAATAGGGGCAATGGGGAAGGGAGTAGGAGCAGAGGAAAAGGGGGGCACAGTCTGGGAAGGCCTCCTGGAGGAGGAGCTCTCAGTAGGGCTTTGAAGGGGGGAAGAGAGTTAGCAGATGTGAGGAAGGAGGGCATTCTAGGCCAGAGGTAGGATGTGGACCAGGGGTCAATGGTGGGACAGGCAAGAACGAGGCACAGTGAGGAGGTTAGTGGCAGGGGAGTGGAATGTGCGGGCTGGGCTGTAGAAGGAGAGAAGGGAGGTGAGGTAGGAGGGTGCAAGGTGATGGAGAGCTTTGAAGCCAAGAGTGAGGAGTTTTTGCTTCATATGAAGTTTGATAGGCAACCACTGGAGATTTTTGAGAAGGGGTGTGACATGCCCAGACTGTTTGTGCAGAAAGATAATCTGGGCAGCAGAGTGAAGTATAGACTGAAGCGGGGAGAGACAGAAGGTTGGGAGATGAGAAAGTTAAGGCTGCTATTCATAACATGTCTATAATTACAGAAATTCAGTATTTCACTCACCAAAGTGAGGCTTAGTCATAGGCAAATGGAATGGTCATCCAACTTCTTGGATTCAGTACCTAAACAGAGAAGAGGCTGAAAAGCATAGTGGCCTAGTGAAAGGAGCTCAGGCCTGGAAGGCAGAGTACCTGGGTTCTATCCCAGCTCCTCCACTGATCTGCTGTGTGACCTTGGGGAAGTCACTTGATTTCTCTATGCTTCAGTTTCTTCATCTATAAAATAAGATTTTAATACCTGTTCTCTCTCCTATTTAGACTGTGAGCCCCATGTGGGACTAGGACCATGTCTGACTAGATTACTTTGTATTTACCCCGGTGCTTGCAACAGTGCTTGACACATAAGCACTAAAAAATTCATAATAGTAATTATGATTCTAATTCTTGTATTTTTCCACATTCCCTGCACGTAGTAGGGTCTCAATCAAAGCTACTGATTGATCTCTGGGTTGGTTGATTCAGTACTTAATGGCAAATTTAAATCTCTAATGTTTGTAATCCAGCATTTGTAACCATCCAACTTTTTTGCAGGACTGCGCTCAAAGTCTGCACTTTCAAATACCCTGCGATTCTGAGACACTGCAATTTTCAAGTTAGTCATATATAATCCCCCTCTCCTGTGACACCCCGCCCTGCTTTGCCCTGTCTCTCCAGTAATTTCCTATTCACCAAGCACCCCTGCCTGCTTTCACCTGTCAGTCCCTTCCTGCTCCCATCAACCTTAACCATCCTCGGGTTCTAATCAAGAAGATGGACCTTCTTATGGTCATTTTAGGACATTTTGATGCCCTCCCAAGGATCAATCAATCATTAATGGTATTTGGTATTGACCTCTTACTGTGTGCAGAGCACTGTAATTAGATTTGGGACAGTAAAATTCTATGTTGTTGATAGACATGCTCTCTACCCCCAAGGACCTTACAGTCTAGATTGGGGAGTGGTGGGGTGGAACTGTGAAATGCCTTGTTTGCTCACACTTGGCATTTCTGCCTTTCAATGTGTCTGAAGCAACAGAGTGGCCTTAGCTGATTATGGAAA
This sequence comes from Ornithorhynchus anatinus, assembly GCF_004115215.2. NCBI lineage: Eukaryota > Metazoa > Chordata > Mammalia > Monotremata > Ornithorhynchidae > Ornithorhynchus > Ornithorhynchus anatinus. The sequence goes on along the minus strand of NC_041732.1, from coordinate 84,077,225 downwards.
CCTCATTTTTTAATGGTATTTAAGTGCTTACTATATACCAGGCACAGTACTAAGCACTGAGGTATAAGACACAAGCAAATCAAGTTGAACACAGTCTGTGTCCCAAATAGGTCTCACAGTCTTCATCCTCATTTTGCAGATGAGGTAACTGAGGCACAGAGAAGCTGAGTAACCTGCCCAAGGTCACACAGCAGACAAATGGTGAAGCCGGGGATTAGGACCTCAGACCTTCTTTCATGGGTGCTAGGGGCCAGGTGATGAAGTGTAGCCAGGGATGTAGTAAGTGTCGCTGAATTGGAGTCCCTGTTGAAAATCAACAGGAAACAAAAGAAGCAGCATGGACTAATGGTCAGAGCATGGATTTGGGAGACAGAAGGACCTGGGTTCTAATTCTGGCTTCGCCGCTTGCCTGCTGTGTGGTCTTGGGCAAGTCACTTAACTTTTTTGCGCCTCAGTGACAAGGACCTGGGTTCCAATTCTGGCTTCACTGCTTGTCTGCTTTGTGGTCTTGGGCAAGCCACTTAACTTTTTTGCGCCTCAGTGACCACATCTGCAAAACAATGATTAATATTGGGAGCCCCATGTGGGATATGGACTGTGTCCAACCTGATTAGCTTGTATCTACCCCAGCTCTTAGTACAGTGCCTGGCACATAGTAAGTGCTTAACAAATACTATATTACTATTATTATTAGTAAGCACTTTAATATGGTATTTGTTAAAGGCTCACTCTGCGGCAGGCACTGTTCTGAGCACTGGGGTAGATATGAGTTACTCATGTTGGACATAGTGCATGTCACACATGGGACTCACAGTCTTAATCCCCGTTTTACAGATGAAGAAACAGGCACAAATAAGTTAAGTGACTTGTCCAGGTCACATAGCAGACCAGTGGTGGAAACGGGATTAAAACCCAAGTCTATCTGACTTCCAAGCCCTTGTTTTATTCACTGGGAATAAACAAAGAAATAATTGCTTTCCCAGGAGTCACCATTTTGTTCATCTGGAAAGAAATGGTACTTCTTGGCCTAGCCTCTCTAACTTTGTCTTGAACATTAGTTCAAATAGTGGTTTGGACTGAATTGACAAACTCTGTGTCTGCTAAACCAAGGTATCGCCTGACCTGCCAACAACTTCTCTTCTCCGACCCAGTCCATTTCTTGTTTCCCTGATGGTCTTCAGACACTTCCAATTCCCTTGAAATTGACATGGATCTACAATATCATTCTTTCAGGGGATCAGTAATGGAGGAGTTTAGAGTACCAGTCAGAAGGATGTGAGTTCTAGTTCTTGCTCCACTTGTCTGCTGTTTTACCTTGGGCAAATCACTTAACTTCTCTGAGCCTCTTTTACCTGTACATGGGGATTAAGACTGTAAGCCCCATATCGGGCATGGATTGGGTCCATCCTGATTAGCTTGCATCCATCCCAATGCTTAGTAAGTACAGTGCCTGGAACATAGTAAGTGCTTAATAGATACCTTAAAAAAAGAGAGAAGATGGAGTCTTCAAGTTCCCCTGGCTCTATGAAGGGGCACATGAGGACTGGGTGGCCAGAATCTGCACTCAACTAAACCACTTCCTAAGCTGCAAGTCATTTCACAAGCATTATACCATCATGCAGCATAACTGGATGACATTACTCGGATGTCATTTTTGGAGCTGTCTCCCTGAATCCTCCCAAATTGGCCCAACCTAGGGCATTTCCCTGAGCCATGCTGCTTTGACTCATTTCAGTGTTCTTCCGAATTTCCATAGTTATAACGTGGGAAAAAGAGGTAGCTCTTATTAAATTTTTAGCATGAGCTGTTGGGAAACATTGCCAAGAAAAGTATTTATAGGGGTGTTTTGTGTGTGTGTGTGTGTGTGTGTGTGTGCATGTGCATTTTATCTTAATCTTCAGTTTGGGAGAGAAGAGAGGAACATTAGCTAGAAGATTCCTGAAACAGCTAATGGATTTTGTGGAAATATTGGAATTGACATTCCTCCTTCAAAAAACAGCCAATGTTCAGATAAAGCAGAAATGTAACTTTCAAAAATAATTTTGAACCTGGGATTAAATCTTGAAAGTGAATCACAGGTTTAGGGCAGATTTTCATACCCTCAAAGCTTTTACCAGTCCTCAAATGAGAAACCTCGAGTTTCTAGGCCACTGACATAGTTTTCTTTTGAAGGAGTTTGTGGGCTCTGATCTTGGATAACCTCCAGATAGCCATGCCTTCCAAGGCAGAGCAGAAAACAATTGCACAAGGTAACTCTCCAAACATCTGATTTATAAGGAAATGCAAGCACAGATATCACTGGTGCTCAAGCACTGGTCTGAGGAGCATTCTGTTCCAAGAGGGATAAAGTTGATAGTGATTGTTGATCAAGGTTGGTCAACACAAAGAGATATCTGTGGATCAATTCATAGTAGAGTATCAGGATTACACATTCTCCAGCAAATGCAGTGCTCCATAATGTAACACAATTTGTTAAGCACTTATTATGTGCCAAGCACTGTTCCATGTTGGGGGTCACAGTCTAAGTAGGAGGGTGAACAAACTGAGGCACTGAGAAAGTAAATGACTTGCTCAAGGTCACACAGCAGGGGAATGGCAGATCTGGGAATGGAACCTAGATCTGCTGACCCCAAGGCCTGTTCTCTTTCCTCTAGGTCATGCCACTTCTCCTATACAAGGTTTTGACCTTAGAAAGTAGGCTTATGATTTTTATTTTTTTAGTGGTATTTGTTCAGCACTTACTATGTGCCAGGCATTGTACTAAGTACAGGGATTTTTACAAAATGACAGGTTTTCTCAGAGAAAGAAGAATAAAAACATCAGTCTATCCGTGGTATTTATTGAGCCCTTGCTCTGTACATAGCATTCACTGCATTACATTCAGCATATTGAAGAAGAAAGGTGACAAAGCAGGAGATGGGAAACTTTTTAAATGTATGACAAGGTCCTAGCCATTTTCTGGATAGGCTATTGAAAATTACAATTACTCCTGTTTTACCTGGATACAAAATACAGCGAAGTAAATATGCTCTTTGTAGTTGGGTTCAAGATAAGTTCAGGAGACATCATTAAACCACAGTTTCCTCAGACTCCATCAATTGACCTGGGTCCTACCAGCCAATTAACAAATGTAATCGCTCCAAGAAACTGATCAGGATTCTCAGACTACTTTCATAAATGGTTTTCCCACCTCTGTCATCAGAGTGAAGAGTTACTGGGCGGGCAGTTAAGTCCCAGCATCTTATTTTATGTGGCTATGCTTGAATATGATAATAATAATAATAATAATGATGATGTCTTATGCTGTCAAGTAGTCTCTGACCCAAAGTGACTCCATGAACACATCTTTCCCTGAATGTCCCACTCTCCATCTGTCATCGTTCTGGTAGTGTATCCCTTGAATTTTCTAGTAAAAATTTGAAAGTGGTTTATCATTGCTTTCTTTCACACAGTAAACTTGAGTTTCTGCCCTCGACTCTTTCCATGTTGCTGCTGCTCAGCACTAGCAGCAGTATTTGCTAAATGCTTACTCTATGCTAAGCACTTTGGTAGATAAAGTGCAATTGGATCAGACACCGTCCTTGTCCCACATGAGGTCCACAGTCTACTAATAAGGAGGGAGAACAGAAGCAGTGTGGCTTAGTGGAGAGAGCACAGGTTTGGGAGTCAGAGGTCATGGGTTCTAACCCCGGATCCGCCACTTGTCACCTGTCTGACCTTGGGCAAGGCATTTAACTTCTCTGTGCCTCAGTTACTTCATTTGTAAAATGAGGATTAAGACTGTGAGCCCCACGTGGGACAACCTGATTACCTTATCTACCCCAGAGCTTAGAACAATGCTTGGCACGTCGTAAACTCTTAATAAATACCATCATTATTATTATTATGAGGCATTTGAAATAGAAGAATTAAATGACTCTGAACACTGCACAGAAGGTAAAGGTCAGAGCTGAGAATAGAACATATGTCTCCTAACTCCCAGACCTGTGATCTTTTCATTAGGCCACGGTGTTTCGGGAATCTGGAATCAGAATACACCTCTGATTCATATTGTTGTATTATACATTCCAAAGCACTTAATACAGTGCTCTGCACACAGTAAGTGCTCAATAAATATGACTGATTGAATGAAATGAATGAACGAATCCAGATGGGAAACTTCCAGTTCAGCAAACTACGGACCTTAGCAGTTCTTTGAGATACTCAATTGTGAGCTGTGTGCTGCTCATTGTGCATTTTTCCTCATAATTATCTCCTTATCTCCCATTCTGGTAAGGCAGGTTAAACCATTTAGACAGCAGACCTTAGTCGCAAACAGTGTGGCATATCAGTGGATGGTTGGGAGACCATTGCAGCAGACAGACCAGGCTCACCATTGGCTTTAAAGCAGTCCATCACCTTGTGCCCTCCCACCTCACCTCTATTCTCTCCTCCTACAACCCAGCCCGCATACTTCACTCCTCTAGTGCTAATCTTCTCACTGTGCCTTGATCTTACCTGTCTCACCCCTCAATCCTTAGCCTAAGTTCTGCCTCTGGCCTGGATTGCCCTCCCCGCTCAAAGTCTACAGGAAATTACCCTCCCTGCCTAGAAAGCCTTATTGAAGGTATATCTTCTCCAAGAAGATTTCCCAGACTTAGCCCTGCTTTTCCTCATCTCCCATTCCCTTCTGCATCACCCTGACTTGCTCCCTTTGCTCTTGCCCCCTCCCAGCTCCATAACACTTATGTGTATAGCTGTAATTTTATTTATTTGTATTCATGTCTGTCTCCCTAAATAAACTGTGAACTCCTTGTAGGAAGGGAATGTGTTTGTTTATTGTTGTACGGTACTCTCCCAAGTGCTTAGTACAGTGCTCTGCACATAGTAAGTGCTCAATAAAGATAATTGATTGAATGAATGAATGAATGAATGAATGAATGGTGGGTAGCAATGAGAAGTGGGATAGCCTTCTTTGAGCAAAGGCTTCATGAGGTTTGGGATATGGGGGTGGGGGGGCAAGTCAAAAACAGAGACAGGTCCAGTATGGGACAAATCTGCAGGAAGGAATTCTCTGTAGGAGCACACAGAGGATAATAGCGTCACTCACTGCATCAGACTGCTTAGCCACACTCTCATGGATAGGCTCTCAGTAGTATCTTTGACAACAAAGGACAGCTAACAATCATAATAATAATTATGGTATTCGTTAAGCGCTTACTATATGCCAAGCGCTGCGGTAGATACAAGCAAATCATGTTGGACACAGTCTCTGTCCTATGTGGGACTCACAGTCTCAATCCCCATTTTACAGAAGTGGTAAATGAGGCCCAGAAAAGTGAAGTGACTTCCCCAAGGTCACACAGCAGACAAATGGCAGAGTCTGGATTAGAACCCATGATCTTCTGATTCCCAGGCCAGGGCTCTATCCACTGTACCACACAACTTCTGAGAAGCACGCTGAGAAGCAGCGTGGCTCAGTGGAAAGAGCACGGGCTTGGGAGTCAGAGGTCATGAGTTCGAATCCCTGCTCTGCCACTTGTCAGCTGTGTGACTGTGGGCAAGTTACTTCACTTCTCTGTGCCTCAGTGACCCCATCTGTAAAATGGGGATTAGCTGTGAGCCTCACGTGGGACAACCTGATTACCCTGTATCTACCCCAGCGCTTAGAACAGTGCTCGGCACATAGTAAGCACTTAACCAATACTATTATTATTATTATTAATAACCAATATTATTATTATTATTAACTTCTCACACAAAAGCTACACACAGAAACCCCTGCCCCCAGGCCCAACCCCTGCCACACACGTACTGTCAAACTTCAACATGTCCATCTTTCTTTCATTCATATTCATATTTCATTTATATTTGCTGAGTGCTTAACGTATGCAGAGGACTGTATTAAGTGCTTGGAAAGTACAATACAGCAATAGAGACAATCCCTGCCTACAGTGGGTTTACTGTCTGGGGGTGGGGGGAGGAGGTTGGGTTGGGGAACTGACATCAAAACAAGTAAACAGGCATCAGTATAAAAAAATAGAATTATAGATATATACATATATGCATAAGTGCTGTGGAGCAGTGGACGAGGGGAGAGTGTCACCTGTCACCCAGGACAAGTTATTTCGGAATCGGCGCGGCGAGAGAGAGAGAGAGAGAGGCCGGGGATGGAAAATCTGAGTTTGTATAAAATTTATTCTGCGGGGTGAATTGAATTAATTAGTTATTTAGACACGACAAATCGGCCTTCCCTTTTGGGAGAAATATGGTGTTAAAGCTTTTCTAACGGGAAGAATACACTTGTATGTTACTCGCATGTGGCCAGACATCCAAGTCCACTTATGATTTACTCACAACGTGATGAGGCGGCCTGGCTCCCACTATGTGCACGCCCCACCCAGGAGGAATCCACCTTTGCGTTAAATACACTTATGTGTTAAACACTAATGAGTTACATACACTTATGAGTTACATACACTTATGTGCTAAACCCAGTTATGCGTTACCCACTTATATGTTACTGGCACTCGGTAAGGCGGCTAGCTCCCACCCTGTTCAAGTCCCATTTGGGAGGCACCCACTTAGGCATCAAATCTACTTATGTGCTACTCGCAATTGGTGAGGCGACTAGCTCCCACCATATTCACGTCCCACTGGGGAGGCACCCACTTAGACATCAAATCCATTTAAAAGTTACATACCCATGGTGAAGCATCTGGCTTCCAACCCCACGAGCTCTCAGCAGAACGGGACACTCACCCATCCTGTGGCTCCTCACCTGGTGCAAGCAGAGCGGCCTTTTCACGCTCTGGACAGAGGCGACCTGCAGCAGGCTGCTGCACGTCCCGTTCCTCTACCCAGAAGGTTAGAGGCGGCAGGTATTTATCACCTGTGCCCTTAGGCCATTCCAGCTTTCGGCCTCAGTTTATCCAATCTCTGCCCTCCTCACTCCTCCATTCCTAATTTGATTGGCACAGGGCCGAGGGGCACCTTCTGTATTCCTAGCTTGGTCTGTCAATCTGGCAGTTTTGGTTGGGGGGTGGTATTCCACCCTCACTTCCAAGTTCCTCCTGCTGGCTCAGAGGGTCACGAGATAGTATTTGACCTTGAGATGGTCGGTACCCCAGGGTCACCTTGGGACAGAGAGCAAAGGGAGCAAGTTGAGGTGATGTGAAAGGAACAGGTACCTGAGGAAAAGGGAAGAGAAGAAGGCTTCTTGGAGAAGGTGTGCCTTCAGTAGGCTTTGAAGGGGGGAAGGATGATTGTTTGGCAGATTTGAGGAGGGAGGACATTGCAGGCTAGAGGTAGGATGTGGGCCAGGGGTTGGTGGTGGGACAGGCGAGATCAAGGCACAGTGAAAAGGTTAGCACCAGAGGAGTGGAGTGTGGGGGCTGGAAAGTATAAGGAGAGAAGGGAGGTGAGGTAGAAAGGGGCAAGGTGATGGAGAGATTTAAAGCCAATAGTGACTAGTTTTTGTTTGATATGGAGGTCGATAGGCAACCACTCGAGACTTTTGAGGAGGAGGGAGACATGCCCTGAGCATTTCTGTAGAAAGATAACCTGGGCAGCGGAGTGAAGTATGGACTGAAGTGGGGAGAGGCAGGAGGTTGAGAGGTGAGAAAGAAGGATGATGCAGTAATCCAGTCAGGATAGAATGAGTGAATGTACTAACAGGGTAGTGGTTTGGATGGAGAGGAAAGGGCGGACCTTGGTGATGTTGTGAAGGTAAGATGGACAGCATTTGGTGATAGATTGGATATGTAGGGTGAATGAGAGAGCTGAGTCAAGGATGACACCAAGGTTAAGGGCTTGTGAGTTGGAAAGGATGGTTGTGCCCTCTACAGTGACAGGAAAGTTCGGGAGAGGACAGGGTTAGGAAGTTAAGTTCAGGAGCTCTGCCTTGGATGTGTTGTGTTTGAGGTGGCAGGAGGATATCCAAGTAGAGATGCCCTGAAGGCAGGAGGAGATGCAAGCCTGATGTTTCTGTAGAAAAGCTTCAACAGAATATCCCTTGCAGGACCAGTTTATAACATATTTGATGTTTTCTGTGTTAACATGATCATTTTGGAGCCAAATCTGTGTAATGTTAATGAGCAAAGGGCTGATTTCATTGTCTTCCTCTCTTCAATACATTTGAAATCACCTTCATTCATGCTTTCAATGGCTTGGAATTAGGCGTTGCAGGTGCAAAGGGTTAGAATCAGTCTCTCTAAACTGAGACAAATTTTCTCTGCCTCTTTGGTGCAGCATTTCAGTTAATGTAAGTTTTGCTTTCCAGTATTAGTGCTTTTCCCCGGAGTTCCAAATCCACAGCCAGAGTTGTCTCTCTCCGTGTGGCCTAGAGGAAAGAGCATGAGCCTGGCAGTTAGAGGAGCTGGATTCTAGTCCCATTTCATTCATTCATTCAATAGTATTTATTGAGCACTTACTATGTGCAGAGCACTGTACTAAGCACTTGGAATGTACAATTTGGTAACAGATAGAGACAATCCCTGCCCATTGATGGGCTTACAGTCTAATCGGGGGAGACAGACAGACAAAAACAATAGCAATAAATAGAAGCAAGAGGATGTACATCTTATTAACAAAATAAATAGGGTAATAAAAATGTATACAAATGAGCGGACGAGCAAAGTGCTGAGGGGAGGGGAAGGGAGAGGGGGAGGAGCAGAGGGAAAGGGGGGGAAAGGGGGCTTAGCTGAGGGGAGGTGTCTTCCCCTCTTCAAAACCCTACTTAAAACTCACCTCCTCCAAGAGGCCTTCCCAGATTGAGCTCCTCTTCTCCCTCTACTCCCTCTGCCACCCCCACCTTTACCTCTCCGCAGCTAAACCCTCTTTTTCCCCTTTTCCCTCTGCTCCTCCACCTCTCCCTTCCCATCCCCACAACACTGTACTCGTCCGCTCAACTGTATATATTTCCATTGCCCTATTTATTTTGTTAATGAATTGTACATCGCCTTGATTCTATTTAGTTGCCATTGTTTTTACGAGATGTTCTTCCCCTTGACTCTATTTATTGCCATTGTTCTTGTCTGTCCATCTTCCCCGATTAGACTGTAAGCCCGTCAAACGGCAGGGACTGTCTCTATCGGTTGCCAACTTGTTCATCCCAAGCGCTTAGTACAGTGCTCTGCACATAGTAAGCGCTCAATAAATACTATTGAATGAATGAATGAATGAATGAAAGAGGCAGCAGAGGGGAAAGAGGAAGCTCAGTCTGGGAAGGCCTCTTGGAGGAGGTGAGCTCTCAGTAGAGCTTTGAAGAGGGGAAGAGAGTTAGTTTGGTGGAGGTGAGGAGGGAGGGCATTCCAGGACTGCGGGAGGACGTGGGCCAGAGGTCGATGGCGGGATAGGCGAGAACAGGGCACGGTGAGGAGGTGGGCGGCAGAAGAGTGGAGCCTATGGGGTGGGCAGTAGAAAGAGAGAAGGGAGGAGAGGTAGGAGAGGGCAAGGTGATGGAGAGCCTTGAAGCCTAGAGTGAGAAGTTTTTGTTTCGTACGGAGGTTGATAAGCAACCACTGGAGGTTTTTAAGAAGGGGAGTGACAGGCTCAGAGCGTTTCTGCAGGAAGGTGAGCCGGGCAGCGGAATGAAGAATAGACTGGAGCGGGGAGAGACAGGAGGAAGGGAGATCAGAGAGAAGGCTGACACAATAATCCAGCCAGGATATTATGAGAGCCTGTACCACTAAGATAGCTGTTTGGGTGGAGAGGAGAGGACAGATCTTGGCAATATTATAAAGGTGAGGCCTGCAGTGAGATCCACAGTCCCAACTCTGCCATTGTCTGCTGTTTGACCCTGGACAAGCTCTGTGCCTCAGTTACCTCATCTGTAAAATAGGGATTAAGGCTGTGAGCTCCACGTGGGACAACCTGTTTACCTTGTATCTACTCCAATGCTTAGAACAATGCTTGGCACATAGTAAGCGCTTAACAAATACCATCATTATTATTATCATTATTATTACATAGTAAACGCTTAACAATTACCATTAAAAAATGTCAATCTGTGGACCCTGTCTCAAAGAAACTCCTTCCCTGACCACTTCTTTTGTGAGAAATGAAACTTAGAAACTGAAAGAAGCTATGCAAACCAAAAGCTGAAAGCCCAGTTCAGTGCTTGGTTTGGAGATATCATTTCAAATCTGGTCAGATTTGGTCTGAAGCACAGGTAAGTCTCAAGACAATGCCTCCTAGAATTGTTGTGCTCATTTTTCATGGAAATAAACTAGTTTGGTGATGGAAATGTATTTTAAGGCCCACAAGGCATTTATGAGAAATGTAGCATCCGTTAGCATTTCAAAAAGATCATTTAGAACTACCATTGAAGTTTTTGAACAGAATGCCCTCTGACTTAATTCCCTTAATTAGCAAATGAACAGCTAATGCCTGGGATGCCTTGAAGATTCATTCTTCAAGGCCATTTTAAAAGCCATTTACAGTCGTTATGGTGCACTGCTCACTTAAACACATAACTTTTCTTAATCTTTACCAGGCTGTGAGAATACTCAATATGCTCTTTCTAAAAAAGATTGCAGGTGAAAATGAGGATAAACACTTTTAAAGTTCCTAATGTTTTATGATGGGGATAAACACATTTAAAGTTCCTAATGTTTTACAATAGGGATAAACACTTTTAATGTTCCTAATGCTTTACAATGAGTTCCCTTAGCTTTTTAGGAAAATGAACATCATTATAGTCTTACTTACTGGAAAAATGCAGTGAACCCTAATAATAAGAAGAATAATTGTGGTATTTGTTAAGTACTTACTATGTGCCAGGCACTGAACTAAACATGGGGTAGATACAAGCAAATCGGGTTGAGCACAACCCCTGTCCCATATGAGGCTCCCAGTCTTAATCTTCATTTTACATATGAGGGAAGTGAGGCACAGAGAAGTTAAGCAAGCTGCCCAAGGTCACACAGCAGATGAGTAAGAGAGTGGGAATTAGAACCCATGACCTTCTGACTCTCAGGTCCGTGCTCTCTCCACTATGCCATGAACAATTAAGAATGAGTGCTATTATTCCTAGAATATTGCATTTACTTGTGCCCCAACAATAACAAGTAGTAACAAAGAGAAATGGAAATTCTGCAAATATCTGGATAGACTGGTAACATCATCTCTGAACTATGACAAGCTGTTCATCCTGGGATATTTTACATGCTCTGGTGGCACCCAAACATGGAAAAAAAGCAATTGGTTCACATTAATCAATTAATTATCAATTAACCTCCAGGGGTTGAAGAGTGGAAATAGCAGTTATCAACTGCTCAGCAAATGTTCCAACTGTAACCTTATGATCACCAGCACTGCCTTGTGCATCCAAAAAAGAGAAAAATATCATGGACTGATTCACCATCTCATGAATAGCATTATAATGCTGGCTGTCAGTGGAACATAAAAGATGTTCAGATCACTGCAGCTATGTGAGATGTCAAGAGCAGATTAACCATTGGTTGACATACTCCAAACTTGAGCTAGCAAAGCAAACAATGCATGGTGAAGAGGAGCAGAAGACTCCGGGGCTGCACGATAATAATAATGGTATTTTTTGAGTGCTTACTATGTGCCAAGCACTGATTTAAACACTGGGGTAGATACAAGGTAATCAGATTGTCCCACACTGGGGTAACAGATGTCATCCCCATTTTACAGATGAGGTAACTGAGACAAAGAGAAGTTAAGTGACTTACCCAAAGTCTCACACCTGACAAGGGGCAGAGTCAGGATTAGAACCCACGACCTCTGCCTCCCATGCCTGTGCTCTTTCCGCTAAGCCATGCTGCTTCTTGACACTATGACACTATAGGAATCATATGTGCTTTTCCAGATGTCAGTAGCTTGAGAATGTTACTTCTTTTTCTAACCTGGGATTTTTGCCAGGCAGTTAGATACTTAAAGGCTGCCTCCTTCATAGTTTTAGTCACTGATAGTTTTACTGCTGAAAGGTAACTTGTTTTCATAGTGTCTGTTTTATATTCTTCTTTTATGCGCTCCTGTCCTTCCCCATTTAGTTCAAGAGTCCCTTATGCATCTTCATTGAAATTCTTGTAATTACCTTAATGCTTACTGCACTGCGATGCTCTGGACATTTTAAGTGATCAATAAAAGTTAATGTTACTACTATTACTATTACTGCTATCAGTAATGATGATGATAAATGCAGCTCAAAGTTAAGATCCCAAGCAGTTCTAATCGATCAACTCACCCCTGAGGGGTAATTTTCTGAGGGAAATAGAATATTAGATGTTCTCCTAGACACAGGAATCGTGACTGGGTGTGGCAAGGAGACGTAATCAGGATGAGTTTCATTGGGGCAACTCAGATTTAAATGTTATCAGTAAAGCCTTGCAGCTCTTCAAGATCAAAACAGAATCCTACAGTGGAATCTATAGATGAAGCTAAGAGACACAGCTGAGCTGTATATGGCAACATTGGGAAGGTCTTGGGCTATGCTGACCACCACCACCACACTAAGAACTGTTTTTGACACAAAGAAGCTTCATTACCCCATTCACATTACCACAGTACCTCTGAAGAGTATAGATAGAAACACCCTCATCTCAGACATGACTTTGACCAGTGAGAATGGAGCAAAGAAAATGAACCAAAATGTGAAGCTACAACCTTTGATCCAATCTTTGAGAAGGTAACTCCCATATTCAGTGCTGGGAGGTGATGAAAGTAGTAATTGTGGTAAGTGGTAGTAATAATAATATTATGAGAGCAATGTGGCCTAGTGGAAAGTGTTTGAGTCTGAGATCTATTCCCAGCTCCACCCCTTGTCTGCTGTGTGATCTTGGGCCACTGACTTAGCCTCCCTGCTTCAGTTCCCTCATCTGCAAAGTGGGGATTAAATGTCTAATATCCCTTCTACTTAGTCTACTTAGACTACTTCTACTTAGCTCGACTTGGGACACGATTATCTTGTATCTACCTCAGTGCTTAGTACAGCTCTTACTCTTAGATTATGAGGCCTACGTGGGACAAGAACTGTGTCTGACCTGATCATCCTACATCTTCCTCAGTGCTTAGAACAATACTTGACACTTAGGAAGCATTTAACAAATATGACTATTACTATAGCACATACTAAATGCTTAACAAACACCATCATTATTTCTATTATTACTATCATTATTATTATTATTCCTTAAGTACAAAGCATTGTATTTAGCACTGAAAAAAAGTAGTGATTAAAATTGCAAAGGGTCCCTGGTCCTCAAGGGATTCACAATCTAAGAGTAAGTGGCAGGAGGGGACAGGAGTGGGTAGGGAAGTTAGTGACAGACACTTAAGGAAGGTGAAATAAAGCGAAGGATTGGAAAACATGAAAAAAAAAAGGAAATCATGGAAAACCTCAATCTTGTCTATCTTGCCTCCGACCTCTAGCCCACAGTCTGCCTCTGGTCTGGAACACCCTCCCTTTTCATATCCAGAAATCAATTGCTCTCCCCATCTTCAAAACCTTATGGAAGGCACAACCCCTCCAAGAGACCTTCCCTGGCTAAACCCTCCTTTCCTTTTCTCCCACTCTCTTCTATGTCATCTTACTTTGCTCCATTTATTCACACATCCCCTTCAACCTCACAGCACTTATGTACATATCTGTAATTTATTTATATTAATATTTGTCTACTCATTGAGGGCAGAGAATGCATCAGTTTGTCAGTCAGTCATATTTATTGAGTGCTTACTGTGTGCAGAACACTGTATTTAAGTGCTTAGGAAAGTACAATGCACCTGCTGTATGGTTATATTGTACTCTCCCAACTCTTAGTACAGTGCTCTGCACACAGAAAGCAATCTATAAATATGATTGATTAATTGATATCTACCTTCAAGGTGAGGACCTACACCACAGAGTTAATATGAGCTCATCTCCTCAGCATAAGGAATACTTAGGAGTTGTCACCACACTTCAAATCTGTCACCAACTTCACCTTCCTCAAGAAGGAAGGGGAGAGAGATGACAATGGTGCTCTGCTCACAGGGAGAGCCAAATAAATACCATCAACTGATGAGTTGCAGAAAATAAGTTGAAGAAACTACCAGGGCATTATCCTACTTTCCAATGCTAGCAAGACTGGGCAGGCAAATGAAAAGAATTGCCAGTCAGTCAATAGAATATTGAGCATTTACGGTGCTGAGACCACTACAGGAAGTAATTTACCACAACAGATATAATCTTTTCAGTGTGAGAGATTCAGGAACCAAACTTCTAAACCATTTTCATAGACCTTATAAAAAGTCTCTTTGGGGAAAATTATTAGGGTTTCCTATCAAATCGGGAAGATTACTGTTGTGGGAACTAGTAAAAGAAGCCAATTCAGAATAAATTCTTATAATAATTACTGTGGTTTTTGTTGAGTGCTTACCATACCCATCCAAGTACTGTACTAATCACTGGGGTTGATGCACTATAACCAGATTGGTCACAGTCCCTGTGCCTTGTGGGGCTCAGAGTCTGTAAGACTGGGAGAACAGACATTTTATCCCCATTTTACAAATGAGGTAAATGAAGCATGGCAGAATTAAATGACTTCCCCAAGGTCACATAGCAGGTATGTGGTGGAGCTGGAATGAGAATTTAAGTCTTTGGGTCTAAAGCTTGTGCTCTTCCCACTAGATTGTAAACCTCCCAAGGTATGGGGTCACATCTAATTTCCACCTGTGTGTCCTCTCCCAATGCTCTGCACACAGTTTGTGCTTAGTAAATAGGAATACTACTACTATGAGGTCATACTGCTCCTCATTAATAATAATAATAACGATGATGGCATTTGTCAGGTGCTTACTATGTGTGAAGCACTGTTCCAAGCACTGGGGAGGATACAAGGTGATCAGGTTGTTCCACGTGCAGCTCACAGTCTTAATCCCCATTTCACAGTTGAGGTCACTGAGGCACAGAGAGGTTAAGTGACTTGCCCAAAGTCACATAGCTGACAAACGGCGGAGCCGGGATTAAAACCAGATTTCCCCCTATTAGACTGTAAACCCGTCAATGGACAGGGATTGTCTCTATCTGTTGCCAAATTGTACATTCCAAGCGCTTAGTACAGTGCTCTGCACATAGTAAGCGCTCAATAAATACTATTGAATGAATGAATGAACCCATGACCTCTGACTCCCAAGCCCGTGCTTTTTCCACTGAGCCACGTAGAAGCTTATCACAAATATCTCTACCTTAATGTTAGATGCTTGAGAAATTAGAATGGAGAAATTAGAATGTTTGGTTATTCAGGTTGATACTAGAGAGACATTCAACAAATCTCACCACACCAGTGTGAAGGCATCTATTGAAACCTGAAGATTTTAGATTCAAAAAACCCCAGAAAGAAATATTTCTTCTCCCAGCTAGTGGTATAAATGTGGAATTTTTTACCTCAGTATGTTGCACCGGCCAAAAATATCATCGGCTATCACTGATAAATTTCCAGAGGTGACTTTCTAAATCCCCATTGTCCTAGCTGTTTTGATGAGCATGCCCTCAGCATATTCCTGAAGTATTTATCATTTCAATGTTTTATGAAGGTCTGAATTTTGCTCCATTTTTCTAGCAGCTGAAATAGAGATCTAGTGAAGCATAAGAGCAAGGTTGTGATACCTCAGGCTAACTCATGATACAATTAGTATTGATATACTCAAGGTTCCTTCAGAACCTCTCTCACAGTTGAGGCCAAACAATGTGAATGCAAGGAGGCACAATCTATGAAACTCAACTAAGGTGGAGGAGCAATTTAACAAGGCCCAAAATTTTCACACATACCAACACCCCCACAGTAAATGTCCTGGGCTCCCAATCTGAAGAAAATCTGCATAGCAATTGAGTAATTGATTGTCTTCACATATGAGGAGGTTCCATCCTCAAGGTGCACATGACCTAAAGGAAAGATTGCTGGCCTAGAAGTCAGGGGACCTGGGTTCTAATCCTAGCTCCACTTAACTGCTATGAGACCTGCGACAAGTCACTTTGCTTCTCTGTGCCTCAGTTACTCCATCTTTAAATTGAGGATTTAAGACTGTGAGCCCCATGTAGGACAGCCTGATTACCTTGTCTCCACCCCAGTGCTTAGAACGCTGTTTGGTACATAGTAAGTGCTTAACAAATAACATAATTATTATTATTCTCTGTGCCTCATTTTCCTCATCTGTCACCCGGGGGTTCAGTATCTGTTCTCCCTCCTACTTAGACTCCATGTGGGACAGGGATTGCATTTGACCAGATTAATCTGTATCTACCCCAGAGTTTAGAACTCTGCTTGACATGTTGTAAAAGGTTAACAAATACCACAGTTATTTCTGGTACCATCCTTGTGAAGGTTTAGGCTTGAATGGGGCAATTCCCTTAGGGCAGAAAAAGGGACTGAGCCTTGCAAACTAGTTAACACCTTCTTCAATAGTAGTAGTAGTGATTGCCAAATTGTACATTCCAAGCGCTTAGTACAGTGCTCTGGACATAGTAAGCGCTCAATAAATACTATTGAATGAAATGAATGAATGAATGAATGAATTATAGTCCTTGTATTTATTAAGTGCTTACTGTGTGTAAATTAATTAATCCTAAAGGCCGGAAACAAATGCATGGTTGATTTTCAGACACAGTCCCTCGTCTTCAAGGAATTCTCACTCTAAGGAGAGAGAGAAAGAGATAAAAAATGAGAAAAAAGGAGGGAGAAGGAGAGAGAATAGCCATGCAAGGAATAGTAGACCTAGAAGACAGAAAAAACTGTTTTAAAGACTCAGTGAAATAAAACTTTGATCCTGGATACTTGGGAGGCAGCAGCAGCATCAGTCAGAAATAGGGGTGGAAATCTTAGACTAAAGGCTACAGGAATGTGATCCCAAGACAAAGAAATGATGGTGACACCAAGAACGTATGGTAACAAAATGCCAGTCCATCTGGAGCCAATATTTTGGCAACCTCTGGTTACAGGACATGGTCTGAGTCTAGTCTGTTTGCATTGTAATGATAATAGCAAACACTTAATACATAACATTACTAACACTATGCAATCGTCTATCATGAACTAGTCTTGTCAGCTACCATGGATTCATGGATAAAAATTCATCAACAGCTTTGAATATCAGAGGACATAGTCTGTCTACAAAAAAGGGGAAAAAAACCTTTTTATGATATTTGTTAAGTGCTTACTATGTGCCATGCACGGTGCGGAGCTAGGGGTAGATGCTGAACTGTGCATTCCAAGGGTTTAATACAGTGTTCTGTACACAGTAAGCACTCAGTCAGTATGATTGAGTTAATCAGTATGCAGACTCCCTGTCCCACATAGAGTTCACAGTCTTAATCTCCATTTTTCAGATAAGGTAACTGAGGCCCAAGAAGTTCAGCGACTTGCCCAAGGTCTCACACAGCAATAATAATAATGTTGGTATTTGTTAAGTGCTTACTATGTGCCGAGCACTGTTCTAAGCGCTGGGGTAGACACAGGGGAATCAGGTTGTCCCACGTGGGGCTCACAGTCTTAATCCCCATTTTAAGGCACCGAGAAGTTAAGTGACTTGCCCAAAGTCACACAGCTGACAAGTGGTAGAGCCGGGGTTCGAACCCATGACCTCTGACTCCAAAGCCCGTGCTCTTTCCAGTGAGCCACGCTTCTTCTCAAGCAGACTAGTGGTGAAGCAGGGATTAGAATGCAGGTCCTCCCGACTCCCAGACCTGTGGTCTATCCACTAGGACACATGGCTTCTCTATTATGTGGAAAACACTAATGTCATTTTCTTAATAACTGTCTCCTTTCCTCATCCCTTCACCCACTCACAGGTTGGTATTATTATTATTATCATTTCGGTATTTGTTAAGTGCTTACTATGTGCGAGCATAGTTCTAAGCATTGGAGAAGATATAGGGTAATCAGGTCATCCCACATGGGGCTCACAGTCCTACTCCCCATTTTCCAGGTTGGTAGGTAATATCTTGCGAAGGAGAAGAATTTATTCTCCAATATCTTATTTTACCACCATCTTACTTTGGAAACAGTGTCCCCAGTTCTGTTGAATACACCCCAGGCTGACAGCTTCCCAGTGGCTCTCCACTAGGATAGGCATGAGTCTGGGAGTCAGAAGAACCTGGATTCTAATCCTGGCTCTGCCACTTCATTCAGTCATAATTATTAAGTGCTACTGTGTGCAGAGCACTGTACTAAGTGCTTGGGAAAGTACACTACAACAATAAACAATGACAATCCCTGCCCACAGTGAGCTCACAGTCTGGGGGGTGGAGACAGACATCAATACAATAAATAAAATTACAGATATATATAGGCTGTGGGGCTGCAAGAGGGTGGAAGTGCAAAGGGAGCAAGTCAGGGGGATCCAAAAAGGAGTGGAAGATGAGGAAAAGTGGGGCTTAGTTGAGTGACCTTGGACAAGCCACATTGCTTCTTTGTGCCTCATTTACCTCATCTGTAAAATGGTGATTAAGACTGTGCACTCCATGTGGGAAAGGGACTGTGTCCAACCTGATTAGTTTCTATCTACCCCAGCTCTTTGAACAGTATATGACACATAGTAAGCATTGAACACATACCATGATTTAAGGTGTGGCCTTGCTGGGAAATGAGTTGAGGATGTTTTTCTCAGATGAAGTTCATACTGTGGATTAAAGGTTTTTAATGAAAAATGCTAATTGGCTCATATGAAAGGAATGGACTGGGTTAAATTGACCAGTGAGGCTACCAAGATCCCCAAATCTCAGGCAACCTAGATTTGAGTTCCCCTTGGGCACACAGATGTAGAATTCCATCATATTCACTGCAATAAGGATATTTTCCCTCTAGATGCCTTGCTCAGTGATTTAGACATGTTTGATACTCTCACATCTGAATTTCATGTTTGTCCACTTAGATAAATAAGTGGAGAATGGAATACAAACTTAAATCAGAGTCTTGATATGAAACCACGGAGAGGTCAGAAAGTTTCCAGCTGGTTCTTTTCCAATTCATATTCATATTAAACTGCAAATGCCCTTGCATGTTGGTTTAATAAATGTGCCACCTACAATAAGAGACAATTGTCTTGGCGACAAGAGAGGAAATGTGGAGAGAGTTGATTCCAAGGCAGCCCACATTTTAGCGGGAGAGCTTAGGAAGAAAGGAAATTCCAGGATTAAATAAATGTGATTCAATGTAAAAAAAAGGATTTAATTTTAAATGGGTACTATTCACAACCTATAGTTTCATTATGAAGAAAAAAGCCTTGAAATCTGAAGAGCTTCTTCCATTTCATCGATTACTTATTGACTTATTTGTCCCTTTCATTATCCCAGGATATATTGCCAATATCACTATAGGAGTCAACAGTGTTTTAGGTCCAATTCTTGTTCAAAAACTTGAATCATTTTATTCTCTTTAATATCTGGCATCAGACTCTCTATTTCTCATGAACAGTATGTGCTTTGAATCAGAGTCTCTATTTCTCTTGAACAGTATGTGCTTTTGTCAGAACCAGTTGCATGGAGAATTGGTTTATTGCCAAGTTTGGACCCAGTGTTCTTCTTAATGTTCTATCTAGCCTGATATGACATTGTCGGTGGAGAGTAATTGCATAGAATTGCTGTAGATGGCAGTTTGGACAAATAGAAAACTCTGATTCCTTACACAAAGCAGAGAGATAGGTTTGAACAAGGTAGAGGTAGTAATAGTATTTATTGAGCTCCCCCTGAACAGAGGACTAAGTACTTAGGAAGGGTTCTAGAGGATAGTGGAAACAAGGTGACCTGTTTTTTTGTTTTTTTTTTAATAGGGAAAATGGATCCCAAAATGCTGGAGAGTCAAGTAGGGGAAGAATTGATAGGTTGTTGGGTTGACCAGACAACTGTGTAAGTCAACCACGTGCCTCTTATGCAAATCACAATATCACTTCTGTAGGGAAAGGGCAGGGCTTCCCAGGGCAGAGGTCCAGTAGCTTCTTGACATGCTTCATCAGGAACCATGGTGCCCACTTTCCTGAGCACCCCTAATTAAGGGCACCCTTTTCATCTGGAAAGGCAAGAAAGAAAGATTTGGGTGGAGAGAGAGAAAGAGAGAGAGAAAGGGGTCAGAGGATAGAGTGAGGAGAGACGTGGGGGAAAGAAAGGGAGAGAGAGAAAGAAAAAGAGACAGAGAAAGAAAGAGGGTCGAGAGAGAGAGGAATAGGGGGAAATCTGGCATAGTTCAGCCCTCAACTGAGACTGAGATCAACAGACTCAGCCATTCTCTCAAAATGTTACAAAATGCAAACATTAATTGCATTCTAAGTTGAATTCTAAGTTACATCAGATATACACATTTTCCCTGGGGTCAGAGTTCTGAGGAGGAATAGGTCAGACTTGCCCATCTGAGCGTTCATTAAGGGCTATGGTCCTAGATAGACTGAGATAGAGGAGGAAAAGTACTCCATGCATGTCTGTTAAATCGTATCTCTGTGGACAGTGCAAAACCTTGTTTTGCTCTGTCTCACTCTTTTAGACTGTGAGCCCATTGGGCAGGGATTGCCTCTATCTCTTGTTGAATTGTATATTCCAAGTGCTTAGTACAGTGCTCTGCACACAGTAAGCGCTCATTAAATATGATTGAATGAGTGAATGAAAACCTCTGACATTCCTTCCTAAAATATCGGGGGGGGGGGGCGGGGGGGAGGGTGGCTTCTTTTATGCCTTGAGAGCATTGTGGATGGATTTGGGGAAACAGTTGAGGAGGAGTCCAACTGTTTTCTGTTTTTGAACTTTTTTAGGATTGACTCCCTTGAAGAGTGAGAATTCCAATAATTCTCAATCCTCTTTTGACAACATAGCATCCGTCAGTTGAGGGACTACTCAATCTATCTATTAATCAATAGTAATTATTAAGCACATACTCTGGCCAGAGCACTGTACTATGCTTGGGAGCATACAAAAGAATTCAGAGTCAATCCCTCCCTCAAGGAGCTTCCAATGCAGCAAGGGAGACAGACACTAAAATAAAGGACAGACAGTATAAAAAAGGACAAGGGGATATGTACATGAGTTATGTACATGCTCAAGTATTAGAAAGAAGTGGTAGTCATTAGTCCGTTACTGAGTCCCCTGGTGAGATTGGGAAGGGCCAGAGACCATGCTTTAGACAGTAATCTTGTTGTGGGCAGGGAACATATCTTCCAACATTGAGAAGCAATGTGGCTTAGAGGATAGAGCATGGGCCTGGAAGCCAAAAGGGCCAGGAGTCTGGTTCCAGCTCTACCATTTGTCTGCTGGTTGACCTTGGGCAAGTCACTTCACTTTGATGCACCTCAGTTACCTAATCTCTAAAATGGGGATTAGGACTGCGAGCCCCATGTGGGACAGGGACCAATCGTATTTACTGAGCACTTACTATGTGTAGCGTAGTGTTCTAAGCACTTGGAAGAATACAACTGAATTAGCAGCCATGTTCCCTGCCCATAACAAGCTTACAGTCTAGAAGGGGTGAAAGAAAAGAATAAATGTGAATAAATAATTAATTTATAATGTATAATTTATAGATATGTACATGAGTGCTCTGGGGTTGGGGGGCATCCACGCCAGGGCTTAGTAGAGTGCCTGACACATAGTAAGTGCTTAAGAAATACCACAGTTATTATTAATTCTGTTGTATTGCACTCTCTGAAGAGTGTAGTATATTGTTGTACACTTACTAAGGCTCAGTAAATACCACTGAGTTGCCCTTCATTAAGTCCTGTTTCCTCTTTGTCAGGCCTGATATCAGCTCCCTTTCTGGCCAGGTGATTTATGGCAAAAGCCTCCTTCTCTTGGGGTGACTCCTGTTACCACTATTGTCTAGAATCCTGTGACTCCAAATCTTCAGTTTGCAAGCATCCACAAAGGTCTGCATTCCGTTGAGGTAAATCCAAAGCCAAGATGGGCATTTGCCAGATGCTGCTGGAGGCAAAAACCAGTGAACTAAGATGGGCATCTAAGTCAAAGATGATTGAGTCTTCTCTCAATCGAAGGCACTAACTCTATGATGTCATCTGCTTTGAGACCAACCTACTGTGGAAACCCTGGGTCGAGGAGGCATTAGGCAATCTCACTTTGGAAAGCCAACTCTTAGCAGCCCTGTGGCATGCTTCTTTAGTTGAGTTTGATGTAATTTTATTCATTAGACTCATTCCAACCATCTGAATAGGAGGTAGGAGTGAAAACATATTCCTGCTTGAATTTCATTTCTGAGGTCAAACTGGGAATAATAAGAAAATGAGAAGATACAAAGGATGAAATGAAATATTAGCGAAAGCTAATCAGATTATTTCCTTTTTGCCAGAAGTGCCAGTTCTGAAAGCCTCTGATGAGTGGAGAGGATTTATCTGCACATGGTTTAATTGGAAGCTGAGTGTTTTATGCTGCCGTTCAATTTCAAGTTGGAAGCTGGAGAAATTGGCACACAATTCAGCCGTTCATGCTCTTTCAAGGCAGAATTGTGAGCCTGATAAATATGTACCTTCAGCTTTCTCAGATCCAGCATGGCCAAGTGAAAAGATCATAGGACCAGGAGACCCAGTTTCTAGTCCTGGCCTCACTCCTTGCCTACTGTATGACCATGGGTAAACTACATAACTTCTCTGAGTCTTAGTTTCCTCATCTGTGAAAAGAGGAGAAAATACCTGGCCTTGCTTTTACCCTCTGAGACTGAGTCTCATGTAGAATGGGGTTTGTGTCTCATCTGTTTATCTTAGACCATCAAAACATTTAGCACAGAGCTTAGCATGTGGTAAGCTCTTAATACACATTATAATTACTCTAAAGTGGGACATACTGGAAGAGTAAACAAGAAAGCTAAAGTTATAGAACTGCATGAATGGCGCATTAGACTGACCATGACAGGATGCAGGAGGGACAGGAATAAAGAGGACACTCCAGTGATCACACTGACAGGGCACACTGAAGGGACTACATGAGAGCTCCTTCAAATCCAATTTGGACCAATCAGTCCTGCTAATTGGGCCCCTGTCCAACTGAGAAATGAGCTCCTTGTGGCAGGGAATGTGTCTGTTTATTGTTATATTGCCCTCTCTCAAGCAGTTAGTATGTGTTTTGCACACAGTAAGCACTCAATAAATACAATTGAATGGAGAAATTACCGGCGGTCTTGCAGATGGTCATGGCAATAGGTCAAGTGGAATATAGCAACATTGTCAAAGGCAAGATAAAGGCTATTCAAGAAGAGCCTCACAACATAAAGAGTGAACCAGCTCTATGAAAAATAGAACAGGGAAAAGAATAAAAAATGGAGAACAACTCAGTTCGAGGTCCTTCCCCAATCCTTGTGACTTCTGCCCCTCATCTGCATAAGGATTCTGGTGGAGGGAACAACTTTCTCTTCCATCTGTAAATTATTCTGTGCCAGTCTTTCCTACTAGACTGTAAACTTCCTAAGAGAAGGGATTGTGTCTTCTAATTATATTAGGCTCTGCTAAGCACTTAGTACAGAGCTCTGCACACAGGAAAAAAAAACAGTGTGGCCCAATGGAAAGATCACAGGCATGGGAGTCAAAAGACCTGGGTTCTAATCACAACTCTGCCACTTGCCTACTGTGTGACTTTGGGCAAGTCACTTAGTTTCTCCTTGTTTTGGGTTAACTTACTTGTAAAATAGGATTGAATAACTATTCTCCCACCTGCTTAGGCTGTGAGCCCCAGGCTGTAAAAGGATTGTGTCTGACCTGATCATCTTTCATTTACTCTACTGCTCAGTATAGAACTCGGCACATATTAAACATGTAAAATTACCACACATTATTAGTCAATCAATCAGTGATATTTATTGAGCACTTACCATGTGCAGAGCTTGGGAGAGTACAGTTCAACAAAGTTGGTACACATGTTCCCTGCGAACAAGGACCTACAGTTTAGATGGGGAGCAGACATTAATATAAATAAATTCAGATATGTACATTAAGTGCTGTGGGTCTGAGAGTGTGGTGAATATCAAGTGCTTAAAGTGTAGATAAGGGCATAAGCAATTTAAAAGGTGAGAAACAGGGAAGAGAGAATAAATTTTCAATAAATACTACTGACTGAGGTATTTATTACGGTGTCAAAGACGTAATTTTTAAACTTATGTTTTTGTAATCAGAGGTTTAATTCTTAAAATCACTGCATAGCTTAAACATTCTATAATTGCTATTTTACTAATTTCTTTAAGGAAATTTATTTGACAGAAGTGGAAGGATTCAGGGCTTCAATCAGCAACCCTGCTGCAGGGCTTTGCTGTGTGGATATTCTCCACCCTGGCAGTATGCCAATGCCAGGCTAGGACCCGTTCTATGGTGGAAAAGGGCACATGTGTGCTGGGATCAGAGTCCACAAAGATTTGAAACTGCAACCTTTCCCTGAAAGTTCTTATACTTCAACAAGGATCCAAAAACCTAATGGAGCAGTATATAATGCTGACTATTTGTACTGCCCCTCAATCAACTATTATCTGTCCAAACCCTATCCCTGCTGTGAAAATGTCAAATCCCTGCTCCAACTGCTGATTCCACATGTTCCTGGCATGAGTCATGTAGAAGCAAGTATAGAATGCATTTGTTTCTTATGGGGTGTGTGCCTGCCTGCCTGCTTGTCTCTGTCTCTGTCTCTCTCCTATGCTTCCTTAGGCAGCCCAGGTAGGTTATGGTATATAATAATAATAATTGTGGTACTTGTTATGTGCTATCTGCCAAGCTCTGTTCTAAGCACTGGGGTAGATACAACTTAATTAGTTTGGACACAGTCCTTATCCCCATGGGGCTCATACTCTTAATCACCATTTTACAGATGAGATAACTAAGACCCAGAGAAGTTGTGACTTACCCAAAGTCACACAGCAGACATGTGGCACAGCTGGGATTAGAACCTAGGGTCTTCTGACTCCCAGGCCCGTGCTCTATCCACTAAACCACGCTGCTATGTGGAAATGAGGACCATTCTCTCCCTAGACAGGAGAACACACAGTCTAGAATAGGAGATTTCAGGGCCTTCCTCCCAGATTCTCTTGAGGGAAAGGGAGGTTGGTGGCCCTCAGGGACCACCCTCTCCACCGGGTGCTTTGACTGGAAGGTAGCTATTCCTACGAGTCGAGGTATGTGGTTGTGGGTGTAGATATGTGATGGCTAAGTGGTGCCCAACTCTCTCCACTTCCCCTCAGTCTCCCTTCTTCCACAGCTCCTGAGGACTGTGGTTGCACTCCTCCTTGGGTAAGCAGGGCCAGTCAGAGCATTCCTTCCTGAGTCTGGTCTCTCCCAGGAGAACAGACAGTTCTGTTCATCATTTCTCCCAAGAGCACAGAAACCTGGTCCCAAGCCCACCCTCAGCCCAAACTCTAATTTCAGTATACAAATGTAGAAAGTTGGGTAAGGGAGAGCTTGAGAGATAAATCTACTCAAGTATATTTTCTAATTGAATCCAGACCATTTTTCTGACTCCTTACGAGGACTAAATATTCTTCAATAAGAGGAGTGTCAGCAACAAGCCAATTCCTAGATAACATACTGGATCCCTTGATGGGATTCTGGGGGAAACATAATAGGGAAAAATGCTTGGAGAACTTTCATAGCTTGAGATTCAGGGTCCAGGAGGAAGGCAGATGGACTTCAGTTTTCATGGAGATAGACCCCAGCATATTTGTCTCCATTCCAAGAAATATAGTGTCAACTACCCATAGGAGAAATTGGCAAGTTTGTTATGATAAGAAGTTCATTATCACCTGCTTATTTCCTTAAAGGTCCTTCCAGAACATATTCATGATTAGAAAATATATGGATGAATGGATGGATAGAGGGAGGGAAGGAAAGTGGGATGTAGAGGTGGATAGATGGACAGAAGGATGGATTCATTCATTCATTCAATAGTATTTATTGAGCGCTTACTATGTGCAGAGCACTGTACTAAGCGCTTGGGATGAACAAGTCAGCAACAAATAGAGACGGTCCCTGCCGTTTGACGGGCTTACAGTCTAATCAGGGGAGATGGACAGACAAGAACAATGGCAATAAATAGAGTCAAGGGGAAGAACATCTCGTAAAAACAATGGCAACTAAATAGAATCAAGGCGATGTACAATTCATTAACAAAATAAATAGGGTAATGAAAATATATACAGTTGAGTGGATGAGTACAGTGCTGTGGGGATGGGAAGGGAGAGGTGGAGGAGCAGAGGGAAAAGGGGAAAAAGAGGGTTTAGCTGCGGAGAGGTAAAGGGGGGATGGCAGAGGGAGTAGAGGGAGAAGAGGAGCTCAGTCTGGGAAGGCCTCTTGGAGGAGGTGAGTTTTAAGTAGGGTTTTGAAGAGGGGAAGAGAATCAGTTTGGCGGAGGTGAGGAGGGAGGGCGTTCCAGGACCGCAGGAGGACGTGGCCCAGGGGTTGACAGCGGGATAGGCGAGACCGAGGAACGGTGAGGAGGTGGGTGGCAGAGGAGTAGAGCGTGCGGGGTGGGTGGTAGAAAGAGAGAAGGGAGGAGAGGTAGGAAGGGGCAAGGTGATGTAGAGCCTTGAAGCCTAGAGTGAGGAGTTTTTGTTTGGAGCGGTGGTTGATAGGCAACCACTGGAGGTGTTTAAGAAGGGGAGTGACAAGCCCAGATCGTTTCTGCAGGAAGATGAGCCGGGCAGCGGAGTGAAGAATAGACCGGAGCGGGGCGAGAGAGGAGGAAGGGAGGTCAGAGAGAAGGCTGACACAGTAGTCTAGCTGGGATATAATGAGAGCCTGTAGCAGTAAGGTAGCCGTTTGGGTGAAGAGGAAAGGGCGGATCTTGGCGATATTGTAGAGGTGAAACCGGCAGGTCTTGGTAACGGATAGGATGTGTGGGGTGAACGAGAGAGACGAGTCAAGGATGACACCGAGATTGCGGGCCTGAGAGACGGGAAGGATGGTCGTGCCATCCACGGTGGTAGAGAAGTCTGGGAGAGGACCGGGTTTGGGAGGGAAGATGAGGAGCTCAGTCTTGCTCATGTTGAGTTTTAGGTGGCGGGCCGACATCCAGGTGGAGACGTCCCGGAGGCAGTAGGAGATGCGAGCCTGAAGGGAGGGGGAGAGGATGGGGCGGAGATGTAGTTCTGCGTGTCATCGGCGTAGAGATGGTAGTCAAAGCCGTGAGAGCTTTGGAGGGATGGATGGATCAATGGATGAAAGGGTGAGTGAATAGAAGACTAGATGGATGAAGGGGTGGATTGGTGGATAGATGGGTTGATTGTCTGGATGGGTCTTAGAGTGGGTAGGTGCAGAGAGAAAAATCCATAAAGTGCAACATTCTATCCAAAACACCCTGTGAGAATAGTAGAGGAAATGATCTACATCTGCTCCCTAAAAAAGCATAGTAGGAAAGTGGAGAGGAGTGGTAGCTAGCAGGTAGCAGAGATCCTCTCCTTCTGAACATCCCTTTTTACAAGTTTAGATAGCAATACCATCTTTGGAATAATTGGCATTCTTCATTCCTCTTGGACTTAAGGGAGCACAACAAATGGGTATGAATGTGTTCCTTAGAAAAGGCAAATGTTTTGATCCTGATCTTAATTCAGTTAAACCACAAATTCTAAATACATGATAGGTATTAACAGAACTGTTTGTATTTGAGATGAGTTTAATAATGACAAAGATTTATGTACTTACAAGTTTACAGGTTTCAGTAGACGACTGTATTTTCAGTTCCTGAGTGACATATTGTCACAAAAATACTTTCAATTCTCATTTTTGATAATCAAATTTTTCTGATCATTTGGTGATCATTTTTGGAAGAAAGATCAATTGTTTTGTCTTTAACAGACAATTCTAAATATCCATGGCATTACCAAATTAAAAATATAATTGAAATTGTTAAGGTAGGAATTGTTTAAATTTTATTCTTTGGACCTCCCCTGCTTGTTTATCTTTTCTTTCATGGCAGGCATCATGTGAAATTGACTGTGTTATTGTTTGTTTATAGCAAATATTTCCAATTGTCTGGACTTATTAAATTGCAGTAGTGGAGCTGGCATAATCTTTTCATTTGTGATTAATAATGTAGACTCTGGTGTGCTGGGGAGAGGGAGTAAATTGACAAACACTTTGAAAATGGGTTTCATCATTTCAGCTTCAGAACTAGAAAACATATCTTCAAGGAGAGAAAGGCTATTCCTCACTCAGTGGGAGGCTTAAGTGTAAGATACAATATAGAATTTCAGAGTAAGGTAAAAGGTCCAGAGATCTTTTTAAGCAAAAAAAAGCCCATTCTCAAATATGTCGGAATATTCTCATGCAGTACATATTTATGTCCTTTGAGTTTGGAAAGGATGCTAATGACAGTGAGGTTTTATCACTGTGTGTTTGTGTGTGTGTGTGAGAGAGAGAGAGAAATTGAGTTGTCCTTTTTCTTCCTATTATTATGGTAAGTATTAAGCCACCTCTCAGGATTACACCTGGAGAATTTCCAGTACTTTACCAGTCTCAGCTACAGGAGGGAGAATCAAGGAGTGGCATACCCGATTTGCTTGTATCCACCCCAGCATTTAGTACACTGCTTGATAAACAGTAAGTGCTTAACAAATACCACAATTATTGGTATACTCAATCCATCCCTAGCTTAGGCAGTAGACAGCAAGTGGAAGGCAATCTGTTGCAAGTCAAAATTCACCTATGCTGGGCAGCAGTAACATGGAGAAAGTCAAGGGTGGACACTCAAGTTTACTGCATAGAAGAAGACAGTGGTAAACCACTTCCGTATTTTAACCAAGAAAAACCCTGTGGATCCACTATCAGAACAATTGTAGATGGAGGTGGAGCATTCTGGGAGAGAGGTGTCCATGGAGTCACTATGGGTTGGAAATGACTCGACAGCATATGAGAAAACAAGAAATTTTAAGAATTTAATATGTTTCTATTTGTAGAGTAGATACAAGATAATTTTGACTGGGCACAGTCCCTGTCCCAGGTAGGGCTCACAATCTAAGAGACAGAACAGATATCTTATCCCCATCATACAGATAAGGAAATTGAGTCATAGAAAGTTTAAGAAACTTGTCTGCTGATGCACAGCAGACCAGTGGTAATGCCAGGATTAGAACTCCTGACAGTCAGGCTCAAGTTATTTGTATTAGGCCATGCTGCCCAGCCATGTGTAGCTGAGACAACTCAAGAGCATCCATCTATTCCTTCCACACTTGGATTTGCTCCCTTGTTTCACGCCTTCCTCACCCCTACAGCACTCATGTGCAAATCTATAATTTATTTATTTATATCAATGTCTGTCTTTCCCTCTAAATTGTAAGCTCATTGTGGGCAGAGAGTGAGTCTACCAACTCTGTTGTATTGTACTCCCCCAAGTGCTTAGGACAGTGCTCTGTGTACAGTAAGTGCTCAATAAATATTGATTGATTGATTCTACATGCATAAGGATTACCCTTCTGGCTTCATTTGTTACTCAAGGAACCTGGAACCATTTATATTTTGCCTTCTTAGTGTTAGTATTCTTGAAGTTGCTATTTCAGAATGGTTATTCCATTTGATACTGATATACGCTAGGCCCATCTGCCTCCTGCAACTATATTAACTGTACTGCACTGTACAGTTCTTAGCACACTGCTCTGCACACAGTAAGCACTAAATGAATCCCACTGATTTATTTATTGATTGACCTAGTTAATTAATTAGTTAATTATGGTACTTAAGTGCTTACTAAGTGCCAAGCAGTGTTCTAAGCACTGAGGTAGATACCAGTTAATCAGGTTGGATATAGTCCCTGACCCACATGAGTCTCACAGTTTTAATCCCTATTTTACAGATGAGGTAACTGAGGCCCAGAGAAGTAAATCAACTTGTCTGAAGTCACACAGCAGACATGTGGTGGAATTAGAACCCAGTCCTTCTGATTCCCAGCCTCCTGTTCTATTCACTAAAACACACTGTTTCTCTAATTGTCCACTGCTCTGCCATGTAATGTGAATTTTGCTTCATTGTATCTTTAAGGCATTTCTTCTGATTACCTTGTTTACACTTTCCCTAGTTCACTCATAGAACACTTGCTCTTTGGGTGCCCTGCTTTGTCCATTCTCTTCACCTGCTTTGCCAACAAAGTGTGATGTGATGAATACTGCTTCAGTTTTGGTGGGGTGACAGTGTTCTGTTACCTTATTGAACCTGACTTAATTGATTCTGAAGTATAACAAGTAGGTGGCATTTTTGGAATTGCCCTAGATGTTGAAAGTGAAAGTCTTTGGTTAGTTTGGTTTTCACAGACAAACCGGAGATTGGATGCTACAGTTGTTTCTGTCTAGTTGATTTCTTCTTTGTTGGACTGAAACTATTTTTATGGTATCTGTTAAGCACGTACTGTACACTCTTCTAAGCTCTAAACTCTGGAGTAGACAAAGGTTAATAGGCTGGACACAGTCCCTGACATGAATGGGACTCACAGTCTAAGAAGGAAGGAGAATAGGTATTTAATCTCTATTTTACAGTTAAGGAAACTCAGGCTCAGAGAAGTTATGACTTGTTCAAAATCGCACAGCAAGCAACTGGCAGAGCTGGGATTAGAACCAGGTCCTCTGATTCCCAGGACCATAGTCTTTCCGCTAGACTGTTCTGCTTCCCCAAATTTGAAATTTGATATCATATTGAAATCTTATTCTTTTATGTACATCAAATATATGCTAGGCTTCTTAATTTGGTTTTTTTATCTACCTGTCCTTGCACTATTGGACAGCATGCTGCCTAGTTAGCAGAAATCTGTCGCAGGTTCCATTTCTAAGATGACCAAGATTTTGAGAGGTGGCTGTTACATAATCACATTGCTCATAATTGTTCTGCACAAAGTATGTGTTCAATAAATACCACTGATTGATCGATTCGGAGATGCTGTTCTTAATTTCCTGAATGTCTTCTAGTGTATATGCTGTTAGATAACAGCCATTTGGATAGAGAAGCTTTTGTGTAGGCGAGTCACACGCTAGCCATAATAACTATCAATCAATCAATCAAGTAATAGTTTTTATTGAGCACTTACTGTGTGCAGAGAATTGTACTAAACTCTTGGGACAGTATTATGCAACAGAGTTGGTAGATATGTTCCCTGTCCACAAAAAGCTTCTAATCTAGGGGTTGAACTTAAATAATCAGTTATTTTTATTCATCTCAAAGGTACAAAGTGATGTCCAGAAATTTCAGCTGACCAAGAACTAGCATAGAACTAATTCAAGGTCAAGACCCAGTAGTCATGGAAAGAGATAAATGAAAAGAGAAGGAATGAGATGGTTTTGAAATGCAATTTTATTTGGCAGATATTGATTCTCAGTTCAAACTTGAATTCATTTTAGAGGTTCCTGGAATCATATAGAATGAGAATTTTAAGTAGACAAATTAAAAATTCCCCAATGTTCAACAAACATATTAATTAGGAAATGTCTATACTAGTTCAAAGCTAATGTAAGTAAGAAGAGCATAGAGTTTGAACGTACCCCTACATTTTCTAAATGAATAACTTCAATTGCAGTAAGAGATTAGCTGAATAAATATTGCTGTTGGTCCCATTAGGGATAAACTGATCTATTAAAACCAGTGAACGTACGCTTGGTTGATGAATCCATGCTTCCAAGAAATATTTCAGTAAAGACGGGGTCTCCAAGGCCCAAAAGGAAGATCACTAAAATCTTGCCTTTCCATCCACACTGTTACCATGTTAATACAATCACTTATCCTAACCCGACCTGATTACTGTACCAGCCTCCTTGCTGACCTCTCAGCCTCCTGTCTCTCTCAATTCCAGTCCGTACTTCACTCTGCTGCCCAGGTCATTTTTCTAGGAAAACGTTCAGGACATGTTTCCCACCTCAAGAAACTCCAGTGGTTGTCCAACCACCTCTGCATCAAACAAAAACTCCTCACTATTGATTTTTAAAATTACCTTGACCACTTTTATTGAACTTTGCTACTCTGCTACTGCAACCCAGCCCACACGCTTTGCTCCTCTAATGCCTTCTCACTTTACCTCGATCTCATCTATTACACCACTGACCCCTCACCTACCTCTTGCCTCTGGCCTGGAACACCATCCCTCCACAAATCTGACAGACAATTACTCTCCACTGTGCTTCAAGCTTTATTCATTCATTCATTCATTCATTCATTCATTCATTCATTCAACCAACCATATTTGTTGAGTGCTTACTGTGTGCAGAGTACTGTACTAAGTGCTTAGAAAGTAAAATTTAGCAACAGATAGAGACAATCCCTACTCAACAACAGGCTCACATTCTAGAAGACTTATTGAAGGCACCTCTCCTCCAAGAAGCCTTCCCTGACTAAGCCCTCTTTTCCTCTTCTCCCACTCCCTTCTTCATCGCCCTGACCTACTCCCTTTATTTTCCCCAACCCCCATAGTCTCACAGCCCTTATGTTCATACATGTCAATCATTTATTTATATTAATGTCTCCCCCTCTAGACTGTAAGCTCATTATGGTCAAGGAATTTGTTTATTATTATATTGTACTCTCCCAAGCACTAAGTGCAGTACTCTGCACACAGTAAGTCCTCAATAAATATGATTGGATAAATGAATGAATGATGTGGGAGGGAGTGAGCTCCTTTCTGACCAATATCCTTGGTGTGGCCTATTCAACCCACATTTGAGGTACTACGGTGTCTTGTGGGCATTGTTCTTTATTCATCCAAATCTCGGGTAGTGTGTGATTCTTCTACATATTACAGCACCTGGGCCTTCAAGTGTAGTGAATTCTTTAATGAGAATCAGTTTATCTGATATCGACACTGGTGATGATGATGATGATCCAGAAAAGTCAGGAAGCAAAAGGGCTGACTCAGGAATGCCTCAGGAGTGCCTATGAAAGGGGGTCCCGCAGAGAGATAGCACAGTGTTATTGGTAGAGACAGCATTACTGGATCAAATAGGACTGTTTGATATGGCAGAGGACTTCCCACATTTCTTCATTCACCAGCAGTTTGACATTCACCACCAGTTTGGATGCCACTTTGTGAGCTGAAGTCAGTTGAGGTTATGTACCCATCCATACTCAATCAATCTATCAATCAATCATTTATTTAGCACTTCATTCAATCGTATTTATTGAGCTGTGTGTAGAATACTGTACTAAGTGCTTGGGAGAGTACAATATAAAAATAGACATATTCCCTATCCACAGTGAGTTTACAGTCTAGATGGGGAGACAGACATTAATATAAATAAATTAATAATGATAATATTAATTGTGGTATTTGTTAAGCACTTACTATGTGCTAGGCACTGTCCTAAGTGCTGGGGTGGATACAAGCAAATCAGGTTGGACACAGTCTTTGTTATTCATTCCCTCAATCATATTTATTGAGCGCTTACTGTGTGCAGAGCACTCTACTAAGCACTTGGAAAGTACAATACAGCAAGAAAGAGAGACAATCCTGCCCACACCAGGTTTACAGTCTAGAAGGCCTGAAAGGGGCTCACAGTCTTCATCTCCACTTTACAGGTGAGAGAACTGAGGCACAGAGAAGTGAAGTGACTTGCCCAAGGCTATGCAGCAGTCAAGTGGCAGAGCTGGGATTAGAACCCATGACCTTCTGACTCCCAGGCCTGTGCTCTATCCATTAAGCCAAGCTGCATGTACATAAGTTCTTGGGGCTGGAAAGGGAAATGAATAAAGGGAGTAAGTCAAGGTAATGCAGAAGGGAGTGGGAGAAGGGGAAAGCAGGGCTTAGTCAGGGAAGGCCTTTTGGAGGAGCACTTACTGTGTGTAGAGCACTGTACTAAGCACTTGGGAGACTACAGTGTAAACAGATGCTAGACATGTTCCATGACCACAGTGAGCTTACAGTCTTGAGGGAAAGACTGTCATATCCTACCCCAGCAAAACCTCAGCCCTAGTAACACGGAGCTGAATGCTTTAGCTGAATTGTTACCTGGGTAGCACAATAAACAATACGCTTAGGCTAGGAGAGAACACTGAAAACAGCATCCAGAAGGCCACCTTGTCTTTCAGGAGCCTCAGAGCCAGAATGTAGTACCAGTGGGTCACCAGGTTTTAAACAATACTGAAGATGCTTATGTAGGGCTGTGCTTAGTATGGGCAAATTCAGTGAGAGCAGGGTATATTCAGAAAGATCCAAATATCTGTCTAAGATTGGCAAGGGAATTGCAAAGAAAGAATGGAGAAATTAGGGAGCAGGATGCCAGTTAGGAAGCAGGAAGTCAGGAAGCAAAGGGACTGACTTTAAGATTGCAAGCTACCCAAGGGACAGGGACCATGTCTTTTAATTCCACCAGTGTATTTTTTTCCCAACAGAGTGCTCTCCACACAGGAAACACTTAATAAATGCTATTATTTAATACTTATCATTTTTTACACCCCAGAATGGGGTGGTCCTGTAGAGAGCAAACCCCCTGATTGTTCTTGGAAGGACTGAGAAAGATTTCTTTCTCTTCCTCTCTCTCTCACATTCTCTTTATCTCTTTCCCTCTCCCTCACTTTCTTTCTCTCCTTCTCTCTCTCTCAACCTCTCTATCTGACTGCTGGCACTGGTAGATTGAGGAAAGTTTCACCTTCCTCTGCAGAGCTGACTCCTCATAGGTAAGAAGTTCATATTTCAGAATTAAGATGATGTGAAGGTAGGCCAGGGAAGTGGGAGTTAATAATCTGTTTTGGAGTTCTCTTGTGTAAATCTTAGTTTTCCTTTCCCTGAATCACACTACCCCTTCATATCTTACAGATTTCCCTGTCTTCAGAGGCCCCATATCATATCTCCTTCAAGAGGCTTTAACTTATTCATTTCTGATCTCCCCACCTCCTAATCCCACAATTACCATTTCAGCACTTTCGGGATATCTAAACATCTGAGTTTTTATAACCCTTTGAAATACTTATGTACAAATGTTTATGCTCTATTTCTTCCCTCATCTGTAAAGTATTCTGGAGTCTGTTTTTCCAGTTGGATTGTAAGCTTTTTTGAGTCCAGGAATCAAGTACTCTACTCAACTCTCCCAAACGTTTAGTACAGTGCTTTGCACATGACAGGTGATCCTGCAATAAGCCACTACACACTAAACTCTTCCTTTCAACACTCAGTTTCAAACTGGAAGGCTATTCAGTGGAAGAAGAGTGTGCTGGGTAGGGATCTAGTAGATACAGTAGTAATTCATTAAGAACTAACTGTGTTCAGAGCACTGTATTAAGCACTGGGAATAATACACAGGTGGGAATTAGACACACTCTCTGTCCCTTGGGGGCACCCACAGCCTAGCCTGATGAGAATGAACTGGCCCCAATTTGGAATTTTGAGGGGTCCTCAGTCCTAAGACCTTGTTCCTTCTGGATCCAACCTGGGTGATGACAAGAGCATGAGGTTTCTGTTGCAGAGTTTGGGGTGGGGAGTCAGGCGATCAGGGACCTAGTCCAAGCTCTGTCCCTGACTGATCTGCCCTGTGAATTAGGGCACTGTCTCTAATCACGGTGTCCTCATCTATAACATGGGGATGAAATTCCTCCCAAATCTCTTAGACTGAGCTCCGTGTGAAACAGTGATTGTGTCTGTACCCATTATCTTCTATTTTCCCTGGAGCTTAACATAGTATTTGCACTAAGGAAATGTTTTGTAGATACCGTTACTTATAAGTTGGAGAACAAAAGGAGTCCAAGATTGTGACAGTAAGAGAAAATGCAGGGAGTAACTCACCAGAATTCATGGGAAAAAGGGGTCTCCGCCTAGCTGAAACTGATGTTCTAAAGATTGACCTGTGCCCTCACCATGATGATTGAACATGCACGAGGACGACCGACCATTTTTACTTCATGAGACTCATTTGAATGGTCATGCCAAGCCTATGGAACATACAAGCAAACACAAAGGCTGAGCTGTAGATCATGTGAGCAGGAAGGGAAGTGACAAACATCGCCCCACCATCTGGGCAGTGCTCATGCCAACCACGGACATGTGACCTTGACCCCGGCTGTGGGGCAGAGGTCTGCAGAGAGCAGCCTGCAGAATGGACGCCTACAGAGAGATGCAGGCTATGAACTCAGCTTCATTCACACTGTGGATTTCTCTTGTTGATGGACACCCGGGGCAAGGTCCCTTGGGAATGTGAACTAACTTGATCTGCTCCTTGTTAGTTCCTAAACAACAGGCATCACTTGCAAACTGGGGTAGGAGCTGCTGGGGACTCTGGCTAAAATTATAGAGAGATGGAGCCCCAGAGAGAAACTGCCAAGGACTCCACATCTTCGGTGAAGATTATAAAGATCACAGGAAATGATATTTTCCAGCGAAATGCCACTACAGTCTAACCATTCAATACTTGATCAATCAAATCTGTCAGAAAAAATTACAATGATGGTAATTCATTCACGGTCATTACTCTGAGCCATGAGGCTGTCAGAAAAAGAGGAAGCAGGCTTTAAACCTAGATGGCTTTGTGATTATGACTTTTAGAGAACATTTTTAAAAAGTCCACTAATAAGGCAGGGGAGCTCAGGGACCCTGTATGGGAGAAGGTGGATCATTTCCTCTCACAACTGCCCTGGGAGTGCAAAGTTGAATTATCAGGAGGGGTGAGGGTCAGTCACAAATTACTGACAGTCCTTGACATCTTTCTCCTCTACTGATGGGAGAGAGAGAAGCCTGGCAGCCCTCTCTCCTGGCAGAAAGTTTGATGTAATTGGGGCAAATGGCACTCTTCAGGATTCATAGATTTATAGATTTATATAAAGAGACGGAAAGAGAAAGAAAGAGAGTGAGATACAAGAATACACAGAAAGAGAAGAGTAGGAAGACTAGTACCCTCCAAACTGAAAGCTTCTCCTCTAGCTGTAACCTCCTTGTTGTCAGGGAATATGTCTAACAGCTATTTTATATTGTACTCTCCCAAGTGCTTAGTGCAGTGCTCTGCACATAGTAAGTGCTTAATATATTTGATTGATTGGTAGAAAAGGGGTAGTGAACTGTCAAGCTCTTAGTACACTTCCTTGCACCAAATGGGGTTGAAAGAATAGTAATACTAAAAACTATACCTCCTGCCCATGAGTGTCATTTTGTCTAGAAAGGCTAATACCTGACCAGAAATCAACGTGATATTGTTTAATTGTGGAATGATACTGGCTTCCTCCAGTTATCGTCTCATTTCACTCCTACCACTACTCTCAAGGCTCCTTGAGAGAGTTGTCTACACCCACTACTCCTATTTCCTCTCCTCCAATTCTCTCCTAGATGCCCTGCCATCCAGCTTCCAGCCCTTTCACCCACAAAACTGCCCTCTCAAAGGTCATTAAGTGATCTATTTCTTTTCAAAACCCAAAACCTCTACTCCAACCTAATCTTCTTTGATCTCGAGACACTGGGTATCACCCCCAGTGTCTCCTTTCCTGGTTCTCTGGCAGCTAATTCTCAGTTTCTTTCACAGATTCCTCCTCTGCCTCCCACTCACTAAATATAGGAATCCCTCGAGGCTCAATTTTGGGTCCCCTTCTATTCTCCACCTACACCCACTCAATTGGAGAACTCATTTGCTCTCATGGCTTCAACTTCCATCTCTACATGATTTATTCCCAAATCTACCTCTCCATCCCTGACTTTTCTCCTTTTACGGGGTCTCATATTTTCTCCTGACACAGGACATCTCAACTTGGTTGTCACACTGACACCTCAAACCTAACATGTCAGTCACATTTATTGAGAGCTTACTATGTGCAGAGCACTGTATTAAGCTCTTGGGAGAGTATAATATAACAGAGCTGGTAGGCATGTTCCCCGCCCAAGATGAGCTTAAAAGAAGTCTTCATGTTACTATCCAAACCCTGTTCTCCCTACTGATTTTCCATCACTGTAGACAACATCATCATTCTATCTGGCAGGCCTGTAATCTTGACATTTTTCCTTTATTCATCTCTCTTATTCAACCTATATATTCCATCTGTCACAAAATCCTGTCAGTTCTACATTCATAACATTGTTAAAGTCTTCCCTTTCCTCTTCATCCAAATGGCTACTATGCTCATCCAAGCATTTTCATTTCCTGCCTTGACTCATTCATTCATTCAATCGTATTTATTGAGTGCTTACTGTGTGCAGAGCACTGTACTAAGTGCTTGGAAAGTGCAATTTGGCAACAAATAGAGATAATCCCTACCCAACAACGGGCTCATAGTCCTGCATCTGCCTCTTCTCTGACCTCCCTGTCTCTCATGTTGCTCCAGTTCAGTCCATACTTTACTGCTTGGATCATTTTTCTAAAAAAACATTCAGTCCATGTTTCCCCACTCCTCAGGAACTTTCACTGGTTGCCCTACAACCAAGAGAAACTCCTTACCATTGGCTTTGAAACACTCAATCACCTTTTCCCCTCCATCGTACTTCCTTGATTTCCTACTGTGACTCAGCACATTCATTCCTTCAACACCAATCTACTCACTTGGTAGTACCTCAATCTTGTCTAATAGACAATATTCTACACCTGTTCTAATTACAGCTCTGCCACTTGTCTGCTGTGTGACCTTGGTCAAGTCACTCTCTTTGTCTGTGCTTCAGTTACTTCATCTGGGAAATGGGGATTAAGACTGTGAACCCAAAGTTGGACAGGGACTTAGAACAGTGTCTGGCACACAGTAAGTGCTTAACAAACATAAACAAAAAGAAAAATTTGCCACTGACCCCTTGACATATCCTGCCTCTGGCCTGGAGCTCCCTCCCCCATCATATATGACAGACAATTACCCTCCTCACCTTAAGTGCCTTATTAAAACCAGAGCTCCTCCAAGAGGCCTTCCCTAAGTCCTCATTTCCCCTACTCCCTCTCCCTTCTGCATTGCCCCGAACTTGAATTTGTACCCTTTATTCACCTTACCCTCAGCCCCTCAGCATTAATGTAATAATAATGTTGGTATTTGTTAAGCGCTTACTATGTGCAGAGCACTGTTCTAAGCGCTGGGGTAGACACAGGGGAATCAGGTCATCCCATGTAGGGCTCACAGTCTTAATCCCCATTTTACAGATGAGGGAACTGAGGCACAGAGAAGTGAAGTGACTTGCCCAAAGTCACACAGCTGACAAGTGGCAGAGCTGGGATTCGAACTCATGAGCCCTGACTCCAAAGCCCGTGCTCTTTCCACTGCGCCACGCTGCTTCTCATCTCTAGTATTTTTTAATGTATCTCCTCTTCTAGACTGTAAGCTCCTTGTGGGCAGGGAATGTTTCTACCAACTCCTTTGTATTGTACACTCCCATGTGCTTGGTATAGTGCTCTACACACAGTAAGCTCTCAATAGACTGATTGATTGATCTGAAGTATTTTAGACATATGAAAAAAAATCAATTGGAATATCTAATTATTTTCCTAATCTTTTATGATTATTCCTGCCTATTAGTAGATTGTATTTCCTATTGGTAATTCAAAATTACAGCGACGCTGAATTCTGTACAATGATCTGGAAGTTAGGGAAGACTGTTATATTGATGCAACAGAGCCAGGTACAGTAGAGTAGAAGCAAGGCAATGTGGTGGGAAGAGAACTAGACTGGGATTCAGGAGACTAGCATTCAAATCTCAACTCTGCCAATTGCCTCATTACCTCAGGAAAGTCATTTAACTTCTCTTTGCCTCAGTTTCATCGTCTGTAAAATGGAAATTAATTACTTCTCCCTTCCTCTAAGCTGTAAATCCCATGAGGGACAGAACCTGTGTCTGATCTGACTATTCTGTATCTTTCATAGTGCTTGGCACATAATGAACACTTAAAAATACCACTAAAGGATAGGGGACAACAGGAAGCCATTTACTTTCATAGCCACGTGTTCACTCTAATTTACTTCTCAATGGTAAATATCAAGTGGGAAATTTCCAGCCCCTGCCAATGGGTCAAAGTCCATCTTTTGGAACTTGAGAGTGCAGTTTGTTTCAAACCTCATTAAATGCAGGACAATGAAAGAAACAAGATGCTGATTCCACTGATGGCTGTGTAGCATTTATACCCAGTACAGCTCTCAAGCCCAATAAGAAAATAAATGACCTAGTGGAAAAGTAAACTGCATTTTTCTATTCAATATTCATCAAGTCTTCCAAACTAAGAGAGATGGATTCTTTTTGGTGGAGCAGGGCCCGAGACAGTCCTAGAGTGGCTAAATGTGTCTGTTTTCTATCTGAGAAATAGATCTAATACCAACTTGTCCACTGTAGCCAAGGCAGAGTGAGGGACATGTAGGTGAATTTTTGTCCTAAATACAAGGTATTATTAATCGTATGTAAAATGGGAAGAAGGAGAGGGGTTTTACTGCTTTATGTATATAACAATAAAGGAATTTATTTAATACTTCCTATGTGCCAACTATGTGCTAAGCTCTGCAGTAGATATGAATAATCAATTCAGACAGTCTCTGTTCTCTACAGAGCTTACAGATAAGAGATTGGGAAACATATCTTATCCCCATTTTACAGAGAAGAAAACTGAGGCTCCCGATGTTACATGGCTTGACCAAGGTTACACAGTGACAGAGCTGGAATTGAAAACCACACCCCCCAATTTCCAGACTTCGCATTAGGCAATGCTGTTCTAATTTTGATCCTTTATCTAGATATTGATGATCATTTTATCACCACTGTGTGCGATGAGCTAAAACTGAACCCCAAAATTGTCACACTGCATGTGAAAAAAGGCATCCTTGTTTTTTATCTTGTAGATAGGTGAGGAAAGAGGTTATACAATAAAATTGAAATTAAAATGGGTCAGCATTGAAAAAATGAAAAGAAAGACATAAACGAAAACAAGCCAAAAATTGAAAAATAGAAAAGATAAATGAAAAATGCTCAATTAATTCCCAAAGTTGAAAGTCTTAAAAATTAGCACAGGCAGGAACAATTGAACGGGAACCAATAGTAAACCTAAAATGAATGTTTATGGAGGTAAAACAAGAGATTTCAAAGGAAACAAGTCTTCAATTTAAAAGATGAAATGTGGAACTGAAGAGAGTGAACCTGAATGCACAGAGTCAACAAGTTTCTCATTTGCTGTACAACCTTGGTGTGATCTCTTGACTCCTCTTAACCTCTAATATTGCATTTCTCCCCCATTGTGTCATGGTTCCACCCCTTCCTCTCAACCCCTATTGCTGGGGGGTTTGAATGCTTATCTCCCTCCAGGTGGATTCCCGCAGAATTCCAGAGGTTGTTACCAGTTCCACCTCTGCAATGTTGAGACCCCAGAACTTTGGTGGGCATTCTGAGTCTGAAGGTCCCAGAGATTCTGGGGATCTGTGGCCACGTGGAACTATAGACCATGTGGCTCCCACCCTGGAATAAGGCTTGAGCTACTCCAAACTTCTATGGTCCCAAAAGTTGGTTGGTTTTTTTTTAATGGTATCTTTTAAGCATTATGTGCCAAGCACTGTTCTAAACACTGGGGTAGATATAAAGTAATCCCTCTCCCACATGGGGCTCACAGTATAAGTTAGAGGGAGGAGGATTTAATCCTCATTTTACAGATGAGGTAACTGAAGCATGGAGAAGTGAAGTGCCTTGCCCAAGATCACACAGCAGACAGATGACAACCCTGGGCTTAGAACTTAGGTCCTCTGACTCCTAGGCCTAGCCTCTTTCCACACTGTTACATCAGATAACTTTCTCTCATATGCATACGAACACACATACCTGTACAAACGCGCACACACACACACACACACACAAACACCACACACATGGCACTGGGGAGAATCCCTGTGGCTTTCACACTTGTTTAGCCAGAAGCGGTGTGGCTTAGTGGTAAGACCACAGGCTTGGGAGTCAGAGGGCATGGGTTCTAATCCACTTGTCTGCTGTGTGACCTTGGGCAAGCCACGTCACTTCTCTGTGCCTCAGTTCTCTCATCTGTAAAATGGGAATTAAGACTGTGAGCCCCACGTGGGACAACCTGATTACCTTGTATCTACCTACCCCAGTGCTTGGAACAATGCTTGGCACATAGTAAGCACTTAATAAATATGATCATTATTATGAGAAGCAGCATGGCTTAATGGAAAGAACATGATGCTTGGGAGTGAGAGGTTGTGGGTTCTAATTCCAGACCCGCCACTTGTCATCTTTGTGACTTTGGGCAAATCACTTAACTTCTCTGTGCCTCGGTTACCTCATCTGTAAAATGAGAAGTAAGACTGTGAGCCCCACGTGGGACAACCTGTTTACCTTGAATTTCCCCCAGCGCTTAGAACAGTGCTTGACACAGTCAGTGCTTAACAAATGCCAGCATCATCATCATTAACCTGAACAATTTTAACCTTTGGAAAACAACCTTCCACCCTGATGACATTTGCCCAGAATAATGTTTCTAGTATGAGCCACATCTAGAGATCCTGGCCCAAGAGCTTGGTTTCTATGCATAAATTATCTGTGCCTGGTACACAGAGCTCGGTGTTTACAGTATACATTTTTATGTGCTTGTCTTCGTATATGAACTCACTTTATAAATGTCCATACACCTTCCCTTCTACTAGTCCCATTCAATCAATCAATCAATCAGTCATATTTGCTATATGCTTACTGTATGTATGCAGAGCACCATACTAACATCTTGGGAGAGTATATTGTAACAGAGATGGTAAAAACGTTCCTTACTCAAAAGGAGTTTACTGACCTTAAAATAAATGCCGGATAGCTACATAAATGCTGTGGGACTGAGGGTGGGGTG
This sequence comes from Ornithorhynchus anatinus, assembly GCF_004115215.2. Classification (NCBI taxonomy): domain Eukaryota; kingdom Metazoa; phylum Chordata; class Mammalia; order Monotremata; family Ornithorhynchidae; genus Ornithorhynchus; species Ornithorhynchus anatinus. The sequence continues at coordinate 84,034,611 of NC_041732.1, read as the reverse complement.
AATAAACAGTACAAATCCAAGTGTATGTCTCTTTCCCCCTTTCTCTCTCTGGAAGCATTGTGTGTCTATGTGTGTGTGTGCATGTTTGTGCATGCATCCATCCACTGAACAACAAGAAAGCCAGAATGCATACGCTAGATAGACGCAGCGGGGACGGCGTGCTTGACAATTCATCTTTGGAATTTGTATGCATTCAGCCATCTTGGAGCACTGACGGCCTTCTGCTCAACAGCTTTCCCCCAAGCCCCGGAGTACACTAGATATTCCGCTTCTGTACGCACCTTCTGGCCTCTGCATCTCCCCAGTCCTGCTAGCGCTGTCTGGCTTCCCTTCTTGATGTTCTCCTAGCTGAATCTGCATGCTGCTACAGCAGAGGCTTCTGCTAAGGCATATTTTTAAGGTTTTTATTGAAACTGCTTCAGACCACTCTCTCCTTCCTCCTCCTTCTTTTCTTCCTTTTTTCTCTCCCTCGCACCACCTTCAAACCCTCCTAAAATCACATGCCCTGTAAGTCTGCTGTTAGACCATGAGCCCCCTGAAGGACAGGGACTGTCTCTAGTTCCCAACTGTGTATTCTCTCCCAGAGTTTAGTACAGGGCTTTGCACCCAATAAGCACTTAATAGGTACCATTTCTTCTACAAGAGGCCTTCACTGATTAAGCTCTCATTTCCCCTCTTTGCCCTCCTCTCTGCTTCGACTGTGCATTTGGCTGTGTGTTCTTTAATCATTTTGATATCCACCCAAGCCCCACAGCACTTTTGTAAATAACCTTATACTCTGTTGTTTCGCCTATCTGTAATTTATTTTATTACTCCCTCCCCATTGAAACTTCATTATATTCTACTTTCCCCAGCACTTGGTACAGTGTTCTGCAAATAATAAACATGACCATTGATAATGCTTAGAGTATGGGCCTGGGAGTCAGAGGACCTGGGTTTTCATGCTGGCTCCAACTCTTGTCTGCTATGTGTCATTGGGTAAGTCACTTCACTTCTCTGTGCCTCAGTTATCTCATCTGTAAAATGGAGATTAAGACTATGAGCTCCATGTGGGACTGGGACAGTGTCCAAACTGATTAGTTTGTATCCATCCCAGTACTTAGAACAGTGCTTGACACATAATAAATGCTTAACAAATATTGTCATCATTATTGGAACTCCAGCCTGCACCTGCTACACTCTGCAGTCATCTCACAGTGCCTGATACTGACCCTTTAGGGACTGAAAGAGAGCATGAGGATGGCTCAGCACAAACCCTCACCACTACTGGAAAAGCACCTCCTACTGAAGACTTGAAAACTACATTAGAAAACAAGGAGGAAGCCCAGCATTTTGAATGTGCTTGCCTCGAATAATAACAATAATAATGATATTGGTATTCGTTAAGCGCTTACTATGTGCCAAGCACTGTTCTAAGCGCTGGGGTAGATACAAGGTAATCAGGTTGTCCAACCTACAGCTCACAGTCTTCATTCCCATTTTACAGATGAGGTAACTGAGGCACAGAGAAGTGAAGTGACTTGCCCAAGGTCACACAGCTGACAAGTGGCGGAGCCAGGATTAGAACCCATGACCCCTGACTCCCAAGCCCGGGCTCCACTGAGCCACGCTTCTTCTGATTAGACTAGAACATCATTGCCTCTCTCACTCAAACCCAGATTTGGAACCGAAGGTCATAATTGGTGAGCCTTAACCTTGGCGGGGGGGTGGGCGGGAGGACGGCATAATCAAATGGACCTCTTCCTCACACAAAAAAACATGACACTCTTCTCCCAAGAAAATCTTTGGTTCACCAAAGACTGGCAGTGAGAACCATAATTACTCTCCCTCCCTTCAAAGCCTTACTGAAGGCACATCTCCTCCAAGAGTCCTTCCCTGATTAAGCCCTTCTTTCCTCTTCTCCCATTCCCTTCTGCCTCACCCTGACTTGCTTCCTTTATTCATCCCTGCACCCAGCCCCACAGAACATATGTACATATCTGTAATTTGTTATTTATTTATTTATTTATTCATTTATATTAATGTCTGTCTACCCCAGTAGGCTGTAAACTCATTGTAGGCAGGGTATGTGTCTGTTTAGTGTTATATTGTACTCTCCCAAGTGCTTAATACAGTGCTCTGCACACAGTAAGGTCTCAATAAATACGAATGAATGAGTCCTGTTTGTGCTTGCCAACAGTCTTTTGCAGAGCACAGCATGTGTATAGTTGCTTATGTCAATCTACCTTGCTAATGGCAGTGAGAGCTTATCCATGCAAACAGGTGGAGCTAGAAAGATCAGAATCATAATACTTATATTACTTCCAATAATGAGTGCATGGAAATATTGTCTTTAGCCGTGCTGATGCATTTACCACTTACCACTCTTATCCTTTTAAGAATGAGCAAGTGAAACAAGTGACATTTAAGGCTCCTTTCTAGGCCGTTGTCCTTGTTTCCAACTTTGTCTTGCTGCCACTTGATATTTTAGCTCTTTTCTCAGTCAAACATATTTATTGAGCACACTTACTGTGTGCAGAACACTATACTAACTGCTTGAGACAATACAATGTAACAATATAGGAAACATATTCCCTGCCCACACTAAGCTGCTTCTGCTGAAAGGGGTCACTCCTTTGAAAGTGGAGTATGTCATGCTATTCTGTTTGCTGCAGTGGTCTCTCACTTTATAGCAGAGATGCAGCACTGTCTGAAATTTACTTTACTACATCCTTAAAATTTGACCTCTTCTTCATTTCAGTCACTCCATTGTAGTTCATTGTAGTTCACCCATAGGGTCATTTTTTGGGTATCCCACTAAAATTAATTCTCCTCACCTGCCCCACCCTGTGGAGTATAGCTTCAGTGGTAGGAGTTTTTTATGGTATTTGTTAAGTGCTTACTCTGTGCCAAACACTGTACAAAGCACTGGTGTAGATACAATCTTTCGGGTAGGACACAATCCCGTGCCACATGGGGCTCACAATCTTAATCTCTATTTTACAGATTAGATATCTGAAACTCAGAGAAGTTAAAGTAAAGTTAGAAGCAGCATGGCTCAGAGGAAAGAGCACGGGCTTAGATGTTGGAGGTCATGGGTTCTAATCCCTGTTCCACTACCTGTCAGCTGTGTGACTTTGGGCAAGTCACTTAACTTCTCGGTGCCTCAGCTACCTCATCTGTAAAATGGGGACTAAGACTGTGAGCCTCACATGGGTCAACCTGATTACCCTGTATCTATCCCAGCTCTTAGAACAGTGCTCAGCACATAGTAAGCGCTTAAGAAATACCATAATTATTATTAGAATAGTGCTTTGCATATAGTAAGAGCTTAACAAATGCCATTATTATTATTATTATTATTATTATTATTATCCTCAAGCACTTACTATGTGTCAAGCACAGTTCTAAGTGCTGGGGTGGATACAAGATAATCAGGTTGGACACAGTCTCTGTCCCACATGGGGCTCACAGTCTTAATCCCCATTTTACAGTTGAGGTAACTCAGGCCCAGAGAAGTTAAATGACTTGTCCAAAGTCACACAGCAGACAAGTCAGCTGCTCTGACCTCCACATCCATGCTCTTTCCTTTAGGCCACACCTCCCAGGGAAAATCATATAGCATGGCCAATTTTGGTGATTTTACTATGAGCCGAGCACTTTATTAAACATTGGAGTAGATACAAATTAATCAGGTTGGACACAGTCCCTGTCCCACATGATGCTCACAGTCTAGGTAAGAGGGAGAGAATGGATATTTCAACCCCATTTTACATTTGAGGAAACTGGGGTCCAGGTAAATTAAGTGACACGCAAGGTCACATATCAGACAAGTGGCAGAGCTGGGATTAGAACCCAGATCCTCTGTTTCTCAACCCTGTGCTCTTTCCACTAGGTCATGTTACCTCCCAACTCTGCCACTGACTACCTGGATGACTCTGGATAAGTCACCGTGCTCCAGTTTCCACTTTTGCCTAATGGGGATAAGATTCCTGTTCTCCCTATGTCTGAGACTTTGAACCCTAATTGGAAAAGGGACTGTCCAATCTGAGAAACTTGTATCCATCCCAGTGCTTAGCGCAGACCTTGACACAACATAGGTTTTTTCTAAACAGCATTACATTGATAGAATAATGATTGTGATTATTCTTATTATGATTATCTTTATTATTATTATGAACGAGAGCAGAGAGATTTGCTACCAAGGGAACAGGTTGAGTTCTGCGTCTGTGTCCTCTGGGCCCTCTATAACAGCAGCTTTTGATTCCTGGAAAAATCAGGATGCAGGAGGAACAGCAGCTTTTAATTAAGAAAATAAATAATCACATCCCTCTGGAGGACCATGAAAATCATCACCAGTTTCAGAACATTAACATGTTTGGCTTTTTTTTTTTTTTGGCGTGTCCAAACTGTCCCTTACATCTCAATTTTTTCCTTACTAATGAGGCTGCCCTTGCTCTCTGGAGTTGATGCTATTCAATGTTAACCTCACACTTGAGCCTGGAAATCATCAGCGTGCATGACTACAGAAAATGCAAGTAATCCCCGCTCAGTTCTTTACCAAAGATCCAGTCTTTCCTTCTCTGGGTAACAGGCTGCTGATACCCTGCTTCCCAGGGAAGAGACAGATAGCCTTCTGATTCTTTATTGGGAGGTTTGGAATCACAATTACCTCCATCAGTCAATCAATATTATCAGTTAAGCACCTAATCCGAGTAGAACCTTGAGAGAGTGAGCAAGACAAGCTCTTTGTGGACGGCAAACGTTGTCTACCAACTGTTGTAAGATGCTATCTCAAATGCTTAGAACAGTGCTCTGCACACAGTAAGAGCTAAAAAATGACCACTGATTAACTGATAGATATGATCCTTGCCCTCATGCACCTTACAAAGTAATAGTGTAGTAGAGGTCTTTTATGACTAAGCCCTCAAATCCGCTACTCCTACTTCCTTCTGCATCACCCTGATTTTCTCCTTTAATATACCCCACACCCCAAAACAATTTATCAATCATATTTATTGAGCAATTACTATGGGTATAGTATTGTACTAAGCACTTGGGAGAGTACAGTACAACAGAATTAGCAGAAACATTTCCTGCCCATAAGGATATTACAGTCTAGAGGGGTGGAAAGATATTAATATGAATAAATCAGTAATTTATAATATATAATTTAAAGATATGTACTCAAGTGTTATGGGGTTGGGGGTTAGAAGAATAGAGAACAGGCCTGGGAGTCAAAAGATCATGGGTTCTAATCCTGGCTCCACCACTTCCCTGCTGTTTTGGCCTTGGGCAAGTCACTTCACTTCTCTGTGCCTCTGTTACCTCATCCTTAAAATGGGAATTAAGACTGTGAGCCCCATGCAGGACAGGGACTGAGTCCAACTCGATTTGCTTATGTCCACCCCAGCACTTAGTACAGTGTCTGGCACTTAGTAAACACTTAACACATACCACAATTATTATTATTATGATTAATATTATTATCATGTCCAAATGTTACAGATTGAGGTTCATAGACAATGCAGCAGGTAAAGCAAATTGGGGAAAAGAGGCCTTAATCAAATAAGGTCTTTTGGAGGACATGTGACCTTAGTAATCTTTAAAGGTGGAGAGAATGGTGGTCTGGCATATATGGAGGGGGAGGGAGTTCCAAAACTAGGAGTTTGGGGTGAGCTAGATGAAATCTGGGCACAGCGAGTAAGTGAGTAAACTGGTGCTAGAGGAGTAGAGTGTGCAGTTTAGCTGGTAGGAGATTAGTGAGGTGGGGAGAGTTGATTAATACCAATGGTAAAGAGTTTCTGTTTGTTGGGGGGTAGCTGGGCAGCCACTGGATGTTCTTGAGGTGTGGAGAGACATGAACTGAACGTTTATGTTGGTAAATGATTTGTGCAGCAGAGCGAAATATGGATTGGAGTAGGGAAAGACAGGAGGCCGGGAGGTCAGTGAGTAGACAATTACTTGCCCCTATATCTAAGTTTTATTGAAGATGCATGTCCTCCAAGAGGCCTTTCCCTCACTAAACCTCTGCTTTCCTCTTCTCCCACTGCCTTCTGCATCACCCTGACTTGCTCCCTTCATTCATCTCCCCCACCACAACCAGCCCCACAGCACTTATGTACATCTCTCCCTCTATCTCCCCCTCAAGACCATAAGCTTATTGTGACCAGGGAATGTGTCTGTTATATTTTTATACTGTACTCTCCCAAGTGCTTAGTACAGTGCTCTAAACACAGTAAGCGCTCAATAAATTTGACTGACTGCGGCAAAAATGCAGTAGTCAAGGTGGGACAGGATAAGTGCTTGGATCAGCATGGTAGCAGCCTCTGCCTCACAACACTTATGTACATATCTTAATTTATAGATTTATATTAACATCTGTTTCCTGCTCTAGATTGTAAGCTCACTGTGGGCAGGGGATGTGTCTACCAATTCTGTTATGCTGTTATATTATACTCTCCCAGGAGCTTATTACAGTCTCTGCACACAGAAAGCACTCCATAAATGATTGAGTGACACAGTGATTGGTGGAGATAGACACTAAAATAAATGTAAATTGGCAGGAGTTTTAACTATCTGGATGTAAGTGCTACAGAATATGAATACACTAGTGCTTAGGTGGTGTGGAAGTGCTGAAGTGGTCATTAAGGGGATATAACCCTAAGATATAAGAAATGAATCAGGGAAAGACTCCTGGAGAAGAGATGATTGTAGAAAGGCTTTACTTCCTGGTCAGTCAGTCAACCATATTTATTCATTCACTCATTCAATAGTATTTATTGAGTGCGTACTATGTGCAGAGCACTGTACTAAACGCTTGGAATGTACAAGTCGACAACAGACAGAGACAGTCCCTGCCCTTTGACGGGCTTACAGTCTAATTGGGGGAGACAGGCAGACATGAACAATGGCAATAAATAGAGTCAAGGGGAAGAACATCTCATAAAAACAATGGCAAATAAATAGACGTGGCCCAGGGGTCGACGGCGGGATAGACGAGACTGAGGAACGGTGAGGAGGTGGGAGGCAGAGGAGCGGAGTGTGAGGGGTGGGCAGTAGAAAGAGAGAAGGGAGGAGAGGTATGAAGGGGCAAGGTGATGGAGAGCCTTGAAGCCTAGAGTGAGGAGTTTGGGAGAGTACAGTATAACAATATCACAGACACATCCCTGTCCACAGTGAGTTTACAGTCTAGAGGGAGAGACAGACATTAATAGAAATAAATAAATTACAGCTACTTACATAAGTGCAGTGGGTCTGGGAGGGGAGATGAATAAAGGGAGCAAGTCAGGAGACAAAGAAAGAAGTGGAAGAAAAGGAAAAAATGATTGTTCAGAGAAGACCTTTTGGAGGAGATGTGGCTTAAATTAGGCTTTGAAAGAGGGGAGAATATTTTTCTGTCGGATATGAGGAGGGAGGATGTTCCAATCCAGAGTCAGGATGATGGGTAGGTGATGAGATGGATGAGATAAAATAAAAGAAGGATAGCATTAGAGGAGTGAAGAGTGCAAGCTGGATTGCAATAGGAGAGTAGCCAGGTGATGTAGGAGGGGACAAGGTGATTGAGTGTTTTAAAGCCAGTGGTGAGGAATTTTTTTTTGATGTGGAGGTGGATAAGCAACCACTGGAGGTTTTTGAGGAACTTGGTGTCATCTTCTCCTTGGAGCTTCTGCTCAAAAAGACTCGCCAGTCTCATTGTGACTCTTGTGACACATTGTCTACTAGGTTGCAGCTTTCAACCCATGTCACATTTCCTAAAATTTTGTGTTGTTTTGTAATGGTAGCCTGGTTTCTATTTTAGAGGAAGCAAAGGGTCATTAGAAGCTCAGGACTGAGGTCTGTTGGAAGACTTGAGATAAGTAATTGTCCTGTTATGGAGGTGATATTAAGACCTTTCCCAGAATAGGCTCCTTCAGACCTTTCTAGACCCCTGACACACCTATTTCCTTGACCCTTCCTTTACCAGGATGTCAGATTGTCTCAAAACTGCAATGCAAACTCAGTATCTGAGTGGTCAGTTGGGTCAGCTGCTCTTCCTTTTTAGAGAACTGCAGTTCTCTTTGTCAGAGTCCTGATTTTCCCAGCTATCACTCAATCAGTCTGTTGCGGATTTTTATCAGAGAATGTCTATGATTTCGCAATCGCATGAGAGGGTTTTTTGAGAGGTATTTATTGAGTGTTTACTGTGGGCAGAGCACTGTAATTAAGCACTTGAAGTAGAACAATCACTAGGTTAGGAGACAAGATCCCTGACCAAAAAGAGTATACAGTCTAGCCAAGCTGCCCTGCCTAGTGACAGTCAAGAGAACCTGGGTTCTACTTCTGGCTCTGCTAATTGCTTGCTGTGTGACCTTGGCCAAGTCACCTAACTTCTCCATGCCTCAATATCATCTACTATAAAGTGGGGATTAAATCCTACTCCCTTCTACTTAGTCCATGAGCCCTATGTGGGGCAGGGACTGTGTCTATTCTGATTAACTGATATCTACCCCAGCACTTAGAATAGGGGATGTATTCTCAGATGTAATGACTCAGAGGTTCTCACCGTGCTCCCCATTCTTACTTGTGAGCACACTTCTCATTTCTGAGCAGTGTCCTGCTGCTATTTCATTATGCTCTTGATATGTCTAAATTAGATATTAATGATATCCCCATGGCAAACATTTTTCCCAACTCATCCAGTACATGGCCAGTGGATTAGCACATTGGGAAAGTCATTCAAGATGACCTGGTAAGGGGCCACTTTATCTCTGCACCTCATCAATTATGTAGGTTATTCAAACTATGTGGTTGCTAGTCTAGCAACAAGAGGCATAGGCAGGAAAGAGGGAGATGGGACATTCTGGGATCCCTGCTCCTCCCACTCCCACAGTGGCTGAATGTTCTATACCCTGACCTTCCTCTTTGTCCTCCTGAAGGAGGGAAAGGGTTTGCAAAGACCGGGGGGATCATGGCGGCAGACACCTTTAACCTCAGAGCTCAGACACAGTGCTGTGAAGCTTGTGGGGCATATGCATTCAATCATATTTATTGAGCACTTACTTTGTGCACAGCACTGTACTAAGCTCTTGGAAAGTACAATTCAGCAACAGAGACAATTCCTTCCCAACAAGGGGCTCACAGTCTATGAGACTTGTGAGGAAACTTCCCTGATCTCTGTTTCTCCCCTGACCCCATCTGCACAATATTGTATCCTATAACTGGCAGATGTTCTGGAAGAATCAGATCCCATCTTCAGGAACCAATCAGAGATCACAGCTCTTTAACAGCTCTTAAAATAATCCCAAATGGGTGGAGGATTCTCAGGCAAGCCTTTGATCCAATCAAACACATTTTTGGCAAATATCACCCCTCTTGCATACCCCATGATACTGAATGTGTTTTGGAAATCACCCTTGCCTGGATGAATAATAATTATTTATTAAGAATTTACTATATGCCTGCCAAGTACTGTATTAAGTGCTGTGGTAGAAACAGGATAATCAAGTCAGACACATTCTGACCCGGGGCTCACAGTGTAATGCGGAAAGAGAACAGTTATATTTCATCCCTATTTAATACATGAGGAAATGGAAGCATAGAGAAGTTAAGAGATTTGCCCTAGGTCACCCACTAGACACATAGCAGAGCTGGGATTAGAACCCAGATCCTTGACTCCCTGACTACCCACTACCCAGAAGGCCATGCTGCTCCCCATGTTGAAGAGGAGCAACCTTTGAAGGTCTCTCACAAACCTGTCCTGACCCCTTCTTCCTGGATCCCATCCCTCTGGGGACATCTGGGGTTGAGAGTGTTGGCTCCATTGTCCTGAAAAGAGAAAATGGAGGTTTGGAACCACTTGGTCCAAGCTTGACAAGGGAGGAAATTATCTAGAAGACCATTTTCCAGGTCTGCTGCATGTCAGCAGAGAATTAGGAGCCAAAGAATCTGCGGCTCAGTTTTGTTGGGTAGGTAAAGACACAGGTACCAGCCAAGAAGTTAATTATGGATTTTTAAATTGCAGCTAATCTTTTTTCTCCTGCGTATCCTCCCCACATTGCCACAAGCTGCAGTGAATTACTCGTTAGACTTCAAGCTATAGTGTGCAGTATTTGCTACCATTCCTAGCCAACTCTCTCCAACGTACAATTAGAAGGAATGTTATGTCACAGAACAATGGAGACAGTTATTTCTGAAGTTTATTAATGCTAATTAGCATATGGCATCTAAGACAGCTGCTGATGCTTCATTGCTAAATGCTGAGGGACTAATTAGTGTTTGATGTTAATTAGCTGCTTCTGCATGTGCATTGTCCTTATCCACATATGCACCCTCACACTGGTCTATTTTAAACCTGGCCCTGGCCTCGTTCTAGCTTGACAAGGCTCTAGAAGTTCGGTGTTTTCTCTAATATTCTTTAAATCAATTGGTTGGGACCCTTGATAATACACTCACTACTTTATTACTGCCAATGCAACAGACTCACCAACTGGCTGTATTACTTAGTCGTTGGAGAAAGGGTCAGAGGCTTTTTGCTGACTTTTCTTTATGCTTGTAGGAAACAAAAAAAATGAAAGACTGACAGAACTTTGGGTAAAAATCAAATTTCTGTATCGTCTTTCCTTAGACAATCAGGCAATTGTATTTGAGTAGTTTCTCTGTGAAGAGCCCTTTTTTTTACGGTATTTGTTAAGCACTTACTGAGCATCAAACACTGTTCTAAGTACTAAGAGTACTAAGTTCTAAGAGAAACAGCATGGCCTAGAAGAAAGAGCACGGGTTTGGGAGTCTAATCCCAAGGTCATGGGTTCTAATCCCAGGTCTGCCGCTTGTCAGCTGTGTGACCTTGGGCAAAGCACTTAACTTCTCTGTGCCTCAGTTACCTCATCTGTAAAATGGGGATGAAGACTGTGAGCCCCATGTAGGACAACCTGATTACCTTGTAACTACCCCAGAGTTTAAAACAAGGCTTGGCACATAGTCAGTGCTTAACAAATACCATAGTTGTTATTATTACAATAGAGTAAGTAGACTCAATCTTCGCACTCTGGGAATTTACAGTGTAGAGAGACATTCTTTCTGGGGTTGCCATTAATTTCTTATTTGTATTAATTGTCCCATCTTCCTGTGTAATTGATGAGAGATTTTCAGTTTTTCAAAATAAGGCAGGAGTTCCACTTGGTCTTTGCTTTGTAATATCCAGCTGGCTTGGTTTGAAGACACTTGCTCTCCCTTCTTTCCATTGCCTTATGAGTCCAAGAGAGTTTACCCTACTCAGACCATCCTGGAGATATGCAATCCTATTTTGAATTAGCTTATTGATCCAGGAGCATTCTCCCTGTCAATCTTGGAAAAACTTCCAGTGATTGACAGCTGCTATTGTCTCTCCACTCACCATCAGCCAGTGGTAATGTGCAAATGTTTGTAGTAATTTCCGTTCTGGCAGAGATCCCTTTGTGATGAAAAAGTAAACTTTGATTTCATTAGATCGATTGGAAGGGACAATGGAGGCTTCTGCAAAGATGCTTAGGGCGTATATGGGAATCCTGCCCTTGGCCTTCTAATAATCATAATAATCATAATAATAATAATGATAATAGTAAGGGTTTACTATGTGTCAGGCACTGTACTAAGTGCTGGGGTGAATACAAGTAAATTAGCTTATATACATAGTAAGGGCTTAACATATATCACTAAACAACAACAAAAGTAAGCAAAAGTAGGATAAACATGGAGGCATAAGTGGTGTCTGGAATGACATGGCCAAGGAGATGAGGATTCATTGGGAATCGTCTCCTGAGAAGGTGAGTTTTTAGACTCTATATGAAGAAGGGACATAGTTTTGTTGGATCTGGGGGGTTGTGGAAAAAATTCTGTTCGGGGGAAGGATGTCAGGAAAGGGCCTGAACCAGGGTAGTCCCTAAAGCAAGGCCAGGATGGACACCCAGTTGATTCCCAGACTGTACAGGCTGGGAAACCCGCCCCTGGCAATCTCCCAACTTGTGTCTCATGGAGGGACTCTTGGAGATGGATACTTTTTCATTAGATTGGGAAGGGATTAGATCTACCAACTCTACTGTATTTTACACTCCCAAGAATTTAGTATAGTGCTCTGCACACTCTAAACACTTAAATATCATCAATTTATTGATTTGTGTCCAGCGGGTCAGGTCTGAGTTAAAGGATTGGGTTGGTGGGCCTGTCTAGTAGAAATTCCCACTCCTTGGAGATCACAGCCCCAGCATGGAATATTCACTTCCTGATGCCTAGCACCAGGATGGATATTAGGATGACTTAGAGAAGCTTTGGGTTGAAGAGATATGGTTGGCCCAAAACCTCATCCCTAGCCTGGACACACACTCTCCAGGGTCAGGCCCCTCTCCAAGAGAAGGTGATGCATAATTGTTCTGAGCACAGACCTTACTCAGTGAGCACAGCATGTTACTTGGTGAGCACTGTGAGACTCTCAGTCCTGGGTGCGAGTGCTGACTCCACTGGGCTCCAGGAAGGGACTGCTCATTAGGTACTATCCCAGCCGGGGGGACACTCTAAGCAAAAAGCCAGAAATGATGATTGTGCAGTGGAATAGAGAATACAGTTAAGCACAGCTATTCTCCTTCCTGTGGCTATGTCCCACTTCCACAAGGTTGGGTCTGCACAGCTGAGTTGTCCATCGTGTAAGCTGTCTGATGCTGGCACTAGTCACTGTATTGAGCCTGGAGATTTTCACTGGTCCAGAACTGGCATGACTGCCCACGACTCAGCGGTGGCCAGCTATGTTTTCCTCTGCACCCTGCCTAGCCATACTCCACCCAGATTCTTGTCTTTGCAGTGACCTGATGAGTTCCTTGCTCCAGAGGTTAAGGTCCAAGCCATTTTCTTCCCTTTCCCCTGCTGCCCTACTCCAGACTGGCATGCTCAGGGAAAGACTCCCAATATCCCTGTCTCCTGTCTGGAAATGCCTCAGACCAAGTTGTCCAGAGAGCCATGTAGGAGGCCCAGGAAGCCAGCAGAGCAGAGAGCAGTGTCCAAACCTCAGCACACTCCTCTGATCCCCAGAGTGGGAGGGGGGAGGGATGCCCCCCTCCCAGCTGTTTCCCTAATTTTCCTCCCATGACCCCACTGACCACCCCCTCCTCCCAATTCTGCCCATGCAGATTCTTCTCAGTGCTGCTGGACTCCCTTGTTTAATCACTGTCAGCACTTTGAGAGAGACGGTGGAAGGCTAAGAGGGACCAGAATCTGGGAGAGTACTTCCTCTTCTCTGAAGCAGCATGGCATAATGGAAAGAGCACGGGTGTAGGAGTCAGAGGATGTGGGTTCTAATCCCTGCTCCAACACTGGTCTTCTGTGTGACCTTGGGCAAGCCACTTAACTTCTCTGTGCCTCAGTTACCTCATTTGTAATATGGGTATTAAGACTGCAAGACTGGGACAACCTGACTAGCTCATATCCACACCAGTGCTTAGAACAGTGCTTGGCACATAGTAAGTGCTTAACACCGTTGTGGGCAGGGATTGTCTCTCTTTATTGCTGTATTTTACTTTCCAAGCTTTTAGTACTGTACTCTGCATGCCATAAGCGCTCAATAGGTATGAGTGAAAGAATGAATGAATGAATGTACAAATACCATTATTCTTATTCTCTGAAGCAGGCTGACCCCTCTGTGCCCTCTCCCAGCCCCTACTGCATCCAGGTGGTGGGGAAGGACAGAGGAAGACCCAAGAGCTTCACTAATGGGGAAGTGCAGGAGCAGAAGTAGAGGCAGGGATGGAATTAGCATGGAGAGAAGATCCCCCCATTCCCTCATGGCTTTGTGGATTTCAAGCAAGTCCCTTCTCAGTCTTCCTCTTTATTTCTCATCAATTAGTTAGCCCACATCCTGCCTCTGGCCTAGAATGCTCTCCCTACTCAAATCTGACAGTAGTTACTCTCCCACTCTTCAAAGACTTGTTGAAGGCACATTTCCACCAACAGGGCTTCCCAGACTAAGCCACCCCTTTCTTCTTCCCCCACTCTTTTCTGTGTCACCCTGACTTGCTCCCTTTGTTCTTACTCCCTCCCAGCTCCACAGTACTTATGTACATATCTGTAATGTATTTATTTATTTATACTATCTGTCTCTCCTTTTCTAGACAGTAAACTCATTGTGGGCAGGGAATGTGTCTGCTTATTGTTGTTCTGTACTTTCCAAAGCGCTTAGTATAGTGCTCTGCCCAAGGTCAGTGCTTAATAAATATGCTTGAATGAATGAATGATAAGGAGCTTATCAACTGATCTTGCTCAACGGGAATTTACCAATGGTCAGAACTGAATGGCCTCGAGGATGGGGCTGGCTAAGCATTTTGCAGAATATAGCCCATGGAAGCAGTGTCCTGCTGGCCCCTGGGATCTCAGGCCCTTATTTTTGGAGTAATGCCAGTCCTGAACTAAACAGGGAGGAAGAAATGAACATCTCAGCATCCCCAAAGCAATATTCCCCAAGCGGCCCTGCTCAGTTTTCTGCTCAGAGTGCAGTTTCCCACCTGTCTGAGCATCTGAAGAAAGTGGGAAATTGCAGAGTGGGAAGAAATCCAGATCCCCCATAGAAAACAAATGATGAGGGAAAGTCCTTCATTAGGAAACAAATATTGCCAAAGTGGGCCAGTCTCTCAACAGATGAAGCTGGGATTTCCCTCCAATTGCTGAGCTCGGGAGCTGGCCGGCTAAATTCTGGATTCTTTGTCCTTATGTATCAGTGCCTGTGATGGAATTCCTGTGGCTCACTCTGGATTTGAAAGAGTCCAATCTCCACATAAATTCCCCTCTTCCCCTCCACCCCTCCCCTAGGACAGAAGACACATGAGAGCTTTGCCAGCCACCTAAGGTGTGGCCATGCCTGCTTGCAGTGCAAAGGAGTGAAGGATGACTAGCCACTGAAAAATCAGGATGGCTTGGAAGGAACATGGGCCTGGAAGTCAGAGGACCTGGGTTCTAATCCCCGCTCCGCCACTTGTCTGCTGGGTGTTTGTGGGCAAGTCACTTAGCATGGCATGGGGAAGCAGCAGAATGTAGTGTAAAGAGCATGGGCCTGGGAGTCAGAAAGTCAGAAGTTCTAATCCCAGTTCTGCCACTTGTCTGCTGTGTGGCCTTGGGCAAATCAATTCATTGCTCTTTGCCTGAGTTATCTCATCTGTAAAATGGGATTAAGACTGTGAGCTCTATGCAGGACAGAGACCGTGTCCAACTCAATTTGTTTGTATCCACCCCAGCGTTTAGTACAGTGGCTGGCTTAACAAATACTATTATTATTATCATTATCATTATTATTATTCTCTAGGACTCAGTTCCTTCAACCGGAAAATAAGTATGAGATATCTGTTCTTCCTCTTTCTTTGATGGTGAGCCCCATGTGGGACAGGGACCATGTCTTATAGGATTGTATCCATCTTATTGCTTAGTACATACAGTGTTTAGCACATGAACAGTCAATCAGTGGTATTACTTCAGCCCCTACTATGCCCAGAGCACCGTACTGTGTGCTTGGGAATGTACAATATAACAAATTTGGTACAATCCTTGTTCACAGGGAATTTACAGGCTACAGCCCAAGAAAGACATTTAAAGAGATTACAGATAAGGGAAGTGGGAGACAACAGGGATATGTACATAAGTGCTGTGAATATGAGAGTGGATGGCTATCAAGTGCTTAAGGGGAAAAAATTCATTCATTTAAACAGAATGAATGGGGAGGAGCAGAGAGAAAAGGAGGGCTTAGGCTGGGAAAGCCTCCTGGAGGAGGTGAGCTCTCAATAAGGCTTTGAAGAGGGGAAGAGAGTTAGTTTGGCAGATGTGAGGAGGGAGGGCATTCCAGGACAGTGGTAGGATGTGAGCCAGGGGTCGACCGTGGGATAGGCACGAATGAGGGACCGTGAGGAGGTTAGTGGCAGAGGAGCAGAGTGTAGAGGGTGGGCTGTAGAAGGAGAGAAGGGAGGTGAGGTGGGAGGGGACTAGGTGATGAGCTTTGAAGCCAAGAGTGAGGAGTTTTTGTTTTAAGCAAAGGTTGATAGGCAACCACTGGAGGTTTTTGAGAAGAGGAGTGACATGCCCAAAGTGTTTCTGTAGAAAGATGATCCAGGCAGCAGAATGAAGAATAGACTGGATCGAGGAGAGGAAGTTGACACAATAATCCAGTTAGTATATTATGAGAGCTTGTACCAGCAAGGTAGGAGTTTGGATCTTGGAGATATTGTGAAGGTGAGACTGGCAGGTTTTGGTGATGGGTTGGTTGTGTGGGGTGAATGAGAGAGCTGAGTCAAGGATGACACCAAGGTTGCGCGCCTGTGAGACGGGAAGGTTGGTAGTACCGTCCACAGCGACAGGGAAGACAGGGAGAGGACAGGATTTGGGAGGGAAGATAAGGAGCTCAGTCTTGGACATGTTAAGTTTTAGGTGGTGGGCAGACATCCATGTGGAGATATCCTGAAGGCAGGAGGAGATACAATCCTGGAGGGAGGGGGAGAGAACAGGGGAGGAGATATAGATTTGGGTGTCATCTGCATAGAGATGATAGCTGAAGCTGTGGGAGTGAATGAGTTCACCCAGGGAGTGAGTATAGATGGAGAACAGAAGTGCGCCAAGAACTGACCTTTGAGAAACCCCTACAGTTAGTGGATAGGAGGGGGAGGAGGAGCCAAAGAAGGACACCGAGAATGAACGGCCAGAGAGATAAGACGAGAACCAGGAGAGGACGGAGTCCATGAAGCCTAGGTTAGATAAAGTATGGAGGACAAGGGGATGGTCGACAGTGTCAAAGGCAGCTGAGAGGTCGAGGAGGATTAGGTTAGGGTAGGAGCCATTGGATTTGGCAAGAAAGAGGTCATGGGTGACCTTTGAGAGGGCAGTTTTGGTGGAGTGGAGGGGATGGAAGCCAGATTGGAGGGGGTCCAGGAGAGAGTTGGAGTTGAATTGAAGGCAGCGAGTGTAGATGACTCGTTCTAGGAGTTTGGAAAGGAAGGGTAGAAGGGAGATAGGATGATAACTGGAAGGGGTAGTGTGGTCAAGAGAGGGGTTTTTTTAGGATGGGGAAGACATGGGCATGTTTGAAGGCAAAGGGGAAGAAGCCTTTGGAGAGGGAGTAGTTAAAGATGGAAGTTAAGGAGGGGAGTAGGGAAGGGGATCATTTGAAAAGATCATTTGAAAAGATCCAAATGCATAGGCAACACAGAAGGGAGAATGAATAGAGGAAATGAGAATTTAGGAAGCGGTGTGATTTTAGGAGGGTTTTTAAAGGAGGGGAGACTGGTATCTGTCAGATATGAAGGGGAAGGGAGTTTTAGGCGAGAGGGAGGACATGGGCCAAGGATCAATGAAAGGATAGACAAGATAGAAGTACAGTGAGCAGGTTGGCATTAGAGGAACAAAGTGTGAGGACTGGGTTGTAATAGGAGATTGTCCAGGTCAGAAAGCAGGGTAATAGCTGATTTAGTGATACAAGATAATCAGGTTGGTTACAGTCCCTGTCCCACGTGGGGCTCATAGTCTAGATAGGAGAGAGTAAGATCCCCATTTACAGATGAGGAACTGATGCACAGAAAAGTTAAGTGACTTGCCCAAGGCCACCCAGCAGATAAGTGGCAGAGCCAGGAAGAAAACACAGGTATTCTGACTCCCAGGCCAGTGATTTTTTCCAACAGGACACATGGCTTCTCCATCTGTTATTGAGCTCTGCTCAGAGTGTGTAGAGCACTACACTAAGCACTTGGGAGAGTACAATATGCAAAGTTGGTAGACACGGTCCCTGCCCACAACGAGTTTACAGTCTAAGAGACTGTAAACCCTCAAGCCTTCAATCCTCACCGTGAACATTCCTGGTCCCTTCACTCAATGGTGATAATTGGCTTGGGTTTCTTCCTTGCTGGTCTTATTGTGTATTTTAATTCCTTCATTCAATAATATTTATCGAGCGCTTACTCTATGCAGAACACTTTACTAAGCACTTGGAATGTACAATTCGGCAACAGATAGAGACGGACCCTGCCCACTGACGGGCTTACAGTCTAATTGGGGGAAACAGACAAAAACAATAGCAGTAAATAGAATCAAGGGGCTGTACATCTCATTAACAAAATAAATAGGGTAATAAAAATATATACAAATGAGCAGACGAGCACAGTGCTGATGGGAGGGGTATTTCTTGGGCCCGTCTGCTGGTGAGCTGACAGGGCTGAGGAAGGGCTAGATTTCTGTCTCAGGAGGGACCAGGTCAGCCTGGCAAACAACATAAGACTCCACAGTTTTGCTCATTAGTGTGGAAGGAGTTCCCAAACCCACTGCATTGTGATTTGATTGCAGCTTGCTGGCATTCCCCTCAAGTGAAAGACTTCTTTTTCTGAATGGATTTTCCTTTGTGAAGGAAAATTACCTCTCTGACTCCTCCATACAGGGACAGACTGTAACAGAGGGCCACTTTGTAGCTCAAATTCAAAAGATCCTATTTTAATCCTGTCATTTTACTCTCATTACAATCACATTTTTTATTTTAAATAGTGATCCTGCACCGACTCAACACCTTGCAGTTTTCAGTGCTGAGTTACAAACCAGATAGAACTCAAACCTTCTCTAAAGACCTTCTTTCTCCTAAAATATCTAATTTAGCTGGGGAGATGGTTAATCAGAGAAACATGGATTCAGCTTATTTTTTAAGAAATGAAGATGGGATTTAGGGCGTGCTGGAAGGGGAGGAAGTGGTTTTGCCAAGGGCTTGTCTGCCCAGTCACCTGCGGCTGAAACGGCTGCTGCTGCTCACAGAGTTTGATGTGGAAACCAGAAACCAGGTGGTTGGCTGACTATCCCATCCAACCTCACCAGCCAGCCAGCTGAACGGATCTTGGGTTTTAATCTTCTATTAACGCTTTATAAAAACTGGCTTTGCTTTCCAAATTCTTTTAAGGACCAAGGTAAACCCAAATGAGTGGAAAATGGCATCTTCCCAGCTGGGCTGGCAGACACTGATGATTTGACATAAGGGCATGATGCCTACATAGTGGAGAGAGGTCAGTGTGTGGATGTGTACCAGTAAACATTATCCAGCTATCAGAACCTCCTCCTGGGGGAGCTGAGGGAGCCATAGCCCCCACAGCTTTTTGAGCCGCACAATTGTCAATTATCTTTACTGAACACTTACTGTGTGCTGAGTACTGTACTAAGCTCTTGGGAGAGTACAGTTTAACAATAAACAGACACATTCCCTGCCCATGCAAGCTTACAGTCTAGAGGGGGAGACAGATATTAATGTAAATAAATAAATTACAGATATGTATATAAGTGCTCTGGGGCAGGAAGAGGGGATGAATAAAGGGAGCAAGTCAGGGAGAAGAGGTAAGGAGGGCTTAGTCTGGGAAGGCCTTTTCGTGGAGATGTGCCTTCAATAAGTCTTTGAAGCAGGGGAGAGTAATTGTCTTTTGGATATGAGGAGTGAAGGCATTCCGGGCCAGAGGCAGGGAGTGGGCGAGGGGTCGGTGGCAAGATAGATGAGATTGAGGAACAGTGGGAAGGTTAGTACTAAAGGAGCAAAGTGTGTGGGCTGGGTTGTAGTAGGAGAGTAGTGAAGTGGGTTCTGAGGAGGCAAGGTGAAGATCTGAGAGTGCCACTCGGCCCTGGAAAAACCAAAATGGCAGCTTTCTGACCTAGGTCTCCATCCATCAATTAATGGTATTTATCAATTTTTTATGGTATTCGTTAGGTGCTTTCTATGTGCGTGGCACGGTACTAAGTGTTGGGGTAGATACAAGCTAATCAGGTTGGACACAGTACATGTCCCACATGATAATCACAGACTTAATCTCCATTTTACAGATGAGGTAACTGAAGCACAGAGAAGTTGTGACTTTCCTCAGGTCAAACAACAGATAAGTAGCAGAGCTGGGATTAGAATCCTGGTCCTTGAACATTCAGGTCTGAATTCCTTCCACCAGACCATGCCGCTTCTCATTTACTAAGCTCTTACTGTGTGTAAAACACTGCATTAAGCACTTGGGAAAGTACAATACAATACCCTCCCACCCTTTCGCCTTCGTCACGCTATGCCCCTGGCTTGTAACTCCCTCCTTCCATATATCAGAGCACAGTTCTCTGCACATTCAAATCCTTCTTAAAACCCCACCTCCTTCAGTAAATCTTCCCTGATTAGTTTCCCACTACCCTGAGCCATATCATTGCCTCAGACAACTCTAGCACTTATGAACTTATCTACATGTTCTTAATATTGGCTTTATTTATTTTAACCACACAACCCGCAAATATTTGTATGTTTCCCACCCCTTTAGGCATGTAAGAGCCTCATGGACAGGGTACATGTCATTCAATTGCTCTCTACTTCCCAAGCTCCTAGTACAGTGAACTGTACCCAGTGGAAACTCAAAAACAAGCTGTACTACTACTATTAATAATAATAATAATAGTAGTGGTTAAGCACTTACTATGTGCCAAGCACTGTACTAAGTACTGGGATGGATAAAAGCTAATTGGGTTGGACACAGTGCCTGTCCCACATGGGGCTCACAGTCTCAATCTCCATTTTATAGATGAGGTAACAGGCATTGAGAAGTGAAGTGACTTGCCCAAGGTTACATAGCAGACAAATGGAGGAGCTGGGATTAGAACCCATGACCTCCTGACATCCAAACCCATGCTCTATCTACTACAACATGCTGCTTCTCCTAATAGTGGTATTTGTTAAGCGCTTACTATGTGCCAAGCACTGTTCTAAGCACTGGGGTAGATACAACGTAATCAGGTTGTCCCATGTGGGGCTCTCAGTCAGTCTTAATCCCCATTTTACAGATGAGGTAATGGAGGCATGATATTACTACTATTAATAATAATAATTATAGTATTTGTTAAGCACTTACTATGTTTCCAGCCCTGTACTAAGTGCTGGAGTAGATACTAGATAATCAGGTCTCACAAGAGACTCAGAGTCTAAGTAGGAGGCAGAGTAGGAATTGAATCTCCATTTTGTGGATGAGGGAACTGAGGCATGGAGAAGCTAAACAACTTGCCCAAGGTCACACAGTAGACAAGTGGCAGATCTGGAATTAGAACCCAGGTTCTCTGTCACCCAGACCTGTGCTCTTTTCACTATGCCATTCTGATTCTCAATTGCTACTACTATTATTATTATTATTACTGTTATTTCTAGTACTACTACTACTACTTTTAGCTCTCTTTGAAGCATTTCCCACCCATCATCTAAACTCTCTTCCTTGTTTTTGCCCCATGCAGTTGGCATCTCTGATTCTAGCCCTATTTGTTAACAACCGGGGTGCAGACCAAACTTTGAGCCGAGCGAGTAGCAATCGTAGCTGATCACTTCTCTGCGGCCAGGCACACTGGAACAGAATCGATGCCTCTACCCCGGGCCACATGGGCATGTCAAATGTGAAGGAAAAATGTGTGTTGTCACAGAAAGGCCCTAGACCCTTTGGTCTGGTCCCTGGAGCCTTTTTTGCAGATCCTCAAAGGGCAGTGCAGCCTGGAGAGGGGGAAAACTTCCTGTTTAGTGGATCTTGGTGAGGAAAGATTGATTTTTATGAATGCTTAGGGAGATGTTTTCTGCCTTTCCTGGAATCCTCTTTGAAGCTGAAATTCCTTTGAAAAAAATCACGAGGGACCCATGCCAGAAGAAAAATACAGGCTGAATCCAGATGGGGACTGACAGTTGGAACAGCTAGGGCAGGGGGGAGTGGATGGGGAAGGGGGAGTGGAGGTGTTCAGGGGAGACCAGTTGCAAGAAATGAATAAACAATTCCAAACAGCAGCAAACGGATAGCTCATGTGGTTTGACTTATGCTTTGTAAACGGGACCCAGGCCTCCCTCTAGTGCTTCAGAGGGGTGGGGAGTGAGTAGCTAAGGAGTCAAAGAGCAGATCCAAACCTGAGATCAAAGATTAAGGCTCTGAGATACCGTAGCCAAAGAAGAGACCACAGTTATAATTATCATTCATTCATTCATCCAATACTATTTATTGGCGATTACTATGTGCAGAGCACAGTACTAAGTGCTTGGGATGTACAGTTCGGCAACAGAGACAATCCCTCCCCAATTATCATTACAGTTCTTATTATCAATATTAATAATGATGATAATCAAGAGGAAACCTCATCTGATCATGTGCAGCTGCAGGAATACTCTTATCTTTCTGGCCGTTCATTCTCAGTCTCCTTCGCAGGCTCCTCCTTCCCCTCCCATCCTCTAACTGTAGGGGTTCCTCAAGGGTCAGTTCTTGGCCCTCTTCTGTTCTTCATCTACACTCACTCCCTTGGTAAACTCATTCACTCCCGTGGCTTCAACTATTATCTTTATGCAGATGACACCCAAATCTACATCTCCTCCCCTGTTCTCTCCTCCTCCCTTCAGGCTCGTATCTCCTCCTGCCTCAGAACTGTCTCCACCTGAATGTCTGCCCACCACCTAAAACTCAACATATCCAAAACTGAGCTCCTTATCTTCCCTCCCAAGCCCTGTCCTCTTCCTGACTTTCCTGTCACTGTGGATCGTACGACCAGCCTTCCCGTCTCTCAAGCCTGCAACCTTGGTGTCATCCTTGACAGCTCTCTCATTCACCCCACACATCCAATCTGTCACCAGTGCCTGTCAGTTTCACCTTTACAATGTTGCCAAGATCAGCCTTTTCCTCTCCATCCAAATGGCTATCTTAATGGTACAGGCTCTCAGAATATTCCGGCTGGATTACTGTGTCAGCCTTCTCTCTGATCTCCCTTCCTCCTCTCTCTCCCCATTCCAGTGTATTCTTCACTCCGCTGCCCAGATCATCTTCCTGCAGAAATGCTCTGGGCATGTCATTCCCCTCCTTAAAAGCCTCCAGTGGTTGCCTATCAACCTCCTCATGAAACAAAAACTTCTTACTCTGGGCTTCAGGGCTCTCCATCACCTTGCCCTCTCCTACCTCTCCTCCCTTCTCTCTTTCTACTGCCCACCCCGCACACTCTGCTCCTCTGCCGCTCACCTCCTCACCATCCCCTGTTCATGCCTTTCCCACCGTCGACCCCTGGCCCACATCCTTCCGCTGTCCTGGAATGCCCTCCCTCCTCACCTCTGCCAAACTAACTCTCTTCCCCTCTTCAAAGCCCTACTGAGAGCTCACCTCCTCCAAGAGACCTTCCCAGACTGAGCTTCCCCTTTTCCCTCTGCTCCCTTTGCTCCCTCTCTGCCCCCCCCTTCATCTCCCCTCAGCTAAGCCCCCTTTCACCCCTTTCCCTCTGCTCCTCCCCCTTTCCCTTCCCCTCCCCTCAGCACTGTACTCATTTGTATATATTTTTATTACCCTATTTATTTTGTTAATGAGGTGTACATCCCCTTGATCCTATTTATCGTGATTAAGTTGTCTTGTTTTTGTCCGTCTGTCTCCCTCGATTAGACTGTAAGCCCGTCATTGGGCAGAGATTATCTCTATCTGTTGCCGAATTGTATATAGTGCTTAGTACAGTGCTCTGCACATAGTAAGCACTCAATAAATACTATTGAATGAATGAATGAATGAATGAATGAATGAATGGAGAGTTTCCAGTACTCTACCTGTCCCGATTATGAGAGGGAGAGTCAAGGAGAGACCTACCCATCCCTTCCTAGTTTGGGCAGTGGCTTGCAAGTGGAAGGCAATTTGCTACAAGTCAAAACCCACCTGTGCTGGGCAGCAGTAGCATGAGAGAGAGTCAAGTGTGGATACTCAAGTTTACTGCACAGAAGAAGGCAGTGGTAAACCACTTCTGTATTTTTACCAAGAAAACTCTATGGATCCACTACCAGAATGATTGCAGATAGAGTTGGGTCATTTGGGAGAGATGTGTCCATGACATCGCTATGGGTCGGAGACAACTAGACAGCAAAAAAAGGCAAGGGAGGTAGGCCATCTTCTTCTAGAGATCTTTACAAATGCAATAATTCACTGAGGTGGGGTAAGTGATTCACTATAATGTCTCTCACATTTCAAGACTGATTTTCAAGAAGTTCCAAAATCAAAAATTCAACTTTCCTCCCTAGCCATGGCTGCCTTTAGACATGGGCTGTGCCCTCGGGGACTATGAAGGTGTGGTGAGTCGTCTAGCCCCAGGGATCATCACACATCATGCGAAGCTTGGACTGTGAGCCCTATGAGGGACAGGGACTGAGTTCAACCTAATTAACTTGCATCTACCCCAATGCTTAGAACAGTGTTTGACACAAAATAAGTGCTAAACAAATAGTAAATATGTGTAAACAGTGTGGCATAGCAGAAAGAGCACAAACCTGTGTCCAATCTAATTAACTTGTAACTACTCCAGTGCTTAGAACAGTGTCTGATGTATTTTAACAAATACTACTTAAAAAAAAAAGAAACAGGGAGGGCCAGGGAGTCAGAGAACTTGGGATCTAATTCCAGCTCCCCCATCTGCCTGCTGTGTGACTTTAGGGAAGTCACTTCACTTCTCAGTGCCTAAGTTTCTTCACTTGTAAAATGGGGATTCAGTACCCCTTCTGCCTCCTTAGACTGCGAGCCCCAAATGGAACAGGGACTGGGTCTGATGTGATTATCTTGTACTTATCCAAGTACTTAATTCTGTGATTGGCACATAAGTGCTTAACAAATAGAAATTACTATTATCATTATTATTATTATAGTTATTATGAAGGAAGTTAAATGTTCAGTTTCTGTCATCAAGACAGGAAAGAGAAAACACATCTTCAAATGAGGCAGAAGCGGTGTCAATATTTTGTTAGGTTATGCTTACTTAGATCAGTGGCTCGTTTTCAATGTCATCAGCCTTCATGCTCCTTCACATGTTGGAAAAGAACATGAAAGCCAAGAGAAATAAAGTATTTTGTTGCAAAAGGGAGGTGCTGTCAATGAAGAAGAAAAATAAATCTTTCCACTTTCCTAACCTCCACATGGCTGATTTTGAGAACCAAGCACTGTACCTAATCTCACATTTTCATGTGATTGAAATTGCAACTGGGTGCATCATTGCCATTCACTGTGTTCTTCTCTTGTGACACTTGTGCGTTGTGTAGAAAACTGATGATGTTGTTTTCTTTAATTCCTTAATGATCACTAAAGGGTGCTCCTGCTCCAGAAGAATTTTAATCGGTTTTATTACAAAACAATTGTTTTGAATTATTCAGCCCTGTATCAAGTACTTGTGAAAGTGCAGTAGATCAAAACCCTTGGATCTTGCCCTCTAGAATCTTGCAGTCCAGTGAAATAGTTGTTTCAAAGATCAGAGCTAATGTTTTCTTCTGGATGAGGTCACAGTCTTACAGAATGTCTGACAGTCACCCAAAGAGACTCCCATGCTTGCTATCACCAATTGTTGGTCCTATTGGTAGAGGCAGAAAAGTTTCTTTGGTATTATCATGAAGTTCTTTTTATTTTTCTTTCTTCTCCCAATCACTGATTAAGCAGTAGTCTAACCATGATATTTACTGATCACTTACTGTGGATAGACCATCATACTGGGTGCTTGGGAAGGTTCAAAAGAGGTGATAGACATGTTCCCTGCCCGTGAAGAGTTTTCAATCCAATGTTACAATAATTGTCTATGTCCTAAATATTATTAAAAATAAAGCTAAGGTATCATGGTGTGACATCTGGTATATACACGTACACACAGACACCCCAACTTTATTCCTGTCCCTTGTATTTGAAGATGGCATTTCTGATAGAGAAATCTCATTCATGTTGGCAAGGGGCAGAAAAAACTAATGGGCTTCTACATTCCACCTTCTATTTCATTCACAGGAGGCTTATGGCTTCTTCAGATAGTAGAGTCCAAGGGGCAAACAACTGTTAACAACATGTCTCCCAACTAATCTTTCCTCACTGCCATGGCCACACCTTCTTACTGCCTTGGGAAATTCTGACATAGTGTTTCTTTCCTTTGCAACCAAAACTTCCTTACCAGCAGCCTATGGAACTGAGCCTCTGTGATCTTGGCTTTTTTAATGAGAACTCGAACTGTAATTCTCTTGGTAGATCATTGAGCGAGGGCTTCTACTTGGTCGTTAGAACCCGGGATATACCGGCTTGGCAGGTTTCTCAGCTTAAGGGCTATTCTACACCTCAGACAGACACCCAGAGTTCAGCTTCATTGAAAGCAAATGTTCATTTATGAAGTTAAGATGGCTGTTTTCAGTTTGCAGCCAGCCCTAATTCAAGCTAAACTGAGAGAAGCAGAGTGGCCTAGTGAATAGAGCATGGGCCTGGGAGTCAGAAGGACCCAGGTTCTAGTTTAGGTTCCACCACTTGTCTGCTATGTGACTTTGGACAAATTGCATCACTTCTCTGTGCCTCATTTACCTCATCTGTAAAATTGGGATTAAGAGTGTGAGCCCTAAGTGGGACAGGGGCTGTGTTGCCCCTCATTTGCTGGTATCCACACCAGCACTTAGAACACTGCCTGACATACAGTAAGGACTTAGCAAATACCACAGTGATTTTTATTTTAAAAATTACTTTCTTCCTATGAAAAAGCATCTCCAGTCATTTCTGGCCAGCATAGCTGGAACCCAATCTGATCCCCCAGAGTCCTGACGTTAATGATTGTGCCTCACCTGGTCTTTGTTGCAAGCCATCATGGACTGGGTCAGGTAAAATGCAGATGTGAAGATGTCTAGTGTGCTAGAAAGGCCCTCCTATCTAATAGATTTTGAAATGTCACTGCATCTCTTTCCTGCTTTCTCCTTCTCCTCCCTCAAGTCCATGTTCACCTTTCTGGGAGGACCATCTTCTTGACGTGTCACTTAACACGCTACTCTCCACTCCTCCAAACCCTCTGCTGGCATCCAAACACTGTGCCTCAAGCAAAATCTCCTGGTTCTTGTTTACCAAGGCTCTTCATCAAATCATCCAACACCTTTCATATCTGCTCTTTTCATTGATCACTCTCCTCTAAACTGTAAACTTGTTGTGGGCAAAGAATGTGTCTGTTCACTGGTTTTGTACTCTCCCAAGTACTTAGTACAGTGCTCTGAACACAGTCAATAAATATGACTGACTGACCACTTCCCAATTCCTTCTCTTTCCTCCCAAGCTCACCTTCTAACTGTACCTCACTCTGGATTTAACCCAGAGTGAGATTGGGTCCAGTGTGGCTTAGTGGAAAGAGAACAGGCTTGGGAGTCAGAGGATGTGGGTTTTAATCCCACCTCCCTCAATTGTCAGCTGTGTGACTTTGGGTAAGTCACTTCACTTCTGTGCCTCAGTTCCCTCATCTGTAAAATGGGGATTAAGACTCTGAGCCCCACGTGGGACAATCTGATAAGCTTGTATCTATCCCAGTGCTTAGAACAGTGCTTGGCACATAGTGAGCCCTTAACAAATATCATTATTTGTCTAGAAGCAGTGTGGCTCAGTGGAAAGAGCACGGGGTTGGGAGTCAGAGGTTGTGGGTTCTCATCCCGCCTCCGCCACTGTCAGCTGTGTGACTTTGGGCAAGTCACTTCACTTCTCTGTGCCTCAGTTCCTTCATCTGTAAAATGGGAATTAAGATTGTGAGCTCCATGTGAGACAATCTGATTACCTTCCAGTGTTTAGAACAGTGCTCAGCACATAGTAAGTGCTTAACCGATGCCATCATCATTATTATTATATCTACTCTAGCACTTAGAACAGTGCTTGGCACATAGTTAATGCTTAACAAATACTATTATTATTATTATTATTACTACTACCACTACTAATTACTACTGCTACTTATCTAGGCTGTAAGTTTGTTGTAGGCAGGGAATGTGTCTGTTATTATATTGTACTCTTCCAAGCTCTTGGTATAGTGCTCTGGACACAGTAAGCTACCAATAAATATGATTGACTGACTGACTGATTGACTGACTTCTATGGCTTTTCTATTTCATCTCTTATAACTTCTTTTACCTGCTGCTCCTTGCAGTGCTGATGATGGTGGCCTTTTGCCCCACTGGCAGTTCCAGGGAACTGGGTGGTCCCGGGAAGGGAATTGAGGGGGTCAGGCAACAGTGGGGAGTGCCATCTGAGGCAGTGGCAGAGAGGAGGGGAGGAGATGTGATAGGAAACTGTAGCCTCTGCCTGTGATTCCTGGCCTCTGCATTTCCTGCAGCTGGGAAGCCCATTTGTCAACCCTGTGTCCCTGCTTTAATGGGACTTCTCAAGGAGCCTGGTCCTGGACTAGCCAGGGGCTCAATGGCCAGGTTGTGGTTGTGGCTGACAGAATCAATCACAATCATTTCCCATCTCAGTCCTCGTGCTGCCCTTTGTTTTCTAGCAGCACATCCTTGTGTGTGGTTGCTGTTGGAAACATCCAGCACCGGCCCGTCCTGCCAAGTCTGTGGCTGAAATCAATTCTCAGAAATGAAATCAATTCACTCTGGCAGTTCAGCTTTCTGGTTTGGACCGGGGAGTTCCCAAGGGAGAATCTCTCAGTATGGCAGGGTGGGATCGGGGCCACCTGTTTTGGGGGAGTGGTTCATAGGCTGGGTCTGAGCACCCCGGAGGCCGAGACAAGAGCCACGAGTCCTGATGCAGCTTCTTTAGTCTCCTGTGAGTTCACTTGAACTTCATCCAATTCCCCCCGTGTGTTTCTGGAAACATTATTTTTCATATAATTAATATTATTATCATTATTACTGCTTTCAGCAATAATAATAATAATGAATAGCAATAATAAAAACAATAATGGTAGTTTTCAAACACTTATTTGTGCCAAGCACTGTGCTAAACCCTGGGGCTGATACAAGCTAATTTGGTCAGACACAGTCCCTGTCCCACATGAGGTCACAGTCTAAGGAAGAGCCTAAGTTTAATTGTGAAGGACGAGTTGTGGCACACTCAAAACTTTAAAAATTGGTACTTTTTATTTCCACTGGAATGTCAGCTCCTTGAGGGTAGACAAGAAGCATTGTTTAGTGAAAAGAGCATGGGCTTGGGAGTCAGAGGATGTGAGTTCAAATTCCGGTTCCTCCACTTGTCTGCTGTGTGACCTTGGGCAAGCCACTTAAGTTCTCTTTGTCTCAGTTACCTCATCTGTAAAATGGGGATTAAGACTGTGAGCCTCACATGGGACAAACTGATTACCTTGTATCTACCCCAGTGCTTAGAACAATGCTTTAGCACATAGTAAGCGCTTAACAAATACCGTAATAATAATATTAATAATACTAACTTTGCTGTATTCTTCCAAGTTTTGCTCTGCACATAGTAAGTGCTTTATAAATACTACTGTTGGATTTCAAACCAAATGCTGGCATCGATTAGACTGTAAGCCCATCAAAGGGCAGGGAATGACTCTATCTGTTACCTATTTGTACATTCCAAGTGCTTAGTACAGTGCTCTGCACATAGTAAGTGCTCAATAAATACTATTGAATGAATAAATCTATCAATCTATTGTATTTATTGAGTATTAACTCTCTGCAGAATGCTGTACTAAACACTTGGGAGAATATGATTCAGTTAAATGGGCTCCTTACCTACCCCTAGCAGTTTACTGCCCAACAAGCAAAGAGAAAATTCCCCATTTAAGTGAACTCCTAAATTATTTAAAATTGATAGTTGTGTTCAGAAAATGGAAGAGATATGATTCTGAATTCCAGAATCGCATTGACGATTGGTAAAGAGTTGTTAAGTTGATGGTAAGGAGTTTCTGCTTGATGCAAAGGTGCCTAGGCAGCCAATGAAGGTTCTTGAGGCGTGGGGAAACATGGAGTGAATGTTTTTGTAGAAAAAATGATCCAGGCAGCAGAGTGAAATATGGACTGGAGTGGGGAGAGATAGGAGGCAGAGACATCAACAAGGAACCTGATGCAGTGATCAATATTAATGCCTGTTTCCCCCTCTAGACTATAAGCTCACTGTAGGCTGGCAGTGTGTCTGTTTATTGTGATATTGTACTCTTCCAAGTACTTAGTACAGTGCTCTGCACACAGTAAGCACTCAGTAAATATGATTGACTGACTGACTGAGTAATCAAGATCTTATAGGGGTAAGTGCTTTGATTTACATAGTAGCAGTTTGGATGGAGAGGAGAGGGTGGATTTTAGCAATATGTGAAGGTGGACCAACAGAATTTAGTGATGGATTGAATATGTGTGTTGAATGAGAAAAACGAATGACAGAGATAAGCCATCTCCCACCGTCCCTCAGGCTTGCATCTCCTTCTCTCTCCCCTCTCTCTCCATCTCCCTTACCCCTCTGTGGGGTTCAGGGCAGAGGGTGGGGTGGGGAGTTGTTGGAGGTGGCATGGGGTACCCCAGTGGCTCTAGACGGAGGAGGGTCAGGTTGGGTGACCACTCTCTGGCTGGCCTTGGCCATTGCCGGGTGCATTTCCTCCATCGAGATGGTATGCCTTGATCAGCTCCAGGTTGTCTGGGGAGACCGGGTCTCTGGGGCAGGTGGCCCATGGCTCACCATAAGGAGGGGTCTCTGTGAGTGTTACAGCCTCCCAGCAGCAGCTATTGCCACATCCCGGGCCCACAAAATCAGACCACTGCTATGCCTTTCTTCCCACTCCCACCTCCGGCCCACAATCATCCCTCCAGACTGTAAGCTCGTTGTGGACAGGGAATGTGTCTGCTTATTGTTGTATTGTACCCTCCCAAGTGCTTAGTGCAAAGCATGGTACTAAAGAAAGCTTTTCACCCAGTAAGCTCTTAATAAATAGAATTGAATGAATGATCGAGCTCTAACGCTAAGGTTACAGACTGGTGAATCAGGGAGGATGATGGTGCTGCCCATAGTGACAGGCAAGTCAGGGAGAGGACAGGGTTTGGGTGGGAAGTTAAGAAGTTCAGTTTGGTTATGTTGTTAGAAATATTAGAGGGACAAAATAATAATAATAATTTTGGTATTTGTTAAGTGCTTACTATGTGCCAAGCACTGTTCTAAGCACTGGGGGAAGATACAAGATAATCAGTTTGTCCCAGGTGGGGCTCACAGTCTTAATCTCCATTTTACAGATGAGGTAACTGAGGCACAGAGAAGTGACACATCTTGCCCAAGGTCACACAGCTGACAAGTGGCGGAGCAGGGATTAGAACCCACGACCTCTGACTCCCAAGCCCGTGCTCTTTCCACTGAGCCATACCGCTTCTCAAGCGGAGATGTCCCGGAGGCAGGAGGAAAGGCAAAACTGCAGATCAGGGCTGGAGATGTAGATTTGGGAGTCATCCACATAGGAATGTGGAAGCCATAGGAATGAATAAATTCTCCAAGGTAGTGGGCTTGGATGGAGAATAGAAGAGGATTCAGAACTGAGCCTTGAGAGACTCCCATAGGTAAGGAGAGGAAGGCAGAGGAGGAGCTCATGGAAGTGACTGAAAATGAGTTGCCAGAGAGAAAGGAGAAGAACCAGGAGAGGATGGTGTCATTGAAGCCAAGGTTGGATAATGTTTCCAGG
This sequence comes from Ornithorhynchus anatinus, assembly GCF_004115215.2. NCBI lineage: Eukaryota > Metazoa > Chordata > Mammalia > Monotremata > Ornithorhynchidae > Ornithorhynchus > Ornithorhynchus anatinus. The sequence goes on along the minus strand of NC_041732.1, from coordinate 84,003,249 downwards.
AGAAGAGGGTGATCCACAGTGCCAAAGGCAGCTGAGGGGTCAAGGGGGATTAAGATGTAGTAGAAGCCATTGGATTTGGCAAAAAGGAGATCATTAGTGACCTCTGAGAGGGCGGTTTCTCTAGACTGTAGGGACCGGAAGCCAGATTGGAGGGGTCAAGCAGAGAACTGGGGGAAGAGGAACTGGAGACAGTGTGTGTAGACAAATCACTCAAGGAGTTTGGAAAAGAGTGATGGGGGAAGATGAGGCGATAACCAGAGGGAGCTGTGATGTCAAGGAAGGGTTTCTTAGGTTAGGGGAGATATTCATTCATTCATTGATTCAATCATGTTTATTGAGTGCTTACTGTGGCAGACAGTGTACTAAGCATTTGGGAGAGTACAATACAACAATAAATGGACACATTCCCTGCCCACAGTGAGCTTACAATCTAGAGGAGATTGAGGAGGAAAGCAGGGAAAAAAAAGCTACTGGAGAGTGAACAGTTCTAGATCATGGTCAGGGAGGGAAGAAGGAAGAAAATGCTTTGATAAAATGTGAAAAGATGGGTTTGGAGGTGCAGGTAGAGGGGTGGTTTTGAGAGAAAGCATGAGATATTCTTATATTGTGAACCTATTGTGAGTTACGAATCCTGTCTAATTTTCATCCATGTATTTTTTCCCAGTAGGTGTTTAAAAACTACCATTACTACAATATTCTGTCACTGTTATGTGTATTTTCAGGTCAAAATTGTAGTTCACCATTTACCTATAGAACTTTGAAATGGTCCGTGGGCTCTCAGATGACAACAGGTAGCTACTGTCACACAGTGCAATGTTTTGGTAGTAAATAAAACTTTCCTGATGACTTCCATGACTTCAGATTAAGTGCTGAAGCGTTTGAACTATTAAGTGGAATATTTTCAATAGATCACTTCTTTCAAAACTCAACCGTAGTCACCCTCCGAGCGGAAAGATCAATTCTAAGTTCTCCCTGAAGGGAAGCTTCAGAGCTAATCAAATGTTATTAGAGGTCACTATGAATCACTCTGTTACTTCTATTGAGTGAGTGTCCAAAAATGGTGACATGCCATGAGTGCAAAATTGAGGGTTCTTATACTGAACCATCTTGAATTAAAATGGAACTAAAAACCCTTCTTTCAAGTTTAAGTGTCCAAAAAGTGCACTTCTCCCAATGTATCACCTAGCAGGTGTTCTTCAAAGTGACATTTGGGACCCACTTTTTATGGGACTTCTTTAGCTTGGCATCTGGTGATCTATTATGGTGAATTTCAATATCTCCACAGCTTGCTTGGAAGGCACCTGAGTGAGAATCTTCAAACTACCACAACCCGTGTGTCAAAATGAAAGTTCAGTCTGTGCCTGCAATTGTTAAGTTATGAAGCACTTTAAGCTGAAAGCCTTCTCCTTGTTACTGCACTGCAAATAAAAAAAAGTTGTCTGGCATAATACCCATGTTGTCTAAACCGTTTGCACTGGGGATAAAGCGGTCTTTAATTGGCAGGTAAATCATTGCTCATCACTTTAGTTAATTTGGCTTTTCCTTCACTGTTATACTGATTCAAGAGAACACTGGGCTGTTTTATGGAAACTGTTAGTTATCTCCACCAAGCTGCCTCAGCCGTTGCAGGATGGCCTAGTGGAAAGACCACAGACCTGGTAGTCTCAGATCTTGGGTTCTAATCCTGGATCTGCCAATAAACCTGGTGTGCATGACCTTAGGCCAGTCATTTATTTCCTCTACAATTCTATTACCTCATCTGTAAAATGGGGATTCAATACTGGTTCTCTTTCCCGTTTAGACTGTGAGCCCCATGCTGGACAGGGGCTGTGTCTGACTGGATTATATTGTATCTACCTCTGGGCCTAATAGAGTGCTTCTCACATAGCATTGAACAAATACTACAATTATTTTCAGGTACATGAGTTTGAAGTGGGAGGAAGAAAACTAGCTTCCAAGTTCAAGGTTGCACCTGGCATTAGGGAAATTTAGCAGTACTATTGAGAGAGAGAAGCAGCATGGTCTAGTGGATGGCACACAGGCTTGGGAGTCAGATGGATCTGGGTTCTAATCCTGCCTCTACCACTTTCCTGCTGTTTGACCTTGGGCAAGTCACTTAATTTCTCTGTTCCTCAGTTACATAATCTGTTAAATGAGAATTAAGACTGCGAGCCCCATGTGGGACAGGGACTGTGTCCACTCTGATTACCGCTGCTGCTGTCACCACCAAGCTGTTTGGTGAAGTGAGTTGCACAAAGGTGATTTCTACCACTTGATCAAGGGACAGAGAGGCCACTCTGGCAGGGCTGGTCGAGGAGGAGGTGGAGGCTGGGGAATGGGAAGGGTCCTTTTCCTTCCCCTCAAACTAAGGAAGTGGAGGAAATTGAAGAGTCTTTGTCCCAGCTCCTTGGGAGGAATTGTGCTGCTGGAGGTCCATCAGACAGAAACAGGGAAAGCGGGAAGGCACCTGTGAGAAGCCTCGCATTAGTTGTCTTTTTATTTAATAAGGCAGAAGAATATAAAACTCCAGGGCCAGCAGTGGTCTGGGGAGGGACCACCCCCAGGTCAGGGACCACTGAGGTTGCAACCAGGAAAGGGAACAGTAGGTCAGGCTAGCTGGGGTCCTGGGAAATCCCTTTGGGAGCTCGTGTGGCCTGACCTGATTTCTGTCTCAGGGATCAGAGCCACTCTAGGGTTGTTGTAGGAAACCTCTGTCCCAAATGTCGAGAATGGCAGCAAGCAGTCGAGGTTGTTCTACTGCTCCAATGTTCATCCTGATCCCCGGCACCAGTGGTTCTTCCTGGGATGAGGAGCCCCTCCATCCAGGGCAGGGCTGTTCCTGGGGCCATGGCCCAGAGACTCCTTATAACCTGGCACAATTCCAAGACCCCTCTGAGTCCCTGGAGGGGACAACCTGACCAGTGGTGGCTGGCTCTACAGTGAGAGTCCCCAACAGGGATGAGTGGAGGTAATGTTTGATTCCAGGCCCCACAAGCCAGCGCTCAACTCCCACTGAAGCCTGCGGAGAACCTAAGGGGAGGACAGGGAAAAGGTTTAAGGTCTGTCAACTCATTTTAAAAGAGCTCACTTTACAAAAATGCAAAGTAATTACTGCCACTCTCAAGGTGCTGCACCTTGAGAGCTGCCCACCCAGGCTCTCTGACCAGAGAGGCCCTGGCACACTGGGAGTTGTGATGGTGAAGTTATAGGCTATTCCCAGAAAGGGTGAGAGGAGAACAGGGAAAATGTCCCTCCTCCCCTGGTCACATTGGCCCAAAGTGAAGCAGACTCTTTGATCTCAGACTGACCTTATCAGTCTCATGAAGTCACTCACCTGTCCCTCAGAAAAGCTTTTTACTCTGGAGGGGATTGATGCTGTTGTGGTCCTGGCAGATGTCATTCAATCAGTCTTTAGAATTTATCAAGCACTTATCATGTGCAGAATACTGTTCTGAGGTTTTGAGGAGTATAAATACTTAAGAGTTAGTAGACCCGATCCCTAGCAGCTTACAATCTAATGAAGGAAACAGACACTACGGTAATTACAATTAGGAGGAAGAAACAAAAGATCAATCAATCATAAGAACCTGCTCTTCTCTGGGCCTCAGTTACCTCATATGTAAAATGGGGATTGAGCCTGTGAGCCCCACATGGGACAAGGACTGTGTCCAACCCGATTTGTTTGTATCTACCCAAGTGCTTAGTACAGTGCCTGGCACATAGTAAAGTGCTTAACAAATACCGTAATTATCATTATTATTAGAGGATAGGAGATGTACAGATGGCAAGTGCCTTATGGGCAGGGAACATGCCTGCCAAGTTCTATCATATGGCATTCTCCCATGTGCTTTGTACAGTTCTCTGCACACAGTAAGTGTTCAATTAATAAGGCTGATTGATTGATTGATTGCATAATAATAATAATTGCTGTGCTGTGATCACTGATTCAGTGTGGGTTTGGGTTTAAAAAAGCTTTACTGCTGATTACTTCAGGAGGGTTAGAGTTTTCTTCCTCCTGGAGGCATGTGGAGAAGAGCAGAGAGACTGAATCTGGGTGCTCTTTTCAGATTAATGAGAACTGAGAAGCTGTGTTGGAAGGCCAGCAATTGTTTTCCCAGTGATGCAACCCTGATGGAGAACCTCTGCACCTTCTGCAGAGGCATTCCAGGGCTCGATCGGACTTAATTGCTCTATGGGAATGATTTGTGGAGAATTGTGGTTAATTATGAGAGCGCCTTGGGGTAGGAGAAGCTGCTGAAACTCTGCTGATCATCAACTGTCCAGCTGAGAGCAAACTCGTTATATCACTGAAGATTTGCATATTTTTCCTCCATTTATTGCTCAGGCCCTCTGCTCCCAGCTGGACACTAGCCTGGAGGAATGCCCAATGGCAGACATGTTGGCTCTTTCCCCGTGGAGGAAAGAAGAAACTTTGCAAATGGGTTTGCGGTTTTGTGCTGCCAACTTTGAGAAGTGGTGGAAAGAGCAGAGGCCTGGGAGTTAGAGGACCTGGATTTTACTCCCAGCTTCTCTTCTTGCCTACTGTTTGAGTTTAGGTACTTTTCTGTACCTCAGTTTCCTCATCTGTAAAATGGAGATTGGATACCTGTTCTTCCTTCTACTTAGACTGTGAATCCCATGTGGGACAGGGCCTAGTGGAGAGAGCATGGGCTTGGAACCTAGAGGGCCTGCTAGTCATAAGGTCAGGGGTTCTAATCCTGTCTCTGCCACCTGTATGACCTTGGGCAAGGCACTTCACTTCTCTGTGCCTCAGTTACCTCATCTGTAAAATGGTAATTGAGACTGTGAGCCCGATGTAAGCCCGTCAGACGGCAGGGATTGTCTCTATCTGTTGCTGACTTGTTCATTTCAAGCACTTAGTACAGTGCTCTGCACATAGTAAGTGCTCAATAAATACTATTGAATGAATGAATGAAGGTGGGACAGGGACTGTGTCCACCCCAATTTGCTTGTAACCACCCCAGTGCTTATTACAGTACTTGGCACACAGTAAGCACTTAATACCATAGGCATTATTATTTTTTAATTATTATTATCTTGTACTTATCCCAGTGCTCAGTACAATGTTTGGCTCATAGTATTTAATGCATGTCATTATTGTGGTTATGAAGTTCTTTGGCAGGAGGATATGTTTGGAGTGGGTGGGAGATGGGTGGGAGAGGTTCAAACATTCAAAGTTTGACCCCTCTCCCAAGGCACACTAAGTACTGGACACTCAAATTCATGGATTACATTTCATTCTGACCTAATATTTCCCTAGTAGGCTGAGTCACATGTCCTAATTGTCTCTTTTAAATCAATCCTTCAGTTAGGATGGCATCACTTCCCTCCAATATTAACTGCTACTTGGAGAGATTTGATGCAAACAGGAAATTTAAAATCCACGTCTATTAAACATTTTCCAATCTCTGTATTGGGGTGGAGTCCAGATGAGACTTCAGTTGGTAAATAAAATAATTTGGTGAATTTCCCATTGAAGTTCTGTCATTCAACTCCTGTTGCCAAATGGACCTGCCATCCTGCCCACAGCAATCCAACTTAAGAAGGAACAGCTTGCTAGTCCTTTCTTGTGAGCAATATTTCAATGCTATTGATCATCTGCCAGGGGAAGAAGCGTTTCCATCTGTTCATTTTGAACTTGCTGACCTGAAGTTTCAGTTGGTTGACCCTTCTCCGGCATGGTGAGATTTGAATTTGAGACTGTCCCATCCCCTCTCCCCATCACTAAACCAAAAGTCCCCTCTCCATTCACCTCTTCCCTGAGACTCGTCAATCCCAACTTAAAGACTCTTCTTCTCCCCCTTATTTTATAATTGCATTCTTTTCCTTCCCCTTCTAGACAGTCCTCCTCTCCATCCCTCCCCAAGATGAAAATTTCCCCCCAATGTGGAACCCACAGTTCTAGCTATCTCATGTATACACAAAGTCTGTCTCTTATGTCCTGGCATGTTTGATGTTTTCTCTCTCATTCCTTATTAAGCTCTTGCTCAAAGAGAGCCACTGCCTTCTTGATGACAGTGTGCCATATTGGTCTGCCATTGAGAGCTAACTCTGAGTTTCCCGCTAGAGCTTAGCTTACAATCAGTATGTTATCATCATCATCATCAGTGGTACTTACTTATTGCTACTGTTTGCAGAGCTTGTACTAAGTGCTTGGGTGAGTTCAATATAACAGTTAGTAGGTATGTTCCCTAGTCACAACAAGCTTACAGTCTAGAGATGATGAGATTTAAAAACTCCTCAGTACTGTGCATTGCCTCCAAAAATTCTAAAGAAGCTATTGAAATGAAACTTGAATACATTTTCAAATATGAAATAATAGAAACACTACAAGCTGAGGAAAAAAGAAAAATGAAAATGTGTTTATCAGTGGTATATAAGCTGCCCTATGAAGCCATGTTAAGATTGATATTTAAAAGATTAAGCAATCTATCTTCCTCATGGTTTACTCATTTCTGAAGTAAATACAGCTCCTGCCCTCAAGGAGCTTACAATCTGACAAGGGAGACAGGAGCCAGGCAGAGCAGCAGAGTTTAGGGAGCAAAGAATGTCAGTTTGTCTGCAGTAACAACAACAATGACAACAATGATATTAATAATAATAAAAAGTATTTGTTAAGCACTTCCTGTGTGCCAAACCCTGGACTGAGCTCTGAGGCAGATGAAATATCAATTAATCAGACATAGTTCCAGTCCTACATGGGAATTATTGTTTAAGTGGGAAGGAAAACAGGTTTCTCATCCCTATTTTTACATGTCCATGTGAGCAGAGAACATGTCTACCAACCCAGTAGGAATAATAGTAGAGTACTGAACTCTCTCAAATACCATGGATGCTCATTTTGGGTGTTCTCTTAGCTTGTAAAATTTAACTGCAAATGGGTCTTGATTTGTTTCTTGTCTTGTCTTATGTGGTTGAGTCATCTCCGACCCATAGCGACTCCACAGACACATCTCTTCCAGAACGCCCCACTCTCCATCGGCAGTGGCTCTGGTAGTGTATCCATAGAGTTTTCTTGGTAAAAATACAGAAGTGTTTACCACTGCCTTCTTCTGTGCAGTAAACTTGAATCTCCACCCTTGACTCTCTCCCATACCACTGCTGCCCAGCACAGGGGAGTTTTGACTTTTAGCAAATTGCCTTCTGCTCACTAGCCACTGCCCAAGCCAGGAATAAATGAGTATGCCTCTGCTTGACTCCCCCTACCGTAGCCAAGACTGGTGGAGTATTGGAAACTCTCCAGATGCCATCCTGAGAAGGATGATTTGTTTCACTTTACCCTAAATTCTCTAGACTAAAAATTTGGTATGTACAGAGAAGCAGCGTGGCGCAGTGGAAAGAGCACGGGCTTTGGAGTCAGGGCTCATGAGTTCGAATCCCAGCTCTGCCACTTGTCAGCTGTGTGACTGTGGGCAAGTCACTTAACTTCTCTGTGCCTCAGTTCCCTCATCTGTAAAATGGGGATTAAGACTGTGAGCCCCACGTGGGACAACCTGATTCCCCTGTGTCTACCCCAGTGCTTAGAACAGTGCTCTGCACATAGTAAGCGCTTAACAAATACCAACATTATTACATTATTATTATGTCTGCCAACTCTGTGGTACTGGGTTCTCCCAAGTGCTTAGTACAATGATCAGCACATAGAAAGTGCTAAGAAAACACCATTGATTGATTTAACAGTCAAGGTGATATGTCTCCAGTATTTTTGAACTTTTCTCAGGGCAGAAAAGAAAATGTTTATTTATGATATTGCATCTTGTGACTCCTGTAGCCTCAGAATTTTGTTCTGCTGAAATTCTCTAGACTGTAAGCTCATTATAGGCAGGGAACTTAACTACCAACTCTGTGATATTGTGATATTTTACTCTCCCAAGCACTTAGAATAGTGCTCTGCACACACTAAGTACTCAATAGTATCACTGATTGATAGATTGATTACTGACTCCAGATAAGTTCTCCCCTTTCACCATGAAATCCACCTTCTTGTAAGGAAACATTGTCTTTGTCTTTTCAAAATTCAAAAAAAGCGATGGACATTCTTCCATTGAAAGTTCTAAAGAGAACTGGTGTCTGTCAGCCTGAAACAATTCCAGATCTGTGAGACTCCATTTGATATGTCTGCAGTGAAACTACCAAGAAAACAGCATCTCTTAAGAAAATGGAGAAAGGCTTACTGACAGCTTTTGAGTTACAGGGCAAGACTAAGAAAAATGAATCACTTTTTAAAAGGATTCTGACCAGCCAGTTCAACTAGACATCTCAATACAATAAAGCATTTCAGTGTTCCAAAGACCATAGCATTTGAATCCTCCACCTGGCTTGCTGGTAATGATTTAGACACAATCACCAATTGACTTCAAGTCCAACAAAAACCTACAGGAAAATAGCTCAATTTGACAGCTCAGAATTTTGAAGGCAGGTGTGACTGTTTTGAGATGGGGAAATAGGATTTCAGATTTCTTCAGGTCACTAATTGCAATCATCTCTGAGACAGTACATCCTGGTCTCGTCAGGGAAACTCACGCAGTGCTTTGGAAGTGATCTGCTGATGTGCTCTAAGAGAACTGCTAAATTTAAAATTGTGGTGTTGTCGTTTTGCTAATGGGCATTGCTGAATAATTCCAGTCCAATAATGGTATGCCAAGAATCTGTCTTATAACTCTGCATTATGAACCAGAGTAGTAATTTACTTCTAGCATAGAAGGTAAGCTCTTATTTTCAGGAAGATGAAGAAAACTCTCTTGTGCATGTGCTTCATTCATCATATAGAAAGGCAATGGGAAGTGGAGAAGCAGAGAGGGAAATAGGTTTGGAGGCTAAGATTTGTAGCTCACTCAGTGGTTTCTGTCATCTGCTCTCAGGAGAGATGGCTGACAGGGCTGGCAGAGAGTTTGTGATAATCTGGGCTCCGGGAGTTGGAGGTTAGAAGGTGAAAGAAAATAGCAAAGGGTGAAACCTCACAGCAAGGTTTCTTCTGCACCAAGTTGGGTGATTATTTTCCATTTCTTTTCTTTTTTTTCTTATGGGTCCAATAAGCATCTGTTAACATCTCACCTCAGGTGTCTTGCTTTTGACAGGCATTTTCCAGCTACTACTATCTTTAAGTGGGTTGGTTAACTCTATTGTGGAAATAAAAAAAAAATTGATTGGCCAAGATGTTAAACTTTATGATGATGGTAAATAGTGTTGAAATGGGAGCATGCTGCTTAGACTGCATCATCACAGTTGTAGGATAAGCATAACAAGGACACAGTACAGCCAGGGGTGTATCTGCTTCGTGTAGTTGTAGTGTCTGCCCGCCACCTAAAACTCAACATGTCTAAAACTGAGCTCCTTATCTTCCCTCCCAAACCCTGTTCTCTCCATGACTTCCCTGTCACTGTGGATGGCATGACCATCCTACCCGTCTCACAGGCCCACAATCTTGGTGTCATCCTTGACTCAGCTCTCTCATTCGACCCACACATCCAATCTGTCACCAACACCTGCCGGTCTCACCTTTACAATATCACCAAGATCTGCCCTTTCCTCTCCATCCAAACGGCTATCGTGCTGGTACAAGCTCTCATAATATCCTGACTGGTTTATTATGTCAGCCTTCTCTCTGATTTCTCTTCCTCCAGTCTCTTCCCACTCCAGTCTATTCTTCATTCTGCTGCCTGGATCATCTTCCTACAGAAACGTTCTGGGCATGTCACTCCCCTCCTTAAAAACCTCCCGTGGTTGCCTATCAACCACCGCACGAAACAAAAATTCTTCGCTCTTGGCTTCAAAACTCTCCATCACCTTGCTCCTTCCTACCTCACCTCCCTTCTCTCTTTCTACTGCCCACCCCGTACACTCCACTCCTCTGCCGCTCACCTCCTCACTGTTCCCTGTTCACGCCTGTCCCACCGTCGACCCCTGGCCCACATCCTACCGCTGTCCTAGAATGCCCTCCCTCCTCACATCCGCCAAACTCTCCTCCCCTCTTCAAAGCCCTACTGAAAGCTCACCTCCTCCAAGAGGCCTTCCCAGACCTAGCCTCCCCCCTTTTCCTCTGCTCCCCCCCTCCACCCTCAGCTCCCCTTCTTCCACGCCCCCTCCCCTCAGCTGAGCCCCCTTTCCCTCTGCTTCCCCTCCCCTCCCCCTCACCCAACCCTCTGCTCCTCCCTCTTCCCCTCCCCTCAGCACTGTGCTCATTTGTATATATTATTTATTACCATATTTATTTTCTTAATGAGGTATATATCCCCTTGATTCTATTTATCATGATAATGTTGTCTTGTTCTTGTTTTGTTCTGTTTTGCTCTGCTGTCTGTCTCCACCTATTAAACTGTGAGCCCATCATTGGGCAGGGATTGTCTCTATCTGTTGCCAAATTGTACATTCCAAGAGCTTAGTACAGTGCTTTGCATATAGTAAACGTTCAATAAATACTATTGAATGAATGAGGAGAAACAGCAGAAGGAGGGAGGAGAAGTAACAATGAATTGAGCAACCCCTTGGTACTGTACAATATACTAAGTATATTGACCCTGTCATCAAAGATTTTGCATCTAATGAGAGCAGCCAGGCATAAAAGTCTTTACAATATGAATAGTCCAAATAAATGATCAAATGTACAATTGGTAATTGCATTTGTGCAAGTACCGAGGGTGGGGATAAATACATAAGTATTATAGATGGCTGTTGAATTTATAGAACTTGGGGTGTTGAGAAAGAGATGGGGAAGGCATGCTGGAGGAGGTGGGATTGTGGGAAGGCTTGAGACATGGGGAGGGCTATGGTCTGTCAGATTTGGGGAGGCAGTTTCAATCAGGGGGAGCAGCATGAATAAGGAGATGGAGGTGGGAGAGGAATTCATTCTCTTCATTCTTCTCTCCATTAACTCATTTACACATCAGGTTTCCTTCTTCCTTCAATTTGTAATTTACTTTGAAGTTCTCTCCTCAGCTAGATGGAGAGCTCCTTGAAGGAGGAGATCATATCTATTAATATCTATTATAATCTTCCCAGTGCTTAGTCAGTCAGTTGCATTTATTGAGCACTTACTGTGTGCAAAGCACTGTACTAAGCACTTGGGAAGCACTATTCAGCAACAAATAGAGACAATCCCTGCCCACAACAAACAGATAGACAGGGGAGACAGATAACAAAACAAGTAGACATGCATCAGTAGCATCATTCTAAATAAATAGAATTATAATTATATACACATCATTAATAAAAATAAATAGAATTATAATTATAAATATGTTTATATATACACAAGTGCTGTGGGGCGGGGAGGGGAGTAGAACAAAGGGAGCAAGTTGGGGCTATACTATGGTTTAATCCAGTACTCTGCACATGTAGGCACTTAATAAATGCTATGGATTTATTGATTGCTTCTGTTTCATGCTAAGACATTCTAATTACATAGGCATTCTTTATTTGGCATTTTCAGTGGGTGAGGGGAATGGAATAGGGAACAGATTGGGAGCCCCTTATGGGTCAGGGACAGCGTTTGATCTGATCATATTGTATCTACCCAGTGCTTAGCATAAAATATGGAAGTAATAGTACTAATGTATGGATTAAGTACTTGCTGTGGGCAGAGCACTGTATTACATGCTGGGAGAAAGAATACACAGTTGGGGATTGGGCATGGCCCCTGTCCCTTGGAGGACTGTTATATCATACTCTCCCAAGTGTTATATCATACTCTCCTTAGTATAGTGCTCTGCACAAAGTAAATGCTCGATAAATACAATTGACTGATTGACTAAGTGTTTAAGTGGAGAGAAGGGATTGGAGACAGACACAACAAGAGTGATCAAACATTAAAAGACAACAAAACAAATTCACAAAACCAGTTCGAAGTCTTGATGGGGATGGAGGAGTTCATGAGTATGGCAGAGAGTAGCTTTTATCCCCAGCCCAGCAGGCGTTGAGTCTGTGGAGGACAGGGACCCTTGATGGTGAGAGGGAAGGTGATAGCATGGTGCTTTGGTACATATTTAATGCTTATTAAATATAATTAATTGCTTATTATCACTAATAATAATAATGTTGGTATTTGTTAAGCGCTTACTATGTGCCGAGCACTGTTTTAAGCGCTGGGGTAGACACAAGGGAATCAGATTGTCCCACGTGGGGCTCACAGTCTTAATCCCCATTTTACAGATGAGGTAACTGAGGCACCGAGAAGTTAAGTGACTTGCCCAAAGTCACACAGCTGACAAGTGGCCGAGCCGGGATTTGAACCCATGACCTCTGACTCCAAAGCCTGTGCTCTTTCCACTAAGACACGCTGCTTCTCTATTACTGTTATAACACATATTATAACACTATTACTGTTATTATTCTTATTATACTTGTGAGTTCTCCCTATGTGCCAAACACTATTCTAAGTGGTGGTCAAACACAGGTCAAACACAGTCTTTGTCTCTCAGGTGGGCTCACTATCTAAGGAGAATTCAATTCAATTCATTTCAGTTGTATTTATTGAGCACTTACTGTGTGCAGAGCACTGTACTAAGCTCTTGGAAAGTACAATTCAGCAACAAATAGAAACAACCCCTGCCCCACTATGGGTTCACAGTCTAGAAGGGGGGAGATAAGCATCAAAACAAGTAAACAGGAGAAGGGGGAACAGGTATTGAAAACCCATTTTACAGAAGAGGAAACTGAGGCTCAGAGAAGTTAAGTGACTTGCCCAAGGTAACACAGCAGATACGTGAGGCAGAATTAGAACCCAGATCCTCGGACTCCTAGGCCTGTGCTCTTACCACTAGGCCACCCTGCTTCTGAGGTTTGATATGTCAAATTTTGCTTGGAAAATAAAATTATGAAACCAGATCTTGTCTTATTAAAAAGTATTCCTGTAATCTTAATATCCTTAGTTTGGCCTAACAGCATTTCTATGCCATGCAAGATATAGGGGATTTATGGATACAGGGGATTGAAGGAACCAGTGTGCTTCAGCATCCAAAAGGATTCTTTAGAGCTTCTGGTGGTTGTAGAGCAAGAGAGAAACCATGTGAATCGGGAGAGGGGAAATAACAATGGGAATATTAATGTGGGGTCTTTAGAAAGGAGTGCAGACCTGTGAGTCAGAATACATGGATTCTAATCCTGCCTCCCTCACTTGCCTGTTACGTGACCCTTTTTTATGGCAATTGTTAAGCACTTACTATGTGCAAGACACTGTATTAAGCACTAAGATAGAGACAAGATATTTGAGTCGAACATGGTTCCTGTCCCACATAAGGCTCAGAGACTTAATCCCTATTTTAGAGATGAAGTAACTGAGGCACAGAGAAATTAAGTGACTTGCTCAAAGTCACCCAACAGATAAATGGCAGGATGGAGATTAGAACCCAGGTCCTTGGACTCCCAGACCTTGGGCCAGTCACTAACTTTCTTGTGGCCCAGTTACCTCGTCTGTCAAATGGGGATTTAATACCTGTTCTCCCATGTGTTTAGACTGTGAGTCACACATGGGATAGGAATTGTGTCCAAACTATTATTATTAGTGAGGAACAAAAGCACGATCAGCAGAAGACACCAACAACAATTTTAGATAAACAATAAAGATGATAGCTATTGTAGCTGGTATCCTGTCTTGATTCCCTTCTATTAGGTGCTAAAAGTAAAACTGTGACCACTCCTGATATAGGTTGAATTTTCCTTTGGCTGTGAAGTACGAGGTGACGAGATGCTGATTTTACTGCTTTACTGATTTCAAAATATACAAAGCACATCACCAGCTTCTAGTGAGGATGCTTTTCATCATCTGTTGGAGGTGGTGTATCTGCAATAGTTAATGATCTCCTCAGACCATAATTCAACTTCATTTCATAAAGCTTCAGTGGAAAAACATACGAGACGTCAAGTGAATACGAAGCCAGCTGACTGGTTGAGAAGTATATTAAGATCTGATGGTTACTGATGCTAATCAGGTACTCCTACGTGGGGCTCACAGTCTTAATTCCCATTTTACAGATGAGGTAACTAAGGCACAGAGAAGTTAAGTGTCTTTCCCAAAGTCACATAGCTGACAAGTGGCAGATCTGTGATTAGAACCCATGACCTCTAACTCCCAAGCCCATGCTCTTTCCACTGAGCTATGCTGCTTCTCTTCTTTGAGCAGGGTCTCTTCTCTGAGAAGGTTGTCGAGTCAGGTTTGAATGTTCTTTTTGACCCTTTCCCATGACCACTGAAGTAAAGTAGACATAATAGCATTTACTAAGTGCTTACTGTGTGCAGAGCAATGCATGAAGTGCTGGGAAAGCACACAAAAGTAGGAATTAGACATGATCCCCTTCTCTTGGTGGACTCGCAATCTAATAGTTGAAGTGGGAAGAAGGGACTGGAGCCAGAAGCAAGCTGTGAAGCAAGGTTGTCGAGAAGGTCCAGCTCTATTCCACCTAATCTATGCCTTAGAACACAGGAGGGATCTGGAAACTATTTTCCCAGAAACTCTTTCATTTCCCTAGGCTTCAGACATGTCTTTGAGACAATCATCCAGAAACTGCTGAATGCTGACTGATCTTGAAGTGCACACACACAAAGACACACACACACGTCTATATATGTATACATAAACACAGATACACACACAATTTGTCCTTTGTGCTCAAAGAAGAAACGTGATGGTGAAATTCACCCATAGCTGTTGTGAGCCTGAAGAGGCCAATGTAGAACCTAGGGTCATGACAACACCTTGCACACAAAACTGCTGTTCAGGCTGTCAAGTTGGTTACCTGTAGCTCCTGGTACAGTTTTCACATTGCTCAAAAAATCTTGATCCTTCCAGAGTTTCTGCTAAAACCAAGTCATTCCTTTCCCAAATGCTGTGCTGCATGCTGGTCTATATGAAGCAACTGGCTTCCAGCTTTCAGCACAGTTGCAACATTGCCAGAGGCTTTGTTTTCCTGGGACCTGAAGACATGGGTTAAGAGATGGAAGAGGTGTGAACAGTGGGAGTTTCAAGGGAAAGTGAAGGGTTTGGAACAGTTGCCTAGATACGACAGAATGCAAAGAGTTGTCTCCAGAAAATAATTGGTAATGGAAGGCAAAGTGATCCCTTTAAGGTTGACTACAATTAAGGAAGATCCAGACACTTGTTTTGGTATGTCCTTTTATGTTGTTATGTCCAAACAGCAAATAAATCCAACCTGGAGAAGAATTATGAGTGGGTGGAAAAGTAAATGGAAATGAGATTGTATTCATAATTGAATTTAACATCTCTCCCCAAATAGATTATAAACTCGCTGAGGGGAAATATGATGTCTGCTAACTCTATTGTACTCTCTCAAGTGCTTAGCAGAGTGTTCTATGCACAGTAAATGTTCAAAATGTTCAAAATATTGATTTACTGATTGAGATTGAAGAGAAAATGAAAACTCTGGCTGGAGAGGAAAATGGTTCCATTTCTGAGGTTGTGGCAAAATCTTTGTTCATCTGAACAGGTTATAGTAACAGCAATTAGTTCTTCTCCACCTGAAAAATTCCCTGCACATACAATCCATGCCTTCTTAGGGATGGGAAAACTGTGATACCCAAGAATTTTCCTGGTGGCATAATTGTCATTCACTTAATCAATCAATCGATGGTATTTTAGTGAATGCTTAATATGTGTAGAACACTGTACTAAGTGCTTGGAAGAGCACAGATCAATAGAGTTGGTAGACATGATCCCTAAGCACAAAGAACTTACAGTGTAGAGGTGGACCACACATTTAAATAAATTACATCTATCTCATTGATCTAGGCAGGGGCCAAACTCAGGCAGAGGACTTTGGAGGAGGTTTTTAATCTAAGCTTTTACACCTCTCTCCCCTCTTCACAGCCATATCATGACAATTAATTCTTGCCTGCAAAGCCTCTTGAGCTAGGCAGGATCAGAGCACTATTTATATACAAAGACCTGTTCTAAGTTTTCTCTTTCCTTCACTGTTTTACCACAGCACCAAAACTAAGATAAACATTTTAGTATACATTCTTTGCACTGCTAAACCTCTCTACATCACTCAACAGTATTTCTTATGTACTCTCACTTTGAGGGAACACTTTATAGTTCACCTTGGCTTAAACATCCTGAAAACCATCGAAGTATTTTGATGTACTGGAACAGAGTGAACCAAGCCTATTTCATTAGATTATGACAGATCTATTTCTCCTCGATATTGACAGGTCTCTAGTCTGTTAGAATCAGATGCCTTTCTCTGAATAGAGTGGACACCTAGAAAAATTGAATTCGGAGTATGTAATTATTCATATACATTTAACTTCAGTTTCATCAACTAACTAGATTCGCGTTTATCAAGTTCTGGATTTGGATAATGGATTAACGTCCAGTACCTTATTTCCTGTTGGAAAGCATTCTTCATCCATCATTCTTTCATTTTCCACTCTATTTGTGAAACCAGTTAAATAGCGCTAACTGGAATATAGCTATATTCATTTTAAGTATAATCAATCTGTCAGTGGTATTTATTGAGCACTTACTCTGTGCAGAGCACTGTACTGAGCACTTTGGAGAGTACAATACAACAGAGTTGGTAGACACGTTCCCCGTCCACAATGAGCTTACAGTCTAGAGGGGGAGACAGATATTAATGCAGATGTATGAATTTTTATAAAACAAGTATATGTGTCTGGGAATATAAGTCCATCAATGGGCAGGGATTGACTCTATCTGTTGCCGAATTGTATATTCCAAGCGCTTAGTACAGTGCTCTGCACATAGTAAGCGCTCAATAAATATTATTGAATGAATGAACTACTTCATGCAAGTATTACAAGGTAAAGAGTAAACAATAGTAGAGTAGGGCTTCACTTTTACAAACATCTCAAAGAAAGTTGAGGTTATTTGCATAAGACTCAAAAATATGTTTCAAACCATTTTAAACAGATAATACGCCCATGAATCTTTTGCATACATACAATCTTTTGCATACATACATACATACAAATTATGGATATGTACATAAATGCTGTGGGGTTATTGTTATTAAGTACCATCGAGTCTTTTCTGATTCATTGCAACTCCATGAATATCTTTCTCTAGAACTTTCTCCAGAATGTTCTATCTTCTGCCATAATCCACAGTCTTTCTAATGGTTCTTCCATTATTGTTGTTATGGTCTCTAACCATATAGCTGCTGATGTGCCTCTTCCATGTCTTCCCTAGACTTATCCTAGCATTAATGTCTTCTCCAAAGAATTAGTCCTCCTGATTATGTGTCCAAAATATGCTAATCCAAGTTGAGTCATTTGGTCTTCCAAAGACCACTTTGGTTTAATTTGCTCTAAAATCCATGTTTCTCTTTCAGGCAGTCCATGGTATTCACTAGGGGTTAGGGAGAGGTTAATAAAAGGTACACATTCAAGTGCAACGGTGATGCAGAAGGGAGTGGGAGAAGAGGAAATGAGGGCTTAGCTGTGGAAGGCCTCTTGGAAGATATGTGCTTTTTCATAAGGCTTTGCAGGTGGGGACAGTGATTGTCAGATATAAAGAGGGAGGGTAATCCAGGCCAGAGGTTGGATGTGGATGAGGGTTCCCCTATAGTCATAAGCACGTTGTGGTCAGGGAACGTGTCTGTTTATTGTTATATTGTAGTCTCCCAAGTGCTTAGTAAGTGCTCAATAAATATGATTGAATGAATGAATGAATGAATGGTTCAGCATGAGGTAGACGAGTAGATTTACATTAGAGAAGAGAAGTGCATGGGCTAGGTTGTAATAGGAAATCAAGGAGGTAAGGTAGGAGGGGGCATGGTGAGTGAGTACTTTAAAGCCTATGGTAAAGAGTTTCTGTTTGACATGGAGATGGATGGGCAACCACTGGAGGTTCTTGAGGAGTGTAGAAACATGGACTGAACAGTTCTGTAGAAAAATTATCCAGGCAGCAAAGTAAAGTATGTCATAGAGTGGGGAGAGGTAAGAAGCAGGAAGATCAGGAAGCAGGCTGATGGAGTAAAGAAAGCAGGATAGGATAAGTGCTTAGATTAATGTGGCAGAGGAAAGGTGAGAAATGGAGTGGAAAGGGCAGATTCTACTCAATTTTTTTAATGGTATTTGTTAAGGTACTGTACTTAAATCTGGGGTAGATATACTAATCAGGTTGGACATAGTCGCTCTCCCATTTGGGGCTCATGGTGTTAATCCTCATAATAATAATGATAATAAGGATAATGATGGTATTTGTTAAGCACTTACTATGTGCCAAGTACTGTACTAAGCGCTGGGATAGATACAAGGTTATCAGGTTGTCCCATGTGGAACTCACAGTTTTCATCCACATTGTACAGATGGGGTAACTGAGGCACAGAAAAGTTAAATGACTTGCCCAAAGTCACATAGCTGACAAGTGGTATAGCTGGGAATAGAACCCATGACCTCTGACTCCCAAGCCCGTGCTCTTTTCACTAAGCCATGCTGCAAGAGGAGGAGCTGGGATTAGAACCCAGGTCCTTCTGATTCCCAGGCCAGTCTATACACTAGGCTATGTTGCTTCACATCCCTTGCTACAGCATAAGCATTATCTCCATATATCACAGGCATACACAATCCCAGTGTGTGATAGCACGTACTGTATCCCAATAATAAATAAATCATTGCTATTCATTGAGCATTAACTGTGTGCAGAGCACTGTAATAAGCACTTGGAAAAGTACAGTACACTAGAGTTGGTTGAAAAGTTCCCTGCCCCCAAGGAGCTGATAGTGTAGTAACATAGACAGACCTTAAAATCAATTTTGGATATGTACATCAATGCTGTGGAGCTGAGAGTTGGGTGAATATCAAGTGCTTCCAGGAGAAAGCAGAAAGGAGAGGAATAGGGGAAATGTGGGCTTAGTCGGGGAAGACCTCTTGGAGGAGATGTGATTTTATTAAAGCTTTCAAGGTTGGAAGAGTGATTGTCTGTTGGATATGAAGGGGGAAGGAGTTCCCGGCTAGAGGAAGGATGTGGTAGGGTGACTAACGGGTGCAGATCCAAGTACATAGGCAATTTAGAAGGAAGAGAAAGTAGAGGAGATGATCAATCAGTGCATACACACTACCCAAAATTACCCAGTTATCTTACTACTTCCCAAACCCAGAGGTAGGAGAAGGCTAATATAAAAAATATTTTCAGATAAATAAGTGAGATTCACCTGTAAATGCAACCATTTCCTGAAATGGAAATCTATAGTCAGTTTGAGGATGCTGCAATATCATCCTAATAATCTCAGGATATCTTTTACTATTTATTTTGGCTTCATCACAAAGACACATACTTTTAAAATGTATGTATGTTACTAATTCCCCTCTCAGGATCACCCTTGGAGAGTTTCCTGTGCTCTACCAGTCTGGGCTATGGGAGGGAGAGTCAAGCGGAGACCTGCATTCCACTCCTAGTTTGGCCAGTGTCTAGTGAGTGGAAGGCAATCTGCTACAAATTAAAACCCACTTGTGCTGGGCAGCAGCTGCAGAGAGAGAGTTGAGGGTGGAGACTCAAGTTAACTGCACGGAAGCAGGCAGTGGTAAACCCCTTCTGTATTTTTAACAAGAAAACTCTGTGGATACACTACCAGAATGTTTGCAGATGGAGGAAGGTGCTCTGAAAGAGATGTGGCCATGGAGTCACTACGGGTAGAAGACGACTTGTCAGTATAAGACAAAAGTTACCAATTGAGATGCTCACTATGTATCAAGCCCTATGGTCTAAACAGGGATAGATACAACATAATCAGTTGACATCTGGTTATCTTGTGATCTGATTATCTTCTATCTACCCCAGTGCTTAGCACAGTGCTTCGCATACAGTCAGCACTTATTAAATACTCTCATTATTATTAGTACTAGTGTTAGAAGTAATACTAGTAATTGCTAAGTACTTACTATGTGCCAGGCACTGTACTAAGCACTGGGGTAAATACAATTTAATCAGGTTGGACACAGTCTATTAGATTTTATCTGCCCCAGCGCTTAGTGCAGTAGAGATGTCCTGAAATGGAAAACTGCAGAGAGGGAGAGAGATCAGGGCTGAAGATGAAGATTTGGGAATCATCCACATAGACATGGGAGTTGAAGCCATGGGAGTGAATGAGTTCTCCAAGGAGTGGGTGTAGATAGAGAATAGGTGGGAAAAGAACTGAGCCTTGAGGGATTCCTACAGTTAGGGGGGTGGGAGACAGAGGAAGAGTGTGTGAAAGAAACTGAGAAACCGTGGTCAAGGAGATAGGAGCAGAGACAGATAAGGACAGTGTCAGTGAAGCCGAGGTTTGGTTAATGTTTCCAGGCAATGTAAGCTCATTGTGGACAGACAGCACATCTACCAACTCTGTTAAATTTTACTCTCTCAAGTGTTTAGTACACACAGTGAGTACTCAAGAAATATGATTGACTTACTGGTCAACAATGTTGAAAGCAGCTGAGAGGTCAATGATTTGGATGGAGTAGAGACCTTTGGATTTGGCAAGGAGAAGGTTCACTAGTGGTCTTTGAGACAGAGCAGTTTCTGTGGAGTGAAGGGGACAGAAGCCAGATTGGAGGGGGTCAGGAGAGCATTGGAGGAGAGAAAGTGGAGCAGCGGGTTTAGAGAACGTTCTGTTCTCTCTGGTGATGCATCCATTATTATCATTATCATTACTATTATTATAAGTAGCAGTAGTAACTGTAGGATTTATTGAGCGCTTACTGTGTTCGGAGCATGGTACTAAGCACTGGGAAATTGGACGTGGTCCTATACCTCTGGGACTCATAAAAGAACAATGCCAGAAGGAAAGCTGGATTTGGGGGCAAAGGGGTGTGAAGAGCTGGGAGCTGACGAAGTGATTCCCAATGCCCCAATCCGGTCGATGAGTGCATTTGTGGCCACTCACAAGGTCCCTTTCATTTCTCTTAAATGTGACTGTGACTCTTAAATGAGCACTGTGTCTCATCTCAGCATCAAGGAGATGACACAGTGCACTCTTTAGGGCATTGCCAGGGGGAAGTTCAGGGAGGCCAAGATCTCTCTTGGGAATCCTGATGTCCTTGTTTGAGAAAGACGTGGTGCCATCTTCAAGGGTCTAGGGATTCCCAGGATCTCCCGCTTCCTCCCACTGTGTTGTTTCCTTATTGTCAAAATTCTTGGTGAAAGGTTTGGAGTGTCCATTGAAATCTGAACAAGGTGGTTGAGGATGGATGGACAGGTAGACTACCCTCCGCTACAGCCCTCAGTGGCAGGCATCCATGAGGTGAGACGAGGGTTGGGTATGGGTGACATTCAGGACCAGAGCCCAGACCATACCTACAGACCCGACAGGATTGGGGTACGTCTTTCCAGTGCTCTTCCCTGCTCCAAGGGTACTTAGCTTCGACCTATTGACTTTGCTGTGTGCCGAATCTGGGTTTTTATGAATTCCTCAAATTTGTCTAGCAATGCCCGGCCATAATATTAGAGAGTTTCCTCATTTAGATAAACTCAGGTACTCTACACAATACCTCCAGGAAGTAGGGTTATTGGCTCCTCTTTACAGGTGAGGTAATTCGGGCCCAGAGAGGTTGAGGCCTAGGCCAAGTTCACTCAGCATGCCTTTGGTTGAGATGGACTGGAGTCCAGGCCAGGAACCAGGTGTGGAACTCTTGGTACCCTTAGTTTCCTCCAAGAAAATAATGTAAGTCACAAGATTATTTTCCAGTGTCAGTTAAGCCATTATTAGAGATAATATTAGGCAAATACTAGAGATTGAATTGCCACTTCAGGTTTGCACTGAAAGCCAGGGAGAATCAATGATCATCAGACTATTACACAAAGTATATAGCTCACATTCCAAATTACAGAAAATATTTTGAGTCGTTTGGAGCTAGAGAATTACCTGGAAAAAAACATTTAGACTTCCTGAATAAGGCTGATATCAGTTTTAGTGCTCTTCTGCATTTGGTTAGATAGCTGATGCCTACAATTTCTAATTATATTCATGTAGTAATATAATAATGAACAGAGGCAGAAAAATGAGGAATTTCAGGATTCCAGAATGCTTTCTTGTCATTTGTGATGAAAGAAAATTTTTTCGGTAATGGAGGCTACCCTTAAGCACGAGGATGCCAACAGGATGCTAACAACTCTATAAATTGATTCCTTTTTAGAGGAAAGCTTTAGACTATATAAGAGCAGAGGTCACAGAAAGCTTGCTGTGAATCGAAATAATCCTGTTTGAGCTTTCATTATGTAAAGTAGCAAGACAACTAACTGACTTGCAACATGAAAATACACTGAATCTTCCTCCATCTTGTTCCATGAGTGGGCTGTGACTTTTAAAAAAGAATTACACTGAACGGTCTGAGAGCTTGAAATTAAACTCTTCCATGGACAGTTAGCCAAAGAAGGTTCAGCCGTTATTTGCATTGATTTGCTAAACTGTATAACTAGAAAATCTCACTCTTGACTCTTTCAGTGAACACTAAAGTCATCATGCACTATTTAGTCTCCATACCCAAACTCCCTTCCTTCTCTGGTGCGCAAACTGTAGAGACAACGCCACTGTCTCTATGTAACTCAACTCACTTGCTCCTCATCCTCTGTGTTGTCTATGCACTTGGATCTGTACCCTTAAAGCACTTGACATAAACCTCACCCGCCCCCTTAACCCGCAGCACTTATGTGTACATCCCTAATTTATTCATATTAGTGTCCATCTCCCCCTGTAGACTGTAAACTCCTTGAGGGCGGGGGAAATATCTACCAACTTTGTCACACTGTACACTTCCAAGTGCGTAGTAAAGTGTTCTGCACACAGAATATGCTCAATAAATACAATTGATTGATTGGTTACCTGAAAATATCACCAATGCCAAAAATGTGATAATCCAAATGGAGTCATTTACTGACCAGTAGCATGGAGTAGTCACTGTTTGAACATGGGCAGAACCTTGCTATCTTGGGATTGATCTGGCAACAACAAAGCAGTGAGAAAGGAGAATGGAAGGATTGGCTGAGGGTGTGGTCCTTCAGGTGGAGAGAATAAGAGAGAGAGAAGGGGGAGGAGAGAGGGAGATAATAGGGAAACAACAAATGATAAAGTTGAGAAGAGAAAAAAGTCAGAACAGGGTGTCCATTGGAATTTTGCACCTTGAAACAGCCCAAAAGAGGGGAGGAAGGATGGTGAGTGGATGATTCAAAATGTCTTCCCCTCTTCCGCTCACATGAGTAGTCTGACTCTGCCTTTGCAGTTTTCCTGCTGAGAATGATCTCCCTCCTCCCCTTCTTCCCCCATCTCTCTTCTTCCTTTCTCTCCTCTCTTCCACTCTCTCATCTGTCTCTCTGTTTCAGATGTGGATCAATATTACTTATTGAGGATCTCTTTGGGGTAAGCCATCTGAATGCCAGTTGTCTAACCCACTCATTCAATTTGAATAAAAGAGCCTACAAGAATAAAACTATATTTTGAAATAGTAATTCAGTAATTTATCCATCTCTTCCAACAGCCTGAATTAAAGAGTTTTGGCCACATTTTAAATTAGTTAAAATCATGTGGGGGAATGAATAGATTTAGTGTTGGTCTAGGAGCTGCCATGTCTTATTTTAATAAACATAGTAATTATGGTCTTGCATTTCCAAAATTCTTCTTCTGAAGAGTTCCTTAAGGGACACTTTGGATTCCAAGTTCAGCTAGCAAGCTGTTTCAAATTTCATTAAGGCAGGCCGACATATGAGAAACTCCAACTTCATTCTGCACGAACTGTCCTTGCGGCCTTCAAGGGAATAATAGCAATACTACTTGGCTTTTCGAGGGGTCTGGTTTAACATTTCCTAAATGTGGAAGTAAGAGAATCTATAAATGTGTTTCCTAGTTCATTTATTGTACCTGGAGTTAATGAGAGTCCTAGTTTGTATAATTCTAAGGTGTAAAATATAGTTGTTGAGGCAATAAATATCCCCACATAAGTGTTGTAGGCATTTCGGTGCTCTGTTTGGGACAGTCATTGTTTGTATTTATACGTCCTTGATTTTGAAAGGCATTCTTTATATTAGTCCGTATGTAGGAGAAAGCCTTGTAAGAGAAAAACAAATATGGTTTGATTTATGAGGGTTCTACCAACTCCTTTATTAGTTTTATAGCCTTGTGGCCCGATGTGTTTTATATAAATGGGACGAAGAATTCACAGCAGACTGCCACCTGAAACACCAAAATTATCCAAGCTGAGACGGGATTAAAGGGTTCAAGAACTGAAGGAAGTCATTCCTAGTGGGTGGGACATTCTGCAAGTTGTATGCGAAGGTGAAACGAGTTGGGCTTTGAATGGAAATTCAGTATGGATGATAGAGTTAGGATAGGGTAATGTGGTCCCTGAATTATTCAGCCTCTTGACTATTTTGTGAGGCTGCGGGATGAATTTGTTCTAATTTAGTAGAACAGGAATGAGTGCTTTTGATCTCTCGTTGAATTACTAGGATAATCAAAAACAGCTGAAAGGTTTTAGTGTTACTCCCTGAGCTCTTGCTGTGTATGTCTTACACAATGATCATATCTGCTGGGCTGTACTTTGGTCTGAAATCACACTGCAATACCGATAGTGTGTGATTGCATTTTTTTCAATAGCCTGTCCACAAGGATTCTCTTTACCTCACCTTACTCCTGAACATTAGATTTAAGACCCACAATCTACTCTCTTCCTCGGTGTCTTTCCACACATTTTTCCCCACTATAGCTCAGGTCATGTTACGCTCTTCATTTCTCAGGCTATCCAGTGCTCTGCACCTCCCTCTCATTTTACCTGCTTCCAACCCCTTGCTCCGGCTTGGGATTCCCTCCAACTTCATTGACCGCCTGCTCTTCCTATCTTCAAAGTCCTTTTGAAATCAAACCTCCTCCAGGAAGACTTCCCCAATTCATTTATCTTTTCTACAGGTTAACATTCCCCAACCTTGAGACCAACTAAACACTACCACTGGAATCGCTTCTGCACATATCACTTACATATCTTATTGCTTGGGCACCAACTCAAGCTAAGCATGTCCAAAACTAAACTCCTCGTCTTTCCATCCAAACTTGTCATTTCCCATCTTTCCCAACACTGTAGATAATGCCACTATCCTCCTTATCTCACAAGCGCATAACCTTGTCATTGTCCTCGACCCATCTCTCATTTCACCCATATATTCTATCTGTCACGAAATCCTGTTGGTCCTACCTCCACAACATTGCTAAAATCCTCCCTTTCCTCTCCATCCAAACTGATATCATGCTGAACCAAGCACTTATCTTATCCCATCTTGACAACTGCATCTGCCTTCTTGCTGCCCTCCCAGCCTTCTGACTCTCCCCATTCTGGTCCATACCTCACTCTACTACACAAATCATTTATAAACAAAAAAGTTCAGTCCATGTCTCACCAGTCCTCAAGAACCTCCAATGGCTGCCCATCCTCCTCAAATGGAAACTTCTTACCGTTGGCTTTAAAGCATTCAATCAGCCCACTCTATCCTACTCCAATTCACTGATCTCCTACCAGCCTAAACACTCTGCTCCTCTAACCCCAGTTTACTCACTGGACCCCAATCTTGTCACTCTTGCTGCTGACACCTTTCCTACATCTTTCATCTAGCCTGTGACCCCCTCCTTCTCCATATATTCCTTACCAACACTCTCTCTCTAAGGTTACATCTCCTCCAATAGGCCTTCCCCTATTACTCCCTCTTTTCTCCAGCTTGCTCTGCATCATCTATGCACTTGGATCTGTGACCTTTGGACATTTGATATTTATCCCACCCCCAACCCCACAGCATTCATGTACATATACTGATTTCTTTAGAGAAGGCAGCGTGGCTTAGTGGAAAGAGCACAGGCTGAGGTGTCAGAGATCATGGGTTCCAATCCCCACTCTGCCACTTGTCAGCTGTATGACCTTGGGCAAGTCACTTCACTTCTCTGTGCCTCTGTTACCTCATCTGTAAAATGGGATTTAGACTGTGAGTCCCACATGGGACTACCTGATTACCTTGTATCTACCCCAGTGCTTGGCACATAGTAAGCACTTTTTCCCCTTTCTAGACGGTGAGCCTGTTGTTGGTTAGAGATTGCCTCTATCTGTTCCTGAATTGTACTTTCCAAGCACCTACTACAGTGCTCTGCACACGGTAAGTGCTCAATAAATACGATTGAATGAATGAATGAATATATTTAATGATATATTATAAATTACTTATTTATCCATATAACTGTCTGTCTCCCCCTCTAGAATATGGGCAGGGAACGTGTCTGCTAACTCCGTTGTATCGTACTCTCCCAAGTGCTTAGTTCAGTGGTCTGCATATAGTAAGCAGTCTATAAATACTGTTGATTGACTGATTGACTGATTTACATATGTACTTTTTCTTCTTTGACTTACCTACCCATTATTTTAGTATTTGTCTCTCCCACTAGAGGGCAGGTATCATGCCTACCTACTTTATTTTCCCTTAGTGCTCTGCCCTCAGAAGACATTAAATATGATTCCTTGATTTATTAATCATTTGGTGCAATCTTGCCACAGGGAAAGTCATTCATTCAATCATATTTATTGAGCACTTAATATGTGCAAAGCACTGTGCTAAGCTCTTGGGAGTCATTGAGCTACTCTACAAATCTCTCCACTATCAACTCTCTCCTCTCTTAGAATCGGGGATTACCTTTGTCATGATTTATTTTCAGTATTTTATATGCTATGTAGGAACAGTAGGACCAAGACTGTAGTAGGAGCAGTGAGAGCAGGAACAGTGAGAGCAGTGTGACTTAGTGGAGAAAGCCCGGGCTTGGGAGTCTGAGATTGTGGGTTATCAGCTGTTATCAGCTATGTGACTTTGGGCAAGTCACTAAACTTATCTGTGCCTCAGTTATCTCATCTGTAAAATGGGGATTAAGACTGTGAGCCCTACACGGGACAACCTGATTACCTTGTATCTACCCCAGCACTTAGAACAGTACTTGGTAAATAGTAAACATTTAACAAATACCATCTTTTTTTTTTAGCAGAATTATTTATTGAGCTCTTACTTGGTGAATGCACTCTTGGGAAGCACAGAATGTTCCCTGACCACAAGGAGGTCACATGCGGGCATCTAAAGATTAAGTGTCTTCCTTGTTGGGAAATGTTTGCTGAAATACCATCAGATTCGGATGCTTTTTTGAATTCTATGTCTTGTGGTCAAGTTTACTTTTGGAAAGGTAGGCCATAAAAGTCCAACTTTCTCATATGGCTTTTTCCTATTCTAGGAACCTACTCCTAGATACTGAAAAGGTAAATGACTTGGCTGAGTTCCAACTTTAGGCAAGTGGAAGAACCAGAATGACTGAAATTTTATATTTGGTGAGAACAGCATACCCCAGTGTTGCTTTGACTTATCTAATCTCAGTGACGTTTCCGTGCTATTTCCACATTCTTGATGACTGTCAGAGAGGCAATCAGTAAAGCAATATGAAATATTGAATGCCTTCTGAGTGCAAAGTACTGTACTAAGCCCACGGAAATACAGAGAAGTAAAGGACATGATCTTGGTCCTCAGGAAGCTTTCAGTCTAGCAGAGGAGAAAGACACAAAGTAATTGAGAGATAGAAAATGAGATAAGCAGCGAGGCCTGGTGGAAGGAACACAGACCTTGGGAGTCAAAAGACCTGTGACTCCCCTGTTCAATCATTTACCTGTTGTGTAACTTCGGGTAAACCACTTAACTGCTCTTTGTCTCATTTCCCTCATCTATGAAAGGGAGATAAATGCCTGTTCTCCCTCATACTTTGATTGTGAGGCTCACTGGGACCTGACTGAGCTAATTGTGAGCAGGGATTGTCTTTATTGTTGTATTTTCCCAAGCGCTTAGTACAGCCCTCTGCACACAGTAAGTGCTCAAATTCATTCAATCATATTTATTGAGCACTCAGTACAGTGCTTGGCACATAGTATGAACTTTGAAATATAGTATTATCATTACTTTGTTATCGCTATTATTATTATTATTGTCTAGAGCACTGTACTTAAGCTCTTCCAAAAGTACAGTACAATAGAGCTGGTAGACGTGATCCATACCCAAGAAAGAGCTTTCAGTCTATAGGGGAAGACAGACATTAAAATAAATTACATATACGAGAAATAAGTGCGAACCTCCAAATCTAAGTATGGGGGGTCGTGCCTTAAAGCTGACGGTGAGGAGTTTCTGTTTGATGTGGAAGGATAAACCACTGGAGGTTTTTGAAGAGAGGGGAGATAGAGACTGAATGATTTTTTAGAAAAATCATCCAGGCAGCAGAGTGAATGTGGACTAGTGAAAAAGTAAGTGTTTAAAGACTAAAGATTGTAAATCAATATGTACACAAATGCTCTGGGCAGCCATGAGCATGTAAGTGCTGATCTGGTAGCTGGAAGGATAGAGCCTGGGAAGAAGAAAGTGAATCAGGAGTGTCTCTAGGAGGAGGTAGAATTTTAGGGAGCCTTTGACCAATGGCCTAGTGTGGACCAGAAAGGGAAGGGGGATACCAACTCTGGGAAGAGTAGGAGTCTTGCCACCAAAGTCCAACTCATATCAGAAATTCGATTGTCTTGTACCTATCCTAGAGCTTAGTATAGTGCTTGGCACATAGCAACCATTTAAGAAATACAACAAAAAAGTCCTCAGATGTAGGGTCTGGGTATCAGGAGCCTTTCTTACTCTGCCCTTTAAATTATTCTGAATTGTTTATATTGGAAAGGCCGGTGTCATGCATGGACCCAACAGGATCTGCAGTTCAGGACTCTGAGCCCACCTGGGGCATGGGTGGGACCAAGGCCACGTCCACAGTCAGGCCATTTCATAAAGTTCTCAGACCTCCACCAGAAGACCCTCTTTGCCTCAGAAACTCAAAGCCCATGAAATAAGCACTGTTGCCTTTATTAAGTGCTTACTATGAGCAAAGCAATGTGCTAAACTCTGAAGTAGATTCAAGGTGATCACAGGATTTATGGTCTAAGTAGAAGGGAGAACAGGTATTGACCCTCCATTTTACAGATGAAGGAACTGAGGAAGTTAAGTGCCCAAGATGACACAGAAAGCACCCGGCAGACTTGATATTAGAACCCAGGACTCATGACTCCCAGGCCTGTGCTCTTTCCATTAGGTCACAGTGCTTCTCAATAACATGTCACCTGCTGGAAATCTGCCCTTAAGTGACAGGGGAGTCACATCAGAACATCTGACAGTATTAATCAGGACCATCAAAACCCTCAAAGTGAATATTTTTACAGAAGAGAATTGTGCAATTTTGCTAAATTAACCAAAGCCATTGGGCTTCAGAATTGCCAATTTCCTTTTCCTTGTTCTCACATCTTTCCTCATTACATTCTCATTTATTTGCAGGCACAGAACACCTATCAGGTGAGTTTAATATAAGAAACATAATTAACGCTTGGTCCCAAGTGCTTTGGACTAGTCTTATGTTATACCCCAGACAGTTCTGGGCTACAGGATAGTGCCAGGGATCCAGACTTGGCCACATCAGCCAGTTTCAGCCCCTCTTCAACCTTTCACTGAATCCTCAGGTTTGGTTTTTTTTTTTGTTGTTGTAGTTTTTTAATGGTATTTGCTAAATGCTTACTATATGTGTATATATATACACAGCCAGGCACTCTTCTAAACCCTGGGAAAGATACAAAGTAATCACAGTGGACACAGTCTTTGACCCACATAGGGCTCACAGTCTTAATCCCTATTTTACAGATGAGGTAACTGAGGCAAAGAAAAGTGAAGTGATTTGCCCAAGGTCACACCACAGGCAAATGTAGGAGCCGGGATTAGAACCCAGGTCCTTCTGACTCCCAGTCCCGTCGTCCTTCCACAAGGCCAAGCTGCTTCTCAGCTGTGTATTAATGCACATAGCCATACATTATTTATTTATTTTACTTTATGCCTCCCCTCTCTAAACTGCAAGATCCTTGTGGGCAAGAATGTAATCTGTTATACTGTTCTCTCCCTAGAGCTTAGTACAATGTTTTGCATATAGTCAGTGCTCAATAAATGCACTGATTGATGCTGCTGTCATCCATTCTTCTCACATGCACCACCCGGCTAATCTGAGTTGCTGTGAGCAGTGCTTAAATGTGGATGAGTTGGGTGGAGTGTTGGGGGGGAGGGATGGTACCTCACAGATCTCTCTAGTTATTGCCCCATCTCCCCCCATCATTCCTCTCCTAACACCTTGAATGAGTTGTTTACACCCTCTGTCTTGAATTCCTTTACTCCGATTCTCTCCTTCTACTCCCAAAACAGTATGGCCTACTGGAGATAATATGGGCCTAGGAGTCAAAAGGATCTGGGCTCTAAACTTGTCTGCTTTGTGACCTTGGGCAGGTCACTTAACTTCTCTCTGCCTCTATTTCCTCAACTGTAAAATGGGGATGCCTATTCTCCCTCCTACTTAGATTGTGAGCCCCATGTGGGACAAGGACTGTGTCCGACCTAATTAACTTGTGCCTTCCCCCATGCTTAGATCAGTGTTTGACACACAGTAAGTGCTCAATAAATACCTCAGTCAAATCAAATCATTCTGGCTTCTGTCCCCTTCACTCCACAAAAGCTGCCCTCTCAAAGGTCATGAATGATCTCCTTCTTGCCAAATCAAGTGGTCTCTATTCCATCCTAATCCTCCTCAACCTCTCAGTTGCCTGTCAAATTCCTTCACCTGGAAACACCATCAAACCTCGGCTTCACGGACACTGTCCTCTCCTGATTCTCCTCCTGTCTCTCTGGCCGCTCATTCTCAGTCTCTTTCTCGGCCTTCTCCTCTGCCTCCCATCCTCTAACTGAGGGAGTCTATCAAGGCTCAGTTCTGGGTTTCCTTCTATTCTCCATCTAGACCCACTCCCATAGCTTCAACTACCACCTCTATGTGGATGATTCCCAAATCTTCATCTTCAACTCTTATCTCTCTCCTTCTCTGCAGTCTCTCATTTCTGCCTGCCCTAAAAACCTCTCTATCTGGATATCCCACCAACATCTCAAATTTAACATGTCCAAAACAGAACTCCTAATCTTCTCACCCAAACCCTGCCATCCCCCGATTTTCCCATCACTCTAGACAGCACCATTGTCTTTCCTGTCTCTTGAGCCCCTAACTGTGGCACTGTCCTTGACTCATCACTATAATTGAACCCCCAAATTCAGTATATCATTAAATCCTGTTTAGTCAGTATTCACAACATTACTCAAATCTGCCCTTTCCTCTCCATCCAAACTGCTATTCATTCATTCATTCAATAGTATTTATTGAGCGCTTACTATGTGCAGAGCACTGTACTAAGTGCTTGGGATGAACAAGTCGGCAAGAGATAGAGACAGTCCCTGCCGTGTGAAGGGCTTACAGTCTAATCGGGGGAGATGGACAGACAAGAACAATGGCAATAAATAGAGTCGAGGGGAAGAACATCTCGTAAAAACAATGGCAACTAAATAGAATCAAGGTGATGTACAATTCATTAACAAAATAAATAGGGTAACGAAAATATATACAGTTGAGCAGACGAGTACAGTGCTGTGGGGATGGGAAGGGAGAGGTGGAGGAGCAGAGGGAAAAGGGGAAAAAGAGGGTTTAGCTGCGGAGAGGTAAAGGGGGGGTGGCAGAGGGAGTAGAGGGAGAAGAGGAGCTCAGTCTGGGAAGGCCTCTTGGAGGAGGTGAGTTTTAAGTAGGATTTTGAAGAGGGGAAGAGAATCAGTTTGGCGGAGGTGAGGAGGGAGGGCGTTCCAGGACCGCGGGAGGACGTGGCCCAGGGGTCGACGGCGGGATAGGCGAGACCGAGGGATGGTGAGGAGGTGGGCGGCAGAGGAGCGGAGCGTGCGGGGTGGGTGGTAGAAAGAGAGAAGGGAGGAGAGGTAGGAAGGGGCAAGGTGATGTAGAGCCTTGAAGCCTAGAGTGAGGAGTTTTTGTTTGGAGTGGAGGTTGATAGGCAACCACTGGAGTTGTTTAAGAAGGGGAGTGACATGCCCAGATCGTTTCTGCAGAAAGATGAGCCGGGCAGCGGAGAGAAGAATAGACCGGAGCGGGGCGGGAGAGGAGGAAGGGAGGTCAGAGAGAAGGCTGACACAGTAGTCTAGCTGGGATATAACGAGAGCCTGTAACAGTAAGGTAGCCGTTTGGGTGGAGAGGAAAGGGCGGATCTTGGCGATATTGTAGAGGTGAAACCGGCAGGTCTTGGTAACGGATAGGATGTGTGGGGTGAACGAGAGAGACGAGTCAAGGATGACACCGAGATTGCGGGCCTGAGAGACGGGAAGGATGGTCGTGCCATCCACGGTGATAGAGAAGTCTGGGAGAGGACCGGGTTTGGGAGGGAAGATGAGGAGCTCAGTCTTGCTCATGTTGAGTTTTAGGTGGCGGGCAGACATCCAGGTGGAGACGTCCTGGAGGCAGGAGGAGATGCGAGCCTGAAGGGAGGGGGAGAGGACAGGGGCGGAGATGTAGATCTGCGTAGAGATGGTAAATCCAAGCACTTATCCTATCCCAGCTTGATTGCATAAGCCTCCTTGCTGACCTTTCTGCCTCCTGTCTCTCTCCAATCCAATCCATACTTCACCCTGCTGCCCAGATCATTTTTCTACAAAAACATCCAGTCCATGTTTCCCTAGCCCCAAGTGATAGCCCATACAGTTCCATATCAAGCAGAAACTACTTAACATCAGCTTAAAAGCAATCAATCACCTTGCCCACTTGGTGCTCTCCCACTACAACCCAGAGTGCACACTTGTCTCCTCTAATACCAACCTAATCACTGTACCTGAATCTCATCTATCTCTTGCCCATATCCTGCCTCTGGCTTGAGATTCCCTCCCTCTTCATAACTGACAGACTCTCCCCACCTTCAAAGCCTTACTGAAGGCACAGCTCCTCCAAGAGGACTTCCCTGGCTAAGCCCTCATTTGGCTAAACCCTCATTTCCTCTTCTCCCCTTCCCTTCTGCATCACCCTGATTTGCTGTCTTTATTCACCACTCCCAATCAGTTCCTCAAGCACCTATGTACATATGTATAGTTTATATATCAATGTCTGTCTCTCCCTCTAGATTGTAAGCTCACTGTGGGCAGGGAATGTGTCTACCAACTCTGTTATGTCAGTATATGTAGTTGTCCAAGCACTTAGTACAGTGTTCTGTACACAGTAAGCACTCAATAAATAAGACTGATTGATTGATGGATTGAAATAGTATACTGATATGTAATTAGTATTTTGGGACCGAGAGTAGGGTGCCCATAGGGCATAGATCCAAGTGTGTAGACAGTGCAGAAGGGAGAGGGAGTTTTGTAAACGAGGGCTTAATTGGTGAAGGTTTCATAGAGAAGACGTGACCTCAATAAGGCTTTGAAGCTGATGAGAGTGCAGGAATGAGGAGAAATCCACCTCCTGAGAAATTACCCTGTGTAGATTCCAGAGTGCTGTGGTTATAAAGCTGAACTGTGATGACATCTCACAGTCTTTAAATGCCAGTGAAATCCTAGGGAGAGTCTTACTGGACCTGCTAAAAAAAAAATCCCATCCAGAAATGTACTGTGACTTTAGATCAGGCCTAGGGGCCATGATATTTACAGCACATCAATTCAAGAGAAGCTCAGATAAATCCAGCAAGATATTACATGGTTTAGGAATGCAGCAAATCCACTAGAATCAACACAATCTTAAGCATATGAGGATAATGGATGACAGTAGGATACTAATACTGGGTTTTAATCCTATCTCTTGCATCCACCTGCTGTGTGATTTTGGGCAACTCATTTAATTTATTTGTGCCTCAGTTTCCACATCTGTAAAATGAGGATTCATTTATATTCCTTCCTATTTAGGTTATGAGCCCCTTGTGGCACAGGGACTGTGTCTGACCTGACTATTTTTACCTATACAGAACAAAGTACACCTTGGCACATAGTAAGCATTTAATAAATAATCTTTTTACTATTATTATTACCATTGTTTTTATTACTGTTTTTATCATCATTATTCAGCAAAAAAATTCTGTTTAAAGAGACCCTCCCTTATTAATCCAAAATAGGCCTGCTATTTTCTACACTAAATGGAAATAGGCTTTAATTATCTTCATCCCCATCATCATTATCATCATCATCATCATCATTCTAGGAAAACATTTTGAAGGGAAGGAAAGGTAAGCCAAGGTAAACTTTCCAGCAAAGTGAGAAGGTGTGCTAAGTAATTCTAACATGGAAATTAAGTAGCACAATCCCCCCAAAAGAACCCTAAAAGAACATTGGTTTAATGGGGTGGGGCAGAAGGGGGGAAGCGTATATGGGATTGACTCAATGCCATTTACTCTCTTTAGGGACTGAAAAATTGGTCTTTGTAAACAAAATTTTTGTAATAATCCTGAGGCACGTGAAAGGCTGATCATAGACTTTTCTTTGCCAGGATGGCCCTGAGTGGATGTAGAAGAAATCTGTTTATTAATATGGTGCTTAAGTGAGATAAAGCTATACATTGTTTGGCTGTATTGGGTGGGAGAGAAGCTCATATGCATGCTGAAAGCTGGATCCCTGAACTGGAGTGGGAACACAAACGGAGAAGCAAAACTTGCCACTTATTTGGCCTGGAAACAAAAGCAACTTTTGGCCATGAGACTCCCATGATGGGTAGTCTGTGATGAAGCATTTATCCTGCACAAATAGGTGTCACAACAATTAATGCGAGCTATTATTTAGTGGTCCTGGGGGACAGAACAATCACTTTTCCAAAGCAGATTATTTTTGTCATGCCCTCATCCATCTAATAACGAACAATTTATTATGACTATTGTAGAGTATCACTGCTATTTATGTTTTTGTTTTCTTCTGGTCATATTTTCATATCTCGCTTCCATGATTGCTTCTCTATGAGTTCCAACTGAATAATTAATTTTATGTTCTTCAAGCCTTTCCCTCTCTACACTCATCTACAAAATGCACATCATCATGTTGAAGAAAAGTTTAACCAAACCAATACGAAAAGCATAACAGAACATTTTGAATACAAATCTTATTTAAACACACCAAATAATTTGCTTAACCCCAGATTAAGTGGGCTAATCCTATTAGCCCCAGTGCTGAATATCAGTCCTATTCTCCTTTCATATTAAGTAGTTTCAAGAAACACTGACAAATGAACCCCTTTCCCTCCTTTAATTGGATGCTCTAACCACAGCTGTGAAGTCAGCAGGATTGCTGTCAAAGTGAGAACCTACAACTTATCTTCTGAACCCCTTGTGGGACAGGGGCTGTACGTGACCTGATTATCTTGAATCTATCTCAGTGCTTAGAACACTTTAACCAATACCACAATTATTATTAATTAACTTTTAGTCCTGCTTTAGCTCCTTAGTGCCCCTCCAAATCATTCCAGGAAATGCATTCTTTAGTGCCCTGAAGGTCCTTGTCCTACCTCCGTCACTTGTCCTGAGAAGACATCCATTATGAGAAGACATGGCACTCACGTAGAAGCAGTGTGGTCTAGTGGATAGAGCGCAGACCTTGGAGTCAGAAAGGCCTAGGTTCTAATCCCAGCTCTGCCATTTTCTTCTGGGTGATGGTGGGCAAGTCACTGCACTTCTCTAGGCCTCAATTCCCTCATCTGCAAAAAGGGGATTAAGACTGTGAGCCCCATGTGGGACAGGGACTGTGTCCAACCTGATTTACTTGCATCCACCCCAGCTCTTAGTACAGTGCCTAGAGCATAGTAAGCACTTAACAAATACCACAATTATTATTATTATTACTTGAAGGAGAACCATCATTATGAGCTTTAATCCTCTTATTTGGTGAAGGCCTCCAAGTCGACTGGTTAAGCTGCTGCTGTGTCTTGCCGCCTCGTCCATTTCTAAGTGTTTTGAATTACTACTGCAACAAGGACACAGAGCTGGGAAAGAGGGAGGTAGGACTTTTGGTGAGCACGATTTGTTCTCTTCCTGCAGTGGGTCAATATTCCTTCCTCCACTTCCTCTCTGTCCCCCTCCTGGGTGGCAATAATAGCAGCATTAACATGACCTCCAACCCTCAGAGGAGGTGGGGAAGATGGAAAGTGGGACATTCAGGGAATCTACCTCTCTGACCCTCCACTGACATGCCCCTTTCCAGAGCCCCCCTCTGCCTCTTCTCTGTCCCTCTCCAGAAAACTTATGGAGGGGTATTGAGAGGTTTGACCAGGCAAGGTGGTAACAGTAGCAGCAGATCTTAATAATAATAATAATAAATGTACTTGTTAAGTGCTCATTATGGGCCAGGCACTGTTCTGAGGTAGATACAAGGTGATCAGATTGGACACAGTCCCTGTTCCACATGGGGCTCATAGGCTTAATCCTCATTTTACAGATGAGGTAACTGAGGCCCAGAGAAGTGAAGTGACTTGCCCAAGGTCACATAGCAGACAGATGGCAGAGTCAGGATTAGAACCCAGGTCCTATTGACTCCCAGGCCTGTGCTCTATTCACTAGGCTGCTCCTATTGAGTGTTAACTGTATGCAGAGCACTGTGCTAAGTGGTTGAAATGTTGTGAACAGCACCAAGACCTTTACCCAGGTTGCATAGTCTTTACAAAACCATTTCATACTATCAGTAAATCTGGGCTCTGGAAATCACTTAGCCTATTTGGTTGCCCTGAAAAGTTCATCAGGATTCTTAGACTTCTTCATGATGACATGGCTGGCCAGATCAGAACTGTGGAAGCCCAGTCTGGTACATTTCCCATTGCCAATGGAGTAAAGCAGAATCGCATGGTGAACCTGGTCCTGTTCAATTTACTCAACATCTCCATGTTGAAAGATATAAGAAGAAGCCTGGGTGCAGCTGTTAGATAGAGTACACTTCTGCACCTTCGGGAAATTCTCCCAACTCAAGAAACTTTGAGCATCATCCAAAGTCCTAGAGAAATATCATTCAAAATTTCAGAATGCAGGTGACACTTTAGGTAGAGTCATATGTCTTCTGGGCATGCTAATGAACATAGAACATTTACCCAAATAAGCCAGGGGTTATGGGATGACGGCAAAGGTCATGTATCAATCAGACTGCCCCAGGGAAGGCCTACGTACAGCCCCAAACTCATATTGGCAACAATGACGCTAAACACTCTTACAGAATTCTGTTATTTAAGGCAGCTCCCTGACCGACAATGCATAATTGAAGAAGCAGCATGGCCTAGTGGATAA
Organism: Ornithorhynchus anatinus; assembly: GCF_004115215.2. NCBI lineage: Eukaryota > Metazoa > Chordata > Mammalia > Monotremata > Ornithorhynchidae > Ornithorhynchus > Ornithorhynchus anatinus. The sequence goes on along the minus strand of NC_041732.1, from coordinate 83,966,112 downwards.
AGCGTAAGACTTCTAAACCCAGCTCTGCCACTTGCCTGCTGTGTGACCTTGGACAAGGCACTTAACTTCTCTCTGTCTCAGTTTCCTCCACTACAATTTTTTTATGGTCTTTGTTAAGTGCTTACTATGTATCAGGTGCTGCACTAAGCGCTGGTGGACAGAGACAGACTTGGAATTTGCATCAATAAAAAGTTGGTGAAAATAGAGTACAAACTCCCATCCCCCATTGTCCTGCCAGACCCTTCAACCTACACTATAGTGAAAATTTCGCCACCATGCGCCACTACTCCCAGCAAGCTCTGTTCCCACCGGGCTGAGGATGAAAGCTGCTCCTATGTACTCTCCCCGGCATGAGGCCCCAACGAAATCTGGGGAAGACTAGGGGCTTTGGGTATACTCTGACATATGAGTCCCGAGGAGCCTGCAATTCTGCTCCTCTAGTCACAACACCGTACTTATTGCAATAATAATTATGACATTTTTTAAGCACTAAGTGCCAGGCACTGTACTAAGCCCTGAGGTGGAAACAAGCAAATCAGTTGGACAAAGTCCCTGTCCTAGGGGGGGCTAACAGTCTCGATCTCCATTTTACAGATGAGGGAACTGAGGGCTAGACAAGTGAAGCTACTTGCCCAAGGTCATACAACAGATGACCAGCAGAGCCATCTGACTCCCAGGCCTGGGTTCTAGCCACTATGCCTTGCGTTTTTATTTTGTGAATTTGTCTGTGTTGTATTTTAATATTTCATAGTACCTGATCTATCTGTCCCCAGTACCTTCTCCCCACCTTTATTCTTATTTTTGTGAGACCCCGGAGGGACAGTGACCATGTCTAATTCCCACCTGTGCATTCTCTCTCAACATGTAGTATAGTGGTCTGCACCCACTAAGCTCTTGATAAATATTCTTACTATTTCTACTACTCTGGATCAGCGGCAAGGTTTCTTGAATGAGGAGGAATTGGCAGTATCATTTTCTGGCTGCCCTGGCTTCTGGGGTTTAGGACCTTGTTAACAACTTGGGCAACAGCTTCTGATGTCTCCTGGCAGTGCAAAGGAAAGTAGAATTTTGGCTGCCCTAGGGGAAAATGAGAAAATAAAAGAAATATTGGAGAAAGGGAAATTGAATTCAAAGAATAAAAGCAAAACACTCAAGATATAAAAATTAACACAGAATGTAATCACACAGCATAAATGCCCCAAACTCATTAATTTTCCTGAGAGAGGGAACGCTGGGATGAATTTTCACCAGTGGCACTAACAGTGATGAGACGTAGGAAAGGCAGTAGGGTGTGCCAAGAGACAGAGCTATTTTTAAAACTAAAGTTGAAAAATAACAGTGTTATTTTCTTTCTTAACTTGCAGGACTCTCCCCAATCCTATGTTCCAGACAAAGTCAAGTAATATAGTGGTTCTTGAGGCAGTGGGGCCTAGGAGAAAGAGAAGGGTCCTGGAATCAGACAGCCCAGAACCAGTTGCAGTGGTGCACAATGGAAAATAGTTCTATAGTGATGATTCTACTTCCCACTCCACAAAGGAAATTCATTCGTTCATTCATTCCATCATATTTATTGAGCACTTACTGTGTGCAGAGTACTGTATTAAGCTCTTGGAAGAGTACAAAATATCAATAAGCAGACACAGTACCTGCCCAAACAAGCTTACAGTGTAGAGCGGGGAGACAGACATTGATATAAATAAAGTAGGAACAGATTTAACAGAGCTCAATTTGATTCTGATATTTGTAGGGGTTGCCTTTTAATTTTGACTTTCTAAGTATCTGCCCTGCAAGGATGTGGTCCTGGAATCTGTGCAAGCAGTCCCTATTGTTGAGACACATCCTGTAGAAAACATCTTAATGGCCTTGACCTCTTCAAAAATGTCAGTCTATTGTTTGTGCAGTGATTCCACCTAATCCCCAAAACACATCAGGTAAAAAAATATCTGTGTTGGGGTAGAGAAGGGATGGGGGGGACAGTATTTCTTTTAATTTTAATTTTCTATATTTATTATTGTAAAGAGTTATTTATATACTTTATACACTTCCTTTAGTGAAACTGATTTTCTTCCACAACCTCCTCAAAAGACATGACACGGCACATGTCATTCAATACTCTGGGAATGGGCAGGGATTGTGTGTGCCCATTCAGATTTATCGATGACTCTTTGGCACCTAATTATTTGGAGGCTTCAAGATGAAATGAAATTAAAATACTTTGAAATGTGGTACTTAGAATAATACTGACAGGAAAATTAAAAAAAAAATTGATAGGCATCATCACTTTAGACTGTGAGTCCCATGTGTGACAGGAACTGATCTGCTTAGATTATATTCATCTGGGGGTTTAGCACATTGCTGGGCACATAGTAAGCACCTCAAAATATCATTGCTATTGTCATTATAATTTTATGGACTAGTGGTACTCAAATGCTTAAAGAATACACACTGGCTATATCTACCTGAAATAAACATAATGGGAGGTTAAACCTATTTGTGAGTAATCGATTCTAGCCTTAACAAGCCTGAACCTAATGATCACATTGGAAAAAAAATATCAGGAGTGATTTTTTCTCTATATGCCTAGCCGTTGTCCTGGAAATCTGCCAATTTATAGTTGCTGACAAAAAATAATGATAAATATGTGCTCTTTCCTTTGCACACCAACTAGTCTGCCTGACTCGGGTTTCTAGCATGACCTGAAGTCCCTTGAAGAATGGTGAGTGAACAGAATAGGTTTCAGGGACCTGGAAAGTCCCCACATACACCAATAATAATTATTGTATTACTTGTTCAGCACTTACTATATGTCAAGCACTGCTCTAAGTGCTGGGGTAGATACAAGTCAGTCTGGTTGGACACATTCCTTGTCCCTTATGGGGCTCACACTCTTCATCCCCATTAGACAGATGAGGGAACTGAGGCCCAGGGAAGTGGAATAACTTGCCCAAGGTCACACAGCTGACAGGCCCATGTTCTATCATTTAAGCCATGCTGCTTCAATCATGTTTGTTGAGTGCTAACTGTGTGCAGAGAACTGTACTAAGCACTTAGGAGAGTACAATTTAAGAAAAATAGACACATTCCCTGCCCACATCAAACTTACAGTCTAGAGGTAGTTTGCAGTCTAGATTGTCTGACTGACGCAAACTTATTACTTCTATTGTTTTTAAACCTATCTTCCTCCTAGCCTTCTCCTTCCTTCCTATGGATGGGGAGGAGTTCCAGGCCAGAAGGAGGATGTGGGGAAGAGTTCACTGAAGAGATGGATGAGATCGGGGTACAGTGAGCAAGCTGACACTAGAGGCAAAAACTATGCAGGCTGGGCTGTGGGAGATAAGTGAGGTGAGGCAAAAGGAGACAAGCTGATTGAGTGCTTTTAAGACCATGGTAAAGAATTTCAGTTTGTTGCTGAGGTGGATGGGAAGAAACAATCCCTGACCTCAAGGAGTTTATGGTTCTAATGGAGGAGATATTAATCTAGTTACCTCCATTATGCCGGGTCTTTTATTCTCAACCTTTTTCAACTGTCACCTCATTTTAGGATTAGATATTGCTGCCAATTAAAAGAGCAATAATGACCCATATACCTTTGGAATTTCCTCTTCCTGGGTCATGACTGTGGATCTGTCATCCTCTGGTCCTTGAGAGAAGATAGGTGTTTCTGAATTGTCTCCTTGAAAGGTGCTGATGCTCCAACATCTGTCCACTGTAAAACTAAAGATACTCTAAACTGTTGCTACTGCAAGCCATCCTTGAAAATACAGCAGAAACTTTCTTAGTTATCCCCAACTAGCCCTCGCTTTCCCAACTCCCTCTCCTTTCTGCCTCGCCTATGCACTAATATCTGAACCCTTAAAGGACTTGATATTCACCTCCTCCTCAGCCTGAAACAGTTTTGTACCCTTTCCCTAATATATTTTAATGTCTGTCTCCCCTTCTAGACAGGAAGCTTCTGCTGAGCAAGGAAAGTGTCTACCAACTCTATTGTGCTGTATTCTTCCAAGTGCTTCGTACATTGCTCTGCACGTAGTAAGTGTTCAAAAAATATCACTGATTGATGGATTCAAGTTTTTCCTTTGGATTTCATAAATCAAGAAACTGTGTCTTTGTGGAAAGAGCATGGGTCTAGGAATCAGGAGAGTCAGCCTCTAGTCCTTGCTTTTGCCTGCTGAGTGCCCGTGAACAAGTCCCTTAACTTCTCTGAAACTCTGTTTCTTCATCTGTAATATGGCTTTAGAATACCTACTTTTTCCTCCTTCTTAGATTATAATCCATAGGTGGGAGAGGGACTGTGGTTGATCTGATAATCTTTATATATCCAAGCATTCACTACAGTGCTTTGCCTTTTGAGAGTCAGAGGACCTTGGGTTCTGATACTGGCTCTGCCATTTGTGTGCTGTGTGACCTTGGGGAAGTCACTTCTTTGTGCTTGTGCAAAATGAGGATTTCAATACCTGTTCATGCTCCTATATAGACTATGAGACCCATGTGAAATCTGATTACTTTGTACCCACCCTGCCCTCAGAACAGTGCTTGACACATATGTAAGATCTCTCTGGGTAGGGAATGTATCTGTTTATTGTTGTATTGTACTCTCCCAAGCACTTAGTACAGTTCTATGCACACAGTAAGCACTCAATAAATACAACTGAATGAATGAATATCACAATTATAATTATTATGTAGAATGTACTTCATGTTATTATTACTACTATTATGATTATTGCTACTCAAGGTTTAGTTGTGTGAACTACTGGCCAAATAGGTATCTAGTCTTGAGAACTCCAGATTTTTAAAGGAATGCAGAAAATCAATGAGTTTAACTTCCAAAAAGACTCTGATTCAAAAAATGCAGTGATTTAAAAATCTTACTTCAAGGTGAAACCCCCCAAATCCAACAAGATGATCAGCCTCTGGGACATACAGAACTCAGAAGAATCTGATACCTAATCTGAGAGTTGCCATATTTTCTTTCTGACTTGTCCACTCCTGAGCATGCAGGTTTCCCCTTATCCATAACAGTCTGATGACCTCATTCTCCTTTTCCTCCTGGCCCCAGTCATTGGCTATGAGTTTGAAGTGAGTTTTAATCAGAAAAGAAAATTGGAAAGAAAATATTCAGAAACTAAATTTTACTGGACACCCCAGTTGGAGTTAGTTTTTTTTTTTTGAATGGTATTTTTAAATCACTTACTGTGTTTCAGGCACTGTACTAAGTGTTGGAGTAAATACAAGCTAATCTGGTTGCCCAAAGTCCATGTCCTATATGGGGCTCACAGTCTTAATCTCCCATTTACAGATGAGGGAACTGAGACACAGTGAAGTGAAATAACTTGCCCAAGTTCACTCAGCAGACAAATTGCAGAGCTGGGATTAGAATCTAGGTCCTCTGACTCCCAGGCCCCTGCTCTAACCATTAGGCCATGCTGCTTCCCTTTATTATATATTTTCATAGATGGTTTCTTTTTTGAAAACTACTTCTAAAGGCTGGAAATATGCTTGCCGTGCCTACCCACTGTGAGGGTATTTTGTATTCTGTCCTGCTAGACAGTAAACTTCTTGAGGTCTGGGATCATGTACTTTTCCAAACATCCAATACAGTCCTCTGCCCGCAACAGGTGCTCAGTAAATACTACGCATTGATTGAGTAGTTGGTTGATTGTGTGGCTAGCAAAGTGCTGGACCCCTATGGTGGAATCAGGAAGTACCCTTCGATTGACTGACTGACCGACAAATTGGTGATTGGAAGATGAGTCTAGCCCAAAGCCATACAGCTTTGTCAGAACTGAGATTGAGGGATCCATTTAACCTCCTCGTCACATTCTGAGCCGGTGGAAGCTGCAATTGCCATTTATGAACAGCGCTGTAGTTTGGATGGTTTCATTTGATCAGTGCCTGGACTGGTTAGTAATAGGAGCCCTATCTTTCTGAAAATTGAAAACACATTTACTTTTCCTCCCTGAAGTCTCTATTTAATGCTGGGTAATCACTGTCCATTCATTGGAAGGTCTGTCTCGAGAGCCTGCTCCAGTTAGTGATACATTTATTCTCTGGAGGCAAGTGTGCTGAGAGAAACATAAATCACATCCAATGAAAAAAATCTTGGAAGAATGTGAGGTTTACTCAGTTTTCAAACATTTTTTTTTCCACTGGAAATCCACCACTAAACTAGCATCACTTGTACCAAGCAGAAAAAGCAAATATGAAAATGTCTTCTACATGAAAACCAAATGAACTCTGTTGGAGATGAAGGAGATCTATCTCCCATTCAACTGTTCAATAGAAGACCAGGTTCAATTGATATACTACCAATTATATGAGCCAAGGTACTCCAAACAATCTATCAATGATATTTATTGAGCGATTTCTGTGTGCAAAGCACTGTACTAAGTACCTGAGAAAGTACAGTACAACGATGTTGCTAGACACATTCCCTGCCTACAGTGAGCTTATTGTCTAGAGGGCAAAGAAAACTGAGGCTCAAAGAAGTGAATTTACTCTCCCAAGATTCCACAGCAGATAAGTGGCAGAGCCATGATTAGAACCCCAGTCCTCCTACTCCCAGGCCTGTGATCTTTCCACTAGGCCATGATGCTTCCAAATATTCTCCTTATATGTACTTATATGCTTTTATATAAGCATATACAAAAGCTTTTATACAAAAGCTACTTATCTTTAGTAGTAAGATACATATCTTGCATTTCTGTTCAACCAAGAAATCATATTTATTGAGCACTTACCATCTGCAGAGCTTTGTACTAAGCGCTTGAGAGAGTACAATATAAGAACATAACAGAGTTGCTAGACACATTCCCTGCCTCTCAAGAATATCATGTGCTGTCGTCTGTAGATACTACATATATACCTTTATCACCACGGTTACTATGAGATCAGGGAATTCTTGCAAAAAAACAGCCTGTGAAGTAGGTTGGCCTAGTGTATAAAATACAGACCTTGGAATCAAAGGACCTGAGTGCTAATTCCAGCTCCGTCACTTGACTGCTTTGTGAACTTGGCCAAGGCACTTAATTCTTCTGTGCCTCAGTTACTTCATATGTAAAATGGGGATTAAGACTGTGAGCCTCATGTGGGACATGGATTGTGTCCAACCTGATTAGTTGCTTGGCACAAAGTAAGCACTTAACAAGTACCATAAAATACAAACAAACAGAAAACAAGCTGCATGTCAAGAACCCTGGTAGAATTTCAGAACAGTGACAGAAGGGATGTTTTTGGAAGCCTATTTGGAGGAAAATAGAAAAAACACATATCACAAAAAGGGGGATGCCAAGGTTGGGAGTGATATAAAGCTATGCAGAATGAAACCAAACCCCCATCTGTACTTTCCTCAAAAGTGTTTCTTGTTCCCATGCGCACCAAAACACGGCTCCTCTGAAGAGTCCCATATGGACCCTCTTACACTACTGTAGAAGTGCTGAAAGGTAGAAATAATAATAATAATTATATTAATTATGGTACTTGTTCAGTGCTTACTATGTGCCAATCACTGTTCTAAGCCCTGGGGTAGATAGGAATCATTTCGTTTGGATTCAGTCCCTGTCCCACATGGGGCTCAAATTATTAATCCTGGTTTTACAGATCAGGTAAATGAGGCAGAAAGAAGTTAGTGACTTGCCCAAGATCACACAGCAGACATGTGGCAGAGCTGGGATTAGAACCCAGATTCTTCTGATCCCAGGCCCGTGCTCTATCCACTAAGTCATGCTGCTCTCTAAAATGGATCAACCTTCATGACAGGCAAAACAGGGATATTAAAGAGATTGTAACAACACTTTAATAATAATGAGAGTAGTAGTTGTGTTTGTTAACCTCTTCTGTGTGCCAAGCACCAGGCACAAATCATGTCAATGCAAGCTAATCAGATTGGACACAGTCCCTATCCCACATGGTGTTTCCAGTGTATGGGGAAGATGAACAACTAGTTTTCCAAGTGTGGAAACTGAGGCGCAGGGAGGTTACATTACCTGACCAACATCACACACCAAGCAAGTCGACTGCTAGTCCTGTGCTCTTTCCACTAGGCAGCACTGTTTCTCTGCTGGTCATTCATTTATTCAATCTTATTTATTAAGTGCTTACTGTGTGCAGAGCACTGTACTAAGCGTTTAGGAAAGTAGAATAAAGAATGACAATCCCTGACTTAATAATAATAATAATGTTGGTATTTTTAAGTGCTATGTGCAGAGCACTGTTCTAAGCGCTGGGGGAGATACAGGGTAATCATGTTGTCCCATGTGAGGCTCACAGTTAATCCCCATTTTACAGATGAGGGAACTGAGGCACAGAGAACTTAAGTGACTTGCCCACAGTCACACAGCTGACAAGGGGCAGAGGAGGGATTCAAACCCATGACCTCTGACTCCCAAGTCCGGGCTCTTTCCACTGAGCCATGCTGCTTCTCTATAATGATGTTGGTATTTGTTAAGCACTTACTATATGCAGAACACTGTTTTAAGCGCCGGGGTAGATACAAGCTAATGAGGTTGGACGCTGTGTCTGTTCCACATCGAGCTCACAGTCTTAATCCCCATTTTACAGATGAGAAAATTGAGGCACAGAGAAGTGACTATCCAAGGTCACACAGCAGACAAGTGGCAGAGCTCCAGGATTATCATCCTTTTACTCCCAAGCCTGGGCTCTTTCCACTAGTCCTCACTGCTAGCCTACCCACCTGTTCGTGTACAGACATACCTCTTGCTCTGAGCCATGAAGAATGATGAGTCTCCCAGATCTAATGCTGTAGCAGTTAAGATGTACAGGTGAGGAGGGGACCTGTAAAGCCTCCCCCTCAGCACAAGAAACCCTAAGGAAATGCCACATGAATTCAAGGATGGCACTTATCATCACCTTCTTTTAGAAGAAAGGTAATTCACAGAAAGGTTTGCGGTAAGGGAAGATGGAACAAAATCAGACATGATGAGGAAGAATGGAGCAGTAAAGAAAGATTAAAGCTTATCTGGTGGCAGTTGACTGTAATGGGAGATTTTTGCTGCCATTGGAAGTGTCAACTAGCACGCTTGATAAGGTATTATTTACTCCTGCTCAGTGAATGTGCCAAACACTCTCTTGTGATTACCAATGCCATTTCCCACAACCAAACCAAAGAAGATATCTAGGAGGCAACCACCACCTAAACAGTGGAATGTCACTGGCTGCATCATTAGACGTCAGTAGACTTGATAGTCACCAGGTCACCACAACCAGGAGAGGAGTGGAGGCTAGATTAGCTGTGATCTGGAACCCTACAATCCCAAACTGGCAATTCAGCAATAATAATAATAAGAATTTTGGTATTCAATAAGCATTTACTATGTGCCAGGCACTGTACTAAGCACTGGGGTAGGCACAAGATAATTGGTTTGGACAGAGTTCCTCTACCACGTAAGGGCTCACAGTCTTCATCAAAATATTACAGATGAGGTAACTGAGGTACAGAGAAGTGAAGTAAGTTGCCCAAGGTAACCCAGCAGACAAGTGGCAGAGCCAGAATTAGAACCCAGGTCCTCTGACTTGCCAGCCCATTCTCTTTCCAATAGGCAATGCTGCTTTTTTATAAGAACTGGCCCGTAATGTCCAAAATGGCCCTAGAAGCCCCACACTGACATTCCAACTTCTTTGTTGGAACCAAGAGCGCCGACCGTTATCTCCAGCATAAATAGAGAATGTACATTTCTCCAAGAAAGTGCCTTCCAGCTTGTTGCATTGGAGACAAAAAGAGAGTAGCCTTAAGTTACAGTAAACTTTAACTTCAAGAAGATTGGGAAACAGAGACAAAACCAAAAACATGTCAGGGCTGCAAGCAGACAGTATTTCACTCCAACAAGGAGTGGCCAGTCTGTCACTAAATCCCGTCTATTCGACTTTCACAGCATCACTGCAATCCAACCTTTCCTCTCCATCCAAACTGCTATGATGTTAATCCAAGCATTTATCCTATCCCACCTTGATTACTGACTCAGCCTCCTTGCTGACCTTCCTGCCTCCTGTCTCTCCCCATTCCAGTCCATTCTGGAACAACTTCCCTTTCCATATCTAACAGACAATTACTCTTCCCCCTCTCAAAGCCTCCTTGAAAGCACATCTCCTCCAAGAGGCCTTCCTTTACTAAACCCTCCTTTCCTCTTCTCCTGCTCCTTTCTACATCACCCTGACTTACTCCCTTTATTCATCCCCCCCTCATCCCACATAATTTATGTACATATCTGAAATCTTATTCATTTATATTAATGTCTATCTCCCCTTCTAGATTGTAAGATTTTTGTGGGCAGGGAATGTGCCTGTTATTATAACATACTCTCCCAAGTGCTTAGTACAGTGCTCTGCACACAGTAAGCGCTGAATAAATAAAATTGATCAACTGCCTGACTCGTCAGGACTGCTAGTTTCCCACTGCACTTTGAGGCCCCAGTCACGCCATCAGGCAAACTTCACACCTATGGTGGAAGGGTAGCCAGTGCTAGTTGATATTGAGGATGTAATCGATATCAGCTTCTGAAGCTGCTGGCCTTTTCTGATGGCAAACAAGACCAAACTGGGGTTATGCAAAATCCCTAATCCATGGCCCTTTGTCTGGGCCTCTTTTCTCATTACTTGTGGATCCTCAGATGAAATCTGAAAATGGTTTCCCTGAATCTCCCCCACCCACCCTTGTCAACTTTTCATCTTTTCTCCTTTGATTTTTGTGATTCCCGTTCTTAGTCATCATTTCCACCACCTTACTGTAGAAAATCACTAGACGTACAGGTGGTGTCTCACCTGATAAAAGGCAGTTCGATGATTTTCTTTTCTTGATCAGTACAGCCAAAAGTATAGTTTCATTAAGGGAAAAGTCATGTCTTGGATTAAACCTACAGGAAGGTAAGTACTTTTTGAAAATCCAAGATTAAAAATCATGGCTCACAGCTTGATATTTCTTACAGATAAAAGTAACTTCATAATAAGATGTCAGAGAAAAAGAAGAAACGAGCAGAGATGGGGTGATTTCAAGGATTTCTTTCTTTTTGACTTTTTTTTGTTTCATTAAATGGCTTAAAACTCTAATAACAAGTGTCAAAAAGAGAATACATTCTGTGGCAGAAGCCCAGAAATCAATATATTCTGCAGACTGCATTGAATTTAAAACAGTGATTCAGAAATTGACCAAGAGAGAGAGAATTCTCCTTAATGTCTTTCTAAAGGAATGATTAAAAATAGATCCTTGCCTCTGGGATAATAGAAACACTTCTCCTGATTCCCTCCCACTTGCTGATTCCAACTTGTCCCCAAACCTGTTCCAGTACCAATCGCCCTTTCAAGAAAATGGGTATCTGGACTAATACCCAGACTGTAGGTCTGGACTAGAGTGTAGACTAGACTCTAGACTGTAAGGTCATTTTAAAAATTGTATTCGTTAAGCACTTAGTATATGTCTGTTTTTGTTCTAAACTCTAGGGTAGATACTAGGTAATCAGGTTGGATACAGACCCTGCCCCATATGGGGCTCAATAGCCTTAATCCCCATTTTACAGATGAGGTAACTGAGAAGTGAAGTGATTCATCCAAGGTCACACAGCAGATATATGGCAGAATCAGGATTAGAACCCAGCTCCTTTTGGCGCCCAGGCCTATGCTCTATTCCCTAGGCCACCCTGTTTCATCATGGACAGGGAATGTGTCTACTAACTCTGTTTTAGTGTATTATCTCAAGTGCTTAGTACAGAGTTCTGTATACAGTAAGCACTCGATAAATTCAGTTGATTGGTGATAGCAGCCTACTTGGTAGACCAAAGAAATAATGAAGGGCCTGAAAAAGTAGGCGTGGAATCAATGGATTTTCCTTTGATCAAAGTTATAGTTTCTTGAAATAGCAGCAATTTGGAGACATGAATAAAGTCCTTTGGGGCTGATCATTTTCTCACATTCTTGTCTGTATGTGTCTACCTAGATTGTGAGTGGCCTGCTAAATTCTAATAATAACAATGGCATTTGTTAAGCACTTACTATATGCAAAGCACTGTTCTAAGTGCTGGGGGGATACACGGTGATCAGGTTGTCCCATGTGGGGCTCACCGTCTTAATCCCCATTTTACAGATGATGTAACTAGTCAGGCAAGGGCATAGTACAGTGCTTTGCCCACAGTAAGCACTCAATAAATACAGTTGAATGAATGAATATGACACATCAGTGGGTGAAGACTGTAAATTCAATCTTGCATCCACGGGAAATTTTTCAGCCCAGCAGGCATAGTGAGAAACAGGGTGGCCTAATGGATAGAGCACCGGCCTGGGAATCAGAAGGACCAGGGTTCTGATCCTGACTCTGCCAATTGTCTACTCTGTAATCTTAGGTGACCCAGGGGGTGGGGAGGGGTTGGATGAAGGGAGAGGAGGAGATTTGCTGGGAAAGGGGAACAGAGATAGGCATATTGGAAGGCAGGGATTGCAATCTAATATCCACAGGAAATTTTTCAGCCCAGCATGGCATAGTGAGAAGCAGCATGGCTTAGTGCTTTATCCACGCTCTTGGGGCATGGAAGTCAGAAGGACCTGTGTTCTGCCGCTTGTCTGCTGAACAAGTCATTTAACTTCTCCGGGCCTGTTATCTCAACTGTAAAATGGGGATTAAAAGACTGTGTCCAATCTGATTAAATTGTTTCTACCCCAGGGTTTAGAACAGTGCTTGGCACATAGTAAGCTCTTCAGAAGTACCATAATTATTATTAAGGGGTCATGGTTAGGTTAGCAGTGCCTGGTGCATAGTAAGCACTTAACAAATACCATTATTATCATTATTATTATTAGGAGTATAATAACTTCTTAATCCTGTGGTTTTGTGAGTAAACCGTTGGACTGTATGTAGGTCCTTGAGAGTAAAGAAGTGAGAGATTAGAAAAACCAGAGGCAGGGTTGATTGTGAAGATAGGCAGCTGTTGCTATGTAAAAATCTGGGTCCTTATTATCACCTGGTTGGGGCGGGGGTCAGACAGCCACACCTGTTCTGTGTTCTCCACTGTGGATTCATCCAGGCTCAGGGAAAGGGGGAAGGTGAAGAAAGGGCTGCTTCTCAGCAGTAGCAGTTTGGGAACAAAGTGTCCGATCCTGGGGGGCAGACAGACGGTATGTCAGTGGTTCTGATGGTCCTTGCAGGTGTGTGGCCTCTTGGTGGAGGGATCTTATTTTCCTCAGGCTGGTCTCTGGCCTGGACAATGTTGGCTGGTCTGTGCTGGTTTGGGGCCACTTGGTTGAGAGATCTCAGTGTCCTTGGGCAGATCTTTGTCCCAGGTGATAGTCTGTGGTTTGTGCTACCACTCTACTAAGTGCTTGAGAGAATACAGTATAACAGAGTTGGCAGACACATTTCTTGTCCACAGTGAGATTATGGATTTGGAGGTATTCATTCATTCCATCATATTTATTAAACACTGACTGGGTGCAAATCACTGGGAAGCTAGCTCTCTTCCCCTTTTCAAAGCCCTACTGAGAGTTCACCTTCTCCAGGAGACCTTCCCAGACTGAGCCATCCCTTCCCCTCCACCCTTCCTCCCCTTCCCATTCCCCCTACTCCCTCCCTCTGCTCTGCCCCCTTTCCCTCCCCACAGCACCCGTGCATATTTGTATATGTTATTTATTACTGTATTTTATTAATGATGTGTATATATCTATGATTCTATTTATCTTGATGGTATCGATGCCTGACTACTTGTTGTGTTTTGTCTGTCTCCCCCTTTTAGACTGTGAGCCCATTATTGGGGAAGGATTGTCTCTATCTTTTATCAAACTGTACATTCTAAACACTTAGTACAGTGCTCTGCACACAGTAAGCGCTCAATAAATATGACTGAATACAGTACCGCAATAAAGAGTGATAATCTCCTCCCACAATGAACTCACAGCCTGGTGAGGGGGGTGAGATTGACATCAATACAAATAATCAAACATCGATATAAATAAATAGAACTACAGATATATATTTATAAGTGCCGTGGGGCAGGGAGAGGGGGAAAGAGCAAAGGGAGAAATCAGGGTGACACAGGGTGGGAAATGGGGAAAAGTGGGGCTTAATTTGGAAGTTCTCATGGAAGAGATGTGCCTTCAGCAGAGCTTTGAAGAGGGGGGAAGTAGTTGTCTGGAGGATTTGAGGAGGGAGGGCATTCTAGGCCAGAGGTGGGACATAGGTCAGGGGTTGGTGGCAAGACAGACAAGACACAGTGAGAAGGTTAGAACCAGAGGATCAATGTATGAGGGCTAGGTTGTAGAAGCAGAGAGGAAGGGGAGGTAGGAAGGGGCAAGGTGATGGAGTGTTTTAAAGCTAATGGTGAGGAGTTTTTGTTTGATATGGAGGCAGATAGGCAACCACTGGAGATTTCTGAGGAGGCGGGGGACACATCCTGAATGTTTCTATAGAAAGATGATCTGGGCAGCAGAGTGAAGTATCACCTGGAGTTGGGAGAGGCAGGAGGTTGGGAGGTCAGCAAGGAGGCTGATGCAGTAATATAGGCTGGATAGGATGAGTGATTGTACTAAACATGGTAGCAGTTTGGATGGGGAAAGGATGGATTTTAGCGATGTTGTGAAGGTGAGACCAACAGGATTTGCTGACTGAATATATGGGTTGAATGAGAAAGGAGTCAAGGATAACACCAAGGGTACAGGCCTTTGAGATGGGAAGGATGATGTTGACACAGTTTAACATTTGGAAAATGGCAACTAGGGGGGAAGGTCTCGTGGCTCAGTGGAAAGAGCCCGGGCTTGGAAGTCAGAGGTCATGAGTTTGAATCCCGGCTTTGCCACTTGTCAGCTGTGTGACTGTGGGCAAGTCACTTAACTTCTCTGTGCCTCAGTTACCTCATCTGTAAAATGGGGATTAACTGTGAGCCTCACGTGGAACAACCTGATTACCCTGATTAACTGATTTACCCCAGTGCTTAGAACAATGCTCTGCACATAGTAAGGGCTTAACAAATACCAACATTAATAGGCTGGGGATTTGGGGGAAGGGGAATGCTCATCATTTCCACCACGGCTGCTGGTGGGATCAATCCTAGGACACCAGACCAATCAATCAGTAGTATTTATTGAGAGTTTACTGTGTGCAGAGCTCTGTATTAAGTGCATGGGAGAGTACAATACAGTAGAGTTAGCAGACAGGTTCCCTGTCAATAATGAGCTTACAGTCTAGAAGGCAAGCCGTTCAAATAGAAACCATTAGGATTCAACCAATGCCCCCACCTTACCTGTCTGCTGTCTTCACTTACCATTCTCCAATTAACTCATTTTGTTCTTTCCAAATGAGCTTTCTAACTGAACCTTGCTCTCAACTCTCCAACCCACCTCCTCTTACTCAAACAGTTCCCTTGACTCTCTCTGTACGCAATTCCAAAAGACCTCAGTTCTCCTCATATGAATAACCCTCCCTGAAATCCCATCTCCTCTAACAGGCTTTCCCCATTTAATTTCCAGTAATCTAAGTAATCTATACTCAGCATCCAACTCTAGCATTCATGTATTCATTTAGAACTAGCACAGCCAGTTTTTTGAATATATAATATATATATACACACAATTATTCATTTATTTTTCATGACTACACTAAAAAAGGTGTATCTCCCCAATTAGAGTATAATTCATTCACTCAGTCATATTTATTGAGTGCTTACTGTGTGCAGAGCACCATAATAAGTACTGGGGAGAGTACAATACAACAATCAACAGATACATTCCCTGCCCACAAAGAGCTTACATATACTGTGGGCAAGGAAGGTTTCACTTTTTTGTTTTATACTATGTGATTAAGCACTCAATAAATAAATACTTCTATCACTATTACTATATTATTAGTATTTCAAAAAAGTGGAGAGGAAAGCCAAATAGCAATTAGCTTTCCATTGAATTAACAAGTTCACCCCTTCTCCTACCAAATTTGACAAGCTGAGCTGGGTCTTTGATCTGCAAACACACACATAGGTAACTCAGAATATGAACAATTTCAGGCTTCACCAATTTGCTTATTTTACAAGATGATGGGGATTTCACCACTGCAGGTTCAATCCAACTGCATTTAAGCTGCTTTCTCAGCCCGGTTCCCTGCCCTCAACCTCCTGGGGAAAATCAATAGCTAATCAATCAGTGATACTTATTGAGAGTTTCCTCTGTGCTGAGCATTGTGCTAGGCACATGGGAGATTATAATATAGTAGAGTTGGTATACAAGATCTCTGCCCTTAAGGAGCTTGGGATTTTGAGAGGGAGACAGGCATAAGGAGAAATTATAGATAAGGGAAATGGTAGCCTGTAAGGGTATTTTCATCAGTGGACCCCTATCCTATTCTTCTCTAAATTTAAGAGATGTTCACTTTTTTGGACTCTAGATTTTGCTGTGATTATCCTCATTGATTTACTTCTGTTGTTGCCCTAAAGGCAGACAACAACACAGAAAAAACAAATGAGGTTAATAAACTGCATTTAATTTTCTTCTTCTAAAGACTTTCCATTGTTAAATCTTTCTCCTTTGATCTTTCATATTTGGGCCAGCTTAATGATCCCTTTCTCCACAATACCTGACCTAGCCTGACTGCAGCCAGGACTGTGTTAAGGTGGAAAATGTGCAAAACCAACAGCAAGTCCATTCGGAAGCCTAGTGGGTTGTTAAAGTTAATGAAATGCTCTCATGGACAACAGTAGGGATACTGAGGTGGGCAAACTGGTGACCCTTTCACCGTTCTCCCATTGACTCACTCTTTGATTTCAAATGGGACATTCAGCCTAGGAAACCTTTATTCCAGTCACTGAAAGTGAAGAACAGAATAGAACTGACAAGAAACAGTGTGGCAGAGTGGATAAAGCATGGACCTTGGAGTCAGAGGTCATGGGTTCTAATCCCAGCTCCTCCACTTGTCTACTGTGTGGCCTTGGGAAAGTCACTTCACTTCTCTGGGCCTCAGTTACGTCATCTGTGAAATTGGGATTGAGACCATGAGCCCCATGTGGGACAGGGACTGTGTCCGACCTGATCTGCTCATATCCACCCCGGTGCTTAGTACAGTGCCTGGCACATAGTATGCAATTAAATACCACAACGATGAACAGAAAAGGACCATCAAGATGGCCGGTGGAATGGGGTAGCATCCATATGAGGCTAGGCTGGAGTGGTTATAGCATGCTAAGCTATGGCAGGAGGAGAATTCAGTCTCTCCATCAGTAGCATTTATCAAGTGCTGGCTATGTGCAGAGAGCACTCTACGAAGGGTTTGAGAGAGTACAATTCAATCAAATTAGAAGGAAGGATCCCTGCCCTCAAGGCTCAATACAACAGCTCAGTGCAAGGAGAAATCATGGGTCATTCCTATTTTACATGGGGGAATGCATTTTATTGATTGCATTTAGATACATGTAACTGTTCAGCAAATGGAAAGCTGAAAGAGGCTTTTTATGATTTGAAAATGATCAAGGAGTGAACCAGACTATATTTCATTTCAGAGTGACTTTTCATTTCCAGTAAGTACAGGGGGCAGTCAGTAGGATCTGGTTTGTTAGATTCCAATCTCTAATCAAGTCCCTTTCTAGTTTTATTTAATTCATTATGTTCCAAATCCTATAGTCATTGGAAAATGCTACTCCTGAAGAGCTTGCTTATGAATGGGATGGCCAATCACCTAATTTTATGACAGGCTGTTTTTTCACCTAATCTATCCCTTGTCCAGTACAGATACAGCATTTGATGGCATTATTTAGGGTTTTTTCTTTATTCTTTCCTAGTCAACCAATCACTGCTCAACCTTCTATTTTATCTTGGTAGTGTAGACGTCATCCCACAAATTTCATGTTTCATTTTTTAAAAAATCCATTCACTCTCTCAATAGACTAGAGCAGGCTTCATGTCATCCAGGCACGGTGAAGTCACCTGATTTTTCTTGCAAAGATCTGTATATAGCAAGGAGTCATTTTTCACACTGATATGAACTTGTACCCTCCCTTAACATTACTAATTCACTTTTAATTGGTTGTTTCATGCCATGACTCCAAACAAGGAAGAACTATCAGCATCCCGGGGGTGCAGTATTTGTAAACAAAATGTACTACACTTTAAATTAAATCCAATTGCTTATATATCTGCTGTTGCCAACAGTTTCATTCTTGAAGACTACACATAAATTTCATCCAGTATAATATGTAGCTCACAGGAGTTTATTTTGAGAGGAGGAGGGGAGAGAGATAGGGAGAGAGAGATTGTTAATTACATTCTAATTCCTGGATGGTTTTAAAAATAAAAGTTGAATCCTTGATGGTGATATGAATTCAGTACTTGGGGTCAGTATGCCTGAAAATATCTCTATCTCTATATCTGTGTACTAATAGGTTTGTCTAGTAGAGAACCTGACTCTGTTTTAGGCTTGCTTCTTCACATTCTGATATTGGTGAAGTCTTTCCAGAAGGAGAGCCAGCCTTCCTTGACTGCTGCTTTGCAAGCTGGTCAGTGTTTTGCAGTGATCTCCCACCCGTACACTGCTATATGGCATTGTTTTTGAGATTGTGATTCAATATGTCTCTAATAGCAGAGTTTAGGATATAATTTCCATTTTAAAGATGAGGAACCTGAGTAACAGAGAAGTGAAGTGACATACCCAAAGTCGCACAGTCGACAAATGGCAGAGCCAGGAACATCTTTCCCTGTAGAATAAATATTACACCAATTATTAGAATGACAACATAACCACTCTCCATTACATATCAACCAATCAATTGTATTTATTGAGAACTTATAGGGTGCAGAGCACTGAACTAAGCACTTGTGAGAGTACAATATGATAATATGAGAGACACATTCCCTGTCCACAATGACCTTACAGTCTAGAGGGGGAGGAACAAGGAACTAACGGTCTAGAGGAATATCAAGATATACATATCTGATATTCCTTTGATTTCAGTATTTTAAATATTAAATTATTCTTTCAGGCCACTCTTTAAACTTGGAATTATTTTCATTCAAATGCTGAGGGACATTTGGATAGGAAGTGATAAATAGAAGATTCTATTCTAATTCAAATTTACTTTCCAACCCTCTGAATCAGGCCTTATTCTCTCATAGACAGAAGGACAGTCTTTGCAGTGATAGTATGCCTTGTCTTGAAAATAGAGAGTTAATTAGAATTACTGTGTTAGATGTTGTGGTGCTGTTCAGAATAACAGCATCTGTACATTGTGGAGAGATCAATAATGGAAACTTGAGTTTTCTCCTCATATACTGACCTATTGACTCCTTGTTTTAGCCAAGGTCTTAGTGTTTCCTTTTCTCCAATTACTGGTTTTCTATTATTTGACTTGTTATTTTTGATATGTTTGGAAAGATGGCAGAGCTTTCTCACTATTTAGGATAGGTACATATAATCCCTGGCTGGTCAGTAACACCTCTCAATTGAATTTCATCACTTTGCTCAGTGTATTATCTTCCACAGATTTTGTTTCCGTTGTATCTGTCACTGTAATTTACACATATGACATCCACTCCAAACTCCAAGTTAGCTAATTCGTCATATGCATTTGAATAATTAGCAATTCCTTACTCCCCAACTCAACTTCCTGTCATATAATTGTAGTTGAATAAAGTGGTCATTAGGATCACAGCAGTGTCCCCCACAGTGTTTTCTTAAAACTGTGACTAGCCAATTCTGATCATTATCAGCAAAGAACAGGCTTCCCTCAAAGAGGAACTTTTCTTTTTGCCCACAAGGATAAGTGCTGCAACCTCCTTCGCTACCTGAGAATTTCTCTCAATTCCATAGACCTAGATGTTTGTGGGCATGAGTGAGCTCTATTCTGACCCATATTTATAAATTAGTATTCTTACACCCCTTGTTTAGAAAGATCTGCCAAGATCTGGGTTTTTCTATTTGTTTCAAAAATTCTCAGTGTTGGTGCTTTTTCAATTAGTAATTTCAATTCATCATTCTCTTTGGGTTGATGTTTCTCTTCAAACACATTGCACTTTTTTATTCTAAAGACCATAATGCCTAGGTTCTTGACCCAGATTTCAAACATTTTCCACAAGTATCTTCTTACTTTCATATGCCTAGCTCCGTCACCCCTTCAGAGTGTCATCTACTTGTGGGCTTCCCGATCCTAGCATTTGGGAGCAGTCATTCATTCATTTATTCAGTAGTCTTTATTAAGCACTTACTGTGTGCAGAGCACTGTACTAAGCACTTGGGAATGTACAATACAACAATAAACAGTGAAATTCCCTTCCACAATGAGCTCACAGTCTACCATGAGAGAGACAAATACAAATAAATAAAATTACATTTATATATACACACAAGTGCTGTGGGGCTGGGAGGCAGGGAGGAGAGCAAAAGGAGCAAGTCAGGGTGATGCAGAAGAGAGTGGGAGATGAGGAAAAGTGGGGCTTAATCTGAGAAGGCCTCTTGGAGGAGATGTGCCATAAATAAGGCTTTGAAGGGGGGAGACTAAGTGTCTGGTGGATTTGAGGAGGGAGAGCATTCCAGACCAGAGGCAGGACGTGGGCCAGGGGTTGGCAGCAAGACAGGCAAGATCAAGGCACAGTGAGAAAGTTAGCACTAGAGGATCGAAGTATGCGAGCTGGGTTGTACAAGGAGAGATCCCCTGTATTCTTTTTGATCAATTTTTACCCCATAACACAGGTTACCATTTTTTGAGATTATTCCCCAAACTGAGAACATGCATGGCTTACTAAATCAACTAAAAATGACTAACTGCAGGAGCCCTGGGAGTCATTTAAGCAGCTTTAGCAAAAACTTGGTCAAATAGACCCTTTAAGGTCATATTTCTCTATTCAGGACCTTGACAGTAATGAAGAGTGAGGAAATTAATCAATGGTTTCTGCTGTCAGTGTTCTCTGTTTCCTGCCCAAAGATAGTGATAAGGACTACAGTTTTAATATCCATCGGCATTTCCTCATTATTCGAAAGATTGATGAAGAGATTACATAGGTATATGATACATTTTTCCTCTCCCTGCTTGTAGATCTGGGCAGAAGGGCCATTTGGTGAGGGAAACACAAAGTTGAAAACTACTTGAGGGCAGGTAGCAAGTCTTCTAACTCTACTGCTGAGTACAGTGCTCTACTCAATAAATATTATTGATTGATGACTGATTTTCTTGGAGGATGAACAAGGTTTTATGTGAAGATAGGTAGCCTTCACTGTTCCAGAATCAAAAATACTAACAAGTACAGGATGAAATTGTTCAGAACCATGGAGGAGTTGGAAGAGGACAGACATGGAATTGCTGTTCCCCAAATTCAACCCCACCAGGACAAAGGGACTCCTGTCAGAATTTGAGGGTGGCAGGTTCAAACAAATGAAATGGAAAAACATTTTCACCCCAGTGGAGGGGGAACACATGGAATCCTTCCCGAAAGAGGAGTTGTGTTTCTTGAAAAAGCATCCTGAGAGAGAACAATGGTGTAGTTCCCTTTGCTGAGCCAGAGTTGGGAAGACTAGCCAGTGTTCCAGAATGTTCCTATTGTGATTTGATTTATGGAACTTGTGGGATCTATTATTTTACTGTGTTCCTGGAGTTTGTGTTTTTTAATGGCCTACTGTGGGATGTAATGTCTGTGCTATTTTAATCAACTAATTTGCTGCCACCCTGGAAGGATCTATACCTCAAGTGTGGAAAGTAAAAGCCGAAAGAGTTAGGAAAAAGAGAAAAGACCTCCTGGGGAGTAGGAAATCATGACTTGCTAGAAAAAGTGTTCCTGGGACTCATTTAGGCAGTTGTGGTGATACCCCAGATCCTCTGCCTCCCAATCTCATACTTTTCCCCTTTAAGCCATATGGAGAAGAGGGCCCATATTCTTGTGGAAGCGGCATCGGAGGCCCCACCCACCCTTACATTCCGTTCAAGTGTATCTTACAGAGAGCAAGAGATGGGATAGAGTGTAGTAATTTCCTTTACTCCTAGGTAATGGAAAACCATTGGAGAAGTGGCAGTTTTCTAGTGGACATTGCATGGGTCTAGGAGTCAGAGAGCTCAAGTTCTAATCCTGTCTCCGCCCCTTGTCCACTATGTGACCTTGAGCAAGTCACTGTACTTCTCTGTTCTTTAATTTCCTCATCTGTAAAATGGGGGTTCAATGTCTCCCTCCTACTTTGACTGTGAGCACCATGTTGGACAGGAACTGTGTCCGATCTGAGAACTCTGTATCTGTCACATTGCTTTGTGCAGTGCTTGGCACAAAGCAACCACTTAACAAATACTTTGATGATGATGATGATGATAGGAATGGCACATTATTCTGTTCTTGAGAGTGAAGAGGATGGAAGCAGTATAGCTCAGTGGATAAAGCACGGGCCTAAGAACTGGAGGATTGAGTTGTAATCCCAACCCTGCCATTTTGTCTGCTGTGTGACCATGGTTAAGTCATTTAGCTTCTCTGTTCCTCAATTTTCTCAACAACAAAATGGGAATTCAATACTTGTTCTCCCTTCTACTTAGACTGGCAGCGCCATGTGGGATAGGGACTGTGTCTGACCTGATTAACTTGTATCTACCGTAGTATTCAGGACCAACAGTGCCTGAAACAAAATAGTGCTTAACAAATACCAAAAAGCAAAGAAACAGCTGCCTCTGGAAGCATCTCTCTGACATCCTCCTTCAGGTTAAGCAGAGTCTAAGGTGGAGTTCACAGGGCCAGAAAGTCCTGTGTATCTATTTCTCCAAACAACTGGTAGCTTCAGGGAGAAATGGGTACTCAGCTCTTGTCAGTCAACTTTCATTTGTCGTAAACTAGTTCCAGCCATACTTCACTGGCTGCCTATACAGTGCAAGGGATAAGCAAGAAAACCATATTAATACCATGTTTTATGTTTTTTCCATATTTCCAAGTTTTTTACCATGTTTTTTTTTTTTCCAGAACAACAATTCTGGAAAACTTGGGAAAAGACAGGAGAGTATTGCCATGGATATCTGGATCATTTGAGATTAGCATAATCCAGAAGTGTGAAAAGTCAGAAGGTCTGGGAAGATTCTTTTCTACCAGTTTGGCCTCTTCAACAACTTCTCTCTGTCAGCCATACCAGTATCTCTTCTTCTCAGCATCTGCCAGCTCCTTATACTGAACTTTGCTGGGCCAGACTCCTCATCTTCATCAGAAAATATATTGAATACCTACTGTGCAGGACACTGTACTGGACACCCACTGTATGTGCTCTGATCAGTTTCGTTTTTCAAAATCTTGTCCTAGAGACCTACTGTATGCAGAGTATTGTTCTGTTTGCTTTCTGTGATCAGAGCAATGTCTTTTTTTAGGATACTTTTTTTTTGGTATTTGCTAAGTGCTTTTTATGTGTCAAGGGTAGATAAAACAACTAGGTTGGGTACAGTCCCTGTCCCACATGGAGTGCACAGTCTATATTGGAGGGAGATTTAATCACTGAGGCTCAGAGAAGGTAAGTGACTTGCAGGGGGCAAGGGACAAGAGGTAGAACCGGGGGCAAGGAGCAGGACCAGAGGAGCAAGGGGCAGGCCTAGGGAGCAAGGCCCAATGAGCCTAGAGTCCGGAGACTCGGTGGATGATATTTACTGAGCGCCTCCGTGGGTGGAGCACTGTACTGAACGCTTAGGAGAGAACAACATCACAGAAAGCAGACACATTTGCTGATGTACATCACCTTGATTCTATTTATTGCTATTGTTTTTGTCTGTCTGTCTCCCCCGATTAGACTGTAAGCCCGTCAGTGGGCAGGGACTGTCTCTATCTGTTGCCGATTTGTGCATTCCAAGCACTTGGTACAGTGCTCTGCACATAGTAAGCACTCAATGAATGCTATTGAATGAATGAATAGAGCACACAAGTGGCAGAGCCAGAATTAGAACCCAGGACCTTTCATTCCCAAGCCTGCAATCTTTCAAGGAGGCCACACTGCTTTACTTTCTCTATGCAGAAGCTGTGTGGAGAATATTTTATTGGGTATCTATTATATGCATAGCAATGTATTAAATAGTTTCTGTATACAGAGTGCTGTGCTGTTTTCTTGGCCACATGTAGAACAGAAATGTTCCATTCTCCTGCCACTAGAGCAGTCCCGTAACTATAACAGACAGGCTGCTGAGCAGGAATCTGTGAACTAAAGAGGGATTTGGATATCTGAGCTTAAAAACTCAGAGAAGGAATCAGAGGGGACACTAGGAGGAAATTAGCTAAGAGCTATGCAAAAGAATCTAGGACAGCAAAGGTATCCAGCATTAGAGTTAGTCCAGAATTTGCCCAGGGAAGAGGACAACGTACTTGAGACTTTACTACAGGGAATTTCTGCATTGCTTGAACCGAAATGATGTGTAATTTTTATAGCTATTCTCAGCTTTAATTTTTGTAATGCTGGTAAGTGAAGCTGTAAAAATAGTTCATTAGAGAGGGACAGTGAGATGTCTTTACTAGTTTGGCTGTTACATCTTCTTTTCAAAGCCTAAGGGAGCATATAAATAAAACTTTATTTTCAATAAAGCTTATTGGAATTTTTTATATCCCAAAAGCCTGTGATGAATTTTTTAATTAAATTTCCTGCATGTGTCTGAGTGAGAACGTATCGATTAGTAAATCAGGGCGGTTATATCTGTGAACATTTATTAGAGAAAAATAGGTTAAAAGAATGGGCCTCCAGAAAAAAAAGACCAGATCTTGTCAAAATACTGTTTATGCAGAGGGAGGAATAGTTAATACCATTGATTGAGTTGGGTGTGAACCAGCTGGGGAAGGAACGGTGAAATTGCACATTGGTAGGATGATTTGCTCATTTTAGTATTTGCTTTTTTGGCAGAGCAATCAGCTTAGTTGAAATAGGTATTTGCTTTTCCCAAAATAGAGATTTTCTTGGAATTGAAGGGTTGGCTACTTTGCCCTTTTACCGTCATGCAAGACTCCGTCAACCCATCAAGCAAGCAATCAATCAGTCAATCAATGGCATCTATTGAGCTCTTACTGTGCGCAGAGCACTGTACTAAGCTCCGGAAAGCACAATACTGTTATGAACCATGCACATTTAAGGGGAGATTAACTATCTGGATCATTCCCAGGCAATTTGATCCTGGCTTGGATCAAGCAGGAAAGCCTGCTGTTCTTTAGTCATTAGTGTAAATGATTCTAGAGGGACTGAATGATTTCACTTTTTATGAAATGTATTCTATTCTCTTTCACCTTTCTCCTGGCAGACACTTGATCCAAAATACAAATTGTCCATTTCAGAGGGAACAAAGGATGCAGAATGAAGAACTGGGAGATTTCTACAATCCTCACACCTGTTTTCCTAGATAATGTCCTATATCTTCCTCACCTTCTACATCTAAAGTTCATCACATGTGCTGACCTTTGGAGACAGGTGGATCTGGTTGACTGGCCTGATGCCTGCTTCCGTGACTCCTAGACTGACCTTAGCTGGTCTTCAGCTCCACCCCACCTCAGCCACACTGAAATGCGGTCTCTTATGGGCAAGAGGCTTTCCAAACCCAAAACGTGGTTCAGTCAGAAACGCTCAGTTCCTTGGCCCAAGAACAAGGGTAGCTCTTCTCTTCCTCTGGTCCACTCCAAGGAGACCACCATTCTCATCTGTTTTTCTCAGGAGTGAGAGCAACAGAGTTTTCCTCTATGAGCCTTGTCCTTGGGGCCAGTCAGATCTTTGTTTTATTTCATGATCAAAAATGTCCTAGAATCCCTGAAGAAAATGAGATAAGGCTTTTATTTTTAAATGTGCACAGTAATAACGTTGCAGTGTGGGCAGGAAATGGGAGGAGAATGATAGCTTCCTATCACAGTTTGCTTTCTCTTACTTGTAATTTCTTTTAGTGACTTGTCCCCTGTTCAGATGTGAGCTCCTCAAGGGCCCAGATTCTACTCCATTGTGCACTCCCAAGTTCTTGGTACAATTTTCTTCACATAGTAGACTAAGCGCTCCTTGAGGGAAGGGATCATGCCTACTAATTCTATTGTACTCTCCAAGTGTTTAGTACAGTACTCTGTAGAGAATGAGCACTCAACAGTACTATCGATTGCTGTATTTATGAATAAACATCAATGGGTGCTGAGTGTTTATTCAGCACCCATTGGGTGCAGTGCATTATATTAAGCAGTGCGGAGAAGCAGTGTGACTTAGTGGGTGGAGCAGGGGCCTGAGAGTCAGAAGGTTCCAATCCCTACTCCACCACATCTGCTGTGTGACCTGGGAAAGTCACTTCACTTCTCTGTGCCCCAGTTACCTCATCTGTAAAATGGGGATAAGACTGTGAGCCCCATGTGAGACTGTGTACAACTTACTTATATCTTCTCCCAGAACTTAGAACAGTACTTGGTACATAGTAAGCACTTAACAACTATCATAGTTATTATTGTTATTATTATTATTTATTATTATTATTATTATTATTTTTCTTAAGGACTAGGGAGGTAGAAAAAAAGAAGTGGTACATTACCCCTCTGTCTGTGGCAATCTCCCTGTTGCCCTCAACCCTGGTCTGTCCTACCCTGAGCCGCGGCTCAGTGGGTATACCCACCACCCAATTGCTGCCAGGTTCTATTCTGAACACAGTGACGCAGAGTCCATTGCTGACAACTCGGTGAAAGATTGAAAATAATTAGCTTCCCTGCCATATGTTCCGATTGTTGCCCATCATTGTTATGCAGCACAGACTTCAGAGCAGAGCAGCCTGTTTGCTGAGCTTGAATTCTGGGAAGAATGGCCCTCTCCTCGTTCTGAATCCAACCTGACTTAAGGGCTCTGAAAAGCCAGTGATGTAGAGAAATGACCTGTGGATCTGGACTGAAAGAAAGCGACTTAGATGAACTTCCTCTCTCTTTCCCTAAGCATTTAGCACAGTGCTCTGCACACAGTAAGGGCTCGATAAATACAATCGATTGATTGATTAGCTTTTCCTCTGTTTGATCTCCCATCTGCTCCTGGGATTCATCTGAGGCCCGAGTGATCTCAAACAAAACACGTCAGTTTATTCTGCACAGTGCAACAAAGGTACAGCCATAAATCTTTTCTGTGTTCAGCTTCTCAGCCATGATCTGTCCTCCTGGTAAATGCTTGAAGACACAGAACTATGGAATAGGCTTGAAAGTTGGCTGGGTGGCTCATAGTGTCCCTGATAAATGCATTTAGCGATCTGGTTTAGAGTTACCATTTTAAGCGGCTGAGGCTGCTTCTTCTCTTTCCTTCCCTCTCACCCTTACAACAGGTGCACCAGGAGCAGGAAGAGCCACATTTTCATACAACAAAATTCTGTTCTGAAAATTCATTTAAGAAAGAACTTCAGGCAAGGGAGCTTGGGGTCAGCTGAATCTCCCAGACCAACTTGCGATGAGAGATGCTTTGTGGAGGAAGGGAGACTGAAAAAGCAGCTCGATAGAACTGAGCTTTCTTTGCTTTTGATAGAGAATATCTCTTCTTCAGCAGAGCAGTTCTGCTGTGGGGAAAGTGTAACCTCACTTGCCTGATGTGGAGGCTGGTTCGTATGTTCTCAACTTTAAATTCAGGGCTTAAGTGTCCTGGCAGGTTTATGCTGTCAGGAACTGGAGGTGGGGTTTTAAATCTGATTTTTAAAGTCCTGGCACTGCACCAGATCCTCCCCCTCTACAGGAGGAGGCAGTGATGGTAAACTAGGGGAGTCTAGGTATCCCCCATGGACAGTGTGAGAATATTTTGTGCCATCCCAGGGTGGGAGGAGAGCAGTTGGATGCTTCTGAGGGCATTGCCTGGCACTAAAAACTGGGGTAAATGTAAGGCAATCAGGTTGGACACAGCCCCTCTTCCACATGGGGCTCACAGTCTCAATCTCCATTTTCCCGTTGAGAGACTGAGGCACAGAGAAGTGAATGCCTTGTTGATTTGCCCAGGGCACATAGCAGAGAAGTGTCAGAGTTGAAATCAGAACCCAGGCCCTTCTGACTTCCAGGCCCATGCTCTATCCACTAGGCCATGCTCCTGGGGGTTCACTAGGGTTAGAAAGAAATGGAGTAAACTTAACAGAGAGAGCCTAATATTTAATCTTTTAATCATGTTTATTGAGCTCTCACTGTGTGCAGAGCACTGTACTAAGTGATTGGGAGAAAAATTAACAGATTATAAACAGACACATTCCCGGCCCACAGCAAGCTTACTATCCACTAAGCCACGCTGCTGTGTTTGGCTCATGTGACGGTGTGGATCAGAGAGGAGAGAAGCAGGCTAAACTGGAGAGCAAATGCACCCCCCTCCCTCCACCCTTTCCTCGTGACCCATAATGACAGGAGACACCAATGCTGGGGAACCCACATGGTGGGGAGGGGGTTGATTAAGGCTGTGCCTCTCGTTATATCCCGGCTAGACTACTGTGTCAGCCTTCTCTCTGACCTCCCTTCCTCCTCTCTCGCCCCGCTCCAGTCTATTCTTCACTCCGCTGCCCGGCTCATCTTCCTGCAGAAACGATCTGGGCATGTCACTCCCCTTCTTAAACAACTCCAGTGGTTGCCTATCAACCTCTGCTCCAAACAAAAACTCCTCACTCTAGGCTTTGAGGCTCTACATCACCTTGCCCCTTCCTACCTCTCCTCCCTTCTCTCTTTCTACTACCCACCCCGCACACTCCGCTCCTCCGCCGCCCACCTCCTCACCATCCCTCGGTCTCACCTATCCCGCCGTTGACCCCCGGGCCACGTCCTCCCGCGGTCCTGGAACGCCCTCCCTCCTCACCTCCGCCAAACTGATTCTCTTCCCCTCTTTAAAACCCTACTTAAAACTCACCTCCTCCAAGAGGCCTTCCCAGACTGAGCTCCTCTTCTCCCTCTACTCCCTCTGCCACCCCCCTTTTACCTCTCCGCAGCTAAACCCTCATTTTCCCCTTTTCCCTCTGCTCCTCCACCTCTCCCTTCCCATTCCCACAGCACTGTACTCGTCCGCTCAACTGTATATATTTTCATTACCCTATTTATTTTGTTAATGAATTGTACATCGCCTTGATTCTATTTAGTTGCCATTGTTTTTACGAGATGTTCTTCCCCTTGACTCTATTGCCATTGTTCTTGTCTGTCCATCTCCCCCGATTAGACTGTAAGCCCATCAAACGGCAGGGACTGTCTCTATCTGTTGCCGACTTGTTCATCCCAAGCGCTTAGTACAGTGCTCTGCACATAGTAAGCGCTCAATAAATACTATTGAATGAATGAATGAATGAATGAAAAAGGTGTCCTGGCCCTTAATGTTGGGCTCAGGGGAACAGTCAAGGTCTTCTGCTTTCCTAATGGACTCTGAGCAGCTTCTGCTACTTGGGCCCATTGCTCCTAGGGCAACCCTCGTGGACACCAGCCCATGATGATCAATCAGTGGTATTTATTGAGCATTTAATATGTGCAGAGAACTGTACTAAATGCTTAGGAAAGTCCGATACAACAAGAGTCAGTAGACATGTTCCCTGTCCACAAGGAGCTTACAGTCCAGAGGGGGAGACAGATATGAAAATAAATTATGGATATGTATGTAAGAGCTGTGGAGCTGAGAGTGGGGTGAACATCGAATGCCTAGGTGACGCAGAGGGAATGGGAATGGGGAAAAGGTGGTTTCATTGGGGAAGGCCTTTTGGAGGAGATGTAATTGTTAGTAAGATTCTAAAAATGGTAAGGATGTTCTGGCATACTTAAAAGGCAAGAACAAGAAGCCAGCTTGGAGGTCACCAAGAAGATCTTCTGGAGTTTACAATTTTGTAGAAACACTGGAAGAAGTACCAAGAGTGATGAACAAGTATCACTGGACACCGAAGGGTGCCTACTTCCCACTCAATCGCCAATGAGAAGCCTCAGAATTGGACTGACGGCATGGGGACTAATGATGGTTCCCATCATTGGCATGATCCACAGTAGGGCCAAGGGGAGCAGATTATGTCAGCTAAAGATGAGCTTACGTACTGATGTGTTAAAACACTACTCAGTTATGCAGCCCGTGCTCAGTGCCTGGACCAGTGCTGAGACCTGGGAAGGAGTGGAGTTCAAGGTGTTTGACTTATAGAGAGCTCTTGTTGCTGTCTTCTCTAGTATACACCTCTCTGGGAGTGGTAGCACACACTGTATGAGCATTTGGAAGAGTACAAGAGAATGAGTAGACTTGATCACTGTCCTCAAGGGGCGTAAAATCTAAACCCAGGGGAAGACACTAGAATAAAGTAAAGATAGGAGCCGGGCACCTCCAACTGATCTGGAATGTATTTCCACCCTTGGAAAGGTGGTTCCTCCTTAAGTGGTATTCAAACTGACCCCCGAGGAAAGAAGATTCTTAAAGCAGGAAACTGGTGAGTTATTACTGGAAAATGTGTCAACTAGGCAAGTTGGTGAGAAATATACAGTGGGTCCCCAGAGGCATCTACTGAAACTCACAAAGAATGAAGCACAGGGAATGAACAAGGGAAGAGGAGAAGGGGTGAGATGAATCATCCTTAGATGATCAAAAGTGCAGACTGGAGTCCATCCTTGCAGTGTCACTGAGGTCCGGCCCTGAGGGAGCTGGGAAAAATAAAAATAGATTCTCTGGCTTGTGTCCTGTTTGTGAGAGAGGAAATTGTCTGCTGGGTGAACGTGAGCAAGGCAATTGACATCTCTGTGCCTCAGTTACCTCATCATAATAGGGATTCAGACTGTTAGCTCTTTGTGGGACATGAACTGTCCAAAGTGACTAGCTTGTATCTACCCCAGCTGACAGTGCAGTGCCTGGCACATAGTAAGTGCTTAATAATACCTCCCAGCAAAAAAAGTTACCATCTCTTTATGGTAGCAACTAGATTATAAAGTTCTTGAAGTCAGGGATGATGTCTTTAAGACAAATATAGGACAGAGACTTGGTCCAACCTGATTACCCTGCATTTACCCAGCAAACAATCAATCGATGGCATTTATTTAGCACTTACTGTGTGCAGAAACTTTAAGTAATAATAATCATGATGGTATTTAAGTGCTTACTATGTGCCGAGCACTGTTTAAAGTGCCGAGGTAGATACAAGGTAATCAGTTTGTCCCACGTGGGGTTCACAGTCTTAATCCCCATTTTACAGATGAGGTAAATGAGGCACAGAGAAGTGAAATGACTTGCCCAAGCACACAGCAGCCAAGTGGTGGATCAGGAATTAGAACCCAGGTACTTATGACTCCCAGACCAGGGCTCTATCCACCATGCCATGCTGCTTCTATAATAATCAATCCATCGTATTTGTTGAGCCACCTAAAGTTTGCAGAGCACTGTACTAAGTGTTTACTCATCTCCCTGCCCTGAGCCTTGACATCTTCCTCTTAGCAGGTACCAGTTTTACCTGGGAAAATTTTAGTATAATAACATTCCTTCCCAGTCCTGGCCTCTCATTAAGGTACTCAAGTTGTTTGTGGAACAGAATCAAACAATCAATTAATTAACGGTGACCTGTAGACTATAAGGTTGTTGTGGGCAGGGATGGGGTCTACCCACTCTGTTGGATTGTATTCCCCCAAGTACTTGAGAAGCAGCGTGGCTTAGTGGGAAGAGCACGGGCTTGGGAGTCAGAGATCATGGGTTCTAATCCCCATGAACCCCATATGGACTGTGTCTGACCTGATTAGCTTGTGTCTACCCAGTGCTTAATACCAGGCTGGCACAAAGTAAGCGCTTAATAGTGAGTGCCTTCTGAGAAATAGAAACAGGCTAGAGACTTCCTAGTTTGAGCCCTCCACTCAATCAATCGAAAATACAAATTGAACACCTACTCTGGGTAGAGAACTGCACATGGGAGGCTACAAAAGAGTCAGCAAGCAGAATCCCTACCCTGAAAAAGCTTATGATCTTTTCTGTTAATTTTGGAATGCTGGGGGTGGATATCCAGGAGGGTCACCATCACAAGTTTCCTCCAAGCTTCAAACCACTCCTTTAGAAAGAATCTAAGAAATATTGGTGGAAATATCATTTCTTATTTTTTTTTAATAATCTCTTTTTCTCTTTCTTTTTTTAAATGTTGGTTTGGTTTAAAGTAGTATTCACTTCATTTCCAAGCAAAAACTCCAATCTATAAAGATGTGATTGAAGTCATTTGACTCATTCATTCATTCAATAGTATTTATTGAGCGCTTACTATGTGCAGAGCACTGTACTAAGCACTTGGAATGTACAAATTGGCAACAGACAGAGACAGTCCCTGCCCTTTGACGGGTTTACAGTCTAATCGGGGGAGACAGGCAGACAAGAACAATGGCAATAAATAGAGTCAAGGGGAAGAACATCTCATTAAAACAATGGCAAATAAAAATAATCAGGGTGATGTACATCTCATTAAACAAAATAAATCGGGTGATGAAGATATATACAGTTGAGCTGATGAGTACAGTGCTGAGGGGATGGGACGGGAGAGGGAGAGGAGCAGAGGGAAAGCGGGGAGAAGAGGGTTTAGCTGCGGAGAGGTGAAGGGGGGGTAGAAGGAGCAGAGGGAAAAGAGGGGAGCTTAGTCTGGGAAGGCCTCTTGGAGGAGGTGAGCTTTAAGTAGGGATTTGAAGAGGGGAAGAGAATTAGATTGTCGAAGGTGAGGAGGGAGGGAGGACGTGGTCCGGGGGTCGAAGGTGGGATAGGCAAAACCGAGTGACGGTGAGGAGGTGGGCGGCAGAGTGGAGCATGCAGGGTGGGCAGTAGAAAAAGAGAAGGGAGGAGAGGTAGGAAAGGGCAAGGTGATGCCTTGAAGCCTAGAGTGAGGAGTTTTTGTTTTGTGTGGAGGTTGAAAGGCAACCACTGGAGGTTTTTAAGAAGGGGAGTGACATGCCCAGAGCGTTTCTGCAGGAAGATGAGCCGGGAAGCGGAGTGAAGAATAGACTGGAGTGGGGCGAGAGAGGAGAAAGGGAGATCAGAGAGAAGGCTGACACAGTAGTCTAGCCGGGATATAACGAGAGCCTGTAACAGTAAGGTAGCCGTCTGGGTGGAGAGGAAAGGGTGGATCTTGGCGATATTGTAGAGGTGAAACCGGCAGGTCTTGGTAACGGATAGGATGTGTGGGGTGAACGAGAGAGACGAGTCAAAGATGACACCGGGGTTGCAGGCCTGAGAGACGGGAAGGATGATCATACCATCCACGGTGATAGGGAAGTCTGGGAGAGGACCGGGCTTGGGAGGGAAGATGAGGAGCTCAGTTTTGGTCATGTTGAGTTTTAGGTGGGGGGCAGACATCCAGGTGGAGACGTCCTGGAAACAGGAGGAGATGCGAGCTTGAAGGGAGGGGGAGAGGACCGAGCAGAGATGTACATCTGTGTGTCATCTGCGTAGAGATGGTAGTTGAAGCCATGAGAGCAAATGATTTTCCCAAGGGAGTGAGTGTAAATGGAGAATAGAAGAGGGCCAAGAACTGTCCCTTGAGGAACTCCAACAGAGGATGGGAGGGGGAGGAGGAGCCTGCGAAGGAAATTGAGAATGACCGGCCAGAGAGATAAGAGGAGAACCAGGAGAGGACAGAGTCCGTGAAGCCAAGGTGAGATAAGGTGTGGAGGAGAAGGGGATGATCGACAGTGTCAGAGGCAGCTGAGAGGTCAAGGAAGATTAGAATGGGGTAGGAGCCATTAGATTTGGCAAGGAGGAGGTCATGGTTGACCTTAAAGAGAGCAGTCTCGGTAGAGTGGAGGGGACGGAAGCCAGATTGGAGGGGGTCCAGAAGAGAATGGGAGTTAAGGAATTCTAAGCAGCGATTGTAGACGACTCGTTCTAGGATTTTGGAAAGGAAGGGTAGTAGGGAGATAGGGTGATAGCTGGAAGGGGAAGTGGGGTCAAGAGAGGGTTTTTTTAGGATGGGGGAGACATGGGCATGTTTGAAGGCAGCGGGGAAGGAGCCATTGGAGATTGAGTGGTTAAAGATAGAAGTTAAGGAGGGGAGGAGGGCAGGGGCCACCTACCACTAACAACACAGTTGTCTCTTGTCTCTTGGATAGTATGATCACAGGTCAGGAAAGATGAGGTCCTGATTGTATTTTTTTTTATATTCTGAATTAATCAGTTGTCACTATAATGTCAGTTTCTATCTTCAAATTCTGCAAAATTGAATCATTAATTTTAAATTTGACATAGTTAAACTCAAAGCTATTTAATCAGCCCTAAGCTTGCATTGAGAATGAACAGAATGTCTACTTTCCCTCATATTTTCTGCACTTCACCATGCCTACAGAATCTTCTCTCCCCGTTATCTACCTTTGGGTACAGTTCAAATGGGGAGATAAGGCTTGATAGATTTGCGGTTCAAGGCTTCACAAAGTTCATGGTCTTTAACCAATTCTCCGAAATTGTTAGAGATTTTCAATGTGGAGTTAGCAGGGATTCAGCCTTTCCCCGCCCCCCAACCCACACAATAAATGCTGAATAAATATGATTTTCTGACTGACTCAGAAATATCAGGTGTCTCCAAAGCCTCCATCAGCCTCTTCTCACACCACTGAGAGGCCTCTGGTGTCCTAAAACTGCCCAGAAAGAAAGGAGTCGGGTGGGCCTGAAACATCGCTTCCCTCTCAGCCTAGGATGAAACTACTCCAGACTTCCAGTGTGCTCAGTCTCTGGATCGTTATAGTCCCTGCCTGCCTGGCCATGGCAGGACTGACAAGGGGCAGGATGGGCACAAGGCTCAGCTGTCCTAGAACCTCCTCATCACTGACTCCAAGATGCCCAGTGTCTTCTCTCAAATGCCCTGCAGCCAATTGGCTTCCATGTAGGCCAGAGCCCAGGTCTGGACAACTAGCCACAGTAGTCTATGGCCACACGCAGGCTTAGCTCAAGCCTGGTATTCTGGGAATTGGTTTCAGAATACAAAGGTATCCAGATTTCAATGCTGCAGTGAGG
This sequence comes from Ornithorhynchus anatinus, assembly GCF_004115215.2. Lineage (NCBI taxonomy): Eukaryota > Metazoa > Chordata > Mammalia > Monotremata > Ornithorhynchidae > Ornithorhynchus > Ornithorhynchus anatinus. The sequence goes on along the minus strand of NC_041732.1, from coordinate 83,931,293 downwards.
TGGCTACTCTACCTGCAGTGCTCCTGACAAAAAAGAACATATTTATGAGCATTAAAATCCATGACGTGAATGACAGCAGAACTGTAGCGATTCAACAAATGAATGGCAAATCCAGGCGTCTTTCACTTAGAGCTCTGAGTAGCAACAATGATGTCTTTCATTGGGAAAGGAATTGCAGTGCAAATAGCCCAGCCTCTATGTTGTCATAGTGTGAGACCAAAAGTAAATGTTCTTACTGTTGGAGTTGTTTGTAGAAGTGGAGGTGACCACCAGCAACCAGCATTGCTGTTGCTAAGCACTATCAAGAGAAATGTCACTCCTCACAGCAAGGGATGAGATTTGACATATGCCATCAAAGCATCATTAAAACTATACCTGCTGCCGGAGAGGTAATATCTTCTAGGAAACTTTCAAGCAGAAAAGGTTATTCTGAAAATGCAAAGGGCAAAACCTTTATTTTTTTATTATTTTTTCCATAGGAGACAATTAAAATCCTGAAAAAGGAAGTTGTGAATCAGAAAAAAATGTAGAGGGGAAAAAAGTGTATTGGCTGAAGGCTACTTGGCAATCCACTATTACTGTAACACTTATGGTTTTGAAATCTTCCTAATGAGGGAGGTTCTGTACTGTTAGAGAACTGATTCAAGACTATTGCTTCTTGTGAGAAACTTTGAGCCGACAGGGCACACCGGAATTGTTAGGACTGTGGAGTTGTTCCAAGTCAATGACATTTTTCCAGTGTTAGGATTAACTTTCTCTTTCCCATGATCTAGGAATTTAAGAGGGATCCAGACTGGCCCCTGAAATGGTGGCCAGATAAAACACAAGCTAGCATCCCACTGCCCACCTGGCCCTAGGTGCACTTGGAAAAGGGGAAAATATCTACATTGAAATAAACTCCCAGATCAGAAGTAGGATGGCTTGGTGGATTGAGCAAGGACCTGAATTCTAAACCCAATTCCACCACTTGTCTGCTCTGTGAGGTTGGGCAAATCACTTAACTTCTCTGTGCCTCAGTTCCCTCATCTGTAAAATAGGGATTGACTGTAAGCCCATGAAGGATAAGGACTGTGTCCAACCTGATTAGCTTGTATCCACCACAGTGCTTAGTACAATGCCTGGCACGTGATAAACACTTAACTAATACTGCAAAACAAAAGAAACTCCCAGCACTGAAGCAGTGTTCAAAGCAATGCAGCTCTTCTGGGGGCACTTGTGAAAAGAGTAGATGATGGCGGGAAACCCAAACAACTTCATCATTTTTTTTTCATGGTGGCTGTAATGTCCTTACTATCCCCCTTTAGACAGTAAGCTTCTTGTGGGCAGAAAATATCTGCTTACTGTTATATAGTACTCTCCCAAGCACTTAGTAGAGTGTTCTGCACACAGTAAGCCCTCAACAAACATGACTGACTGATTATGTGCCAGACATCGTATTTGCTCTGGGGGAGATACAAGATAATCAGTTTGGACACAGTCTCTGTCCCAAAGGGGCTCACAGAGTAGGAGGGAGTAGGCTTTAATCCTTATTTTACAGGTGAGATAACTGAGGCACAAAGAAGTTAAGTAACTGGCCCAAGGTCACACAACAGACAAGTGACAGAATAATCATATAACCCATGTTGTCTGACTCCCAGGCCTGCGCTCTTTCCACTAGGCACACTGCTTCTCTATGGTGACCTGAAGTGAGGTAAACTCAGGTTGGGAGGGCAAAATAAACCTTTTAAAGATACAGTGGAGCACAGCCTCAAGTTCATTCATTCAATAGTATTTACTGAGTGCTTAGTCTGTGTAGAGTACTGTACTAAGTGCTTGGAAAGTACTGTGAGCCTCCTATGTCCTTCCTTATTATCTGGTATTTACCCCAGTGTTTAATACTATGCTTTCCACATGGTAAATGTGTAATTAATAAAACAATTTTTACCATAATTATCCTCACTAAGGGCTGGAGTAGATACTAGATAATCAGGTTGGAAACCATTCCTATCGCTCATGAGGCTCACAGTCTAAACAGGAGAGAGAAAAGGTACTAAATTTGCATTTTACAGATGAAGGAACTAAGCCACAGGGAAGTAAACTGACTAGTCGAAAGTCACATAGCAGGCAAATGGGAGTGTCTGGGATTAGAACCCAGCTCCTCTGACTCCCAGGTCTGAGCTTTTTTCACTAGGCCACATTGCTTCAATGGAAGTCTATCAAGTCTACTATACTGTATTTTTCCACATGCTTAGTAAAGTGCTCTGCACTTAGTAAGTGTTAAATGAATACCATTGATTGATTGATTGATTGACTGACAGTTCATGTTGAACACTGGAAAGTTTGAAGCAGCCTCCAAGATCACCAAACATAATGCTCAGTTGGAAATACTTTTATATTTGTTTCTCTTCATTAGACTGTGATAATAAGAACAGTATTATAATGATGGCATTTGTTAAGTGTTTACTATGTACCAAGCACTGTTCGAAGCACGGGGTAGATGCAAGGTTATTTTCCCATGTGGGTCTCACAGTCTTAATCCCCATTTTACAGATGAGGTAACTGAGGCACAGAGAAGTTAAGCGACTTGCCCAAAGTCACACAGCTGACAAGTGGTGGAGCAGAGATTAGAACACTCGACCTCCAAGCTCGTGCTCTTTCCACTAAGCCACTCTGCTTCTCTAGGGCAGGGAATGTGTGTTTGCCTTCTGTCGTCCTCTCTCAGGATCTTAATACAATGTTTAGCACTCAGTAGGTGCTCAGTAAATGTCTGTGATTAGCTGATTGGGCCAGGACACACAAATCACGAGTAGGCAGAACTCTAGTTGAAATATAGAGAGATAACCAAATGGTATGGTAAAACAATGCACGAAACTTTAAGTGCTGAGTACATTTAGAGCATTTCCTTCAGACAGCATGATTTTAAGGTCAGAATCATCTACAGTCCAAAAATAATCCAGGGCAATTAAATTTAGATTAATCCAGGCTTGGGAAGCACTGAAAGCTTTCTCTTTTGACTCATTCAAAGTCAGATGGAGAGGATAGACCAGCTCCGGAGAATCCCACCTGGAGATGACCCCCAGCAAAGGAAAACAAGAAATAAATGGCTTTTATCAGCAAAGAGATGCTGCAAAGGCAGTCTGTGTGCTTCCTACCTGATCATACACTTGCTATTGGGGGCCGGTGAGAGAGTGGAGGATCCTTCATTCCGTTGGAAGAGTAATTTAAGAGCAATCCCCAGATAGGCCCATTGCTTTTACATAGGAGGCCCTGAAAATGTGATTTGAAGATTTTTCAGTGATAATGTTGGTATTTGTTAAGCACTTACTATGTGCAGAGCACTGTTCTAAGTGCTGGGGTAGATACAGGGTAATCAGATTGTCCCATGTGAGGCTCACAGTCAATCCCCATTTTACAGATGAGGTAACTGAGGCACAGAGAAGTTGTGACTTGCCCACAGTCACACAGCTGACAAGTGGCAGATCTGGGATTCAAACCCATGACCTCTGACTCCAAAGCCCGTCCTCTTTTCACTGAGCCACGCTGCAGTGATGCTGGGATCTGATTCAGGAGGAATTCAAACCAATATTTTACTCCCCTCCACCCAACATCATTTCACTTTAGATTCCTTCTGCCGCCCAGGCCAGTGCTCTATCCACTAAGCAAGAGTGCACCTTGGGCAATTAGCACTTTCCCTTGGAATCGCATACCCTTGGAGTGGGTTCAAAAAGCTGTCCAGGTGAAAGACTTGAAGGAATGGCATTTTTTTCAGGAGGTCCATGGAAGAGCCTGAGGACTCAGGAGGCTCTTCCCTTCCTGTACACCAGCTCTAGGAAGTAACAAAGTGTAGAGAGAAGTGTGAGTACTATGTGGGGCGGGGACTTTGTCCAACTGAATTAACTTGTACCTATCCCAGTGCTTAGAACAGTGTTGGACACATAGCAAGCATTTAATAATAACCATTAAAAAATAAAAATAATTCCCTGGGCAGGATTTAGCACGGTAGGAAAGTTGAAGTGTTTGCTCTGAATCCAATTTTAGCAGAGCAGTAAGTTGCCCGAGGACTGTCTCATAGAGCAATCAATCAATCAATCATCAGTGTTGTTTTTTGAACACTTACCTTGCAGCACTTTTTAATGGTATTTGTTAAGCACTTATTATGTGCCAGGCACTATAGTAAGCACTAGGCCAGGTACAAGCTAATCAGGTTGGACTCGGTCCATGTCCAACATGGGGCTCACAGTATCAATACCAGCAGATTTTAAGTGACTTGTCCAAGGTCACGCAGAAGACAAGCGGCAGAGCTGGGATTAGAACCCAGATCCTTCCAAGTCCCAGGCCCGGGCTCTAGCCATTAGTCAACACTGCTTCTTACTGTTCTAAGCACTTAATGGAGTACAATTCAGTAGCCGGGCATGATCCTGCCTTCAGGGAGATTACAGTCTAGCAAAGAGCTTATAGTTTACCAGAGTTGAATGACTGTAATTTTTGCTGTTGATAGTTTTCAGTTTTTGAAATGTGGTCTTTCTTGTTTTTGTTGTTAGAACTGGCTCATTCTAACTATTGATTTCTCCCCATGTGTCTGCCTTCCTCCTTGTAGACTGAGCCCCCTGATGGCAGGGCAATATCTGAATCGATATCCATGCATTAGCCACTGTAGTAGGTACCATGCTTCACCCAGTGCAAATGCTTGTCAAATGTTGCAGTTGACACAAGATATGGTTGAAAAGTGGCTTTATGAGATTACAAGTAAGTTGCAGTAGATTTTCTTTAAAGCTTGGTTGGTGTCAATATCTTCTGGGTCCAGGAGAGAAAAGAGTTATTATTGAATAATAACAATGATGACGATGGTGATAATAATAATGACCATACTACTAATAACAATAATGATAATATTTGTTAAGGACTTACTATGTGCCAAACACTGTACTATACACTGGGGTAAATAACTGTGTTGGACACAGCTCCTGTTCTACGTGGGGCTCACAATCCAAATATGGTTGATCCTTGAGGGAAAGATAGGCAAAGAGATAAACATACCCTGGGAAGTCAGTAGGAATAGCTAAAACCCCCATCAGAATGTGGTGACTGAAGGTGGCCACAGATTTATTACAGGGAAGCAAGACTTCTCAAAATTCATTTCACCCAACCCATCAGCTCCTACCTACCTCGACCTCCTGCATCTAGTGTATCCTAAATAGAGATGTACAATCAAATCCCTATTTGTGAAACTCCTGAGTGAGCAAACTTTCTAGTTTATGATTTCCTGTAGTTAGAGGCTGGGGAAATGAAAAGCATCTGGGTTCCTAGCAATAGGCAAATTGAATTTATATTGGCTGCAATTCAGGATTTAAATAATGGGCGCCGCGGTCAAGGTCAAGTGTAGAAAATTTGCTGTTCTCCTGGAAATGCTGTCATCATTAAATAGACCCAGTCTGCGAATTCATTACACCAGGAGCAATATACTTTTCCTTTTTTGTGAATTCAATGCCCACTTGCTTGAAGAAATCATTTTAGGTTGAGGTTAAATTAGCACAGCGTGGTCAAGCTACTGGTTCCAGGAGCCTCAGGGCATCACAAACTAATATCCCTAAGAGACACATGCTGCAAATGATGTGAAAAAGGTTTAAAATGGCTATTATAAGTCCCATCCATAGATGTGCTTAACAAACTGTAAGCATGGCGGCCAACGGTGTCACGCATTTCCCTAGAACGTTCTATTATTGTAGATGAGGCATGGGAATCAAAATGAGATGCATCGCATTTTTCCACCTCTTTAAACTTTTCAAAGTGGAATTTAATACCATATGTATAGGCAGATTGAATCTTCAAATGTTTAATGCCTTCTCTGAAAGGGCACAGTTAGTTCCTATGCACAGGTTGTTGATCTTGTAGACTGAATGTCCCTGTGGTTGAGAAAGGATTGGGTTTGAAATCCTCATTGAGCCCTAGATTTTGGTTTACTCGGTGATAGGCAGTTCCTCTTTCAGATCTCGACCTGTACATCAGGACAGACTCTAATTGTGGGATACAGCACATTCATGGCGTACAAGAGAGGCCAGCTCATGACAGGTGATGCCTTTTGATGATATGTATATGAGATAAGAGGCTTGCAGCGTTGGCAGTGAGTAGCAGTAGTGATCGTACTATTTCTTAAGCATGTATGGTGTACAGATTTCTCCACCACATACTGGGGAAGAATACATGGGTGGGGTTTAGACATGGTCCCTTGTCATTCAAGAGGTTCACATTATAAGAATATAATCGATCAACCATATTTATTGAGCATTTACTATGTGCAAAACACTATACTAGGCGCTTGAGAAAACACAACAGAAGTAGCAGACCCATTCTCTTCCATGATGATCTTATAATCTGGAGGGGGAGACAGACATTAATATGAATAAATAAGGGAGTAGACAGGATTGGCGACAGATACATGAGGAGTGAAATCCTAAAGATACTGAGGGATCTTCAAATAAAAATTAGTTTACCATTTTTTTCAAAAGAAAATATAAGGGTGATGGACTTACAATTTACAGCTTGAGATGACATGGAAATCTTACTTTCACGATAGAAATTGAAACCCACAATCCCTCATTCTAATACTATCTTGCCTTCCCCTCCCTTTGAATTACTGTTAATAACTTGAAAGAGTGATTAAAAAGCCCATTACAATTTAGCATAGATAATGGAAGATCACTTAGTACAGAAAACTCTATATAGTTGTCCTTCATATTTGGAGAAGAAACCACCGATGATGTAATTCACTCGTAGAGTGTGTTCGTTTATGACTTAAGAGGCCAAAGTGGGATCCCCCCACTCTGCACACTTTGGTTTCCAGGGCCTCTTAGCCACATCTACCTAATAATAATAACTGTGGTATTTGTTAAGACCTTACTTTGTGCCAGGCACTGTATCTGTAGTAAGTGCTGGGGTGAATACAGGAAATGGGTTTGGACACAGCCCCTCTCCCGCATGGGGCTTATAGTCTTAATACCCATTTTACAGATGAGGGAACTGAGGCTCTGAGAAGTGAAGTGATTTGCCCAAAGCCACACAGCAGAAAGTGGTGGAGTCAGGATTAGAACCCATGACCTTCTGACTCCCGGGCCTGTGCTGCTTCTCCTACTCCCCTTCGCTGGGCAGAGTCAAGCCCAGAACCCTGAGCCACCCAGTGGTTCCCAGGTGGGGGGTAGGTGGGGGTAGTAATTATTTATATTAATGTCTATCTCTCTCATCCCACACCACCACCCCAGACTGTAGCTTGTTGTGGGCAGGGAATGTGCCTGTTTATTGTTATATTGTACTCTCCCAAGTGCTTAGTACAGTGCCCTGCACACAGTTAGTGCTCAATAAATAATAATAATAATGTTGGTATTTGTTAAGCGCTTACTATGTGCCGAGCACTGTTCTAAGCGCTGGGGTAGACATAGGGGAATCAGGTTGTCCCACGTGGGGCTCACAGTCTTAATCCCCATTTTACAGATGAGGGACCTGAGGCACAGAGAAGTTAAGTGACTTGCCCACAGTCACACAGCTGACAAGTGGCAGAGCTGGGATTCAAACTCATGAGCCCTGACTCCAAAGCCTGTGCTCTTTCCACTGAGCCACGATAAATGTGATTGACTGACTGACTGATAAGTTCTCCTTGCTCAGAGCTTGGCCACAGCATGGAGGATGCTTTTCACCAAGGATTGACTTGGAAACCTGCTGTGGCCACACCTAAAAAAAATAATAATAATAATAACAATGGCATTTGTTATTCACTTAGTGTGTGTCAAGCACTAAGAGCTGGGGTAGATACAAACAGATCAGACTGGACACAGTTCCTGTCCCACGTCAGGCACACAGTCTTAATCTCCATTTTACAGATGAGGTAACTGAGGCACAGAGAAGTTAAGGGACTTTCCCAAGGTCCTACTCTATCCTAATCCTCCTTGACCTCTCAGCTGCCTTTGACACTGTAGACCATCCCCTCCTCTTCCACACCTTATCTCACCTTGGCTTCATGGACTCCGTCCTCTCCTGGTTCTCCTCATCTTTCTGGTGGTTCATTCTCGGTCTCCTTCATGGGCTCATCCTCCCCGTCCCATCCTCTAACTGTAGGAGTTCCTCAGGGGTCAGTTCTTGGCCCTTTTCTGTTCTCCATCTACACTCACTCCCTTGGTGAACTCATTCGCTCCCATGGCTTCAACTATCATCTCTATGCAGATGACACACAGATCCGCTGCCTGGCTCATCTTCCTGCAGAAATGCTCTGGGCATGTCACTCCCCTTCTTAAAAACCTCCAGTGGTTGCCTATCAACCTCCACACGAAACAAAAACTTCTCACTCTCGGCTTCAAGGCTCTCCATCACCTTGCCCCCTCCTAACTCTCCTCCCTTCTCTCTTTCTACTGCCCACCCCATAGGCTCCGCTCCTCTGCTGCTCACCTCCTCACCATCCTCCATTCTCACTTATCCTGCCGTCGACCCCTGGGCCATGTCCTCCCGTGGTCCTGGAATGCCTTCCCTCCTCACCTCCACTAAACTAATTCTCTTCCCCTCTTCAAAGCCCTACTGAGAGCTCACCTTCTCCAAGAAGCCTTCCCAGACTGAGCTTCCCCTTTTCCCTCTGCTCCCTCTGCTGCCTCTCTGCCCTTCACCTCCCCTCAGCTAACTCCCCTTTCCCCCCTTTCCCTCTGCTCCTCCCCCTCTCTCTTCCCATCCCCTCAGCACTGTGCTCATCTGCTCATTTGTATATATTTTTATTACACTATTCATTTTGTTAATGAGATGTACATCCCCTTGATTCTATTAATTGCTATTATTTTTGTCTGTCTCCCCCCATTAGACTGTACTCCATCAGTGGGCAGGGATTGTCTCTATCTGTTGCCAAATTGTACATTCCAAGCACTTAGTACAGTGCTCTGCACATAGTAAGCGCTCAATGAATACTATTTAATGAATGAATGAATGAAGTGAATGAATAAGTGGCAATGTAGGAATTAGAACCCAGGCCCTTCTGAATCCCAGGCCCAAGCTCTATCTACCAGGTTACGTAAATATTGCTGGCTGCCTCTGGACCACAGAGCAAGCAACCCAGTCTCTCTCCTGCCCAGTCCACCAGTCCAACCCCAAATAACCCTAACCTCTGCCCCACACATCCCTGGTGGTTAAATAAATAAAACACACAATGAAATAAAGACAAATGTAGAACCCTTTTCAACAAATGTCTTTATTTCGGCAGTGTCAGGGAAGGGTTGTTCAGGAAAATGGAAAAAGCTGGAAGATTGTTTGAAAAAGTTAAGATGGTCATCACAAATCTAGCAGAGGAACGAGGGGAGTCCCAGCTTGTGGGCTGGAAGCATCTTCATGAGAATATGGTGCGGACACCATTTTGAATGTCCCAAGAGCGTCACAATCATCAAGCAACATGTCCAAAACTTAGCTCCTTATCTTCCCTCCCAAACCTTGTCTTCTCCCTGACTTACCTGTCACTGTGGACGGCACTACCATCCTTCCCATCTCACAGACCCGCAACCTTGGTATCGTCCTTGACTCAGCTCTCATTCACCCCACACATCCAATCCGTCACCAACATCTGCTGGTCTCACCTTCACAATATCCCCAAGATCCACCCTTTCCTCTCCATCCAAATGGCTATCGTGCTGGTACACGCTCTCATAATATCGCAACTGGATTATTGTGTAAGCCTCCTCTCTGATCTCCCTTCCTCCTCTCTCTCCCCACTCCAGTCTATTCTTCATTCTGCTGCCCAGATCATCTTTCTGCAGAAACGCTCTGGGCATATCACTCCCCTCCTCAAAAACCTCCAGTGGTTGCCTATCAACCTTCACATGAAACAAAAACTCATCACTCTTGGCTTCAAAGCTCTCCATCACCTTGCCCCCTCCTACCTCACCTCCCTTCTCTCTTTCTACTGCCCACCCCGTACACTCCGCTTCTCTGCTGCTCACCTCCTCCGTGTCCCCTGTTCATGCCTATCCCACCGTCAACCCCTGGCCCACGTCCTACCACTGTCCTGAAATGCCCTCCCTCCTCACCTCCGCCAAACTAACTCTCCTTCCCTCTTCAAAGTCTTACTGAAAGCTCACCTCCTCCAAGAGGCCTTCCCAGACTGAGCCCCACCTTTCCCTCTTCTCCCACTTCCACCCCTCCCACCCTCTGCGCTTCCCCCTTGCCCTCCCCTCAGCACTGTGTTCATTTGTATATATTATTTATTACCCTATTTCTTTTGTTAATGAGGTGTACATCCCCTTGATTCTATTTATCTTGATGATGTTGTCTTGTTTTTGTTTTGTTCTGTTTTGCTTTGCTTTGCTGTCTATCTTCCCCATTTAGATGGTGAGCCCGTCATTAGGCAGGGATTGTCTCTGTTGCCAAATTGTACCTTCCAAGCACTTAGTACAGTGCCCTGTACATAGTAAGTGCTCAATAAAAGCTGTTGAATGAATTGACTGAATAAACTCATTACCACACATGCCACTACTGATGCCATTAGGCTTCTTGTGAGCAGGGAACATATTACCAACCCACTGTACTCTCCCAGGCACTTAGTTCCATGCTCTGCCCTCAATAAATGCCACTGATCAATTGATTGCCTAAAACCGTTAATCCCTGAATCCATGTTCCACCCAGGGACATCCAATTAGCTCATTGTCATACCTCCCTTCCTTCCTGGTTTTGGGAAGTTAAAGCAGTGAAATGGGTGTCCACAGATAGACTGCAGAGATGGTAAAGTCTATGGCCTAGTACAAAGAGCCCGGGTCTGGGAGTCCGAGGGCCTGAGTTCTAATCCCAGCTCCACCATTTACCGCTGTGTGACGTTGGACAATTCACTTAAGTTCTCTGTTTTTCAAAGCCCTCATCTGCAAAGTGGGGATTAAATACCTCCTCTCCTTCCTACTTAGACTGTGAGTCCCATGTAGGACCTGATTATGGTGTATCTATCCCACTCGTTGGTATAGCACATAGTAAGTGCTTCACAAATGCCACTATTATTCTTATCCTTCCTTCTAACTCTATTTTACTCTCCCAAGTTCTCAGTACAGTGCTCTACATAAAGTATGCTCTCAATAAATACCATTGGTTGGCTGACTGATCTCTTTGGAGACTCAGCAGATGTAGGCCCCTAACGCTGGCCCCTTTCACAAAGGTCAGTTTCAAGTCAGAGGCCATTCTGGCTTGTATCATGTTTCTATCTACTGACTGCCCCTTTGCTTCCTGCACTTTAATGTATTTTAATGTCTGTCTCCCCCTTCTGACTGCAAGCCCTCTGTGGGCAGATAATGTGTTTTGTCTACCAACTCTGTTGCCTTGTACTCTCCCAAATGCTTAGTACGGTGCACTGTACACAATGAACACTCAATAAATCCTAGTGACTGATCTATTGGAACTGGTCTGAGTGCTGGTGACTGCAGGGATACACATATGTCTAGATGGAGTGGACCATTAGCTTCCTATTATCCTGCAACTACCTAGCACAGTGAGTTTGTTCATCACGACAATAAATAACCCTGCCTTGATTTGGCTTGGAAAGGATACAAGAGAAATACAGGTGGCTAATTGGTGGCATATCTGCAATGTCTGCAGAGTTAAAGTATATGAGCAATGTTTTGGCTGTTTTACAGTTAGGCATTGAGCAGAATAGTTTGGCTTGGTACATCCTTAGCTGTAGTTGTTATATAATGAGTTGTTATATAACCCTTTCTATTGAATTGCTGCAGTAAACATTCAGTATGAAACATTATATATTAACCTCTTCGGATTATTCATAAAAGATGCTTCTCTGTTCATTCAGATGAATTTATCAAGCACTTATTGTGTGCAGGACACTGTACTAAGTGCTTTGGAGAGTACAATACCATAATAAACAGAAATATTTCCTGCCCACAACAAGTTTACAGTCCGAGGGTCGGGGGGGATGAGACAGACATTAATATAAATAAATTACATACTTATATACATAGGTGCTTTGGAGCTCGGGTGGGGGGGATGAGCAAAGGAAACAAGTCAGGGTGGTGCCGAAGGCAGTGGGAAAAGAGGAAAGGGGGACCTAGTAAAGGCCTTTGGGAGAAGATGTGCTTTTAATAAGGCTTTGAAGGAGGGAGAGTAATGATTATACCTACACCCAGTCGAGCTATATAGTGACAACATTTAATTGCAAATATTCAACACTGTTATGGAGCTGAGAATAAAGCCTTAGAAAATTATTACGAGAGATTAGTCAGGGAAGGCTTCCTGGAGCAGATGCGATTTGAGGAAAGCTTTGAAGATGGGGAAATTCCGTGGATGTGAAGGTGGAGGATTGTCCGGAAGGTACATATTATGAAGAGAAATAGAGAAATATAATTGCCTAGTTTGTTTGATTGCTGTAGGCAGCCAGAGTGGATAATTCTAGCCCCAAAATGGACTTCTGGAGTTGAATTAGTTGTGTTGGCTGTCTGCAAATTAATCAGATGAATGTGTAATCTTCACCTCATTGCCTCTTGGGTGTTGTGTTACGAACAGTCTCTTTCACAGAAAAAAGCCCATCTTACAATATGCAAATAGCTGTTTGGAAAGGAATATGCCAACTAGCTTATACATGAATGAACATTTGTTTTTTCAAGAGAGAGCAGAGACTTTGAGTCCCTTAATAGATTGCGAGCATCTCAAGGGGAAGGGTCCTTGTCTAATTCCCACTGGTATAGTCTTTCCCAGAAGTTAGTACAGTGTTTTGCACACACAGTGTGTCCTTAATAAATGCTATTACTACTACTCCAAATCAGTCAATCAGTGGTAGGCAGGGAATGTGTCTACTTACTATGTCATAAGGTAGTCTCCCAAGTGCTTAGAACACTGTACAGCACTCAGTAAGCAATAAATACAGTTGATTGAAATTTATTTAGCCCTTACTGTGTACAGAGCACTTTACTAAACATTTAGGAAAGTACAATACAACAGAGTTGCTTGAAGTGATTCCTACCAACAAGGAGCTTACAGTCTAAAGGGGGACGCAGACAATGAATTAGGTTATGGGTAGGGCAGATAGTAGAGTGAAACATTGCAAAGCTAGTTTTCTACCAGAGAGGGAAAGATTCAAGCATAAAAGTAAATTTACATTTTAACATGAGCCCTCCACTTTGTTTTTTGTCATAATTTGCAGTCTCAAGTATGTCCACCCTGATATCATCATTTACTGTAATAAATTCAAGATGGAATTAAACAATCAGAAGTAAAAATAAAAATTCCTCTCCTGGCTTGCACCACCCTAGTGTGAAGGAATGAAGAAGGCTCAGTATGCCCTCAGTATCCTTCCTGCAACACAGCTATGCTGGCTCCTCGGGAGTCTACATCCTCTCCTACTGCGGCATCCTCGAGCCTCCATCCCAACCTGTCTTGAACCATCAAGGCAGGAAAGTGCTTAGTACAATGCCCTGCACACAATAAGCTTTAAATCTATACCATTAATTGATTGCCTGAAAGAGAAGAGCAGCCTCCAAAGACCCTTGAGAAGGATATGGAGGTTCTGTGAGTTTTGGTCTCTGAGCCTTGAGGACACAAATTCTAGGTCCAGAAACCCTACTGAGCTTTATTTTTATATTTGTAGAAAGTCCCATCTTTGATATAGCTTTTGTTCAGTAGTTGCTCATCTACCTCCACATCAAGCAGAGACTTCTATTGACTTTTAAGCACTCAGTCAGCTTGCCTCTTCTGATTTTACCTCACTGATTTCTTACTTTTGACCTAGAACACTCACTTAGCTCCTCTGAAGCCAGCCCACTCTCTGTACCTTAATTTCACCTATCTCACTTCCATCCCTTCACCCACATCCTGCTTCTGGCCTAGAACTCCTTTCCCTGTCATATCCAACAGATGGCTACTCACCCCTTTATCAAAGCCTTATTGAAATCACTTCTTTCCCAAAAGCCTTCCCTGACTGAGCCTTCATTTATCCTACTCCCTCTGCCTTCTATGTTTCCCTTGTGCTTGGATTTGTGCCTTTTATTTACCGTTCTCTCAGTCTCACAGCCCTTATACCCATATTTGTATTTAATTTTACTCTCAGTCACCACTCTAGACTGTAAGCGACTTGTGGGCAGGCAACATGTCTACAAACTGTTGTACCATTCTCTAATGCTTAATACAGTGCTCTGCACACAGTAAACACTCAATAAATTTGATTGATTGAGAAAGAAGTATAGAGAGTAGGTTGGTGATAGAGGAGTGAAGAGTGTGGTCTGGGTGGTAGTAGGAAATCAGTGAGGTAAAGTAGGAAAGGGTGAGGTGATATAGTGCTTTAAAGTACTCAGATGGCATGGAGAGGCTAAAGTAGCAGTTTGGAGATATGACGTGGGAAGATTAGGGAATACTCAAGAAAGTCCTTCTGGACTAGGCATGATTTCAGAGAGGCTTTAAAATTGGTCTGCCATATAGGAAGCGAGAGGGAGTACCAAGGTGTGGATAGAATATGAAACAACAGCACAACCAGGCATCATGAGTGTGTGCTGGTTTATAGTGGGAGAAGAAGGAGGGAGACAGTTGAATGAGAGCTTTGAAGCCAGTGGTCAGGGCTTTCTGCATGATGCAGAATGGAATAGGCAACCTTCACAGATTCTTGAAGGGTGGAAAGATTAATATTGCAGAATAACATTTTAGCACCATGATCCTGGCAGAAAATTGAATCATGGATGGAGAGGGAAGAGACTGGAGGCAGGGAAAAGGAGTATAACCTAATAGAGCACAGAGCTGGGAGTCAGAAGGACTTGGGTTGTAATCCCTGCTCTGCCACATCTGCTGTGCTGCCTTGTCCAAGTCACTTCACTTCTCTTTGCCTCTGTTATCTCATCTGTAAAATGGAGATTTAAGATTGTGAACTTCAGGTGGGACATGCACAGTGTTCAACTTTCTGATTAGCTTGTAACTACCCCATCACTTAGTACAGTGCCTAGAAGCAGTGTGGCTGGGAAGCAGCGTGGCTCAGTGGACAAGAGCCTGGGCTTCGGAGTCAGAGGTCATGAGTTCGACTCCCGGCTCTGCCACTTGTCAGCTGTGTGATTGTGGGCAAGTCACTTAACTTCTCTGTGCCTCAGTTACCTCATCTGTAAAATGGGGATTAACTGTGACCCCCATCTGGGACAACCTGATTACCCTGTATCTACCCCAGCGCTTAGAACAGTGCTCTGCACATAGTAAGCGCTTAACAAATACCAACACTTAGCAAGTGCTTAGGCCACACCAAAATAAAAGATTAGTGAAGAGACTGAGTGAGTCCTGTTATCCAAGGGTCAAGACTCCAATTGGTTCTCTGTGGACTTGCCAATTCATTAGACAGTTAATTCAGCCACAGGGCCAAATTGAGGGGGATTTACCTACTTGGCAATGCTCAGGGCTGGCTTGTACACAAGACCCAAATGTAAAAATGACAAGAGAAGAGACTTGGGTGGCTTATGGTCCCACTTCACTCAAACCAACATTACCTCTTGCTGATGTGCCTGATATATATTTTCACAAGCAAAAATTACATTGTTCAAATAGATCTGGAGCAGCGGTGCCTGCTGAATGTGAAAATGAAATAGAAACCACGGGAGAGCAGCAGTTTTCACACCCAGATGTTCTAGTCAAATGAACCCAGATGGCTCCCCTGGGGACCATACTCCAAGGACAATACATTTCCCCCCACCCACCCCGTGGGGAAAATGAGTGTGAAATGAAAGCCTCACCTCAGCATGAGGGCACTTGTGGGTGAGAAGCAGTCCTAAAGAAGGTGTTCTAGCTTCATTTCAATATATCTGAGTGAAGGCAGAGACCCAAAAGTTTCCTTATTTTTGCTAGAGAGATTTTCATTCAGAATCAGCATAGGTGGCATTGTTAAGAGCTGGGCTAGAGCAAAGAGGGAGGCTGATGGAATGAGGATCAAGGTGGCCTAGTGGAAAGAGCAAGGGCCCGGGAGTCAGAGAACCTGGGTTCTAATCCTATCTCTGCCAGTTGTCTGCTGTGTGACCTTTGGCAAGTCAGTTAACTTCTCTGTGCTTCAGTTGCCTCATCTGTAAAATAGAGATTCAATACCCATCCTTCCTCCTACTTAGACTGTGAGCCACTTGTCTGCCCTGTTAACCTGTATCTATCCCAGTACTTAGAAGAGTGCTTGACACATAGTAAGTACGTAACAGTTACCATAATAATAATGATAATAATGACAGCTTTTCCACAAAGACACCTGTGAAGGTTGTCCCCGGTCTGCTATATCCCAGGTCTTAGAGACTCCAGCCACTACAGTGGAGTTGCTTGTGACCTTAATGCCTGAGACCAAACCCCATGTGAGGGTTTTATTACGGTAACTCCTGTGCACCAGCAGTCTATGTCAAACTCATGCACATAATAATAATGATGATGATGATGGCATTTGTTTAGTGCTTACTATGTGCAAAGCACTATAGTAAGTGCTGGGGGGGAATACAAGATCAGATTGTCTCACATGGAGCTCACAGTCTTGATCCCCATTTTACAGATGAGGTAACTGAGTCACAGAGAAGTTAAGTAACTTGCCCAAAGTCACATAGCTGACAAGTGGCGGAACCAGGATTAGAACCCATGACCTCTGACTCCCAAGCCCGTACTCTTTCCAGTGAGCCACACTGCTTCTCAATAGCAAATACCAAGAGACCAGAATAAGTGATCTGTAGTAAGCAGTAGCAATTGCAATAATGGTATAAGGAGAAGGAGTAGTGCAAATCAACGGAACTCTCTCTTTCTTTGCTGTCTCGCATTTCCTCCTGCCTTCAGGACATCTCTACTTGACTGTTCCTCCAACACAGCTGATTTAATATATCCAAACCAGATCTCCATATCTTCCCACCCAAATCCTGTTCTTTCCCTGACTTTTCCATCACTGTAGGCAGCACCACCATGTTTCCTGTCTTACAAACCTGTAACCTTGGTCTTTTCCCCAGCCCATCCCACTCATAGTCAGTCTTCAACCCACATGTTCAAACTATTATCAAATCCTGTCAGTTTAATCTTCACAACAGCACTAAAAGCCATCCTTTTCTCTCCATCCCAACTGCTACCATGTTAATCCAAGCACTTATCCCATCTGACCCCAATTACTGCATCATCTCCTTGCTGATCTCCCTGTCTCCAGTATCTCTCCATTCCAGTTCATACTTTGCTGTTCGGATAATTTTTCCACAAAACCGTTCAATACATATTTTCCCATTCTTCAAGAATCTCCAGTGGTTGCCCATCCACCCTCAAAGAGAAACTCCTTACCATAAGCTTTAAAACACTCAATCACCTTGAACCCTCCTACCTAACCTCCCTCATTTCCTACTACCACCCAGCCTGCATACTTTGCTTGTCTAATGCCAACCTACTCACTCTACCTCAATCTCATCCATCTCTCCACTGACCTCTCACCCACATTCTGCCTCTGACCTGGGACATCCTTCTTTTTCATAACTGAGGGACAATTAGTATCCCCTACATCAATCCTTATTGAAGGCCCATCTCCTGCCAGAGGTCTTCCATGAAGGCCTCCTTACCTCTTATCATTATTATTATTATTCTCTTTTGCATCTCCCTGGTATTTGGATGTACACCTTTTATTCACCCTTCCTTTAGCCCCACAACACTCTTGTACATATGCATAATGTGTTTATAGTATTGTCTATATCTCCCTCTAGACTGTAATCTCATGGGCAGGGAACTTTTATACCAACTCTGCTATGTGGTGCTCTCCCAAGAATTTAGTACAGTGCTCTGCAGACAGTAAGCACTCAATAAATACAAAGGATTGATTGTAGTAGAAGTAGGAATAGCAGTAATATTTATTCAGCTTCCATTTGGTGCAAGTGCACTGACCAGGTACTTGGAAAGAACAAAATCAAGAAGTGATATGTTCCTTGGCTACAAGAAATTACTCCTGGCTCTGTCACTTAATCCTGGCCCCACCATTTGTCTGCGTGACCTAGAGTAAGTCCCTTAACTTCTTTGTGCCTCAGTTACTACATCTGTAATATAGATATTAATGATGTGAGCCCAATGAACGACATCGACTGTGTCAACCTGATTAGCTTGTATAGCCTACAGAGCTTACGTGGCTCAGTGGAAAGAGACTGGGCTTGGGAGTCAGAGGTCATGGGTTCTAATCCTGGCTCTGCCACTTGTCAGCTGTGTGACTTTGGGCAAGTCACTTCACTTCTCTGTGCCTCAATTACCTCATCTGTAAAATGGGGATTAAGACCATGAGCCCCATGTGGGACAACCTGATTACCTTGTACTCCCCCCCCCGTGCTTAGAACACTGCTTTGCACATAGGAAGTGCTTAACAAATGCATTATTATTATTATTAACAGTTCTTGACATATAGTAAGTGCTTAACAAATACCATCATTATTATTATTATTATTACATGTTACTGGAGAGAAACAAACTATTAGAGAAATGAATATAAATAATTTAATATAAATAATTTAATGTACAATAGAATAAACATACAGAAATTCTGAAGTTGTGTATAAATTCGTGTATAAGGGCTAGAGTTGACTGACGGTTTATATGGCTGATGGGTTTATATGGCTGGAGGAGCTGGGACATGAATCAGGAGGACTTGGAAAAGGTTGTAGTATCCCAAGAGCTTAGTACAGGGCTCAGCATGCAGTAAGCACTTGATAAATACTATTGATTTTTTTAGGAAGGCTTTGACTTTGGGAACAATTGTGGTGTGCATAATTTATGGAGGGAATCCCACATCAAGGAAATACTATGAGCATGGGGTGGAGGTGGGAAAGTGAAGAGCAATACATAGATAGAAAGTTATCTTGGGAGAAAGAGAGAGAGATGGTGAGTGTCAAGGGAAGAGAGCAAAAAATACTGCTGCACTTTCATAGACAAAATATCCAAGTGTGAAAGAGATTCTCTCACCAAGACACAAAAACTCGAAGATGAATTCTTACACTGACAGTGTCATCTTCAAACCGAACGACAGCTCCACTATGGGAAGACCAGTTCAGATTCTATAAAGAGAGATGCACTTTGAATTTTCATCAAGAGCTAAGAATATATGTTCATGACACAAAGAAGTGAAATCTAAGACAAGACTTAGTTTTCTCTAAAGAGTTTAGAATGCCAGTACAGAGTTTCCATTAATGTTGGATCTGCAAAAATCAATCTGTGGAATTTATTGAGTGCTTACTGTGCACAAAAAGCAATGTAGTAGGAACCTGGGAGAGCACATTTGGTAGACACCTTTCCTGCTCATAAGAAGCTTGCAGTCTAGACAGGGAGACAAATTTTAAAATAAATTATGTATGTGGAAATAAGTGCCGTGGAGCTGACGGTTCATTTGCTAACAAGTGCTTAAAGGGAACAGATCCAACTTCATGGGTGATGTGGAAGGGAGAGAGAATGGGAGAAAGAGAGCTTAAATTGGGGAAAGCAATTTGGAGGAGATGTGACCTTACTAAGGCTTTGAAGTTGGGGAGAATGGTGGTCTGGCACATATGGAGTGCGAGGAAGTTCCAGGTTAGAGAGAGGACATGGGAAAAGTGTTTGTGGAGAGACAGGTGAGAAGGAGACACAGTAAGCAAACTGGCAATAGAGAAGTGAAGTGTTCAGGCTGGGTTATAGCAGGAAATCAATGAGGCAATAGGAGGGGATGAACTGATTTGTTTGGGTAATTGAATTCCCCCACAATTGTTTCAGTTTAAATTCAGGATGAAAAAATGTATTGACTCCAAATATCTGTGTTAGGGTTACCGAGGCTGGGGGATATGTGACTAATATATATATATATATTATAATAGTAATATATATATATAAAGTTTGGAATCCTCACACTGTATGTATGGGGGAGCAATACTGAAAGGAGCAGAAAAACAGGGTGGAATGGTTATGGACAGTTCTGGGAATGGAAGAAGTAGAAAATTTATTGATGTACTTCAGGAATGCTCCACACTGTCCCAAAGTGATGTCAGGGATGAGGGACTCCACCTTTGGAGAGGAACTGGAGAGTGGCAGGGGATATTGGAAGGCATAAAAGGAGAATTGGGGGAATAGTGGTGATAGCTCTCTGATCAATCAATTAATCAATCAATCATATTTATTGAACTCTTACAGTGTGCAAAGCACTGTACTAAGTGGTTGGGAAAATACAATATATCTGAGTCGGTAGACATGTTCCCTGCCCATGGCGAGCTTAGAGTCTAAAAGGGGAGATAGAGGTCAATACAAATAAATAAATTATGGATATGTACATAAGTGCTGTGGGGGTTGAGGTCGGGGAGGGTGAATATTGGGAGAAAATCAGGGTGATGCTGAAGGTAGTAGGAGAAGAGGAAATGAGGACATGGTTAGAGAAGACCTCTTGGAGGAGATCTGCCTTCAGTAAGACTATGAAGGTGGAGAGAGTGATTTTCAGATATGAAGAGAGAGGGCATTCCAGGCCAGAGGATGGATTTGGGCAAGGGGTCAGTAGTGAGATAGATGAGACTGAGGTACAGAGAGTAGGTTGGCATTAGAGAAACAAAGTGTGTGGAATGCGTAGTAGTAGGAGAGCAATGAGATGAGGTAGGAGGGGACAAGGTGACTGAGTAATTTAAAGCTGATGGTAAAGAGTTTCTGTTTGATGTGGAGGTGGATGGGCAACCACTGGAGGTTCCTGAAGTGTGGGGAAACATGGACTGATGGTTTATCTGCAGAAAAATGATCTGGGCAGCACAGTGAAGTGTGGACTGGAGTGGGGAGAGATGGGAAACAGGGAATCAGTAAGGAGACTCATATAGTAATCTGGGCAGTATAGGTTAAATACTTGGATTAATTTATAATGGTTTGATGGAGAGGAAAGGGCAGATTTTAGCAATGTTGTGAAAATTGAACTATCAGGATTTAGTGATGGATTAAATTGGGAGCCTCCTGGCCTGGCTGGATTGAAGGGAAGCCCTGGCCAGAGTGGAATAATAATAATGATGATGATGGTATATAATAAGCACTTATTATGTGCCAAGTACTATTCTAAGCACTGGGATAGATACAGAGTAATCAGGTTGTCCCATGTGGGGCTCACAGTCCTAATCCCATTTTACAGATGAGGGAATTTAGGCACAGAGAAGTAAAGTGATTTGCCCAAAGTCACACCGCTGATAAGTGGCAGAGCTGGGATAAGATCCCATGACCTTGACTCCCAAGCTTGGGCTCTTTCCACTAAGTCACGCTGCTTTTCTCAGGCTTATTTCTCTTGCTGGCAGCTCTCTGATGCCTCTGTCTCTGTTTCTAGTAAATAGCATTGCTTCTGACCCTATCCCCTCTCAGCTCATTTGCTGGGCTGAGGGGGGCAGAGAAGGTGTGACTTTTGGGAGTATGTTTTTCAGTGATTCCCCTATGTTGGTGACGGAGGGCTGTCAGTAATAATCTGAATAATTAAATCTTCAGTTATCCAGGTAATAGGTGGTGACCCAAACATTCAACACTGAGTTAGAGAGAGAGAGAAACCCAATTCTCTTACATTAAAATGTACATCTATATTTATTAACCTAATAAATATTGACATCAACTGAATCTAATGTCTTATCATTCAATTTTTATATTGACATCAATAAGCCAATCAGGAAGCTGAGTGGATATATTGTGCCTAATTTGGACTACTATGAATTAGCATTTTTTGCATGCTAACAGTGACTACATAGAATTGGAAATAGGGATTATGCATAAATTGGAAACAATTTCCTTATAGAATTATCTTTTTTTAGTTGCTTTTCATTTCTAAAAGATTCAGTTGCCAGAAAATCAATCTATTTTATAGTGTGTGAATGTGTACCCTGGAATGGAATAAAGGACACAAAACATTGGGAAAAATAAGGGCTTGGGAATCAGGGAACCTGGGCTCTTATCCTGGCTCTGTCATATATCTTCTGTGTGATTTTGGGTAAGTCACTTAACTTCTCTGTGCTTAAGTTTCATCATATGTAAGTTTTTGTTTTCCTCCCCTCTTAGGCTGTGAGCACTTAGTAGGATAGGGACTGTCTCTGAACTGATTAACTTGTATCTACTCCAGTACCTAATTCAGAACTTGACACAAAGGAAATACTTAAGAAATTCTATAATTATTATCATGCTCTACAGACAAACCCTATTTTGAGAACAGCATAGCTTAGTGGAACGAAAATGGGCCTGGGAGTCAGAAAAGCTGGGTTCCAATTAGGGTTCGTCCACTTACCTGCTGTGTGAACTTGGGCAAGTCACTTAACTTCTATGTCTATGCTTCAGTTTCCTCATCTGAAAAATGATGATTAAATACCTGTTCTCCCTCCCCCTTGAAAATGTGATCCCCATAGGGAACAGGGGTTGTGTCTGATCTGATTATTCTGTTTATACTCCAGCACTTAATATAGTAAGACAGCACTATGATTATCATCGTTATCATCATCATTACTATTACTGTTGTTTTATCACAAAATTTAAAGTTAACATCCACAATTATAAAACAAAATTCAAACTCTGACCCAACAGCAAGCTAAGTCTGTCTGAGCTCATTTAGTTTGGATGCACCAGAATGCCTTAGTGACTCACAAGAGAGTTCCTATGTGCCAGGCACTGAATTAAGCCCTGGGGTAGATACAGCATAATCAGGTTGGACATAGTCCATTTCCCACATGGGGTGTAAAGTCTTAATTCACAATTTACAGATGAGGTAACTGAAGCACAGAGAAGTTAGGTGACTTGTCCAAGGTCACACAGGAAGCAAATGGTGGAGCTGAGATTAAAACCCAGGTCCTTTGATTCCCAGGCTGACTGCTTTTCCATCAGGCCATGCTGCTGCCCATTCTGGTAGCCATCCTAACCTTGGGGAAAATGATTGCTTAAAGAGAAAAGGACCTATCCCTATACAACCCTCCAGTATACCAGTAGAATGGAGCAGTCCCTGTCCTCTCCCAACCCCACTCCTCCTAACCAACCCAACACACCCTTGCTCCCCTGGTGTTGCCCCCAGATTGTCACAGAGCTTCAAGGCCTCAATTCTCCAGATACTCACTTTTGAGTTTAGGGGAGGCCAGAGAGTTGGTCTCCAGACTGGTCATTATTTTTAGAAAAGTCGAAGCAGAAAGTGGGGAAGGATATGTAGATCATCTTTCCAGCAGAACAAATACAGTGTGAAAGACAGTCAAAATGAGAACTCAGGAAACTCCAGAAGAAACTCCACTGGTTGCCCATCCACCTCTGCATCAAACAAAAGCTCCTCATTATTGGCTTTAAAGTACTCAATCCCCTTCACCCTCCTACCTCACCTCACTACCCTCCTAATACAATCCAAGCCCACACACTGCACTCCTCTAATGCTAACCTTCTCACTGTATCTCAGTTTCATCTATCTCACCACGGACCCCTCGCCCTCCTCCTCCCTCTGGCCTGGCACGCCCTCCCTCCTCAAATCTGACAAACAATGACTCTCCCCCCTTTCGAAGCCTCATTGAAGGCACATCTGCAAGAGGCTTTTCTTGACTAAGACCCCCTTTCCTTTTCTCCCACTCCCTTCTGCATCGCCTTGACTTGCTCCCTTTACTTCTCCCCGCTCCCAGCCCCACAGCACTTATAATTTATTTATTTACTTATATTCATGTCTGTCTCTGCCTCTAGACTGTAAGCTCATTGTAGACAAGGAATGTGTCTGTTCATTGTTATATTGTAGTACTCTCCCATGCTCTTAGTATCGTGCTCTGTACACAGTAAGCAATCAATAAATATTAATGAACAAATGAATGAACTCAAGTCCTGTTTATGAGATGTACACCATATGACCCCATGGAGCAGAAGGCCACCAGAACTTAGATTGCAAGCCCACTGAAAGCAGGGATCATATCTGTTTCTTTCATTGTATTCTGCCTAATGCTAATTCTATATAGTTTTCAGAATATAGTAAATTCTTGATAAATGCCCAGGATTGAATGAGTTTTATAGGTTGGAGTCAAGTTTTTCCACACACAATTTCAAACCTCAGTGCACCAAGCCAACAAAAATGTACTTGACAGACTGGTTTTTCTGCTTTTTATTCCCATTGGATAACTCCTTCTCATAAACAGAGAAAATAATTTGCTTCTGCAGGCACTTAACCAATGTATTTTTCCATATAGAAAATGAAAATATTTTGACAAAGCCTGATGTATGATGTGCTAATTTGCTATTCAGAAAGGTAAATTAGTAAAATCTCAGGGTTTTTAAAAAAATATTAATCTCAATTCAAGAGCAGAATAGTGAAAATTTAGGGATCAATGTTCAATCTTATTGCAGCAGCTAAAGGGCAGATGCTTTGAATTCATACAGCTCTCTGCACATCAATGCTGAAAGGAAAAAAAAAATCTGACTGTAACAGCGAGTAACCTTGTGGCCAGGAAACATACTTACTGTGTTCTAATGTACTCTCCTATATGTTTAGTACAGTGCTCTACACTAAGTAAGTATTCAATAAATACCATTGTTTGACTGATAGACCTCACTACACAGAGGGGTATAGTCTTTCCAGAGACTGAGAGCAAGTGGGTTTTTGGATGAGGTCAATGGATATGTAGTCCAAGTTGCATGGCGGAGTGGATAGAGCATGGGCCTGGGAGTTAGAATGTCATGGGTTCTAATCCCAATTCCTCCATTTGTCTGCTGTGTGATCTTGGGCAAGTCACTTCACTTCTCTGTGCCGCAGTTCCCTCATCTGTAAAATGGAGATTGAGGCTGTGAGTTCCATATGGGACAGGGACTGATTTCAACTGGATTTGCTTGGATCCAACTCAATGCTTAGTACAGTGCCTGGCACATAATAAGTGCTTAACAAATACCATCATCATCACGTAGCCCAGGACTGAGTAAAATAGGTGAAGTGAGACTGTGACTATGGCAATCAAAGAGACAATATTCATTCATTCATTCAATAGTATTTATTGAGCACTTACTATGTGCAGAGCACTGTACTAAGTGCTTGGAACGTACAAATCAGCAACAGATAGAGACAGTCCTTGCCCACTGACGGGCTTACAGTCTAATTGGGGGAGACAGACAAAAACAATAGCAATAAATAGAATCAAGGGGATGTACATCTCATTAACAAAATAAATAGGGTAATAAAATATATACATATTTTATGTATATATATATAAAATATATATATATATATATATATATTGAGTGGATGAGCACAGTGCTGAGGGGAGAGGAAGGGAAGTGGGAGGAGCAGAGGGAAAGGGGGGAAAAGGGGGCTTAGCTGGGGGGAGGTGAAGGGGGGAGCAGAGAGAGCAGAGGGAAAAGGGGAAGCTCAGTCTGGGAAGGCCTCTTGGAGGAGGTGAGGTCTCAGTAGGGCTTTGAAGAGGGGAAGAGAATTAGTTTGGCAGAGGTGAGGAGGGAGGGCATTCCAGGACAGCGGGAGGATGTGGCCCAGGGGTCGACGGTGGGATAGGCAAGAATGGGGGACGGTGAGGAGGTGGGTGGCAGAGGAGCAGAGCCTACGCGGTGGGCGGTAGAAAGAAAGAAGGGAGGAGAGGTAGGAGGGGGCAAGATGATGGAGAGCCTTGTAGCCTAGAGTGAGAAGTTTTTGTTTCGTGTGGAGGTTGATGCGCAACCACTGGAGGTTTTTAAGAAGGGGAATGACATGCCAAGAGCGTTTCTGCAAGAAGATGACCGGGCAGCGGAATGAAGAATAGACTGGAGCAGGAAGAGACAGGAGGAAGGGAGATCAGAGAGAAGGCTGACACAATAATCCAGACAGGATATTATGAGAGCCTGTACCAGTAAGAGAGCCCTTTGGGTGGAGAGGAAAGGGCGGATCTTGGCGATATTATAAAGGTGAGACTGGCAGGTCTTGGTGACGGATTGGATGTGTGGGGTAAATGAGAGAGCCGCGTCAAAGATGACACCAAGGTTGCAGGCTTGAGAGACGGGAATGATGGTAGTATCATCCATGATGGTAGTATCATCCACAGTGATAGGGAAGTCAGGAAGAGGACAGGGCTTGGGAGGGAAGATAAGGAGCTCAGTTTTGGACATGTTGAGTTTTAGTTAGCGGGCAGACATCCAGGTAGAGACGTCCTGGAGGCAGGAGGAGATATGAGTCTGAAGGGAGGGGGAGAGGACAGGGGCAGAGATGTAGATCTGTGTGTCATATGCATAGAGATGATAGTTGAAGCTGTGAGAGCAAATGAGTTCACCAAGGGAGTGAGTGTAGATGGAGAACAGAAGAGAGCCAAGAACTGACCCTTGAGGAACCTCAACAGTTAGAGGATGGGAGGGGGAGGAGGAGCCTGCGAAGGAGACTGAGAATGAACAGCCAGAAAGATAAGAGGAGAGCCAGGAGAGAACGGAGTCCGTGAAGCTGAGGTGAGATAAGCTGCGGAGGAGAAGGGGATGGTCAACAGTGTCAAAGGCAGCTGAGAGGTCAAGGAGGATTAGGATATAGTAGGAGCCATTGGATTTGGCAAGAAGGAGGTCATGGGTGACCTTACAGAGAGCAGTCTCGGTAGAGTGGAGGGGATGGAAGCCAGATTGGAGGGGGTCCAGGAGATTCAGGGGCAGTGAGTGGAACTAGACATTCTCTTCCAGTGTCCAAGCAGTGTAGCCTAGTGGATAGAGCATGAGCTTGGAAGTCAGAAGGACCTGGATTCCAATCCCACTTCTGCCACTTTCATTCATTTATTCGATGGCATTTATTGAGTACTTTCCCTGTGCAGAGCACTGTACTAAGCGATTGGGAGAATACAATATAACAATAAACAAATTCCCTGCCCAAAGTGAGCTTACAGTCTAGAGGCGGAGACAAACATTAAAATACATATATAAATTCCAGATATGTCCATAAGTTCTGCTGGGCATGGAGGTGAGATGAATAAAGGGAGCAAGTCAGCATGACACAGAAAGGCATGGGAGAAGAGGAAAGGAAGGTTTAGTCAGGGAAGACCTCTTGGAAAAGATGTGCTTTCAATAAGGCTTCGAAGGCAGGGTTGGTAATCATCTAGTGTGACCTCAGGCAAGTTGCTTCACTTCTCTGTGTCTCAGTTTCCTCATCTGTCAAGTGGGGGTAATTATACTGTGAGCCCCATGTGGGGCATGGACTGTGTCCAACCTTATTATCTTGTATCTACCCCAGGGCTTGGTATAGTGCCAGGCAAGTAATAAGTGCTTAACACTGCCATTAACAACAAACCTTTTCTTATCAATCAATCAATCATATTTATTGAGTGCTTACTGTGTTCAGAACACTGTTCTAAGCCCTTGGGAGAGTGTAATATAAACAGGATTGGTAGACATGTTCCCTGCCCAAAATGAGTTTACAATCCAGAGGGGCTGTTACAGCAGAAACTGTGAGTCCAATAAGCCTGGTCCTCTCCCAGACTTCCCTATCACCGTGGATGGCACGACCATCCTTCCCGTCTCTCAGGCCCGCAATCTCGGTGTCATCCTAGACTTGTCTCTCTCGTTCACCCCACACATCCTATCCATTACTGAGACCTGCCGGTTTCACCTTTACAATATCGCCAAGATCCGCCCTTTCCTCTCCACCCAAATGGCTACCTTACTGCTACGGGCTCTCGTTATATCCTGGCTAGACTACTGTGTCAGCCTTCTCTCTGATCTCCCTTCCTCCTCTCTCGCCCCACTCCAGTCTATTCTTCACTCCTCTGCCGGCTCATCTTCCTGCAGAAACGCTCTGGGCATGTCACTTCCCTTCTTAAACACCTCCAGGGATTGCCTATCATCCTCCGCTCCAAACAAAAACTCCTCACTCTAGGCTTCAAGGCTCTACATCACCTTGCCCCTTCCTACCTCTCCTCCCTTCTCTCTTTCTACTGCCCACCCCGCACGCTCCGCTCCTCTGCCGCCCACCTCCTCACCGTCCCTCAGTCTCGCCTATCCCGCCGTCGACCCCTGGGCCACGTCCTTCCGCGGTCCTGGAATGCCCTCCCTCCTCACCTCCGCCAAACTGATTCTCTTCCCCTCTTCAAAACCCTACTTAAAACTCACCTCCTCCAAGAGGCCTTCCCAGACTGAGCTCCCCTTCTCCCTCTACTCCCTCTACCGCCCCCCTTCACCTCTCCTCAGCTAAACCCTCTTTTCCCCCCATCTCCCTCTGCTCCTCCCCCTCTCCCTTCTCAACCCCTCAACACTGTACTCATCTGCTCAACTGTATATATTTACATTACCCTATTTATTTTGTTAATGAAATGTACATCGCCTTGATTCTATTTAGTTGCCATTGTTTTTACGAGATGTTCTTCCCCTTGACTCTATTTATTGCCATTGTTCTTGTCTGTCTGTCTCCCCCGATTAGACTGTAAGCCCGTCAAAGGGAAGGGACTGTCTCTATCTGTTGCTGACTTGTTCATTCCAAGCGCTTAGTACAGTGCTCTGCACATAGTAAGTGCTCAATAAATACTTTTGAATGAATGAATGAATAGAAGTGAGTGGCACAGTTGTGAGAAGGAGGTGCTGGAATTTAGATGTTGAGAAAAAATGATTTGGGTTCAGATTTCCAATGACTGAACCTGGAAAACAGGCTTTTGGTATAGAGTTCATCATCTCACTTATTCCTAATATATTTCTGCTTCTCAACTCTATAATATTAAATAAATACGATACTTCATAGACTTTTCTGTTTTCTATGAAAATTAATGTCCCTTTAAGATAGAAAGTTTGTTTCTTTCTATAGAATCTCTTTCCATGCACTGTGTGGGTTTTCAGCAGCAGACTAGCTAGAGAGGCAGTGTTCAAAGCTTGTTGCAGTGTCTTAGAAATCTAGAGTTGAATTTTACTAATCATATCTGCCTAGTTTACTGACCTAATTTCTTTCAGCTCAGCAGATCCAATATAGCTGCAGGAGAACCGTTCCTCTATTCTGCCTTGGGCATCAATCATTCACCAAATTGGCAGCTAAATTCTGATTTTCACTTGAAAATATCATAAATATGACATGGAGAGAGAATAAATAAATATGAAACGTCAAGCTATCTGAAAATACAGTTACTCTCCAAACCGCCGTTATACTTCAAGGCAGTTGTTAGATTGACTTAGGTTATATAACTGCTCACAAACTCTTCTTTCCATAAGAAAGCAGAAGCAATTTGCAGTACTCTTGCAGTCACAAAAGGGAAGCGTTTGTCATAGTCCCTGAGAACTGTGGCAATTTTGGCAGCAACAGAGAGAATTTCTGGTTTGGTTAGTGTAAGAATTTCCGAATAGGGTCCAACTTACTCCAGTGTGCTGACTCTGAGAAAGGCAAATTAGAGTGGGAACATGTCTACCAGCTCTGTTGTATTGAACTCTCCCAAGCACTCAGTACAGTGCTCTGCATACACTAAATGCTCAATAAATACCTTTGATTAATTAATTTATTGATTCATTGACCATCTTTAAAACCCTGTTTTCCCTCTTAAAAGAAATTGTGGGCTCCTTGACCAGTAATATTTCTTGAGCCTTTTACCCTCTCTTTTTCTCACCTTTTTCAGTCTCTCCATCCCTTGATCATGTCATTTCCTTTCTCTGTATCAATTAATTAATCTATTTATGGTATTTATTGAGCGCTTACTGTGTGCAGAACACTGTACTAAGCATGTGGGAGAGTACAGTGATTGGAAGAATGCAAGGGAGTTGGTAAACACCATCCCTGCACACAAGGAGCTTACAGTCTAGAGGTTGTGGCAGACATTAAAATGAATTATAGGTAGAGGAAATGGCACAGTGAAAAGATATGTTCATAAATGCAATGGGGCTATGTACCAAAGCATGAGTACCAAAGTGCCTGAAGGGTTCTGACCCGATGCGGAAGCAATGTAGGGTAGAGTTTGAATAGGGAGGGGAAATATGTGATTAGTCAGGACAGGCCTCTTGGAGATGTGATTTTCCAGATCCACTGTAGCCTCCTTAAGAAATGAAGACAAGAACTCCATGCCACATATTAAATGTGGGATAGCCGTGATTTCCTTTAATGATGACGTTCCATATGCTTTTTATCTTTTTGATGCCTTTTGGGTTAATGTGCAGTATCTTCAAATAGTTTACTTTTTCCACAGATTTCAGTAAATTACTACTTGGGAGAGTTCAATAGTCTTAGCGGGTAAATCCCTGCCCTCAAGGAGCTTACAGTCTAGTAGAGAGTACTGACAAACACTAAAATAGATTGCAATCAGGGAGAAGCAATAATATTTGAAGATATGTGCACCGGTGCTACTGGAGGAAGTTCCCAAAGGCTTAGGGGAGGAGTACCCTAGAGTGTAGATGACAAAGAAGTAAAGTGGCAGTAGGGAAATAAGAATAAATCAGGGAAGCCTTCTTGGAAGAGATGCAGTTTTAGAGGGGCTTTGAAGATGGTGAGAGCACTGGTCAGGTAGTTGTGAAGGTAGAGAGAGTTTCAGATGGGATGGAGTGGGGAAGAAAAGATTGAAGGTGAGAGAGATGAAAAGAGGTACAGAACAACATTTTAGACAGGTGACCTGGTTAGCAGTGAACTGTGGACAAGAGAAGGGAGAGATTGAATAATAAATGTGGTATTTGTTGAGCACTGAACTAAGCACTGGAGTGGATACAATATAGAAGAGTCCCACATGGGGTTCACAGTCTAACTAGGAGGGAGAATCTCTATTTTGCAGATGAGGGAACTGAGATACAGAGAAGTTAAGGGACTTGCCCAAGGTCACACCTCCAGTAAGAGGAGGAATTGGGATTATTCATTCATTCAATAGTATTTATTGAGCGCTTACTATGTGCAGAGCACTGTACTAAGCGCTTGGGATGAACAAGTCGGCAACAGATAGAGACAGTCCCTGCCATTTGACGGGCTTACAGTCTAATCGGGGGAGACGGACAGACAAGAACAATGGCACTAAACAGCGTCAAGGGGAAGAACATCTCGTAAAAACAATGGCAACTAAATAGAATCAAGGCGATGTACAATTCATTAACAAAATAAATAGGGTAACGAAAATATATACAGTTGAGCGGACGGGTACAGTGCTGTGGGGATGGGAAGGGAGAGGTGGAGGAGCAGAGGGAAAAGGGGAAAATGAGGCTTTAGCTGCGGAGAGGTAAAGGGGGGATGGCAGAGGGAGTAGAGGGGGAAGAGGAGCTCAGTCTGGGAAGGCCTCTTGGAGGAGGTGATTTTTAAGTAAGGTTTTGAAGAGGGAAAGAGAATCAGTTTGGCGGAGGTGAGGAGGGAGGGCGTTCCAGGACCGCGGGAGGACGTGACCCAGGGGTCGACGGCGGGATAGGCGAGACCGAGGGACGGCGAGGAGGTGGGCGGCAGAGGAGCGGAGCGTGCGGGGTGGGCGGTAGAAAAAGAGAAGGGAGGAGAGGTAGGAAGGGGCAAGGTGATGGAGAGCCTTGAAGCCTAGAGTGAGGAGTTTTTGTTTGGAGCGGAGGTCGATAGGCAACCACTGGAGTTGTTTAAGAAGGGGAGTGACATGTCCAGATCGTTTCTGCAGGAAGATGAGCCGGGCAGCGGAGTGAAGAATAGACCGGAGCGGGGCGAGAGAGGAGGAAGGGAGGTCAGAGAGAAGGCTGACACAGTAGTCTAGCCGGGATATAACGAGAGCCCGTAATAGTAAGGTAGCCGTTTGGGTGGAGAGGAAAGGGAGGATCTTGGCGATATTGTAGAGGTGAAACCGGCAGGTCTTGGTAACGGATAGGATGTGTGGGGTGAACGAGAGGGACGAGTCAAGGATGACACCGAGATTGCGGGCCTGCGGGATGGGAAGGATGGTCGTGCCATCCACGGTGATGGAGAAGTCTGGGACCGGGCTTGGGAGGGAAGATGAGGAGCTCAGTCTTGCTCATGTTGAGTTTTAGGTGGCGGGCCGACATCCAGGTGGAGACGTCCCGGAGGCAGGAGGAGATGCGAGCCCGAAGGGAGGGGGAGAGGACAGGGGTGGAGATGTAGATCTGCGTGTCATCTGCGTAGAGATGGTAGTCAAAGCCGTGAGAGCGGATGAGTTCACCGAGGGAGTGAGTGTAAATGGAGAACAGAAGAGGGCCAAGAACTGACCCTTGAGGAACTCCAACAGTTAAAGGATGGGAGGGGGAGGAGGCTCCAGCGTAGGAGACCGAGAATGATCGGCCAGAGAGGTAAGAGGAGAACCAGGAGAGGACAGAGTCCATGAAGCCAAGGTGAGATAAGGTATGGAGGAGGAGGGGATGGTCGACAGTGTCAAAGGCAGCAGAGAGGTCAAGGAGGATCAGAATGGAGTAGGAGCCATTGGATTTGGCAAGAAGGAGGTCATGGGTGACCTTAGAGAGAGCAGTCTCGGTAGAGTGGAGGGGACGGAAGCCAGATTGGAGGGGGTCTAGGAGAGAATGGGAGTTAAGGATTAGATTAGATTAGATAAGGATTAGAACCCAGGTCCTCTGATTCCCAGTCCTAAATTCTTTCCACTAGGCCATGCTAATAAGGAGGATGCTGCAGTAGTAGAATTACGATAGAGCAAGTGCTTGGACCAACACAGTTAGGAAAGCAAGGAAAAGGTGGAGTCTAGAAATTTAGAGGAAAAATAGATAAGATTTAGCAACAGACTGCACATGGGGATAGAAAGAGGAGTAGAAGATGATGTCAGGGTTACCAGCTTGAGAGATGGAGAGGATGTTGGTGTTATCAATGTTGAAGTTGATATCAGAATATGATTCTGATCCTCTGGGAATCTCTTGGAACTCAAAGAACAGAATTTCATTCATCAAAATTTCTTGAATCACTCATACAGGAACTACTATAAGTTCCTGTATAGTAACTGTATAGTAACTGGGCTCTGTAAATCAGTCAATTAATGGTATTTATTGAGTGCTTGCTATGTACAAAGCATTTTACTAAGTGCTTGGGGTAGTACCATACAACAAAGTTAGCAGACATGTTCCCTGCCCACAATGATCTCAACGATCCAAAAGCCATGTATATGATGATGTATCACTTCTCAGCAACAGCAAAGTGCTATGGATATTCAATTAAGGTAAAGGAAACTGAAGTATTTTAAATAATACCCTGTTATTTGAATCTCTTTTGTTCCCAAAACATTCTCACATTATTTATGTTATTTTTGCCCTCCCAACAATCTTATGGGCTTGGCAAAAAAAAGCAATTAGTGTTGTCCCCATTTTATATATGAAAAACTGAGGTACAGAGAGGTTGTCGGTCCTCAATCAATCAGATCAATTAATCATATTTGAGTGCTTACTGTGTGCAGAGCATCATACTAAGTGACTTGTCTACATCACACAGCAGACCGATGGAAGGGTTCTGACTTGAATCCTGATCCTCCGGCTTCCAGATCAGAGGTCTTCTACGCCATACTGCTTCCTCTAAATTCTAGCCTGTAGCTAACAAGCCATTCAAACAACTAGAGACCAGCATCGGTGTTGTAGTGTTTTATGCCCTTCAGTGTTTCAAGGTGAGGTAAGGAAATAGAAAAACAGGTTAAGAGGGTTCATACTTTGGAAGGATCAAATACGAAACCTGGCACCAAAATAGCACTGATTTAATTAAAACTGATAGTTTCTTGAGCAGATGAGATGATCAGCTTACTGAGATCTGGATCTTCCACAAACATCCTAGTTGTTGTTATCATAGGTAATGAGGCTGGGCGAATGGGAGATACCTGGGAATTAGAGGTTCCCTGTCCTCATTCATTCATTCAATTGTACTTATTGAGCACTTACTGTGTGTAGAGCACTGTGCTAAGTGCTTGGGAAAGTATAGTACAACAATGAACGGTAACAATCCCCACCCAGAACAAGCTCACAGTCTAGAGGAATTACAATAGGTGATAAAATTTAAGGCAGAGTGCTAGGCTTACTTAATGGTGGAGGGTGGAAGGTCAGATTTGTAAAGTTGAAGCAGCAAGACCAAGTGAACAGAGAGTTTGGGAGTAAGAAGTGCCTGAGTTCTAATCCTGGATCCATCACTTGTCTGTAGTGTGACTTTGGGCAAATCGCTAAATTTCTCTGTTCCTCGGTTACCTCATCTGTAAAATGTGGATTAAGACGGTGAGCTCCATATGGGACATGGTATGTCTTCAACCTGATTAGCTTCTCTCAACCCCAGTGCTTAATAAAGTGCCTGGCACATAGTAAGCTCTTAACAAATACCATAAAAAAAGAAGAATCAGTTGTATTTACTGAGCACTTAATGTATGCAGAACAATGTTGGTAGACAAGTTCCTTGGCCACAGTGAGTTTAAAGTATAGAGAATTCCGGGTGAAAGCCAGGATTGCAAATAGGATTTAAGGAGGAAGGTCAGGTGCAAGATGAAAAGCTGGCCTTGCAAAATAAGTGAAATGTCAACTCCCATGGAAAAATACTGACAAGAAAAAAGGGAGTCAGAAATCACAGAAGGGAGGACTCACCTCAAACCCCTAGTTGAAACAAGGTGAGACCAGATGAAAGGGGCCCCCTGACAGTAACAAAGTTGATGATTAATAATTGTGGTATTCGTTAAGTGCTTACTATGGGCCAGGCCCTGTATTAAGCGCTGGGGTGGATACTAGCAAATTCAGTTGGACACAGTCCCTGCCCCATGTGGGGCTCACAGTCCCAATCCCCATTTTACAGATGGTGTAACTGAGGCACAAGAAAGTGACATGACGTCCAAGGCCACAAAGCAGAAAAGTGGTGGAGTCAGGATTAGAACCCATGTCTCCTCACTGACCTCCTTGACTCCTGTCTCTACTAACTCTACTTCACTCTGCTACCCAAATCATTGTTCTAGAAAAAGTTCAGTCTATATTTCCTCTTCCCTCCAGAACTCTCAGTAGTTGGCCATCCACCTCCATATCAAACAGAGTCATATTGTACTCACCCAAGTTCTTAGTATAGTGCTTTGCCCAAAGTAAGCATCCAATAAATACCAGTAATTGATTGACTGAAGAATGGAGAATAGCAATTACAAAGACTTTAGTCTTGACTATAACACTGTCTGCTGTGTGACCTTGGACAAGTTGTTTCACTTCTCTGTGCCTCAGGTGCCTCATCTGTCAAATGGGGATTGAGACTGTGAGTCCCACATGGGACAGGGACTGTGTCCAACCCGATTAAGCTCACACCACCCCAGCGCTGAGTACAAGTGCCTGGCGTATAGTAAGCTCTTGACAAATACCATCATTATGATTGTAATTATTATTATAATTGATGTCAGAGTCTTGGAGACTCGTCTTTGAGAGTGGAATAAGGAAGAAATGTGGCATGTTGGAGGGAGTTAAAAGAGGGCTTCAGGGAGAGCACTGAGACCCCGATCCTGCTCTGTTCTGAGGGGTCAAGGGACCACTGGGACAACAGTGAAGGAGTTCCAGGCCCATGCAGGGTATCCAAGAGGTGGACCTACCTCCACCAAACAGAACTACTTTAGACCGCTTAATGTGTTGTCTCTTTCTGTGGGAAACTGGGCTGCGATCTCGGCAAGGAGGTTCTCTCTCAGGTACCCCAGTACATTGTCGATGGAGGACAGGTGTTGGCAATACTGTTAAGCTGTGTAAAGCAGAAATGTACAATTTATAAATGAAGGTAAGCTCTGTGGGCAGGGATTGTGTCTACTAAACCTGTTGCAGCATGGCATAGTGGATAGAACATGGGCCTGGGAGTCAGAAGGACATGGGTTCAAAGCCTGCTCCTCCCCTTGTCTGCTGTGTGACTGACAGCAAGTCACTTCCCTTCTCTCTGCCTCAGTTACTTCATCTGTAAAATAAGGATTGAGACTGTGAGTCTTACATGGGATAGGAACTGCATCCAATATGATTTGCTTATATATACCCCAGCACTTAGTAGAGTGCCTAAACATAGTAAGTGCTTAACAAATACCATTATTATTATTATTATACTCTCCCAAGTGATTATTACAGCTTCAAATATAGCTATTTTCAAAAAATAAAAAAGTCTGAGATGCTTGAAAAGAGAACCATCTATTACCAAATACCCAAACAAATACTGTCTCCCCATCAGACACATACAAAGACAAACAGTCACACACCCACACATTCCCTTATTTTCACTGGAAAGTGAAGATAGAATTACATTCTTGATTATTAGCTTGAATAGCAATTTGCTATCGTACTAATAAGAAATATTTCAGAAGCAAATCTCCTTGAATGGATATCTGCTTTCCTTCATTTTGCATTGTGAAAAGCATAATGTGGAATTCATTAACTTGGTTCATAAGTATTAATCTCCTTCTGCTTTTATCCCCAACTTGAATCATGATCCTCAGTGTGCTACATCAGAGTTTATTGTTGCAGAAACATTGAAAGTTATGAACAGAAATTCCTCCTCAGCTATGAAAAATCAGAGCAATCCTAAAACACAAAAGGCATTCCTGTTGACACAGCCTACTCAATGCCCAAGTGGTGGAAAGTAACAGGAATGGTCCTTCTCCAGAAACAGGTCAGGCTGGCAAACACACAATATTTGGTTCAAAGAGAAGAAAGGAGACCCAAAGAGAGAAGGTCACTAATAATAATAATAATAATAATAATAATGTTGTATTTGTTAAGTGCTTACTATGTTCAAAGCACTGTTCTAAGCACTGGGGTAGATACAGGGTAATCAGGTTGTCCCACATGAGGCTCACAGTCTTCATCACCATTTTACCGATGAGGGAACTGAGGCAGAGAGAAGTAAAGTGACTTACCCACAGTCACACAGCTGAC
Organism: Ornithorhynchus anatinus; assembly: GCF_004115215.2. Taxonomy (NCBI): domain Eukaryota; kingdom Metazoa; phylum Chordata; class Mammalia; order Monotremata; family Ornithorhynchidae; genus Ornithorhynchus; species Ornithorhynchus anatinus. The sequence continues at coordinate 83,894,687 of NC_041732.1, read as the reverse complement.
AGGTGGCAGAGCTGGAATTTGAACCCATGATGTCTGGCTCCCAAGCCCGTGCTCTTTCCACTGAGCCACGCTGCTTCTCTAACTACTGACTCTAGCCTTTTTGCTGAACTCTCTCAGGGTGCTCTCACTCAAGAACCTCCAGAGAACAAAGGAAGGAAATGCTACCTTATAGTCCAAATTAAAGGGTTGGTTCTCAGAGGGCAGGGTTGGCTGAAACCTCAGAGTGGGGAACCAGGATGCCCCAAGGGATTGTGAGAAATAGGCTAGGGATGCTCGTTTCTGAGTAGCAAACCCTCAACCCCAACAAATGAAAGTCATTTATTATCCACATCATACTGTTTTATATGAAACTTCACCAATCATTTGGTTAGCTATGACAGGTGTGCTTGAGAGAAAAAAAATATTTCTTCTCCCCCTTCCTCCTCTCTTCTTTTTCTCTTTGGCATTTGTTAAAAGCTTACTATGTGCCAGTCACTATACTATGCGCTGACGTAGATACCAGCTAATCAGGTTGGACACAGTCCATTTTCCACAGTGAGCTCATAGTCTTGATCCCTATTTTACAGATGAGATAACTGAGACACAGAGAAATTAAGTGACTTCTCCAAGGTCACTGCGGCAAACATCAGGATTAGAACCCTGGTTCTTCTGACTCCCCGACCTTTGCTTTATCCATGGGGCACACTGCTTCACTTTTGAGCCTGGATTTCTTTTGCACCACCATACCAGATACCTCTTAATCAATCAATCAATAGTATTTAGGGAGCACCTTTTGTTTTAACACTGTACAAAATGCTTCAGAGAGTGTTTTAGGGGTAAAAGACCCAATCTCTGCCCTTTAGGATATTACAACCTGATAGAGGAGGCAGATGGAATATTAATTACTGAGGAAAACAGAGAATGGAAAGATAGATAAAAAAGTAAGTATTTAAATTGCAGACAATGTAATATGCAACAGGTGCTACATATGCAATACTATAGTTGTTTGTGAGTCCATAAGTGTTCTGGAGCTAGTTGGGAAGAGATGAACTGGGAGGAAGAAACTTAATTAGAGAATGCCACTGGAGGAGGTGGGATATCAGGAGGGCTTTATCAAAGAAGAGAATTTCTGGCTTGCAGGACAGAGTAAAGGAAAGGAAATGAGAGAGTTGAGAATGAGGAACAGTGAGAAATTTCTCTTGGGAGAACCTAGATAGTAAACTTCCTAGATTGGAAACCCCACTAGATTGAAAACTCTTTGTGGGTCAGGCTTGTGTTTCCCATCTCTGATATATGGCGCTCAGCTCACCAAGCACTTAATAGAACACTCTGTATACAGTAAATGCTCTATAAATACCCTAAGTGCTCCGTAAATACCCCAAATTGATTGTATGGATCATAGAGCAGAGATTGTGGAATATCAGTGTGAAGAGACCAGCTAAACAAGGTGAGAGAGCTGTTGGGATATTTTGAAGCCACAGGTCTAGAGGTTTTGCTTGATGTGGAGAATTGGTAATACACTGTCAGTCCAATTGAATGACTGATTTCCACCATACTCTGATTAAACTTGTAAGCAAATCATATGTATAAATTTAAGGTGCCCAGTGACAAAAGACATTCCTTTTTTCTGTTTCCCCATCAAATTGATCAGTACAGTGCACTGCACACACTAAGTGTTCAATAAATATTATTGAATGAATGAATGAATTATGATTCAAAATCTCCAACAATTCAAAATTCCCTGTTATATTGTACTTTCCTAAGCATTTAATACAGTGATCTGTACTCAGTAAGCACTAAATACATACAATTGATTGATTGATTGGTTGGGGGGTGTAGTCAAAAAAAGATGTAAAAACAGTGGAGCAGTAGGAAGAATAAGGCTAAGATAAGGAATAGAATGAATCTGTCAGCTTGAAATACTGGAATAAATAATTAAAGGTACAGAAGACTATACATGTATTATATATAGATGTAAGTGCTTAGGATGAGTGATAAATTCAAAAATACTTGGGCAGGCTGTTGAGTTAAAATGTCCCAGAAAAGAGGGATGATATCTGGGAAAGCCTGCTGGAAAAGGTGGGATTTTAGGAGGACTTTGAAGATGCAGAGGATGGTGTCCTCAAGGGTATATGGTGAGAAAAGAACAGCATGAATAAAGATCCAGGGCCAGAGAAAGTTGCCTAGTGGAAAGAACCTGGTCCTGGGAATCGGAGTACCAGGGTACTTATCCCTCCCGGCTTTACCACTTGCCTTTTGTGTTACCTCAAGGAAGTCTTTTAACTTCTCTATGCCTCAGTCAAGGAATTAATGATAGTTATTGACAGATGTGTGTAGAGCACTGTATTAAGCCCTTGGGAAAGAACAATATGGTAGAGTTAGTAGATGGATAATAATAATGATAATAATGGTATTTGTTAAAGACTGTGTGCATGGCACTGAACTAAATGCTGGGGGGGGGAGGGGATACAAGCAAATTGGTTTGGACACAGTCCCTGTCCCATATGGGGCTCACAATCTCAGTTCCCATTTACAGATGAAGTAACTCAGGTCCAGAGAAGTTTAATGACTTGCCCAAGGATCTCTTCCCACAAGAAGCCTACAATTTTCTCATCTGCAAAGTGAGAATTGCGTATTTGTTCTCCTTCCCCTTTAGACTGTAAGCCTCCATGTGGGACAGAAACCTTGATCAGATTGTATTATATTGACCCCAGTGCTTGGTTCAGGGCTAGGCACATGGTAGGCATTTAACAAACACCTCAATAATGAGGATATTGATATTGATAATAATATTAATAATAATAATATTGATAATAATATATTGTTGTCTGTCTTCCCCTCTAGACTGTAAGCTCACTGTGGGCAGGGAATATGTCTGCTAATTCTGTTGTATTCTCCCAGATGTTTAGTGCAATGCTTTGGACATACTAGGCACTGCTAATATTAACAATTATTATTATACTGGCCCCAGTGATTAGTTCAGTGCTTGACACATTGTTAAGTGTTTAACAAATACCCCAATGATGATTGTAATGATAATATGGGAAATGCCAAAAAGACCATAATAACAAAAAAAATCCCCAGTGGCTCTTAGCAGGTGGACTCTGGATCAAGAAATAAAGGGTAAGTGAAGGCCAAAACGAGAGCCATTACTGTGAGTCTGTTTTCTTTCCTGAGTGGGTGAGTAGCTTCCTCCGCTGGTTATTAGCCATCTTCACTCGATGATTTTGGTTTGCGAGAGAGGACTCTCTCCCATGTCATTATCTCTCCATCATACCTTATCCCAGACTTATTGAGTACTGGCTGCCAACTCTGAATGACAGGCTGAGGCGGGAGACTGTGGCCTGGTAGGAGAATAGCAAAGCCCAAGTCTGACCCCAATTCTGGATCGCCTCTAGGGCCTTTCCAAGGAAGACAATCTGCAGCAATGAGCATAAATGGATTTAAAGACCTGTCCTTGCTGCTCCTGACATTGAGGGAGCTACTGGGGCCAAGGGAAAAGCAGCAGAGGATCTAGACAGTGGGAGATTGGAAAGCGGAGAATTGTGATTTCACCTCTGCTTCTTAAGTTTTCAGCAGCCAAAACAAGCTTCCTCCCCAGAGGCCTGCATTCTGGAACAGGGTCAACAATCCAATTGGCCTAACGCAGAGCATGATGTTGGCATTAACTCAAGAATATGCAGGCATTTCTATTTCCAGCCAAGTATCAAAGCGACATACAGATGTTTGACACTTCACTGGAAATTGAAATTTCAGCACATTCCCCAGACACTGTTATAAGTCAATTCTCTAGAGAATGACATGTAAAAAAATGAAACCAGCCTGTTTTATATTTGCAGACTGACAAGAAAAACTGAAAATAGTAGAATCTGATAATAAAAACTTTTAGAAAACATTTTTAAACAAAATATTAGCATAACTCCTGATATCATAGGACTGTGTCCTTGAAAATAGAGTTGTATCATGGTGGGTTGTATCGTGGGCATATATTCCCAAAGGCTTATGTGTTATAAATTGAGATTCATTCCAGAACCTCAAAAAGAGTAATATCAAATTCCTTTGTGTGGTATACACTATAATGATGAATGCCACTCAACTTATCATTTAATATTTATTAAAGTAATTCAAAGCATAACATTATTGAATAAATGAAGAGTTGTCATATGATTATGAGTTTTTGCTGGAGACTGCTGATGTAGAAGCTTGTTTTGCAGACTGTGGTTGGGGATTTTCAATTTATTGTAGACATTGTCCAATTTAAATTAAATAACCCCTTACTTTTTTCTTCTTTTTCAAGCACCTTGTAGGCGGCTAAATCCTTCTGAATATCTCTGATTGTATTTGAATTCCTCTTTCCATGAGGTCTTCCTTTTCAGTCATATTTATAAGTTGATCCACTGTCCTGAAAACTGACAGAAATAATTTTAATCCCAAAATTTACCTGGTGATGGAAAAATAACAACTTCCTCTTTTCCGGCATTTTAAATTGATGGGTTAGATTATCGAAGTCCGATGACATCCTTCTTGGGCAATGATTCATCTACGTGAGATGTAATCACCTCACTGACAGCTCCATCATCCATTACGCCATAAAACAATTCTGGCATTACCCCCAGTTTGGTTGTATAAAGGATGGTTGTAAATTGGGGAATAATTGAAAATAGGAATACCATCTTAATCCAAGTTTTGGACCTCTTATTTCATGTTCAGCTTTATTCTCCATGAGACACTAGTGGAAGTTAAATGACTTGATTAAGGTCACATAGACAAGTGGTGGTACCGGGATTAGAGACCTGAGTTGTAACTGGCTTCCAGTCCCGGGTTCTTTCCACTAGACCATGATAACTCTCACTTCATTTAATTTCTACCCAACTTCTCAATCTGAAAAATGGAGAATGCTAGCTCCTCCATAGACTGTAAGCTCCTGGTGGACAAGTATTGTGCCTACTAAAACTAGTTAATTTTACTTTCCAAGGACTCACTATGTTTCTCTGTGCATTATTATTATTATTTGTTAAGCACTTACTATGCACCAGGCACTGTCCTAAGAGCTGGGGCAGGTACAAGCAAATCGGGTTGTATGCAATTCCTGTCCAGCCTGGGGCTCAGAGTTACAGATTGCCCATTTTACAGATGAGGTAACTGAGGCACAGAGAAGTGAAATAACTTGCCCAAAGTCACATAGCAGAAAAGTGGTAGAGCTGGGATTAAAGCCCATGATCTTCTAACTCCCGGACACATGCTCTATCCCCTATGCCAAGCTGCTTGCATTGCAAGCCCTCAATAAATGCCATTGATTGATTGATTGGAGAATAGTTTCCTTTGCCATGAAGTAATGAAAATAATTATAATTGAGGTATTTGTTAAGCATTTACAGTGAGCCAAGCATAGTACTGAGCAATGAGGCAAATACAAATCATCAGACCAGGTGCAGGCCAAGTCCCAGATGGGTCTTAGAGTCTAAGGGAGAGGAACACCAGGTATTTAATCCCCTTTTTACAGATGAGGAAACTGAGGCACCAAAGAGTTAAGTGACTTGACCAAGATTACCCAGCAGTAGATAGCAGAGCCAGGATTAGAAAGCAAGTCTCCTGACACAACTTGAACCAACTCTCTCAGCAGTGAATGAGACCAATCCAATGCCTGGACTAGGGCCCAACTACCTCCTAAACAAATTTCTACACTGGGACTCATTCTTAGAGCCTAACCTTAGGTGGCTTTCAGGCTAAGCTGCTCTTAGGCTGCTTTCTTTCCTCACTGGGCTCATTCTTGGGAAAAAAAAACAGCTCTTGGGCCACCAAAGACATTAGACAAATCAACATGGCCCTACCATTCTTGTTCCCTAGAGTATAGCCAATCTCAGTCAGTTAATCATATTTACTGAGCACTTAACTGGGTGCAGAGCACTGTACTAAGTGCTTGGGAGAGTACAATATAATAACACAACAAACATATTACTTGCCTACAATGAGCTTACAGTCTAGAGGGGGAGACAGATAATAATAAAAAATAAATAAAATTACAGATATATACTGAAGTGCTCTGGGGCTGGGGCTGGGTGGAGGGTGAGCCTGTGGAGGCCATTTTGTTGGCAAGAAGCCCTTTCACAGGTGACTGTTCCTTTTGAACCCATGAGCAACAACATGGAGAAAAGAATTGGACTGCTCTGCTCCAGATCATTGCAAAGCCAGTCTGCAAAGTGGGCACAACTCCACAAATTTGAGTCATAACAGTTGGATTGGTAGTTATGTTTGTAGAGTGTGTGTGTGTGTGTGTGTTTCCCCTTCAATCGCAATTGGATTTGAATAAAGTTTGGCATTTTTTAACTTCTCATAGATTGCCCAGTCTAGGAAATTTTTGGTCATTACATTTGGTTAGGATCCGTCTCCGCAGTACTGGATTACTGAAGAGACTCTTGGCCGTGAAGGTCAGTTAGGATAGCAGGTTCTCAACCTAGGAGGGAGGGCTATTTGAAACACACAGAGAAGGACCCTTGGCTTGTGACAGGGGATGAATAAAGAGAGTGAGTCAGGGCCACCCAGAAGAGAATAGGCTGTCATCACAGTCTCCACCTGCAAATAGTCCCTAATTCTTCCCTGAACCATTCCTGGTCTTGCGAGTGCCCCGTGGGAGGGGTGATACTACACAATAAAATTTTGCCTGAGTCTTGAAGGTAGATATTCTTCTCCCTCCATACTGTAGCAGAGTCCTAAAACACCCAGTGCATCTTTATTGAGTGACAATCCCCTCATCCCTCAATTGCATCAAAAGGGAGCATGGGTCCAGAATTGTGCTTCTTAGTCAGAATGAGTTTTGGGTTTGGTCATTCCAGTGAAATCCAGGCAACTATTGTAAAAGTAACATGAGGAGAATTATGCTGTCCTGAGAAAGGTGAAACATTTAATTTCCACCACTGACCTTGTATTTCATTCCACTGTGGTCTAAAAGAAACAGCAGAAGATTGGAGGATTTGTTCTGGCCCCAGCCCTGTTACTGGCCTGCTGGGTGACCTTGAGCAAATCACTTAATAATAATAATAATAATAATTATGTTGGTATTTGTTAAGCGCTTACTACCTGCTGAGCAGTGCAGTGCTCGGCACTGTTCTAAGCACTGGGGTAGATATAGCGTAATCATATTGTCCCATGTGAGGCTCACAGTCTTAATCCCCATTTTACAGATGAGGTAACTGAGGCACCGGGAAGTTAAGTGACTTGCCCAAAGTCACACAGCTGACAGGTGGCGGAGCCAGGATTAGAACCCATGACCTCTGACTCCTAAGCCTGTGCTCTTTCAACTGAGCCATGATGCTTCTTTAACCTCTCTGTACCTCAATTTCCTCTTCTTTAAAATACAGACAAGTATCTGCTTCCCCCACCTCTTAGATTTTGAATCCAATATTGGACAGAAGCTGTGTATGATCTAATTATCGTTGCCCCATTTAGCGCAAGGTTAAGATAACATAGGATGCACTTAATAAATGCCTCATTCACATAAAAGTCTTTAAGAAGAATGCAAAGCGTGAGGCTTGACTATGTTACTGCAGGACCAGTTTTCAGTTCACATCATCAGCTCTCAGGACAGGTAGACCCAGTTAATTTGAGAACTATAGCAGTGGCACACAGGTGTCAGAAAAGTCAGCAAAGCAGTTTTACTGTTTACGAGTGTTACATGATGTGACATTAGGGAGTTCTCAGCCTTAAATCCTCATTGAAAGAGTCCCTGGAGGTACTTTAGGAATAACAAGGCCCCAGTCAGTCTCCACTGGGTCCTAAATCAATCAATCATATTTATTGAGTACTTACTTTGTGCAGAGCACTGTACTAAGTGCTTGGGAGAGTACATTATAACAGAGTTGGTAGACATATTCTATGTTCACAATGAGTTTTTGGGCTACAGGGGGAGATAGTCATTAAATATAAAGAAATGAATTAAATTATGCATATGTGTAAGAGTTCTGTAGGGCTGAGGGAGGGGTGAATAACTACTACTATAGTTTCCCTGGGGTTCTGGTCCTTTCCCATCTTCTCTCAGAGCATCTCAGATTCTAGTCTCACCCTTTCAGAATCATTGTATAAAGAACCTCTTGGCATCTTTCACCTCCTCAGAGACAGGAGCCTCACTCCTCTGGAGATCTGGCTACTGAGCCCTTAACCTCCAGGGGTCTTCTCAAATCTTTCCTGTTCTCTGTGTCCATCCACTGTCCACAGCACAAGTTTTCTCTGTGTTCTGCTCTCCCAGGCACGCAATTTGCTTCTCCTTGGTCTCAAAATGGCCGAGGCTCTTCTTTCCCCACAATCTGACCCATTTATTTCTTCCCCAATTCTTCTCTCTCATTAGCTCCTAGAACCTATTTTCAGTTCCCTCAGGGAAGGGTACCCTGGAGTGACTTTTCTGGCTTCCTCCTCCCTCTCCTAAGTGTGGGACTGAACATTACACAGGGGTGAATATAATGTGGTCTAAAAAAAAGCTAATTAACCATTCTTCTGTTAAATAATTTGGAGGAGTATAGATGCTGGCACTTCCAGTAATGAGGATTTACAACTGCAGAATTTTTGCTGGACAAGGGCTTTTTTATTCTCAGAAATATTTGAGAACTGGATTATGCAGAAATGGATCTAGCAGGATTTATTTTGAAGAGCCAGGCAGCAGAATATTGGAACATCAGCCAGGATAGTAGCTCTCAAATAGCATCCCTCCTGCAAACCAAGACAGCTGGATGATTGAAATTTCAAATATCCTGGTATTTTCAAACTTTCCTCTCAGGTAATAAAATAATACCCTCTACCCACATCTACATATGAGCAATCGCCTATTACATGCTGAGCTACTGCATTGAAATGTCAGAGCGAGATATTCAATAACTCTTTTCTGCTCGTGCATTTCTGGAAGTACTGATCAGCATGTTGAAGGGTTTCACATTGCTAAGTAGCTATGGAGATAATGGGAAAAAGGCAAAAGATAAAAAAAATATTTCTAGGATTCAGTAGTGGTTGCGGGTTGCAAAATCAAGATTTTTCATAAGGTATAATGATGTCTCCTTAAATATAGCCCCATAGTATTGAAGAAAGTTATTAAAACATCAAATAATATGCAGAAACTCTATTTCACTTGGTTTAAAATATTTGTAGATATTATAAACTAGAGGAGGGTCATGACATAGTGGAGAGAGCAAGAGACCAGAGACACCAGTTCTAAGCCCAGTCCTGCCACAGATCAGATAGGGAACCTTGGCCAATTCTCATAATCTTTCAGAGACTCAGTTTTCTTATCTAAAAAAATGAAAATAAAGCATCTGTTCTCCCTATCCCTTAGACAGTAATGCCTGGGTGGGACAGAGATTAAGCTCAATCTGATTATCTTGTAATTACTGCAGTGCTTTGGCACGTAGGGAACACTTAATGTATTATTATTATAATAATGTTGGTATTTGTTAAGGGCTTACTATGTGCAGAGCGCTGTTCTAAGCGCTGGGGTATGTACAGGGTAATCAGGTTGTCCCATGTGATGCTCACAGTCTTAATCCCCATTTTACAGATGAGGTAACTGAGGCACAGAGAAGTTAAGTGACTTGCCTACAGTCACAGAGCTGGCACGCAGCGGAGCCGGGATTAGAACCCATGACCTCTGACTCCCAAGCCCGGGCTCTTTCCACTAAGCCACGCTGCTTCTCTAATCATTATTATAATAATGCTTAGCATTATTGATATTAATAAAGATGATAGTAATGATAATGGAATAATTCTCCTCCTTGAAGTATTATCAACTTTTTTTACTGTCTAGAATATTGACAACCACTGTCAAGTTTCATTAGGTTAAGCAGGGGTCTTACCTTGCCTTATGCTGTTGAATCATTTCCGACCCACTGTGACACCATAACAATAATAATAAAGTTGGTATTTGTTAAGCACTTACTATGTGCAGAGCACTGTTCTAAGCGCTGGGGTAGATACTGGTTAATCAGGTTGTCCCACGTGAGGCTCGCAGTTAATCCCCATTTTACAGATAAGGTAACTGAGGCACCGAGAAGTTAAGTGACTTGCCCACAGTCACACAAGCTGAGAAGTGGCATGGACAAATCTCTCCCAGAGCGCCCCACCTACATCTGCAGTTCTGGTAGTGCATCCATAGAGTTTTCTTGGTAAAAATCCAGAAGTGTTTTACCACTGCCTCCTTCCACACAGTAAATTCGAGCTTCCGTCCTCGACTCTCTCCCATGCCATTGCTGTCCAGCACAGGTGAGTTTGGACTTGTAGCAGATTGCCTTCCAGTTGCTAACCACTGCCCAAGCTAGGAAGGTATGGATATGCCTCTGTTTGACTCTCTCTCTCATAATCGAGACTGGTAGAGTACTGGAATATCTCCAGTTGTGGCCTTGAGAGGAGCAAGCCGGGGTGCCTTATTTCTATCACAGATCCAGCAGTGAGACTTAGGATGTTCATATCACTGATGGTATGGAATGGGGCCCAGTGCTGGATCACTATGTACTTAATGCATGCCATATTTTTTATCCACAATAAATCTGGAACATTTCATAACAGTGTACAAGCCACCCAAGTAGTGACATGTCCCACTCATGGAGATTGAAGTTTCACACAAGGAGCACCACCTAAGCAGGTACATTAGTTCAGCCTACCTCTACCAATGTGACTAAGAACAGGGTGTTTCTATGGGACACCAGGTAGCCCTTAGGACTGTGCATTCTTTGGTTTAATGATTTTGAGCTAAACATGTGTTCAATAAATACCATTGTTTGCTTGATTGTTTTATGGCCCCGACAAAAGGGATGTTCTGTGAAAACCACATCAGGGAATATAGAACAAGCACATAGTAGAAGTCAACAAATATCACAATTATTATTTACATTATTAGCTTGGACTCTTGTGTCAAGTGATGAGATTTCAAATCTACAAACCAAAGTCTTCTCTGGATTCCTGGGATTAGTTTGCAGCCAGTTCGACTCGCCAGTGGTGCTGTGAGGGAATGTGTGGGTACAATTACAGTTTTCACCGATCATAGCAGTAGAAGCAAATAGGACCGTTTCCATGTTTTAATGGATTTGTCGAGTTTATTAGTCCATTAACATAAAATGCCGAGGTCACTTTTGGAACCCTTCCCAAAGATGGCAATTGCATCGGCAATCTGCCTGTTCTTTAATTCTGTTGTCAATTGCAATGACAGGACATATTTGCTCTCAGTAAGAATACTGCAGCCTCCCCTCCAAGTTTGTTTTTTTTTTTTTAAACATCTGTGCCCATTGAATTGATTACCTCTAATTCATGTCTATTTTATCAGTTCGGTCAGATATCTCCTGGGTGGTCACCTCAATTTGATACTGTCACTATGTCTTTTCTTTTTTTCTCTTTCCTCCTAGGTTGCTTCTCCATCCTCTTGATCATTCAGTTGCCATTCACTCTCTCTTCTTTAGCTTCATCATACCTAAATGATGGGTGAACAGAACTACACAGTGTTCTAAATGCAGTCTGGTGCTTTTAGTATAGACTATAGAACGTAACCTCTAAACTGTAAACTTATTGGAGTCAGGGTATACGCCTATCAACTCTGTTATATTGTGCTCTCTAGACTGCTTAGTACAGTGCTCTGCACACAGAAAGGACTCCATAAAGATGATTGATTGATTGATTGACTGGTGGCATCAACATGAAATCAAGATTCAGACAAAGTGAAGGTTTATAGAGCAAATCTTTGCTCCAGCTGAATCTTAGTCTATCTCAGGGGCCACTTGTGACTTGGAGAGCAAACTTCTATGAGCTGTGAAAGTTTAAATGTCAGGACAGGATCACAGACAGGATAACAAACTGTCTATCCACCAGCCTTGAAGCATTGTTCAAAGTATCACAGCTCTGTAGGTCAGGGCATATGAGAAAGATGGATAACAGTAACAATAATAATAACAATTACAATACCAATAATCCCATTTGTTAAGCATTTACTATGTGCTAAGCATTGTACTAAACTGTGGGATAGGTAAAAGTTAATCAGATCCCATATGGGGCTCACAGTCTAAATAGGAGGGAGAACAGGTAGAACAAGTTTGCAGATGAAGGAACTGAGGCACAAAGAAGTTAGGTGAGCTACTCAAGGTCACACAACAGGTAATAATGATGGTATTTGTTAAGCGCTTACTATGTGCAGAGCACTGTTCTAAGCGCTGGGGTAGACACAGGGGAATCAGGTTGTCCCACGTGGGGCTCACAGACTTCATCCCCATTTTACAGATGAGGTAACTGAGGCCCAGAGAAGTGAAGCAACTTGCCCACAGTCACACAGCTGGCAAGTGGCAGAGCCGGGATTTGAACTCATGACCTCTGACTCCAAAGCCCGGGCTCTTTCCACTGAGCCACACTGCTTCCATTACAGGACAGGTAATTGGCAGAGCTAAGATTAGAACTCAAGTCCGCTGACTCCCAGGCCCTCGTTCTTTCTACTAGGTCACTCTGCTTCCCATAATGGGTAACAACAGGATCCCAAAAGGGCTAGTTGAAATGAGGTAATTGTAGATAAAGTTGACAAGGGGAAACCCTTTGAAAGCACAATGAAGCAAAACCACAAATGAGGCGCATAGCCCTAGACAATCAGGAAGTAGCTTCAGAAAGCACATCAGCCACACATTCAACACCTCGAAATGGGGTCAATTTTCAGGACAGAGGTTTCCAGAAGATAGTGGCATGAAGAAAAAGGATTTAAAATAATCCTGTAAACTGTGGATGACAAAGATCCTGCTTGCCCGAGGAGAGGAAAGCAACTGGACAGAAAAAATGCTGAGGACTGTTGATGGCATATTCATTTAGAGAGCGAATCGTGATGTAAGCTTGCCATGGAGTTACAGATAAAACTGGTGGAAAGGGATTTATCTCCAACTCCACCAGCCTGGAAAAGCTGCTTAGCACTTTGGAGGTGACATAGGTAATCTGTGACTGCCAGATGCCAGCATCTTCACTGTTCTTCTGTGACTCCTAGGTAAGCCATGTACTGGCATGTAAGGCATGGTGCTAGAGGAGCCTGGTGTTTACATTTCAATCCCTCAGTCACCTTGCCCCCTCCTACCTCACCTTGCTATTCTCCTACTACAACCCAGCCCGGACACTTTGCTGCTCTAATGATAATAATGCTATTTGTTAAGCACTTACTATGTGCCAAACACTGTTCTAGCACTGGGGTAGATACAAGGTATTCAGGTTGTCCCACTTAGGGCTCACAGTCTTAATCCCCATTTTACAGATGAGATAAATGAGGCACAGAGAAGTGAAGTGACTTGCCCAAATTCACACACTTGACAAGTAGCAGAGCTAGAACCCACGACCTCTGATTCCCAAGCCCGTGCTCTTTCCACTAAGCTACACTGCTTCTCTACCCTCTCTATCTCAGACTACTCACTGTACCTCAATTTCATCTATCTCGTTGCTGACTTCTCGCCCACCTCCTGCCTCTGGCCTGGAATGCCTTCCCTTTTCAGATCCAACTGAAAATTACTCTCCCCCCTCTTCAAAGTCTTATCTAAAGGCTTTCCAAGAGGCCTTCTTGACTAAGCCCAGGTATCTTCCCACTCCCTTCTGCACCACCCAGACTTATTACCTTTATTCACTACCCCTGTCCCCCAGCCCCACTTATGTGCATATCCGTAATTTATTTATTTATATTAATTTTCTTTCTCCCCCTCTAGACTGTAAGCTGGTTGTGGACAGGGAATGTGTCCATTACATTGTTGTGTTTTACTCTCCCAAGTGCTTAGTACAGTGCCCTGCACACTGTAAGTGCTTAGTAAATATGATTGATTGATTGATTTCAGTCTAGTGGTTGTCTACAGTTAATGTGAAGGTCTGTTTGCAATCAGCTCTAATCTTTTATGTCTCTTTTTAATGATATTTGTTAAGCACCCACTAGGTGCCAGTCACTGTACTAAACCATGGAGTAGATTCGAGATAAACAGGTCGGACACAGACACTGTCCCTCATCGGCCTCACAGTCTTACTCCCCATTTCACAGATTAAATAACTGAAGTACAGAGAAATTAATTGATTTACCAAAGGTCATAGAGTCAATCAATCATTTGTATTTATTGAGTACTTACGGTGTGCAGAGTACTGTACTAAGTGCTTGGGAGAGTACAATATTATGGAGTTTGCAGACACATTCCCTGCCCACAATGAGCTTAAAGTTTAGAGGGGGAGGAAAACATTAACATCAACAAAGAAGTGGTGGAGCTGGGATTAGAACCTAGCATCTCTGACTCCTAGACCTGCGCTCTTTCCACGAGACAATACTGCTTCTTTATTGGTATAATTTGGAAGATTGAACAGATATTTTAAGTTTCCTGAAAATCCAAGACAATAATACAAATAATGGTAATTGTGCTTCCTATGTGCCTAGAACTGTTCTAGAACCCATGACCGTCTTGCTCCCAGGCCTAGGCTCTATCCACTAAGCCATGCTGCTTCTCCCATTGGTCTATGATGGGAACTCCTCTTGGGGGATCAGAGTAGAGTGTCCTGCCAGCAGGAACATCAGCCAGTGAGAGTGTGTTCTTTATTGAGAAGCTGGAAAGAGCCCAAGCTTGGGAGTCAAAGGTTATGGGTTTGAATCCCGGATCTACCACTTGTCAGCTGTGTGACTTTGGGCAAGTTACTTAACTTATCTGTGCCTGAGTTACCTCATCTGTAAAATGGGGACTAAGACTGTGAGCCTCACGTGGGACAATCATTACCCTGTAAATCAACCCCAGCGCTTAGAACAGTGCTCTGCACATAGTAAGTGCTTAACAAATACCAACTTCTTTTTTTTTAATTGTTGTGCGGCTGAAGATTATGTGCATTCTGGCAAAGTCTAGGAATGCAGGGTATTCTGGGAGACTGCTGTAGGAAGAGGGGTTACTCACAGATGCCATAGCAGTATCCTAGCAACTCTCTATGGGCCCTGGGCATGGTCCAGGCTATTACTGCCATTTACATCTCCATTAGATGCCGGGGGAAGGGCATGGAGAGAGGAAACATCCCCCTTGGGTCTTTCTTGGCTTTCAGACTCCTACATCTCTCTCACACCTCCCCTGCTGGAGAGTATTGATTGAGTGCTTTCTGTGTGCAAAGCACTGTTCTAAGCAGCTGGGAGAGTGCAATGCAATAGAATTGGTAAACACAATTCCTGACCACTGGGGGTTTATAGTCTAGAGGAGGAGACACCTGTCCAGAGAGGGAGACTTCCACTCCTAAATGAACTCACACCCATGTCATAGCCTGCCTCCACTGCTGCTTTAGCCTCCTCTCTGACCTTCCTGCCTCCAATCACTCCCCACTCTAGTTCATTCCAGAGTGACCAGATCATTTTTGTAAAATTTTGTTCTGCACGCATATCTCCACTCCTCAGAAACCTCCAATGGTTGACCAACCACCCCTGCATCAAGCAGAAACTACTTACATTGATTTTAAGGCACTCAACTAGCTCCCCTTCCTACCTAACTTTGCTCTCCTTTTGCTAACTTTCTTACCGTAAATTGATCCCACCTTTTTTGTTCTTAACTCCTTTCTCACAGCCTGAAACTCCCTTTATTTCATAGCCCACTAAAGTCCTACTAAAATCATATCTCCTCAAGAAGCCTTCCCCTACTAACCTTTCATTTCCCTACCCTGTTCACCTTCCCTTCTGTGCCATCTATTAATAATAATAATAATAATGTTGGTATTTGTTAAGCACTTACTATGTGCTGAGCACTGTTCTAAGCACTGGGGTAGACACAGGGGAATCAGGTTGTCCCACGTGGGGCTCACAGTCTTAATCCCCATTTTACAGATGAGGTAACTGAGGCACAGAGAAGTTAAGTGACTTGCCCAAAGTCACACAGCTGACAAGTGGCCGAGCCGGGATTCGAACCCATGACCTCTGACTCCAAAGCCCAGACTCTTTCCACTGAGCCACAATGCTTCTCTATTCATATGGGTGTATTCCATTAAGGACTTTGACACCCTTCCCTGAGCCACACAGTTTCAGCACTTTAGTAGAGTGCCTGGCTCATCGTAAATGCTTAAAAAATACCATCATTATTATTATATCCATAACCTCATTCTCTGTTGCTTCCCCATCTGTAATACATTTTAATGGCTATCTTCCCCACTCGACTCTTTTTTTTCTTTAAATGGCATTTGTTAAGCACTTACTAAGTGCCAGGCACTGTACTAAGTGCTGGGGTAGATACAAGATAATCAGATTGGACATAGTCCATGTTCCACACAGCCACAGTCTTAATCCCCATTTTACAGATGAGGCAACTGAGGCAAGAAGTGATTTGTCCATGGTCATACAGGAGACAAGTGGCAGAGTCAGGATTAGAACCCAGGTCCCCTGACTCCCAGGTCTGTGCTCTTGCCACTAGGCACACTGCTTCTTCCCAGCCCGATCCCAGGGCACAGCCTGTCAAACCCTGCAACCTCACAGTAGCCTGCAGTCACCAACTATTCAGTCAACTGTATTAAGCACTCGGAAGAGTACAATATTACAATAAACAGACACATACCCTGCTCACAGTGAGCTTACAGCCCAGTGAGGCAAGATCTCTGGATTGCAGCAGGTCCCTCCTTTATGGATCGACACTTGTTGGGGGACCAGTTGTAGGGTATTTTGGGGTGCTAAACCCTAGTTACCCATCCTTACTCCCAGAAAGGTCTATTGTTGAGACTGCACTAAGGGCCAACTGGTCCCAAAGACCTAGGATAGCCACAAGTTGTGTAGCAGAACCTACTGGAAAGATCGTTGACCTGGGATCTAATTCCGGATCCTCCACTTAACTTCCTGGGCGATCTTGGGCAAATTCATTCATTCATACAATCGCATTTATTGAATGCTTACTGTGTACAGACCACTGTACTAAGTGCTTGGAAAGTACAATTTGGCAACAGATAGAGACAATCCCTACCTAACAACAGGCTCTCAATCTAGAAGGGAGGAGACAGATAACAAAATGAAACAGGTAGACAGGCATCAATAGCACTATTGCTACTTTGTTCCTGTTTCCTCATCAATCAGTCATATTTATTAAGCACACACTGTGTGCAGAGCACTGTACTAAGTGCTTTAAAACTGAGTTGGTAGAAATGTTCCTTGCCCAAAATGAGCTTGCCGTCTAGAGGGGGATCTTATAGTTTAGAGAGGGAATGGTGTTTGTTAAGGACTTCCTATGTGCCAGGGATTGTACTAAGCACTGGGAAGAAACAAACTAATCCAGTTGGCAACAGTCTGTGACCCACCTGGGACTCACAGTCTTAACCCCTTATTTTACAGATGAGGTGACTGAGGCACAGAAAAGTGAAGTAACTTGTCCAAAGTTATACAGCAGACAGGTAATGAAGCCAGCATAAGACCCAGTTCCTTCTGATTTCCAGGCCTATGTGCTATCCAGTGCTTCTATAAAATGGGGATTCAATAACTGTTCTCCCTCCTTCTTAGACTATGAGCCCCATGTGATACAGGGACTGTGTCAAACCAGTGTATCTGGTATCTACCCCAGAGTCAGTGCTTGGCACATTGAAAGAGCTTTCCAAGTACTATTATTTTTACTAATTGGCCTTCCTTGCCCAAAATGACCTTACATTCTACTTAAAAAAACTGACATAGAATATTTGTAAACAGGGCAATCAGAATAAATCCAATGACTAAATTCTGAGGAAGGCTATACAGAGATATATATCGGCAAGATACCAGCATTCACGCATCATCAACCTCATCTCATTTTCGCATTAGTTGATGATATTATGTAAAGCCCTATCTATAGGCCGCAGAGAGTAAGTGAAGGGTGTTTTGTCAGAGTTCTGTTTCTGCACGGGCTCATAGTCTAAAAGCATGGTGAACCAGCCCACTGAAGAAAGTTAGTAATTTGAAAACTCAAAATTAAAATCTGCAAGCTAAAATTCAATAGTACAAAAGTATCACCAGAGGATAAGATAGCAATTGTTTCAGATGGTGATTGTGGAGAAAGTAAACTCTTTGTCATTGCTTTCTGTTGTATTTTCCCAAGTTCTTTCTTTCTTTAATGGAAATTGTTAAATGTTTACTATGTGTCAAGCACTGTTCTAAGTGCTAGGGTAGGTACAGTGTTAATTAGGTAAGATATCATCCCTGTCTGGTATGAGGCTCAGAGGTATTTAATCCCCACTTTACAGTTGAGGAAACTGAGGCACAGGGAAGTTAAATGACTTGTCCAAGATCACATAGCAAGCAGTTAGTACAGCTGGGATTAGAATGCAGGTCCTCTGACTCCAGTGCTCTTAGTTCACTTGCACCCAGTAAATAACAAAGACCATTATTATTACTATTATTAATCAGTCAATCGATGGTATTTATTGAATATTTACTGGGAGCAGAGCACTACACTAAATGCTTTGGGCGAGTAATAGATAGTTACAATAGTGACAACCACTACACTATTAGTACTCCTCCTCCTCCTCCTCCTCCTCCTCCTCCTCCTCCTCCTCCTCCCACGTGTTTCTAGTTGCTGACTGCTGCTGCCCAAACTGCCTGCGCTGAAGGTTGGAACCTTTTCAGTGCTTGGCAAATACCAAACCTGGGATGTGGAAGGGAATGCATTTTATCACCTGGGGGATAAAACATTGCTCTGGACTGACCCTCAGATATGTTTAACATATTTCACAAGCAAATGATCTTTAAAATCTTGCAAACCAGGAAAAGAGAAAAACTACTTGCCCTGTTTGCCTTTGCAATGTTGGAAAGGAAGGAGGTATTACTTAAGGTGAATCTCAAAAGAAGATAGAGAGAAAATGGAAATTTTCATTTGTCTCTGAAGCATGGAGAAAATCCTTCTAAGAGGGGATTAAGCCACCTTTTGATGATGACTTGACATTGCCTAACAAAATCATCCTTACAGGAATGTTCAACAAAGGAGTTTCTGCAAATTCGAGGATTTCCAATTAATGTTCCCCCATACAACATGGCAATTCACCTGTTCAAATCCATTACTAACTCGATAACACAAAAAAAGCTGGAAAAATTTAACACCACACTACCTCTGTGCCTTGTATTGTTAACAGTTCTGAATGAAGTTTAGACATTTCCTGGGATTCTGGGATTATATGCTTAAATAGCCATTTCATGGAAACTATGACTCTTGCGGCTTTTTAAGATGGGCTTGTAGACTTCCCCATCCCAAGATTTACAGGACCTAAGAATTTCCACTCAGGGCTGCAAAGACCTATAATAGTGGTTTTCTGGACTAACAGTTCTTTTAAATCTGTGTTCTCCAAGCCCTCATCCCCCCTGAAATCCCTCTCTCTCCTTTGTTCCTATGATCAAGCTGAAGAATTTGTTAGGTGTTGGGCACTGCACCTGGAAATTACTAAAGATGACTCCTGGGGCTTGCTTGCAAAGAAAACGGCTTCCATGTGCTTCTAAAGAAAACTGAAATTCCCCACTGTTAACATTCCTAGTTTTCCTTTCTTTGTTTAATATCGATTTCACCCAGCTTGAAGAGATTAAGCAAGCAGATTTAATGTTCCTTTTCCCCCAGCTAACCGTCTTGTTTCTTAGTATATGGGACTGATACTGTCTCTTCCTAGAAACAGAGAGAGTTTGAGACCGCAAAAGAAATGATCCTTCTTGATACTGGCACTCTTTAAAATGGATAGACTTGAGGAAAACTCTTCTCATAGCTTTGATTGAATTGTTGAGCATACCAGACTACTAGTAACCTATGAGACCATTCAGTGACACAGTGTTATAACTGTGGGGTAACTGGGACCACTGGGGAGCATAGCAGTGACCTGAAGGTAGTGGCCAGTTTACAATCCTCCAGTTATTTCTATGAGATCCTAGATTGTAAACTCACTGTGAGCAGTTCTGTTACATTATTATACGTATTCTCCCAGTAGCTGAGTACAGTGCTCTGCACACAGTAACCGTTCGTAAATGCAATTGACTGACGGACTGATAGCTGGACACCTCAGAAACACAGGAAATCTTTGCACTGAGCCTTAACAATAATAATAGTGGTATTAGTTAAGCATTTACTATGTGCCAAGCACTGTGCTAAATGTTGGGGTAGTTACAAGATAGGTCAGAGTGCCTGTCCCATATGCAGCTCACAGTCTAAGGTGGATGGAGAACAGGTATTCCTCAGTTCATAGATGCCGGAAACTGAAGCACGGAGAAATTGAAAGTGAATTGCAGGTCCTCTTTCTGTCTGAGTCAGGGGGTGGGAGCGGAGGCATATTGATTTAGACACTAAATTCCCTCTTGTTCCCTCTAGACTATAAGCTCGTTGTGGGCAGGAAATATATCTGTTTGCTGTTATATTATACTCTCCCAAGAGCTTAGTACAGTGGTCTGCACCCAGGAATGTTCCTGGGCACAGTGAGAACACCATACTGTTGTGTTGTACTCTCTCAAGCACTTATTACAGTGGTCTGCACAGAGTAAGCACTCAATAAATACAATTCACTGATTGATTGACTGACAGGATTGTCCCTGCTTGGTCAGCTGGGCTGAGTCAGGGCTGTTCCACTCCCTAGGCCAGAGTTCCCAAGCCCACAGTGTCTCAGGACACCACAGACCCACCTAGCCTGGGGGAATCCAAACTTCCCAATTTCAGGGAGACCAGGATAGAAGAGAGTTCACTTGGACTCAGGATTGTCCCAAACTCCAGAAATGAGTGGATAACAGCAGCCCTCGAGGGATTCCCAAAGCAGGGGAGCCTGAGTAACTTGGAATCGGCTCCTGAGACCCACCCCCATTCTCACACCTAGTGGAGGGCTGGGCCCTAATAGCTAGGCCAAGGTTACTCAGAATTGTTACTCATCAAGTTAATCATTGTTGAAATTGAGGGGAGAGAATTGGAGATCTTCTTTCAGCTGGGTTAGGAAGCAGTGTGGCATAGTGGATAGAGCACGTGCCTGGGAGTCAGAAGGTAATAGGTTCTAAGCCCAGTCCTGCCACTTGTCTGTTGCATGACCCTGGGCAAGTCGCTTCACTTCTCTGTGTCTCACTTAACTTATCTGTAAAATGGAGATGGAGAATGTGAGCCCCACCTGGGACAGGGACTGTATCCAACCACATTTGACTGTATCTACCCCAGTGTTTGGTATTCATTCATTCTTTCAATAGTATTTATTGAGCACTTACTATGTGCAGAGCACTGTACTAACTGCTTGGAATGTACAATTTGGCAACAGATAGAGACAATCCCTGCCCAATAACAGGCTCACACTCTAAACGGGGGAGACAGACAGAAAAGCAAAACAGAACAAAACAAAACAACATCATCAAGATAAATAGAATCCAGGAGATATACAACTAATTAACAAAATAAATGAGGTAATAAATAATATATACAAATGAGCACAGTGCTGAGGGGAGGTGAAGGAGGAAGAGTGGGAGAGGAACGGGGGACAGAGGGAAAGGGGGGACTCAATCTGGGAAGGCTTCCTGAAGGAGGTAGGCTCTCAGTAGGGCTTTGAAGAGCGGAAGAGATTTAGTTTGGCTACTGTGAGGAGGGAGGGCATTCCAGGACAGTGGTAGGACATGGGCCAGGGGTTGACGACAGGATAGGCATGAACGGGGGACAATGAAGAGGTGAGCAGCAGAGAAGTGGAGTGTATGGGGTGGGCAGTAGAAAGAGAGAAGGGAGGTGATGTAGGAGGGGACAAGGTGATGGAGAGCCTTGTAGCTTAGAGTGAGAAGTTTTTGTTTCATGTGGAGGTTGATAGGCAACCACTGGAGGTTTTTAAGAAGGGGAGTGATGTGCCCAGATCGTTTCTGTAGGAGGTTGATCCAGGCAGCGGAATGAAGAATAGACTGGAGTGGGGAAAGAGAGACAGGAGGAAGGGAGATCTGAGAGGAGGCTGACACAATAATCCAGTCACGATATTATGAGAGCATGTACCAGTACAATAGCAGTTTGGATGGAGAGGAAAGGGCGGATTTTGGCGATATTGTGAAGGTGAGACTGGCAGGTGTTGGTGACGGATTGGATGTGTGGGGTGAATGAGAGAGCTGAGTCAAGGACGACACCAAGGTTGTGGGCATGTGAGATGGGAAGAATGGTAGTGCCGTCCACAGTGTCAGGAAAGTCAGGGAGAGGACAGGGTTTGGGAGGGATGATAAGGAGCTCAGTTTGGTGCCTGGTACATAATGTCACCCATCGCCAGGGACAGGTTCTTTCGGAATCGGCGTGGCGAGAGAGAGAGAGAGAGAGAGAGAGAGAGAGAGAGAGAGAGACCGGGGATGGAAAACCTGAATTTTGTATAAAAGTAAGTCCTAAACAAATACCATTACTTTGGGCGGGGGGAATTCAGCTCAATCCATGATGCTACTGTCAATCAGCTATCTCCATTTAAAAGGCTTATCTTGAAATCATATGAATATGCATTATGAATCCAACAAGATGATTTGAGTAGTAATAGATAATTATTTATCTCTGGGACCAAGCAGCCATTCTCACGTGGGTAAAAAAATGCAATTAAGCTATTTTCATAGTACATATTAAACGGTTTCCCAAGAGTCTACTGAAGTCTAATGAGTATGTACATATGGAGTAATGAAGCAATTCTTCACTTAAGCGAGTATTATGTGGAATGGCCTGTTGAAGAAAATGCCCCTTGGTACTTAACTCATTTGTATTTGTAAATTGTTTTAATTAGTTATTATTTACAAGGAAGGGCATTATTCAAATGACATTCCATCCTTAACCTCATAGAGATATGCTTTCAGGATGTACTTTTGCATCTCTCATTGGGATTTACCCAAAATAAAGTTTTATTTTATTTTATAATATTTTACCCTTTGGTTGTAGGTGTATCTGATGTTGATCTGATGCATCTGAGGGGTGCAAGGCCCAGCTATGACCATGTGAATTATAATTTGTTATGGGAGGGAATGGTCAATTTCCTGGTTCCACTGGACAAATAATCCAGATAATTCAAATTCAAAGTCTATTCCTGCTTTAATTTTGAAAGAGTAAGAGTGTGAACTCTAGATCAACTTGCATCTACCCCAGTGCTTAGAACAAGGGTTGGCACATAGAAAAGGGTTAACAAGTACTATTAATATTAATAGGAATGTCAGAAAGAAGCAAGGTGACTTAGTGGAAGGAGTACAGGACTGGATGTCAAAGGACCTGGGTCTTAATCCTTGCCCTGCACTTGTCTGCTGAGTAACCTTGGACAAGTCAGTTAACCTCTCTGTTCCTTAGTTTACTCATCTTTAAAATGGGAATTTGATAGCTGTTCTCCCTCCTATGTAGACTGTGAGCCCTACATGGAACAGGAATAGTGTCTGACCCAATAATCTTGTATCTACTTCTTGTATCTACTCCAGTCACTTGTTACCCATAGTGACTCTATGGACACACCCTCTTCGAAACGTCCCATCTTCCGTCCTAAGGTCATTCTGGTATGTGTATCTGTAGAGTTTTCTTGGTAAAAGTATCAGAGTGGTTTTTCATTACATTTTTCCATGCAGTAAAACCTCGAGTCTCTGCCATTGTTTTTGGCGAATGTTTTGATCACTTGATCATCCTCTTTTGACACTTTCCCATGCCTCTGCTGCCCAGAACAGTTGAATTTTCTTTGTCTGAGGCTTCAGTTTAGACCTTTCCATTGTAGATAGCCCTGTATGGTGTAGCTCTAAGCTTCACTGGTGTATGAAAACTCTCCTGACACAGTAAGGCATCGCTCCCTGGAGAATCTTGTGTCTACCCTCTCATTTAGTACAGTGTGTGGCACAAAGTATGCCCTTAACAAATACCACAATAATAACAATAACTAATATTATTAATGGTTAGGGATAAATTTTATTGAGCATCTATTGGGTGTGAAGTACTGAACTAAGCACTTGGAAATTACAAAACAGAGAAAGGAAACATACCCTGTCCGCAAGGGGCTTACACTCTATACTGGGGGGATGAACATAAAAATATTAACAAATCTGGGTCTCTAGAAGAAAAGTAAATGAAGTAAAATGGGAAATTTACGGATTTTGGAGGGGCCATCCCTAACCATGAATATGTGTGTCCAGGAAGACAACCAACTCGCAGTCCTTCTGAGCATTCTGGTGTCCCTGCCCAAGTCCTTGGTTAGGTAAACCATGAAGCTGGGCCAGAGCGGGTTTAGCCAGGATCTGATGTTCATAAGGTCAGATGGAATGCTTTCTGGTTGTCAGGGCTCCAGCTATGAAATGAAGTCAGGATTGTGATTCCCCAGGGTTCATTGGTCTGCCTTTGTTTAATCACTTCTATTAATACAGATTATTCACCTTGCTCTGAGCAGAAATAAGCAAAACAATATCTTCCACTGGAAAATAGCCTAATAACAATAATTGTGGTATATGTTAAGGATTTGCTAAATGCCAGGCACTGTACTAAAAGTTGGGGTAGATAAAAGCTAATTAGTTTGGACACAGTCCCTGTCCCATGTGGGACTTAGAGTCTTAATTCCCATATTCTAGATGAGGTAATTGATGCAGAGAAGTTAAGTGACTTGCACAAGGTCATATAGTGGACAAGTGGTGGAGACGGGACTAGAACCCAGGTCCTTGTGACTCCATGGCCGGTGCTCTATCCAGAAGGCCACATTGCTTCTCATTGCCTCATCTTATCACCCAGGACCTCTCCACATTGGGTAGCTTGTGGAGCATGAGAAGCAGCACGACCTAATGGGAAGAGCAATGGTGGGAAGTCAGGAGACCTAGGTTCAAGTCATAACTCCTCCACTTGTTTGTTGTGCCTCAGTTTCCTGATCTGTAAAATGGGGATAAAATACCTGTTCTTCCACAGTCATAGGCTGTGAACCCCATGTGGGACAGGGACTGTGTCCAGTGTGGTTATATTGTATCTACCCCAGAGCTAGGCACATAGAAAACTCTTAACAAACATCAAACTTCTTTTTCTTATAGAGGTCAATCCTTTGCCCTAGGTCTGCATTTAAACATGGGAAAAGATAGATTGCTGTCATGAAATAATTTTTTATAGCCTAAAAGATTTTATAAATGTTTCCACCATGTAGATACTGGAATTTTCGCAGATTTGCTGAATGATAGAAAAGTTGGAAAAAGGACATGGGGGCAATGGGACAGCAGAAACATCAAAATGTTTTGTTACTTCTCAAAAAAGCAAATATATAAATCATTGCAATGAACAAATCTAGCATTATTAAGTTGAAACCATCACTTGTTTTGTTCTCCAAAGATATACTGTGAATGTTTCCTAATGAGATATTAATTGAAGGGATCTAGTGTTGGTTTCAGAAAATATGTTCCTTTGTAGCAGCATTCAGGTAATAATAATAATAATAGTGATGGTATTTGTTAAGCTCTTACTATGTGCCAAGCACTGTTCAGGTGTACAGACAGTAACTAGAAATACTGACTCTTGATTGTCTGAAGGTAAAAAGGAGACAGGTATTTATACAGGAATGAGAACCAGAAGATGGCAGGACTCACAAAGCTATTAGCCCTGATAATAATAATGATAATAGCCCTGATATTAGTAATAATTTTGGTATTTAAGTGCTTATGACTGGTTTCTCACTGTACTAAGTACTTAGTCCGATACAAGATAATCCACATACTCAACCTGTCACCAAAATCTGTCTGTTTAACCATCCCAACATCACTAAAATCCACCCTTTCATCTCCATCCAAACTGCAATCATGATGATCCAAGCACTTATCCTGTCTCGACTTGGTCACTGCTTCAGGGTCCTTGCTGACCTCCCGGCCTCCCCTATCTTCCTACTCCAGTCCATACTTCACTTTGATGCCCAGATCATTTTTCTACAAAACTATTCAGTCTGTATCTCCCCTCTACTCAACAAACTCCAGTAGTTGCCCTTCCACCTTCTCATCACATAAAAACTCCTTACCATTTTTTTTAAATTATTCAGTTACCTTGCCCCCTCCTCCTTTCCTCCCTGATTTCCTACTATTCATCCAGCACACTTTGCTCCTCTATTGCCAGCCTACTCAGTGTACCTCCATCTCACCTATCTCACTGCCTACCCCTCACCCACATCCTGCCACTGGCCTGGGATGCCATCCATCTTCATATGCGTGGCTCAGTGGAAAGAGCACCAGCTTAGGAGTCAGAGGTCATGGGTTCTAATCCCAGCTCTGCCACCTGTCAGCTGTGTGACTTTGGGCAAGTCACTTAACTACTCGGTGCCTCCGTTACCTCATCTATAAAATGGGGATGAAGACTGTGAGCCTCACGTGGGACAACCTGATGACCCTGTATCTACCCCAGCACTTAGAACAGTGCTCAGCACATAGTAAGCCCTTAACAAATACCAACATTGTTATTATTATATCTGATAGACAATCACTTTCCCCTCCTTCAAAGTCTTTCATTCATTCATTCAATAGTATTTATTGAGAGCTTACTATGTGCAGACCACTGTACTAAGCGCTTGGAATGAACCAGTCGGCAACAGATAGAGACAGTCCCTGCCATTTGACGGGCTTACAGTCTAATCGGGGGAGACGGACAGACAAGAACAATAGCAATAAATAGAGTCGAGGGGAAGAACATCTCGTAAAAACAATGGCAACTAAATAGAATCAAGGCGATGTATATTTCATTAACAAAATAAGTAGGGTAATGTAAATATATACAGTTGAGCAGATGAGTACAGTGCTGAGGGGATGGGAAGGGAGAGGGGGAGGAGCAGAGGGAAATGGGGGGAAAAGAGGGTTAAGTTGTGGAGAGGTGAAGGGGGGGTGGTAGAGGGAGTAGAGGGAGGAGTTCAGTCTGGGAAGGCCTCTTGGAGGAGGTGAGTTTTAAGTAGGGTTTTGAAGAGGGGAAGAGAATCAGTTTGGTGGAGGTGAGGAGGGAGGGCGTTCCAGGACCGCGGGAGGACGTGGCCCGGGGGTCGACGGCGGGATAGGCGAGACCGAGAGACGGTGAGAAGATGGGCGGCAGAGGAGCGGAGCGTGAGGGGTGGGCGGTAGAAAGAGAGAAGGGAGGAGAGGTAGGAAGGGGCAAGGTGATTTAGAGCCTTGAAGCCTAGAGTGAGGAGTTTTTGTTTGGAGCAGAGGTTGATAAGCAACCACTGGAGTTGTTTAAGAAGGGGAGTGACATGCCCAGATCGTTTCTGTGGGAAGATGAGCCGGGCAGCGGAGTGAAGAATAGACTGGAGCGGGGCGAGAGAGGAGGAAGGGAGATCAGAGAGAAGGCTGACACAGTAGGCACATCTACTCCAAGAGACCTTCCCTGACTAATCCCCATTTCTTCTCCCACTTCCTTGTGCATCACCTTTGCACTTTAATTTGCACCCTTTATTCACCCCTCCCTCAGCCACAAAGCAGTTATGTACATATCTTTTAGACTCTGAGCCCCTTGTTGGGTGGGGATTGTCTCTATCTGTTGCTGAATTGTACATTACAAATGCTTAGTACAGTGTTCTGCACACAGTAAGCACTCAATAAATGCTATTGATTATCTGTAATAAATGTATTCATATAGTGTCTTTTCCCCTCTCTAGACTGTAAATATATTGTGGGCAGGGAACATGTCACCAACTCTGTTATATTGTATCCCCCAAGTGCTAGGACAGTGCTCTGCCCATAGTAAGAACTCAATAAATACAATTGATTGTATCAATCAGACCATTTAAAATCTCCACCCCACATGGACTTCCTTTACATGGGGAGGAAGAATAGATGATAATGGTATTGGCTGAGCATTTTACTATGTGCCAGGCACTCTCCTAATCACTGGGGTGGCTACAAGCAGATTGGGTTGGACATAGTCCCTGAACCATGTGGAGCTCACAGTCTCAATCTCCATTTTACAGATGAGGTAACGGAGGCTGAGAGAAGTGAAGTGACTTGCCCAAGGTCACACACCAGACAAGTGGCGGTGACGGCATTAGAGCCCATTACCTTCTGAATCCCAGGTCTTTGCTCTATTACGCCATGCTGCTTCCCATGTAAAATGATAGTCCCATTTTCCAAATAAGAAAACCAAGGCACAGAGAAGTGGCATGAGTTGCCCACAGTCACTCAGTAGGAAAGTGAAGGTGCATAGGGGGAGAGTTGGTGTATGTTCAGCTGAGTTGGGGAATGGCCTCTTCATCTCCTTGGAATATGATGGTAATCCCAAAGAGCTGAGCATTCCCACTGGGAGATGGCAAGTTAGAGAGTGAGTTAAGAGCATACACAGACTAGCATTCTCTGTCTGTTAAGAATGAAGTCCTGCGAGGAGGCTGGCTAAGTTATTTTTGGCCACAGTCCAGTAGAGACTTCTCAGTTAGGAACTACAAAGTCGAGTGGAAGACTAATTAGTTCTGTATATTGCATGGCAAGGAATTCTCTCATGAAGTGAAAACCTGAGGGTAAGGTGAAAGCAGTGGATCTAAAGGTCGTGGCCCTTGTGGATTCTAATTAGCTGTCCCCCATCTGAGAAGCAGCTGGCAGGGCTTTAGCCCTGTACTCGCGACGGGCAGATTAAAGATTTTCCCAGAGTCAAGGGTAAAAGATCATTAAGGGGAGAAACTAAAAGTAATTAAGAATAGAACATTTAATCGAGGCTCTAATTTTACTCTTGAGATTAGTTGTCAGGACATCTATTATTAAATGCAGTGCTGATCACCTAGAGATGTGGCAAGAGAAAACTAGTATCAGAAGGTTTAAACCCCCAATTAATTATTATACTTTAAAGCGACAAAAGAGATTGCTTGCAAACAAATCTCATTTTGTTTCATTGATTGTTTTCTGCATTCCAGCCTTAAGGTCACTGAAAGCATGCAGTAGTTTTAATGCTTGCAGATGCCTGCTGAAAGGAAACTTCAACTGTAGGTCAGTAAACATTTATTTGGTAACAGCTGGCTCTCGGGGGCATGAAGCAGTGAACTTTAGTACTGTACAGTACGATGAACAGCAGGATGGAAAACAGGCTAAAAACTGAGATTGTCTCATACTTCCACAACTTTGCTAACCATCATTGCATTTTTTTCTATCATTGGCACTATGAATTATGCAAGCCTGGGCCACCATTATGCTTTAGATTTTCTTTGATATTTTGTTTTTTTTGTTTCTCTACTTCAACATTAGAAAGTGAGCAGCACTTTGATCGGATCAAATTAATGGTCCTTCCAGGACTATACTATGTAAAACTATGAATGGGCATACCCCACTATACAGTCACAATAAGGTCCTAAAAATGCAGAAAGACTGTGGCTTCAGTACATCAGGTACGTCAGGCAGGGTAGCCACCATTACTCTTCTCCCAGATTTAGTATTCCAGGGCTAGCAAACTATAGACCTCGTTGTGAAATGAGCAGCAAAAAGGTAGATGAGTCACAAACTGCTGTATCGTGGGTTCAATCATTCATTCAGTCGTATTTATTGAGTGCTTACTGTGTGCAAAGCACTGTACTAAGTGCTTGGGAGAGGACCATGTAACAATAAACAGACATATGTTTTGTTTTATCATAGACTTACACATTATAAATTGGGAACCGTTCCAGAACCTGGAAAAATTATATGAAATTCCTTCACGTGCATTCTGTTACATTAAGCATCACTGACATAGTCTCTCTTTAAGCAATTCAAAGTACAATGCCAGTATATTAACTAAATAGGGAATTATAATAAGATTTTTATTCTTTGCAAGGGCCTGCAGATATAGAAGCTTGCTAGTGGTTTTCAATTTTAGTGAAAAATGTGCCCAATTGAGGTTGAACACCAGCCTTCTCCCCTTCATCATAAACTCACAGGCTAAAGCTACCTGAACAATCCTGCACACTTTTGAACTCCTCTCTCTATGAAGGTTTTCTCCATCCACTATATTTTTAAAATCTCAGCCACTTCCTTGAAAACTGATGCAAGACTTTTTAATCCAACCCAATTTACTTGTATCCACCTAAGTGCTTAGTACAGTAAATGCCACAAAGTAAGACCTTAACAAATACCATAATTACTATGATATTGTTACTATTATTGAGAAGCATTGTGGCTTAGTGGAAAGAGCACAGGCTTGGGAGTCAGAGGTCATGGGTTTGAATCCCGGCTCCACCACTTGTCAGCTGTGTGACTTTGGGCAAGTCACTTAACTTCTCTGTGCCTCAGTTACCTCATCTGAAAATGGGGACTAAGACTATGAGCCCCACTTAGAACAACCTGATAACCTTGTATCTACCCCAGTGTTTGGTAGTGCCTGGCACATAGTAAGCACTTAACAAATACTATCATTATTATGATTATTACCCATGACATCTCCCCACCCACCTCCACCCCCTACTCCAACTCTCTTCCACTGTGGTGTGGGGAGATTTCTTCACTTCATCTGAAAGCAGAGCAGAAGTCAGGATGAAGTAGAAGGGGCAATGATTCTAGAAGGATTCAGTGAGCCTCTCTGACATCACTGAGATTCTCTGAGGTGCTTACAGCTGGCCTGCTCCTCCCTCCCTCCTCAAATCCTCCAGATAATCACTCTTACCCCTTTCAAAGCCTTATTGAAGGCACATCTTCTCCAAGAGGCCTTCCCAGACTAAGCCCCACTTTTTCCCATCTCCCACTACCTTCTGTGTCACCTTGACTTGCTCCCTTTGTTCTCTCCCCACCCCCAGCACACATATGAATATATCTGTAATTTAATTTATTGTATTGATGTGTGGTTATTGATATCTATCATCCCCCTCTAGACTGTGAGTTCGTTGTGAGCAGGGATTGTCCCTGTTACTGTTGTATTTTACTTTACCAAGCACTTAGTACAATACTCTGCACACAGTAAGTGCTCAATAAATGCAATTGAAGGAATGAATGAATGAATGAATGAATAATGTTTTAGAAATGACTGGAGGGAAGCAGTCTTGGGGACTGGCTGAATGAAACCTTCTTTGATTCAGCTTGGAAGCAGCAAAGAATCAAGGTAGGAGAGACAAAATTGCTAAGTCCGCATAAGATTTCTGCCCTTTCTACCCGGTCCTGTCTAAACTGCATCCCTCCTGAGGCCCGGGCCGATGCAGAGAAACCGGGCTTCAGTCAATCAGTGGTACTTAATGGTATTTATTGAGCTCTTCCTATTTGCAGAGCATTGTACTAAGTGCTTGGGAGAGTACAATACAACAGAATTAGCAGACACGTTCTCTGCCTGTAACACTTTACAGTTACGTTTGTGTTGGGGAGGTGCAGAGTAGGTGGAGCTGGAAGAGGAAGGGACAATGAGGGAATTGCATTCCCTGCCATGATTGACTGAAATATCATTTGGTGTTTGAGGATCCTGGGCTATGCCAGTGATTAGTGCATGACATTGCTCCAGGTTTTCCCTATTGTGGTCCTTGGTAACCAGGTGTACATCTTTACTGAGGACTGGGGAATTAGAAGAAAATCAATCAAACATTACACCTTGTCCACAGAGGTTACCAATCTCGGTGGAGAGATGTAAATTCATTGAGTCATATTTATTGAGCACTTACTGTGTGCAGCGCATTGTACTTAGTGCTTGGAAAGTACAATTCAGCAATAAAGAAAATAATCCCTGCACACAACGGGTTTACAGTCTAGAATGTAAGTGCAAACGCAAATGAGAAGCAGCATGACATAGTGGATAGAGCATGGGCTTGGGAGTTAGAGGGACCTGAGTTTTAATCCTGGATCAGTCACTAGTCTGATGTGTGACCTTGGATAAGTCACTTAACTTCTCTATGCTTCAGTTACCTCATCTGTAAAATGGGGTTTGAGACTGTAAGCCACAAGTGGGATGGAGACTGTGTCCAACTCAATTTGCTTGTATCTTCCCCTGTGCTTAGTACAATGCCTGGCACATAGTAAGCACTAAAATTAAAAAAAAAACACTACCAGTCTGCAGAGAAAGCTTCAACTCCTGAAACCTCCTGCAAATTCTAATAACCTTATTTCGGTTCCTCATTTAGTAAATGTAGTGATATTATACTTAATAATAATGGTACTTATTCAGTGCTTATTATGTGCTGAGTACCAGGATGCACATACACGGTTATCAGATTGTAAAACAGCATGTCTCACAATGGGCTCACCAATGTATTTTAAGTCCATTTTACAAAAGAGAAAATTGAGGCCCAGAGAAGTGAAGTGACTTGCCCAAAGTGACTCAGTAGTCTGGGGCCAAATCTCGAATTCAAGTCTCCTAATTCATAGTCCCTTGCACTTTCCACTAGTCAATCATTTGATCAGTCATTTATATTTATTGAGTGCTTATTGTGGGCAGTACACTGCACTAAGCATTTGATAGAGTACAATGTAACAGAGCTGGTAGACATGTTCCTTGCCCACAACACACTTATAGTCTACAGGAGGATATAGACGTTAATATCAATGAATAAATTAGAGAAGCAACATAGCCTAGTGGGTAGCTATGGGCCTGGAAGTTGGAAGGACCTGGGCTCTAATACTGGCACCTCCACTTTGCTGTGTGACCTTGGGCAAACCACTTCTCAATGCCTCAGTTACCTCAGAAGTAAAATGGGGGTGAAGACTGAGCCCCGTGTGGGACATGGTCTGTGTCCAATCTGATTACCTGGTTAGTAAGCACTTTAGAAATACCATTTAAAAAAAGGTCCATGTAATGGTGCTCTTATCTTGTTGAGAGGGAATGAGTTTTCTGGTTTTTGGAAACATGCTCTGATAGAAGCTACCACTCATCATAAAATCAAATATGGAACTCTGATTAGATTGAACAAGACTGGAGGCTTGGACTGGGCTGTACCATCTACTGGGGTTGGAAAAAATGATTGGTCAGAAAACCTGCAAGTTTGGCCAATTATACAATTTTGATATATTCTTCTAATCTACCAAATTTGCCTAGAAATTTCCATCAACCAGGTCTGTTGATAGTATCAAATTATTTTCTCTACCAAAGAACAACCATAATGCATTTCAGTTGATGATTTCACCATTTTGATTCTCCATATCTAAGATATTTTAAGGATTTTTTTCTATCAGTTCTAGTGAGTATTCCTTTTTTTCCTCCCTGGAAAAATAAAATTAATGTCCAAAGTCTTTTTCCCCGATTTCATATTACATAATTTCCTAGTGCTAGCAAGGAATAGTTACCCAAACATCCAACTCCCTACGGACAGGACTATAGTCTTCCTTACTTTAATTGTAGTCTTCTAAATGTTAAATATAGTGTTTTGCACACAGTGTGTACTCAAAAAATGCCACTGATTTCCATTTTGGAAATGTGTGGAAAATGGGACATTTTCTCCAAATATTAGAAATAGCATAATAAAGATTTTTAAACAGCTTTTTAATAATGCAGGTTTAATTTTCTAAAAAAAGGTATGGATTATTTGCTTTAAATATAGGTAATATTATTGCATAAAATCCTTAGAGTAGAAAATAGATGTTACAAAAGAGAAATAAAACTCTAATTTTTTAAAGCAAAAATGTTAATAGAAAGCACTCAAATTCTCTCTGTCACCTTTATCTATTGTTACAATAAACACAGGCAATCATTTACAATCTAGAATATAATCTGAAATAATGAATAAACCAGTGCGTTACATATTCATGAAGCATGATTTAACTTGATTAATGTTCCTATTTCCCATTCATGGCTTTAAAAAAAAATCTTATGTGTAGATGGAAACCATTGGACATCAGGAATAAGGACATAGATTAAGTTTTAGTGTCCTCTACTGTAAATTGTGCTCACATTTCTTACCATAACTCTCTTTAGAAGAGTAATGGATTCAATGCATAGAAAACCAACTCCCAGAAAAACCTGTTAAACCATTCATTCAGAAACATGCTTTTTTTCTGAAGCACAAATGTCATAATTTCCTTCTTTTTCTTAGTTTATAATGCTGCCATCCATAAGCATATATATTTATACTGTAGGCAACTTTTATGTATGAATAACTTTGGGATTGCACTTGGTGGATATTGGCCTTTTTCTCCCTTGTTTCTCCTTAGAGATTGACCAAACACACAACTTGCTTAGCTGCAGGTTTAATATCAATACCCAGTTTGACTCTGCCTGATATAGGCCATTGTATAAGGTACCTAGGGTCAGGATCAAGGAACACAACCCAAATTTAGCTGTCATGACTAGTCAAATTGGTCAATGTCTACAAGGCAATCCTTATGGGAAGTTTACTAGCTGATGATTTACCTGTTTCCTAGAAAACATTACCATTACATTTGCTTGAAGTTTTCAGAGATCCTCAGATGCTAGACTAGAGAATGGTGCAACACAGTAGTTTTATTTGCCTTGTTATTTTCCATTCCCATTACATTCCAAGTTGACACAACCGTTGCAACTGAACAAATGTGAAGGAGTGTAGGAAGATGCAAATTTCTTCAGAAACAAATCTCAAATCCCCTTACCAGGAAACAGCATCTTAAGTTTTCACATTGAATCTCATTCTCCTGGAAGAACCAATTTCTGCACTAAAAGTTGGCTACAAATTGGCTCTTTTTGGGGTTCCTGTTTTGCTGAAAGGATGTAATGGTAGGTTTTATGGTTTTTCTTTCTTTTTTTTAATTTAGATGCTTTTATATTGGATGAACAACAGGATCCCAACCCAGAACAGAGTCAATCAAACCTGCCCGAAAAACAAACATATGGACAAATAAGAAAAAAACACCAGATTTTTAACATCCAATGGTTTGCCAATGTCTCAATTGCTGGGAAATTGGCCTTGCTGCACTTATTACGGACTCATTGTCAGGATGAGATTTCCATTTGAAACTTGATGCATTTGTTTCTGTTTTTGTGTTCTGGCCTCTAGAGAGAAATGAAGCAGGTGAAGAGCCTGACAGGTTCTATGTTGCAAAAATATATATATATAAAACTGAAGAAACTATGTGGAGTGGCCAGAAGTGAGACATTTATATTCATGTAATTCTAAATCAGATAGGATTTGCTGAGAAAGAAATGAACTTCCAGTTGTGTAAATTGATACAGCTTGGACATTTCACCTTCAAATTCATCAGATCACAGACCCTCCCATTTTAAAAGCCCTTCTGAATTGTATTCTCCTCCATGAAGCCATCCCTGATTGATTTTCAACATACCCAATCCCATTAATAATAATAATTATGGTATTTGTAAAGTGCTTACTAGGTAGAAAGCACCATACTAAGTTCTGGAGTGAATAAATTCAAATTGGGTTGGACACAGTCCCTGTCCCATATGGGGCTCACAGTCTCTCATTCATTCAGTCGTATTTATTGAACACTAACTGTGTGCAGAGCACTCTACTAAACGTTTGGGAGAGTACTATACAACAATTAACAGTCACATTTCCTGCCCACAATCGCCTTTTCAGTCTAGAGTCTTAATCCCCATTTTACAAATGAGGTAACCGAGGCATAGAGAAGTGAAGTGATTTGCCCAAGGTAACAAAGCAGACAAGTGGCAGAGTTGGAATTAGAACCCAGGACTGATGCACTCCCAGGCCCATGCTGCATCCACTATGCCACACTGCATTTTAGTGTACTGTACACACATATTCAATTATGTATTCACTTATTTCACCGCAACTCATTCATTGTTGATAGCTGGTAGTATGGCCTGATGAAAACAACACAGGCAGGAAGTTAGGAGACCTGGACTGTGGGTAAGTCATATCAACTTTTGGTGCCTCAGATCACTTGCAAAAGGGGAAAAAATACCATTTCTCCTTAACTATTAGAGTGCATATTTAAATGTAAACATACCCTACTATTTAAGTACTAGTACATAGCCACCCTTTTTTCTTACTCTTGCTTGTAAATTATTTTAGAGTGTCCTCCCCAACTAGATTGTAAAATTCTTAACGGCAAGGTTGCTGTCTAATAACTCTATTGTAATCTCCCAGGCATTTGGATCATTCTCCGCAGCTGATAAGGGCTGTAAACTCCCCTCTCCACTGTGAAATCATTGTGGGAATTAAACATGTCTATCAACTCTGTTTATATTGCACTCTCCCAAGTGCTTTTAGTGCACTCAATACACTCAGTAAGCACTCAGTAAGAACCAATAACACTTAATAATCACTCAATACCTATGATGGATTGATTGATTAATAAATATTGACTGATTGAGTCCCACTGTGGCAGATCTGACCTGATCATCTTATTTCTCTCCCAGTATTCAACACACTGTTTTGACAATAAGTAAGCATTTAGTAAGTCCTCTAGACTCTAAGCCTATTATGGGCAGGACACTTGTCTGCTAATTCTGTTTTATTGTACTCTCTCAAGTGCTTAGTACAGTGCTCTGCACATAGTAAGTGCTCAATAAATACCACTGGATTGGTTGATTGATTGAGTAAATGCTATTGTTTGATACAGGTTAAACCCATGTTCTTCCTCCTGCCCCTACTATTTGTAAGTAATGTATTTATATCTGTTACTGCAATTTAGTTTTAAGTTCCATAAAGGCTATGACCAAGTATTTTGGTTTGAATGTACTCCTCCATGCACTTAGTACAGTGGAGTGCATGGAGGACCCTTAGTACATACCACTGAACACTGACTGATCCATTAACTTGGTGAGCCTTGTAGGCTTCTCTTAAAGACATTCTTTTGGGATTTTCTATTTCTAGAAGCTTTTAGATTTTCCTAGAATTTTACAATCAATAATTTATTTCTCTACAAAAAACAGGGAAAGGCATGGAGTGATTTTGCCTCCTCCCCCTCTAGACTGTGAACCTGTGGGCAGGTCATGAGTTTACCAGCTTTGTTGTATTGTACTCTCCCATGCAGTTAGTACAGGGCTCTGCACACAGTAAGCACTTAATAAAAGATCACAATAAATACAATTGATTAAATTCCTATTAAAATAGGTTCCTATCAATATTAGTAATAATCGTGATATTCTTGAAGCATTTCCCATGTATCAACCACTGTAATAATAATGATGGTATTCATTAAGAACTTACTATGTGCCAAGCACTATTCTAAACACTGGTGTAGATACAAGGTAATCAGGTTGTCCCACGTGAGTCTCACAGCCTTAATCCCCATTTTACAGATGAGGCAACTGAGGCACAGAGAAGTAAAGTGACTTGCCCAAAATCACACAGCTGACAAGTGGCAGAACCAGGATTAGAACCCGTGACCTCTGACTCCCAAGCCTATTTCCTTTCCATTAAGCCATGCTGTTTCCTGTATTAAGCACTGGGGATAGATTCAAGCTAATTAGCTCTCATGTGGGGTATCCTATTTTACAGATGAGGGAACTGAGGTACAGAGAGGTTAAGTGACTTGCCTGAAGTCACACAGAAAAGTGGAGGAACTAGGATTAGATCCCAAATTATATTACTTCCAGGGCCCATTCCCTTTCCACTAGACCATACTGCTGTTAGTTTCTGGGTTCATGTGGATGAAATGCATAAAATTCTTAAGGAAGGTATGGTATCCATCAATTAATTTTGTTTCTCATAAAACAGGCTTAGACCTCTTTCCCCCAATAATCCTCAGTATAAGAGCAGCTCAAAGATGCAATCCGCTCCATGTCTGGAATGTCATGAGGCCAGGATTTAGTTAATTCAAGAATGAAAGAATGATAACTGCAGATACAAGGAAACTCCATTCATTCATTTAATCATATTTATTGAGCATTTACTCTGTACCAAGCATTGTACTAAGCCCTTGGGAGAGTACAATACAACAATAAGCAGACATATTCTCTGACCACAACAAGCTCACGGTCTAGAGAGAATCATTTCCAGAATAATTTGTTTATTTTTAATGGTATTTCTTAAGCTCTTACTTTGTAGCAGGCACTATAGTAAGCACTGGAGTAGATATGGGAAGCACCATGGTGCAGTGGATAGAACACGGGACTGGGAATCAACAGGGCATGGGTTCTAATCCTGACTAAACCACTCATCTGCTGTGTGGCCTTGGGCAAGTCACTTCATTTCTCTGGGCCTCAGCTTCCTCGTCTGTAAAATGGAGATGGAGAGTGTGAGCCCCACATGGGACAGGGACTGGGTTCAACTCAATTTGCTTGTATCCACCCCAGAGCTTAGTACAGTGCCTGGACATAGTAAGTGCTTAACAAATACCATTATTGTTATTACTATACAAGCTAATCAGTTTGGACAAACCCCATGTCCCATGTGGAGTTCACAGTATTATGCCCCATTTTACAAATGAGGAAATGAGGCACAGAAAAGATAAGTAACTTGCCCAAGGTGACAAAGCAGGTAAGTACTGGATCTGGGATCAGCATCCAGGTTCTCCGACGCCCAGGCCCTGAGCTTTTTTCACTAGGCTACACTGCTCTTGAGCCTTGTTGACATTCATTTTCTTGAATGTCAATTGAGAAAGAGTAGTTGTTTTTAAGGGAAGGATCATGACTAGTATTTCCTGTAGACTGTAAGTGTGTTTTGGGCAGGGAAAATGTCTACCAATCATGTTGCATTGTACTCTCCCAAGTGTTGAACACAGTACTGTGCACACAGTAAGTGTATTTGTATTTTTTTGTTGGTATTTGTTAAGTGCTTACTATGTGCCGGGCACTGTTCTAAGCACTGGGGTAGACACAGGGGAATCAGGTTGTCCCACGTGGGGCTCGCAGTCTTAATCCCCATTTTACAGATGAGGGAACTGAGGCACAGAGAAGCGAAGTGATTTGCCCACAGTCACACAGCCGACAAGTGGCAGAGCTGGGATTCGAACTCATGAGCCCTGACTCCAAAGCCCGTGCTCTTTCCACTGAGCCACGATGTAAGTGTTCAGTAAATACCACTGATGCTTATTTATGATGTGCGTGGCTCAATGGAAAGAGCCCAGGCTGGGGAGTCAGAGGTCATGGGTTCAAATCCTGGCTCTGCCACCGGGCAGCTGTGTGACTGTGGGCAAGTGACTTAACTTCTCTGGGCCTCAGTTCCCTCATCTGTAAAATGGGGATGAAGACTGTGAGCCTCATGTGGGACAACCTGATGACCCTGTATCTACCCCAGCGCTTAGAACAGTGTTCTGCACGTAGTAAGCGCTTAACAAATACCAACGTTATTATGTGCTCATTACACTGTTTTGCACGCAATTTGGGAACAATAAGCATTATGGATGGGTTGAATGACTGAATGATTCAGGCTACTTAAATTGGGAATCTTTCTGAGACTATGAATTACAAATTTGCAAATGGCCTTGGAAAAGAGATAGAATTGAGCCCCTGGCTCCAGGCAGGCTAAGGAGTGACACCCAGAGAACCAGAACTCTTGGAGGGAGACATATAAGAGCCATTTAGTGGCTGCTCAGCACCAACAGAGCATATGCTTTGAACTCAAGGTGAAGATAGTAATGGATGCTAATCCTGATAATGGCCTGAAGATGGCTATGTCTCAAAAATTTAGGGGAAGCAGTTGAGGGAGAGTGAAGGCAGATTGTGGGGGATCGCACTTGTGACCAAGGGACTGCTCTCTATATGTTTCCATGCAGTCAATCAATCAGTCAATCAGATTTATTGAGATCTTACTGTGTGAAGAGTACTGTACTAAGCAGTTAGTACAGTATAACAGAGTTGGCAGGCATGTTCCCTGTCCACAATGAGCTTACAGTCCAGAAGGAGAGACAAACTGTTTATTGCCATACTGTACTTTCCCAAGCACTTAGTACAGTGCTCTGCACATAGTAAGTACTCAATAAATGCAATTAAAGGAATAAATGAATGAAAATTAAGATAAATGTACTATGGATGTGTACATAAATGCTGTGGAGCTGAGGGTGTGGTGAATGAAGCCGTGCAGATTCAAGTGCAAGAGCGACCCAGAAGGAGTGGGAGAAAAGAAATGAGAGCCTAATTGAGAAGGCCTCTTGGAGGCGATGTGCCTTCAGGAGCATGACCTAGTGGCTAGACCAAGGGTCTGGGTGTCAGAAGGACCTGGGTTCTTCACCCCCCCTTCACCTCCCCTCAGCTAAGCCCCCTTTCCCCCCCTTTCCCTCTGCTCCTCCCCCTCTCCCTTCACCTCCCCTCAGCACTGTGCTCATCCGCTTAATTGTGTATATTTTTTATTACCCTATTTATTATGTTAATTAGATGTACATCACCTTGATTCTATTTATTGCTATTGTTTTAATGAGATGTACATCCCCTTGATTCTATTTATTGCTATTGTTTTTGTCTGTCTGTCTCCCCCAATTAGACTGTAAGCCCGTGACTGGGCAGGGACTGTCTCTATCTGTTGCCGATTTGTACATTCCAAGCGCATAGTACAGTGCTCTGCACATAGTAAACACTCAGTAAATACTATTGAATAACATCACCTCCACCACTTTTCCTCTGTGTTACCTTGGGCAAGTCACTTCAACTTTCTGGACCACAGTTTCCTCATCCATAAAATAGGGATTAAGACTGTGAGCCCTGTGTGGGACATGAGCTGTGTGTGATCCGATTAATCTGCATCTATCCCAGTGCTCAGTACAGTGCCTGGCACACAGTAATCACTTAACAAATACCATAATTTTTTTAAAATAAGGCTTTGAAGGTGGGACTAGTGATTGCCTGTCTGATATGAATGAGGAAGGCATTCCAGGCCAGAGTCAGGATGTGGGTGAGATCGGCCGTGAGATAAGATGAGAATGAGGTACATTGAATACATGCTCTCTATGTTCATCCCCAAGACACAGTTCTAGCCATTTAAAACCATTAAATAGCACCTTGCACTGAGTAAGCGCTCACCAGATATGATTGACTGAGAGTGGAAAATTAGCTTAGTTTGTTTCACATGAGTTATCACAACATTTCAGTTGGTTCATCGGTGAGACAGCACATTGATTCATGCCAGGCACTGTCCCAGTGGTGAGGGGTGAAAAGATGGCAGCGTAGCCATTCCTGCCCCTGATAGCCTGCTCTGACCATGTGTGGAGATAACACTACCCATGCTGGGGGGCGGGGGGAAGGATGTGCATGAAGGAGAACCAGAACCCCCTCTAACCCCCTCTCCCTCAGCCCCACCCCACCACTGCAATCATTTATTGTGGGACACTACTCTCTGGCTGAATTATTCATGCATTCAGTGTATAGTGACTTTCAGTTTGTTTATCCTCTCCATACTGATGGCTTAGACATTTTGGTTCGGCAGATAATCTGTATCACAAACATATCATCACCCATCACCCTATTGATTATTTACAAGTATTGATTAAAGTAAGTGCAGTATGGATTGATGGATGATAACAACTAAAAGGCAACAGGTGCAGAGTTGATGTCTTTAGGAACATTCATACACAATTTAGACCTTTCTTATCAAAGTGCTTTAGCTTTTAACAGGAAGAGGGCCATTTTGATAAGAGACTATTATCACTTTGAAGACATCTCCTACTTAAAAATGAAATCATATCCTCCCAGTGCTGCTTGAGAGGTTGGAAGGAGTCCAGAGATATCACAGACAGAACTTGGGGGATACCATATTCTGTTTAGAGCATCAGGGAAATGATCTTTCTGGAGGCAGGTGGAGAACTAGCAAAACTCTCCATTTCAAGTGAAATAAAATCACATGTATTTTGAATAATGTTGAATTACTGTCTTGGCCCAGAAGATCCAGAAGAGCCCAAATGTCCCTTGCTCCCCATCCTGCCACCTCTGTTGCCTCATCCCAAGTCGCTCCCTTGGGTTGGAATCCAACCAGTCAATCAATTGGTATTTATTGAGCACTTATCACGTGCAGAGTGCTGTACTAAGTAAGCACTTGGGAGAGCACAATGGAGGTTTTGGTTTTTTTAATGGAATTTGTGAAGTGCTTCCTTTGTGCCAGGTAATAATAACTGTGGTATTTGTTAAGCACTTACAATGTGCCAGGCACTGTACTAAGTGCCAGGGTGAATACAAGCAAATTGGGTTGGATGCAATCCCTGTCCCACATGGGGCTCACGATCTCAATCCCCATTTTACAGATGAGGGAACTGAGACCCAGAGAAGTGAAGTGACTTGCCCAAAGTCACACAGCAGATAAGTGGCAGAGCTGGAATTAGAACCCAAGTCCTTCTGACTCCCAGAGCCATGCTCTTTCCACTAGGCCATGCTGCTTCTGAGAGGAACCTTACATTGTGGAGCAGGAGACAGATGTTAAAATAAATTTCAGATTTGTACGTAAGCCCTGTGGGGCTGAGGAGTAGGATGAATATCCAGTGCTTATATAGAGTACAAATCCAAGGGCAAGGGTAATACAGAAGAGAGAAGGAGTAGGGGAAATGAGGGCTTAGATGGGGAAGAGAAGATGTAATTTTAATAAGACTCTGAAGGTGGGTAGAGAGATGGTCTGTTATATGAGAAGAGGGAGGGACTTCCAGGCCAGAGGGTGGAAGTGGTCAAGTTTCCACAGTGAGATAGAGAAGATTTAAGTACAGTGAGTAAGTTGACATTGAAGGAGTGAAATCAGCAGGAGGGGTTGTAGTAGGAAATCAGTCAGGTAAGATAGAAATCCATCTCTAAACCTGACAGATCACAGATTTTCTCACATTCAGAGCCCTTTTGAAATCCCATCTTCTCTAACAAGGCTTCCCCCATTCAATACCCAGCATTGTAACCAATCAGTCAATTCCAATCATTATGAACTTACTTATACCCATCCTCAACCCTTTTATTTGCATATATATGTTTATACAACTGTGCATTCGATTATTTATTTTAACTATCTTAATTGTAAACGTTATTCTGTCTCCCCTGTCAGATTGTTATTTCCTTGTGGGCAGAGATTGTATCTGTTCTTTTTTTGTATTTACTATAGTGTATTGTGCAAAGTGGATGCTCAATAAATATGATTACTTCTGTTAGTAATAGTAATAATAGAAGCAGCATGGCTTAGTAGAAAGAGCATGGGCTTGGGAGTCAGAGGTCATGGGTTCTAATCCCGGCTCAGTCACCTGTCAACTGTGTGACCTTGGGCAAGTCATTTAACTTCTCTGTGCCTCAGTTACCTCATCTGTAAAATGAGGATAGAGACTGTG
Source organism: Ornithorhynchus anatinus (assembly GCF_004115215.2). NCBI lineage: Eukaryota > Metazoa > Chordata > Mammalia > Monotremata > Ornithorhynchidae > Ornithorhynchus > Ornithorhynchus anatinus. The sequence goes on along the minus strand of NC_041732.1, from coordinate 83,851,832 downwards.
ACCCCTAAGTGGGACAACCTGATTACCTTGTCTCTACCCCAGTGTTTAGAACAGTACTTGGCACATAGTAAGTGCTTAACAAATACCAACATTATTATTATTATTGTAAATAAAGAATTCAGGAGTGTACATAAGCAGGTTAGAGGTAGAAAAAGATAGGTTAGCCTCACTTACAGTGAAGACAAATTTTGAGCACAGGTAGTAATTGTATTTTCAAGGTCAATGTAGTGCAACTGAGCATTTGTTTACTTCACATTAAAAAAAAAAAATCTCAGAACACGATATTCAAAATAAAGTACTTCTAAGACACTGATACTCATCAAGTTTCTAAAGAGGTACTTTGCTTAACTCTGCACATATTGGTTAGGGTTGGTTTGCATGTGAGAATTCTCACAACTACCCAAGGAGTGCATCTTGCCAGCTGGCCTGTCATTAAGAAATGTACCTCATCAGACCAACATGGCCCTTGTGATGTATTAACATAATACATCACCAAAACGATGCTGCTCTCATGATGCATTTTCACTATTATAAGGCCAGCTGGCAGTAATGGACACATTCAGATCCCTTAAGCTTCAGTTTACTCTCAGTCGCCTAAGATTTAAAAGAAGAATGCAGGTTCCAATAGGCTGCTCTAAATTCTCCCATGTGATTCATTGGAAAACTGTATGTTTTTCCCAATATTTTACTGGCATTCATCTGACTCTGTATTTCACCTTGGGAAGGACCTGGGAGAGTCCATCCAATCAACTTTTCAATCGGCTGAAGGAAGATCGATGCTGATATATTGTACCACATGGATGCACTCAGGGTGACACCCTCCATCTCTCAAGACTTTCTGATGAGGATCAAATTGAACAGCAAAGACTGGTGAAACAGTGTGGAGGATTCAAGGAAACATGTTGTCAGCAAGAGCAAAATATATGGAACATTTCTCCAGGCCTTGATTGCACATAGAAAATTGAATGTTTCATTGTTGTTTTTTTTTTCCTGAACAACTAAGCCTTCCGGTGATCACCACTTTTTTTTTTTCCAGGAGTGCCTCATAAGTGTCAGTCCATCTGGGGCAAGGTTTACAATGGCCAACCCAGAGTCCACCACCCAATCGCTAACCCAGGACCATGAAGAGTCCTCTGCTGGTCTGACCCCAAAATAGATGTTGTAGAATTCCCATTTATTGTGGAACCAGCCCTGGCCCTCGTTGCTACATCAAAGCACCCTTGGGGAGAAAGCTCATTATTATATCCATGATGATTGTGTCATTCTCCCCTTGTTTAATTGTCAACATAATATTAGGTAGCAGTAATTGTATTTATTAAGCGCTTATTGTGTCCAGAGCACTATGCTAAATTCTAGAAAAGAGTTTTCAAATGGTAATAAAACACAGACCCTGTCCCTTAAAGGGTTCACTATCTAAATAAAGGTCCAGGAGGTGACTGGAGACAGACACATTGGGAACAATGAAGCAATAAAACATTAAAGCAACATAAGCACCTAGGTCAAATATATAGTAAACAAAATGAAAGCAAAAGTCAGAAGGAAGCTATGGCTAGAAGAGCAGAATTTCAGCCTCATTATCTCCATCCAATCCATTTTTTCTATAAAGAGTCTAATAATCAAAGTCAAATTTAAGGCAACACTTCACTGTAGTACATTAAAATACGTTTACTTCTATGAGTTCCTTTTCAGTTCAACCTTCAATAGCTGCTCAGGTAGCTGCCATCATTTATTCCCCTCACAAGTTCCTCTAGACTGTAAATTCATTTAGGGTATTGAACATGCCTGTTAATTCTGCTGTAGTGTACTCTCCCAAGCGCTTAATACAGGCTCTGAACATAGTAAGCACTCAATAAATATCACTGATGGATTGATTGAGGGTCTATCCAACAAAGTTGTAGACAAATCCTTGATGTTGGTGAGATGACTCTCTATGTCTTGTCATATGAAGTTGTTTCTCAGGCTATGCTCATGGGCCAGGCCTCAAAATCACCTAGAAGATAACACACCATCAGAGCTATTTAGACCCTCAAATTTATTTGAAGCTTGATAACTCAGTGTTGCCATTGTCTCTTTTTGCTTCTTCCCTCCCTCCCAGTATTCCATCTGGGAACAGATGAGAAGGCAAGTTTTGCCTCCATCAGAGTTGTTCATAAAACCCAATTATAACCATGAATCAGTCAATTGGATTTATTGATTGTTGTGTGCAGAACACTGAACTAGGCACTTGTCTTATTCTGTCGAGTCATCACTGACGCACAGCTACTTCATGGGCACATTCATTCATTCATTCATTCAATAGTATTTATTGAGTGCTTACTATGTGCAGAGCACTGTACTAAGCGCTTGGAATGAACAAGTCGGCACCAGATAGAGACAGTCCCTGCCGTTTGATGGGCTTACAGTCTAATCAGGGGAGACGGACAGACAAGAACAATGGCAATAAATAGAGTCAAGGGGAAGAACATCTCAATGCCCCACTTCCATTTGCAAATGTTCTGGCAGTGTATCCATCGAATTTTCTTGGAAAAATCTGGAAGTGGCTTACCATTGCTTTCTTCCACGCAGTAAACTGTGTCTCTGCTCTCAACTCTCTGCCATGCCGCTGCTGCCCAGCCCAGTTGAGTTTTGACTTGTAGCAGATTGCCTTCCACTCGCTAGCCACTGCCCAAGCTAGGAATGGAATGAGTATGCTTCTCCTTGGCTCTCCTTCCTGTAGCTGAGACTGGTGGAGTACTGGAAACTCTCCAGGTACATAACTGAGAGGGGACTAGGCACTTGGCATAGTAAAATAGGAGGCAAAGACACAATCCCTGCACTAAGAACTTTGTAATCTAATAAGGAGACAGTCATAAAATGATTTACAGATGGGAAGAAAAAGTGCTTAAATAGTAGGGCATGTAAATTGGTATGTATAAAAGCAGGACAAGAGGGTGTATATGCATAAGTGATGAGGTGGTAGTAGGAAAGCAGTTGGAAAATTAACTCGAGAAAGTCTGATGGAGTAGGTTCTTGTGGAAATGTGGAATGTTTCCAGGGCATCAAGTTCCATCTCTGATCAAGGCAGTCCTTGTTCAAATAGAGGACAATCAGGGAACAACGGGAATCCAAAAAAGTAATAGTAAGAGGTCCCTGTCCATTGTGATTCATTTATCTGAAGAAGCAGCGTGACCTAGTAGATAGAGTATGGGCCTGAGAGTCAGAAGGACATGGGTTCTAATCCTGGCTCGCTCTGCTGTGTGACATTGGTAAGTCACTTAATTTATCTGGGCCTCAGTTACTTCATCTGTAAAATGGGGAATAAGAGTGTGAGCAACATGTGGGACAGGAACTGTTTCCAACCTGTTTAACTCATGTCTACTCTTGTGCTTAAAACAGTGCTTGGCACATAGTAAGTGCTTAACAATAATAATAATAATGCTGGTATTTGCTAAGTGCTTACTATGTACCAAGCACTGTTCTAAGCGCTAGGGTAGCTACAAGGTAATTATGTTGTCCCACATGGGGCTCACAGTCTTCATCCCCATTTTGCAGATGAGATAACTGAGGCACAGAGAAGTTAAGTGACTTGCCCAAAGACATACAGTTGACAAGTGGCAGAGCCAGGATTAGAACCCGTGACCACTGACTCCCAAGCCCGGGCACTTTCCACTAAACCACACTGCTTCTCTTCTCTTGTGCTTAACAAGTTACCACAGTTGTTTTTATTATTACTGTGATAGAGGTATCTGTCCAAATGGAGGATATTGTGGCTTGGGGAGATGTGACTGTGGTTTCTCCATCAGGCAGATGATAATAATAATTGTGGTATTTGTTAAGTATTTACTATGTGTCAGACACTGTACTAAGTGCCGGGGTAGAAACAAGGTAATTGGGTTGGATACTGCTCCTGTCCCACATGGGGCTCAGAGTCTCAATCTTCATTTTACACATGAGGTAACTGAGGCCCAGAGAAGTTAAGTGAATTGCCCGAAGTCACACAGCAGACAAGTGGCAGAGCTGGGATTAGAACCCAGGACCTTCTGACTCCCAGGCCCATAGTCTATCCACTAGGCCATGCTGCTTTCCTATTTGTTGGTGGTGTGGTTCCCCAGGAGACTCGAAAGTGGGTTATTTGGTATGTGGATCCAAATAATTCCACAAAATAATAATGTTGGTATTTGTTAAGTGCTTACTATGTGCAGAGCACTGTTCTAAGTGCTGGGGTAGATACAGGGTAATGAAGTTGTCCCACGTGAGGCTCACAGTCTTAATTCCCATTTTACAGCTGAGGTAACTGAGGCACAGAAAAGTTAAGTGACTTGCCCAAGGTCACTTAGCTGACAAGTGGCAGAGCCAGGATTCAAACCCATGACCTCTGCCTCCCAACCCCGGGCTCTTTTCACTGAGCCACACAAAACTACACCTCTGGGAAGATGAGAGTCCATTTGGCAGTTTCAGAAGCAGTGACAAGTCCAGCAACACATCACTGTTGCAAAAGATCATCTTTTTGTGCACATAGTGTAGCAGGGATGATGACCAAGGCAAATCAATGAATAAGTGTTTACTAATAACGATGGCATTTGTTAAGCACTTACTATGTGCAAAGCACCGTTCTAAGTGCTGGGAAGAATTCAAGGTGATCAGGTTGTCCCATGTGGGGCTCACAGTCTTAATCCCCATTTTACAGATGAGGTAACTGAAATACAGAGAAGTTAAGTGACTTGCCCAAAGTCACCCAGCTGACAAGTGGTGAACCCCGGATTAGAACCCATGACCTCTGACTCCCAAGCCCGTGCTCTTTCCACTGAGCCATGCTGGTTCCCTGTTCACAGAGCATTGTGTTAAGTACTTCGGATACTAGTACTAGGATAGATAGTAAATTAGATGGAGGGGAAGCGCCAGATACATAAATACTGGATTGGAGTTGAGGAAAGAATACCTCTAGGGATACAGACTCATAAACAAGTCACTTCACTTCACTTCTCATAAACAGTTACTTCATCTGTAAAATGGGGATTAAGACTATCAGCCTCATGAGGGACAGGGACTGTGTCCAACCTGATTAGCTTCTATCTACCCCAGCGCTTACAATAGTGCCTAGCAAATAATAAGTGCTAAACAAATATCATAAAAACAAAAACAACTGCATGGGTATTAAAGGAGGGAGGGGAAATAGAATGTGGATCTACAGTGCTTGTTTTTCTCTCTCCCTTTTTTTCTCTCTCTCTCTCTCACACACAGACAAGGAGAGACTCTCCCTGACAGAAGTGTCACTTTTCTAGTATGAAACCACGGCTTTGAAGATCTTTCAGAAAATAGTTTTGTTCCTTTTTGTGGTAAGAAAATCAGACTCAACTTCCCTGGAATTGAAAGAAAGTGGCTTATTAAACATTTAATCAAACTATCATTGAAAGTACTAATTTATGTGTCACATTTGCAGTGCTAAACTTAGTCAACAGAAAGGATCATGGCAAAGTATTTTAAGCAAGCTAGAGTATATGTAGATTATTCAGAAGAAAAGTACCGTGATTAGTCATGGTTTATACTAAACACAGGTAAAATTACTTCCGTATGTGAGGATCTTTGAAATTATTGTGATCCAGAATTAAAATCCAAAGTTTGGTCATAGAACCTGAGTCACATATTAACATATCTAATCAACAACTCTGTCAGAGTCTCTCAGATGTTTATGATAGTGCTCAGCACAGAGTAAGTGCTCAGCAAATGCCATTGAATGATTGACTGACTGTCCAGATTTCCTTTCCCATGTTTTCTCTCTACATTCAAAATTATGTCTTCTCTCCAAGGTCTATAAAGACAAGCATATGTGTTCTGTTGGGAGGAGCATGTGGAGTATTCCAAGTCAAGTTCCACTTGAGTTTTGGTAGCGGGAGTCCTGGAGCTGAGAAGTGATAGGTCTGAACACTTAGTACAGAACTCTGCACTCAGTAAGTGCTCAATAAGTATGATTGAATGCCTGCTCCATACTTCTACTGCTGGACTTGTTAGCAAATAAGAGGGACTTAAGCAGGAACACAGGCTCCTTGTGGGCAGGGACTTGTCTTTTTATTCTTATTTTGTGCTCTGCACACAATAAGCTCTCAATAAATATAATTGAATTGAATTTGGTATTTTAGTCAATCAGATTTATTGAGTGTCTACTGTGTGCAGAGCACTTTACTAAGCGCTTGGGAGAGTACAATATAACTATAAATGGACACATTCCCTGCCCCAAATGAGCATTCAGTTTAATATAAATAAACAAATTACAGATATGTACATAAGTGTGTGTGGGGTTGGGAAGGAGGATGAATAAAAGGAGTAAGCCAGGGCAAAGCAGAAGGGAGAGGGAGAGGTAAAGGAGGGCTTAGTCAGGGAAGGCCTCTTGGAGGAGATGTGCCTTGAATAAGGCTTTTGAGGGGGGGGAGAGTAATCATCTGTTAGATTTGAGGAGGAAGGGCGTTCCAGGCCAGAGGCAGGATGTGGGTGAGAGGTTAACAATGAGATAGATGAGATAGAGGTGCAGACAATATGTTGTGATTAGAGGAGCAAAGTTCTACCCGAAATTCCTATCCCAAGTCTTATGCTGTCGAGTTGTGTCAGAACCATAACCACTCCAAGGACACAATTCTCCCAGAACAACCCAGCTCCATCTGCAATCATTCTGGTAGTTTAGCCATATAATTTTTTTTGGTATAAATACAGACGTGGTTTACCATTGTCTCCTTCCAAGCAGTAAACTCGAGTCTCCACACTTGACACTCTCCTGTGCTGCTGCTGCCCAGCACAGGTGAATTTTAACTTGTAGCAGATTGCCTTCCACTCACTAGCCACCGGCCAAGCTAGGAATGGAATGGACAGGCCTCTGCTTGACTCTCCCTCCTGTAACTGAGACTGGTAGAGGACTGGAAATTCTCCAGGTGCGATCCTGAGAGGGGCCCCAAGACTCTGCCAACTCTTAATCTATCCATGCCTTCCAAAACTGATGTTGGAGGGGGAGAACATTACTGAAGTCAGTACCAGGGATATCCCAAACCCAGTGATTCCCCCATCAAGTGTAATTTATACTATGGTCAATTCAAATCTGTCTCTCCTAACATGAGATCTGGTGGTAAATCTCTACTGGATCTCAACTTCCTTGCTCTGGAGTGTCTCCATGTTCTCTTTTGTGCCCCTGTTTTAAACAAGAGGCTCATTTCCTCAGAGGGCTGGTCAACTGATATTCATTTAAATATCTGCAAAATTATTCACCTTGAAATTCTCTGGATGTTGTTAGTAGGTTCAGCTGTGGACCCCTTAAGCCTCAGATATATATACTTAAATCCTGCCTTTATGGGAACTGTCTTTACTTCAATGTAGAAACATTTGCTTGTCAAAGGGATTTATATGTGGCTGTCTTTATTCACAGTTTTTGACTGTTTCCATTACGGAGTACGGGTCATCCCCAACTTTTTTTTTTTTGAATTTATGTCTCCCTGCCTGTGCATAGTGGCCAGATTGTCAGCTTCATTTTTTTGTGGTTTTTTTTTTTTTAGTTAATTCACTAATTCCTATCTATCAAGTCATTCTTACCTTTTTCCCCAGCATGGTGCAACAGAACTGTGCTGTTATCCAATTCATTCATTCATTCAATCGTATTTATTGAGTGCTTACTATGTGCAAAGCACTGTACTAAGTGCTTGGAGTGTTCAATTCAGCATCAGATTGAGATAATCCCTGCCCAACAATGGGCTCACAGGCTAAACGGAGAACAAAACAAGTAGTCTGGCATCAATAACATCAAGATAAATAGAATCATAGATATATGCACATCATTAACAAAATAAATACAGTAATAAATAATACATACAAATATGCACAAGTGCTGTGTGGATTGGAAGTGGGAAGAGCAGAGGAAGGGAGTAGGGGGAATGGGAAGGGGAGCAGTAGCAGAGGGAAAGGGAGGGCTCAGTCTGGTAAGGCCTCCTGGAGGAGGTGAGCTCTCAGTAGGGCTTTGAAGAGGGGAAGAGAGTGATTTCAAAACAGGTGAGTTTACTGAGTTCCAGGATGGTTCATCATGTCTGGCCTTTAATGTCGAATATGGTTCATACGTGGTGCCCAGTAAACTGTCGCAGAAGGTGGATGCCTTCAGGAACACTAAACCGTTTCAGAAGCTGGGAAGCTGTGTTGCACAATGGATGGAGCCTGGGACCTCCGTTCTAATCCCAGCTCCGCCACTTGTCTTCTGTGTGACTTTGGGCAAATCACTTCACTTCTGTGTGCCTCACTTATCTCATCTGTAAAATGAGAATTGAGACTGTGAGCTCCATGTGGGAAAGGGATGGTGCCCAACTTAATAGGCTTGTATCCATCCCAGAGTTTAATACTGTGTCTAGAACATAGTAAATGCTTACAAATACCATAATATTGAAGGTTGGATATCCCTATAGTCTTGTAGACTTTCTACCTGGTATGGAATGAGATGTCTTGTGGCCTGAATGGACTATTGCAATTGTGTTCAATTAAGAGGAACTTAAAAATTGAACTTTTGAAGTTTACCTTATCACTAAAGCAAAGTCAATCTGCCACGAGTGCTGTTTGTTTCCTGAAAATGAGATTCTTTTTCTTAAAAATTCATGGTTCAGTTTTTTTAATAGTTTGCTTACAGTTTTTTTAATAACCAGTTTGCATAGACATATTGATATTATTTTTATGATGTTAATTGAGAGTAGAAAGTTGATTTTGGGATGCTAAAATCTGGAAATTCAGGATGCTATAAGGCTTCAATGAAAACAGTATCTGTGCTTTGGATCACAAACTGACATTTTTAGAAGGCTGTTAGTTCAATAGCTTGACTGCAATTAATCAAGCAGTAGTATTTACTGAACCCTACTATCTGCAGTGCACTGTACCAAATATGAGGAGCTTACATTTTATCAATAACATTTTATCAGTTCCTCTCCTCCAATTCTTTCCTCCCTCTACTCTGGTTTCCAGACCCTTCCCTCCACAGAAACTGCCTGCTCAAAGATCACAAATGATCTCCTTGTCAAGTGCAATGGCCTCTACTCCATCCTATTCTTCCTTGAATGCTCAGCTGCCTTAGACACCATCGACAGCCCCCTTCTCCTGGAAACATTATCCAACCCTGACTTCACTGACACTGTCCTTAACTGGTTCTGTTCCTATCTCCTTGGTCACACATTCTCATTCTCTTTCACAGGTTTCCCCTCTGTGTCCCACCCACTAACTGTGGGAGTCCCTCAAGGTTAGTTCTGGGTCCCCTTCTATTCTCCATCTACATTCACTCCCTTGGAGAACTCACTTGCTGCTATAGTTTCAACTACATCTCTATGTGAATGATTCCCAAATCTACATCTCCATCTCTGATATCTCCACTTGTCTACAGTCTCAGATTTCCTCCTGCCTCGAGGACATCTCTATCGTATATCCCACCAACGCCTCAAACATAATATTTCTAAAAGAGAAGTCTTTATTTTCCCACCCAAACCTCGTTCAGCACCACCATCTTCCCTACCTCACAAGTCTTTAACCTAAGCATTATCCTCAACTCATCTCTTTCAACTGACACATTCAATCAATCACTAAATCCTGTCACTTCAGCCTTCACAACGTCCCTAAATTATACCCTTTCCTCTCCTTTCAAACTGCAACTACATTAATTAAAGCATTTATCTTATCCTACCTTGATGACTCTTTCAGCCTCCTTGCTGATCTCCCTACTCCCTGTCTCTCCCCACTCCAATCCATACTTCACTCTGCTGCACAGATCACTGATCTACAGAAATGCTCATCCCATGTTTCCCCACTCCTCAAGAACATCCAGTAGTTGCCCATCCAGTTCTACACCAAACAGAAATGCCTTACCATTGGCTTTAGAACACTCAAGAACCTTGCCCCTAACTCCCATATCTTTCTGCTCTTCTAACATAACTCAGACAGCACATTTCATTCTTTAAATGCCAATCTACTCACAGTACCTTGATCTCATCTATTTCACCCATTCATTCATTCATTCAGTCGTATTTATTGAGCCCTTACTGTGTGCAGAGCACTGTGCTAAGCACAAGGGAGAGTTCAATATAAAGATAAAGAGACACATTCCTAGCCCACAGTGATCTTACAGTTTAGGAATGGGGGAGACAGATATTAATATTAATAAATAAATTACAGATATGTACATAAGTGTCATGGGATTGGGAGAGGGAAGGGACAAAGGCAGCAAATCAGGGTGATGCAGAATGGAGCAGGAGAAGAGGAAAGGGGGGGCTTATTTCACTGCTGACCTCTTGCCCACATCCTATTTCTGGCCTGTAATGCCCCCCTTCTGCATATTTGACAATCATTCTCCCCACCTTAAAATACAAGGTGCATCTCCTCCCAAAGGCCTTTCCCAACTAACCTGTGATTTCCTCTTCCCCCATTCCCTTCTGCACTGCACTTGCAGTAGGATTTGCTCCTTTTAGTCACCCCTCCCTCAGCCCCACAGCACTTAAGTATGTATCTATAATTTATTAATTTGTATTAATGTCTGTCTCCCCATCTAGTCTGTAAGTTCACTGTGGGCAGGGAACACATCTACAAACTCTGTTATATTGTACTCTCCCAAGCAGTTAGTACAGTGCCCTGCACACAATAAATGCTCAGTAAATATGATTGATTGATTGATTGATAACTTTAGTAGTGGTTGGAACCTAAGCACAAACATTGCTAATGGGAACCTAGGACTTCTCACTTTAACCCTGGAAGTTGGGGTCACTGGAATCAATCAATCAATCGATAGTATTTATTGAGTGCTTACTTTGTGCAGAGCATTGTACTAAGAGCTTGGGAGAGTTCAATACAACAGAAGGAGCAGACACATTCCCTGCCCATAATGAGCTTACAGTCTAGATGTACAGACAGTCATTAACATAAATAATTTGTAATATATAATTTAAAGATATGTATATATGTGTTCTGGGGGTAGGAAGTGGGGCAAATATCAAATGTCCAAAGTTCACAGACCCAAGTGCAGAAGGGAGAGCGAGCCTGGGAAAAGAGGTTTTAATTGGGTAAGACCTCTTGGTAGTCTGGCTTATATGGAGGAAGATGGAATTCCAGGCTAGGGGAAGGATTTGGGAAAGGTGTCAGGGGTGAAACAAATGAGATCGAGGCCCAGTGAGTAAGCTGATGCCAGAGGCGTGGAGTTTGAGGCCTGGGCTTAGTGGAAGATCACTGCAGTAAGAGGGGTAAGTAATTGAATTTGAGTTCTGAGTTAAGATATGTCTGGAGATATCTAACTAGTTCATACTGGACTATAAGATCTTTGTGGGCAGGGATAAGAGCTTCTACATATGGACCCAATACATGAATAAATCTAATGGAAATATACATGTATGTATACATCACAGTACTCTTCCAATTGCTGAGCATAGCATTCGTAGTTGAACATAGTTGAGCACATAATAGATGCTCAGAATACATCACTTAATTGATTGTGTTCAGCAAAGATATTACACCACTATCATTCTGAAATTGTCAGGCTGTGGTCCAGTGCACAGGTATTGTTTTATTTGTATTCACACTCAATAAATACGACTGAATGACTGAATGAATTTTTCTAGTCCACCCCGAATTTTCCAGATTATAACACCTGAAAATCAATTCACTTCTCTCAATTATTTTTTCAACAATAAAAGATTAAGAAATCTATGCCCACTGGTGGTTCTTTTTCTTGCAGAACCAGCAGGGAATACTCTATAAGAAATGCCTGGAGTTATAAGCGTAATTCTTCTTTCAGGTACCCTATTTTCATAGCCTTTAATGAGATGTGCGTTTACGCTTCATTTAATCAAATGAAAAAAAGATAGTGTATTATTTAACTACAATAATGATAATTGAAATTGGACTTCAAAAGGACTATGGGAATTGCTGGAGTATTCCCAGTTCATACTAGACAGGAATATCACCTAAGTGGAGCCTACTTTATTGATGCTATAGCCGTTAACAGCATATACCATGAAATAATAGTTCAAGTGAATACCTGCATTTAATATAATGCAGTAGAATCTGTTGTGCTCCCATCCCCATTTAAAGTACCAGGATGGATGTCACATTCATAAAGCATAAATTTGTGGTTTGAATCCCAAATGGTAGACCCTAGATTTAGATCATGCAGGGCATTGTAACACAGTTGCCGGTTTAAAGTGATAGTCTAACCAGGCTTTGATGAACTTGAGAAAATTCTGATCAGGTGAGTTCAGTTATTTCTGTACTGATTAATTGAGCAATTACTAATCTGCAGAGCACTGTACTAAGTGCTTGGGAAAGTGTAATGCAACAGGGTTGGCAGAAACATTCCCTGGCCCAATAGGTTTACAATCTAGAGAAGGGAGAAAAGGAATTTAATCCCCATTTTACAGATGAGGAAATTGAGGCACAGGTAAATTAAGTGACACCCAAAGTCTTACAGCAGGCTAGCAGTAGAGTCATTTCACTTCCAAGCCTGTACTTTTTCCATGAGTACACATTTCTCCCCTCCTGTCTTCCCCTCCTATCTATAAAGTGAGAATGCCACAGAAGTCCAATTGTGATTCAGAGGATAACTGAACCATAATATTCCGACTGGATTATTGCATCAGCCTCCTCTCTGATCTCCCACCTTCCTATCTCTCCCCGCTTCAGTCTCTACTTCACTCCGCTGCCTAGATTATCTTTCTACAGAAATGCTCTGGGCATGTCACTCCCCTTCTCAAAAATCTCCAGGGGTTGTCTGTCAACCTTCACATGAAACAAAAACTCCTCACTCTTGGCTTCAAAGCTCTCCATCACCTTGCCCCCTCCTAACTCACCTCCCTTCTCTCCTTTCACTGCCCACCCCATACACTCCACTTCTCTGCTGCTAACTTACTCACCGTGCCTCATTCTCGCCTGTCCCGCCATCGACCCCTGGCCCACATCATCCCACCACTGACCTGAAATGCCCTCCCTCCTCACCCCCCCAAAACTAACTCTCTTCCCCTCTTCAAAGCCCAAATGAGAGCTCACCTTCCCCAGGTGAGACCTCCTTTTCCCTCCACCCCTTCTCCCCTCCCCATTCCCCCTACTCCCTCCCTCTGCTCTACCCTCTTCCTCTTTCCATTGCACTTGTGTATATTTGTATACATTATTTATTACTCTATTTTATTAATGATGTGTATACATATATGATTCTATTTATCTATTTTGATTGTATTGATGCCTGAGTACTTGTTTGGTTTGCTGCCTGTCTCCCCCTTTTAGACAGTGAGCCGGGTTGTTGCGCAGGGATTATCTCTATCTGTTGCCAAATTGTACATTCCAAGCGCTTAGTACAGTGCTCTGCACATAGTAAGCACTCAATAAATACGACTGAATGAGTGAATGAATGAATGAATGAATGAATGAATGAATGATGAATGTAGGATTGAGTTCAGCACTTATAGGATGTTAATATTTATCAAGATTATCAAGGCAAGGTTAACATTTGACTGTGCCTTTACATTTAAAACACAGTTATCTAAAGGTAACAGATCACCCTCATCTTCTCTGGGTAGACTAAGCCATGAAGTAGATTACCTGAGTGATATGGAGATGCTCTGATGTCTTTTAAGGTTGTGTGAAGCCTTAGAGCTTTATTATCATCCCAATCAATCAATCTCCGGAAGTCACTCTGCATTCCGCATTCCAGTTTGGGATTTGGGGATGAATCAACAGTGTTCTGCACACAGAAGTCACTTAATAAGTGATTCACTACTACTTGGATAGTTTGCAAAAACTGAGCAATGAACCTTCAGCTGGGCTCTGCTTTGGCCCGGCCTTGTCTTCTGCTATATATTTCCCAGATTAGCCCTTCCTTTCCACACATACAACCACACATTACAAAGTCCATTCATTCATTCATTCATTCATTCAATCATATTTATTGAGCACTTACTGTGTGCAGAGCACTATACTAAGCGCTTGAAAAGTACAGTTCGACAACAGAGACAATCCCTGCCCACAGTAACAATAATAATAATAATGATGGCATTTGTTAAGCTCTTACTGTGTGCAAAGCACTGTTCTAAGCACTGGGGTAGATACAAGGTGATCAGGTTGTCCCATGTGGGGCTCACAGTCTTAATCCTCATTTTACAGATGAGGTAACTGAGACACAGAGAAGTTAAGTGACTTGCCCAAAGTCACACAGCTGACAAGCAGCTGAGCCAGGATTTGAACCCACGACCTTTGGCTCCAAAGCCCATGCTCTTTCCACTGAGCCATGCTGCTTCTCACAGTGTAGACCACAGTCTAGACTGAACTCACAGTCCAAACAGCATTTCAAGAAGTTGATGTGCACATCTCTATATAGAGTAGATCATAGCCATGAGATGAACCAGTATGGATAATTTTTAATAGCTTCTTAATGGTAGTGGAGGAAGGGAAGCTCTCAAATATCAGCACTTAGAACAGTGCCTGGCACATAGTAAGCACTTAACAAATGTCATTATTATAATCCTTCCTCCCTCTGCTGATCTTTTCCTAGTCTGGCTGTTTGCTTTCCTGGTGTTGGCTGGTGACATTTATTAAGTACCTATTGGGCATTCATTACATCCCTAATTGACTTCTCTAGTTTCTTGTGAGAAAGTGCAAACGTAACAGTTAAATTATTGGAATCTAGAGAGTTTAGAAAGCACTATTAGCTGGCTTTCTGTTTCAAAACTGTATTTGAAGCCTAGTGTGAATACATGCAGTGCATTTAAACTCAAGAACTTAAAGAATTTCTGACAGAAGTGTTTTGATGTCACCTTTTCTGTTGCTTAAACCATTTCTCTATTTTCTAGATACAAATAGCAAATGACTTGGAAAAAGTCATCTTTTTAGGATTTAAAATGTTGGAGAAAGGCATGTCTTCCACAATTACATCCTGAATCTGAATTTCTTCTCACAATAATATCTGTGATGTTTAAAACCACCAGTTATGTCTAGTTATGTCTACATTGCAGATACACAGTAGTGACAGCTAAATTTCCTAAAAAGATTTTATCCTTTTGTGAAAAGATTCAAAAATTGCAAATCCCTAAACTGAAATTCCAGGGAGCATCATTTCTATCAGGAAAGGGAAAATGTGTTCATTTTAGCTGTCACTGTGCCAAAAGAATCTCGGTATTTCCTTTTTATTAACCCAAATTATTTTTATAATGGACATCATTCCACAAAGCAAGTTTTATTGGGAGAAATATTGTCACTAAAAAGGAAAAGAAAAACATTTATACCTGAGGTAATGTTGTACTGTCATACTATGTTAAAAATAATGTGACATTTCTTAAAGCTATAATACAATTACATGCAGCTTGGGACAGATTTTCACCAGGACCTCAAAGCAGTCACTTGGTATTTATAAAGAAGCAGATCTCAATCTGTGCTCTGGTCTAAGATCATTATTGTAATTATTTACCACTGCAATCACTCTTTATCCTTGCCAGATGACCTGAAATTAATCTTTACTTCTTGGAAGGTAAAAGAATGAGGATCTATAGACACAGAATGTTTTAATACAGAGGCATCAAAAAAGGGTTCTGGGAGCCTCAGGCAGTCATAAAAATATTGTAACAATTGTAATAATGGAGTTCATTAAGCACTCTCTATGTCCCAAGTGCTAGAGTAGACATAAGACTGTGCATTCAGAACAATCTCTGTCCCACAAAAAGCTCACAATCTAGCTCATCTACATCTTGGCCTAGTGGAGAGAGTGCAGACCTGGGAGTCAAAGTACCTAGGTTCTAATCCCAGCTCTGCCACTTGCACCTTGTTGGACCTTGGACCAACCACCTAAAATCTCCCTGCCTCAGTTTCTTCACCTGTAAAATGGGAATTCAAAATACGTTTCCTCTACTACTTTATAATAATAATAATGATAATCATTGTATTTGTTAAGCACTTACTACTTGCTGAGCACTGTTCTAAGCACTGGGGTAGATATAAGGTAATCAGGTTGTCCCACATAGGGTTTACAGTCTTAATCCCCATTTTACAGATGAGGTAACTGAGGCACAGAATAGTTAAGTGGTTTACCCAAGGTCACACAGCAGATAAGTGGCAGAGCTGGGTTTAGGACCCATGTCCTCTGACTCCCAAGCCCATGATATTTCCACTAAGCCACGCTGCTTCTCTAGATTGGGAGCCCCATGTGGGATAGGGACTGTGTCTGGTGTAAATATCCTTTATGTACCACAATGCTTAGTCTGGTTCTTGGAACATTGTAAATCTTCCCCTCATCCTCCTCAGGCTTGGGCTCCGTGGCAGAAAGGTGAGCCCCACCTTTCTAACATGGAACCCCATGTGGAGAGCCTCTGCTGCCATAGGGCATCACCAGGCTGCAGCGATGGTTATCCCCCTGCATACCCTGCTCCTTCCTCTCCCTGGCTCCAAACCATGGTCTGAGTTGGGTTCCATGGTTTGGGGAGGGACATTCAGGCCATGTTGTCTTCTCTGCAGTCTCAGGCGAACCCCAAATTGCACAGAGGGAGCTCCGATGTACCGATGCTGCCGCTCCCCTCTCCTCCCCCATCCCTTTTGGTCTTCAGGGATTGTCTCCATATTTCCCCAACACTTTGGTATTTTGGCGGTGCTCCCTTCTCCCCCCATCAGACCACAAAGCTCCAAGATGGAGGATCAGACCAACAGGTGGAGATCAAGGGACCTTTGGAGGGGGGACTAAGAACAATGAAAGTCGGTGAACTGTTACCTCGGTGTTCTCTATGCTACATCTCACCGGGAGTGATAGCATCATGCACTTAACAAATACGGCAATTATTATATAGAAATTGAGGTATGCAAAGATTAAGTGACTTGCCCAAGATCACACATTAGACCAGTGGAACACTTTCTGATTCCCAGCCAGTTAAACAATGGTATTTATTGAAAGCTTACTTTGTGAAGACATCATTCTACTAAGAGCTTGGGAGAGGACAATAGAGTTGGTAATGAATTAATCAATCAATGGTATTTCCAAAAAGCTTAATCTATATAGAACATGGTATTAAGGGCTTTGGAAAGTAGAGTAAACAGACATGACCCCTATCCCCAAGGAGATTATTGTTCCATGTACCTTTCACGCACACTATAGCTTTCTGAGGATAAAATGATTGGTGAGTGGCAAGAATTTAAATAGATTAGAATGTGGATTATTTTCCTTGTAATTAAACAAAGTACAAGTATACAGCTCAAAATGCATTTTTTTATTATGCTTTATGGATGGAACACTTTAGGGGAATTAGAGAACTATTTCCAATAACACATGTCTGTCTGCCAAGAAGAAGTTCTTGGAATTCTGTGATGCCAGAAGAAACGGTTAGGCCCCTGAGTGGCATTGGTCAAGGAGTGTGATTTACCATGGTAGTTTTACCTCATTCAAGATAGTTCAGGTATATTATCTCCACATTATTGAAGAATTAACTGTACATTCAATTTTACTTTTGCCAAATCTTCAAAACAAATTTATCTGTATGACCTTTATATCGGCTGTCAATATACACTAGACTCTCCTTAAACTTCAATCTGCTCCCAGGTTGTCAGCTAGAAACAAATCTGAGGACTTATTTTACTCAGTCATATTTATTGAGTGCTTACTGTGCGCAGAGCACTGTACTGAATACTTGGGAGAGTGCAGCATTCATTCATTCAATAGTATTTATTCATTCAATAGTATTTATTGAGCGCTTACTATGTGCAGAGCACTGTACTAAGCACTTGGAATGTACAAATCGGCAACAGATAGAGACAGTCCCTGCCCTTTGATGGGCTTACAGTGTAATCGGGGGAGACAGACAATAACAATGGCAATAAATAGAGTCAAGGGGAAGAACATCTCATAAAAACAATGGCGAATAAATAGAATCAGGGCAATGTACATCTCATTAAACAAAATAAATAGGGTGATGAAGATATATACAGTTGGGCAGACAAGTACAGTGCTGAGGGGATGAGACGGGAGAGGGGGAGGAGCAGAGGGAAAGGGGGAGAAGAGGGCTTAGCTGCGGAGAGATGAAGTAGGGGTAGAGGGAGCAGAGGGAAAAGGGAGGAGCTAAGTCTGGGAAGGTCTCTTGGAGGAGGTGAGCTTTAAGTAGGGTTTTGAAGAGGGGAAGAGAATTAGATTGTCGGAGGTGAGGAGGGAGGGCATTCCAGGACTGTGGGAGGACATGGCCCAGGGGTCGACGCCAGGATAGGCGAGACCGAGGGACGGTGAGGAGGTGAGCGGCAGAGGAGCGGAGCGTGCGGGGTGGGCAGTAGAAAGAGAGAAGGGAGGAGAGGTAGGAAGGAGCAAGGTGATGGAGAGCCTTGAAGACTAGAGTGAGGAGTTTTTGTTTTGTGTGGAGGTTGATAGGCAAACACTGGAGGTTTTTAAGAAGGGAAGTGACATGCCCAGATCGTTTCTGCAGGAAGATGTGCTGGGCAGCGGAGTGAAGAATAGACTGGAGCGGGGCAAGAGAGGAGGAAGGGAGATCAGAGAGAAGGCTGACACAGTAGTCTAGCCGGGATATAACGAGAGCCTGTATCAGGAAGGTAGCCATTTGGGTGGAGGGGAAAGGGTGGATCTTGGTGATGTTATAAAGGTGAGACTGGCAGGTCTTGGTAACGGATCGGATGTGTGGGGTGAACGAGAGAGACAAGTCAAAGATGACACCTAGGTTGCGGGCCTGAGAGACGGGAAGGATTGTCGAACCAACCACGGTGACAGGGAAGTCTGGGAGAGGACTGGGCTTGCGGGGGAAGATGAGGAGCTCAGTTTTGGTCATGTTGAGTTTTAGGTGGCGGGCAGACATCCAGGTGGAGATGTCCCGGAGGCAGGAGGAGATGCGAGCTTGAAGGGATGGGGAGAGGACAAGGGCAGAGATGTAGATCTGTGTGTCATCTGCGTAGAGATGGTAGTTGAAGCCGTGAGAGCGAATGAGTTCACCAAGGGAGGGAGTGTAAATGGAGAACAGAAGAGGGCCAAGAACTGACCCTTGAGGAATTCCAACAGTTAGAGGATGGGAGGGGGAAGAGGAGCCTGTGAAGGAGATCCAGAATGACCAGCCAGAGAGATAAGAGGAGAACCAGCAGAGGACAGAGTCCATGAAGCCAAGGTGAGATAAGGTGTGGAGGAGAAGGGGATGGTCGACAGTTTCAAAGGCAGCTGAGAGGTCAAGGAGGATTAGAACACAGCACAACACAGCACAGACACACAGATAAACAGACACATTCTCTGCCCACAATGAACTTGCAGTGTAGAGGACACTGTATACTCCTGGGGAGGCTAAGCAGAGTAGAAAATGTGAAGTGGAGAAAGTGAAAAGCATTGGCAAATTCCCTCATAACAATGTTCCTAATGCTGGTTCACAGAAAAAACCATTTAAGGAAAATTATATTTAACTATCTGTTTGTGCTAGTGAAACTCACCAGCTCAGCCGCTTGTCTGTTGTGTGATCTTGGACAAGACAACTAACCTCTGTGACCCTCAGTTTCCTGATCTGTAAAAAAGGAATTAAATTCTACTCCCCGCTACTTAGATCATTAGCCCCATGTGGGACATAGACTGTGATCAGTCTGATTTTCTTGTATCTACCCCCAGGGCTTCACCTTTCAGTGTTGCACCTGGAGAGTTTCCAGTACTCTACCAGTCTAGGCTCTGGGAGAGGCAGTCAAGAAGAGGGCTACCCATTCCATTCCTAGCTTGGGCAGTGGTTAGTTCCCACTAAGGCAATCTGCTGCCAGTTAAAACTCAACTGTGCTGGGCAGCAGCAGCATGGGAGAGAGTCGAGGGTGGAGACTCAATTTTACTGTGCAGAAGGAGGCACTGGTAAACCACTTCCATATTTTTAGAAGCAGTGTTGCTTAGTGGAAAGAGCATGGGTTTGTGAGTCAGAGGTCATGGGTTCAAATCCAAGCTCAGCTGCTTGTCAGCTGTGTGACTTTGGGCAAGTGACTTAACTTCTCTGTGCCCCAGTTACCTCATCTGTAAAATGGCAATTAAGACTATGAAGCCCAGGTGGAACAACCTGATTACCTTGTATCTACCCCTGTGCTTAGAACAGTGCTTGGCACTTAGTAAGCCCTTAAATATCATTATGAGAAGCAGAATGGCATAGTGGATAGAGCACAGTCCTGGGAGTCAGAAGGTCACGGGTTCTAATCCCAGCTCCGCCACTTGTCTGCTGTGTGACCTTGGGCAAGTCACTTCACTTCTCTGTACTTCAGTTACCTCATTTGTAAAATGGGGATTGAGACTGTGTCCCCAACGTGGGACAGGGACTTGTCCAATTCAATCTGCTTGTATTCACCCCAGTGCTTAGTACAGTGCCCGGCACATAGTTAAGCATTTAACAAATACCATAATTATTATTATTATTATTTACCAAGAAAACTCTATGGATATACTATCGGGACGACTATAGATGGAGGTGGGCCATTCTGGTAGAGATGCGTCCATAGCGTCGCCACAGGTGGGAGATGACTTGACAGTGTAAGACAAGACCCCAGTGTTTAATACCGTGCTTGGCATACAGTAAATACTCAAAAAATACCATAATCAATTATTATTATCTATACTAGAGTAGGCTGAGGGTCATGGACTGATAAAGGTGGACAAAACACAATACACTGTTGAGAGTCTTGGATCAAGAGCAGCCAAGAGCAGGTCCTCCTGAGAGGAGAGTGGGCTGGCCACAGTGCTGATCTGTGAAAAGCGGATGTTCAAGGAAGGATGGAGATGGCCATGAATAGCAGTGGCTAGCCTAGCCACAGTGAGGGCCAGGGTAGCCACAGTGAGGGTGGGGCCTGCCACTCACCTTGGTCCAGACCCACATGGACAGGGAATCTGGTGCCATCAATGAAGGAAAAGAACCTCTGTTGGCAGCAGTGGAGAAAACAGTGAACTGCGAAGAGCAAGGTAACAGCAGAATAAACCTCCTATGACTTGTGAGCCAAGATTTGGCCACCTCTGATATATGCTATCCCACACCTCATAATCCCTACAGGCAATTGAATGTTTCACTCGGTGACCCAGATAATGATGCTTTCATCACATTCTGCTTCCTAGGCAGTTCACTAGCTAAAAAATATTGATTCTCCAAGGTTGTTAAAAATCTAGTCCCCGGGGTCAGAATGTCCGGTCGGAGATTGGCAGACTGTGTGGCAGTAAAGTGAAGATCTTTTATGTTCTAGTAGCTTGTATGGCTGTGAAACCTGTACTTATTACACCAAATAGTGCACTATATTTTATTTTATTTTTGGTAGTTGTTTAGTGCTTACTATGGTTACTGTACTAAATCTTGGGAGGTGATACAAGTTGAACCCAATCCAAGTCCCACGGGGGGTCACAGTATTAATCCCCATTTACAGGTGAGGTAACTGAAGCACAGAGAAGTTAAGTGGTTTGCCCAAGGTCCCACAGCAGACAAGTGGCAGAGCCGGGATTAGAAACCAGGTCCCTCTGACTCCAGGCCCGAGTTCTTTTCACTAGGCCACACTCCTTCTGAAGCAGTTTCATCAGTGTCACCAATAATAATAATGGTACCTGTTAAGCAATTACTATGTGCCAAGCATTATTCTCAGCACTGGGGTAGATTCAAGTTAGTCAGGTTGGACACAGTACCTGCCGCACATAGGACACACACTCTTAATCCTCATTTTACAAATAAGGTAACTGAAGCCCAGAGAAGTGAAGTGACATACCCAAGGTAACACAGCAGATGAGTGAGAGAGCCGAGATTAGAACCCAGGACGTTCCGACTCCCAGGCCTGTTGTCTATCACTAAGCCATGCTGCTTCTCTAAGTCATACACAGCATCACATGGCAAACAAAGATCATGAATCATGAGCTCCTGGAATGCTGTTGGTTTACTGACATTGAAACTATGCTTATAACAAAGCAGAAGAATAAACTAAAACAGATTACCCAATCAGCTTTCTATGAATCAGTCATACTTATTGAGCACTTGTTGTGTGCAGAGTACTGTACTAAGCTCTTGGGAGAGTACAATATAATAGAACTGGTAGACACGTTCTCCGGGCCTGAACTTCTGGGGTTCCCGACCCCCTGGCCCCAAGCCCTGCACCTCCTGGGTTTCCGGTCCCATGGAATAAGCTTACAGTCTAGAGAGGGAGATAGTCATTAATGTAAATAAATAAATTATGGATATGTGCTGTGGGACTGAGGGAGGGATGAATAAAGGGAGAAAATCCAAGCACAAAGGTGACTCAAAAGGAAGTGGGAGAAGAGTAAATGAGAGTCTAGTCAGCGAAGACCTCTTGGAGGAGATGTGCCTTCAATAAGGCTTTGAAGGTGGGGAGAGTGTTCATCTGTGGATATGAAGAGGAAGGGTGAAAGTATTCCTCAAGAAAACCCAAATAAAATCCCCAAATTCAACCCCTTCCACTCATTTCAAATTTGAAAATTAGGTATATATAAATAAATATAATAAATACATATATATATAAAATGGTAATTTGTTAAGCACTCATTATGTGTCAAGGACTTTTCTAAACACTGGAGTAGACACAAGTTAAGCAGAATGGACACAGTCCATGTCCCACTTGGGGCTTTTAATTCCAATTTTACAGATGAGGAAACTAAGGCACAGAAGTGAAGTGACTCTCCCAGGGTCACAGAGCAGACAAGTTGCAGAACTGGGACTAGAATCCAGTCCTTCTGTCTCCCAGGGCTGTGTTTTATCCATGAGACCATACTGCTTTCCCAGTGCAATCAAAAGCTTAACTTGCTTTTGCAATGTGTCAGCAAATTAAAAGATAACATTGTGAAAGCTTTATCCTAAAGTTTATGAAGCTTAATCAATCAGTGGTATTTACTGAGTGTTTACTGTGTGCAGATCACTTACTAAGTGCTTGAGAAAGTACAATATAACAGAGTTTGTTGAAAGCTCCCTGCCTCATGGAGCTGACAGTCCTCAGGGAGAGACAGACATTAAAATAGATTAAGATTAGAAGATATAATAGATCATGGGGTACTAAATTGGGACAAACACAAAAGTTTTAAAAAATGCATTTATGCATAGTAATATCTCTCTTTCCCTCTAGACTGTAAGGTCGCTGTGAGCAGGGAACGTTATAGTGTACTCTCCCAACCGCTTAGTACAGTACTCTGCACACAGTAAGCGGGAAGTAAAGGCAATTGACTGACTGACTGGCTAATGCACCATAGTCATAGACTTTTCAGCCACAAGAGCAGCTCTCAGAACTTTCTCACACAAAAGGCCATTAGGAAAGACACTGTTCTCCTTGAAGAAAGGATTCAGGAAGGTCCTAAGAAGGAAAGACAGATAACAATGAAACACTTGTCCCAAGGTCAAATACATCAGCAGAGTAAAGACGTCTATTTGACTGTTGTCACAATCCCGGCTCCTCCACTTGTCTAATGTGTGACCTTGGGTAAGGTCATTAATTTCTCATCTGTAAAATGGGAATGAAAGAGTTGTTCTTCTTTGAACCTTAGACTTGAGGCTAAGGACTCTATGGAGTCATTGACTCAATGGATTGGATCTGATGTGATCATCTTGTTCCTACCCCAGCCTTTAGTATGGGGCTTGGCACATAGTAAGTGCTTAACAAATGCCACAATCATCATTGTTAACATTATTGTTATTATTGATGTTAATTTTCCAATGGTCTCTCAACCTGAGCCAATCACATGAAACAGATCTCCCTATCAATAGTGTCACCTCTAAAAAGAAAGGTCAGCTCAAGAATATGTCTTTAGGGTTCACTGTCATTTCAAAACTCAAGATCATTTTGCCCACACATCTAAATCATTTTACCTTCCTTCTCCATCAGAAGCCCCTTTTTCATCTGTTTTAATAGAAAAATTCCTGGGCAGACCAACTTAATTGGTTGCAACTGAACACCTGTTTGTTTTCTCATTGAAATATTTTTGTTTACGTAGATTTGCATGAGATATTAGTTAATCTGTGACATTATTTGTTGTTTCTGTGGAATGGTGTAATAAATTCCTGCAGAAGGCGCCTATAATTTAGCACGTAGGATGACTTACGATCTAAGACTGTGGTAATTTATGATTTAAGAGAAAGGAAAGGCAAAAGAGCAAACAGACTTTCTGTCCAAAATACTGGTAGCACTTTGTACTTGATTTCAGCTTGCCTCAATCCCTCCAACTGCACATTTCGGGGTTCCTCTTAACCATATATGGGGTCCTGGTTCATTCGAGAACTTGCTTCCGCTAGGAGTTGTGAGGTATTCCCCATCTACTATAGAAAACCATCTCAACCAAAGTACTTGAGGGAGATGAGGGAGTGAAGCAGGAGATCTTTTAATGTGGAAGTGTCAGTTGAATACTCTTTTCTCACTAATAGGAGACACTGGAATAAGCCCATCTTTTGCTTCACAGCTGCTTGAAGAAATGAGAAATGATCATTTCTTCACAAATGGGTTTGGAGTGTGCGGCTACCCGGTGAAGGGAGGGATGCCTTGGATGCTGTATATCTCTGGCTTCAGTGGTCAGCTATCTGATGCTGATGCTGTTATATGCTCCATTAATCCATCTGTAAATGTTGAAGGAGAGCCTGCTGGGTTGAAGTACTTCTTTCCAGCCTTTATCACCTAAGAAATCAATGGATAAGTAGTCTGTTTGCTTTGCAAATTGCTTTGAGTGTCCAGGTATATAGGGGAGTGCATTTCATCTTGGAGCCAGTCCCCAGGAAATGGGGGCTCCTGTGAAGTTGCAGTCCACATTCCCTGGGAGTGCACAGCTTATGCCTTCTGAATTATCAATAAAAAACAAACCCAAAAAAGCTGGGGTAAGATACCCATACAGGGAGAATGTTGATAGCAGCACTGGCTTTAATTATTATTATTAACAATAATAGTAGTACTTGTTAAGCACTTACTTTGTGCTAGGCAATGTGCTAAGTGTTGGGGTAGTAAGTGCAAGAGGTTCCTAATGAGTTGATGTGACTTGGGTTTTGGGAGTTAATTGGAGATTGCTTGTTGGAGGAGGTGGGATTTTAGGAAGACTTTGAAGGTGGGGAAAGTTGTGGTCTGGCATTATGAGGAGTTAGGGAGTTTCGGGATCTGTAACTCCCTTAGAGAATAGGATTATGGGCATCGTCTCAGGCATGAGCTCCATAGGCAGACTAGGATAACTGGTGTTCATCATTTAAAAGCACAAGTGACTTATTCAGCAAACCTGGGTAATCACCATCCCCTATGATCCATTACTTCTTCTCACCTCCCTCATTCTCTTCCTACTCCATGCTTGAACTGTTTGGTAAGTGCTAAAAGTCCAAATTATTTCTTCTAATGGCACCGTTGCTTGTCAAGACTGTTTTCAACTGAGGACAGCTCTGTCTTGTGGTCCTCTCTGCGAGGTGTTTAAGTTTGTCCCCATACATCCATAGGAACAAAAATACAGGAGCCCTTCCATTCTGGGTTAGTCCCATGATTCACCCAAACCAGGATTGTCCTTCTTCAAGTGTAGGACACCATCTTGTTGCAACCATGAGGAGCCTAGCATATGGTTGTCTGATACAGATTTGGATAAAAGCGGAAGAATCTCTCAAGTATTCTATCTGGTACATGCAGGCAAAAAATCTGTGCCTTGGTTCCTAACACTAATTATTATGACATTCATCAAGTGCTTACTAGGTGTCAAATTTGGGTTGGATGCAAGATTAGGAGATCAGATACAGTCCCTGTCCCATATGGGGCTCACAGTCTATCTCATTTCCAATTTACAAATGAGGAAACTGAGACCTAGAGAGGTTAAGTAACTTGCCCCAAGTCACAAAGTCAGTAAAGGGCAGAGCTGAGGATAAAACAAGGATCTCCTGACTTCCAGTGATGTGCTGGCCTGTATTCTTTCTCAGAGGCTGCCCCCATGATACTTATAGATTTTGAGAAGTTGCTTCAGTCGAGTATCTTCAATACTTTCATTTCCTGATGTTGTTGTGCTTTAGACTTTTTTCAGCCTTGGAGGCACTTCTCAACATATTCAACTAGCCAACCTTCTGGTACCCACACATTTATCCTGTAGGACTAGTGAAAATAATGATAACAACAATGATAATAACAATAATGATATTCATAAGCATTTACTATGTGTCAAGCACTGTACTAAGCACTGAGGTAGATATAAGATAATCAGGTCTCTCATGGAGTTCACAGCTTAAATAGGAGGGGAGAACAGGTATTGAATCTTTGCAGATGAGAGAACTGAGGCACAGAAAACTTAAGTGATTAGCTCAAGGTCTCACAGCAGGTATGTGGCAGAGACAGGATTAGAACCCAGGTCATCTAACTCCCAGGTCCATGCTCTTTTCACTAGCCCACACTGCTTCTCTTAAAAATATGTTCGGTATTCGTATGGTATTCTCAACCCTCTGTTTATTGTTTCTCTCCATTTTACAGTTCCCATTAGAAAAATGTTTCTACTAAAATGTTCCTCTCTTTGCAATAATACACTGCATTCAATTTTGAAAATTGCCTGTGAATATGGAGACTAAAATGTGATTTATGACTTCATTTTGTGAAAGATGGATGGATTTATCAGCCACATTTAGGTGCCTTACTGAAGTGTTTTTCCAATCCACATTCAATTTTCTTTCAGTGTTTCTTCATCATGGGAAAATTATGCTTGGATTAGTTATCTGCTACTCCAGGGGTAAAGAAAGTATGGAAGAAGTCCTCCAATAGCCAGTTTTATCTCTCTGCCTTTGCCCTCCAGCCATTTTCCTTCTCAGAATTCATCCTAGACTAATACAATCCAGCACTTATTCTAAACGAATGGAAAAATTAGACAATTCAGAATTCATCAGCTTCACCTGATCATGGATCTTTTTTTAGTGGGTGCTTTCAGAAGGCTTCCATGATTCACAAAAGAAAAAAAAAGAGTTCAATGTGTTTGTAGTGATCTTTTGAAGAGTCTCATAGTTTTTCAGTGTTTACTGAATTGAATACTCAAAATCTACGAGGGTCCTGGCAAATGAAAGTATTCCCACCAATTAAATTTGAGTAAAATTTTAAGCTCAAAGTTAAATCATTGTTTCACAAAGAGAGACCACATCTAAACCTCTCCCAAATCTATTTTAGAATATAAAGGAAAATTTAAAGTTTAGAAATAAATTCCTTCAATTTTTCTCAGTAAGTGCTTCTTACAATTAAAGTCCATTTTAAGGCTCTTAAACAAAATACATACAGTTTAACTTGGGCCTGGGATTCATGTTTGGCCTAGAGGAAAAAGCACAGAACTGCTAGTCAGGAGATCTGAGTTCTTCTGTTTCTACCACTTGCAAGCAGCATTTTGTAGTGGATAGAGTGTGAACCTGTGAGTCAGAAGGTCATGGGTTCTAATCCCTGCTCCTCCACTTGTCTGTTGTGTGATCGTGGGCAAGTCATTTGACTTCTCTGGGCCTCAGTTCCCTCATCTGTAAAATGAAGATTGCAACTATGTGCCACATGTGGGAAAGGGACTGTGTCCAACCTGATTTGTTTGGATTCAACTCAGTGCTAAATACAGTGCCTGGCACACAGTAAACACACAGAAAGCACCTTTTTATTTATGACTAAAAAGACACATGCAGGATCTACAGTCCCAGCCACTCTGAGCAAATAAAAGGCTGTCCCTTCTTGTGTTGTATGGCTTAATGTTTGTAGCACCAGGCACTCTTTTGCCTCCTTGCTTCCTTTTATAGACTGTAAACTCATTTTGGACAGGGAATGTGTCTTTATTGTTGTATTGTACTCTGCCAAGCACTTAGTATAGTGCTCTGCACACAGTAAGTGCTCAATAAATACAATTGAATGAATGAATATATAAAGCTTTTGCTCAAAAAGAGCCACACCGTTTTTGAATGCAATGCCCCATATTGGTTTCTCTTCAGCAGTTGTCTCCCCATTTTCAAGTGGGTTGCAGCATTGTCTGAGTCTTTGATACACATGCTATGGACTTAAATACCAAAATTATAATTACCATTATTATTATTGTTATTATGACTCATCACTAGTGTAGAGAGTGTTGTCATCAGAAAAATCCTGATCAAACTAGGCCAGTCTTTGTACGGTTTGTGGGGTATACAACTGTGGTGATTTTAGTTAAACTATGACTCCCTTAATACTAATAAAAGATTGAGATATTTGTTAAGCACTTACTATGGGCCAGCACCATACTAAGTGCTGGGGTGGATATAAGCTAATTGGGTTGGACACAGTTCCTGTCCCATGTGAGGCTCACAGTCTCCCCATTTTACAAATGAGGTAACCGATGCCCAGAGAAGTCAAGCGACTTGCCCAAGGCCACACATCCAACAGGTGGCAGAGCCGGAATTAGAACCATGATCTTCCGACTCCCAGGCCCATGCTCTATCCACTATGCCTTGACAATGAAATCTCCCAAATCCCTCTGGAAATTCCAGAAATATCTGACTACTACTAGTAAGGCTTCCTATGGCTTTCTTCCTTGCTGAGGGCAGGTTGGGAGAGGTGGAAGGGGGGTTGGTAATAGATGAAGGTGATCTGTCTGGACCAAGTTTCCAGCTCCAGGAAAATTGGGGGTGAGTGGGTGGTCTCCATGGAGACTGGGGGAGGGTGAAGCCATGGCAGAGAGGACTGAACCTTAATCCCACCCTGCCTCCTCCCCACTCCCCTAACTTTCTTCACTAGGAAGGTTGAAAGCAAGCCTTAACAGACTTGAGAAAGGGAATAATCACTTTGTAAAGGGGCCTTAAAAACCATCAACTGGGGAATTGTTCAAAAATGGAAGATTGCTACCCATAAAGTCGAATTAGCTTTGTAGTACTTAATAAGGCACCATGAGGAGCTCACACTGGAAGAAGAAGCAATGAAATATACCAAGGACCTGATAAGTGGCCTTGTATTTTAAAAATGGGCAACGAAGACCAAGAAGGGACTAACATCAGGTTACCGATGCTCAATTAGTTTAATCGATACTAGATAAAGGATAATAGTCCTGCTCACGATTGCATCTGTCAGCATTCCCCAGTGGATATGGTGGATATGGTGGTTGAGAAGCAGCCTGGCTTAGTGGAAAGAGCACGGGTTTAGGAGTCACAGGTCATGCGTTCTAATCCCAGCTCCACCACCTGTCAGCTGTGTGACTTTGAGCAAGTCACTTAACTTCTTGGTGCCTCAGTTACCTCATTTGTAAAATGAGGATTGAGACTGTGAGCCTCACGTGAAACAACCTGATTACCCTCTATCTACTACAGTTCTTAGAACAGTGTTCTCCACACAGTAAGCGCTTAACAAATCCAACATTATTATTATTATATTAACCTTGGATTCTGTCAGCATTTGAGGTTGCAACTGTACTTGGACTATTACCTTTCTTTCATTTATTTATCGTATACATTAAGGTAGGAAGATCCAAGATGATAAAATGAAATGCAGTCCTATCCCACATGGGATTCACATTGTAAAGAGCAGGCAGAACAATTTTATTATCCCCATTTTACAGATGAGCAGGCTGAGGAACAGAGAGATGAGGTGAATCATTCAGAATTGCAAAGCAGAACACTTCAGACCTGGGTTAGAATTTGATTCCTGACTCCCAAGTTTCACCATCTTTCCACTAGGCCAAGCTGCCCCTCCATGTAAAAAATTTTCCAGTGTCAAACCAAGAGAGAACTTTGGCCATGGGCAAAGACAGCATCCTGGTGGTAAAGTAGAAGAAGGAGTTGGGACTCAACATCTGATTGGATGAAAATTCCATTCAATTGTGTTTCAATTTCAACAGCCCAGTTATTCTGGGCTCAACCTAAATGGCTACAGAGTCCTGTAAATAAGGGGTCTTATTGCATTCTGTTTCTCAGGTCTCCTGCTCTATGTACCTATTGCCCAGATCAACCAGAAAGGGAATTCCAATATTACCCAAAGCTCCAAAGGGCAGAATAACCAAGAAAAAGAAGAAGAGGTCATTTGGATCTGAAGAAGCAGCATGGTTAAAGCATGGGCCTGGGAATCAGAAGGTCATGGGTTCTCATCCCATCTTCACCAATTGTCTCCTGTGAGGCCTTGGACAAATCACTTCACTTCTCTGTGCCTCAGTTTCTTCATCTGTAAAATGGGAATTAAGACTGTGAGACCTATGTGAGATAGGAACTGTGTCCAACCTGATTAACTTGGATATACCCCAGTACTTAGTACAGTCCCTGGTAAATAGTAAGTTCTTAGCAAATACCATGAAACAAACAAACACACTCACAAGCACACGACTTGAAAGATATTGTAGAAATTTCAAAAGGGGAATCTTAGTCCTATTAGAGACCTGCAGGACTGATGGTATAATTCTCACCTTACCTTCTATCCCTGCACAGCCATATGCTACATTTCCATTGGGTAGAATTAGCAATTAACACAACTGAATACTCTGAGCCACATCAGTTCTCCAAAGGAATCACGGAAATGAGTTGCTTTCCTGGAAACTAGAGAACACAGCCACCATTGCCTGACTTTCAGATTACGCAGTAGTTGTGGATAGCTCAGGAACGGAACTCTAGCAGGAAGCTGATGGAGCTGTGATTTGCATGGAAAAGAAAATCTGCACTGCAACCTATCGACTCTCTCCCATAATGAGCCAAGCAAATCAGAACCCCTGACAAGAACATGACACATATTTCCCAGACAATTAAGCACAATGTGAGCACTTCCCAAATACATGTGATGTCCTCATTTCTACCTCATCCAGTCAGCTTAATTGCTGGAGGCACTAACAGTGCAGTATTATCATACATTCTACAATTACCCAGTACACTGGAGGAATTCTCTGTGCTATAAAGCAGAGACTGCTCTTAGTCAGAAGTCAATCTATATACACGGAAAGAGGGGCCAATTGATGCTTTTCCATCACAATCTCAGAGTGACTGTCTACATGCATCAAACATTAATAGCAAGCTATTCTGCTGTTTAACTCATTTTTCTTACTCCCAGCAGTCCAATGGTATACTGTAAATTCTTTCTTAGAGAAAGGAAAGCTACATGCAACCCTGACAAATGTCGTCAGAAAATGAGTATTTTCACAACTCTGAGTATTTCCATTTGATATAAGGAAAGCAGTTTTGTGCCTTTTAATGCCACATTTAAAGTGTCTTTGAACACGAAGGGTAAATGATCACTTTTTCTTCATATATTCATCATATCCATAAGAAAATCCAAGGTAATCAAAGCGAATGCATGTAACTCACTCATTCAGTCATATTGATTGAGTGTTTACTATGTGCACAGTACTGTAGTAAATGCTTGGGAGAATATGTTATAGCAATAAACAGACTCATTCCCTGGCCACAGTGAGCTTACAGTCTAAAGGGGGAGACAAATATTAAAATGAATAAATAAATCAAGACAGATATTAATATAAATAAATAATTTACAGCTATGTACATAGCCATGTCACCATCCCTCATGGGATTCACAGTGTAAGGGGAAGGCAGAACAGTTATATTGTCCCCATTTTACAGGCATAAAGAAATTAACTGAATTGTTCAAGGTCACCCAGTGGGCCACTCCAGAATTGAGGTTAGAATCTGAATAGAATGGAATTGGACGCTTGACTGTCAGTTCCATTGTCACTTCCATTTCAGATTTAATGTGTTGAACTCCAAGTGTGTTCTGGGCCTAAATGGACACTCGGAAGGTTAAGGGGTAAGTGCTCAAGGTCCCTGATCAGTGTGGGTGTAGGGATAGAGTCAGGAGTCCTCTTGACCCAAGGGAATCTGGGAATGCCTGTGCCATTGAATTGGAGGAGAGGGGAACTGCTAGGATCCTGGGATCCACTTGATATGGCGGTGGAAAAATCCCATCTATGTTTTCTCACTTTACTCTTCTTTGGCAGGGAACTTAGTCCTTTCATAATAATTATTATAATAATGATACTAATGACCTTTATTAAGCAGTCATCATGTGTCAGACATTGTTTTCAGCACTGGGGTACATACAATTTAATCAGGTGGGACCCAGTCTCTATCCCATATGGGGCTCACAGCTTGAGTGGGAGGAAGAACAGGTGTTTAATCCCCATTTTACAAATAGGAAAGTGAGGTCCAGAGAAGTTAAGTGACTTGCCCCAGGCCACGTGGCAAGCGAGTGGCAAAGCCAGGCTTAGAACGCCAGTCCTCTGTCTCCTAGGCCCGTGCTCTTTCCACTAGGCAACTGATTCTCATAGACTTTAGCAAATAATTTAATAATATTTATTGAGTACCTACTGTGTGAAGACCACTGTACTGAGTGCTTGGGAGAGTAAAACAGAGTTGGTAGACAGATTCCCTACCCACAATGAGTTTATAGTCTAGAGGAGGATACAGACATTAATATGAATAAATAAATTGTGGATATGAGGATGAGTTCTAGGAGGTTGGGGGCGGGGGTGACTAAAGGGTGCAAATCCAAGTGCAAGGGTGACACAGAAGGGAGTGAGAGAAGAAGAAATGGGACTTAGTTAGGGAAGACTTTTTGGAGGAGATGTGCTTTCTAATAAGGCTTTGAAGGTGGACAGGATAATCTTCTGTCACATATGAAGAGACAGAGTGTTTCAGGCCAGAGTCAAGATGCATGCATTTCCTTCATGACTGGACATGCCCATTCACCCCACACAGGAGAAGCATGTTACACTGGACAATTTTCTTCTTGATCCCTTCCACTCTGAATTCCTTCCCCTTCACTCCACAGAAACCACCCTCTCAAAGGTTACCAATGATCTCCTTCATGCCAAATCCAACAGCCTCTACTCCATCCTAATCTTTCTCAACCTCTCAGCTGCCTTTGACACTGTGTACCACCTCCTTCTCCTGGAAACATTATCCAACCATGGCTTCACTGACACTGTCCTCTCCTGGTTCTCCCCTAATCTCTCTGGCCATTCATTCTCAGTTTCCTTCATGGGCTCCTTCTCTGCCGTCTACTCCCTATCTGTGGGGGTCCCTCAAGGTTCAGTTATGGGTACTCTTCTATTCTCCATCTACATCCACTCCCTGGAGGAACTCATTTTGCTCCCATGGCTTCGCTCCCATGCCTTCAACTACCAGCTCTATGTGGACGGTACCCAACTGCATATCTCAAGCCCTGATCTCTCTCCCTCTCTGCAGTTTCACATTTCCTCTTGCCTTCGAGTCATCTTTAAATCCTGTCAGTCCCACCTTCACAATCCACCTAAAATCCACACTTTCTTCTCCATTCAAACTGCAACCATGTTAATACAATCACTCATCCTATCCTGCTTGGATTACCTCAACTGCCTCCTTGCTGACCTCCCAGCCCCCTGTCTCTCCCCACACCAGTCCATACTTCACTCTGCTGCCTGGATCATTTTTCTACAAAAACGTTTAGGACATGTCATTCCCCTCCTCAAAAAACTTCAGGGGTTGCCCATCCACCTCCTCATCAAAAAAAGCCTCCTCACCATCGGCTTGAAAGCACTAAATCACCTTGCTCCTTCCTATCTCACCTCACTACTCTCCTACCATAATCCAGCCCACACAACTCGCTCTTCTAATGCTAACCTTCTCACTGCTGACCCCTTGCCCATGTCCTGCCTCTGGCCTGGAATGCCCTCCTTCCTCAAATCCGACAGACAATTAATTACTCTACCCCTCTTCAAAACCTTATTGAAGGGTCATCTCCTCTAAGAAGCCTCCCTAGACTAAGCCTCCCCTTTCCTCTTCTCCCATCCTTTCTGCGTAGCCCTTACTCGTTCCCTTAGTTCTCCCCCCACACACACTTATATACATATCTATAATATAGTGAATATCTTATATTCTCCCAAATGCTTTGTAGAATGCTCTGCACCCAATAAGCACTTAATGAGTATGATTGACTGAATGAATGAATGTGAGCTCCAAGCGGGACAGGGATTTTGTCTGACATCAATCAGTCATATTTATTGAATGCTTACTGCACTCTGAACTGTTTCCAAGAGCACTTGGGAGACTACTTGATTATCTTGCATCTACTCCATTGCTTAGTACAGTGATTGTCGTGTAGAAAACTCTTAGAAAATGCCAAAATTACTCTTTTGCTATTACGATCATGACTTTTTTAATGGTATTTGTTAAATGCTTACTCAATGCCAGGCAAGGTAATCAGGCATAGAGTCATACAATAAACAATTGACAGCATAGGGATTAGAACTCAGGTCCTTTGGCTGCCACGCCCATGCACTTTCCATTAGGATATGCTACTGCTCTAAAGCACACCTTAGCACTCATAAATACTTACACACACACACACGCACACACACAGATCTAGTTGATAGATAACCAGACAGACAGGTAGATAATTAGCTACCTAGCTAGCTAGCTAGGTAGATAGATAAATAGGTAGAGTAATAGATCAACTTTCTTTCTTTCTTTTTGGTTTATCTAGTTGTAAATATTCTTATGTTTGTTTCCCCATTAGAGGATAAGCTCCATGTGGGCATGGAACATGTCACTTCATTATTCTGAACTTCCCAAGTACTAATACAGTGTACAGTACCAAGTGGGTATTAAATAAATGACACTACTACTATTTCTGCTGCCTCATATAGATGCAATCTAGAAGTTGGTTGAGCTATACACCCACAAAAATTACATTATTCCTATCAAGCACACAGTTCCACCTTCCCAGATTCCCAAATTCAGGAGACAAAATCTCAGAATCTTCCCGGGGTCCCTTGGCTGAGCTCTGCGGCTGCTTTTCTGGTAATGGAGAAAAAAATGATCTCTGTATGAAAAGTAATGTTCAAGGCTTTGGTTGAACTCAATTCAACCGTGTCATCATTAGATTCCAGTATGCTGAGAGGATGCCCACGAACCAAAGATTAATGAACAGTAAATACACCCACACATACAAACCCATAAACATAGAAGTATCCATTTACAGGTACATATCCACCCATATGCTACTCCTACTGTGCTGCCTTTCACAATATTTTCCAACATAACTGAAATTGCATGAGACATGAGATCCAGGATGAGTTGCTGAAACCCTGTGTTGTTATCTTTGACAAAATGATGTTACCTTTGACCAAATGGCAATCTAGGATGGGGAGCTGTCCTTAGGATCTTGATTTTTTTTTTCCAATGAACTTGTGAACATTGGTCTTATTAACTCCAAATCACATCTGTGTATCTTATGATCCCAACGGATGCTGACATATACAGCATGGAAGAAGCAAAGCAAAACTTGGTGAAATATGAGTTGGTCCTTTCAGACAGGTTACTGGGGGGTTTCTGGTCAACCTTAAACAAGTTCCGATTAGGCAAAGGTACTTATAGTCCCTCTTGTATAAGATCATAAAGAAAACTAATACCCTGTCACTACAGCACGAACCATTAGCTGTTTGGGAAAATTCCATGGCAGATCGGCTTTACCTTTACAGCAGCAGAAACCTCCTGCTGAGACTAGAGGTGTCTGATTGCCCCATCTTCCCTGCTGGAAGCCTCTATGTTTCAGCTTGCCATGGCTCCCATGACCTCAAAATAAAGTGCTGATATTTTACAATTGATGTCACAAAAGAGCAGGAAGACTGAAAAAGGAATAAATGATTAAGAATATCATTTTTAAACACTATAATTTCCTGGATTCATTAACTCCTTAGCTGTAGGAGCTGTACTCTTTTGGCTCTGGAAATGCGTTTGATTTGCTAGAAGTGTCAGCCACTGATAGAAAGGGCTAGATGAGGACATCGAGAACAGTC
This sequence comes from Ornithorhynchus anatinus, assembly GCF_004115215.2. NCBI lineage: Eukaryota > Metazoa > Chordata > Mammalia > Monotremata > Ornithorhynchidae > Ornithorhynchus > Ornithorhynchus anatinus. The sequence goes on along the minus strand of NC_041732.1, from coordinate 83,816,176 downwards.
TCTTTTTTTTTGGAAATATAAGTGACAGTTCAGGGCTGAAGCAACTCTTAAAAATGGCTTTTTGGCAATTTCTCCAAAGTTTTTTTGCTCTAGTTCTTGTCACCTCACAAATCTGCATATTTATATAGAAAGTGTGAGGAACGTGAGATCAATTGTTTCCCATAAGTACTAAGGAATCCCTGAGAGCCTGGCAGGCAAAATTCAATCCCTAGTAGTATACCAGTGCCTGCATTGAGCAGAGCACAATACTAAGTGCTTGGAAGAGGGTATTGTAAAATGCAATCCCTGCCCACAAGAAGATTACAGTGTTGCAGACTAGCTGAAGAATTGTCCATTTCAGTCACTGGAAATCCTCCCACTCTTCCTCTTCCTGCCTTTCCACTACACTAGTACATTAATGAATATTTTGCTTTCACCACTTTGCTGCATGAATTCAGCCAAGTCACTTAACTTCTCTGGCCTTAGTAAACTCATCTGTAAAATGGGGGTTAAGACTTTGAGCCCCATGTGGGACAGCGACTGTGTCCAAACCCATTTGTTTGCATCCACCCCAGGACTTAGGACAGTGCCTTGATCTCATCTGTCTCACTGCCGACTCCTGGCTCGCATCCTACTTCTGGCTAGGAACATCTTCTCTTCTCAAATCCACCCACCAGACAATCACTCTTCCCCACTTCAAAGCCCTACTGAAGGTGCACCTCCTCTCAGGGGCCTTCCCTGACTAAGTCACACTTTTCCTCAGCTCCCACTCCCTTCTGCATCACCCTGAATTGCTCCCTATGCTCTTCCCCGCTCTCCACGCCTTGCAGCACTTAGGTATATATGTATATATCTATACTTTATTTATATTGATGCCTGTTTACTTGTATTGATGTCTGTCTCCTCCTCTCTAGACTGTAAGCCCATTGTGGGCAGGGATTGTCTCTCTTTATTGCTGTATTGTACTTTCAATAAATGCAATTTAATGATTGAATGAATTCAGTGCCTGGCACATAGCACTTAATAAATGCCATATAAAAAGGAAGACACAGCAGACTCAGAAGCAGGTAGGACTGATGGCTGAGGGACCAACTGAGTCACAGGTTGAAGTTGGGCAGAAGGATCCGTGAGCTTCTGGATCTCTGTAAGCATTTCCTAGCTGAGTCTTTAAGAGGAGGTGGCAGGGAGGGGCTACCCAGGGAATGGGCCCTTACTGTTTACCACTGCTGGAGAGGAACCAGTAGTGGAGCTTTATGGAGCAGAGAGATAGAGAAAGTGGCTGGAGTCATTTATTCAATCGTATTTATTGGGTGTTTCTGTTTGCAGAGCACTGTACTAAGTGCTTGGGGAAGTACAATACTGCAATAAAGAGGGACAACCCCTGCCAACAACGAACTCACAATCTAGAGGTGAGGGGACAGACATCAGGACAAGGAAACAGAACAGGCATCAAGAAATATATGGGACGCTTCATGAATTTGCACGTCATCCTTTCCCAGGGGCCATGTTAATCTCTGTATCTTTCCAATTTTAGCATATTTGCTGCCGAAGCGAGTCACTGGTACTTGTTAGAGAAAACACATTGTAACCTCAGGACAGCTGGGAACAGCTGCTTCAAGGATCTGGGCTGGAAGGATGGCTTGTGTGCTCTCTTCTTCTGCCTGGCCCATAGCCCCCAGAATCTCCTACCATTAGTCAACTGACTAGGGATTCTTCCACAGACTTGTAAGAAAGGACCAGGATTTGGAGAGAAACCATTCTGCATTTGTCTCTCTTCCCCCATGATCTCAAGATATGTCCTTGAGGCTCCTTCTTTTCTCTCTGCAAAAGGGAGATGAGTGCTGGGTTGGGTGATTGTAGCTTCCGCCCTGAAACTAGTATAGAGATATCACCTGCTAAAGGAAAATTCCCCAATAGCCTCCTGCTTGTCCAGCATAGAATTTCTTCAGCTTTTTGTCAGATGATGAGCTGTGGTGGCTTGGGGTTCTCCAAATGACAGGGACCTAAATTGGGCAAAGCCCTTTCAGGATGCCTTACATATTCACTGTCAGCAGTCAGATAAGGAAGTAAAACATTTGCTGTAGGAAGGTTCCATTAGCTTGTAGCCAGAGCATATCAATCAATCAATCAATCAATCAATCAGTTGTTTTTATTAAATGTTTACAGTGGGGAGAGCACTGGACTAAGTACATGGGAGAGTACAATATAACAGAGTTCATAGACACATTCCCTGGAAACAACATGTTTACAGTCTTTAGGGGGAGGCAAGCATTAATATAAATGAATAAATTATGGATCTGTACATCAATTTATGTCCTATCTGAAAGTCTTTTCAGTTAAGAAGAAGCTTAATGATAAATAGATTTGAACATCGATGAACTCATCACAATAGTTCAGAAGTTCTCTATAATTACCAATATCTTGACCTCTAAGCTTTTTCCATCGATTGATCCTTGCCTTTTAACATTTCCTGTATCCTGTGCTTAGGGACAGAGTGTACCAGTCCAGTCCTGATTTCTGTGAATTATTGTTTGATATTCTTTCTGAGTAGATCCATTTTGGTCTTTTGTATAGATCCCACCTCCTGACCTTAGGATACAGCTATCCATTCTGTAAGAAATTTCAGTGACGTTTCAATGTTTTCTCATCCACACCCTAGTTATCAATATCCCCTGTATGTCTGCTATGGAGGAGTTTGTATCAGGCAGCTATTCCTCTGTATCTTTGCCTGGCTTTAAACATAAACCTTTAATTGACTCTACCTATGATAGTTTATTTAGTGGGAGTTTGGAAATTACTACTTCCTTTTGGTATCCGCTATGTTCTTTGATGGCTACCATACTGCCACCTCCAAATTTAACTCCATTCATTAAATCCAATCTGGTTTTATTTCCAACAGACACAAACACAGTTGGAGAGGGAGGAGGGAAGGGGAACATAGAGCAAGAAGACACAAGAAGAGGAGAAGAGATGGAGTGGGACAGGGGAATCCCTGGATAAAGGAGATGTGGAAATAAAAGAAAACCTGTCAGGTTATGAGGAAGAGAGAAATAAACAATCCTCCATTGATGTTGCTCTCAGACAGGTTCATCTATTGCCTGCTCAGGCTGAGTTCCTCTCTCTGGGTTCTCCCCTTTGGGTCTCTGGGCCTCTGGCTCTCCTTTCCTGCATTTGTTCTTCTGGATCTTGGTAATAATAATAATAATAGTGTTGGTATTTGTTAAGTGATTCCTATGTGTCTAGCACTGTTCTAAGCACTAGGGTAGATACAAGGTAATCAGGCTGTCCCATATAGGGCTCACAGTCTTCATCTCCATTTTACAGATGAGGTAACTGAGACACAGAGAAGTTAAGTGACTTGCCCAAAGTCACAGAGCTCACAAGCGGAGGAGCGGAGATTAGAACCCATGACCTCTGACTCCCAAGCCCATGCTCTTTCCACTAAGCCACGTGGCTTCTCATGTTCTCTTGGTCTCTTTCCCTCTTCCTCACGTGCTTGTACCCTAGCTCTACTTCCTGGAAGGCCTACCCTCACCCCCTACCAACATCACACTTCAAAGTCCAGGGTATCTTGTCATCATCATCATCATCATCATCATCATCAACATCATCATCATCAATGATATTTATTGAGCACTCATGTGAAGAGCACTATACTAATGTATTAATGTCTGTCTTCCCCTGTAGACTATACGCTTGTTGTGGTCAGGGAATATGTCTATTTATTGTTATATTGTTCTCTCCCAAGTGCTTAGTATAGTGCTCTGAACATATTAAGCTTTCAATAATATGACTGACTTACTGACTAGACTAGGCGCTTGGGAGAGTACAGTGCAACAGAGTTGGTAGAAAGGTTCCATGCCCAAAACAAGATTACAGTCTAGAGGGGATTATTTAAAATCAGATGTGCAGGAACCTGAACAGTTGGAGGTATCTAATCTGCAGTCCTCTAGACTGTAAGATTATTGTGGCCTGGGACTATGTCTTCAAGTCTGTTGTACTGTACTCTCCCAGGGACATAGTCTGCACACAATAAGTGCTCAATAAATGCCACCGAATGATTTTCTAGTGTTCTCAGCCTTTTGTCTCTCTTTTGAGATTTCCTTTTCTGTTTTCTATTGATTTTGTCTACTCCTTTCTGGCTAGTTACGGTGCCACCCATACACACCAAAATGAACAACTTTAATATTGGCTTTTCTCCTCTTTGTGAAAACACAATCCTTTCTTGGCTAAAACCTTGGAAACAAGACATGGCATAAATCAGGCTAAAAGATACAAAGACCTCAGGAAAACCAGAAATGGCCAGACATAAGAGAAAAAGTAGCAGACTGCGAGGGCCCTGTGGGACAGACACTGAATCCAAACCAATTCACTTGAACCAACCTCAGAGTTTAAAACAGTGCTTGACATATATTAAGCACTTAACAAATTTGTCACATGTGTATATGCACATACCTAACAAATTAATATATAGATATATATATGTAGTTATATTCCTTAGTAAATTATAGGGTTATAATAAATTATCCAAAACAATGGATTCTATGTCGGTTCTATTCCCGGCTCTGCCACTTGTCGGCTATGTGACTTTGGGCAAGTCACTTAACTTCTCTGTGCCTCAGTTACCTCATCTGTAAAATGGGGATTAAGACTGCAAACACCATGTGGGACAACCTGATAACCTTGTATTTATCCCAGTGCTCAGAAGAGTGCTTGGCACATAGTAAGCACTTAACAAATACCATCATTATTATTAGTAGTATCATGTACATATCAATCTCTGACTAAGTGCACAGAGCCCATTCATCAAGAGTTGAATTGAGAGTAGGTAGATCAAGAAGACCACAGACCACAGAGTCAGAGAAGCAGTGTGGTTTAGTGGAAAGAGCACAGGCTTGGGAGTCAGAGGTTGTGGGTTCAAATGCTAGTTCTGCCATATGTCAGCTGTGTGACTTTGGGCAAATCACTTAACTTCTCTGTGCCTCAATTACCTCATCTGGAAAATGGGGATTAAGACTGTGAGCCCCACTTGGGACAGCCTCGTTACCTTGTATCTACCCCAGTGCTTAGAATAGTGCTTGGCACGGAGTGCGAGCTTAACAAATACCATTAGTATTATTATTATTATGACTAAAAAAGTGTACTAATATGTACATGAAACAAGTCAGGGCTCTTTGAAAAGAGGGAAACCTAAAGATAACTTGTAAAATACAGATGGTATGGCACTGTAAAAGAAGATGGGACTGGGAGTCAGGACAACTGGGACCTAGACCTGGCTTGGCCACTTTCCTGAGGTGTGACCTGGTGTAAGCCACTTAAACCTCTCCACATCTCTGTTTCGTCTGATGGAAGACTGACATATAATAGCTGTTCTCCCTTCCTCTTAGACTGTGAGCTCTGGGTGGGACAGGGATCATGTCTGATTTAATTATTTTGTAGCTAGTACAGTGCTTAGCATAGTGCTGGACCCATAGACAAATACCATCCTTATCAAAAATATACCAGTCTTTTAAAATGATAAAAACTCCCTGGGAGGAGCAGGAATTGGTAACGGTATATCAAGAGGAACAAGAAACCTCCATTTATGCTAAGAAGAAAATGTAAAATTAAAGATTGAAAAAACTCACAAGCCTCACTACCAGCTAGGTCATGTTGTCACAGTATCCAGGAATGTGGGGCCTTTTCTGTCACATTTGAACAAAGTGATTCTATTTTACCACTGATGGTGTCATTGTTAAAAAATGAAGGACAATATGATACTGGGGATAAGATCTATGATTGTTTAGCTAGAGGATTTATAATGAATAGAACTTATTATTATAAGAAGGATTTTGTGGTATTTTCCCTCTCGCTGTAACTTCTGTGTTGATTGTGCTAATCTTTTCTTATCTTTAGTGTCTTGTGTTACATTCTTGATGAGTTTTTCTCTCATGTGCCCTTCCCAGAAAATCAACCGAACAATCAGTAGTATTGTATTGTGTTGTATAATATTGTATGATAGTACTTGTATAATAGTTTGAAGGAACATGGCTTAGTGGATGGAGCACAGGCCTGGGGATTAGAAGGTCATGGGTTCTGATCCCATCTCCATCTCATGTCTGCTGTGTGACCTTGGGCAAATCATTTCACTTCTCTGGGCCTCAGTTACTTTATCTGTAAAATGGGGATTAAGAGGGTGAGCCTTAAATGGATAGGGACTATGTTCGACCTGATTACCTTGGGTCTACCCCAGCGCTTAGAATAGTGCTTGGCACATAGTAAGTGCTTAACAAGTACCACAATTATTATAATTATTATTATTATGAATTATTATTTTTCATTCAATAGTATCTGAGTGCTTTCTGTTTGCAAAGCACTGTACTAAGCTCCTGATTATTTATTGAGCACTAACTGTGTGCAGAGTACTGATCTAAGTGATTGGGCTAGTACAGTACAATAGAGTAGATAATAATAATTATGGTATTCGTTATGCTCTTACTATGTGCCAAGCACTATACTAAGTGCTGGGGTGGATACAAGCAAATTGGGGTGGACACAGTCCCTGTCCCACCTGGAGCTTCAGCAAGTCATTCCCCAGAGCTGGTCTCTGCCCCCGGATCCTCCCCTCAAGTCCCAGTCCTTGTGCAGGGAGGGGTAGAGTGGCTCTCTCCCATTGCTTCCCATCTCCCAGTCAGAGTTTGCATGAGGCTGGCTGGTCCCTGAATCACTCAACTGATCAATCACCCCCCTCCTTTATTCTAAATTGGGAGGCCCTTCTTCTTCAAATGCCATCGAGTCATTTTGAACCAAAGCAATTCCAAGGACATACCCTCTTCAGAAAGGCCCATTTTATGTGATAAAGTCAATCTGGTATGTGTAGCTGTAGAGTTTATGTGGTAAAAATATAGAAGTGGTTTACCTTTGCCTTCTTCCATGCAGTAAAAACTCAAGTCTCTGCGATTGTCTTTGAACCTCACCTTTGGCTTTAAAGCACTTAGTCACCTTGCCCCCTGCAAAGTCACTTCGCTACTCTCCTACTACAACGCAGCCCACACACTTCATTCCTCTAATGCTAACCTTCTCACTGTACCCTGATCTCATCTATCTCATCGCCAACCTCTCACCCCATCCTACCTCTGGCCTGGAATGCCCTCCTTCCTCAGATCAGACAGATAATTGCTCCCCCTCATTTCCAAACTTTATTGAAGGCACATCTCCTCCAAAAAGCCTTCCCTAACTAAACCCTCCTCTCCTCTTCTACCACTCCCTTCTGTGTCTCCCTGACTTGCTCCTCTCATTCATCATCCCTCCCATCCCTACAGCATATGTATATATAAGTAACTGTATAGAGAAAGAAGATAAAAGAGAACAAGCAACGTGGCTTAGTGGAAAGAGCATGGGCTTAGGAGTCAGAGGTCATGGGTTCTAATCCTGGCTCTGCCCTTTGTCAGCTGTGTGACTTTGGGTAAGTCACTTAACTTCTCTGTGCTTCAGTTCCCTCATCTGGAATATGGGGATTAAGACTGTGAGCCCCATGTGGGACAACCTGATCACCTTGTATCTCCTCAGCGCTTAGAACAGTGCTTCGCACATAGTAAGCGCTTAACAAATACCATTATTATAATCATTATTATTATATGTTTGTTATTTATTTATGTGTTTTAATGTCAGTCTCCTCTCAGGACCTCACCTGGAGAGTTTCCAGTCCTCTACCAGTCTCCGCTACAGGAGGGAGAGTCAAGCAGAGGCATACTCATTCCATTCCCTAGGTTGGACAGTGGCTAGTGAGTGGATAGCAATCTACTTCAAGTCCCAACTCACCTGTTCTGGGCAGCAGAGGCATGGGTCAGAGTTGAGGGCAGAGACTCGTTTACTGTGTGGAAGGAGGTAATGGTAACCCACTTCTGTATTTTTACCATAAAAACTCTATGGATATACAACCAGAACAATTGCAGGTGGAAGTGGGGCATTCTGGGAGAAATGTGTCCATGGTGTCACTATGGGTTGGAGACAACTCGACAGCATAAGACAACAACAACAAATGTCAGTCTCCCCCTCGAGACTGTGAGCTCACATTGTGGGCAGGGAATTTGCCTGTTATATTGTACTCTCCTAAATGCTTAGTACAGTGCTTTGCACATAGTAAGTGCTCAATAAATACACTGAATGAATGAATGATTGACCTTTTGAGCACTTGGTCATCTGCCTTTGAATGTATGACCGTATGTGTCATAGTTCTAAGCTTCATCAGCCGTACACAAAATCTTCTGCCCTGTTAAGGCATTGATTCATAGGATAGATATAGTATCACGCTCAGTACTAAATACTATTTAAAGAGTTGTATTTCTGTCCACAAATAATTTACCACATAATGGGTGTGGCCAACATAAAAAGCCACTTAAAAATAATGGAAACCACAGGTAGAATAAAGAGGAGAGAGGAAGCACAGTGACTATGTCAAAATGAAATATTGGAATACATATTTGGATATGCAGTTATACAGTTGTGAATAAGGACAGTATAGATAAATAAATTCTACGGCCTTTTCTCAGGGCTGTGAGCTATGATATGACTTCCCATTCTTCCCCCCGCTATTTATATATTTAGCATCACACTGAAAAGGGGAAACCAAAGAGAGAAAAAGAGGTGACTAAAATCCCTTCCATGTTTCAGACTGTCTTTGGGCCCAGATTATCAATTATGAATTCCATTCATTGTTTTCAAGACAATTTTGTATGGAAAGATTGGACATGTCAATTTCTTAAGAAAATATCAGCCAACAACTAACTTCTCAAAATGGAGTAGCATTTTATTAAGGTGACATTTGTTTTAGTCATGTTAGAAGAATAAAAGTTTGAGTATTCGACTTTTAAAAATGTGCCATCTGTGTGAAATGGACGAGTAGAAATGCAAATAAAGTATAAGATGTTAATTAAAAGCAAACAAAACAAGTCCATCTCAGCAAATAAAGCTATACGAATCCAGGGGAAATTGGCAGTTCAGTGAACTGCCAGGCTGGCATAATGTGAGTTCCAAATAGCAATAGAAGGTACTCTTAGGTAGCCATAAAAGTGCTAGTTGTTCAGGATAGCCGACGACCTAATGGACATTCCATTTTCAAAGAGATTATTTGATAAAGCCTTTCCTCTAGGTACCAGGTCCTGCTGCACAAAGAAGTAGAGGATGAAAATAATATATTCATTCTGTGGTACAGATTGGGCATCCACTGGAGCCCATGTACTGAAATTCTGGGCCATGGGGAAATAAAGAGGAAAAACAAGATATGCCCACCCAACCCAAGAGAGGTTTCAATTGAATGAGGGAGCCCAGATCAGTACTTCTCTTCGAAATGCCGGCATACAAAAATCAAATAGGCTAAGGCTAGTCTTTGTAAGAAATACGACCTCATCCGGGCTGAGCAGAGGGGAAGAACCAGTAGGGCCAGCATGATGGGTGGGTGGGTGCGGGGAAATTGCTGGGGTGGGGGCACAAGGCAGGATGAAGCGGTCAGAGGTACTAAGAACAGGTTGCTTGATATACAATTCTCTGTAGAACTAAGATAGGGCAGCTGCATTTCTATTCAATGACGATCTGATTTCTTCCCTGCTGGCCAGTTGGACAATCCTCTCAAGGCACTGAGGAGAGTGAGATTGAAGCAACTGGAAGAGTCTTTCAAGAGAGGATGTGGCCAGAGGTGAGAGTTTATTGTGTTCTTTCACGAAGCGACAGAGTGTGGAGGGGGCTGAAAGTGGCATGTGGGAAGCAGAGATAAGGGGGAAGCAGATTTTCAGCCCAGAAAGGAGATGAAGAAATGGAGTGTTTCGGCAGCTTCTGCTGCTTTTGTAGTCACTCCCATTGTTGCCCCTGATGGTTGCTCTTTCGCCACCTGAAGAACTAGGCTGAGGGAGGATTCAAAGAGGAAGTCTTTGAAGAGCTGAGCTGCAGAATGACAGAACAGCGGTTACAGTCACTGCAGGTGGGAATGGAGTGTAAACCAAATATTTCAAGGGTGTCACTGCCCGGGCCGGGGGCTTCCCCGTGTGGAGGGTAACCTTGATCCATACCAATTTCTCCTACTTGATTATCATCGCTGAGCTATTTCAGAACAACTTTTTCTTAGCTGGCACTTGGGATAGTGCTGTTAACTATATCGTGTCCTTCCTAATAAATGATATCATTTTGTAAATGCTTACTATATGCTAAGCACATTGGAGAAGCAGTGTTGCCTAGTGGAGAGAACACGGGCTTGAAAGTCAGAAGGACCTGAGTTCAAATCCTGATCCACCACTTGTCTATTGTGTGACCTGAGCCACGTTACTTAACTTCTCTGTGCCTCGGTTCCCTCATCTGTAAAAAATAGGAGTGAAGACTGTGATCCCTAGGTGGGGCATGGACCATGTCCAACCTGATTAGCTTGTATCTACCCCAGCGCTTAGTGCTGTGTTTGGGCCATAGTAAGTGCTTAACAAATGCCATTTTAAAAAGCACCATACTAAGGGACTTGGGGAGATAAAATATGATCAGGTCAGACACAGTCCATGCCCCACAAGAGATGTACAGTTTAAAGGGGAGGTAGGACAGATATTTAATTTCTATTTTACAGGTTGAGGAAACTGAAGCATAGAGATGATTTGCCTAGAGTCACGCAACAGGTAATTAGTGGGGCTGGGATTAGAACCCAACTGGATTTTAATCTAAATCTAATCTAAATAAATTTAATGATCTAAATAGATTTAAATCTAAATCTAATCTAAGGCCTGGGTCCTTTCTACTAGTCCGTACTCCTTCTCCTCTCATCAATCAGCACATTTACCTAGTGATAGACTTTAAGATATGGATCTGGGTTAGCAATGAGGTGGTTTAGAGAATAACATACTATCAAGGACACATCACATACAGAAATGCAGAATTGCTTAGACACAGCTACTGCGATGAATCTGCACTTAAATCTGAAAAGAAAAAGGGTGTTTTTTTTTTAATCCAACTGAAATATGGAAGGTTCACTATCTTTGTTTTGATAAATTTAGTTTATTTCCCAAAACAGAGACCTTGCCTTCATAAAGTGATTCAACATCAGAGAGGGAAGCATTTCTTCTTTCCCTCCAAAATCTCAGTCCTAGTTTAGAGTTGTCTTTTGCCTCTGCTACATCTGTAATGGGCTCTTTCTGCTGGCTCCTTCCCAGATGAGTTGGTCAGAAACCTCCATCTCTCAGATCCACCTTCTGCAACCACAAGGAATTCTTTATGAAAAGATTCAAAAGCCATAAACTTTCCCTGCAGTTACTGAGAGGATAGAAGCTGAACTAGAACACAACCTTTTGAACTAGAAAACCAAGTGGCCAGTGACCATCATTTCCTCAGATTTCTCTTCCCGTTTATCACTCACAGCTCAATAGTTTGTAGTCATAGTTTTGCCCTGGATCCATTTCCTCACTTCAGTTCACCCTGTAATTCATTGTCACTTCACTTATGTACTCCACTTGGTGGCAGGGAGGTGATGCTGTGGAAGGGTGATGAGAATGTAGTGGTGATTAGAAGGAAGTAAAGCTCTCCCCCACATCTAAGATGAGGAAGTGCAGCAGTCAGCCTGCACCCTAGAGTTAAGGTTAAATGACCAAGTTAAGGGGGCCACAATGGAAAAGAATGGAATTCAAAATCATCTTGGACCTATGGAATTTTATCAAAGATAATGAAGTTTAACAGAGACCAGAAAGATAGTACATGCAAAGAAAAGAAAGCCTGGATCTGATCTTATTATTTTGTATCTAGAATGGTGTTTGGCACACAGTAAGCACTATACAAATAGCACAGTCAATATTATAACTGCACAAAAATAAGTCAGGTACCACTTGCCATTTGCACATTCAGAAGAAAAGATGCAAGATGCTTTGTGTTCCGCTATCTACTATTCACAATGGGGCCTCAATCAGTTAGTTTTCTTCTCTATCAGGATATAATGGCCTGCATGGTCACCCACTTCCTTCACTAGAGACAGATGGAACTGTTTGGATTCTTTGTTTAATAATACTTGGCTGGTCCATATCATTCGACCATATCATTCACCTCTACCACCCCCTCCAGATACTTGTTGCTGTCAACTACCGCCCTCCTGGTCCCACCACCAATTTCTTCAACCACCTTGACCCCTTTCTCACCTTCCTTCTCTCCTTCTCTCTGCCCACTCTGATCCTCGGAGACTTCAGCATCCACATGGATGTACCCAGTGGCTCCTCTGCCGCCCGCCTGCTATCTCTCCTCGACTCTGCCGAGCTCCAGCTCCACCACACCTCACCCACTCACCAACTTGGTCACATCCTCGATCTCATCATCTCTTACCGCTGCACTATCTTCTCCCTCACCAACTCTGAAATCCCTCTCTCGGACCATAACCTTCTCACCTGCCTCATCTCTCACACTCTCTCCCCCTGCAAATCTGTACTACTCCCCCACAAAGACCTCCGCTCTCTTGATCCCATCCATCTCTCCAAAAGCATCTCTCCACACCTTGCCCCCTTGTCCTCTCTTCCCACTCTCAATGATCAGGTTACCACTCTCAACCCCACCCTCTCTACTCATCTCAACTTGCTTGCCCCCCCTTTCCCTCCACCGCTAACCCACAGCCCTGGGTCACTGCCTCTGTCTGCCTCCTATGCTCTTATGCTCAAGCTGCTGAGCGCTGCTGGTGAAGGTCCAACCAAGCCAACCTTATCCATTTTAACTTTATCCTTTCCTGTCTTAACTCTGCCCTTTCCTCTGCCAGACAAAACTACTTTTCTTCCCTTACTGACACCCATGCCCGTCACCCCTGCCAATTTTTCCCGACCTTTAATTGTCTCCTCAGGCCCCCTGTTCCTCCCCCTCCCCCATCACTCACCCCCAATGATCTGGCCACCTACTTCATCACAAAAATTAACACAATCAGGTCTGAGCTCCCTAAAGTCACCCCTCCCCCTTCTGCCTCCCCCCACCCAACCCTCTCCCCTACTTCCCCATCTTTCCCTGCAGTATCCTCAGAGGAGATCTCCTCCCTCCTCCTTCTCGCAAGTGCCACCCCCTCCACCTGTGTTTCGGATCCCATTCCCGCTCACCTTATAAAAACCATTGCCCCTTCCCTCCTCCCCTCCTTAACTTCTATCTTTAACCACTAACTCTCCAATGGCCTCTTCCCCTCTGCCTTCAAACATGCCCATGTCTCCCCCATCCTAAAAAAACCCTCTCTCAACCCCACTTCCCCTTCCAGTTATCACCCTATCTTCCTACTACCCTTCCTTTCCAAGATCCTAGAACGAGTTGTCTACACTCACTGCTTAGAATTCCTTAACTCCAATTCTCTCCTGTACTCCCTCCAATCTGGCTTCCGTCCCCTCCACTCTACCGAGACTGCTCTCTCAAAGGTCACCCATGATCTCCTTCTTGACAAATCCAATGACTCCTACTCTATCCTGATCCTCCTTGACCTCTCAGTTGCCTTTGACATTGTAGACCATCCCCTTCTCCTCCACACCTTAACTTACCTTGACTTCACGGACTCCATCCTCTCCTAGTTCTCCTCTTATCTCTCTCGCCGGTCATTCCCAGTCTCCTTCACAGGCTCCTCCTCCTCCTCCCATCCTCTAACTGTAGGAGTTCCTCAAAGGTCAGTTCTTGGCCCTCTTCTGTTCTCCATCTACACTCACTCCTTTGGTGAACTCATCTGCTCTCACGGATTCAAATATCATCTCTATGCAGATGACACACAAATCTATATCTCTGCCCCTGTCCTCTCCCATCCCTTCAGGCTCATTTCTTCACCTGCCTCTAGGACGTCTGTACCTGGATGTCTGCCTGTCACCTAAAACTCAACATGTCCAAAACTGAGCTCCTTATCTTCCCTCCCAAGCCCTGACCTCTTCTTGATTTCCCTATCACTGTGGATGATACGACCATCCTTTCCGTCTCTCAAGCCCGCCACCTCGGTGTCATCTTTGACTCGTCTCTCTCATTCACCCCACACATCCAATCCGTCACCAAGACCTGCCAGTATCACCTTTATAATATTGCCAAGATCCGCCCTTTCCTCTCCACCCAAATGGCTATCTTGTTGGTACAGGCTCTCATAATATCCCAGCTGGACTATTGTGTCAGCCTTCTCTCTGATCTCCCTTCCTCCTGTCTCTCCCCGCTCCAGTCTGTTCTCCATTCCGCTGCCCAGCTCATCTTCCTGCAGAAACACTCTGGGCATGTCACTTCCCTTCTTAAAAACCTCCAGTGGTTGCCTATCAACCTCCGCACGAAATAAAAACTTCTCACTCTAGGCTTCAAGGCTCTCCATCACCTTGTCCCTTCCTACCTCTCCTCCCTTCTCTCTTTCCACTGCCCACCCCGCGTGCTCCGCTCCTCTACCGCCCACCTCCTCACCGTCCCCCGTTCTCGCCTATCCTGCCGTTGACCCCTGGGCCACGTCCTCTCGCTGTCCTGAAATGCCCTCCATCCTCACCTCCGCCAAACTAATTCTCTTCCCCTCTTCAAAGCCCTACTGAGAGCTCACCTCCTCCAAGAGGCCTTACCAAACTGAGCTTCCCCTTTTCCCTCTGCTGCCTCTCTGCCCCCCCTTCACCTCCCCTCAGCTAAGCCCCTTTTCCCCCCTTTTCCCTCTGCTCCTCCCTCCTCTCTCCCCCTCCCCTCAGCACTGTGCTTGTCTGCTCATTTTTATATATTTTATTACCCTATTTATTTTGTTAATGAGATGTACATCCCCTTGATTCTATTTATTGCTATTGTTTTTGTCTGTCTGTCTCCACCGATTAGACTAGAAGCCCATCAGTGGGCAGGGATTGTGTCTATCTGGTGCCAAATTGTACATTCCAAGCGCTTAGTACAGTGCTCTGCACACAGTAAGTGCTCAATAAATACTATTGAATAAATTAATGAATGAATGGTCCCCACCTCTCTATATATTCCCTTTCCCCCCCCGTTGTTCTTGTCGCCTTATGCTGATGAGTCGTGTCTGACCCACAGTTAAGTCTTGGACATATCTCTGCCCCAATTCCATCTGCAATCATTCCGGTAGTGTATCCCTAGAGTTTTCTTGGTAAATATTTGGAAGTGGTTTACCATTTCCTCCTTCTGTGCAGTAAACAAGTCTCTGTCCTTGACTCTGTCCCATGCCACTGCTGCCCAGCACAGGTGAGTTTTGACTTGTAGCAGATTCCCTTCCACTCACTAGCCACTGCCCAAGCTAGGAATGGAATGGAAAGGCCTCTGCTTGACTCTCCCTCCTGTAGTCGAGACTGGTAGAGTACTGGTAACTATCCAGGTGCGGCCCTGAGGGGGGTTTTCCTCTATAGTAGTCATATATTCATAGTAGTAGTTATGAAAGTTATGATAATACTACTTTCATGTTATTTAGCAAATGCTTATTTCATACTTATTTATTACTTATTTAAAGCCTATGAGGTGTTGAGAAATTAAAGTATTCACTGAACTTTTCTACAGTGAAGATCACTGTACTAAGAATAAAATAGAGTTAGAAGACACGACCCCTGCCTTCAAGGAGCTTATAATCTTGTAAGGAAGAATACACTTAGACAATTTACAAATAGAAGGGAGAAAGAAAAGGGACAAACTCATGTGTAAGTGCTGTTATAATAGGGTATATAAGATAAGTACATAGGTATCAGTGGAGGTTACGATTTCTAAAGTGCCTAGTTGATGCTGAAAAGCAGAAGAGACAGTGGGGTCAAAGATAACCTTGGGAGATTAATCAACGGAGACTTCTGGAAGATCGGAGTTGCTTTGAAGATGGAGAGAGTTGTCGTCTATTGGTTATGTAGCTGGAGGGAGTTCTAGGCAGGAGGGAAGACTTAAGCAAAAGGTCAGTGACAGGAAGAGACCCGAACAAGGAACTGTGAGGAGAACAAAGAGAGGTAGCTGAGGTACTTTGAGGGAAGACATGGGATAAGTAGGAGGGTGAGAGTTGATTGAGTGCCTCAAAGTCAATAGTCAGAAGTTCCTGCTGGAGGCATCATCATCATTTATTCATTTGTACTTATTGAGCTGTTACTGTGTGCAGAGCACTATACTAAGTGCTTGGGAGAGAACAATACAATAATAAACAGATACATTCCTTGCCCACAACAAGCTTACAGTCTAGTTTGCAGTCATCATCATCATCATCATCATCAATGGTATTTGTTCATTCATTCAATCAATAGCATTTATTAAGCGCTTACTATGTGGAGAGCACAGTACTAAGTGCTTGTAATGTACAATTTGGCAACAGCTATTTATCAAGTGCTTACTAATTGCAAAGTACTGCAAAGTAAGCACTTTAGGAAAGTACAATACAACAGAGTTGACAGACATGTTCCCTGACCACTATAAAGTTAATAATGAAAATAATAATAATGATTGTGGTATTTGTTAAATGCTAAGTATGTGCAAGACACTGTACTAAGCCCTGGTATAGATTACAAGGTAATCTAGTTGGACGTAGTCCCTATCCCATATAGGGATGACACTCTTGATCCACATTTTACAGATTCATTCATTCAATCATATTTATTGAGTGCTTACTGTGTGCACAGCACTGTACTAAACACTTGGAAAGTACAATTCAGCAACAGAGACAATCCCTGTCAACAACTGGATCACAGTCTAGAAGGGGGAATAGTTATGGCATTTGTTCAGTGCTGACTATGTGCCAAGCACTGTTTTAAGTGTTGGGGTAATAATAATAATGTTGGTATTTGTTAAGTGCTTACTTTGTGCCAAGCACTCTGCTAAGCGCTGGGGTAGATACGAGATAATCAGGTTGTCCCACATAAGGCTTGCAGTCTTAATGTCCATTTTATAGAGGAGGTAACTCAAGCACAGAGAAGTTGTGACTTGCCCAAGGTCACACAGCAGGTAAATGGCAGAGCCTGAATTAGAACCCACAGCCTTCTGACACCCAGGCCTTTGCTCTATCCACTACACCATGCTGCTTCTCTGAGGCACAGAGAAGTTAAGTAACTTGCCCCAGGTCACTCAGCTGATAAGTGGCAGAGCTGGGATTAGATCCCAGGTCCTTCTGACTTCTGGCCCAAGCTTTATCCACTAGGTCAGAGAAACAGACATTAATATAAATGCAAAGATGCATAACAATTGGAGGATTTTCAAACTAAGGAGCTTTAAGTAGAACAATGTTTTAGAAAAATGATTTGGCAGCAGAGTGAATAATTAACTGGAATGAAGAGAATCTGGAGGCAAAGGGACCAGTGAGGAGGCGGGTACAAGAATCAACCCACAATATGACAAGTCTCTGAACTGTTGTGGTGGCCATTTGGGTGAAGTGCTAGGGGTAGATCCAGGATTAAGCTCTTAGTCAGTGATCTACCCACAGTAAGCACTCCATAAATAGGATTGGATGGATGAATGAATGAATGAAATATGGAGGAAAAACCAATAGACTTGGCAACAGATGGATTATGAAGTTTAAAAGAGGAGTCAAGATTAATGCCAAGGTTGTAGACTCCAGGGAAGGGGGGTAGAGTGTTGTCATAGCAAGAGTGAGGGTAATTAGAGACCAGATGCATAATATAGAAAACAACAATCAAGAAGAGGAGGAATAGAAAGATTAAACAAAATCTGAACAAGCAACCTTGAAGGCATAGTCAGTGTGATGATCTTCTCCATTTCAAGCACCATCCTTGTTTTCTAATATAATGTTCGTCTGGCCTCTCCCCCAAACTATATGGTTACTTTTGCCTCCCCCCCTGCCAGTTTGTATCTTTAGAGAAACGTCCACCTGTCTCCTCATGTCTTTGCCTTATTGTATGGTGACCTTTCTCTGGATTTCTGGATTGGAAATGCTGACACCTGGCTTTCTTGCTATTTCCTTGCAGATTGGTGTAGCCTTGTTCAGTTGCTCTGTCTGTTTTGACCCAGTCAGCATCTCTCTGACCTGCTCCTAGGGCCCCCAACCCCACATTCACAGAACCCATCTTTTCATGTCCTGCCATCACTATGTGGATTGTTCAATAATGTAGCCCACAGGGAGACCCCTGGATTTGCCCTCAATACACACTCATGAATAAGAACCTCTTAGGCATTGTCCAAACCCACAAGTTGAAAAGGTACCTGTAATATTATTGTGCTGAGAAAGGCCAGTAAAGTCCAGAAGAGCTGAGGAATGGGTGTTCGACCATATTCAGTATTGATTAATCTCTCCAGGTGACACTCCTGGGCTTGGGATCCTCAGAGTTGTGATGACTTTGGAGGGACCTCAGAAGAGAGCAATAAAAATGCATAAAGGGTTGGGAAAGGGAAAGGTTAAAGAAAATGTGATAACTCTGCCTTGGGAGAGAAGGCTGATCCATGGCAGTAATTGCTTTTGAGTTTGTAGAACTCTGCTAATTGGGGGATGGTAACCAGATATTCACCCCCTATTGAGGACAGGAAAAAGGAAATAGCTTAAATTGTAATGTGGGAATGTTTCATGGATCTGAGAAAACATTCTCTTACTGGGAGCTTGGCAGGGCTCCAGGGAAAGTCTGTGAAACATCCACCTTTTAGCTCAAGGACTGGACTTTTGATCTATGTATCTTTTGCATTTCTCAGTTTCCATCAGAATTCTTGAGTGATGAGGAATTTTCCTAACCTAGGTTCGCCTCACTGATCTAGGGAGTTCCAGTTTCTCTGAATCTCAGGGACCTACCAGCTTGTCTGGAACAGTTTAAGCTTCTTTTCAGGAACTCTGGAGCCTCCATATTTTTAGACTGTGAGTCCGTTATTGGGCAGGGATTGTCTCTGGTGCCGAATTGTACATTCCAAGTGCTTAGTACAATGCTCTGCACAGAGTAAGTGCTCAATAAATATGATTGAATGAATGAATATTTGCCTCTTGTAGAAGGAATAGATATGAATATGTCAGATTGGAGGGGGAGAAGTAGAGGAAATTGAAACAGGACCACTGGTAGTAAATAGCAGCATTTTAACTTTGCTTTAACAGACAACTATCTTCAGGGAATCCAAGCTGAAAGGAGCAGCTGTTGCCTTTGGCCTATTCTTATAGAGGAAATCCACAAAGAGAGTGAACTACAAGTAAGTCAATTAATGTTTTCAGCAATATCTCCTCCTTTAGTCTGTAAACACTTCAAGGGTAGGGATTGCTTCTTCTACTTCTGAATGTAAGGAGACCAGAATGTTGATTTTGCCTTCAATGGGGCTGGAGAGGACCTGAACAGGGTGAGATCAAAAGGTACTCATCAGAGCGGGCCGAGGGGGGATGGAGACACCCCAGTGCTTAGTATAGTGCCTGGCACATAGTAAGCTCTTAACAGACATCATCATTATTATGAGAAACAGGATACAGTGAGTGCTGAGTTCCTACTGTGCCCATTCTCCCTAATTCAAAACTGGAAGGTATCAATATGTACGTAATTGTCAAAGCCTGAATTAGAACCGAGCGCTTCTGACTCTCAGCCTCCCACATAGGACAGAGACTGTGTCCAACCTGATTTGCTTGTATCCAGCCCAGAGCTTATGTTCAGTTCCTTAAAAACTACCATAACAATTATTATTATTTTTATTTAAAGTACTCAATCACCTTACCCCATCCTACCTCGCCTTGCTACTCTCCTACTACAACCCAGCCTGCACTCTTCGCTCCTCTAATGCCAACCTTCTCATTATACCTTGATCTCATCTATCTTGCCTCCGACATCTTGCCCATGTCCTGCCTCTGGCTTGGAATGCCCTCCCTCTTTATATCCAATAGTCAATTACTCTCCCTATTTTCAAAGTCCTACTGAAGGCACATCTGTTCCAAGGGGTCTTCCCTGACTAAGCCCTCCTTTCCTCTTCTCCCACTCCCTTCTGCATCATCTTGACTTTTTCCCTTTATTCATCTTTCCCCCGGCCAGCCCCACAGCATTTACGTACATATCTTTAATTGTATTTCTTTGTATTAATGTCTCTTTCTCTCTTTCCCCCTCTAGAATGTAAGCTCACTGTGGGCAGGGAATATGTTTGTTATATACGGGCTTTGGAGTCAGGGCTCATGAGTTCGAATCCCGGCTCTGCCACTTGTCAGCTGTGTGACTGTGGGCAAGTCACTTAACTTCTCTGTGCCTCAGTTCCCTCATCTGTAAAATGGGGATTGAGACTGTGAGCCCCGCGTGAGACAACATGATTCCCCTGTGTTTACCCCAGCGCTTAGAACAGTGCTCTGCACATAGTAAGCGCTTAACAAATATCAACATTATTATTATTATTATTATATTGTACTGTCCCAAGCCCTAAGTACCATGTTCTGCACACAATAAGGGCTCAATAAATATGATTGACTGACTGACAGTGTCCATTGCTAGCTTCACAGCCACAACTGCAGGCATGGATACGAATGCACTGACCTCACTGAAGTCAAGGGACCCTTCTTTCCCTCTCTCGGTCTCTCCCTCAGTCTCTTTCCATAAATACATATATACAAATATATATTCATAAACATGCACACATATAAATATGGAGGTGGCTTATCTTGGAGTCCCTAAACAACCATTTGTAAATGAAGAGCAACAGGCAAATAGTTCAAATTTCTCATTGCCATATCTTTGACATGCATTTTTATAGCAGAAGAAAAACAGAGAGCACAGCTCTGATTCATCCTTACCCATTCTGCCTCTATTTATGTGTGTAATTTACTTAGTGTGTCTTTAAACAATTAACCATAACTCCGAAGAACCTAACAAGAACGTATCCATTTTGAAAGTGTTTATTATATTGCTTCAGCAAATAATTGTCTCTAATATAGACTAGGGGATGCAGACATTCTCCTTTTAAATAACAAGGAATAAGCCTTGATCTCTTTCTTGGACCCACAACCGTACCAATTTGTCCATGGGGGAGACTCCTAATGCTCTGTCCCACTACCTCCTCCTTCTCAGTTCAAAGCAGACTTCTCTAGGACAAGTGTACCTTCATCCTCGACTCAACATGTACCGCTGTCTGTTGTCCTAATTTCTTGATGCCAGCTTTGTCTATAGCTTGCCAATCTTGGTTTCCTACTCCATATGCTGTTTCTTTCCCATTTTGGCATCCGAAGAAATCTGGAATTGTTGCTCACTTTTTACCCTTCAGTCCAGTGTGTTTTTGCCAGAACGTGTTTTGTGGTTAAATGTGCTTGATTTCGATGTTCTATTATTCAGCTCTGGGATAGCTGAATACTTGCCCCAATCTTATTGACCTCATTGACCTGACATCTTTGATTTTATGTCTACCAAATTATCAAAAGTGCTCTCCTGGCTTTCTTCTATGATTTAGCAATACTTAATCATATCATCTTCTTTCTAATCCTCTTAATCCCTTCACCAATCCTTTCAAGGACAGGGTCTCATTGAACTCACCTTCCCTGCATACTACTGAATCCTTGACATGTATGTTCTACTAATTTCATATGTCCCCCAAGAAGTTTTTCCAGATAAATCTCTCATTTCTCCACCTTATTCACCCTCCTTTCTACGTTTGTCTTGGGTCAGTACCCCTTAAGCACTTTGATACTCACCTCAGCCCCAGCCCCATGACATTTTTGTGTATGTCTTCATACGCTGGTGCTCCCCTATTTGTTATTGATTTTGTGTCTGTTTCCCTCATTAGCTTGTCAGCTCCTTGGAGGGCAGGGATTGTGTCTACCAACCATGAGACGCGGCATAGCCTAATGGATAGAGCACGGGGCTCAGAGTCGTGAGGTCCTGGGTTCTAATCCTTGTATGCTGTGTGATCTTGGGCTAGTTACTTCACTTCTCTGCACCTCAGTTACCTCATCTGTAAATGAGGAGTAAGACTGTGAGCCCCAGGTGAGACAGAGAATGTGTCCAACCTGATTAGCTTGAAACTATCCCAGCACTTAGAACAGTGCCTGGCCCATAGTAAGAGCTTAACAAATACCACTTAAAAAAAAAAGAAGCTTTCTTGTGTTATACTCTTCCAGGAGCTTAATACATTGCTCTGCATAGAGTAATCAACCAGTATTATTTATTGAGGCTTCTGTTAACACTCAAGGCCATCAATCCATTGACTAATAGATTGTCCTGTGTGTCTCCTCCCATTGCCCCTTTGCCCCTTTTTTCTTTCTTCTATTCACCCTCCCACTCTCCTCTCCCTTTGCCCTTCTCCTTTTAGGAGCTTCTGCATTTCTGTCTGCTGTATCAAGTCTTTTAGGTTCTTAAGAGAGGAACCTTAGGTCACAGGGCCATTTCCAGTCTTTAATAATAATAATGTTGGTATTTGTTATGCTCTTACTATGTGCAGAGCACTGTTCTAAGCGCTGGGGTAGACACGGGAATCAGGTTGTCCCACGTGGGGCTCACAGTCTTAATCCCCATTTTCCAGATGAGGTAACTGAGGCCCAGAGAAGTGAAGTGAAGTGACTCGCCCACAGTCACACAGCTGCCAAGTGGCAGAGCCTGGATTCGAACCCATGACCTCTGACTTCAAAGCCCATGCTCTTTCCACTGAGCCACTCTCTTTATCCCTGCTTGCACAGAGAACTCGTATCCAGTCCAACCATTTGACTTCACCATGTTTGGGGCTAGCTTTTGATTAAGAGGTTTTCACATTCGGTACTCTATAAATTGCCTGTAAGTTAAATTTCTGATCAGAACAGCACATACTAGATTCTACCCTTGAGTCTGGTACAATCTTATTCTGTCAACTGCTTGACTACTAGACATGTCTTCATTTATGTATTGTCCATGGAGTTGTGGAAAGACTAAGCCACAATGCTTAATTAAAAGAAAAATGTCACAGTAGTTGGGAAACGTAAGATGTTAAATAATGATGGGGTAAGTGTCACAATAGCAGAGGCTCTAGAAAATATCAGATCAAGCTGCTATTTTGTTTTGTCCTTTACTTGGTTACTTCCTTTGGTAAATGATTTATTGACTAAAATAAATGCCACATCGATACATGCCATTGGAGAAATCACATTCCTATGGAAATCAGGCCTTTCCAACATTATCTCTGGGAAATTATTTCCAATTATTTTATATAAAATGTAGAAGTAAAGGCATTTGTGACCCTTTCCTTTTTCCTCCCCATTAAACAGGAGATTAAAGATTTCTAATTAGGTGTCCAATGCTGGAAACCAAAAGACTTTTCATTGAAATGACCTTTGAATTCCCGGGGGATATTCCAAATCACAACACACTCATAATGCAGCTATGCAAGGCAAAAACAGAATGAACAATTTTGACAAAAACTAAACCTTCCTTTCATACTACCGCTATTGCTTTAGTGAATGATTGTAGAGCAAGGAAAATGTCTCATAATCAAAAGCCTCTCTCTTTTCATTCAACAGACAGATGAATGTCACATCTTTTTATGGCATGTTGAAAGTGATGCTCAAAGCAACCCCCCTTTTCAGTTATGCTAATTCTGAATGGTTCTTTCATCCATCAATCCAATACACTTTTTTGGGGGAAAGTTCATGAGAAAAGTTGGCATGACTTCAGACCCCAATACCAAGCTGGGAGGAAAGTGTGAACTCCCGTGGCTGGTCACGGTTCAGCATTCAGTAGGTGTTCAGTGAGCATTTTATTTTGGAACCAGACAATGGGAAAAATTGCATGGAGATTTTTACTTTTGAGGGATCACAGAGATTCCTGGACGAAATCTCATCAATTGGTCATCCAGTGCCAGATTCCATTGAGTTTAGTGAAAGGCTGACCATAGAACTCATATATAGGACCTGATATATAGGATATGTAGGCAGATTGCACATTTCTGGGATGAGAAGTCTGATGATACTGACAATGGTTCTAAGATCCAAAACATTCTCCCTCCATTGAAACTTAGGACCTTTCTTGTCCTACCAACAGTTTGCTCTGTGAGTAGGACCACTCTATGTCAGTATTCAGGCCAGAAAAACCTTTGTAATAATAGTAATTGTGGCATTTGTTAAGCACTTCCTGTAAGGCAAGTACTGTAGTAAGTGCTGAAAAGATTCATTATTATCAGCATGTCTTTGTGTGTGTGTGTGTGTGTGTGTATGTGTGTATGTGTGTGTGTGCGTGCGAGAACGCACGTGCTCTCCTGGATCAGGGTTACCCAAACAGGGCAGTTACACCCAGCATCGGCCTAGTGGAACCTTCTGTATAACTTCGGGCAAGTTGCTTAACATCTCCGGGCTTCAGATACATCATCTGTAAAATGGGGATTAAAAACCTGTTCTCCCACTCCCTTGGAAGGCGAGCCCTTTGTGGGACAGGGACTTTGTCCAACCTGGTTATTTTGTGTTTACCCCAACACTTTGTGAAGTACTTCGCACATAGAAAGCACTTAATAAATACCCCTGTTATCATTAATGTGTTGGTGGCACTGAAAGACATTATTGTATACAAAGAGAAGTGCAATGCTATACCAATACCACTAATATAAATAAGGAGAAGGCATGCTGAACAATCTGTAAAAGAAGAGACATGGAAATATTGCATTAGATAAAGAAATGCAAGGTATAGGGCATGAAGCAGTAGGTGGTAGAGGAGAGAGCTGGCAAGAATGGAAAACAGTAGAGAAAAGTAACAAAAGTGACTTTAACAAGATGTAGATGGACACTCTCACTAGGATTTCTGCTGAATTCAGTCTGTTCCATCCAAAGGGAAGATCATTAAATAAATCAGTGGTATTTATTGAGAGCTTACTATTTTCAGAGCACTCTACTAGATGATAGTCTTGTCTTGTCTTGTGCTATTGAGTCGTCTCCTACCCATAACCACGCCTTGGATTCATCTCTCCCAGAATGTCCCACTTTCATCTGTAATTATTCTGGTAGTGGATTCATAGAGTTACCTTGATAAAAATACGGAAGTGCTTTACCACTGCCTTCTTCCATGAAGTAAACTTGAGTCTCTGCCCTTGACTCTCTCCCATGCTACTGTTGCCCAGCCCAGGTGAGTTTTGACTTGTAACAGATTGCCTTCCACTCACTAGCCAAAGCCCAAGCTAGGAATGGAATAGATAGGTCTCTGCTTGATTCTTCCTCCCACAGTCGACACTGGTAGAGTCCTGAAAACTCTCCAGGTGTGACCCTGAAGGGGAATTACTAAATGCTTAGGAGAATTCAAAACAAGAAAATAGGTATAGAGTATCCCTGCCCACAAGGAACTCACAAACTGGAGGGGGAGAGAGAGACATTAGAATAAATTACAGCTGGATCTGTACATGTTAGTTTTACCTCTTAACTGAAAGCTCATCCTCTAGACTGTAAGCTCATTGTGGGTAGAGAACATGTCTGCCATCTCTGCTTATTGTACTTTCCCAAGCACTTAGTACAGTGCTCTGCACACAATAAGCACTCAAAAATATTATTGATTGATTGAACTTCTGTGGGATGAGGATAAGGTGAATATCAAAGTGCTTAAAGGGTACATTCTTAGGTATAGAACATACCCAGGTCTATAAGCAACACAAGAGGGAGGTTTAGACAGGAAAGTGAGGGCTTAGGTGGGGAAGATCTCTTGGAGGAGGTATGATTTTGGTAGGGGTTTGAAGCTGGGGAGAGCAGTGGTCCATCAAATAAAAAGGGGAAGGAGTTCCCAACCTGAGGGAGATGCAAGCTTATTATGGGCAAGGAGTGTGTCTGCTTATTGTTACACTGTAGTTTCGCAAGCGTTTAGTACAGTGTTCTGTACACGGTAACAGCTGAGTCACATCTGTTAGAGAAGCAGTGTGGCTTAGTGGAAAGAGCACAGGCTTGGGAGTCAGAGGATGTGAGTTCTAAGCCCGGCTCCACCACTTGTCTGCTGTGTAACCTTGGGCAAGTCACTTAACTTCTCTGTGCCTCAGATACCCCATCTGTAAAATGGGGATTAAGACTGTGAACTCTTCGTAGGACAACCTGATTACCTTTTATCTCCCCCAGTGCTTAGAACAGTGCTCAGAACATAGTAACCCCTTAACAAATACCATTATTTTTAGCATTGTTATTATTATTACTATCTGTTGAAGTCTGTCAAGAAAGCACAAAGAACTTCACCTTCCTGTTCCAATGAATAAAAGGCTCCCCTTGCCCAGTTACAAACTTAAATGGACAACAATGTGGCCTCTCCCTCTGTCTATCCCTGTGGGAGCAGAAAGAATAATTGTGGTATTTGTTAAGCACGTACTATGTGCCATGCACTGTAGTAAGTGCTTCAGTAGATACAAGATAATTAGATTGGACATGGTTCCTGTCCCACAGGGCGATCACAGTCTAGGTAAGAGGGACTAGGATTTAATCCCTATTTTACAAATGAGGAAACTAAGGAACAGAGAAGTTAAGTGACTTGCCCAAGAACAGGCACGAAGATGGGAGAGCTTAGGGGATCTCGTCTGACAGAGACAATTCACGTGCCTGCCATCCTCATTACTTTTATTCTCATTACTAACATGCATCAGCTCAAACAATTTGAATGATGTGGAAGCAAATTTGGCAATGCACTGGGGGTTGAGAGGGGAAAAAATATCCTTGGATTCCTTTTTGGCATGTAATCATTTATCGAGGAAGGATATGGAGACAAGCATAAGGGCAAATCTTTCATGGAACCTAGTGCTGCTAATTAGTATGCATTCAGTTTCAAACAAAATACAATTGGGCAACATATTGGTATTCATGATAAGAAGGTGAAAAATGTTCATCCATCCCACCAATGCATTACTCTTTTCACATACTCATGAGCAAATCCTTTTATAACAATATTAATGGTAGTGCACTTCGAGAATAATCTTTCTGATCCACCTCCTAGCCTCTGTTCTGCCTTGAAACATGAACTGACATTTACCTGACTTTTGGAAGGAGGGAAAAAAATGTCAGAGGTGGAAGGGACCATTTTCAGAGTTAAAGAAAACCAAGCAGATGATTTTATACATTTGAAATAATTATTAATGGGTATATAATGTCTCTGTTCCTGGAGATATTTTTTCTTGACCTGTCAAATGTCTGTTTTGAGGAATAGCTGTTTAATTTCCTCTATGTTTTCTGCTTCCTTTTAGAAGAAAGGAATTTTCCATATTCTGGTCAATCATTTTTTGGCATTTTTTCTAAGTAGTCTGCTCTTTCCCCAACTCATTTGATTTGTATATGATGCTGCTACTTCTTTGCTTTCTTTCCGTTAGAAAATCAACTCGTACCACAGAGGAATAAAGGTACACACATGGGAACTAATACTCATGGGCCTTCTTGGCTGTGGCATTGGAGTTCTCAACCTGGCCTGCAAAGGGAGGGACAAGAGGGACTGTGTCGAAGGAGGTTCCTACTGCAACCCAGATCTCTCTACCCTGATCCATCCCATTACTTCTAGTAGTAATGGCATTTATGGGGTGACCACTGGGTCAGTGCACTGTGCTAAACCGTGGGAAAGGTTCAACAGAAAAGAAAGACAAGTTCTTGCCCCAAGGAGCTTATACTCTAATAGAGATCTATATATTTATAGAAAGAATACTTAAAACAAATAATCAGTCAATTGCTCAGTGGTATTTAATAAGCACTTACTATGTGCAGAACACTGTACTAAGCACAACAGAATTAGCAGACATGTTCCCTGCCCATAAGGAGCTTAATGATTGAATGTGAAATTAAATAAACATATATGCACAAGTCTGAAGATATGGCAGTGCTAATGTTGGCTGATGAATTAATATAAATTGGGATAGGAATCAGTGATGAAAGCTTTTTGAGGAAGTAGGATTTTAGGAGTTTTTTGAACAAGGGGCTCTGTCTCAAGGACTGATCCATATGTCTCCAGGCATTGGCCCAGGTCCCTGGGCATCTCCACTTGTACAATGCCCATAACCCAATTCCTAGGAATCTCACTACAGGTGCTGTGGTTCATGGGATTTTTTTGAAGGGTGGAGTCAGGAAAGAGAGAATTCCAGGCAAGGGGACTGGAGTAGGTAAAGGGCTGGAGGTAGGACAGTTGAGAACAAGGTAGATTAAGAAAATTAGTCAGGGAATATGATGGTCAATCCTTGATGCATTTATATGTGGAGAGAGGAAAGAGACAGAAAAAAAATCCTTTGGCAGGAAGCTATGGCATGATATTTAAGTAACCTCATATCAATTTGAGACTGGCCTGTTATCTAGAGAGACAGGAACTTTGTTTTAGTTATTAAAAGGAATATTTTTAGATCAATCTGATGGAAGTACAATAAAGGCTGGGAGGGACTTGTTTACCTGCTCACTCTCCCAGGAAAATCTCATTACCAAGGGAAACTGCTTCAGGAGAAACTCCTCTCCCATTAGGTTAATGGCATGATGTGATTAACCTGGAGCCCCACTCTAATCAGTGAGAGTTAAGCCAATCAGAGTTGATTCAGTAGCAAGGGGGCGTGAACAAACAGATCTGAGAAGAGAATTTTAAAAGGAGAGAGTGAGTTCTTTTTAGGAAAATTCAGTTCTATGTTGGGAGGAAGAGGTTGGAGTCATTGAGATAGCTAGTTAGCCTTTCCTGTGGAGTCATAATTAATGGTATTTGGTGAGTATTTACTGTGTGCAGAGCTCTACACTGAGTCCTTGGGTGAGAAAAGTTGTTAGGCATAATTCCTCCTCTCAGGATGCTTATAGCTCAATAGAGGAACAGTCATTGAAGTAAATTACAGGTAAGGTAAACTACTGATATATATATATATACATATGTGTGTTGTGGGGTTAGGGGTATGATGGGTACCTAAAGCATGGGAGGTGAGTTGATATCAGTTATGGGTGACTTCCTGAAGGCAATATGACCTTGGTAGAATTTTGAAACAGGGAAGAGTGTTGGTTTCTTGGGTGTGTAGTGGAAGGAAATTAGAGGCAGGAAGGAGGGTGTGATTAAGAGATCAATGGCAGGTGAAGTGAGAGGATGGGACAATGCGTAGTTGGTAATAAAAGAATGTAGTATGTGGGGGCATTTTGTAGTGGAAGGTGAGCAAGAACTAGTAGGGGTGGGAAGAGAGCTAAGTGAATGTTTTCTTCAATGAAGGATTCAGGCTGCAATCCTGAGAAGCTGTGTTTTTGAAAAAGAGGTTATAAACTAGAGAAGTGGGCTGTCCAGAGGGGACACTGAAGAGGTATGTAAGTTTAAAGGGGTAAAACTGTAGTGATAAAATTTTACCCTTGCTAACTCTGAAAGTGGTGACTTAACTTTTATTACTTTTTGCTCCTGGAGCAAGAAATGTGAAATGTTTTCAGTAGTAGCACTTTTTGAGCTTCCAAGGGGAGCAATGGATTGCATTAAACCCTTGGGAAGGACACAATAAGCAATTTATCTCCCTGTCCCCAAAGAGTTTATAATCTGATGGATGCCTATTATTATTTTTTTTTAACACTTTTGTAAATAAATGTGTACAAAGATATGAAAATGCTGAGGATGAGTACACCCATGCCAGAGATGACTGCTATTTTATGTGCTCTATATTGAAATCTAGTTTTATAATAATTCAACCAGTAGTATAGGAGAGTCAGGAGAAAGATGGCACAAGTTTGCCAGACAGGTGTGGTCAATCATCTGTCTTTAATAGTAATTATGGTGCTTGTTAAATGCTCTTTATGTGCCAAGCTCTGTTCTAAGTGCTATGGTAGATTCAACATAATCAAGTTGTCCCAAATGGAGCTCAGTCTTAATCCCTATTTATGAGGTAACTGAGGCAGAGAGAACTCAAATGGCTTGCCCAAGGTCATGCAGTGGACAAGTGGCAGAGCTGGGATAACAACCCACAACCTCTAACTCCCAAGCCAAGGTTCTTTCCACTACTCTCCCAAGGGCTTGACACAGTAAGTATTCATTAAGTACCCTTGATGGATTACTGTAGGAATAAAGTGGCTGAGAAACCACTCCAGGTTCCGGCAATAGCGCTCTAGAAGCAGGAGCTCCCTGTGATGACTCCAGATATTCTACTTGCTGTTAAAAGGACTCTACTTGGGAGCTTCAAATCCCAGCTCTGTCACTTGTCTCCTGTGGGACTTTGGGCAAATCACTTCTGTGTGCCTCAGTTACCTCATCTTTAAAATGAGGTTTGAGACTGAGTCCTAAACTGTGTCCAATGTGATTAGCTTGTGCTTCTTTTAGTGCTTCTTTTAGTGCCTGGCATATAATAAGCACTTAACCAATACCATTAAAAAAATATTGAGGGAAGAACTTGGGGGTGAGGATTTGAGGAACCCCACTTGTTTGCTGTGTGGCCTTGAGCAAGTACTTCTCTTCTCTGTACCTGTTACCTCATCTGTAAAATGGGGATTAAGACTGAAGAGTTTGAGGCATCAAGAAGGCATTCGTGCGAAACCTTTCTTGAAGCTGGAGGAAATGTGAATGTGT
This sequence comes from Ornithorhynchus anatinus, assembly GCF_004115215.2. Lineage (NCBI taxonomy): Eukaryota > Metazoa > Chordata > Mammalia > Monotremata > Ornithorhynchidae > Ornithorhynchus > Ornithorhynchus anatinus. The sequence continues at coordinate 83,785,934 of NC_041732.1, read as the reverse complement.
CTAGCAGGTGAGAGGTTAGGATGGGTGAGGCTGACTGTGGGAGTTGTCCACGTGGAAGTAGCAGCAGAAGTTCAATAAGTCAGTGGATTCTGAGACATTGCAGAGTAAGAATCTTTAGGTTTCTAGTCCTGGTTCTGCTTCTTGTCTGCTATGTGACCTTGTACAGGTCACTTCACTTCTCTGTGCGTGTTACTTCAATTGTCAAATGGGGATTGAGATTGTGAACCCTATGTGGGACAGAAACTGTGTCCAATCTGATTTGCTTGTTTTCACCCCAGTGCTTAGTACAGTGCCTGGCACATAGGAAATATTTAACGAATACTATTATTATTGTTATCGGGTTCCCTCACCTCTAATCCCTTTCCTACATTCTCCCTCTGACCTAGAAATCTCTCCCTCTTCTTATGTGCCAGACTATCACTCTCTCCACCTTTTAAAGCTTATTATTATAAACACATCTCCAAGATGCCTTCCCCAGTTAAGCCCTCTTTTCCCCTCCTCCCTCTCCCTTCCATATTGCCTATAAACTTGACTTTGTAACCTTAGCACTTGATATTCACCCCACAGTGCTTATGTACATATCTTTTATTTATCAATGTCTCTCTCCCCGGTAAATTTCTTGTGGGCAGAGACTGTGTCTGCCAACTCTAATACAGAGCTCTGCACAAAACGTTCAATAAATAGCACTGATTAGGCAAAGCCCCATTACCATCCTGGCAGAGCTTAGAAGCAGATGAACACGATGATGCGGAATGGTCTCTGGCATTCAGAAAGTCAGAAATTCAGAAATTCCAAGTGAGACTTGGAATTAAATGGATGAATATATCTTTTACTCAGTTTGACCTTCTCGTCATGGGCACTTGGCCAAACATCAAACCCAAGACCCCAAATCTTGTTGTGGGGAGGGAAAGTGGCCATTACCTCAGTTGTATTGTACTCACTCAAATGCACAGTACAGTACTTTGCACACAATAAGCAGTGTGGCTGAGTGGAAAGAGCAAGGGCTTGGGAGTCAGAGGTCATGGGTTCTAATCCTGACTCCATAACTAATCAGCTTTGACTTTTTGGGCAAGTCACTTAACATCTCTTTGCCTCAGTCACCTCATCTGTAAAATGGGATTAAGACTGTAAGCCCCACATGGGACAACCTCATTACCTTGTATCTACCCTAGTGGTTAGAACAGTGCTTGACACATAGTAAGCACTTAACGAATACCATCATCATTAAATACCACTGATGATCTGGCAAGTATCTTCTCACACAGTCCAGAAAGACAAACTTGTCTTGTTCTATGCTGTCGAATCTTTTCTGACTCAGTGACACCACAGACACATCTCTGCCAGAATGCCCCAGTCTCCATCTGCAATTGTTCTGGTAGTGTATCCATAGAGTTTCCTTGCTAAAAATATGAAAGTGGGTTACTATTACCTCCTCCCGCTCAGTAAATGAGTGTCTGCCCTCTACTCTCTCCCATGCTGCTGCTGCCCAGCACAGGTGAATTTTGACTTGGAGGAGATTGCCTTTCACTCACTAACCACTGCCCAAGGTAGGAATGGAATGGGTAGGCCTTTGCTTGGCTCTACCTCCCATACCCAAGACTAGTAGAGCATTGGAAATTCTCCAGGTACAACCCTGAGAGGAGAGAAAGGCAAACTAAACTAGAGTAAATGGACCTTGGGAAATGTTCTGCAGAAATTTGAAAAATATTTTAGGAGTTTTGATGGCTCTAACAGTTTTTGGTGTAAAGATGATAAGCTTTTATTTTTTTCCCCCCATTAAGACATAAAAATTGAGTTCATGAAAATGCCGAGGCTTTTTCCGACCATTTTTGGTATGAGGCCTAAATCTGGATAAAATGTAGACACATATCCCGGCAAGTATGTCACTTTTAAAATGGCATTTTATCATCCAGATATTCAAAAAGCAAATAAGAAAGCAACCTCTGTGCTCTGTTCCAGAATCAAACTGAGAGTATGCTAGCTTCCTAATTTAGATTCTGCTTAATTCATTGAACAATAATACTTATTGTTTCACTCACTGGAACAGAACCTGGATTTAAATTTGCTTTCATCCCCACAGAAAACACATAGATCAATTCTGGTAATAAATCTGTAAATGCTTTTTAACCTTACATACTCTTTAGAACTGAAAGATAATCAATCAGCATGACAGAAAATCTGTAGATGATTCATTTTTTAAGGTGGGATGCTTTTCTTGGCATATGCAGAAACCCCCAAGTAGTGAAAGCCAAGACTACTTGTTTTGCGAGGTTCTCCAAGCTGGACGTCATGCAGGAGAAAGTGTGTTTACATCTACGTTGGATAAGTCACTTGTCTATCGGTTTACAACAGACTGTAAGTTAATGCAAAAGTTGATTCCCATGTTCAGTCTCCTTCCTACTTGGGAGCCATTCTATGTTTGAGAGATAAGGCTATTGGATTTCAGTGAGTTTTGTTGCCAAGTGTAATTTTTTTTTTTTTTTGCCAACTGTCAATCCATCAATTTGTATATATTGAGCATTGCTGCGTGCAAAACACTGTACTCAGTGCTTGGAAGAGTGCAATATAACAAGAGTTGGCGGAAACATTCCCTGCCCATAGTAAGCTTACAGTCCAGATGGGGAGACAGAAATTAATATAAATTATGGATATGTACATAATTGCTATGGGGATAAATAAAGGGAGACTATCAGGGCAATACAGGAGTGGGAGAAGAAGAAATGAGGGCTTAATCCCCTTGACACATGGTATTTAAAAATACCTCGATCTTTAATTATTAGAACTACCTTGCAAGGAAATCCCAGGACAATTTTTATTTTAGCTCAAGTGTTCATACAAATGTTTGAAAATAGATCTCTAGCATTACTTGGACACTTGAAGTAAATATTTATACATTTCCATAAATGCATCTTCTTAGCTCAAATTATTTTGATCAGGAAATATGTAACTTATTCTAACGAGCATTTCTTGTGGCCGGTTGATACCGCGTTGGCAACAGGAACTTCCTCTGTGGGCTGAGAGAATAGCTTCACTTCTGGGAGAACACCCGGGGGTCTGATTTAGGTGTGCTGATGTGTTATGGGGAACTGATTGCAGACATCCCACCTAAGGGGGAGGCCCTTCTTCTTAATCCACTTGTGACTGAAGCCCCTTGTTTCCAGGTGCCACGGAAGATGACTTCTGGGCTTTTGAGAAAAAACATCTACATATTCTCCTCAGTGGAGCTCTGCCCAGTAGAAGAAAGATTAATAACTGTCCAGTGAATGGAGCGTTTTCATTTCGCACTCCAGCCGGGTTGGGACAAGCAGGTTAGCAGTGACAAATCTGCAGTTTAAGCGGTTCCATTTGTGCATTGAAAACCTGTCATAGCAGTAGAGAGCTAACTTTTCAATTAACTTCCTGATAAATCAAAAAAAAAGTGACTCCATTTTCTCTCCCATCACTCTGCCTGGGGGGATGTTCCATTTGCAGTACCTGAGATGCAATGGGTACCCAAATATTCTGATGCTGGTTTCCCTGACCCTAATAATGGGGCTGACCTGTGGCCCTGGAGAAGATGTTCTAAACTCAGATGGGCTTGAGAGAGAGACAATTGGGCCATCTTCTGTGTGGATGCAATTTCAGCCTGCTGCAAGGTGGAGGGAGCATGTGTGAGGCAATGGGGAAGAGATTTATGCCCGACTCAGCTTTTGCCATCTTCACTCTCACCATTACAACTGCTTACCTGGGAAAATGGGGAGGGGTAAGGGTGTGTATGTATGTAGAAATGGGATATGATAATGGAGTCCCAGGAAACTAATTCTGATAGCTTCCTTCTGCCAGTCAGACTAACTTTAGGCACATCCAGCAGCGTGGCTCAGTGGAAAGAGCACGGGCTTGGGAGTCAGAGGTCATGGGTTTGAATCCTGGCTCTGCCACTTGTCAGCTGTGTGACTGTGGGCAAGTCACTTAACTTCTCTGTGCCTCAGTTACATCAATTGTAAAATGGGGATTAAGACTGTAAGCCTCATGTGGGACAACCTGATTACCCTGTACCTACCCCAGTGCTTAGAACAGTGCTCTGCACATAGTAAGTGCTTAATAAATACCAACATTATTTTTATCAATTAGTGCAATGCCTTACTTATCCTCACTCCTTCCCACTCCAACCAGTTTGCACACTCTGCTTAAATACCATCCTATTCACTGTACCTCACCTCACCCATCACTGACCCCCACTTGCTCACACTCTCCTCCCTGCCTGGAACTCCCTCTCCATACATATTCGTCAGACTTGCACTCTCCCTGTCTTTAAATCAATCGTGCTATTAAATTATTGTATTCTTCCAAGTGCTTTGTACAGTGTCTTGCATGTAGTAAGGGCTCAGTAAGTATGATTGAATGAATGAGTGCTTACTCATTCATTCATTCATTCAATAGTATTTATTGAGCGCTTACTATGTGCAGAGCACTGTACTAAGCGCTTGGGATGAACAAGTCGGCAACAGATAGAGACAGTCCCTGCCGTTTGACGGGCTTACAGTCTAATCGGGGGAGACAGACAGACAAGAACAATGGCACTAAACAGCGTCAAGGGGAAGAACATCTCGTAAAAACAATGGCAACTAAATAGAATCAAGGCGATGTACAATTCATTAACAAAATAAATAGGGTAATGAAAATATATACAGTTGAGCGGACGAGTACAGTGCTGTGGGGATGGGAAGGGAGAGGTGGAGGAGCAGAGGGAAAAGGGGAAAAAGAGGGTTAAACTGCGGAGAGGTAAAGGGGGGATGGCAGAGGGAGTAGAGGGAGAAGAGGAGCTCAGTCTGGGAACGCCTCTTGGAGGAGGTGAGTTTTAAGTAGGGTTTTGAAGAGGGAAAGAGAATCAGTTTGGCGGAGGTGAGGAGGGAGGGTGTTCCAGGACCGCGGGAGGACATGACCCAGGGGTCGACGGCGGGATAGGCGAGACCGGGGGACGGTGAGGAGGTGGGCGGCAGAGGAGCGGAGCGTGCGGGGTGGGTGGTAGAAAGAGAGAAGGGAGGAGAGGTAGGAAGGGGCAAGGTGATGGAGAGCCTTGAAGCCTAGAGTGAGGAGTTTTTGTTTGGAGCGGAGGTTGATAGGCAACCACTGGAGTTGTTTAAGAAGGGGAGTGACATGCCCAGATCGTTTCTGCAGGAAGATGAGCCGGGCAGCGGAGTGAAGAATAGACTGGAGCGGGGCGAGAGAGGAGGAAGGGAGGTCAGAGAGAAGGCTGACACACTAGTCTAGCCGGGATATAACGAGAGCCCGTAACAGTAAGGTAGCCGTTTGGGTGGAGAGGAAAGGGCGGATCTTGGCGATATTGTAGAGGTGAAACCGTCAGGTCTTGGTAACGGATAGGATGTGTGGGGTGAACGAGAGAGACGAGTCAAGGATGACACCGAGATTGCGGGCCTGAGAGACGGGAAGGATGATCATACCATCCACGGTGATAGGGAAGTCTGGGAGAGGACCTGGCTTGGGAGGGAAGATGAGGAGCTCAGTTTTGGTCATGTTGAGTTTTAGGTGGCGGGCAGACATCCAGGTGGAGACGTCCTGGAAACAGGAGGAGATGCGAGCCTGAAGGGAGGGGGAGAGGATGGGGCAGAGATGTACATCTGTGTGTCATCTGCGTAGAGATGGTAGTTGAAGCCATGAGAGCAAATGAGTTCACCAAGGGAGTGAGTGTAAATGGACAATAGAAGAGGGCCAAGAACTGACCCTTGAGGAACTCCAACAGAGGATGGGAGGGGGAGGAGGAGCCTGCGAAGGAGACCGAGAATGACCAGCCAGAGAGGTAAGAGGAGAACCAGGAGAGGACAGAGTCCGTGAAGCCAAGGTGAGATAAGGTATGGAGGAGGAGGGGATGGTCGACAGTGTCAAAGGCAGCAGAGAGGAAAAGGAGGATTAGAATGGAGTAGGAGCCATTGGATTTGGCAAGAAGGAGGTCATGGGTGACCTTAGAGAGAGCAGTCTCGGTAGAGTGGAGGGGACGGAAGCCAGATTGGAGGGGGTCTAGGAGAGAATGGGAGTTAAGGAATTCTAAGCATCGATTGTAGACGACTCGTTCTAGGATTTTGGAAAGGAAGGGTAGTAGGGAGTTAGGGCGATAATTGGAGGGGGAAGTGGGGTCAAGAGCGGGTTTTTTTATGATGGGGGAGATGTGGGCATGTTTGAAGGCAGAGGGGAAGGAGCCCTTGGAGATTGAGTGGTTAAAAATAGAAGTTAAAGAAGGTAGGGCAGGGGCGATGGTTTTAATAAGGTGAGAGGGAATGGGGTGAAGAGGACTCTATGCTTTAGAAAAGTACAGTACAATAGAATTGGTAGATGCAAACCCTGCCCACAAGGAGATAAAATTCCATTTCCTCCAGAATGCCTTCCCGGATAAGTTTTCATCTGCCCCCATCTTATTTTTCCTTCCACCCTGCCTCTCCCATGTGTTTAGTCCCACCCCCAATAATTTGGTTACTCCTCCCCTCCCTCAACCCACCCTGATCCTCATGTACAAATCCTCATGCTCTGTTGAATTCCTTACCTGTAGCATTATAATGGCTGTCTTCCCCTCCTTTTACACTTTAAACTCCCTGAATACAGATACCACAGAAGCTCACCTCCTCCAAGAGGCCTTCCCAGACTGAGCTCCCCTTTTCCCTCTGCTCCCTCTACCCCCACACTTCACGTCTCCGCAGCTATACCCTCTTTTCCCCCCTTTCCCTCTGCTCCTCCCCCTCTCCCTTCCCATCCCCTCAGCACTGTACTCGTCAGCTCAACTGTATATATTTTCATTTCCCTATATATTTTGTTAATGAGATGTACATCACCTTGATTCTATTTATTTGCTATTGTTTTAATGAGATGTTCATCCCCTTGATTCTATTTATTACTATTGTTCTTGTCTGTCCATCTCCCCTGATTAGACTGTAAACCCATCAAAGGACAGGGACTGCCTCTATCTGTTACCGATTTGTACATTCCAAGCTCTTAGTACAGTGCTCTGCACATAGTAAACGCTCAATAAATACTATTGAATGAATGAATACCATATCCATCAACTGTATTTTATTCTCCTAAGGACTTAGTACAGTGCTCTGTACAAATGCTTCTTCTCTAAAGTGAAGCAGCATGGAGTAGTGGATTGAGTATGGGCCTGGGAATCAGAAGGTCATGGGTTCCAATCCCAACTCCACCACTTGTCTGCTGTATGACCTTGGAAAGTCACTCCATGTCTCTGTGTCTGTTACCTCATTTGTAAAATGGGGATCAAGCCTGTGAGCCCCATGTGGGACAGGGATGGTGTCCAACCCTATTTGTATCCTCCCCAGTGTTTAGTACAGTGCTAGGCACATAGTAAGTGCTTAACAAACATCATTATTGCAAATGAACTCAGTACCACTGACTGCAAAGCATTTTGACATATTTAGAAGGGTATCCTGGAATAGCTGTGGCTAGTATTTGGTGATCCCAGAATTGTTTGACTGTCTCTTTGCTTCCTCTCACATATCAAATCCCTCTCTGAATCGTTTTACTCCATCTCTGTGTGTGTGCCACAACCATTTCCCAGAAATCGATGCCCAAACCTTATTGCACCATTAACGGTAGCAATTCTTCTGCCCTCCTCGCCCATGCAAACTGTCCTCTATAGAGCAGAAGAGTTGCACTCATTCTCAGAAGTGGAATTGGTGTTATATTTCTCGAAGCTGACAATGGACATTTCTTCATGGTGTGAGACACAAAGAAATCCCTGATGGTGTTAGCTGACTGGGGTAAAGCGTCAGTGTCTTCTCTTCCTGTCTGCAGGAGTCACAGAAGGGGAAAAGAAGGGACGTAACTTATTTTCTAGTTGGTTGAAGGAGAATGTTGAATATTCAGACTCTTTCCACCAAAGCCTCTGCCACCAGGGCCTACTAAACTGTGAAATAGAATTTAGAACAAAACCTAAGATGAGGACATTCTTAACTGAAAAGGAATGGATGAAGGCAGGCAGCTGAGAATGCATAGACAAGCTGCCAACTAAGAACGAAAGATGCCAGCTGACCACAAAAGAGTGAGGCTTGGAAGCTTGTCAGTCATCCTTGAGGAATTTTGTTTGACAAAGTAGCCTTGTAGAAAAGTAGTGGCACTCAGACTATGGATTGAAGGGCACCGCCACCCGAACCAATGAATCACTTTCTTCCATAACCATCTGCTGCCCTGACTCTCAAGGTCCATGATGACTTTCTTCAGGGGCCGGTGGCCTAGGTTTAAGATGGCCTCTTTAGTGTCCTGTATGACTGATATTGGAACCTATGTTTGTCTCCTTTCAGATCTTCCCAGACTAAGCCCTCCTTTCCTCTTCTCCCTCTCGCTACTGCATTGTCCTGGCTGGCTCTCTTTAATCATTCTCCCCCTGCCTGCCTCCCAGCCCCACAGCACTTATGTACATAGACAAAATTTATATTAATGTCTGCCCCTCTAGTCTGTAAGCTAGTTGTGGACAGGGACTGCCTCTTATATTGTGCTCTCCCAAGTGATTAGTATAGTACTCTGCATACTAAATATAATCGACTCACTGATTATCCCCCTATCCCCTCCTCTGTGGCTCCTGATGCTGAGTTGCACAGCCCAGGAAGGGCCCTACTGGACAGTGGGATCTAGAAGGTGATCTTTGGAGCGAGTAGGGTAGTCAGTGCTTCCCCCACCACCCCCCAACCAGGGAAGCACATACTGTGGGCCAAGCACTTTACTAAGTGGTAGGGTAGATATGTGAACAGGGTGAACAGTCCCTGTCCCACATGGGGGCACAGTTTAATTAGGAAGGAATAGGATTCAATCCCCACTGTACATATGAAGAAACTGAAGCACAGGGAAATTGACTACCCCCAAACTGCAGAGCTAGGATAAGAATCTGTGTTCCCTGACTCCCAAGCTTGTGCCCTACTTACTATTAATATTGTCCCTTCTTGGTCTAGGAAGGATCAGGAGCCTGGGGAGGTTCTGGGGAATTTCCAATCTGTTTGTGGGAGTCCTAGATAAACCCAGGCACTGTAGGGAAATTCCTGAAGTGTCAGGATTATGGGGTACCTAAAACCAGGAAATCCTTTATGGGGGTCCCACTGGAATCATACCAAATCTGGCCCCAAAGATGGCACCCACTGGGGCAATGGTTGTCCCTTGCCCCACTGGGGATTAGGATTCCTGCTTGGCCCTCCTTGCTATGTGGCAGGAAGCCCCCTGCTAAACTGTGCACTGGATTGTGTGAGGCCCTCTGGGGAAATTCTCCAGATATTACCCAGCAGGGGAACCATTGCTAATTGTTAGCTCTGTCTCTATTAGTCTAATAGCTAATAGATCAGAAGGGCTAGATAGAAGTAGGGTATGGGCTGCATTCAACTGTCCTGAAATCATCAATCGATAATATTTGAGTGACCACTGTGTGTTCGGCACTGTACTAAGCAAATTGAGAGACTGTCATAGAACATGTTGAGCCCTGTGTGAGGCAGGGATTGCGTCTGTTTTTGTTTCTATGGTACTGTGTTAAGCGCTAGGGTAGATGAAAGCTAATCAGTTTGGACACAGTGAATGTAGCCGAGAGGGATCACAGTCTTAATCCCTATTTTAAAGATGAGGTAACTGAGGTGTGGAAAAGTGAAGTGACTTGCCCAAGATTACCCAGCAGATAAGTGGTAGAGGCAGGCCTAGAACTCACTTCCTACAGAATCCCAGGCCTGTGTGCTATCCACTAAGCTATGTTGCTTCTGCATTCATTAATTCAGTAGTATTTATTGAGTGCTTACAATGTGCAGAGCACTGTACTAAGCACTTGGAATGTGCAATTTTGCAACAGATAGAGAAAATCCTTGCCCAGTGGTGGGCTCACGGTCTAAACGGGGAAGACAGACAGCAAAGCAGAACAAAACAAAAACACGACAACATCGTCAAGATAAATAGAACCAAGGGGATGTACACCTCATTAAGAAAATAAATAGGATAATTAATATATACAAATGAGCACAGTGTTGAGGGTGTGGGGGAGGGGAGCAGAGGGAAAGGGGGGCTCAGTCTGGGAAGGCCTTTTAGAGGAGGTGAGCTTTCAGTAGAGCTTTGAAGACGGGAAGAGTTAGTTTGGTGGATGTGAGGAGGGAGGGCATTCCAGGACAGCAGTAGGATGTGGGCCATGGGCCGACGGTGGGATAGACATGAATGGGAGACAGTGAGGAGGTGAGTGGCAGAGAAGCGGAGTGTATAGGGTGGGGAGTAGAAAGAAAAGAGATGAGGTAGGAGGGGACAAGGTGAAGGAATGGGCATCTTCCTGTCCAGATGACATTGGAAGAAGCCCAAAGCAACATAGTGGATGGGCTCACCCTGCTCTTTTCTGCACACCATTGTGCTCTCTCCTGCTGAGTTCACCAAGACCACAGAGCAAAGATCAGTGCCCTCGATCTCTCTTTTACCCCCTCCAGTATTTCTACCTCAGAAGTGGGCTTTGTCACCTCTGACATCACTCTGAGAGCCCAGGCCAGTTCTGAGGTGGATCTGCATATATTTGGGTGCCCCCAGGCAGGAGTCTGCTCAATCCCTGTTAAAAGGTCATGGTCTGGTCAGCTAGTATGACCTTTTTGGAGAGAACAACTAGCTGAGTGATCGGAGAAGGGCAGAAAAAGTTTCCTTGCCTCTTCACTATGCCCATCATCAAACACTCTTTCTGGTGATGATGGGATTATTTTTGTTGTGGCTTTATTTTCTGTTATCCACCATGCTCATAACTGCTCTGATCCCAGCTGCTTCAGGAATCTGTCCTGGTCCCAGAATTCTTCGCTCTTTTGCTACTGCTATTCACTGCCTGATGTGCCTGTCCCCCACCCCTCCCACCTCCCATCCCCTCATCCCTCAGCTCCTTCCACTATTCCAGCATGTATACAGTTTGAGTACTCCAACATTGGTCACTTGATGCCCCTCAACCTCAGTGTCAGCCACCTTAATGCAAAGTGCTGGGAAAGAATCCACAGGTGGGAATCGGGCAGGGTTTCCATTCCTTAGGAGACTTCTGCTTTGGTCAGTAAGTAGAGAAGTAGCATGGCTTAGTGGATAGACCACGGGCCTGGGAGTCAGAAGGACCTGGGTTCTAATCCCAGCTCCCCCATTTGTCTGCTGTGTGACCTTGGGCAAGTCAGTTCACTTCTCTGGCCCTTAGTTACCTCACCTGTAAAATGAGGATGAAGCCTGTAGGACCCACGTTGGACATGGACTGTGTCCAACCTGATTATCCTGTATCTATGTCAAGGCTTAGTACAGTGCCTGGCACATAATAAGTGCTAAACAGATGCCACTATTATTCCTAAAGCCTCTTCACATTGCCAAGAGCAGGTATGAGATTGATACTGAACAACAGCTCAGGGAATGGATTTGGGTAGAAGAGGCAGCAGCAGTCTATGAGAGCACGTGGCTCAGTGGAAAGAGCCTGGGCTTGGAAGTCAGAGGGTGTGGGTTCTAATCCCGGCTCCTCCACTAGTCATCTGAGTGACTATGGGCGAGTCACTTCACTTCTCTGTGCCTCAGTTCCCTCATCTGTAAAATGGGAATGAAGACTTTGAGCCCCAGGTAGGACATCCTAATTAACTTATATCTTCCCCTAGCACTTAACAGTGCTTGGCATATAGTAAATGTTTAACAAATATTATTATTGCTCCATGTAGTCAGACTCTGGCAGGCTGGTATAGGTGGTTCACCACACTCATTACAAGAAATAGGGTAGGGTCTTAGTGCGGAGGCTTCAGGAGGATTTTGACACCAAGGCACAGGAGCAGGGAGGCTGTGTCATGCCTTCCAATCACTTAGGACACTGGGAAGATTGTGACTATCAGATAAGGAATGCCCCTGATGAAGCAGGGAGGAGACTGAAAACTGTTCTTTTGACTGTAAGTGCTGTGGCTACTACTGACAGGATTATTGTCTACACTAATTGTTTTGTTCATTCAGAAGTACTGAATGTTTACTGTGCGCAGGGCACTGTACTAAGCACTTGGGAGATTACAACAATAAAGATACTTTCATTTTCACATTCTAAAAGGGGCGTGACAGACATCAATACAAATAAATGAAGTACAGATATATACGTAAGTACTGTGAGGTTGGGAGGGAGGATGAAAAAAGGGAGCAAGCCAGGGCTATGGAGAAGGGAATGGGAGGAGAGGAAAGGAGGGGCTTAGTCTGGGAAGCCCTCTTGGAGGAGATGTGCATTTTATCATATCGTTCTTTCCCTGTGTATCCACCACTAGTTCATTTTTTTTTTTGAAAGTTTGTGAGCCCACCAGAGGTTAGGAATTGTTTGAATTATTATCCCTGTACCTTTCCTCAGTCCTTAATTCAGCCCACTTAGATCATAAACTTCTGGCAGGCAGAGACGATTGTACTGCACTTCCCAAGTGCAGTGCTTTGCTCACAATAGGTATTCCAATAAATACCACTGATTGCTTTCACAAAATTAATACCTCACCAATGTGATACAAAATGGCACCGAAGACAATCAAATGGCTATGTATCATTTTGTACATTTGGTACAGTGCTAGGGACTACAGTGAATCTAAGTCAGTTTAATTGAAACTAGAAAACCTATTTGGAAACCCAAGATCTTAAAAGGCAACACAGAACCTAATACTGTCAAATTGTATCTTAGCTGTACTCTGTGTAATGTACAAACCACACTCTTCACTCATCTCACACCAACCTACTTACTGTCCCTCTGTCCATTTTGCCACCAACCCCTCACCCTCATCCCGTCTCTGGTCTGGAACTTCCTCCTCCATCACATCTGACGGAACACTATTCTTCCCACCTTCAAAGACTTACTAAAATACCATCTCCTCCAAGAGGCCTTCCCTGACTAAGCCTTCATTTATCCTATTTGCTCTCCCTTCTCTGTCCCCTACACACTTGGATCTGCTCCTTGAAGGACTTGATATTCACCCCACTCTCAGCCCCATAGTACTTATGTGAAGAAACATATTTTTTTAATATCTGTTTTCCTTTATAGACCTGTCTTTATGGGCAGGGAATATGTCTACCAACTCTATTGTAATCTTCCAAGTGCTTAGAGAGCTCTGTGCATAATCAACTGGTCAATAAATTCCACTGATTGCTTGATTAATAGAGGAGGAATGTAAAACTAAAACAGAGTAGAGACTTTGCGGTAACAAATTCCCTACCAGCTTGGTGGTATTTAAGTTGTGCTGTGGTTGTGTACTTGGACCTCATCCAGCTTCATCAGTATTTATGTATATATCCATAATTTATTCATATTAATGTCCGAAGCCTCCTCTAGCCTGTAAGCTCACTGAGAGCAGGGAACATGTCTATCGACTGTTATATTGTACTCTCCCAAGCGCTTACTACATTGCTCTGCACATAATAAATGCTCAATGAGCACGATTGATCAGTACCACCTACAGATCATTCCCAACATAAAGTGGTCAATAATCAGGTCCTGGAGAACACCTGAGGAGAACTATGGCCTAATGGATAAAGCAGAGGCCAGGAAATAACCTAGGTACTAATTCCAATTCTGCTGTGTTTGCTATGTAAATTTGGGCAAGTCACTTCACTTCTCTGTGCATCACTTACCACATCTGTAAAATGGAAATTAAGACTTTGAGCCTCATGTGGGACATGGACTGTGTCCAACTTGATTAGCTTGCATATCCAACCTGATGATCTTGTATGTAGCCCAGCTCTTAAGTGCCTGACACGTAGTAAGTACTTTACAAATACCATCAGTATATAACCTCACCCACTCACCGACTCGGTCACACCCTCGATCTCGTCATATCCCATTGCTGCATTACCTCCTCCCTCACCAACTCTGAAATCCCTCTCTCAGATCATAACTTTCTCACCTGCCTCATCTCTCACACTCCCTCCCCCTGCAAATCTTTGCTACTCCCCCACAGATACTTCCGCTTGCTTGATCCCATCCATTTTTCCAAAAGCATCTCTCCCCACCTTGCCCCCATCCTCTCTTCCCACTCTCGATGATCAGGTCACCGCTCTCAACTCCACCCTCTCTACTCATCTCAACTCTCTTGCCCCCCTTTTCCTCCGCCGCTCTCGCTCCACTAACCCACAGCCCTGGATCACTGCCTCTGTCCGCCTCCTATGCTCGAGCTGCCGAGCGCTGCTGGCAAAGGTCCAAGCACCAAGCCGACCTCACACATTTCAAATTTATCCTTTCCTGCCTTAACTCTGCCCTCTCCTCCACCAGGCAAAGCTTCTTCTCCTCCCTCATCGACACCCATGCCCGTCACCCCCGCCAATTGTTCCGGACCTTTAACTCTCTCCTTAGGCCCCCTGTTCCTCCCACTCCCCCATCTTTCACCCCCAATGATCTGGCCACCTACTTCATCACAAAAATTAACACAATCAGGTCTGAGCTCCCCGAAGTCACCCCTCCCCCTCCTGCCTCCCCCCCACCCCGCCCCCAACCCTCTCCCCTACTTTCCCATCCTTCCCTGCAGTATCCTCAGAGGAGATCTCCCTCCTTGCAAGTGCCGCCCCCTCCACCTGTGCCTCGGACCCCATTCCCCCTCGCCTTGTAAAAAAACATCGCCCCTTCCCTCCTCCCCTCCTTAACTTCTATCTTTAACTGCTCACTCTCCAATAGCTTCTTCCCCTCTGTCTTCAAACATGCTCATGTCTCCCCCATCCTAAAACAACTCTCTCTCGACCCCACTTCCCCTTCCAGCTATCGCCCTATCTCCCTACTACCCTTCCTTTCCAAAATCCTAGAACGAGTCGTCTACACTCACTGCTTAGAATTCCTTAACTTCCATTCTTTCCTGGACCCCCTCCAATCTGGCTTCCATCCCCTTCTCGCCGGTCATTCCCTGTCTCCTTCACAGGCTCCTCCTCCCCCTCTCATCCTCTAACTGTTGGAGTTCCTCAAGGGTCAGTTCTTGGCCCTCTTCTGTTCTTCTCCATATACACTCAATCCCTCAGTGAACTCATTTGCTCTCATGGCTTCAACTATCATCTCTATGCAGATGACACACAGATCTATATCTCTGCCCCTGTTCTCTCCCCCTCTCTTCAGGCTCGTATCTCCTACCGCCTCCGAGATGTCTCTACCTGGATGTCTGCCCACCACCTAAAACTCAACATGACCAAAACTGAGCTCCTCATCTTCCCTCCCAAGCCCGCCTCTCCCTGACTTCCCTATCACCATGGATGGTACGACCATCCTTCCCCGTCTCTCAAGCCCACAACTTCAGTGTCATCTTTGACTCGGCTCTCTCATTCACCCCACACATCCAATCTGTTACCAAAACCTGCCGGTCTCAACTTTATAATATCGTCAAGATCCACCCTTTCCTCTCCACCCTAACGGCTACCTTACTGCTACAGGCTCTCATAATATCCCGGCTAGATTACTGTGTCATCCTGCTCCCTGATCTCCCTTCCTCCTTTCTTTCCCCACTCCAGTCTATTCTTCACTCCGCTGCCCGGCTCATCTTCCTGCAGAAACGCTCTGGGCATGTCACTCCCCTTCTTAAAAACCTCCAGTGGTTTCCTATCATCCTCCGCACGAAACAAAAACTTCTCACTCTAGGCTTCAAGGCTCTCCATCACCTTGCCCCTTCCTACCTCTCCTCCCTTCTCTCTTTCTACTGCCCACCCCACACGCTCCGTTCCTCTGCCGCCCACCTCCTCACCGTCCCCCGTTCTCTCCTATCCCACCGTCGACCCCTGGGAAACTTCCTCCCGCAGTCCTGGAATGCCCTCCCTCCTCACCTCCGCCAAACTAATTCTCTTCCCCTCTTCAAAACCCCACTTAAAGCTCACCTCCTCCAAGAGGCCTTCCCAGACTGAGCTCTCCTTTTCCCTCTCCTCCCTCTACCCCCCCTTCACCTCTCCACAGCTAAACTTTCTTCTCCCCCCTTTCTCTCTGCTCCTCCCTCTCCCGTCCCATCCCCTCAGCAATGTACTCATCCGCTCAACTGTATATATCTTCATTACCCTATTTTGTTAATGAGATGTACATGACCTTGATTCTATTTATTTGCTTTTGTTTTAATGAGATGTTCTTCCCCTTGATTCTATTTATTGCCATTGTTCTTGTCTGTCTCCCCCGATTAGACTGTAAGCCGTCGAAGGGCAGGGACTGTCTCTATCTGTTACCGATTTGTACATTCCAAGTGATTAGTACGGTGCTCTGCACATAGTAAGCGTTCAATAAATACTATTGAATGAATGATCCCAGTGCTCAGTACTGTGCCTGGCACACAGTAAGCACTTAAATACCATTAAAAAGTAAATAGATCAGCTAATCAAATTTGAAGCAATTGTCATGCCAACACAGTTCTGTTGGGCAGACCATGAGGAGGATAGAAGATAGGATGCTAAGTGAAAGGGGGACATCCACATCCATTAATCCAGTCAAAATCTTGCCCTATATAATCTTCTATCAATCAAAGGAATGTTGGCTAATTCTGTTATACTCTCCCAAGCACTTACATGTGCTCTGCACATGGTATTTATTGTTTACTATTGATTTACTGAATGAGCGCTTACTGTGTACAGAGCACTGTATTAAGCATTTGGAAGAATACAATGAAACAGAGTTGGTAGACACATTTCCTGCCCATCAGGAACTTACAGTCTAGAGAGGGAGACAGACATTAAAATATATTACTGATATGTGCATATGCGAGGCAGGGCTGATGATGGGGTGCATATCAAGTGCTTAAAGGGTGCGCACCAAAATAATAGGCGACCCGGAAGGGAGACAAAATAAGGGAAATGAAAGTGTAGTCATAGGAGCTCTCTTGAAGGAGATATGATTTCAATAAGCCTTTGAAGTTGGAGAGTGGGGGGTCTCAGCAGACTGTTGGGAAATCCTGCGGTGGACAAGAGCAGCCTGCTGAGCAGCAAGCAAGAGATGAGTTGCTCACCTTGAGCAGAATCTTCACAAAAATCCAAAAGTCAGGTTCACCACAGAAAGGCTTCTAAAAGGTGGGGGGTAGGGGGGAAGAGGAGAAAATCCCATTAGCCCAGCAAGATCTATCATTAAGAGCAAAGATTTCAGACTGGTCACACACTGTGGGCAGGGAATATGTCTGTTTATTATTGTAGTCTCCCAAGTGCTAAGTAGAGCACTCTGCATACAAGTAAGTGTTGAATAAATACTAGTGAATGACTCTATCAATAAGTCATATTTATTGAGTTCTTAACATGTGCAGAACACTACTAAAAACTTGGGAAGTACAATACAACAGAATTAGCAGATACATTCTTTGCCCTTTGATAATTTCAGCCTCGATTGTCTGCATGTTCAAGGCCATGCTGTCAGGATAATCATCTTCAAAAATGATTGCTCACTGTGGGTGTATATACTCTCTATCTATCAAACTCCCTATCTATCTATAATCTTGTTTGATTATGTCTCTAATTAAATGGACCGATCTGGAATGGAGCAGACAAAATGCCCTCACCCGAAGAAAGATCAGGGAAGCGCATAGTATATTTGCTGGTTCATTCCTTAATTGTTGCAGATATAGTACTATTTATTCTTCATAGAGGCAAACCAGTAATACCAAGACTTTTAAGCCTGGTGACAGCAGTAGAGACAGATACATATTTAGCAGTATTAATATTGTTTATTTCAGTTGGGAGTTTCTCTCATACCAAGATCTGAGTGAAAAAGACTAAACCATCTCTTTCTGAGTAAGATAAATGCCAGAACAACCCTTGAGAGATCAAGCTGTATCTGTTTTTTGTAACTTTTGATCCCAGTAAACAAAGAATGAATTCATTCTATCTTATTTGGTGAGATTGGCTATGTAGAATACTACATTACCTCTAATGGGAGTGATTGTGACTAAATCCTCGTATTCATCAAGGATATATTCCTGAGTGAGCCTCAGATTGAAATTGGTGACTATTTTTTTCAGCCTTTTTTCCTTTGGCTTCTAGTCATATTACTTAGCTATTGATTTTTACTATTTTTCAAAAAAAAAAAAAAGATGCAAGTTGGAAGTGCATCTCACTGTAAAAACACTCTGAGTTTCCAGGAGACATGCAAGATTCAGGAGAAGCACTGCTTTTGTTTTCCCGGAGGAGGTTGAACTGATCGTTGAGAATTGTGTGTGAGGAGCTGCTATGACTGGATTGCTTTTTCAGAAGAAATATAAAGTCTGGGCTACTAGTCTTAACAGTAACACTGTTATTCCTGGGTTTATGGGAAAATATAAAATGCCTTTCTTAGTAATTCTATTTGCAAGTGGCAGGACCACAGAGTGAACAAAATGACAAAGTCCTTTAAATTCAAAACTGCATGCTGGCTGACTGTACTTAGATCTCCAGTCACGTGCCACAATGTTCCACATGCACTTTCTTGCTGGGATGAGAGAGAGAGGGATGGTGCTTTTCTAATCAGTTTGAAAATGCTCCATTATCTTCACAGAGAAACATTGTGGAAACGTGAATGTACAAGGTGTGGTATTCGAGTGGTTTATTGGCTCAGGCTATAGCAGCACCGACTAGTGAAAAGAGCATAGGTTTGAAAGTCAGCAGGACCTAGCATGGCCATGTGCCCAGTGTATGACTTTGGGCAGGTCATTTCCACTCTCTGTGCCTCAGTTTCCTCAATCATTCACATTTTGGGAGCACTTACTGTGTACACAGCATTCTACTAAGCAATTGGGAGGTAACAATGCACATTCCCTGTCCACAGTGAGCTTACAGTCTAGAGGGGAAGCCAGGCATTAATAAAAATTAATTACGGTTATGTGCATAAATGCTGGGGGCAAGAGGGTGAATAAAGGGAGCAAATCAGACCAATGCAGAAGGGAGTGGGAGTCGGTTAAACGGAGATAAATTAAGGTTCTCCCATTCCTTAGACACCAGTCCCATCTGGAACAGGGACTTTGGATCTGATTATCTTTTTATTCACCTCAGCTGCCAGCACGGGGCTTGGCTGCGGATTGCCAGAGCAGTGTTCTTTCCCCAGGACTAAGAAAGCTTCGTAAGCAGTGGGAATGAGCAAAGAACTCAGTTCACTTTCTTCCTACTGAACTGCCAACCTCTGATAATCCAGTGCTGTTCCCCTCCCTCGCCCTCCTTGGGTATCATCTTGGATAATGGGGCTGGAGATGTGCCCTGATTTACAGAGGCAATCTGAGTTCCATGAGCCTTTCTGGAGCGTTAGATGTATTTTCCCCTCCCATGACACTCCATAACCAGTTTTGACCTTCAGCCCTCATTTCTAACCCCTTCGCAAACTCTTCATAACTTTGATTCCATATCTCCCAACAGTGGCACTTTTGGAAATCTTGAAGACAAGACCTTTCCTGATTTCTTTTGGGGATCGCGTCTTCCCATTATTGGGGTCCAATTCAGTTGGTTGGGAGGGGCAGCACTGGCCCTGTTGTACCTCATCAGGCATGAGAGTCATAACAACTTGTGGGCTGGGAATGTGTCTGTTCATTATTTTTTTCTTACTTTCCCATGTGTTTAGTACAGTGCTCTGCAGTCAGTAAGTGCTCAATAAGTACGACAATGAATGAACACTAATATCAGTTTTTCCCTTATGAATTTTAGTTCACTTTGTATCCCTTTTCAAAATCAACAGTTCCCTTATTTTCACTTAATGTAAAAAGTTCTAGGCACAAAAATGATGCCAATTTTTTTTTAATCTTTCAAAATAATAATTGTAATAATTGTGATATTTAAGTGCTTGCTATGTACTAGAAACAGTTTTAAGCACTGGGGTAGATAGAAGATAAATGGGTTGGACACAGTAACCTGTCCCACATGAGGCTCACCGTCTTAATCCTCATTTTACTGATGAAGTTATTGAGGCCCAAAGAAGTGAAGTGGCTGGCCCAAGATCACACAGCAGATGAGTGGCAGATCAGGGAGTAGAAACCAGATCCTTCCGAGTCAGAGACCTGTGCTATATCCCCTAGACCATGCTACTTCTCAAGATATATGATTATAAATCCTATGCACTTAGATGTGTACACCTTGAGAACTTTGTATTCACCCCCATCTCCAGCCCTATAACACTTAAGTACATATTTTGAAAATTTCCCATTCCCTATCTTCAATTTCATTAAATGAGTATCTCTCCCTCTAAACTGTGACCTCTTGGTGGAGAGGGAATGTGTCTACCAACTTGGCTGTATTGTACTCTCCCAAGCGTTTAAAACAACTTTCAGCACACATTAGATGCTCAATAAATATCACTGATTGATTCTTCTAGTATCCTCTCTAAACTCTTGGTTCAGTTAAATTTCATCTGCCTGTTGCAACACTTTCTTTATTCCAGTTTAACTGCAGAGTAAATTAATTGTAAAATTGCCATTTAAATAACTAGCTCATAAAGGTGACTACGCGTGGTGAGATTGATCTGCCCAGGAGAAATATTCCCTTCTCTGCTTATGAGTCATAGCATATTTATTTAGTTTTACTTTTGATTAATGGAGTGATTGTTGCAAAGTGTTTCAAGATGTTTGCCTGAGGGAAGAAATGGATGTGTGAAAGATAGATTAAATGAATCTGAGCGTGAGAGTTACAAACGTCCTCCTGGTACTCATCTGCGCTTAGGACGCTAATATCAGGAGATTGACTTTAAGAGCACATAGGTGACTCAATTAGGAGAGTATTAAAATGGCAAGAATTGGGGGGGAAAAATCACCAATTTATTTTGTTGATTAATCAATTTGACCTTTTTCATCTCCAGATCAAATTTTGGGGGGTGATTTGTCTTTTGAGATTAGAGTAATTTAGATGCAATTATGTAAAAGACTTAAATATTCCTCTTGGGACATCCCCAGAGGAGCTTTGTGAATGAAATGTCTCAGTGCATTGGTGCCAGAATCAAGTATTTGTCTGTCTGTCTCTCCCCCGATTAGACTGTAAGCCCATCAAACGGCAGGGACTGTCTCTAACTATTGCCGACTTGTTCATTCCAAGCACTTAGTACAGTGCTCTGCACATAGTAAGCGCTCAATAAATACTATTGAATGAATGAATGAAGTATTGTGATACATTTCATAATACTTGAATGTGAACAGCAAGCAATGGGAGAATAATGTAAGTTAGAAACTACCAACTACTTTACACTTTCACACATAACACACAATCAGACACGTACACAGTGGTCAAAAAATACGATTGAATGATTATACACTTTTACTAAAGGAGAATGTGTAGGAAAGCTGCATTTTTGTATCTTTATCACTCAATGCCTTTGGAAGGGAGTCACAAATATTCCTTTTTATCTTGATCATTATGAGGAGTTGGTGGTTTTGCCTAAAGCATTTAGTTTATGAACACCTACAGTGCGTTTTCTAATTTGATTTATAGCATTGTTACCAAGAGCAGAAAAGCAAACTGTTCTGTGGGTTGGATTCCGAGGCCAGGGCGAAGTCAGTGAGATTATTCTTTGCCAGTGCTTAATTTGTTGCTCTGCATACAGTAAGTGCTTAATATACACTCTTATTATACTATTACTCAATAGAGATCATTACTAATACTCCTAGGATAAGCACTGTGCACAAAATGTGGGCAAGATGGGGAAATAAGGTTCTGGGAGTGCTTAGGACTGAAAATTCAGCCTCCCCCCTTCTGTACTCTTCAGTAGTAGCCCTGCAGCACTGAAAATTAAGCAACTGTGAACAGGATAGGAGGGGGCGGTGGGCCACAGAAAGGCATGTACTTTCTCAGTGATTGTCAAATTCTCCATTCCATTTCAGACAGGGCTAATGTTCAAAACCTAGGAAAAGAAAAGTGAAGGGAGGGTAGTGAATGGAGTTTCTTATTTCCTAAAGAGAGAACCTTTTCCCTCAGAACAAGGAATGATCAGCTTCCAGCCCAGCCCTAAACTCCTAGTTGACAGGGAGCATATCTACCAATGCTGTTGTATTGTGCTCTCCCAAGTGCTTAGTATAGTGTGCACACAATAAGTAATCAATAAATATTGATTAGTTGACTGATTTTTTCCAAACCTTAGGACCTTGGGAGGAATCCTGGCCCTTTCTAACCCTTGGTAGGGGGCGGACTCTTCCTGGCCATTCAGGATTGCTGTGATCCAGAGGGCAAGAGCTGGAGGAGGCTTAGTAAACTCTCCATTTCATCTCCTCAAATCCTCTCCATGATCTGCCTCCAACCTCGTTTCCACCCCCTTCGCTCCACAGAAACAGCCTCTCTAAGGTCACCAGTGACTTTCTCACCAAATCTGAAGGCCTCTACTCCATCCTAATCCTTCTAGACTTCTCAGCTGCTTATGACACTGTGCCCCCCACCCCCATCCTCCCTTTCTTCAGGAAACATTTCCTAAACGTGGTTTCACTGACACTATCCTCTCCTCATTCTTCTTCTCTTTCTAACCACTTCATCTATCTCTTAGGGGGTCTCTCCTCTGCCTCCCCTTCCTACCTTACCTCACTGATCTCCTACTAATACAAGAACAGGACAAGATCCTTATCCACAGTGAGCTCACACTACAACGCAATGTCCATGCATCTGTGGGATTAAAACAATCTTAGAAGTTTTCCTAGAACTGGGGCTCATTTCCAAATTTAAAATTATGCTAATGTCAAGGTCCTTTAGGGAAAATAATTTGTAATTTCACAGGTTCCAGGTTCCTGCCTGATTTAAAGAGTAAAACTAGCAGGAAATCACACAGGTACCACAAAGATGCCCAAAGGCAGGAAGAAATGCAAGTGTGTTTTGAAAGCTGAGAAGTCATGTCTGGAAATACATTGACCTGAGACTCAATCACATAGAAGTGGTGGCTGAAATCATGTGATCCAGTGAAAACTAATGGAATCTTTCTAGACTGTAAGCTCCTTGTGGGCAGGGAATGCCTCTGCCAACTAGGCTGTACTCTCTCAAGCACTTGGTACAGTGTTCTGCACACAGTAAGAACTCAATAAATATCACTGTTGGATCCAGTGAAATCCTGGAAGTATAAAGTGAAAAGAGTAGAGGAACACTAAATAGACCTTGTGGAACCCCACAGGAAAAGGGTGAGGAAAGGAGGAGGAGCCAGCCAAGGAGGCAGAGAAATAGAGATTGGAGAGGTGGGAAAACAAACACAAGAATGATGGAGTCTCCTGTCCAGATTGACAGATGAGTCAAATTCATGACTAAACCTCCAAGAAGAAAACTATAAATGGTATGAGCAGTTTGTAGGGCATCAATCAATCAGCAGTACTTATTGGGCACTCACTGTGAGCAGAGCACTGTACTAAGCATTTGGGAGAGTACAATAAAACAGATATGGTAGCCATGTTTGCCCAAAAGGAGTTGAGAGTCTAGAGGGGGAAGCAGACAATAAAACAGATTATGGATATATATATATAAATACTGTGGGGCTGAGGCCAGGATGAATACCAAGTGTTTAAAGCGTGCAGATCCAAGTGCATAGGAAATACAGAAGGGAGACCGTGTAAGAGAAATAAGGACTTTGCTAGGGAGAGGAGGGCTTAATTGCGGAAAGCCTCTTGGAGCAGATATGATGTTAGAAGGATTTTGAAGGTGAGAAGAGTGGTAATCTGTCGTATAAGTGTTTGGAGTTCACACTTTCTCTTCTTGGCTGGTCATGTTTCTGCTGGGGCCCAGAATGCAACAAGTGAGTAGGCAGGCAGAAACACATCCCAATGTGTAGTATGAGCACAGCTGTACAGGTCCATTCACAGCTGATGTGACCCCAGCAGAAGCTGATGCTCTGCCACGATGAAATGACCCCACATGCTGGGAGGTCTCCCCTGTGGACAGTAAAAGTCCCTGTGGGCAGGGATAATGTCTATCAACTCTGCTGTACTATATTTCCTCAAGTGGTTAGTACATTCTTCTGCACACAGTAAGCACTCAATAATGATTAGTAATAATAACTGTGGTACTTGTGTTTACTATGTGCCAGGCACTGTACTAAGCGCTGAGGTCAGACAAATTGGGTCAGATACAGTTCCTCTTCCACATGGGGCTGTCAGTCTTAATCCCCATTTAACAGATGAGGTACCTAAGGCCCAGTGAAGTGATTTGCCCAAGGTCATACAGCAGACAAGTGGAAGATCCAGAATTAGAGCCCAGGTCCTTCTGACTCCCAGACCTATGCTCTATCCACTAGGCCACATTGATTGGTTGGTCACTTTTTCCTTTGCTGGCTAGATATTTTTTTCAGAATTATCTTCTTTCCCTTCCCCAATGGGTTAGGTGGCTTGTGAGTCAGAAACCTGCATCACTGATGACCTCACCCCAGCAGGCATTCATTCCCCGAGAGATCTACCTTCCTCTTTATCCCCTCCATCCAAATTGCTACCACATTAATCCAAGCATCTTGTATCTATCCCATCACTTAGTACAATGCCTGGCATATAGTCATCACTTAAATATGAAAAAAAAGTTGCAATGTATAACTGACATGGGAGGGAACAGTAAGCAAGAAGAGATGAAGATGAAAAGGTTTTGCAAATTCTTTAATTGGGAAGAAGCCCAGGTGGGCTTTAGCCTACCCCTCATATCGATACATAGACACAGCAGTACTTTGGCAAGTGGAAGCAGCCTACCATTTTAAAAATCAGTGTATTTCCTTTGTTACATTGTGGCAAGTCCTTATCAATTTCAGGCAGGGTTAATTTTTCTTGGATGGAGCTCCAAGCTTTCTACATTCTTCATTTTTCTGCTACACTCTGCCTACTAGCCATCACTGAATTTCATGAATTAAGTGCATTGGGTTTCCTTCATGTTGGGCTTTTGGTGACTTCTTTATTTTGGAGTGTTTAAATTCCACAGATGAAGTGGGTGAAAAATGATCTCTATGTTTAGGTGCCCATCTTGAGTTTAAAAGAGCAAAGCAGATAAGATTCTTGTTTTGCTGGCCTTATAATAATAATGATGGTATTTGCTAAGCACTTTCTATGTGCCAAGCACTGTTCTAAGAGCTGAGGTAGATACGAGGTAATCAGGTTGTCCCACATGGGGCTCACGGTCTTAATCCCCATTTTACAGATGAGGTACCTGAGGCGCAGAGAGGTGAAGTGGCTTCCCCAAGGTCACACAGCAGAAAGGTGGATTAGAACCCACATCCTCTGACTTCCAAGCCCGTGTTTTTGCCACTAAGCCATGCTGCTTCTCTGTGCCAAATAGTAGCTCAGATGGACAGGGGGAGGAAATGGCGTTTACCATGAGGGATGGGAGTTTAGGCTGTGGGAGGGACTGGAGGCTTCCTATGCCATCCTAGAAAGGGAGTCTGATGGTTTGGGGGCATGGGACTCTTCACTCTGTTCAACTCTCTCAATTCCCATATCCCAGCCCTTCCTACTGTCCAAAACTACTTCTGTCCCAGGACAAACCCTGGTCTTGCCTCAGCCAAGCTCCTTCATTAACTTCTTCACTGGTCTCTTAGCCTCCAACTTCTACCCCAGCCAACCTACACTACATGCTTTTGTATGGATCATCTACCTGTAGAATTGCTCAGCCCACATCTCTCTCCACCTCAAAGCCCCACCCTGCCTTCCCCTATATCTCTCTGCATCAAGAAAAAACTCCTCACAATTGGTTTGAATGACTTCCACCACCTGGCCCAATCTCACCTTTCCATTCTCTTCTGTCACTATTTCCCAACTCGATCTCTTCATTCTCCACAAGCTAAACTTCTAGCTGCATCTCAATCTTGACTCTCCTGCTTCCATCCCCTTTTTCAGTTTCCCCAATTTATGATCAGTTTCACACATCTGACGGCTCTCCCCCACATTCGTATCCCTCC
The DNA here is from genome assembly GCF_004115215.2 of Ornithorhynchus anatinus. Taxonomy (NCBI): domain Eukaryota; kingdom Metazoa; phylum Chordata; class Mammalia; order Monotremata; family Ornithorhynchidae; genus Ornithorhynchus; species Ornithorhynchus anatinus. The sequence goes on along the minus strand of NC_041732.1, from coordinate 83,760,193 downwards.
CATAATCCTCTTCCTCCTTCCAAAAAGCCTTCCCTGATTATTTTCCCAACACTCTGAGCCATAGCATTCCTTCAGCCATCTCTAGCACTTATGAACTTATTTTCACCCTCCTTGGCACTAATATAGGTCTGTAAAATGCAGTTATTTTGGTGTATTGTTAACAGTTGTGTTTGCCAATCCAATTAAGATGTGAGATCCTTGTGGGCAGGGAATGTGCCATTTCTTCATTCTATATTTTCCAAGCAGTCAGTATAGTGTACTGCACCAGGTAGAGTCAGTAATGGTTGAGTTATTCAACTGTATTTATTGAGTGCTTACTGTGTGCAGAGCACTGTCCTAAGCGTTTCAAAAGTACAATTTGGCAACAGAGACAATCACTACCCAACAATGGGCTCACAGTCTAGTAGGGGGAGACAGACAACAAAAGAAGTAGACAAGCATCAATAGCTTCAATATAGATAAATAGAATTATAGATATATACACATACAATAGAAAAATAAAAAAGTACATATATGCACATGTACTGTGGGATGGGGAATGGGGTAGAGCAGAGGGAGGGAGTTGGGGTGATGGGGAGGAGGAGCAGAGTAAAAAGAAGGCTCAGTCTGGGAAGGCCTCCTGGAGGTGAGCTTTCATTAGGGCTTTGAAGAGGGGAAGTGTGCTTGTTTGGCAGATGTGAGGAGGGAGGGCATTCCAGGCCAGAGGTAGGAAGTGGGCCAGGAGTCGATGGTGGCACATCGAGAAGTGGAGTGTGCAGTCTGGGCTGTAGAAGGAGAGAAGGGAGGTGAGGTAGGAGAGGGCAAGGTGATAGAGAGCTTGGAAGCCAAGAGTGAGGAGTTTTTGCTTGATACGGAAGTCGATAGGCAACCACTGGAGATTTTTGAGGAGTGGAGTGACATGCCCAGAGCCTTTCTGTAGAAAGATAATCGGGGCAGCAGAGTGAAGTATAGACTGAAGAGGGGAGAGACCAGAGGTTGGGAGATCAGAAAGGATGCTGATGCACTAATCTACTCGGGATATGATGAGTGTATTAGCAAAATAGCAATTTGGATGGAGAGGAAAGGGTGGATCTTGGCGATGTTGTAAAGGTGAGACCAGCAGGCTTTGGTGATGGATTGGATGTGTGGGGGTGAATGAGAAAGCAGATTACTACTACTATTAATATCTTGTCTACTGCTACTATAAGAATAATTATACTATTTGTTAAGCACTTACTATGTGCTTAACACTGTACTAAGCGCTGGGGTAGATACAAGTCAATTGGGTTTGACGCAGTCTCTGTCCCACCTAGAGCTCACAGTCTTACTACCCATTTTCCGGATGAGGTAACTGAGGCACAGAGAAGTGAAGCAACTTTGCCAAAGTCACCCAGCAGACAAATGACAGAGCTGAGATTAGAACCCAGGTCCTTCTGATTCCCAGACCTGTGCTCTCTCCATTAGGCCCTGCTGCATCTCTGCTACTGCTGAACTGCTATTCTGGCTGCTGCTGCTACTACTACTATCCCTGGAAAACGGGGACTCATTTCTGGTTGGGCTCCAACCTCTAATTCCTCAGGGAAAGCTGGCCACGGTGAGAGCAATTATTTTTTTGGCCTTGTGATCTTTCAGTTTAAAAAAGCCACCCGAGCCCTCCCTGCCAGCATTCACAGACACCACTACCATTCCCTGTGTTCTTTTTGTCTGAAAGAATTGGCTCTTTCATCAGCAGAAACCACCCTTTATTCAGAAAAGAAAATTTCCAGCATGAAAGCACGTGCTTGTTCCCTAAACTCCTGTGCCTTGTATGAATGCTAGAGCTGGAAAAAAAAAGAATACTAAAATCTTCTGAAGGTATCATTATATTTTCATTAGAATAAACAATTCTAGTTTCTGAATTTTGTGTCTTTCACTCTAAAGGAGATAATTAAATTTTATCTAGACTCTTTAATCTATCTTTTTATCTATCTTGAATTTTACCTAGTTAGATGTTTTATCTAACATCTATAAAGAATGTTTGTCCAGAAAAAATTTAAATTTTGGGGTTTGGTTACAGAAACAAAGGTGTTTGTACAGAGGACAGTTCATGTATTCAATCATATTTGAGTGCTTTCTGTGTGGAGAGCATTGTACTGAGCACTTTTTATTTATGGTACTTCTGAAGTGCTTGCTACCTGACAAGCACTGGGGAAGATACCAGGCCATCAGGTTGTCCCACATGAGGCTCACAGTCTTCATCCCCATTTTGCAGATGAGGGAACTGAGGCACAGAGACGTGAAGTGACTTGCCCAATCAGATCCCAGGTCCTTCTGATTCCCGGACCGGTGCTTCTTAGAACCCATGACCTCCGACTCCCAAGCCCAGGCTCTTTTCACTAAGCCATGCTGCTTCCTTTCACCTGGAAGAGTACAGTACAACGATGAGAGACATTCCCTGCCTTACAGCCATAGACACTGCGGATGGTTCTGGATATAGCAGTTGTTCTCCATGGAATACTCAGGTTGGCACACTCTGCATCTGAATTGAAAACTCCCGGCAAAACAGGCTCTTTTTTGTCAGAATAATAAGAAGAAGAAGAATTGTGCTATTTAAGTACTTACTATGTGCCAGGCATTGTACTATGCAGTGGGGTAGATACAAATAAGCAGGATGGACATAGTCCATGTCCCATATCGGGCTCACATTCACAATCCCTATTTTACAGATGAAGGAACTGAGACACAGAGAAGTTGTGACTTGCTCTAGGAGAACAGCAGACAAGTGGCAGAGCTGGACTTAAAACCCAAGTCCTCTGAGTTCCAGACCCATGTTCTTTCCACTAGGCCTTGCTGCTTCTCAGTGTCTGTCAATGGCCCTTGTCATGGTGACTCAAAGCAGAAGTATGTGTATGTCACCTAGGAAATAAGAAAAAATATCATCTTGATAGGTAAATGCTTATTATGTACCAATCACTGAAGACTAGTGTAGATAAACAACCAGAACAGACACAGTCCCTATTCTACATGGGGTTCACAATTTAAGGGAGAAGGACACACATTTTACTCCCAGGTTACAGATGAGGAAACTGAGGCATAGATATACTATGTGATTCGTTCAAGGTCTCACAGCAGGAAAGAGGTGGAGTCAGAATTAGAATCCAGAAGTAGCATGACTTAGTGGATTGAATACGGGCCTGGGCGCCAGAAGGTCATGGGTTCTAATGCCAGCTCCACCACTCATCTGCTGTGTGACCTTTTCACTTTTCTGTGTGTGCCTCATTTACTCATCTGTAAAAGAGGGATTGAGACTGTGTGTCCAACCTGGTTAGTTTGAATCGATCCCAGCACTTAATACATAGTAAGTGCTTAAGAAATACAAGAATTATTATTATTAGGTCTCATGATTCTGTAGCTCATTCCACCTGCTAGACCACCCTGCCTTTTCTATACTACCACAGAGCAGCCACATTTCTGTCTCTAAAGAGGCCGTAATCTAGAAAGTAGGGACTACTGCCATGGAGATCTGTCAACAGCAACTGTTGAAGCAGCATGGACTAGTGGTTGAAGCAGCATAGACTAGTGGATAGAGCATGGACCAGGGGGTCAGAGGACATGGGTTCTAATCCTGACTCTGCCACTTGTCTGCTGTGACCTTGGGCAAGTCACTTCACTTCTCTGGACTTCAGTTACCTCATCTGTAAAATGTGAATTGACTGTGAGCTCTATAGGAGATAGGGACTGTGTCCAACCTGATTACCTTGTATCTACCTGAGCACTTAGTAGAGTGCCTGATATAGTTAGTGCAAAACAAATACAATAAAAACAAAAACACAAACAAACTGTTGGGCCAAATGAGGGAAGAATCCTTATGGAAATCAGGCACCCAGATAGTCTGGATGGAGCCTTTCTATTGGGCATGAATCAAACAGTGGTATTCATTAACAATTACTCTGTGAAGAACACTGTACTCAGCACTTGAGAAAGTACAGTAGGATTGGTGGACGATCCCTGCCCAAGGAGCTTACAATCTAGGTGGGGAATCAGACATTAGCATAAAATAGAGAGAGCAGGACAGCAGAGTAGAGAGATGTGCACAGAGAAGCAGCATGGCTCAGTGGAAAGAGCATGGGCTTTGGAGTCAGAGGTCATGAGTTCGAATCCCAGCTCTGCCACTTGTCAGCTGTGTGACTGTGGGCAAGTCACTTAACTTCTTTGGGCCTCAGTTACCTCATCTATAAAATGGGGATTAAGACTGTGAGCCCCATGTGGGACAACCTGATTCCCCCATGTCTCCTCCAGCGCTTGGAACAGTGCTCTGCACATAATAAGCGCTTAACAAATACTAACAAATAAATAATAAGTGCTGTGGGGTTTAGGCAGAATGACTATCAAAGTGTTTGCTGGGTTTGGACCCAAGTGCATAGGCAGTTCAGGGGTGAGGTGATTCAAAAAAGGAGAGGCAACTCAGAAGACGTGAGGCAGTGGAGAGTGAGAATAGAGCAGGGGAAATGACAGGTTAGTCAGGGAAAGATTCCTGGAAGAAATGTGATTTTAATAGAGCCTTGAAGCTGGGGAGAGAACTAGTCTGTTGGATAAGAAAGGGGAGTATTCAATAGTATTTATTGAGCGCTTACTATGTGCAGAGCACTGTACTAAGTGCTTGGAATGTACAAATCGGTAACAGATAGAGACAGTCCCTGCCCTCTGATGGGCTTACAGTCTAATCGGGGGAGACGGACAGACAAGAACAATAGCAATGAATAGAATCAAGGGGAAGTGTAAGGAGTGTAAGGAAGAAGTAAGGGGAGTGTAAGGAAGTAGTCCCAGGTCATGGGGAGGATGCAGGAGGGGGATCTCAGGGATGACCAGTTGGGGATACGCAAACTGGGGTCTCTGCCTGGAATTTTTTATTCCTTATGGTATTTGCTAAGCACTTGCTATGTGCCGGGCACTGTACTAAGTGCTGAGGTGATTACAAGCTAATCAAATTGGACACACTCCATGTCCCCCATGGGACTCACAATCTACCTACAGATAGAAGGGAGGTAGAGGAATCTGTATGTGAGTTAGTGCATAAGAATTAGGCTTTAGACGATATTTCCATAAGGGTCAGGGGAGGTTGTGAGTCCTTGAGTGCTCAGGTGGAATAGCAGTGTTGAAGTGGCCACTGGGAGGATATAACTGGGGAGGTGAAAAATTAAACTGGAAAGATTTTCTGAAGGGGGTTGATTTGAAGAGGGGAAGAGCTGTGTTCCAGGGAATTTCAAAGGGGTGGAAGCTCCAGGCAGGAGGAAGAAGGTGAGCAAGAAATTGACAGCCACCCTGGCGAGAATGGAATACTTCAAGTTGGCCATTATGGGGAAGAATGTGAACTAGGGTGTGATCGGACAAGAGGGTAGATCAGTAGGCGGGAGAGAGTTGATTGAGTCCCTTAAAACCAAATGCTGAAGCTAGACTAGTCCCTCAGCCGGTTCCCCCTCTAGACTGTAAACTCCTTGTGGGAAGCAGCGTAGCCTAGTGGCAAGAGCACAGGCCTAGGAGTCAGAGGACATGGGTTCTAATCCCACCTCTGCCTATTGCTAGCTGGGTGACCCTGGGCAAATCACTTAACTTCTCTGTGCCTCAGTTTTCTCAATTGTAAGCTGGGGATTCAACACCTGTTCTCCCTTCCACTTAAGACTGTGAGCCCCATGAAGGATAGGGACTGTTTCCAACCTAATTGACTTGTACCTATCCCAGACTTAAAGCAGTATAACACAGAAAGGGTTTAACAAATACCATAAAGCAAACAGTGTCTCCTACCTCCATTTTATTGCACTCTCCTGGGTTTAGTTCAAAGCTCTGCATAGAGTAAGTGTTAAATACCATTGGCTTATTGATTGAATCCCATGTAAATTTGAACTAGAGAATCTGTAGGATTTACCACGTTGCTAAATTATGTGATTTATTGCTGTGTGGTATTGTACCTGTAATAATGAGCCCAAGGATGTGCATTGTATATGACCCATTGCCACCAAGAAATCTCTTATAATATTTGCTTCCACTTTTCTTATTCTTTGATTATTACTGCTGTCCATCATTATCACATCATTCTCCACAGCTATTAGATGATAAGTAAACAGTTATTTACTGTCTCCTGGAATTATTTAGAATATCCTCCAGCAGCACTCAGGTGCAAAAATGCCAATCCCAGAAGGTGCCCACTATTTACACTTCAAATGGCCATTTATCCTTCCTTTTAGTTTCCCGCCTTTTAAGCAGTGTTTTGTCTGACAAACAGTGGCTTCCAATTTGTGATTACTCAGCTTATAAAAGCCTTTCATGAGACTTGTGTTTTCCTCAAGGACACCCGAATGACTATGGCACCTGCCACCCTTAAAACCTTATTGGGCTGTTGGAATAACAGCCTGTAAAAGTGCTTTGAGTTCCTTAGGAAACGCCCTGTGCAATCAAATGCAATTGTACTTGATGCTGATTTTTATAGATAAGGCTGAGACCAAGCAAGGTTTTGTTTTAACTCCAAATGCCACATTTCATAGGGATGGAGCAAAATGTGGTTAGGAAATTCATCAGTGAAAAAGGAAATAGAGTGAAAATCAGTCCTGGAGTCCGTCATTTCCCCATATTAGCTGTGGAATCTCAAGACCCCTTCACCACAATTCCTGTTAGTACGGGGGAGTGGCCCTCTTCAAGCAGGAGGGGGAAGCAACATGGACCATAGATAGAGCACGGATTTGGGAGACATAGGACATGAGTTCTAATCTTGACTCCACAACACTTGTTTGTTTGCTGTTTGATCTTGGGCAGGCCACTGATCTTCTCTGTTCCTCAGTCACCTCACCTGTAAAATGGAATTAAGACTGTGAGCACGACATGGACTATGTTCAACCTGATTATCTCATATGTTCCAGACTTTTAACTCCCTCAGGCCTCCTATCCCCCCGCCACCCCCATATCTTGCCCCCTGTGACCTAGCCACTTCTACAAAATTGACACTATCAGGTGTGTTCTCCGGAAAAACTCCCCTGCCCCTTTTCAGTCCCTTCCCTCTCCTGACCCTTCTTTGACTCTCCCATCTTTGCCAGCACTATCTCCAGAGGAAATCTCCTGCCGTTTCTCAAAACTCCACCTGACATATACATCCAACCCCATTCCTTCACACCTCATCAAAATACTTGCCTCTTCCCTCTCTAACTGCCATCTTCAACTGTTCACTCTCCAATGGTTTCTTCCCCATTGCTTTTCAATGCCCATATCTCCCCTAATCTTAAAAAAACCCTCCCTTGACCCCATGTTTCCTTCCTGCTATCACCCCATTTCCCTCGGACCATTCCTCTCCAAAATCCTTGAACGAGCTGTCTACACCTGCTGCCTCTAGTTCTTCTCCAATTCTCTCCTTGATCCCCTCAATCTGGCTTTCGTCCTCTTCACTCCACAGACACTACCCTCTCAAAAGTCACGAATGATCTCCTTCTCCCCAAATCCAACAGCCTCTATTCCATCCTAATCCTCCTTGACCTCTCAGATGCCTTTGACACTGACCACTCCCTTCTCCTGGAAACATTGTTCAACCTCAGCTTCACTAGCACTGTCCTCTCCTCGTTCTTCTGTTTCTCTGTGTCCTCATTCTCAATCTCTTTTGTGGACTCCTCCTCTGTATCCCATCCCATAATGGTGGGTGTCCCTCAAGATTCAGTTCTGGTTCCCCTTCTTTTCTCCATCTCCACTCACTCCCTTGGAAAATTCATTCATTTACACGACTTCAACTATCATCTCTATACTGATTTCACCAAATCTACATTTCCAGCCCTGATCTCTCTCTCTCCTCTGCAGTCTCACATTTCCTCCTCCTTTCAAGACATCTATACTTGGATGTTCTCCCATCATCTCAAACTTAATATGGCTAAAACTGAACTTCTTATCTTTCCGCCCAAACCCTGTCCTCCCACTCACTTTCCCACCCCTCTTTATAGCACCTCCATTCTTCCTGTCTCACAAGCCCATAACCTTGGCATTATACTTAACTCCTCTCTCTCATTCAACCTATGTATTGAAGCTATTACTAAATTCTGTCAGTTCTACCTTCATAACATCACTCAAACTCACCCCTTCCTCTCTGTTCAAACTGCTACTACATTAATGCAAACACTTATCCTATTCCACCTTGATTATTATTATCAGCCTCCTCCCTGACCACCCCATCTCCTGTCTCTCCCCACTCCAGTCCATACTCCATTCTGCTGCCCAAATCACTTTCCTTAAACGTTCAGACAATGTTTCCCCACGCTTCAAGAAAAGCCAGTTGTTGCCTATCCACCTCCACATCAAACAAAAACTCCTCACCATTGGCTTTAAAGCACTTACTCATCTTGTCCCCTCCTACCTCACCTTGCTGCTCTCTTACTACAACCCAGGCCGCATACTTCATTCCTCTAATTCTAACCTTCTCACTGTACTTTGATCTCATCTGCCCCACTGCCGACCTCTTACCCACATCCTACCTCTGGCCTGGAATGCCCTCCCTCCTCATATCAGACAGACAATTGTTCTCCACTTCAAAACCTTATTGAAGGCATACCTCCTCCTAGAAGCTTTCCCTGACTAAGCCCTCTTCTCTTTCACTCTCTTCTGCTTCACTTTTACTTGTTCCTTCATTCATCCTCCCTCCAATCCCCACAGCACATATGTGTATATCTGCATATATCTGTAATTTATTTATTCATTTATTTATATTAATGTCCATCTCCCCCTCTAGTCTGTGACCTCGTGGGCAGGAATATGTCCATTTGTCTTTATATTGTACTCTCCTGTACACTGTAGTGCAGTGCTTTATGCATAGTAAGTACTCAATAAATACGATTGAATGAATATCTACCCCAGCGCTTAATACAGTGCCTGGGTTCTAATTCCTGCTCTGCCACTTTTTGCCTGTGTGACCTCAAGCAAGTCGCTTCATTTCTCTGGACCTCAGTTTTCCCATCTGTAAAATGGGGATTAAATCCTACTCCCTTCTACTTAGAGTGTGAGCTCCAAATGGGACAGGGACAATGAGCAACCTGAGTGTCTTGTATCTACCCCAGTGCTGAGGACAGTGTTTGGCATATAGTAAGTACTTAACAAATAACATAAGAAATAGAATTGGTAGGTGTGATCAATGCTTTGAAGGAGTTTACAGTCTAGTGGACAAGGGTGACAGGTTAGCACTGACTGCTAAACCTTTAGTGCTGAAGCAGTATGGCCTAGTGGAAAGAACATGGGCCTGAAAATCAGAGGACCCAAGTTGGAATCCTGAATCTCCCTCTTATCTGCTGTATGACTTTGAGCAAGTCACTTAAGTTCTCTGTGTCTCAGTTCATTCATTCATTCAATTGTATTTATTGAGCACTTACTATGTGCAGAGCACTGTACTAAGCAATTGGAATGTACAGTTCGGCAGCAGATAGAGACAACCTATGCCCAATAACTGGCTCACAGTCTAAATGGGAGAGGCAGACAGCACAGCAAAACAGAACAAAACCAAACAAGACAACATCAAGATAAATAGAATCATGGAGATAAACACCTCATTAACAAAATAAATAGAGTGGGGATTCAAAACCTGTTCTCTCTCCTACTTAGCCTTTGAGCCCTATATAGGACCTGATTATCTTGTATTTACCTCAGCACTTAGTACATTTATGATGATAGTAATTGTGGTATTTAAGCACTTACTATGTGTCAGGCAACATACTAAACGTTGAAGTGGATACAAGGAAATTGGGTTGGATGCAGTTCCAACCCACGTGGGAATCACAGTCTCAGTCTCCATTTTGCAGATGAAGTAACTGAGGCCCAGAGAAGTGAAGTGACTTGCCCAAGGTCACTGCTCTGCCAAGAAAAGTGGCAGAGCTGGGAGAAGAATCCATGACCATTTGACTCCCAGCCCCTGTTCACTTTGTTGTGCTACTTCTGTGCTAGGCACCTAGTGAGCACTTAAATACAATTATTATTATTATCATTTTGATGAGCAGTCCTCTATAGCATCCATTGTGTGAGTTTTAGAAGTTTAAGAAGGCAGGTTACCAGTGCTTATTTTTGTAATAAGCTATCCAAGGAGTTCCACAATCTAGCATTATTTGTAGAGCTGCACGTGGTTTTTTCTATGGAGCAGTCACACTGTCAGTACTCCAGAAAACAAGAAAACCATCTAAAGTTGAGATGAAAGAACAGTCTGTAAGTGTAAGCTCTTTGTGGGCAGAGAAGGTCTGTTTATTGTAATATTGTATTCCTACAAGCATTTAGTACAGTGCTCTGTACACAGTAAGGCTAAACAAATACGATTGATTGCTCTGCACAGAGTAAGCCCTGAATATATTTGATTAACTGATGGGTGTTTTCATATCCAAATTTTAGACTCAGTACATACTCTTATCACTGCACTGGAAAGCCCAGAAATGCCAGGGACAGGCACAAATAATGCCTTGGAGGTGATATATGCTTCTGTATCCTTCATAGTCTAAGCAGTAAATTACAATACATACAACTCAGAATAAAATACACAAAGGTTTCTTCTCTGGTAAACTGAGTGTGGGTAATAGCATCACTCTCATCCATCATAGTGTATTAGTACTGCATCATGGTATTCTAATATCCCATTAATGTGATATGAAAAGGTTAGTGTTCATTCATCAAGTTATATTAGCATTTTATTTAATATGATTGCATTATTCTAATCCAATAGAATTCTAAATCCAGGAGAGCAAAAACCCCACACTAAAAACTGTTGTTAAAATTTTGGAAGTTCCAGATCTGATTGCTATGGTACTTGCAAATATTTCAGGTAGAGAGAGGATATAAGGGGCTTGAAATGTCCACTGAGACTTGACTATTTATGAGTATGACATTACAAATATATTTTGAGGTGGCAGGGGGAGAAGCTTTCCCTAGCAAATATTGTCCCAGAGTAAATAATAAGTTCCCTCCAAAAACTAACATTTTTTCCTTCCTGATCTCCAGTAAATAGGGAAAAAAGTCTACATGCATTCCCTGCGTGTGGTGTCAATGGGATTTGAAGTGTATTTTTCATTATTTATAAGATTTGGGGTAGCCTAATACAGTGTAGTAGACTGCATTGTGTACAAACATAAAAGCCACCCCACAGTTTGGAATGTCCCTTTTTTGGAGGATCATAGGTAGAAGAAGAATGGTTGAGGAATTCCTTTACTATCACCATCCTGAGAAGGAGCTCTGTCCTGAACAAGCTGAGATCTGAGCTTTCCTAAGGTGGACTCCTAAAGGACACGGATAAGAGATCTAGGTTAATGATTTTTTTATATTGTCATTGTGATGTGTGAGAGAGTATGGCGTAGTGGATAGAGCACAGGCCTGGGAGTCAGAAGGTCATGGGTTCTAATTCAGCTCTGCCACTGGTCTTCTATGTGACCTTTGGCAAGTCACTTCACTTCTCTGTGCCTATTATCTCATCTGTAAAATGGGGGTGGAGACTGTGAACCCCAAGTGGATTGTGTCCAACCCAATTAGCTTGTGTCCACTCAGAGCTTAGGGCAGGGCCTGGCACATAGTGCTTAACAAATACCAGAATTATTATTATTATATGAACACTGCCTTCATGCTGATGGGCTGACTGGGCCACATAGACTATGGTTTTGTGTTCCTGTCTTGTCCTTTGATGCTGAGTATGGAACACAGATTCTGTCTGCAAAATTGCGGTTAAAGTTAGTTGTAGCACGTCCAGAAGTGCACACAATTCTAGAGTTGGATGGACACTAAAAATGCCCTAAAGCCCTTCAGTTTGGTTTGCATTTGATGCCTTATTGGTGTCAAACTCTTGTCTTTTAACTTCCCAAGTAGGATGTTCACCCTTTGGATTTAACTTTCTAATTCTTCATCTATCATTTAGCCTTCAGACAGCCCTTGAGCTGCCTAAGGAACAGAATCCAGTTGCAATCTGCAACTTGGTCTGTCAGGTAGTTATGTTTTGTAAGTATGGGTTTTGCCAAATTTAAGTTGATACTTTTCCTCAATATTTTTCAGGGAATTCCTGATTCTCAGCGTATGTGTGTTTGTGTGTGTGTGTGTGTGTGTATGTCTCCTGTATTCTAACAAAGAACACTGATGGTACAATTCTCCTATGGATGTATGTGCGGTTGAAAAGGCCCATGCCCACAGTCCTGACCACATTGTGTAGACAAAGGTTGTCCCTTGTTGTGTTATCCTGCTTTATGTTTGCAGTACCTGATGATATTTTCTCTTTAGCCTACTTGTATCTCGTTCCTTACTAAGTGTTTATTTGCAGAGCGTTACTGGTTTCATTAATAGCAGTATGACACTCAGGTTTGTTCTTGACAACTGAGCAGGGAATGTGTCCATTTGATTTTGTATTTTACTCTCCCAAGAGCTTAGTGCAGAGCTCTAGATGCAGTAAGTGCTCAATAAATACGGTTGAATGAATTGAATGAAAGACCTGGCTCTCATTTCTAAACCAAGAGCCTGCATTGTCCCGAAGCTTTGCTTTACTGTGTCCATAAAATGAGGGTTGAGACTATAAGCCCCATATGGGACAGGGACTGTCCAACCTGATTTGCTTGTTTCCACTCCAAAGCTTTGTACAGTTAGAACTTAACAAATGTCATAATTTTTCATTATTTCTATATTATACCCATTATTTGGGTACCCTGGGTCAGTTATTCTCTTTGCATATTCCATCAGTATGTTCATTTAATCATATTTATTGAGCATTTACTGTGTGCAGAGCACTGTACTAAGCACTTGGAAAGTACAATTCAGCAATAAATAGAGGCAAGCCCTACCCAACAATGGGCTCACAGTCTAGAAGCAGGAAGGTTACAGTCTAGATATTTGAAGGTGAGTCGAACTTAAATACTAGGAGAATGACTACATTTCACTCACTCATTCAATCATATTTATTGAGCCTTACTGTGTGCAGAACCCTGAACTAAGTGCTTGGAAGGTACAATACAAGCATAAATAGAGACAATCCCTGCCCACAACAGGTTTACAGTCTTTTTTAGGCCATGAACTTGTCTTCCCATCTGATTCTGAGGAGTGGTGTTTTTTTTTCCCTCCAACAGTATTTGTTAAGCGCTTAGTATATGTCAGGCACTGTACTAAGCAATGGGACATATACAAGTTAATCAGGTTGGAAAATTTCCATGTTCCACATGGGGCTCAGTCGTAATCCCCATTTTACTGATGAGGTAACTGAGGCATAGCCAAGTGAAGTGACTTGCCCAAGGTCAGACAGCAGATAAATGAAGGAGCAGGGATTAGAACCCAAGTGTTTCTGTCTTCCCAGCCTGTTCTCTACCCACTAATGTTGGTATTTGTTAAGTACTTACTATTTGCTGAGCACTGTTCTAAGTGCTGGGGTAGATACAGGGTAATCAGCTTGTTCCACATGAGGCTCACAGTCTTAATCCCCATTTTACAGATGAGGGAACTGAGGCACAGAGAAGTTAAGTGACTTGCCCAAAGTCACACAGCTGACAGGTGGCAGAGCCAGGATTAGAACCCATGACCCCTGACTCCTAAGACCGTGTTCTTTCCACTGAGCCACTAGGCCATGCTGCTTCTTTCATAATTCAATCAATAAGTCAATCAGTAGGATTTATTGAGCACTTGGAACTTTGGAGAACACTCTACATATGAGTAGATATGATCTCAGCTCTCGAGGAGATTTCACTTTAGTTAGGGAGACAAACACTAAAATAAATTACAGGTGGGGGAAGCATTGATATTTGAAGATTCATACATAAGTGCTGGGACACAATTATCTGCATGCCTTATATCTGTACTGCTAGGACTCTTGAGTGATTCAAGAAGTGTAAATGATTCTTTTAACCTATTGTATTACAGTTTTGGAATATTCAGAGATCTGAGAATCTATATTAACTTCCACGGTCACCTCTCTCACCCTTCTTCCTGAAGCACTTAGTCCAATGCTCTGCAGATAGTAAGCACTCAGTAAATACCAGTGATGATCATTTTCACTGTAATCATCATCACTCACAGCATTTATTGAGAAAATACTCTAGTCAGAGCAGAATATTGTGTTCCTGTTTGTGTGGGCTCTGGCACGTGTCTCCTGTGAGCAGGGCGCAGTTCAAGCTTTTGACACCACTGCGATTCATTCATTCATTCAATAGTATTTATTGAGCACTTACTATGTGCAGAGCACTGTACTAAGGGCTTGGAATGTACAGTTCGGCAACAGAGACAATCCCTGCCCATTGACAGGCTTACAGTCTAATCAGGGGAGACAGACGGACAAAAACAAGACAACTTAATCACAATAAATAGAATCAAGGGGATGTACACCTCATTAAGCAAAATAAATAGGGTAATAAAAATATATACAAATGAGCACAGTGCTGAGGGGAGGGGGAGGGACAGAGGGAAAGGGGGGGAAGAGGGGTAAATTGAAGGGAGGTGAAGGGGGACAGAGAGGGAGCAGAGGAAAAAATGGAAGCGTAGTCTGGGAAGGCCTCTTGGAGGAGGTGAGCTCTCAGTAGGGCTCTGAAGAGGGGAAGAGAGTTAGTTTGGCCCATGCGAGGAGGGAGGGCATTCCAGGACAAAGGGAGGACATGGGCCAGGGGTCGATGCGGGATAGGTGAGAACGGGGGACGGTGAGGAGGTGAGCAGCAGAGGAGTGGAGCACGCTGGGTGGGCAGTAGAAAGAGAGAAGGGAAGGTGGGGGGTGGCAAGGTTATGGAGAGCCTTGAAGCCCAGAGTGAAAAGTTTTTGTTTTGTGCGGAGATCCCACCAGGGTTGATGGATGGGGGTTAGGGGTTAGATGTGGTGAGACAAGGAGAAGGACATAGAATATGGCTGAGAGTGGGTAGAACTTCCCTTTCAGGGAGGGAAGGGGTCTAAAAATGCCAAGGATTGGGAGAGGATGGCAATTCTCATTTCGTCACCTAATTCCATATGCAGTCTTCTAGACTGTAAGCACTTTGTGGACAGGGAATTCACTCACTCAATAGTATTTATTGAGCGCTTACTATGTGCAGAGCACTGTACTAAGCGCTTGGAATGAACAAGTCGGCAACAGATGTCTGCTTATTGATATATTGCAATCTCCCAAGTTTACTAAGGTACAGTGCTCTGCACACAGTAAGTGCTCAATAAATATGACTGAATGAGTTGAATCTGGTAGTCTTACCTGGTCCCCACCCAGCTGGATCATACTCTACCCTATTCAACTCCTCCAACCTCACTGCTTCCTGCTCTGGGTTGAGAATTGTTAGGATGGAAGGAGGAAACAGTAGTGAAGCGGCATGGCCAAGTGAAAAGAGAACAGTCCTGGGAGTCAGTACTTGGGATCGAATCCCATCTCTGCCAGTTGCTTGCTGTGTGACCTTGGACAAGTCACTTCACTTCTCTTTGCCTCAGTTTCCTCATTTGTAAAATGGAGATTAAATAGCTGTTCTTCCTCCAATATTGTGAGCCCCAAATGTGTCAGGGACTGCAGCATGGCTCAGTGGAAAGAGCCCGGGCTTTGGAGTCAGAGGTCACGAGTTCAAATCCCAGCTCTGCCACTTGTCAGCTATGTGACTGTGGGCAAGTCACTTAACTTCTCTGTGCCTCAGTTACCTCATCTGTAAAATGGGGATTAAGACTGTGAGCCCCACGTGGGACAACCTGATTCCCCTGTGTCTACCCCAGCGCCTAGAACAGTGCTCTGCACATAGTAAGCGCTTAACAAATACCAACATTATTATTATTATTATTACTGTGTACAACATGATCAAGTGCTTAGAACAGTGTTTAACACATAGTAAGTGCTTAACAAATAATAACAATAATAAAATAAGTGTTAGAAATGGTTGGGAGGAGAATATGGGCCTGGCATCCCATTTTTCCAAAGCCTCCTTACCGATTAATTAATGTTATTTTTTGAGCACCTACTGTGTGCAGAGAGCTATATTAAACACTTGAGAGAGTACAGTAAAGTTAGCGTATTCTCTGCTCTAGTTTCCTCACTGCTCCTCCAACCCTCAGAGTGAGGAACCAAGACAGGGGGTATAAAGGAATCAAGAGCCAGAAAAGACAAGGTTGGGCCCTGACAGTGCCCCCTCATTTGAGGTCATCTGGTCAGCTTAGGTGCAACTTGTCAAAGGAGTGGTCAATCTCTTCACTGATTGCATGAGTAATTGGTATCATACTGCCTCATTTCCCAATTAGGTGCTTCCCTCCAGACTGTAAACTTGCTGTGGACAGGGAATGTGTCTACCAACTCTTTTATACTGTACTCTCCCAAGTGCTCCGTACCAGTGTGATAGATTGAGAACATGCAGTATAAGTAAAATAAGCTACCCCACCTTCAAAGAGTTTACAGTCTAGTGGGGAAATTCTAGTTCCCCGAGAGCGCTACGAGGGTTAGCTTTTGTTCAGACTATTTCAGAAGCATATCGGGAAGTTAGATCCTTGAGCCATTCTTCAGTACCCAGTCTTGTTTTGCTCAGTGGTGCGATGTGATGTCTGAATCTGGAGAACTCATAGCAAGAGGTGTTATCTTTATTGGATAATCACCTCTTTCATTGCCTATGACACAATGTGGTTTTCTTTGTGTATGGTAGGTTAGGGTTTTTTGCATTCTGCATTACACTCCCCAGGCTGTGATCCTCCCGTGAACATTTTCTGGTTGCCTGAGCACATTTTCTAGTCCCCTTCCCAATCTGGAAAGAGGACTGTATTCCCACAGAAATTATAAATAGAGAATGTACATGAATGAGGTTTTCCGCTGTGGCCAATTGTTCAAAGATGTAGAACAAATGCCCTTTCTACTATCAGTGGCTGTGACATATTTCACAATCACTTCTTTCTAATAATGTGTTCAATCAAACAGTACGTACATTTCCATCTGGATGAATGAATCTTTGAAGTGGAAAGGTTTTATATACAGTTGATTCAGACAAGTGTCTCTGGAACTCTCCTATGAAGACTGAAGTGGTGACCCAGAGTCCTATTTATCTCTGTCTTTAGTGGAACTCTGGGGATATGAAGCGAAAGCTAAAACTCTATGGGGAGCTTTAATTTTTTCTGGGGATGTATGCTGCACTTCAAGAACAGGGATTTCTTTCCCAGGATAGGACATTCTATAGCATCCCTCTGACTTCAAGCATTTTAAAGCACAACAAGAGAGTTCAGAAATGAATCTTTGGCCCTCTGATAGAAATGCAGGGTTCCGCAGTTGACCGTATTTCAAGAAGGAAAGCTAAGAGAATCTTTGAACTGCATATGCTGATCCAACCTACTTTGGACATGCTGGCTTTAATGCAGTCTTCATGTTCATTGCTAATTATAACTGCAGCAGAGGTTTTTGTTAATTGTTTGGTGCTGGATCTCCCTACCTCCCCTGGCCGGACAGATCACAGCGCTTCCCGTATACAGAGTCCACCTGGAATCCAAACTCCTCCTGGAAGCCTTCCCTGATTACATTCTCAGGAACCCTCTTGTAGAAAGCTATCGTCCATCTCTAGCAATTAGCTACTTATCCACCCCACTCTCAGCCCTTCTGTAGACATATTTCATGAGGTGTGTATTAAATTGTTTTGATTACTCAACTTGTCAATATTTTTATATCTCTCCCAACTGAATGACAGCCCCTTGTGGGTAGAGGTTAGATCACTTTGTTTATATTGTTCAAGTGCTCAGTATCAGGCATGCTAGTTACATAGTGAGCTATTTTGGTGGATTTTCTTTTAGTTTAGAGAAAACATTGGAAGTTAAATCCATTTTACATCATATTTTAGTTGTGGAAGTTTAGTTTACTTATTATTGGGATGAATCATATTTGTATTGAATGTTAGTGCGGTTTAGACCTCCTGTCTGTATTTATTCACTAACAGTAGGGGTAATGGTATTAAGCACTTTCTGTATGCAGAGCCACGAACTAAGTGCTACTAAAGAGTGTTCATATGCAGCAGATCATGGATTGATTTATCAATTTATATTAACGTCTGTCTCCCCCTCTAGACTGTAAACTCATTTTGTGTAGGGAATGTGTCTGTTTTGTTCTATTGATCTCTCCCAAGTGCTTAGTTCAGTGCTTTGCACACAGTAAGCACTAAATAAATGCGGTTGAATTAATGAAGGAATCATCATTGAGTGGGGGACACCTTTAAAGCTATTAAACTCACTCTTCAAATGAGCTGTCCCAATTAATCTCTCTATTCCCCTCTATTCTCCTACTCCTTCTCCCTTTGTACTTGTCAGCTTTGTACTTGGATCCCTTTTCTAAAAAATCTCTCATTTCATGTTTCCCCACTCCTCAAGAACCTCCAGTGGTTGCCCTTCCACCTCTGCCTCAAAGCGAAAGCTCTTACCATTTTCTTTCAAAGATTCAATCACTTTGCCCCTTCCAATCAGTCAGTCATATTTATGGAACACTTACTGTGTGCAAAACAATGTACTGAGCACTTGGGAGAGTACAATATGCCAGAATTGGTAGGCAAATTCCCTGCCTATAATAAGCCTATCTTACCTCTCTGATTTCCTACTACAACCCAGCCCACATACTTTGCTCCTCTAATGCCAATGTATTCATTGTACATTGATCTCATCTATCCTATAGCTGACCCCTCACATACATTATGCCTCTCATTTCGATCTTCCTCCCCCTTCATGTCCGACAGAAAATTGCTCTCCTAAAAGCCTTATTAAAAGCATAAGGCTATACCCTCATTTCCTCTTTCCTACTCCCTTCTGCCTTGCCCTCGAACTTGGATTTGCCTCCTTTATTCGCCTTTCCCTCAGCCCCACATCATATACGTATGTAACCTTAATTTATTCATTCATTTTAATGTCTGTCTTCCCCTATAGACTGTCATCTTGTTGTGGGCAGGGAACTTGTCCCCATCACTGTTATACTGTACTCTCCCAAACATGTGGTACCGTGCTTTGCATGCAGTAAACGTTCAAAAAATACATTTGGTTGATTGACATTTGATGAGGAAGTGAGTTCTACATTGGCCATTGAAAATGCTAAGTTGTAAAAGGTCCTCCCTTAGAGTGGTCATTCTTTTATTATTTTAACCAACCAGGTTATTATACTCACTGGCTGAGCCACATTATCCCTGATTGTGCCTCTATTGCGTCAGCCATACCGTCTCTATCCTTTGCAATGTTTGTAACCATAATTTTGAACTTTGAGAGATTTTCAATCTCTTTTTCCTTTTCCTTTTTCCTTACCTATGCTAACATATTCTGAGGAACTTAAAACAAAAGGATTCCCAAAAATTACCTCTCTCGTAGTTAAAGCAATTAATTCATTACCAGACTAGACCCCTTCTCATTATTATTAAAAATTCATTGACCTCCTGCAGTGCTAATCACTGCCCAAAATAAGAAGAGAAAGTGATTACCTGTTCTGTTGGCTTGATTTATATTTTTAATAATTAATCTTCATTTATTCCTTGTCATTTTTATAAAAGATAATTGAATCTCTGGTATCACAGTCAGGAATTAAAATTGCAATCCCATGATGTTTTAGTGTTATTGCAAATGGGCTAAGTACTTTGGGCATAGCACTGTACATAGCATCCCGGCTCATGATGACTCACAGTCTAAAACAGGGTAGGATTAATGACAGCCCTTTAAGGAAAGAAAATGTCATAAAACAGTAAAAATAGTAAATTAAAAACAAAGAGTGCTAGAAAGACACACCACCCAACAGTATTGAGAGAGTAGAGTTCCAGGTTTCAGATCTCCATTGCTCTACACTGTGTGTCCTCCAGACAGAGAGCGTAAAACTTTCCAGTTGCAGGGACCAGCTATTGAAAATTCTTCAGTAATACAAAGAATTCTTAAATCCAGCACTTACATAAAACTAATGACCCTTCTCCCCTTTTGGACAAATTGACACTGTTTCTTAGATCTGACCTTAATCCATGCAGCTATTTTTAATTTTCCTTTTACTCCAGATTGAATTTATTTTCCAATTAATGTTGGAAGTATGTCACCAGTTATTTCCTTAGCTAAACACTGTGGGCTGCTCTCAACTTGATTCCTTTGGGTAGTTTCTCAATCTACAGCCTTCCCAAGTCCAATTTCATTCTGTCAATAATCTTTATTAAATGCCTGCTGTGGGCAAAGTACTGCATTTAAGTGCTGGGGGTAAAAACAACATGGATGGGAATTAGACAAGGCCCATGGCCCCCTAGGGACTCACTTTCAAAGAGCACATGGGAAAGGCTTGGTGATGGACACAGAAGAGATGAGACAGTAAAAGCACAAAACAACATGAAAGACATAGACATGATGCAATTTGATCTTCAGAACTTTCTGGAATCCACCTCTTCCTGATGACTGACTGACTCCCCTTTACCAGAAATAAGGTTGATTGTATCCATTCCTGATTAATCAAATTTCTGTTTTTGATCCCAGAGCTATTTCACATGTAATAGAGATTTAAAAGAGACACTTTTATGCCCATATGCCCACTTTCAGAAGTCATGGAAAATAATCAATTTGTTCTGGTGGGTTCTTTCATGGTCAAATTGGCCTTCCACATTTTATCTGACTGTGTGAGCAGATCGGTAACATTCCTTAGGGGCTCCATTTAAATGAGTTTAATAGTAGGGGGATAGTGGAGCTATTTTCTTTACCAATAACAATACATTTTAATAGCTGGAGTTCACAACGTGGGCTCCCTCAAGTACAACACAGACTTATTTTGTTTGTTTTTCTGTGTATAACTTTTCTATATGGTGCTATTTTGGAGACCATAAACTGTTTGCAAGGAGCAAAGGTTTAGACTTTCTATGGGATTAAAACCTTCATTTTAGTCTTCCCTATCTGTCCCAATGGATTTATTTATGGATTTCCAATGGAGCCAATTCCCACCAATTTTCTTTACCACTCAGATGATGGATACATTTTCATCTAAATCATCTGAGTCTATGGGAAATCTGTCTCAAAATGAAAAATGCAGAAAATAACAAAAGTTAGAGGAAAAATCCATAACATTTTTTCTTAAAGGAAAAATAGAAATAATATTGAAAGGGAATCATTTATAGCATTTCAGTAGTTTAAATTGAACTCAGAGGATCCAGGTGCTGAAACTCCCAATAATATGGACCATCACACTCTAATTAAAAAAAATCATACCTAGGCTGCACAAACTTTCCTCAATACTCATAAACAAGCCTAAAATTGACCCTTATACTCTTGAATGTGAACAACTGAATGTTGAGGAATGCACAATTAGCAGAAAACAACTTTTTTTTTTTGTGATGCTATCCCCTGCTTCCATCCTAAAGGTTCACAGGTGTCTTTTGGGAAGATTACATACATAATCTCTCCTTCCAATTTGGTCAATAATTGGACCAAGACCTGAATTAACAGGCACAGCACTAAATAGCTGTATGCTATTCTGAACAGTTGAAAAAAAAAATACACCCACCTCCTGGGATGGGAGCTACAGTAGCAGTGGAATAGAGAAGCAGTGTGGCTTAGTGGAAAGAGCAAGGGCTTGGGAGTCAGAGGTCATGGGTTCTAATCCCAGCTCTGCCACTGACCAGCTGTGTGACTTTGGGCAAGTCACTTGACATCTCTGTGCCTCAGTTACCTCATCTGGAAAATGGGAATTAAGATTGTGAACCTTCCAATGGACAACCTGATTACCCTGTATCTACCCCAGCCCTTAGAACAGTGCTCGGTCCATAGTAAGTGCTTAACAAATACCACCATCATTATTATTATTATTTATTGAGCACCTGTCTTTTTATAGTATTCATTAAGTATTTACTATGTGCCAGTCACTGTTCTGAGCACTGGGGTAGATACAGAATAATCAGATTAGACACAGCCCATGTCCCACACAGGACTCATGGGCTTAATCCCCATTTTACAGATGAAGGAACTAAGGCTCAGAGAAGTTTAGTGACTTGCCCAAGATCAACAGCAGACACGTGGCAGAGCTGAGACTAGAACCTAGGTCATTCTGACTCTCAGGCCCATGTTCTATTCACTACATACTGCTTCTCGCCTGATGCAATGCACTCCAGTAGGTGCTTGGGAAGAACAACGGAAGCTTAATACACATTTGACCTCTCAGCTGCCTTTCACCCTTTAGACCATCCCCTTCTCCTGGAAACATCATCCAACCTAAGTTTCACCAATATGATCTTCTCCTAGTCCTTGTCTTACCTCTCTGGCTGCTCATTCTCCATCTCTTTCATGGGCTCCTCCTCTGCCTCCCACCCCCTAAATCTGGGTGTCCTTCAAGTTTCAGTTCTGGGTCCCCTTCTATTTTCCATCTACACCCAATCCCTTTGAGAACTCATTCACTCACATGACTTCAACTACCACCTCTATGCAGATAATTCCCAAATCTACATCGCCTTTCCTGATGACTCTCCTTCTCTGCAGTTTCACATCTCCTCCTGCTTTCAAGACATCTCTACTTGGATGTCCTGCCATCACCTCAAATATAGCATACCAAAACCAGATCTCATCTTCCCACCCAAACCCTGTCATTCCCTGTCAAACGGCAGGGACTGTCTCTATCTGTTGCCGACTTGTTCATCCCAAACACTTAGTACAGTGCTCTGCACATAGTAAGCGCTCAATAAATACTATTGAATGAATGAATGAATGATTTTCCCATTGCTATAGATGGCATCGCCATTCTTTCTGTCTCACAAGCATGTATCCTTCGCATTATTCTTGACTCCTCTCTCTCTCTCTGTGTCTCTCAACCCACATATTTAATCTATTATTAAGTCCTGTTGGTTCAACCTTCACAACGCTGCAAAAATACACCCTTACATCTCCATCCAAACTGCTATGATGTTAATCTAAACACTTATCTTTTTTATTGATTATGGTGTTTAACACTTGAGAGGTAGTTCTAAGTGCTGGGGTAGATAAAAGGTAACCGGGTTGGACACAGTCCATGTCCCACTTGGGGATCACATTCTTAATCCTTGTTTTACAGAGTAGGTAACTGAGACCCAGAGAAGCTAAGTGAGTAACCAGAGGTCACACAGCAGGCAAGCAATGGAGTTGGGATTAGAACCCAGGTCCTTCTGATTTCAGGACCTTGCTCTACCCACTAGGCCATGCTGCTTCTCCTGTCCCCATTTGATTACTGTAACAGAAAGAAACTTCTTATCCATAGCTTTAAAGCACTCAATCCCCTTGCCCCCTCCTATCTCACCTCACTGCTCTCCCAGCCTGCACACTTAGCTCCTCTAATACCAACCTGCTCACTCTACCTTGCTCTTGTCTATTTCGCCAGCAACCTCTTGCACACGTCCTGTCTTTAGCTTGGAATGCCTTCCCTCTTCATATCTAACAGAGCATTACTCTCCCCCTTTTCAAAGCCTTATTGAAAGCACATCTCCTCCAAGTGGCCTTCCCTGACTAATCCCTCATTTCCTTGTCTTTCACTCCCTTCTACTTTGCTCTGACTGACTCCCTTTATTCATCCCCCCTCCCAACCCCTCAGTTCATATGTACGTAACTGTAGTTTATTTATATTAATGTCTGTGCCCTGCTCTAAACTTCAAGCTCATTATGAGCAGTGAATATTTCTGTTGTTATATTGTACTCTCCCAAGCACTTAGTACATTAGAGAAGCAGCGTGGCTCACTGGAAAGAGCACGGGCTTTGGAGTCAGAGGTCATGGGTTCGAACCCCGGCTCTGCCACTTGCCAGCTGTGTGACTTTGGGCAAGTCACTTAACTTCTCGGTGCCTCAGTTCCCTCATCTGTAAAATGGGGATTAAGACTGTGAGCCCCACGTGGGACAACCTGATTCCCCTGTGTCTACCCCAGCACTTAGAACAGTGCTCGTCACATAGTAAGCGCTTAACAAATACCAACATTATTATTATTATTACATTTCTCTGTACACAGTAAGCATTCAATAAATACGATTAATTCCCTGCCTTCAATCAAAATTGTTTTTTTTAGATTATGAGCTCCCTCGAGGCCTGGGATCATATCTAATGTCCAACTGCATCTTCTTTCTCAGCTCTCGGTACAGTGCTCGGCACACAGAAGGTTCTTACTATTCAGTAAGTGTAATACTGCTTACTGTGTGCAGAACACTGTACTAAGTGCTGGAAAAGAGTATTTAGATGGAAATCTGGACACGTACTTGTCCCTTTGTGGGGAACTCATGAATCAGCCTGCCCAACATTTGTCCCCAACTGCTCTTTTCTCATCTTATGCAGTCGAGTTGTCTCTGACTCATAGCGACTCCAAGGACACATCTCTTCCGGAAAGCCCCAACCTCCACCTGCATTTGTTCTGGTAACATATCTATAGAGTTGGTAAAGATACAGAAGTGGCTTACCATTGCTTTCTTCCGTATGATAAACTTGAGTCTCAGCCCTCGACTCTCTTCCATGCAGCTGCTGCCCAATGCATGTGAGTTTTTACTTGTAACATATTGCCTTCCATTTGCTAGCCCCTGCTCAAGCTAGGAATGGAATGGTAAGGCCTCTGCTTAACTCTCCCTACCATAGCCTAGTCTGGTAGAGAACTGGAAACTCTCCAGGTGTGATCCTGAGAGGGACAACTGCTCTTGCTCACTGTGAAAACTTAGAGGCCATGTCTGGGCTGGTACACTCTCAGTGCATTCCATCGTTTGCTGTTTGACCTTGGGCCGGTCACTTAACTTCTCTGGGCCTCTGTTACCTCGTCTGTAAAACGGGGATCAAAACCATGAGTCTTACATAGACAGGGATTGTGTCCAACCTGATCATCAGCTTAGTACAGTGCTTGACACATAGTAAGTACTCAACAAATGCCACTGATAATAGCAAGAGTAATCATCATAATTATCATTATTATTTAGTTGTGTGTTCAATCCTTCATCAAGAAATGCTTCAATTGCAAATATGTATTTGTTTCCTCTATTAGAGGCTGAGCTTCTTGTAGGCAAAGACTGTCACATCTTTGGTTTGTACTTCCCAAGGACTTAATACTTAGTGTATTGCACCGAGTCCTAAATAAATAATAAGGGTACTGCTCCACTTCCACCTCTTCCACTTGCATGGAAAGCATTTCAATTATGCAACATTGGGGATTATGGTTTCTGATGGATGTAGCCACTAGAGGGCAAGATGTTCACACACATAGATTAACCAAACCAATGAACTGGTGCATCTTCTTCCTTCTTTAGCTCTGAAGTTCAGTTTCCATCAAAGTTCCTTGAGAAGTTCCAAAGTAGAACCCAAACAGATCCTCTAAAGAAGCTTATGAAACTGAGACACTTTGTGCTTCTCTTACTTTAGCCACACATTTGTTATGGGTGTCTGGTCTCTGGTTTCTGTTATGGGTTTATAGTGATTAAGTTGTCTTGTTTTAGTCCGTCTGTCTCCCCCGATTAGACTATAAGCCCGTCAATGGGCAGGGATTGTCTCTATCTGTTGCCGAATTGTACATTCCAAGCGCTTAGTACAGTGCTCTGCACATAGTAAGTGCTCAATAAATACTATTGAATGAATGAATGATCTGAGAACTTTAACAATCTGGAAAATGGGGCCTATGTTGTCCTCACGCCCAGGAATAACTGTGTTGGAATTTACTTTGCAAATTCTCAATAAAAGTGAGACTTATTTGAGCACTAGCATATTTTATAAATTGAAAGGAGGCCTAAATTTTTATTGTCGCAATACTATTTTTGGAAAAAATGGTTTTAGAGTCACAGCTTTGCATATCAGGTGGAATGCACAAACCTCTGTATGCCACACTTAGGTATGGCTTCTGCTTCTGGGAAGATTGGGAGGGAGAGAAAATGTGACATAATAATGATGGCATTTGTTAAGCCGATACTATGTGCCAAGCAGTGTTCTAAGCACTGGGGTAGGTACAAGGTAATCAGCTTGTCCTACTTGGGGCTCACAGTCTTAATCCTCATTTTACAGATAAAGTAACTGAGGCACAGAGAAGTGAAGTGACTTACCCAAGTTCACACAGCAGACAAGCAGTGGAGCTGGGATTAGAACCTTTGACCTTCTGACTCCCAGGCCCATGCTCTATTCACTACACCGTGCTGCTTCTCCTTTCTGGATTGCATATGCCGAAATGGTTGGTGTGATGTGGGTCTCTCTCAGGAAGATTCTCAACTTTGTCTCTGCTTTTAGAACTTGATTCGACACACCCACTTGGTCTCACTATCTTCCTCTAGTGAGATATGAAGTCTGAGGAAAGACCGGATATTCATTTCAATAATATCGTAGAAGCAGCGTGGCTCAGTGGAAAGAGCACGGGCTTTGGAGTCAGGGCTCATGAGTTCGAATCCCAGCTCTGCCACTTGTCGGCTGTGTGACTGTGGGCAAGTCACTTAACTTCTCTGGGCCTCAGTTCCCTCATCTGTAAAATGGGGATTAAGACTGTGAGCCCCACGTGGGACAACCTGATTCCCCTATGTCTACCCCAGCGCTTAGAACAGTGCTCGGCACATAGTAAGCGCTTAACAAATACCAACATTATTATTATTATTATTAATATTTTGCTCCTGCAAATACCAAAGCTGAGAAAGGCAGAAGTTAATTAAGATGAGCTAAGAGTGAAGCAGGCTCTCATCTCAGTAATAGGTTTATGCTCTTTCTAGTACAGACTACTCAACTGACCCTGAAATAGGAGAGACCACAGGCCTAGAAGTCAGAAGGACCTGTGTTCTAATCCTAGTTCTGCCACTTGTCTGCTGTGTGACCTTGGGGAAGTCACTTAACCTCTCTGTGCCTCAATTCCCTCATCTGTAAAATGGGGATTAAGACTGTGAGCCCAGTGTGGGACAGGGACTGTGTCCAGCCTGATTATCTTGTACCTATCCCAGCGCTTAGAACAGTGCCTGGAACATAGTGAGCACTGAACAAATGCCATTATTATCATTATTATTATTATCATTATTATTATTAATCCAGGATGGGGACAACTGGATAGGTCAGTTGTGGGTTTTCGGTTTTCGTTTTAGTTCTACCAGTGGCCAAAGGAATCATTCAGTGTTTCCTCAGTTAAACTCATAAGCATCTCTAGAGCGTAAGCTTGTTATGATCAAGGAACATGTCCAGTAATTCTGTGGTATTTTTCTTTAAGTGCTTAGTACAGTGCTCTGCATACAGCAAGTGCTCCATAAATACCACTGATTGATTTGTAAATGATCTCATCCTACCAACAATCCATCACCTTCTTGGTGAATTTATGAAAGCCCAATAATTTAGACAAGAAGAGAGGCAGAGACACTGCATGACCTCATAGAGCTGGGTTCTAATCCCTGTTCTGTCATTGGCTCAATTTGTGATCTTGGACTAGTCATTTATTCTCTCTCTTTTTTTTAAATGGTTCTAGTTAAGCGCTTACCTTTTTCCAAGCACTGTAATAAGCCCTGAGGCATGTACAAGACAATCATTCATTGATTCTTTCATTCAATTGTATTTATTGAGCACTTATTCTGTGCAGAGCACTATACTAAGTGCTTGGACTGTACAATTCGGCAATAGATAGAGACAATCCCTGCCCAACAGTGGGCTCACAGTCTAGAAGGGGGAGACAGACAGCAAAACAAAACAATTAGACAGGCATCAATACCATCAAAATAAATAGAATTATAGATATATACACATCATTAATAAAATAGAGTAATAAATAATATATATGAATATACACAAGTGTTGTGGGGAGGGGAAGGGGGTAGAGCAGGGGGAGGGAGTAGTGGCAATGTGGAAGGGAGGAGGTGCAGAGGGAAAGGGTGGGCTCAGTCTGGGAAGGCCTCCTGGAGGAGGTGAGCTCTCAGTAGGGCTTTGAAGAGGGGAAGAGAGTTAGTTTGGTGGATGTGAGGAAGGAGGACATTCCAAGTTAGAGGTAGGATGTGGACCAGGGGTCAACGGCAGGACAGACGAGAACAAGGCACAGTGAGGAGGATAGTGGCAGAGGAGCGGAGTGTATGGAGTGGGCTGTAGAAGGAGATAAGAAAGGTGAGATGGGAGGGGCCAAGGTGATGGAGAGTTTGAAGCCAAGAGTGAGGAGTTTTTGCTGCATGCAAAGGTTGATAGGCAACCAATGGAGGTTTTTGAGGAGGGGAGTGACATGCCCAGAGTGTTTCTGCAGAAAAATAATCCGGGCAGCAGAGTGAAGTATAGACTGAAGCAGGGAGAGATGGGAGATCAGAGAGGAGCTGATGCAATAATCCAGTCGGGATATTATGAGAGCTTGTACCAGAAAGGTAGCAGTTTGGATGGAGAGAAAATGGTGGATTTTGACAATGTTGTGAAGGTGCGACTGGCAGGTTTTGGTGACGGATTGGATGAGTAGGGTGAATGAGTCAAGGATGAAACCAAGGTTGCGGGCTTGTGAGATGAGAAGGTTGGTAGAAGCAGCATGGCTGAGTGGAAAGAGCACGGGTTTTGGAGTCAGAGATCGTAGGTTCGAATCCCGGCTCTGCCACTTGTCAGCTGTGTGACTGTGGGTGAGTCACTTAACTTCTCTGTGCCTCAGTTACTTCATCTGTAAAATGGGGATTAAGACTGTGAGCCCCACGTGGAACAACCTGATTCCCCTGTGTCTACCCCAGCACTTAAAACAGTGCTCTGCACATAGTAAGCACTTAACAAATACCAACATTATTATTATTATAGTGCTGTCCATAGTGATGAGAAAGTCAGGGAGAGGACAGGGTTTGGGAGGGAAGATAAGGAGTTCAGTCTTAGATATGTTGAGTTTTAGGTGGCAGTGGACATCCCGGTAGAGATGTTCTGAAGGCAGGAGGAGATACAGGCCTGGAGGGAGGAGGAGAGAATGGAGGAGGAGATGTAGATTTGGGCACAGTTCCTTTACCACATGGAGCTCACAGAGTATTTAGGGAAGAGTATGATTTATTCTCCATTTTACAGAGGAGGTAACTGAGGCCCAGAGAAGTTCTGTGCCTTTCTCAAAACCACACAGCAGACAAGTGGCAGAATGGAGAGAAGCAACTTGGTTTAGTGGATAAAGCATGGGCTTGGGAGTCAGAAGGACATGGGTTCTAACCCCTGGCTCAGCCACGTATCTGCTGTGTGACCTTGGGCAAGTCACTTCACTTCTCTGGGCCTTAGTTACCTCATCTTTAAAATGGAATAAGAGTGTGAGCTCCCTGTGGGAGAGGGACTGGGTCCAATCTGATTAACTTGTATCTACCCCAGCACTTAGAACAGTGTTTGGCACCTAGTTAGCACTTAACAAATACCATAATTATGATTATAAGTAGTATTGTTAGAGTCATGATTAGACCCCAAATCCTCTGACAAAGGCCAGTGCTCTTTCTTCTTGGCCAACCTGCTTGCCTGTGCCTCAGCTTCGCTATACCTCAGCTC
Source organism: Ornithorhynchus anatinus (assembly GCF_004115215.2). Classification (NCBI taxonomy): domain Eukaryota; kingdom Metazoa; phylum Chordata; class Mammalia; order Monotremata; family Ornithorhynchidae; genus Ornithorhynchus; species Ornithorhynchus anatinus. The sequence goes on along the minus strand of NC_041732.1, from coordinate 83,730,909 downwards.
CCTCACCTGTAAAATGAGGAGAGAGAGCTGCTAGCCCCACCTCTTAGATTGTGAGACCTGTGGGTATTTGCTTATCTTGTTATCTGCTTCAGCACTTAGCACAGTGCGATGACACATAGAAAGTGCTTTATAAATTGCTGTAATTAAGGTAATCCATTTTAGGGTAGGTGAGTACCAAAGGCCATAATTGGGTCCAGATCAACAACTATCCATCTAAACAGCGGCAGAAATGCGGAACACAAACAATGCGATTGTCAATTCCCAGCATCTAATTCACACAAGTCATCAAAATCATTTTGAGAAATTTACCAAAAGAAATTCGCCAGCAGCTTCAAGCAACTGGATCTGTCAAGTTAAAATACAACAGCAAAACCAAACCCATGGGAGGATTTAAACAATCGATCACTGGTATTCACTGAACGCTTCCAAAGTGCTTGGAATAGTACAATACATTAGAATTGGTAGACATGAATCCTGCTTTCAGGGAGCTTACAGTCAAGTGGGAGAGGCAGATATTAAAGGAAATTAATTGAGTGCTTGGGAGCTGGGGTGGGGAGAGAATTAAAGTATATAGGGGCACAGACCCAAATGCATAGAAAGGTCAGGAGAGAGGGCAGATAGTTGGGATAGTTGAAGGGCTTTCCCAACTAGTTCTTGCTGCTGTGCCCTTTTTATCTGGAAATCCAAGATAAAAATCAAGTGGTGCATTTCCAGGGTTTTTCTGATCTTTTAATGCAGATGGAAAGAGCAGATGAGGAAAGGGATCATCTTCTTTTTTTTCTCTGACATCCATTTCTAAAGTCTGACATTTCTCATATTTTTAGGAAGAACCTGTCCATACCCAGACAGAAAACTCTTGCAAACTTTTGCTAAGGCATCAGGAAAGCAAGGAAGGACATTCATAAAATAAATAGAAAAATCCAGAAAATTATGCTGTTTGAATGCTTAGACTCTGAAGATCAGGAAACAATATCTTTCATTCTTCAGGATATTTTCCCAAAATACAGGCTTGGTTGTTTTTGATGATTTAAGCCCTAAGCAGAGTATATTTTTCTTGTTTGATTTTGAACGAAAAGAGACAAGGAAAGAGTCAGAAAATATCTTACTGAAGAATTTTCATTACTCTTTAAATGGATTTTGTCATTTAGAAACTCTTCTTAAATGGCACCCCAGTTAGCCAGGAGCTAGAAGGACTAACTCCTACAAGATTCTCTTTCACATTTAAATAAAAAAGCAAAATCTGAAGATGGCATCTGCTAAATATAGCAAATTCTCAAGAGAAGAGGTGCTTCTAAGTTGAGTTCAAACCACTTTTTCACTCTGAGACTGTTGGAAATTGGAATAGGCAGTCAGCCAGTTTTTTCTTTGTTTTTATGGTATTTGTTAAGCATGACTATGTACCAGGCACAGTACTAAGCACAAAGGCAGGTAAAAGGTAATCAGGGTGGACACAGCCTTTGTTCCACATGGGGCTCACTGTTTGAAACTCCATTTCACAGATGTGATAACTGAGGTACAGAGAAGTTAAATGATTTCCCCAAATTCACACAGGAAACGAGTGGCAGACCCAAGATTAGAACCCAGGTTCTTCGGACTCCCAGGCCCATGCTCTAGCCACTGAGCAACATTGCCTCTGCCACTTAGAACAAGCAGGGTAGATGTATCCAAAAGGACGGTCAGCTGAACTCAGGGATGGCATGGAAGCAGGCCTCATGCTCTCCCACTTGCCAACTTGCTGGAAACTATCAAGAATTCCTATGGTGGGATTGAGGCCTCTTGATGAAGCCATAACCTGAGTTTCTTTTCAAAGGCTAGAATATGGTAGACATCGTTACTTCTTGTGATGGAAATGCAGAGTTTCTGGAGTTTGTATTCCCTCACTAGTCAGACTGTTTTGTAGGACTCACTTATTTCCACCTGAGGAGAAAAAAGCAGGTCAGAACATTTCAAGCAACAACAACAACATTTCAGTTTGGTGATGATGCAGCAGTTTGTTCTAAAATGTACTGCATCTCAAATTATATTCCAGTATTGTGGCTGTTTTCATCCTTTCTGTTTTTATCATTGCCATCCTAAATATTTTAATTTTAATATCTGTTGCTGTTCAACAATTCTTCCAATTGCTGGTGCTTAGCAAAACTTTTTCAAAGTTAATGGTGATGATGGAATCTTTGATGGAGGATGATGGAGGAGCCTCAGAGTTGAGACTTCAGTACCAAAGGCATGCCTAAGAGAAATGATTCTGCACCAGTAAGTATTCCTCTACTGGCAGAGCCAGGACTAGAACTCAGATCTCCTGACTCCCAGAGACATGCTCTTTCCTCATTCTTCGGGAACAGGCTCATGGCAAACAAGTTGGCTAGACTGAAAACTCATTTTTAAAAATTGTTGTTGTTGTTTCATTTTCTTAGTATTTAAGTGCATAGATGCTGGGGTAGATATGAGCTAATCAATTTGCACACAGTCCAAATCCCACATGGGGCTCACAGTATTACTCCCCATTTTAACACATGAGGTAGCTGAGGTATAAAGAAGTTAAGTGATTTGCCCCATATCACACAACAGTCAAGTGGCAGAGCTAAAATTAGAATCTAAGTCCTTCTTATTCCCAGGTTTATGTTCTATCCATTAGGCTATGCTGCTTCTCATTACCGACAGGGGACCTTATCCTCTAATTCTCTTGTGTTGTATTCTCCCGAGCACTTAGTACAGTGCTCTGCAAATAGTAATTAAATAGTAATTAAACTCCTTTGACTGATCAAATAGATGGCTAACATGGGTAACACAATCAGAGTAGATGACAAGACCACTGCCTTTTGGAATGTGGTGTGACAGGACAAACACTGCACTGTGGAGTGGTCACTTTAGCCATACATGGGTCATAATTAAATAACTGAGCCATAGATATTTTGAAAAGAAAGAAAAAGCATTTATTTTCTGATATGATTATAATTCTTTTGGTAGCAGTGCAGGGAATATTATCCTCTGGCTGGAAAATTCAGTATAAAAGGCAAGGCCTACCTCTAAAGTGTAATACTCCACAAAGGTAAGAGCCTGCATCTGAGTCACTGCCTAAAGCATCTCCCCAACATTCAGTACAGTAGTAGTAGTAATAATATTGATTAAGAATCTACTGCTTGCAGAGCACTGCACTAAATTCTGGGAAGAAAAACACACATTGGTAAGAATTAGACAGAGTCCAAGGTGCCCAAGGGTTGCATAATCTAAGAATAAAGTGAGAAGTAGTGTGGCCTGGTGGAAAGAGCCTGGGCCTGTGAGTTAAAGAAACTGGGTTCTAATCCCAGCTCCACCATTTATCTGCTGTGTGATCTTAAGCAAGTCACTTAACTTCTCTGGGCCTCAGTTCCCTCATCTATAAAATGGGAATTCAATATCTGTTCTCCCTCCTACTTAGACTGTGAGCCCTATGGGGGACCTGTTGATTATGTATCTACCCCAACACTTAGTACAGTTCTTAGCTAATAGTAAAGGCTGAACAAATACCATAATTGGGAAAGGGAGATGACAACTGATTTATAGAAGATGAAGCAAGAGTACTCAAAAACAATGAAAAATAAGGATGATGGGGTTCTCCCTTTGTTTCCCCTCAGCCCCAGTCTTTTGCAGTGCAGTGACCTTGCAAGATTAGTCCTGCCCTTTTTTAAATAATAGTGGTATTTGTTAAGTGCTTACTATGTGACAAGCTCTGTTCTAAGTGCTGGGGTAGATACAAGGTAATGAGGTTGTCTCATATGGGGCTCACAGTCTTAACCCCCATTTTACAGAGGAAGTAAATGAAGCACAGAGAAGATAAGTGACTTGCTCAAAGACACACAGTTGACATTTGGCAGAGCCGGGATTAGAACCCACGACCTCTGACTCCTAGGTCCATGCTCTTTCCCAGATCGTCCTCTTCGGTCTCTTCTCTGAGGGTTTGGAGCTCCTTGGATCAGTTTCACCCATACAAAAAAATTGCTCTTGGGGAAGAGTTGGTTGTCAAGCCCACCGCTGCATCAAACTCCTTACTATTGGCTTTAATGTACTCAGTTTGCCCCCTCCTACCTTGCCTCACTGATCTCCTACTGCAACCTGTTCCACAACCTCAACTCCTCTTACACCAACCTACTCATTGTACCTCACTCTCAACTACCTTGCAGCCAACTCCTTGCCCATTCTTTCCTATTGCCTGGAAGTCTCTCTCCTTTCATATTGTGGCACACTTCGCTTCTCTAATGATAACCTTCTCACTGGGCCTCAGTCTCATCTATCTCGTCGGTGACTCCTCACCCATGTCCTGCTTCTGTCCTGGAACACTCTTCCTCCTCAAATCTGACAAAGAGTTACTCTCCCCAACTTCAAAGTCCTTTTGAAGGCACATCTCCTTCAAGAGACCTTCCCTAAGCCTCCGACCTCCTCTTCTCCCACTTCTTTCTGTGTTGCCCTGTCTTGCTCCCTTTGTTCTTTCCCCCTCCCAGTCCCACAGCACTCATGTACATATTTGTAATTTATTTATATTAATGTCTGTCTCTGCCACCTCTAGACTGTAAGCTTGTTGTGGACAGCGAATGTATCTGTTTATTGTTGTATTTTACTCTCCCAAAAGGTTAGTACAGTGCTCTGCAGACAGTAAGCTCTCAATAAATGATTGAATGAATGAATATTGGACAGACCCACACCCGCAATTCTCCCCATCTTTAGAGCCTTGTTAAAATCATATCTCCTCTAAGAGGCCTTCCCTAACTAAGACCTCATTTCCACTACTTCCTCTCCCCTCTGTGCCTCCAATTAACTGGGATCTGCAGTCTTTAAGCATTTGCTATTTGCCCTACCTCAGCCCCACAGCACTTATGTACAAATCCATAATTTATTTTAATACGACTCCCCTCTAGACTGTAAGCTCCTTGTAGGCAGGGAACATGTCTACCAACTTTGTTGTATTGTACTTGGCCAAGAGCTTAATACAGTGCTCTGCACACAGTAAGGGCTCAAAAATACCATTTATTAATTGATTGAGTCACATATCTCCTCAATGTAACATGTCCTCAATGTAATGCCTTAAGTGCTCTCTCTTTCTCCTGTTGCTGCTGAATGATCCTATACAATGACCTCCAGACTATGCACCTGGCTTTTTTAATATAGTGCTTGGCACATGGCACATGCTTAAAAAATGCCATAATAATTATATTCACCCACCTGGATATTTCAGGCTACCCTGGAAAGTGAAGGTAGTTTTCACCTGTGTACTTTTGTCTCTTTCCTAGCAAGGCCCACTTAAAAGAGAATGGAAAATCATCACTAAAAGTGACTCGAAACTTACTTTTATTAATCTAATTTGAGGGCAACACTTAAAAATTCCAATCAAGAGCCTTCTTCCATTTTTTCCATTACAATTTCAAGTATTTGCCCTTGAGGACCAATGAATCTTTTTATTTTTGCATAAAAAGCTTCCTTACTCAGTTAAGTGATAAAGTAAGTGACTTTTAATTTGATGCAGCATATATATATACAGGGAATAGCCAGACACTACTTCCCCCGCCCAAATAGCTACAGCTACCTTTTTCTCCTTTATCACTTTCTTTATGAGCTGAGAGATTGTTCATTCAAATTCCTTTAATCCTCATAATACCTGGGCCATTATTACAAATCCTTGCTGTTCTGATAGCATCTCATTTCTTATGAATCTCATGAGTATTAAAGGAATCTTGTTAAATGAAAATGGAGAAATCACAACTTGCCTGGAGTTTCATTTGCGGTCTATGGTAAACGTGCTAAAATTGAGTGATGGCTTAGGAGATACCCACAGTGAGCATGTACTCCATGTGCAACTGTGTGATACAAAGATACATATTTATTTTAGGCTACCTAATAGTAAGAAAAAACATTTCTTTGGTCGCTTTCTCCCTGTCTCCAGTAAAACTGACAATTTGGAGTGAAAAAGGAATATATTTCAGGATACCAACTATGTTAAGATTTGGCAATATTTTCACTTGGTTAGTAAGGTGCTCTGCACACAGCAAATGTGCAATAAATACCACTGATTGATTTTGAAATATACCACAACACCAAACAGCTCCCGTTGGAGCTTGGGAACTCCAGTAAAAACAACCATAAACACTGGTTCACCAAATGGGCAGCAAAACAGGCAGAATTTGTAAGCAGGGAAAGTTGCGTGGCCAAAAATATTTAATGGCCTCAAGAAGAGTGTGTATAAACTAATTGATGATAGGCCACCTATTTGGTAATGAAGGGAAAATTTTGGAATGTTAGTACATTTTTAACAGTGAAGGTGATCTTATAACAGTTCCTTTCAAGACTGCAGCTCTGGCTCAGTGGATAGAGTATGGACCTGGGAGTCAGAAAGATTTAGGTTCTAAGCCCAGCTTTGCCACTTGTTTGCTATGTGACCTTGGGCAAATCACTTCACTTCTCTTTGCCTCAGTTACCTCCTCTGTAAAATGGGGATAAGAGTGTGAACCCCATGTGGGACGGGTAATATGTCCAACCCCACTACGTTGTAGCTGACCCAGTGTGCTTATAACTGTGCTTGGCACATAGTAAGCACTTAACAAGTACTGTGATTATTATTATTATTATTACTGTTGAGAATGGTTTGTCACTGATCAGATTCCAGGATGCAGTGTTTATGACCAAATGGTCAAGAATCCTTTATTGAGAGTGTAGTCTACAGGTTCAAGCCAATAACAAAAGTAATCTGCAATGTTTTCTCCACTCTTCAGCCATATGTCCCATTTGGTTGAGAAGCTCAATTGTAAGACACTTTGCCTGGGTAACCCACAGGTCTGCCTTCCTGGACTGGCATCAGGTAGTTTGGAGCTTCTTGGTGACTCTACTCCCCTGTCTGGCATAAATCCTCATGTCTTTACATTGGCTTTCTGCCAAGCATGGTGGAGTGCCTGATATATCCAGCAGTCTCCATTGTTCATAAATTAAATGACCTGAATACTTAAGCAGTTAATAGTTCTGTTATGCTTGCCATTTTTGCTGGGTGCTCCCAGTAATGGACATAACAGCAAAAGAAAGACTGACACGTTCTTGAATCACTCACAGTGGCTTGATCGAGTGATTCGGTAAAGAAATGAGAAGTGACATTCAATTCCATTTCCCTTGCTCTCTTTTGATTGTGGTCATTCTCCTCCAATGTAGTAACTGTTGTAACTTTCTCCTCTTGGGAGTGCCTTGGGAAACCTCATACTTAACAAAGCAGTTCCTTCTTTTCTAAGAGTAGGGTTTAAATGCTCTCTGGTCTTGAAGTTATGTCATTTTGTTGTGAAGTTGTTGTGAAGATGTGATGAAGTAATTGATGTTGCCCCATATTTCCTGCAATCAATCCATAGGAATTACTGAGTTTTTACTGTATGCAGAACACTGTACTAAACACTAGGGAGAGTATAATAGTCAGTATACACAAGCCCTGCCCTCAACGAGTTTACCATTTAACAGGTGATTTATAATCCTTTAACTCCTATCAGAGACTGAGAGTGGTGAGAAACTGCTAAATAGAAGCAATGAAGCAGTGTGGCCTAGTGAATAGAGACTGGGCCTGGGAATCAGAAAATCCTGGGTTCTAATCCTGGCTCTGCCACGTGCCTGCTGCATGACCTTGAATAAATCACTTAACTTCTCTGGCCCTCAATTACCACATCTGTAAATGGGGATTAAGACTGAGAGTCCCATGGGGGGTGGGTACTATGTCCAACTTGATTAACTTGTATCTACCCCAGTGCTTAGAAGACTGCTTGACACATTGTAAGCGCTTAATACATACTATTAAAAAAACTGAAAAGCTAAGCTCAGGTTTACAGTATAAACTTCTCTACTGTAAGATCATTGTGGACAGGAAATGTGTCTATCAACAGTGTTGTATTACACTTTCCCAAGCGCTAAGTACTGTTCTCTTCAGACAGTCGGTGCTCAATAAATAACACTGATCCATTGATTGGTTGCTTGTTAGAACACTCTGAAGAAAAAGGTGATTTTATTCAGGATCATTTAAACTCCCTTACCATAGCTAGAGCTCAGCCTGGCTCACTTCTCCAAAGACAGTAAAGGGAACTGGGGAGACATGATTGAACACATGCGGTCAACTCTGCCTGTCCAAAGGCAGGGGTTGGGCTGGCAGAAGGTGGAGACTGGTGATATTTTACATATATTTGCCAGGACAGAGGGTAAAAGGATGGATTTGAACAAGCCTCGCCCAAGCTCGCTGATGCAGGCAAATTCTATAAATGATCTTTGTTTTTAATGGGAGCTCACATGATCAATTAAAAACCCAATCCAAAAAAGACATAGTTAACAAACAGAAGTAGCAGAGGCTTAGTAGATAGAGAATTGGCCTGGGAATCAGAAGGACCTGGGTTCTAGTCCTGGATCTGCCAAATGTCTGCTGTGTAACTTTGGGCAAGTCATTTCACTTCTCTGGGTCTCAATTACTTTATCAGTAAAAGGGGGATTGAGACCTTGAGCCCCATTTGGGACAGGGACTATGTCCAACCCAATTTACTTGTATCCACCCCAGCACTTAGTACAGTGACTGGCACCTAGTAAGTGCTTAAATACCACAATTATTATTATTATTATTGTTGTCATTGTTAAAACCATAACAATTATTATTTCATTTATAAACTGCACATTTGTTAAAGCACTAAGTGGTTGGGAATTAAAAAACAGAGAAGTGTCATACAAGTGCCCACAAGAGTTAACCCTCTAACAGGGGAGACAAACATAGAAACATTTACAAAATGGTGACGGCGATATAAATTGAATATGTAAATGAATAAGCATATGTACATAAGTGGCAAGAACTGGAAGAAATAAGATCACAGCATTGCCTTTTGTGCAAGCAGGTTGACGTTGTAACCCACATCCGGTGACAACAGAATCTCTACAAACTTCTTCCATCTCTGCCTCTGCTACTTTCCCATCATTACCGTTCCCTGACTGCAACTCAGGAACAGCTTGTGAGTGAAATGACCTAGAAATCATTCGACATAACAAGCTTTGTAAATAAATGGCTGTGCATTATGGCTCGCTACATAAGGGGGAATTGCAAGTCATTTACAAGAATCCAATTGCTTTCAACACTTAGCAAGAGGCGATCAAACCTAAATTTGACCTCTTGGGTAGAAAGCGGCTTATTAGGAGGCAGAGTTTAGGCAGCTTCTGCTGACATTCTGGAATCATTGCCTTAGGGATCTTTAGTATGTAATTGATTAAATAGCATTAAATCTTAAAGAACCTCTTGGGGTAGAAAATGGTTTTAATCATCGAGAGCTTCTACACTGCTCTCCCTAGTTTCATGGACCTGTGCACTCAGTAGGTTTCCTCAAGTGTAGTTCCCACCTACTGATTAAGTATTCCAATCAACTTGTAGGGTTTTCTGAAGACTTTGGGTTTTTTTGTTTGTTTTTTAATGGTATTTGTTAAGCACGTATCATGTCAGGCACTGTACAAAGCAATAGGGTAGGTTTTCTCAAATGCAGTTCTTACCTACTGATTAAGTATTACATCAGCTCATCTGGCTTTCTGAAGACTTTGTTTTTTTAATGGTATTTGTTAAGTACTATGTGCCAGGCACTGTACTAAATGCTGGGGTAGGTTTCTTCAAGTGCAGGTCTCATCTGCTGATTAAGTATTCCATCAACCCATCTGGTTTTCTGAAGACTTTATTTTCTTCCCATTTTTTAATGGTATTTGTTAAGCACTTACTATGTCAGGCACTGGGGTAGATTCAAACTAATCAGGTTGGATACATCAGCACAGTCCATGTCCCACAAGGGTCTCACAAGTCTTAATTCTCATTTTACAAAATGAGGTAACTGAAGCACAGAGAAGTGAAGTAACTTGCCAAGGTCACAAAGAAGACAAGTGGCAGAGTTGGAATTAGAACCCAGGTACTTCTAATGCCTAGGCCCATTCTCTGTCCACTAGGCAACACTGCTTCTCATGTTTTCCCATTTAGTGCAGCTGGTTCACCCTCCCTAGAGAAGAAAGTCCTGGAAGGAGACTGGCAAAATCTAAGAGGGCTGGAGGAGCAATGTGGTCTAGTGGAAAGAGCTCCGACCTGGAAAGCAGGGAATCTGGATTCTAATTGTGTCTCTGCCACTTGCCTGCTCTGTGATCTTGGGCAAGTCACTTCACTTACCTGTGCTTCAGTTTCTGTACAATGAAGGTTACATTCCCTGTTCTCCCTCTCCCACGTGGGACAAGGACTGTTACTCACCTGATTGTATTGCATCTACTCCAGTAATAATAATGTTGGTAGTGTGGCTCAGTGGAAAGAGCATGGGCTTTGGAGTCAGGGCTCATGAGTTCGAATCCCAGCTCTGCCACTTGTCAGCTGTGTGACTGTGGGCAAGTCACTTAACTTCTCTGTGCCTCAGTTCCCTCATCTGTAAAATGGGGATTAAGACTGTGAGCCCCACGTGGGACAACCTGACTCCCCTGTGTCCACCCCAGCGCTTAGAACAGTGCTCTGCACATAGTAAGCGCTTAACAAATACCAACATTATTACTATGTGCAGAGCACTGTTCAAAGCGCTGGGGTAGATACAGGGTAATCAGTTTGTCCCAGGTGAGGCTTACAGTTAATCCCCATTTTACAGATGAGGTAACTGAGGCACAGAGAAGTTAAGTGACTTGCCCACAGTCACACAGCTGACAAGTGACAAAGCCGGGAGTCAAACCCATGACCTCTGACTCCGAAGCCCAGGCTCTTTCCACTGAGCCACGAGTGTTTCTTTGTGCAGTGATGGCATATGGTAAGCACTTAACAAGTGCCACCTTTATATTGATAATTATTATTAGCAGAGCACAGCATCTCTGCTGGCATTTTGGCAGTGCAATTTTAATTGTATTTAAGTGCATACTATGTGTCAGACATTGTACTAAGTATTGAAGTAGATACAAGATAATGTGTATTGCATTTGGAAGGCCATGTAGGTTTTTATCAACCCATCTATTGTTTTAATGAGATGTTCATCCCCTTGATTCTATTTATTGCTATTGTTCTTGTCTGTCCATCTCCCCTGATTAGACTGTAAGCCTGTCAAAGGGCAGGGGTGTCTCTAGCTGTTACCGATCTGTACATTCCAAGGGCTTAGTACAGTGCTCTGTACATAGTAAGTGCTCAATAAATACTATTGAATGAATGAATGAATCAGCCAACTCCAGCACTTTGGTATATCTGTTTTCAGTGTGATTATTTTGATTACTTTTTAATGGCATTTATCAAGTGCTTATTTTGAGCCAAGCACTAAAATAGATAAAAGATAAACTAGACACTGTCTCTATATTGCATGAGACTCGCATGTTTGGTAATAAATCGATCAGTAGGGTTTATCAAGGGCTTAATCAGGGTGGAACAGTATGCAAAGATCTTGGAACAGTACAATAGACATGATTCCTGCCCTCGTGGAACTTAGAATTGAGTTAGAGACAATCACCAAAATATATTAGGAAGCAACAAAACTTACAGCTGTGAACAAAAGGGCTTAGTACAGTATACTTGTAACCAGTAGCACTCAATAAATATTATTACTATTATTACTACTTTCTCTAGGATTGCAGACAAGACTCAGATACTAGCTGTGATCTTTCTGGAAGGACAGATGGTCGGGGGAAGGAAGGAGCATTTATAAGCAGCTAAAACCCTAATAAAAATATCTCCTCCAGAAAGCCTTACCTGACTACCTTCTCATCCCCCCAGTCTATTTCACCTCCTTATATGTTACCTATTCACTTGCAGTTACAACCCCAAACACTTTAATTCTCGCTGTAATCCCAACCCCACAACATTTCTGTGCATCAATCAGTGGTATTTATTGGGGATTTATTATGTTCAGAGCACTGTACTAAGCACTTAGGAGAGGACAATACAACAGCGTTGGTAGAAGAATTCCACACCCATAGTGAGTTTACAGTCTGGACAGGGAGATATTATCCTCTGCTGCTTTACCTGTCTATCTTCTTCACTTGATTTTGTGATCCTTGTGGGCAGGAATTACACTTACCAATTGCACCGTACTCTCCCTAAGGTTTAGCACAGTGCTCTGCAGAATGTAAGCACCCAGAATGCCCCTGATAGTCTGGTAGTTTGGAGAGATGATTGACATTATATACACATCAGAAAGCCAAGAGTTTCGTTGTCTGTCCGGCAGTTTATACACCTACATGACGACACAATCTTCAACAACAAGAACATGTTAATTAACCATATATAATTAGTTATTTTCCTGTTCCAGAACTTTTTATACAGCCTTTGTTTAAATAGTGAGAAAAGTGTCTCAAGGACATTTTAAGACGGATGGTTAAGGAAAACTGATATCTCTCTCCCCAAAGCACATTAAATTATCTATTTTGGGTAACTGTTTATACCTTCAAGTTTGGTGTCTTCCCTTTCTTTCTGCATCCTCCCTTGAAGTGTGACCCTCACTGGTTTTGTTTATTGAATTATTTTTTCTCTCCCTGAACATAAAATAAAGCAGAGATTCAAGGAACTTCTTTTTTGAAGCATGCATTTGAGGTATACTAAAAAAACCCCACATAAAATTGTTCTTCATATTGTTCAATCAGTGGTATTTATTGAGCAACTACTGTGTGCAAAGCACTGTACTGAGTACTTGGAAGAGCAAAGTAGAGCTAGTGTATTCAACCCTTACCTCAAGGTATCTATAATATATACTGAAAAATATCATTTGTGTTAAGTGAAAGCAAATGCTGAACTATGTCAGATCAATCAATGAATCATGTTTATTAAGTGCCTACTTTACACAAGACACTGTACTAAGCTCTTTGGAGAGCATGACACAACAGTATAACAGACACATACCCTGCTCACAATGAGCTTACAGTCTAGAGGACTGTAATTTCAAACACAGGTTATTCCCAAGTGATTATTGAAAATGCAATTTTTGGCAACTTAAGTGTCACCAAGCAATTTTTTTGTTGGTTTTTAAAATGGTTTTCATTTTAAGAATCCCAGGGGCCTGCCTTTTCTAGTCATCTGTAAAAATGTAGTCCCAAACCAGTATTTTGAAATTTTAATTTAAGAGAAGCAGCATGGTTTAGTGGAAAAATCATGGGCTTGGGAGTCAGAGGTTATGGGTCCTAATCCTCATTCCACCACTTCTCAGTTGTGTGACTTTGGGCAAGTCACTTAACTTCTCTGTGACTCATTTACCATATCTGTAAAATTGGGAATAAGACTGGGAATCCCACCTGGGACAACCTGATAGCCTTGCATCTCCCCCAGCGCTTAGACAGTGTTTGGCACATAGTAAGCACTTAATAAATGATAATAATAATGATGTTGGTATTTGTTAAGCGCTTACTATGTGCAGAACACTGTTCTAAGCGCTGGGGTAGATACAGGGTAATCAGGTTGTCCCACATGAGGCTCACAGTTAATCCCCATTTTACAGATGAGGTAACTGAGGCACAGAGAAGCTAAGTGACTTGCCCACAGTCACACAGCTGACAAGTGGCAGAGCTGGAATTTGAACCCATAACCTCTGACTCCCAAGCCTGGACTCTTTCCACTGAGCCACACTGATTCTCTAGTAGTAGTAAATAATTTCAGAGGAACAATGCTTTAAATTGAGAGCAGGTTTGATTCTGAAAGTTTCCTGTTTCAGATCAAGACCTAGCTCTATAGTCTTAGAAAAAGACCAGTATATTTGCAATGAAGTATGGAATAAGACAAGTGAATAGTCCCACTTTCTGTATTAAGGAGAAGGAAAGTATGAATTGGCTGAATTGTAGTCTGTTTTCAAAATAGGATCACCTTCAGGGTCTCATTGAGAAAAAGAAATTTCTTTCCTCTATTAGATACGGAGGAGGAGCAGGTCAAGAGCTGATGATTGACTATGTGAATGGGAAATGAAATGGCAGAAGCTGGAAAAGCCCAGAGAAAACGTGTAGAGCAGACTGAGAACCAGTCTCAGGAAACAGTTTCATTGTTTTCCAGAAAGCCTAGCTTTTGCAGAGATGAGCAAAGGTTAAATCTTTAAAACAACAAGCAGGGTTGTATTTCATCAAAGAGTTGCATTTTGGAAAATGAAGCTTATTCTATATATTTTATTTACAAATAGTTGTCTAGTCCTTTGAGAGACCATGCCTAGGGAAAATGATTTGTTCACTTCCACAGGAAAGATATGAATCAAGATATAGATGGTTAAGAAAATTTACACTCTCTCCATTGCCGAGCTTTCAACTGATTGTATTTTCCTTTGTGTTGGAAGATGGTACATCTGGCAGTCATCTTTTATCCGTGACTCAAGGCATCACTGAAAAGAACAATGTAAAATTGACATATTGTGTGCCTGCCAAGATAGCAGTCAATCAATCAATGGCATTTATCAAGCATTTATTGTGAGTCCCCTCAAGGGATCATGTCTAATTCCCATCTGTGTATTCTCTCTCAGGGTTTACTACAGTGTTAAGCACATGGTATGTACTTAATAATTATTACTACTACTATCTATTCAGTGCAAAGCCCTGCTGTCATCATCATTATTATTGTTATGGTATTTGTGAAGTCTCAATATGCTTTACTAAGCGCTGGGGTGGATACAAGTACATTAGGTTGGACACGGTCCCTGCCTTATGTGGGGTTCATAACCTCAATCCCTAATTTACAGATGAGGCAACTGAGGCACAGAGAAGTGAAGTGACTTGCCCAAGGTCTCACATCAGACAAGAGGCGGAACCAGGTTTAGAACCCATGACCTCCAGACTCCCAGGCCTGCGCTCAGAAGCAAAGTCATGTATTCCCAGCCCATAAGGAGCTGAACGTTTAATGAGGGAAACAGACAGAAATTATTTCCGGATAAGGAAATCCAGGAGAAGAACAAGGATAAAGCACAAAGCCAAACAAACATTTTGAGATGAGACACCAGAATAAATAATAGAAACTACAGATAAATGTATACACAGAATATATATGTAAATACAAATATACTTAGGTATATGAGTGCTGCCAGTACTTTTAAAACACATCACACTGTTGTACTTGTTTAAGTGCTTATTAAGTATGGGTCTCTACTAAACAAAAGTCAATCAGATCACTATCCCACTTGTGACTCAGAGTCTTAATCCCTATTCTACAGATTAGGAAACTGAAGCACAAAGAAGTTAAGTGTCTGACCCAAGGTCACACAGCAGACACAAGGTGGAGCCAAGATTAGGAGTCAGGTCCTTTGGACTCTCAGGCCTGTGTTTTATCGATGAAGCCACACCGCTTGGTAATGAGTGGATACAACTAAGATGATGTGAATTTATTGGAAAAGGCTTTCTGGAGGAGATGAAATTTTAGGGCTTGCTACTTGGTGGTTTTTCCTGTTGTCAGTATTTGCCTCTGTTTTTGAGCCTGCCTTTTGTATATGGGTCATCGCCAGTCTCCATACAGGTGCATTACTTTGTAACATTCTTTGGCATCACTCTGGCAGTAGGACACATGAAAAATGGCAAAGCATCTGGACTCGTTGATGTTCCTGCTGGTACCTAGGGGACTCCCCTAGGAGCCGCATGGCCTAGTGGAAAGAGGATGGGCCTAGGAGTCAGAGGACCTGGCTTCTAATCCCAACTCTGTCAGTGGCCTGTTTTGTGACCTTAGGGCTTCAGTTTCCCAATCAGTAAAATGCTTTTTCTCCCTCCTACCTAGACCTTGAACCCCTTGAGGGACAGAGATTGTTTCTGACCTGGTTTCTTGTGTCTTCCTCAGTGCTTAAAACAGTGTTTCACACACAGTAAGCACTCAATAAATACAAATGAATGAATTGAATAAATTTAGAATGTACTTAAATACTATGATAACGCTTTTTTCATAAGTATTTTTGTCTGAATCCAGAATAAAAGTGTAAGCTCCTGGAGGGCATGGAACATAACAGCTCTTTGTTTCAGATTTCCCAGTATCAAAGTACAGTTCACATTGGGTGCTCAGTGAATATTACTAGAACTACTGCTCTGCATATACACTTACCCTAGCTTTTCCTCAACTTTGGAGATCACAGAGTACTCACCACAGATTCTCAAAATTGTTATTGTTATCCACCATTTTCAAGAAGGAAGATGAAAGGTCAGTGCCCGGCAACTATCTCGGCATCTCACTGCTCCTCATTACTTATAAGAATTTGTATCAGCTATAGAGAAAGATTGTAGGCCACCATCTTTAAGGAAGGAGGTCAGTGTCTTACATAGTGAACACATTCTACTTATTGAAGAGTTCCTGTAGGATTCATTCCTGTATGAATCCTACTCAATATCTAATTCCAGGACAAGATTAACAACAAATTCCTGAAATGCAATCAAGTCATCAACATTAAAGTGATGCTCACAGCAACATAACTCCACTGGAAGTGTCATGGGAGGAAAATTGATATCAGCCCAAACAGCTATTCTATAGCAAATGGAGACGGCAGAATGAATAATTTACAAATATAGGGAATGTCTTAAACAATGGAACAAAATAGTGATAGGTCATTTGGTATCTTGCAATATGGCTTTGTTTGAAACCACTGCACCAGATAGACCAGCCTGGTAGTGAGCGATCAGAAAAAGTGAGGTGTTTGAGGAAAAGCTATTTGGAGATATCTAGAAGCGGACTTAGCTTGGGTCAAAGTCAGCACAGTAAGACCTCTTCTTTAGATGCCCATACAATGTTTGAAAAAGTTTTGGTCATTCATCTGGGCTCTTCAGCCCCACAGGGATATATGGATAGGATTTCACCCTCAGTAGAATTATATTTGAGAATGAAGAATGATTATATGGAGATGTCATC